>NC_139049.1:30183744-31547630 GCF_965140915.1 Aythya marila | reverse complement strand
ACTCTGTGAGCAGCTCCCCCCGTCTGCTTTCTCATCCTTGTTCAAAGGACACGGCTGGATACTGAGCACTGCTGAGAGCCTCGGAGCACAGCCCGACTGTACGAGTCGCCGTGCTCCTGTGGGTACCTGAAGCTGCTGCCTGAGCCTGCAGGGCTGCCCTGTGCGCCGCAAACCTCCTGCTCGTGGCAATGGGGCTCCCAAAGGCACATAACAGCACTACAGCCTCCTGTTCCAGAGGCTGACCTCTTGTTCAAATCCACCTGGGTTTTCAGGAGGGTGGGAGAAAGCTCGCAGCTGCTGGGATGGCCACCCCACGGAAAATCACGGTGCTCTGCTGCTTTAAAAGGGTCAGCATGTTTCAGAATGGGAGAGCATCAAAAACTAGTACCCTAGGCAGAGGATTGTGTTTCTTCCCACCTAGTCTTAACAGTCCTGAGAAGAAAATATTTATCAGGGAGCAGTTATAAACGGGAAGAACTCAGTTCAGGACCTACAGCTTGGCTGATGTGTGAGCTTCACAGAGCAAAGAACCAAAGAGCAGGTCAGGAAAACTCCTGGTGTGCCTGAAAAGCTCTATTTTTGCATTTTTGTTAGCTGGTCTGAGAAAAAATGTCACCCCTACCTCCACACTGTGCTTTCTCTAAAAAACGATGTAGATGAGTCAGAAATTCTGGGCAATCCTGAAAAAGCCAAAAGCTACCACCACTCTGTGGCTTTGCAAAGCCAATCCTCCACCGGGAGCGTGGCGAGGCCTGGCCCAGGCTGCCCAGGGGAGCTGTGGGTGCCCTATCCTTGGCGGTGCCCAGGACCAGGCTGGGGGGATTTGGGCAGCCTGGGCTGTGGGCAGGGTGTCCTGACCATGGAAGAGGGGCATATGGGGTCCCTTCCATCCCAAACCAGTCTGTGAGACTATGAAGCTCCTGTGAAAACATCACTCAGCAGGGACAGCAAGACATGCAGGATTTCAGGAAGATCCACGTACATGCGCTTTGCCCTTCTTTTCTGCAGTAAAATAATAAGAAACACTAATTCTCTTCTGACTTGGAGGAAGAAGCTATTTGGCTCCCAGATTTCTTTTTTTGTGCTATCTGGTTTCACAGTTCTTCATGGAGTAATTGACTTCATGCATTGCCTACAACCAAGCATGTATGAGGACCAGAAACACATGCATCACCCAAAACAATCTGCTCAGCCCATTTCCAACCTAATCTGATCCAGCACAAATTATTCCAGTGCTCATTTTTCAGGGGGGACCAAGAACCCACAGGAAGTAAAAATTAAGCCCTGACACCACCTCCACCATGCTGAAGGTTTTTTGAAAACTCAAATAACTCCTTCATGCTTTCCATTCTGCTTGCTGCTTGGAAGTTTCCAGGTGCACTGCTATCATGAGAATAGATGATGATTATGGAGCAATCCCTCTGATCAGGGTGAATTCAAATTTTTATTTATATAAATCTGTATTTTATATAGACACATGCATTTATATAGGAAAACATACACAGATTGTGCACCAGAGACAAGGGCCAAGAATAGGTTTTGTACTCAGTGCTGAAGTGCTTTTCCTTAACCCCGAAGAAAGAAGAAGGCAAGTTCTCTGCTGTAAAGTAGATAGAGAAAGAGGATGGGTAAAAGCTGATAGGTAGGTTCTGCAGATGATATAATATTCAGACTTATCAGTTCATTAGAAAGATAATGATCTCTTTTTTCTTTCTTGTCAACTATGAACTTCTTCTTAAAAGGGTATTGTATTTTAGGTAAGCATTTCTTAACAAGAACAAACTCATTGTATTCTGTTAATCTTATATTTCTATTAATACCGGCTATGTTTTTTCCTGCTGTTCACCCCATGCTGCCAAAGTCAGTGCATTCAGACTAATGGACTAGAAAAATGCAGAGTATTTCAGGAAGGACACAATTTAGTTTTCTTTCAGGTTTCTGAGAGCTATTCTAAAGCTATAAAAAATGGTTCCCTCATTGAAGTAGAAAGGAAAATGCTCAAAATAGGGCTAAAAGGATGGGCAAGGGAATGGACTTCTCTGTGAAGACTGACTAAGTAGGTCATAAAAGAGACGAGCTGGGGGAGACATGATACATATCTACCAAAACCTGAGCAGCACCGAGAGGACAAAGTGGGTTCAGATCTTCAACATCTCTAGCGCAACGGGGGCTTCAGCCCAATGGTGTATCAGAGAACAATTTCTGACAACACAAGACATTGATACCACCCCTCAGTTCCTCTGCGAGTAACCCCGTAACTTATTATAAGTTTAGTGTGACTAGTCGGGATCAAACCTAGCAAGAGTAATTAAGATTTATCTAATCTCAGACTAATCTGACAGCCAACACAGAAGAGCTTTTTCTGCTTTATCTAAATCTACTAATTATATCATTATATATATAATAGCAATCTATTAAAATGTAATGATATAATAACCAAATCTACCAATTATACCAATTGCAGGAGTTGCACAGAAGAAGGTGCAAGTCCTGAGAACCCCCAAGCCTCCTTTCCCAGTAATCTTGCCCTCGGTTTGTTTCCTGTTGTCAGGCAGAGGCTGAGGAGGTGAAGGGGCAAGCACAGCATCACAGGTGAGAAAGGCAACCATGGAATATTCTTTCTGCTAAGAAAGAATTTGTAATATTGAAATGTGGAAAAACAAAACAAGACAAAACCTACCTTATACATCACTGTATAAGGCAACAAAGAAACCCTAGGAGCATGCTCAAGTAGCGTATTCTGAATGAGGCACGTAGACCTCAGTGTTTCTAAAGGCAGCTATGGACTGGGGCCAAACCCAGCGACAACCAATGTAATCCCATTTAGCTCCACGTGCTTCAGATTTGCCATAAATTAAGCAGCCCTTTAAGTTATTGCATGAAACATGCACTGTGCAAGCAAGGCAATCACTTAACTGTATTGGAAACCCTTTTCTTTGCTGTTTCACACAAACTTGGTTAAATGGAGGAACAACTGGGGTGGAGGCAGGGAGGAAGCAAATGATAAAAACAGATTCTTTCCCCCTCCCCACGGATAATGATTAATCAAGAAATACAAAGAGAGCCATTCCCAAACTAAGATGTCTTGGACAAAGACTAAATGTGCTGTGACACTTTGCATCACACCTATTTATGCTAAATCTGTCCACATAAAAATAGCAGCGCTGATTAAAGAATGCCAGCAGCCCTTTTGCTCTGACTGGCAGTTCCATGGTCTTAATTTTTAACTTGTCGAAGTTAACATATTGTTGCTATTATAAATGGAAATGATCATCCAGCAGCAGAGTGTTAATGACATCCCATTAAAAAGAGTGCCTTTCCCTGGCAGAATGAAAACTCAGGCACCAGTTAGCCTTGGGAAATGCACAGAAATACCTACTTTAAAGGGTTTCTGTGCACATATTTAAAAGCTAATGTGCTAGCACAGGCAAGCATTTCAGTGCACATTTTTAGTGCGCCCTTTCACACATACTTCTGTAGGAATCCTGAAATGAGGCTTTACTAGAGAAAATCCTCCAGTACTTAGAAAAATACTGCAGCAGCCCCTGCATCCATGAAATAATGAATAAAGAAAACCACATGTTATGGCATGAAGAGAAGAGAAGAGAAGAGAAGAGAAGAGAAGAGAAGAGAAGAGAAGAGAAGAGAAGAGAAGAGAAGAGAAGAGAAGAGAAGAGAAGAGAAGAGAAGAGAAGAGAAGAGAAGAGAAGAGAAGAGAAGAGAAGAGAAGAGAAGAGAAGAGAAGAGAAGAGAAGAGAAGAGAAGAGAAGAGAAGAGAAGAGAAGAGAAGAGAAGAGAAGAGAAGAGAAGAGAAGAGAAAGAGGTGCTCTGCTCTAGTGACGTTTGTACACCACAAGCCATGTGGTTATGCAGTCTGTGTCACTGTGTGGTTACAAAATCCAAGGTGTCTATGTCCTAGCACCTCTCACATAAACCGTTACTCTGTTAAATATTGGTAAAAAATGTTGTTTGAAAATATCATTGTCAATACCATTTTGAAATTCTCAGAAAGCAAGGGATGGATCTGCTTAGCTGTCACGCCAAAAAGACACTAGAAATCATAGGTGTTGATGGCATTCCTGACCCAATTTGTTTCGATGTGTAAGCCCCATCTTAAACACTCCAACACTCTCTCGTGTAAATAAGTAAGTTTTGCTTGATTGTAGCCCTTTCAAAATATTATTAAATATTGGAAAGTTATTAATATAACTTTATTAACTTTTTAAATATAACTTTATTAATATAACTATAATGGCAGATCTCCGTGGATCCCCGCTCCTCCCTTCTTGCTGTGTGCCTGCCCAGGAGGGAACCAAGTTGCACAGCCCCTCCAAACATCATGACAGCCCCTGAGACATCGCTCACCCATCCTCGGCCTCTGGCTTTCCCAGCAACCAGTGGGGATGAAGCCCACTCCTCCTCCTCCTTCTCCTCCTGCATGTAGCCACAAGCATTACAAAACCTTCTGGTACAAGCCAAACACTTCTGGGGTGTTGTCACTCAACAGGAAGGCAAAAAGTAAAAATGAGTATTTCCCCCAAAAATCCCTTTGAGGGTCATTCTGCTCTTCCATCATCATAAAGAACTCCTTCTCTTTATTTCATATTTTCATGAATTTGTAATCAGCCTGTCCCCAGAATTCACTCAGAACATCACAAAGTACTGGAGTAACCCGTTTATCTCACCATCTCACTGCATAGCGTGGCAAGATACCTCCTGCTACATCCCTGAAATGCACGTGACAAGCAGACATCCTGGCTTCTTCTGCTGAAATGGCTGAGCACGAGGAGGAGCATGCAAATGCCCAGCAAAGATGAAGAAGAGATGCACGATGCCTGGCAAGTTAGTACCAGCACCCTTGCTGCTCACGGGTGCTCCTCCATGGAGCATCTGTACACCTACGAGCTGCCAAAAAGCACCAACCATTTCTAAAAACACTTCCTGTGCAGTTTGCAAGGCCATGGAGCAGGTTACACGGCGGGATATTTTTGCCAGGAAAAGAGACAGACCACTTTGTATTTCTGGTTCACGATCAATACCCAGCCTACAAGGCACCAGGGAGATAAAACTGCATTATTGCTGCAGGAGAAGGCACTGATGGCGTTAGGAAAAAATCCCTCACCATATAAGGGCTGCGAACATTTTCCCACTTAAGACAACGTGTGGGATCATATTCACAGACACAGAAATATGTTCTGTTCCCTGACACCCACAAGTCCTAGAACACCGGGCTGAAGTGCTGGCAAGAATAAGAACCATTTGTTAAGTACAAAAAATGTCTCACATAATTAGAGAACTGCTGAAAGCTACCAATTTAGTACTCAGGCTTTAAAATTTAAGAATTCTCATTGTAACAACAGCTCAGGCTCCGGTGCGCCTAGAGATGGGAACGCCTAACACACGCACCATGCGGCTCCATCGGCGTACCAAGGCAAAATTAAACCAAGGAGACTTCGTCACCACTCAGCCAACACCTTGAGCAGGTTTTATGGCAGTGACGAAGGGAAGCTGCCCTGCAGGCTCTGGGAACGTCTCACCAAGTGTCCCCCGGGGAGAAGAGCAGCCCCTGCCTCACTGATGCACCCCATCAAGACCCAGCACCAGGTAGCAATGAAAGAGCGCCTGTCAGTGCAAGGGAGGACAGCGGTGATGGTCCCTCTCCTGGCCCATAACACAAAAAAATGTGAATCCATTACAGAACTGGGTTCCTCCAAGAGCAGGGTCCGGCATGCCGTGCTTCTTCAAAGTTTCCTTAACTCAGTTGAAGTCAAATTTCTAAAAGTGAAACGAAGACAACAAAGCAGTATTTTCAAGCCAGCAGCTGAAAAACACTCCAAGCCAACCCCAGCTCTCAGCAATCCCTGGGGAGCGCTGACACCCGAGGGCAGTGGCTGCAGCCCACTGACGCCACTGCTGGCGCACGCGCGTGCAACGCCACTCACAGCGCCGTACAGCATGAGCGTCTGAGATCACATGGATTTCTCTTGATCAAAACGCTCCTTGAAAACGTATTTTATACCTGCAAGCTCGCTCTATTGATTGCTCTATTTTTAGTCCACGCCGTATCTCTCAAGCATCAAGCTTCGGTGAGAAACTGAGCATCGCAGATTCCACAGGCGTGCCTTTACACCCTGAGCACATCACTGCAAGAAAGAGTCACGACTGGCAACTGACGTGACATAAATGCTGTACGTTTGTTCCCATCACGGGCGCTTGCACAGCCAGCACAGCCCCACAGGAGTCCCCCCGACTGGTTCACATGTCTGAATAAACCCTGTCATTGTGTTTCACCCAACCAAGACAGATTCCAATTTTTTCTGCCCATTGTCCCCTGCCTCCTGTGCTTGTAGGCTGATAAACCTGCTTTCCTCAGGTTCTCTTTGTTCCAACTCTCATTTTCTTTTTCCCCAGCAAAATATTTGGAAAAATAGCGTTTCCTTCCAATAGGCTTGAGGTCCCATAGCCGTGTATCCACTTCACTCCGGGCAGTGCATTAACTAAGGGACGACAGAGCTCTCCTCCCCTGCTCCACCACCTCACCACAGCCCTGAGAGCTGCTCGGGGCTGCTGCCCCTTTGCTTCCACACTCCCACACTCGGCTGCAGATCCACAAGCAGCTGCCTCCCCTTCAGCCCAGCCCAGCCCAGCTCCGTCCACACTCTTCCTCCTGGGCTTCCACCACGCCTCTGCCTCTTCCAGGGCTCTCAAACAGCTCGTGCTCGAAGGCGGGTATCTGCCCCACGGAGATGCACAGTAAAACATGTGGGATTTAGCTGCTATCAACAAATTGCTGCATTCCAAGGAAAAAAAAAAGAGAGAGAGAGAGAGAGAGAGAGATCTGACAGAAAGCTAGCAGTTCTAAAGGACTTGTGCTAGGATTTGATGCAATCTGCCGTGCCGGCAAATTAAAGCCTACAGAAACCATGCTAAAATTAGAGAGAGCTGAGCTGAAAACCAAAGACTCACGGTGGCTGCTGCAAATCCTTAAACGTGGCTTAATGCAACATTTCGGTGCTCTGTCTGAGCTCGGCTTACGCCCACCAAGGCCGTTCATTTGTGCTGTGAAGTAGCACCGACCGCTTCTGGGATAGTTTTCCACCCCACGCCTCCCATGGCTACCAATGTGGCCTTTCAGACACCAACACAGCAGCCCAGCCTATGTTCGAAGCACCTGTGATGGCCCCGAAGGAGTTGCACACCCTATTTTGGGTGAACACTTCCCCTACACCCCCCACAGAGGGTCTGACTCCGAGGCAGCCGGGTGCAGGCTGCCCATGCGGGGTCCCCTGGCACAGCCCCAGCAAGGGGTCTCCCACCCAGCCCACCACATCAGGATATGGCCCTGTGTTAGCCAAAGGTCTTGCACACCATGGTTCCACATTTCTGGAGCATGGCAAGACCTCTGCTGCACCCAGGGGGCCCCAAGAAGCACCCCCCAGGCGGCTGCCTGCTCTCTCCCTCCTGAGCTCCTGCTCTCCGCATGCTGCGGTGCCTCGATCCCCGCGTTCAGGGCTCGGGATGCAGTTCAGTGCTCTGCTGGATTTCACATCACTGCCACCTGCTCTCAGCTCAGTGTGCACACCACCACGGCTCCATACAGACGCAAATGCCCCCGGGGCTATTAATTGCTCATTAATCAGAAGTTTTGTGGCTTTACCAGCATGCACACGCTGCCACCTTGAAATATTCCAGAGAAAACGGGCAACCTTCCTTTCAAAATCCCATTTGGTAAGTAACTGCTACTCGATCCATTTTTTAATCAGTGGTTAAGAAGCGTTTATAGATTCCCGTGGGACAAAGGAGTGATGAATTTTGACCTCCTCCTTTCGCTGGGCTCCCGCAGTGGTGGCAGCGGTGCCCATGCCATGTCCCGCAGCTGCCTCCCGCCGGGCTCTGCAGCGAGCAGCGTTTGCTTCCCAGCTGCCGGGCCCGGCTTGGGAAGCACCCGGTGCACAGGGTGCAATTAGCTGTGATGGCCTCTTCTTCGGGAACTGCAGGAATTGGTTTCGTGTGAAGCCAGTTTTAAGTTTTTCACATTGTTTGTATAATAAAAATGCGCAGCAAAGCTCCCCTGTGAGCTGTCTATAAAACACCACTTGCATCACTGAAAAGCGGTTTTATGCATCAAACACCGACCAAGGTTAAAGTTCGCAGGGACATCAAGCTAGAACAACCCACCAAGAAATTTGACGTGAAGGTCATTGATTTCATGCAGGTTTTTTTAAGTGTGCACTGCTGGAAAACGAGGAAACCTCCGTTCACTAGGATTGCATGAAGAGAAAAATGCATGACCTCCCCAGGAGGCTGGCTCCCGATCCTGCCCATAAAACACACACCTATGAACCCAAAGGAGCATTAAAATTCTTGAAAAAGAGGTCATGCTTTCCAAGATGCGCAATCTATCTACGATTACGTAGGTACCGAAATAAGCTGTTCCTATTTCTTTAACAAGTCTTGCTACTTCCAAAAAAGTGGCTGCAATATGCGACGTGGAGGTTGCCATGGCAAGCATACATTCCCTGTCGAGTATCTGAGCAAGCAGATGCGTAACAGCAAAGCCCACAAGATTAAGTCACTTCTCCTGCCATGGAACAATGGGGAGGAAAGCGCTTGGTATTTCATCTCTTCCCAAAACCGAAAATTGCTCACAGCACCCGAGCTTAACACCGAGGACGGCACGTGGCCGGAGGCTTTAGCCGAAATTCCCAGATGTGCAAAATGAAGGGGCTGCACGGGAGTTCCCGCACACCCGAAGCGCCCAGCACCTGTGTCCCCCCCGAGCAGGGAACCTCCCCCGGCACGACCCCTCCCCGCTCCAGCCTCCCGGGAGCCCCGGGCGCGGGCACGGAGCCTCCCGTGCCGGGGCTGGCAGCGGCTGCGGGGGGAGCCCGGAGCCGTGCCGAGGTTCCCGAGCCTCCACGCCGGCCCTGCAGCGCCGGCCGCGTTTAAAACCCCGGCCGTGGCGGCGGGCGGCGGCATCCCCGGGCTCGCATCCCTCGGCTGCGCCCGGCCACGGCTCTCCCGGGTGCCGGTGCCCGCGGAGAGCCGGCAACGGGTGCGGAATTTTCCAGGGGCTGCGCCCAGCACCGCGGCCGGGCCGGGGGGCGACGGCAGCGCCAACCCTCCCCGAGCGCCCTGCGCCGCCGGTGGTACCCGGGGAGCGCCGGGGAGGGGCCGCCCCCAGCAGCCCCGCGGAGGCTCCGCGCATCCCTGCGGGGCTCTGCCCCCCGCTCCCTCCCCCGTCCCCCTGTCCGTCCATCCCCCGTCCGTCCGTCCGGTACTCACGCTGCAGGCGGGAGCGCGCATCCACGCGCGGCCGAGCCGCGGTCCGGGGGGGGCGCGGAGCCTGCGGGGGCGCCGCCGAGGGCTGCCCGCGCCCGGGGCTCGCCGCCCGCCGGCCCCGCCGCGCAGCGCCCGGCCCGCCCCGCTGCGGGCGGCGCCCGGCCACAAAGGCGGCGGCGGCGGCGGCGGCGGCGGCAGCGGCGGGGCGGGACCCGCTGCGCGCCCGCGGTGCGCTCCGAGGCGGCGGCGGCGCAGGGGCGGAGCGGCTCCGGGCGGCCGCGCCCTCCCCGCGAGGGATGCGGGGCGCGGGGATGCGGGGATGCGGGGCGCAGGGGTGCGGAGCGCAGGGATGCGGGGCGCAGGGATGCAGGGCGCAGGGGTGCGGGGCGCAGGGATGCAGGGCGCAGGGATGCAGGGCGCAGGGGTGCGGGGCGCAGGGATGCAGGGCGCAGGGATGCAGGGCGCAGGGGTGCGGGGCGCAGGGATGCGGGGCGCAGGGATGCGGTGCCGCCCCGACGGGACGCGCCGAGGCCGGGGCATCCCCGCGCTGGGGGCTCGGAGGTGTCGCTGATGCCGCTTTCCCCCTCTGCCTCCCCCTGCGCTCCCCCCTCCCGTGAGGCCGGAGCTATGTTTCTGCTCCGGGGCTAAGCTGGGGGCCCGGAGGGGAGGGCGCTGGGTGTCCCCCGGGAGCGACGGGGCATGGTGACAGCTCCCCAGCCTCCGGGTTGAGCCGGGAGAACGCGGCGGGGGCGCTGGGGCAGACCCCACGTAGGGTCGAAGACCATGGGGCTGCAGCCCTCCAGGTGCTCTGACAGCAGCTCCCACAGCTGGTGGGGCAGGGACCTCTCAGGGGTGTTCCCCTTTGCTTCCCTCTTCATCTCCAACTGCCCCAAAGCTCCCAGCAGCAGCGCTGGCACCTGGCCTGGCACGTTGCTGGCCGCCCGTCCTGCCCGCTCAGCCTCGAGGGCTCACTGTGTGCCATGAGGCCACCGCCTTGTTCTCCCAGCACTGCAGCGTTGGCCAAACATTGGGTAGGGAAAGGGGTTGGTAGCAGCTGGAAGAGGATCACGGGAGGGTTTATACCTGCGCTGAGTTCTCCACTCCTGTTGGATTTGACTAATTCCTTGGTGGAGATGACCTGCACCCAGGCTGCTCCCAGCCTCTCCCACTGTCACTGTGTGGAGCAGGGGCTGAAATCTGCTCTGGGCTGGGTTTTGCTTCCTGTGACACAGTGTGAGATCTGGGCTGCTGTCACCTGGCTGGCCCCTTTTGGACACCCTCACTAAGTTCCTGTCCTTTGCAGGACAGGTTGGAGATGGGTTTGGCCTTTGCTTTGGTGGAATTATGACTATGGAGGGTTTTTGCTTCTTCCAGCTTCAGGGTTGTCTGTGGCTATTCCGAGATGCACGACTTTTTGTTGATGGGAATGCAGGGGGAGGCTGTGGAGGCAGCAGCCCTCGTTCCCACCCATGGGATGGGTGCGTGAGGGCCTCAGAAGTGCCAGAGCTAAATGCGAGGGCTGGAAAATGCTCATGGCTGAGCCACTCAGCTGGATTACGGGCTCTGATTTAAGCAGAGTGACTTTGGTGCAGGTGAGCACTGGCTGTGCCAGCAGCAAGCCCCCTGCACCATGCCAGGGCTGTGGCACTGCTGGAGGTGGGCGGCAGGATTGACTCTCCTGGCTGTACTGCTGCCTTGGGCACAGCCGCTTGGGTTTCCCAAGTAAGCACGGGCTGATTTATTCTAGTCTTGGGTTTTTGCACAGCTTCATTGGGTGACAACCAGCTGCTGCCTCACCCCGTGCCGCGGAGAGCAGAGGATGTGTTTGCAGTGAAAAACTCCGGAATCGGCCTCTGGCGATCACTAATGAAACAGCCTACGGTCAGGCCAGGAGTTGGCATCCCTGCGAATGAGGTTTGGGAGAAAAGCCTGCTGCTTTTGTTAGCTGCTTATCAGCAAATGTGTGTTGTTGGTCCTGTTTACAGATAACGTTGAAGTGGTTGCACATCACACAAAGAGCCTCAGGAATCACAGGAGTTTCATCGCGGTTTCACTTCCACTAACTGCAGCAGGGATGTGCCAAAATGAGGCTAGCGAAGAGCAGGCCAAAATAGCTGCTTTCTGAAAAGATGTGGGTCCAGGGTATATCCCTGCAATCACACTGCTTCGTGTGCAAAGTCAATTAGCTGGGCTTCAGCATGGGGAGTTGAACCTATTTTCACTGGCACATACATATAAATAACCACACTCCATACTGATTTCTATTCATTTGTACATCTGGCTAATTAAAGTTTTAAAATCATGAAATTCCTTCAGCAGATTTTAGTGGAAAGCTGGCTGTGCTCCTTGCGTGGATTCCGCAAACCTGGGTTCACTGCTGGCTGCTGGAGTTACACCAGCATGGCAAACCAGAGCACGTGCTTCAGACTGATAACCCCGATTTTTTTCTTCTCATTTTTAAAGTGCCTGAAATATATGGGAAAGTAGTAGTTACTAATGGCACAGCTCCTTGCACTTAATAAATGGTGGTGCTACATAGCTTTAAAAATTTCCCCTGTAGAATTCCCGATCTATTTTTTTTCCTTCTGGTTGCGCTAAGTCTTCTCAAGTGCTACTTCATCTGCTTCTAGACAACGCCAGCCTCCCTTCCTGAAGGCTTTCAGGTTGAGAGGAGCGGATGAGTCATGGGCTGTGGTGGTGGAGATGGGGGCTGATTTTTGGGTCACCCTCTAAATAGGCCAAGGCTGGTGGCTGTTAAAAGTCCCCCTGGCTGTGAGCCAGTGCCCGTGGCTCCAGCTGGGGACTGTCAGCGCGGGTTCTGGCAAAAAGCATCAGTAACTTCTGAAACAAGAAGTACCGAGAGCAGACCTTCCTCCTGGGGGTCCTGGGGAAAAAAAAAGCAGGGCAGGGAGGGTGGCTGGGCAGGAGCAGCCCTGCCTGAGCCAGGAGTCGGCTCATTGCTGCACTGTCACCATCACTGGCATCATCACTGCCACTGCCACCATGGCCATCATCACCACTAACTCCATCACCACCATCGCCACTTCGTGTCAATGCAAAGGCACACATGTGCAGCCCAGAGGCAGCCAGTGCTTACCTCTTTTCTGACATTTTGAAGAAAAAAAGCTATGAGATCTATGAGATCTGCCAGTCCCTGAAAAAAATCTGGGCAGAGTGAGGGTGCTGAGGTCTGGTCTGGGTGCTCGCCGGAATAATGTTGGATATCAGCATCCCTGTGCCTTGTCTCAGGTCCAATTTGCATGAAATAGGTCAAAAAAAAATGAAGTTATGTTGTATCAGGCCAAGCACGGTGCTGAGATGAGCCAAGGTGCTTCTCCATTTACACAGCCACTTGCAGATCTTTTTAAAAAGCCCTTAAAATTGCAGGCATCCCGCTGGGATGCTGGACATGCAGTGCTGGGGCTGGTGTCGGGGGAGCACCGAGTGCCCCCACTTCCATCCCGTTCCCCCAACGCATGGAGCTGCCGCCCATGGCCGGACACCCGGCGCCCAAAAGCCCTCGCTCCTGTTTCATTGCAGCCCAGAGAAGGCAGAGCTCTTCAGGTCGATCCAGCAAAAAGTATTCAAATGTCTGCTTTAAACCTAATTACAGCTGTCTCTCAAATCCATAATTTCATCTAAATTTGCCACAATTCATGCATGACCTTCCCTGCCAGAACCGCCGTGTGAAGAACAGCTGAAGGTCACTCCCAACTCCGCTGCGAGCACGGGGAAATTAGTGTGGCTTTGATGCAGAGGCTTCCCACCAGTGTTTTGTGTCAGTGCTGGCAGAGTTGCCGGCTATTACATTTTTGCTGTACCTCCCATCAAAGCACACACACGGCGCTTTCCACCGAGTGCAGGAGGAAGCGAATTCGGCTCCCTTCCTCTGCTGCAGTGGGCTGCACTCTGCAGCAAGCGTGTGTCAAAAATACATTGCAGACACTGCAGCAGTAACAAGTCCTCGCCACGTGCTCCAGCGTGTTCCCACACAGGCAGTGGGTGTTTGTCCCTCTTTGTGTCCCTCTGCCCCTCGGGGTGCAGCTGCAGCACGTACCGTGGGGCGAGGTGCAGGGGGGCAGCGTGGCCGAGCCCCCACTGTGGGTGTTATTGCCCGCCGTGGGTCTGCACCCCAAAATACTCCGCATCCCGAGGTGCAAAAGAGCACGAGCAGTGAGTAGTAACCCCATGATGGATTTGTAATGAATTGGCAATAAGAGCAGAGACTGTGCCAACCACAAGGAGGGTGCTGGGCAGACCTTTGGGGGCAGGCTGGAGGTGCAGCGAAGGTCCCATGCAGGCTGGCCCCAGGTGTGGGAGTGCAGCGGGGCCCCACACTCCATGCCCAGCAGCAGCAACAGCATCAGATAGAGCCTCACCTCCCCACATGAGCCCACGGGATGCTCAGCACCATGCCCGTGTACCAAGCTGTGTGTGTGCACCGGGCATGGGGCTCGGAGAAGCTGCACCAAGGGAAAAGCCTCAAAGGAGGACGCAGCGACAGGAGCAGGCTCTCTGCTCCCCCGAGCTGGAGTATGTCCAAGGGCAAGCACCTCGTCACGGACACGAGCAATGTAAACCAGCTGCCGTGATCCACTGCTACTGCTCCCTCAAGGCTCACTGCCATGGGCAGTCCCGCTTGCAACGTCCTGGGGAGCTGCAATTTTCCCACTCAGGACTCTGTCCGTAACACACCTTTCAGCTTTTTTTTTTTTTAATATCTATTTTCCTGACATCCTCTTATTATTCACAGGTCCCAAGCTATCGGAGACACTCCAAGTCATTTCTGGGGTTCTGGCAGTCTGACAACTCGCCCTCTTTGTGCCTCTGGGGGTGGTTTGGGGCCATTACCCCACAGCCTGCCCACCCCAGCCCGCAGCACTGCCGGCAGGGCTGAGGAGCAGCCCAGCAGCCACCCAGGTTCTGGTTTATTGCTGTCTTGTTAAGGTTATTTTGCAGCAGGGGTGATATTTGCAGCAATCAAATGTATACACAGTAAAGGGCTTTGCTGTTATCAACCCCCTGAGCCTTATTTTGGTATTCAACCAACCATAGAAACATTGATTTTTTTTGCACATATTTAATACTGTGAACCTTATCCCTTATATAAAGGAGGTGTGTATATATAAATATATTAAATGTGTTAAAAACACAATAGGTGATGGTGGCATGGGTCTTTAGGGACAACTTAGCAGAAACCCCAGCTCTTCCTCAGCCCTGGGCCATCCCCCAGCCATGGACATTTATGTCCCCTAAATATGTCAGTGGGCTTGCAGGCAAGAAAGGAAAGAAGCCAACAAACTCATAGCATTGATCTGGGTGGCAAAAACTCAGCCACCCTGCCTGTGACCACAGCCGTAGCCCACCCTGCTCGGTCCAGCTTGCCCCGAGGTCACTGCCTGCATTTCCACCACATTTAATGTGAGGTAGGTGGGAGATGGAGGAAACTTTCCCTGCATTTATTTTTTATTTTTTTTTGTCTAATACCCTCTTAGCATTTAAAAATAGAGCTGTTACTAAGCAATGGCAGTAAGTAGAAAGCAAAGCCTATTGAGGATCATTTCTGTGAACAGGTATTTTTCCCAGCCTAAGTACTGTAAACATTGTGGGTTGACAAATTATGAATCAGAGCGATCCTTCCCCATCACAAGCTGCCCCTGTTCCCATTATCCCCAGAGAACAATAGCAGTGATGATCAGGAGATGTTTATTTTTGCTCTGGCTTTGAACACCTGGGTTTGCAGGTCAGATTCGCAAGCCTTTCCGCACAGTTTAAGATCTTTAAAAAATAAAATATAAATATAAAATAAATAAATAAAAAGAAAAAGAGGAAAGAAAAAAAAAAAGAATAAAGAAAAAAAAGAAAAAAGAAAAGAAAACCGGAAAAAAAAAATGAATAAAAATGAATATCAGCATATAACAGTGTAACCGTGGTGGGCAAGAGCTATGAGAACTGCCCGCGATCCCCGTGTCGCAGAGCAGCCCCTGGGTCACAGCAGGAGCAGGGGCCGACTCTCCTGTGGTGCTCTGGCTGCCTGCAGGCAGGTTACAAGCTGAGAAGGGTGCTGAGAAGATACAAAAACACACCCCAGGCCCAGGGGTCACCTGGCCAGCAGGAGATGCACAGGCCACGGGTGTCACTGCCTGATGCTGGCTGCTCCCAGCCGCCCGACTGTCTCAGAGAGCAGCACCCATGGGTGGGCATCAGCCCCGGCCCTGGTGGGTGCCCCTCGCTGCCAGCACAGCCCATGGCAGCTCCTTCCATGAGCTGCAGCGTGTGCGAAGAGAAGGAAGCGTTGCCACCCGCTTGTTTCCACATCTGCAGATTTCCGTCATCCAGATGGTGTCTGAGAATAAGAAAAATGAGGATGGAAGGGGAAAACTGGTGACGGAGTAGCACCAGTGGCTGCAGCCGGGCACACCGACTGAGCTGCCTTTTGGGGTCAGCCCCCACTGCTCTCCTCCAGCCCTGTCCTTGGTGTCTGGGCTGCAGAGGAGCCACGGGGAGGAACCAGGACGTGGGTGCACGGAGGCACAGCGCCACTCCAGCACCCGCTCCTCGGTGGCATCTCACTTCCAATGTGACATTGCAGCCACCCGTGTTTAATGTGTAACTGTGCTGGCTGAGCAGCAGCACTCTGGTAGTTCCTTGGTGGGAAAAGCCTAACCCAGCATGCGTAAGGTGAATATTTAAACAATGTCTTTATGATTGCTGCGGTCACTGGGGACGTGACGATGTGAAGAGCAGGGAAATCCTCACGGCCGCCTATGAGCCACTCGCAGGGCAGCAGGGCAGTGGGTGTCTGTGTGTGAGCACAGGGGGTCCTCCCCCGGGGGGCTTCCAGAAGCCATGCCCTGCTGCCCGCGCTTTCAAAGCCCATTTAAAAATTCTCCCCACTTGCGACACTTTTCTCAGATGCTGCTATACCAGGCTTTCTCCTGGCACTAAAACTTTGTGTGTGTCGCAAATGCCATTTTAATGCTACATGAATCATTGCAAAAAAAATGCTTTGAAAGGAAAATGTGTGAGCTCCTTTCCCTTGAAAGGGAAACGGGTGAAAACGCGTGGCCCTGGGGCCACCCCAGCTCAGAGGCAGCAGGACCCATGTGCTGGCTGCACCCCGCTGGCTGCAGGGCCTGCTGCTGGCACTGCATCTGTGGCCTCACCTTCGGGCTGCTGCAAAGAATCTTTCCCCATGCCCTGGAAAAAAATGGCCTTAAGCTGCATCCCATGAGGTGCTGGGGAAGGCTTCTTGCTCCTTGCAGCAGGGACCCTTGGGCATGGGCCTGAGGAGTGGCTGGATAGGGCAGGGCTCCTTCCACTTTCAAAGGGTTGAAGAAAGCATTAAAAGCTAGCTGAGATGGCCAGGTTCTAACAAATCATTTGCAGTTGCATTATTTTATTTCTTACAGTGGGGAAAATTTGTAAGATTCATTACTGCATACACTAATTACTTCGGTTAAGTGTCAAAACTGCACAATTTAATGTTGTGTTTTCATATATTAAAGACATTAATTGCCAGCAAACAGTATGCCATGACTAATTCTTTTTTTTTTTTTTTTAAAAAAAAAAAAAAAAAAGAAGAAGAAGAAATCAATATTAAGTATTTTTACTATTAGGAGCTGAAACAGCACAACATATCCGAAGTCAATGTTTCCCTACTGAGCTGTGCTGTTTAAGGACTCGAGGCTTAGCAATTGCATTATTGCTACCCAAACCGTTATTGGCTCTGTGAATCACGTTACTGCCAGGTTACCGCACATGAATTAATACAATAATAACGTGCAGACCCCAGGAGAACACAGGCAGGCACTGGCTGCAGGGGCTGGGGCAGGATCCGGTGGTGCAGGCTCAGGGGCAGCAGGGCAGATGGGTGAGCCAGTGTGGGGAGCACGGGCACTGCTTCCATTTACCTTGGGGAAATCATTGAAATCAGTGACTGAGTGGTAAATTAAAAGCAAAAGGCAAATTTGGTTGCAGTGATGGAGGGGAAGGCAAAAGGCAAGAGAAGCTGCTTACTTTGTTCTCTGCTATGACCTACACATTCCCTTAGTTCCTTGTACTTCTCTTGGCAACACGTTAAAATAAAGGTCATGTTTGTGCCTGTAGGTGACCTGGTCGCTTTGGGGATTTAACTGCATATTCTAAATGTCAGTGTGAATTTCTAAACAATGCAGGTGAAAATGGATGGAAAGAAAACGAAAAGCCTGCCCACACATCCAGCCACTGCGGGTTGTCCACCTGCAGGATGGAGAGCAAGAGCTGGCAGGTGGCTTCTGTAAGCAGAACACATCCACAGGAAAATAAAATATCTCACTGGGTCTTCCCAGCAGCAGAGATCTGAATTTGACTTAAAGATGTTCATTCTTTCCCCAAGCCAACTGCTGGCAGTGCCCGAGCCCCCTGTGTTGCCCCTTGCCAGGCTCTCACAAGGGCACAGCAATGTTTTTTTTCTGCTCATGCTGACCACAGGATGGCTTCACACGCAGGTGGGTCAGGCTGCATGGACAGTGCTCCTGGAGTCTGCTCCTGGGCAAGGCTGCTGGAGGAGCCCAGGCAGAGATGAGGATGCGTGTTCCCCCCCCACCCCTGGTGGCATGGGGCTCTGGCAGATCTCAGTCTCCCTCTGCTCCTTCCACAGTTGTGCCCCGGGAGCAGAGCTGGAAAGCTGAACATCCAGCTTTCACTCCAGCTTCTTGTGCAAATCACTGTTTAACAACTATCTCCATTGAAGGCTGCAGTGTGTAAGTAGCATTTCATACCCCATAAAATCAAAGTCTCACTTCATTTAATTGTGTCTTTTTTTTTTATGTCATAAAACACTTAAATTGCCCTCATAAAGGCATGGGAGGATTTGCCTCTTCACTGCAGGCTCTTGTCCTGGCGATGTGCAGTGCACCCTGCCTGCAGCCTCCCCAGCAGCCACGTGCCTCCGGTTGGCTCCGGACATTGACACCCAAACTCTTCAGCAGGTGGCATTTTCCAGGCACCGTAAGAACATAAATTTCCTGGGAAATGGCTCGGTTTCAGTCACTCGAGCACTTTTGAAAACTCGTGACTACAGGCAGTAAAGAGGAGTACCAGCTAGTAAAAGGATCTCAGCTGAGGACGGATCTCAGAGAATGTTAAATACTGTACTTGCAAGTTGGCACCAGAAGCTGCTCGGGCTTGAAGAATTCCTGTTCCACGACCAAAGTGGAATAACAATTTCTGTCTGGCTGCAGTTGGTCTCCCCATGCTCATTTTCCCTCCTTATTCATTTTTCTTTTCTAAATCTATTCTTTGCAAGTCAGATCAGAAAGGACAGTCAGATAAATGTAAGAAAAAGCGTGTATTTGTGAATAATCTTGTGCCTTGTCAGCCTCCCTCATGATGATTAGGAAGGAGGCTTGGACAAGACACAGACTGAGTTATATCTGAAGCTGGGGAATAAAAATGACACCTTGGGTAGATGTTTCTTTCTTTGATGATAGGGTCATCGTTCTTCCAGGCAAGCCTGGTTCACGGGTCCTTGCTCAAATTCAATTGCCCATTTTCTTCTGCCTCAATTTTCTGCTGCTGATTGAACTGAGCATTGCCTAAAAGCCTGGAATAGCAGTGAGCGTCTTACGTTTCCAGGTAGCTCCCGCATCTTCCCAGCACAGCCGTGGAAGCAGTTATCTTCAGGTTTTCAGATCGTACAGAAAGGCAGCTGTAATTGTCACCATTTTGTCTCTATGGTTTCTCCACCCAATCCCTCAAACCAGGCTGTTCAACAGGATCACATTGTAATTCTTAATCACAGTTGTGTCCTTCCCAGTGTTCAGGGCATCTTCCTACCTTTAGCAAGCAAAACAAAGACCCTGGAGGTTTCTATATTGCCTTTGACTTGTGCTTGGATTTTGGCTGTGCATGGTGTGTGCCCTGCAAGACGCACTAGGCCCGAGAGCAGCGTGGCCACCAGCGCAGCCTCAACCCTGCTGCCCGTGGCCCTCCCAACCCTTAACCACACAGGGAAATGGTGACTCCAGAGCCCATTCCTTGATTAAAACAACAGTTGTCTCCACGGTGGGCATGGCTACTGTTCTGTGAGCTGTGACGATGGCACTGAGAGTGTGTGCCAGCGGCCTGGCACAGCGGCTGCTCCTCCTGCCACGGTCAGGGCTGGGCAGTGCTCACCTCACCACAGCTACACCGTCTGGAGACCCAACAGCTGACAAAGTGCAGTCAACAGTCACTAGGGAGGCACAAGCATCCCCAGGGAACTTGTCCCGACCTCAAGCAAGGTGCTTGGATGCCATAGCCACCATCAGGACAGCTGCATCTTCTCCCTGCGCATTTTTGGGCACTCTGACATGCTTCGAGCATGGACACATGGTGCTGCTGCTTTTCATACATCTGCTGCCAGCGCCAGACCTTTGCTAGACCTCCTTAATTTCATTGTTTTCTGTATCTCTACCAGAAGGCTGAGAGCAGCACCAGTAGAGGTGTGGAATACGTGAAACTGGAAGAAAGACCTAGAGAAATTGGAAAAATATCTGCACTTTTCCTACAAAGTATTAAATATATGAGAACTGAGGTTTAAATCCTTGTTAGCTCAAGTAGCTCTCCTGAATCCCCTACTGATTTGTGGTAGCTGAGAATTCCTGCACTGTGTCTTTATGACTAGATTTACGATAAAGTCTCTTCTCACAACAATCACTATCACAGCCAGTGTCAGAGTAAGGGAGAAAATATTATTAAATATAATAATCGACATTTTCAATTAACCAAGACTTTGCAGAGGAAGAAAGCAGCTTAGAATTGCTAGGTCTGCTGAAGAAAAATGGGTAAAAAGCACAGCTCATGGTTATAAAAATTGTAGAATATGGCTGGAGAAGTCCAGGTATTAAAACTAAGAGTCATACATTAAAATTATGAAAAGGAATGAAAGATTTGTCTGTATTCCATGCTCTTTTGTGTCAAAATAACTACATACAGCAGTAGGTAAGCAGAGGCTCTCCCTGACAGAGGGAGACAGTGCAGCCCAGGTTCCTCCATCCTCCTCTTCTGCAAACCAGGCAGGTGTTTTGGGCATCCAAGAAATCCCAGAGTTCAGCTCACAGGCTGCAAAAAATTGGATGGGATGTCTGCAAGGCAAAGCAGTCACACACCAACGCCGCTGCTGCCTCATGAAGATGCTGACGAGATAAGAGGAAGGGGCTGAAGCCATGATAGGACGAAGTGGGGGTGCCCCTTTTGGAGCCAGATCCAGGTCGCTCCCGAGGCCCTGAAACCTTGGGTTTAAAGAAATCCTATTCTTTTTGAAAAGTTGCACTGTGATCTGCTCTCCAGTGGGGCCCATTTTATGAATT
This sequence comes from Aythya marila, assembly GCF_965140915.1. Taxonomy (NCBI): domain Eukaryota; kingdom Metazoa; phylum Chordata; class Aves; order Anseriformes; family Anatidae; genus Aythya; species Aythya marila. The sequence goes on along the minus strand of NC_139049.1, from coordinate 31,527,015 downwards.
TTTATTCAGGTAGAAAATGGAGCAATAAAAGAATTCAAAAACTTCCATCAAAGTTCACTGCCACGTGCATAATTCAGCACCCGGCTGGCAGCGTGTGCATGTGTCTGTGGTGGATGTGCTGGTGCTGGCGTGCCCTGCGGGGCAGGCCTCCCACCCTGGGCTTCCCTCATGGTGGGTTAAAAGTACCCCAAAACTGGCCCCAAAGTACTGAGATGCTGGAAGACCTGTGCCCATCTGTACCCTGACAGCAAGGCAGCATCATTAATGTCCAGATGTCCATCTGTCCCAGGAGACCAGGGCAGCACCATTAATGCCCGTTGGAGGACAGGCACCTCCTGTTAGTCCCAGCACCCGTGAGTCTACATGTATTCAGGATTGGGGTTGCTGCTCTGAATTACAGACTGGACGTGCAGCTGAGCTGAAGGGCAGCAAGCCTAGCCCTCTGCTTCCCCCAGTTTAAAACCTCTCCATGTCCTCAGAGCCTCACATGTGTGTGACGATCAGGATCTTCCTGATCTCCTGTGTTTATTTTTGCTTCCCAAATTTCTGTGTTTCAAGCCAGGGTCCCCGTGCAGTGCTGTGATGGCTGCCTGTTGTGCTTCTTGTGACAGAGCCCAGGCAGGGCCAGGTGGGACATGCGCCCTTCTCCCAGAGCTTTCCATGAGGGACCAAAAACCCCAGCCAGCAGCAGTGCCCAGCAGCCAGGGGTTTAGCAAGGAGGCTGCAAGGGATGGGCTCATTGCAGGAGCCCTGCAGGGACCATGGGCACTGAACACCCACAGCACTGGTCAGCATGTCCTTGGGGGAGTGGTCGCTGTCTGTGGCAAATTATTCAGGAATTCCGTGTTCGTTTTCTGAGTAACTGCATGAGCACCAGTGCAATGCTCAGTACATGTATATATTTAAATATATATTTTTAAATCATTTCTTCCTCGAGAGTTTCCAATCAAAAACTTGAATTAAAATCTCTTGAAACTTCACTTAAAACCTCTGGAACCATACTGTAAATAATATTTTGCTACTGATGCAATACACATCCATTTCCCCTTATTTTTCTTTTTATTAACTTTGTTTCCACATTTAGACAGAGTAACTGCTTTCTAATTTCCCATACAAAATGTTTAAAAAGCATCTTCCTCCCTCTATTAATGCTTACAGCTGCCTTTATACACAAAATAAGGTGGCTTTGCAAAGAAATCATTGCATCCTCAGTACTGCAAGAGCCAAGTGAGCAGCTTTGGCAGAGAGGGTGCTGGCTTTCGACCACGGGCATCCCCTTCCAGCATCACACCCAGGCACATGACTGCCACCACGGTGCAAGGTTTACCAGGTAGCCCGTGGCCACCAGCCGATTGCCTCCAACACTAAGTCACCACCAACCTCCTGCACAGCAGCAAAACAACAGCACGAAGCACAGATGGATGGGCAGGGGGGCAAAGCCGGATTGCCTGCAGTCCCGTGCTGTTGGCACACCCCAGATGCCCCTCGTGCACATCACCAAGCGACCCGTGGCAGCTCTGCTCTCCCCAAAACCAGGGCACCGTGTGCCTGCACCCCGTGGTGGCAGCGTGGTAGCTCTGCCCGTGGGCAGGAGGGGGCTTTGGCCACCCGGCAGGACCATTCCCATCCATCAGGTGTGCTGCTGGGCTTCTCTTCATGAGGTATCCTTCATTTTCCTTCCCCTCAACAGGGGAGGCATTCCTACATTATTCATAGATAACCTTTCTTGTCCATGATCTAGGGCAGACATGGTGAAAAACTTGACTTTAAAAATTTATTTTCTTTGGGAAGAAATAGCAAATGAATATGAAAAGAAATCTCTTGCATTAGCTGCTCCATGTTCCCAGCCCCTGTCACAGGGGACACACATTGCATGTGTCCCAGCTGAGGGGGACAGGGATGTGGCTGAGGGGGGCTCACCATTTCTCTTCTCCTCCTTCAGAGGTCACAACTGGGACACTGCCACCTCCTCAAGCAAGGGGCACATTCCCCAGCCCTCCGGTCCTCCTCGTCCCACTGCAGGGCAGGGCAAGGCCGAGCTCATGTCCTGGGGCCGGGCAGCTGGCACGAACCCTGCCACGTGTCTCCATGTGCCTCCCCCTGTGGCTTCCCGGTTATAAATCAGCTTTCTCACACAAGGGCTAACCTAAAACCCTACGTCTCTCTATAGAGCAAAATAATGCAGTCGGTACATTCCTAAAGGGGCAATTCCATCAGCTCAGATGTGCCTGTCTCCCAGTTTCATGCCCCCCATGAGCACCTCTGGAAGAGCCCTGGAGCTCTTCTGCCCCTTCAGCTGTACACCCAGTGGCCGTGGGGGCGGTCAGGGTGGGTTGGCTCCCACAGCAGAGCCCCCAGAGGAGACACGGGAGCTGCACAGTGAGAGGAGCCGCCAGGAGACCCCCTCCCAGCCTGAGGTTTCCTCAGGGATGCTCTGGAGACCTTGGGGCCAGAGGTGGTGCTGGCAGCCGCTGGGAATCAAAGGGAGGAGGGCTCATTGACACACAGTGCTTTGCTCCTGGGCCTCCGGCTGGTTTTGAGAACAGACCCACAGGGATCACACGCACTTTATGCTTTTAGAGGTGTGCACAATCCTACTCTAAGGACTTTTTGAAGACCCGTGTGCTGTGAGGGTGAGCAGCAAGGTTTTGGCTAGAACTAGGCCATGCCTCCCAAGGCGAGCAGAACAGGCTGCACTGATCCTGCCCCCACCACATCAGAGCAGTGTCCCCGTGTGCCTGCAGGAGGAAAGCCTCCAGAAGAGCCACAGCAGGGCTAGGCAGCAGGAGCAGAGCGGTTACTGTGTCACCTAAAGCACACCCTGACAGTGAAACGAGCTGGGTGGCACCAGCCAGCAAGGCGCTTTGTGGCACCAAGTCTCACTTTTCCCTCTAGCCCTGCTTTCAGGACTTAATCTGCTGCTTCAGTCCTCTGACAGACAAACAGAGGCTTCACTTTTGTGACGAAGCGCGGGGTAAAACCCAAAGCAGGCAGCAGGGCTGTGCATGCAGAGCTCTCTGGAGATGGGTGGCCAGAAGCAGGACACACCGGGCACAAACTCCAGCCCTGCAGGCACCCAGGCCCTTTTCTCCTCCCCTTCTTCCACCAGGGAGCATCTTTTAGTGGCTTGTCAAGGGTGTTGCCACACTTGCCACAAGCTTCATGGCAGCGGTGAATTAACCAAGCACCTTCTAAAGCTCGGGCTCAGGAGCCACAAGCCAGCTTTGCCAGGGCAAGCTGCTGTGAGCACAAAGCTCTGCCCAGCGGGGGCTCCCTCAGTGGGGAGCTTCTTGCTTCTTGCTCAAGCTCTGTGGCATCAAGTCCCCCTCACCCCAGCAGTACGGGATTTTGTGGGCTCCATGGAGTTACCACTAATCCAGACAGCCACCCCCAGGCTGGCCCTGGCAGCCTGTTTGTGGGAGCAGCACAGAGCTGCTGCAGTGTCTGACACTGCAGGGCCTGGGGCAGAACGAGTGCAGGAACATCAGTGTGTGAAAAATACCATGAGAAATAAAGCCAGTGTGAAACTACCGGCGAAACCCGAGATTGTGCTGGACTGTATTTATGGCATTTAATATCTACCGTATTTAATGCTGCAAAATAACCACGTTGTCAGCAGCGTAGCAGCAGCAGGGCAGCGGCAGCCGTGAGGGCAGCAAAGGCGAGCACGAAGGGCTCAGACAGAAGCACCGAGGTGCCTGGTATCACCTGAAATAAGCTGCTGGTGGGCTGCAGGACTGCGTGTCCGGCTGTGCCACAGGGGCAGAGCCACACAGGGTCCTGTGGCAGAGGGGTGCACGCAGCACGGCTGGTGCCAGATCGGGTATTTCACAGCCCCAGGACCTCAGGCAGTGGAGGTCTGCCTAGCGCCAGGGAGCTGCCACCACTCCTGCCCTTGCAGAGCACGCGGGATGTAGCAGCACACAAGTGACTGAGAAATGCAAAGTGCTGCCCGAGGAACAGGAGAGCAGCGCTGGAGCAGTGCTTCACTGTGGACCCACTTCCCTGCACATGCAGCAGTTACTCTGCTCTCCGCTGAGGCAGCCCGGGGGCTTTTTCACCCACTCGATCACGGCAAGTTTTCCAAGGCATCTTGCATAATCTTTTTTTTTTTTTTTTTTTTTTTTTTTTTTTTCCAGGCTGGGCTTGCACCAGCTTTTTTATTTCTGAACAAGAAAGGAAGGTCTTGAAAATACCCTGCTTAGACAGATCTCAATCTGTTTGCTCCTGGCTTTGCTTTAGAGCCTCTGGGGAATCAGATGCTTTTGCAAGCTCTACATCATTAATTGAAAAGTAAAACAAATGGAGCGGGACTGCAGAAGGAGCAGGTGCAGCTCCCACCCTCCCACCTCCGTGTTCTGGGCGCCAGCATTGCTGCCACACCGTTACCTGGCTTTCTGGGGACCCGCAGCTCCCCACAGCTCCCAAAATGCTGGAAAATCCCTGACACAACTGGACAACCCCAAGACACAGCCCCAAAAACTTGAATTGCTTTCTGCCCCTTATGCCCCAGGCACAAGGGCTGGCGCAGCGCAGCATCACAGCACAGCATCTGCCCGTCCGACCCCTTCCAGCTCCCCTCCTGGCTTGCCGGCCCCTCTGGGATAATTTGGGGGTGAGAGGAAGGACCTAGCCCCTAACACCATGCTCTGCACCCACGGTGCCGAAGCAGGGTGAGGAGCTGCTCACTTGCTCCGGGGGTCACATCCCCAGCCCCTCACACACCCTGCCAAGAGCCATGGCACAACGAGGTCTCCCCAAACCCCCTGCGCCCATCGAGGCACCCGGTGCTGGCTTACCGTGGGCAGAAGGCTCATCCCTTCCCTGCCGGCAGCAGCCCTGTCCACACCTCGCTCAGGCAGCTCCTTGGTGTCGGTGCCGGGCAGCCGAGGGTCCCAGGGGCAGTGCGGGGTAAGAGCAGCCTGGAACGGTTCGCGGGACGCACGGCGATGCGGGGAGCGCTGCGAAAGCTGGTGCCGTGTCTCCTGCCCTCCGCCGGGAGTGCGTGACAGATCTTAACATGAGCCAGCGAACAGAAATAAGCAGCCGACAACACCCCCGAGATCTCCAGTCTCTGTTAATTACCGTTATAAAGGTAAAACCGAGTAGACACCGAGCTCATGCTGGATTTAAACATAACATTAAAAAGTGAAGAACAAAGGAAAACGCTGTCTTGGTTTCCTGCGTTTGGCCGTTTATTTGCAGCTTTAATGCGTTCCTCTGATTGCTTTGTCTCCGTGCCAGCGGCGTCCCGGTCCCGCTCCCCCCACGCTGTGTGGTGGGTTTTGCCGTACGGACAGACCACGGGGCTCCCGGCAGCGCTTTGACCCCTCTGGGGCAGGGGGCTGCTCACTCGGGCTCGCCTCGGGGCACCCCACGGGGACGCAGCCGGGTGCCGGGGGCTGCAGCCCGGGGTGCGTGGGTGCTGCGGGGAGCGCGGTAGCCATGGGAACACGGGGTTTTAAAGGCTGGATGCTTCGTGCTTCATCACAAATTGCACTTCCCGCACTCAAGCGGCTCGTGATGCTCTCGGCAAAACATCGGGCAGGACGAGCTGTACCCCTGTGTGGCGGGACGGATGCACAGGCACAGCGGGATGGACAGGGGGGTGCAGAGGGATGCGGAGCCCAGATCCTGTGCCTATTGCTCTTGGTGGTCCCTGCTCCCATCACACCCGCTGCTGAGCATCGGCACCAGCTCCTGGCATCCCGCTGCCCCCTCACCCCCAGTGTCACAGCGGGACCGTGGAGCTGGGACCACTCACAGGGCAAGGCTGGTCTGTGAAATCCCCTGGAGGTGCCGAGGGAAGGAAGATTTCTTCACCCCTACCTACACTTAGCTGCAAGTGAAAAGCATTAAGTGGCCCCAACTGACGCTTAATTTGTTATTTTTATGAGCGAGCTTGGTGCATTTTCCCCTGCGACTCCCACCAGCTGGTGGATGCTCATGCTCAAGATTGAGAGCGTGGAATTCAGAGCTGCGGAGCAGGCAATGCCACAAAAATACAGCTGCTCTTCACCCTGGCGTTGCTGAAAAATGAGAGACGTGAGCTCGGATGCAAGATGTAGCAAATGCATTCCTTGGAAACATCCTGGCCAGAGGGACAAGGAAACTTGCTGCCTACCAGGCTGCCGCCTTGGGAAGCAGTGAGGATGTGATTGCATTTGAACCCCCTTCTTTTGGCTTTCTCTCAGCCTCCCAGTGAGGAGGGGGCACCCATTGCGTTCCCATCCCCATGACAGCCCCATGCGAGTGACTTTGTCCTGACCCCCGGTGAAGTTTGGGGTCATTCCTACAAAGCACGAGCTGCCACCTCGGCCGTGCTCTGCAGGCACCAGGGGTGTTAGTGCATGCCTGGTGTGCGCGGTAACTGGCTCGTCTCCCTCTTCTAATTGTCATTGTTTCCTGACTGTAAATCTAAAATCGCTACCTGCTGTACAGAACTGATACACCAGTAATCGTTTTGGAGTTGAATCCAGCTATAAATCATTATTAATTATTCATTTGGTGGTTGCACACTTAAACAAAATAATGGCCCGGGAAAGCCTGAGTCACGGTGTTGTATTTACAGAGCATGATCTGCCGATTAACTGGAAGCCGTTTCCAGTGCAAAAAAAGCAGGGATTGTATCATATGAAATTTTGATGGGGAGAAATTCCACAGATTTAACATTAATATTAAGCTTGCTGCGAATAAACATTCCGTTAAAACAAAACTTAATTTTTCATGTTAGCACATTTCTTTACTTTTCTGCCACTCTACTATAAAACAAAACAAAACAAAACAAAACAAAAAAACCACGGAAACCCATTCATCAGTGAATAGCACACGGGAGCTGAAAATCCCCTCCCGGCCCTGGCCCCAGTGTCAGGGCCCTGCCTGTAGCTGCTCATGTTGCCCTGCTCGGTGCTCGGCTCCTGACCTGCCCCATGCCCTCCAGGAGCACCCCGTGCCCTGCAGGATGCCCAGGACACATCCACTCAGGCCCATAATGGCACGTTCAGGCACAAGAGGTCGGGGACAAGAAATATTCCTGCTGGAATACTTAGTTTGGGCATATATTCCCAGTTTTACAATTGCAAAGCTTCAGCCTTGTGTTTTCGCCTCTAGTTTCTGTATAAATACAGAAGGTATTTTCTTCCATTTTTTTTTCGGCTTAATTTAACTTTTATTGGACTGAGCAGGAAGCTAGCCTCGTTCCATCTAATAGGAAATGTAGATCATGAAATGAGTTCCAAGGGGTTTTCCAGATAGAGCGAGGAAACAAAAGTCATAAAAAAAACTCCAGTTATGAGGTTTCCCCAGTCTTAAAAGTAAATCCTGTCAAACATATTTAGTGTAAAAAAAATAAAAAAAAAAAAAAAGAGGAAAAAAATCAGACTACTTCACTAAGAATTACCTGCAGAAGAGGGGCCGGAGGGAGAGGTTTGGTGTTTCAGCAGCAGCCACATCCCCACCACTGGGGAGCATGACTCGGGTTTCATGCCATGGGCAGGGGAACCCAGGGGAGCAGGAGGAAGGAGTGATTCAGAAATGCTTTAGCAGGCACAGCACAGCAGGTTTTCATTCAGCAGACACCCTCATGCCCAGTGAACCTCCCCGACACCAGTTATTGCCCCGAGATCTACCCAGAAATACAGCGCCTTTTCTCGGCTCCTGTTCCAAAACAACCTCTTCCACCGCACACCCGAAATCTGGCTGTTACAGTCAATGCCGTGGGTGTAGGGAGAGCCTGCCAGGAGCTGTGAGCACTGCACAGGCCCAGAGCAACCTATTCCCTGTGCCAAATGAAAAAACAGGTAACTGCCTTGCTCAGGGTTCTGCACTTCAGCTGATCTTAGACTACTTTAACCAAATTTTCTTATTTCCTGGCTTCTCTGCTCCCGGCACAGGGAAGAGCAGGGGTTCAGCAGGGTTTCGGGGTGACACATCTCAGCTCAAATCCAACTCTGGCTCCTGGCACCCGCTGCAGCAAACCAGGATGAAGTACTCCTTAGTACTTGGGTTTTCCTGTGCTGAGTATTTTCCCTTTGTTCCCCTCCTTCCCCCCTCTCATTTATCACTTCTGGTCCGCCTTCACCTGCAGCCGTTCCAGATTAGCTCTCAGCATCTCCTGCATCCTCTTGCGCTCCTCTTTATTGCTTAATTATTCGGGGACGTTTAATGGTGATAGCTCTCGCCGCTAATTTTCCTGTTATTATGCAGAACCTCATCTGCGAAATGCCACGGGAGCAGGCTGGACTCCAATCACATCTCTGAGGTGTGCTCCTGGCCACACGGACACTTGGCAAAGAGCTCAGGGCACGCACCCCACAGCCCAGCACCGCGTGCAGCCCAAAGAGCAGGAGCTCATGGACAGGTTACCAAACATCTTAAAAATCCTTTGGGAGAGAGAGCGCCGTTAGAAGGTAAGCTTTAATTTATTATAGCACCACGCCGTGTGTTTTACCAACTGCTTTTCTCTTGCCACTGAAATGCCTCGCTGGAGCAGGCCTTGTTTTGCAGTCGCACACAGCTGCCTCTCACACCAAGGATAAATATGGTGCTAAATGGGATGCTCTGACCTACATTTTATGTATATTATGTCTCTGATGCTGATAATGAGCAGAGGAACCTTGATATATTATCACTTACTAGGCAGCATTTTTCCGTGCTTCCATCCTTAGGATGTTATATGTCATTTCTAAAACAAGATGCATTTTCTTTAATTTATGTGAAATACAGAACGTTCTGCAAACATTGCCATTTAAAAAACTACCAAGGAGCATTCTTTGGCGAGAACGATTCTCGTTTTTCATTTGAAAGTGCTCATGAATTTGCAGACAAAAATGCAAATTACAAGAAGAGCTGCAGCAGCCACCTCGCCCCTCTCTGTGCCTGGCCCACCCTGGGCAGCCCCAGGGACGAGGGGGACGAGTTACTGCAGTAATTAGGAAAAGAAATGGAAGACCCATGGATGGAAGACCTTGGTGGGCCCAGAAGACCTGCCCAAAGAGCAGCTGGCACCACTGGGACAAGTGCTGCAGGAGCAGGGCTGTGGTGCAGGTGTCTATTCCCGTCTGTTTTCACTCGCCTGCAGTTTTGGGTGGTGTGAGATTAATAGGCGAATAAAAGGTGGTGCCTTTCTGGATGTCCCAGAACTGAGAGCTCAGCATAAAACCATGAGGGTCCTGATGAGAAGCTCCTTCTGGTGTTAGCCACTTGCAGAGCCCCACAGATGTTTGCAGGGGGGATTTAAAATCCATCCTGTCACTGAAACGCCAGCTACACCAAACAAAAGGTGTAGTCTACACTCCTCAGAGGTAAGGATTCCCCACCTCCACTGCAGGCCAGCACTCCAGCCCCTTCTGATCCAAAACCACAGCACCATGAGGAGCCCCAGCACGTGAATTAGCAGCAGCTGATATCTGGCCAGCCTCCTCCTCTCTCTTCTTCACTCCAGTCTTGGTGAGGGAGCAGGGGAACATTCTCCATGGGTAAAGCTGCATTCACACGCTGGGATTATGAGATCTTTTTCCCAGAAGATGGGTTATCAGAGCTCCAGTGTTCTCCCCACCACACCTATGCCTACTCACAGGAATGTTAATTAACGTGCTGGGTTACATAGAATGAGCACACTGAAAGCAGTGCATTTCAGAACAGCATCCTGGCAATTACATTTATTTCCCCAACAAAGGGAAAAGAGAAAAATGCTTCGAGGAGTGGGGGTTGAGCAGACGTAGGTGATTCACAGCAGCAGAGATCAGAAATCCCTCCTAGAACCCAGGCATTGCCGCTCTCGCCCTCGTCCTCTGCATGGCTTCCAGGATGAGCAGCCCCACTGCGAGATCTCATACCCATCCCCACTAAAAATAAAGCCTTTGAGGACCCAGAAGAGGTATTGCAGCAGAGGGATGCTGCAGCATCACCGGGGGAGCTCCCAGCCTTGGCTCCCCTTGCCCCTGGCTTCCCCCACTTTCGCTGCTGCCTTCCCCTGCCCTTCTGCAACCAAGCTGCTGTCTGAGCAGCAAGATCTTTTCATTACAAGTTTTATCTCTTTTTTTTTTTTTTAATAAAACATTTATTAAAATTTATAAAGTGTAATTATAATTTCTTTAAAGTCTTTTTTTTTTTTTTCTCTAATTATTCATGGCCTGTTTAAATTAACTGATCTTTCCTTTGGGATGCTGTGCACCCTGGATTAAGGACACTGAGCTGTCTCAACAGAATTGGAAATTGGACTCTTTGCTTGTTACCTATCAAGATTTAATAACTGTAGAACAGGTACAAGGATGACATAAAAGCCCCCTCAGAGTGCTCAGCAGGGAGACCCAGGTCCTCGCTGTACAGCAAGGCAGGACCTGCTGCAGGGGAAACCTCAGGTGCTTTAAGTGACCCTGAGGTGGCACAGAAAATAGTTAATGTTTACAAAAATTTCCCAGCTTCTCATCTCGCCCTTTTCTTGGAAGTGTTAAACATCTATGACAAGTATTTCTCCAAGGCTCTCCTCAATTGTGGGTTTAATCCAAGAGCAAGAGATGAAAAGGAGATTTGGGTCAAGCCCTGTAAGTATTATGCTCATTCAATCAGAGCAAAATCAGTGTCGTGACACAGCTCATCTAATTCATCCCTAACCACAGCAGGCAAAGTTTTGTGAAAATTTAGTATCAAAACCCGTATACAATCAATCCATTAAAAGGAAAAAAAAAAAAAAAAGAGAGAGAGAGAGAGAGAGAGATTCAAGGCCTCACTCAGCCTGACTGAACAAATTCAAGCAGCAAACACAGCTGGACCCATCTTTTCCATTTTACAGACAAGCCTGGAGTAGAAAAAGAAACTATGTTTTCCACATCCATGTTACTCTAGTTTTATTTTTTTTATTCTTATTATTTATTTTTTTTTGCCTATTCCTTGCTCTGAGAGAGCTCTGGCTTTTCCCTGGGACATCAGAGAGACATTGGACCCCGACTAGCAAAACAGCAAAACCAGGGAGCTCCAGAATTTGCTCTTTTTGAGCCCACCTGGACTGGCACAAGCCTCAGCTCATCCAGGCACAGCTCAGCAAGAGCTGCTCCGGCCTTTATGCATCCTCAGCCTCTCACACACGAGTTTCAAATATTAATTCTTCAGGGACACGCGTGTTTCAGAATGCAGTTGGAAAACTCTAGATCCACAAGCAGCCGTGCTGTTGGGAGCAGGCCACTCCTTTTGGCACCCAACACAGGCTGTGGAGCTGGGGTTTGGGTCCGTGAGCTGGGGGCTGCCGCGCTGTGCCAGCCCCATGGGGCACATGGCAGCGATGTCCAGAGATGCCTGCCCCACGGGAGCCAGGTCTGCTCCTCAAGTGCCATTTCTCCTACAAACATAGGGATTGATTGGTGTCTGGGGGCTAAAGCAATGAACTCGTTTCAGCCGTGAAGCCACTTGTTGCGATCCCATGTCTTGTTGGCTCGTAACGTCACAGAATTACCCCTGGGCACGCAGCGGATCGTAACAATCCAATCACATAAATTAAAAGCAACACCGTACAGGCTTCTGGGCAGAGTCTGAGAAGTAGACGTGTAATTAACCTTCAGCTGAGCCATGGAAGATATTGAACCCAACTGAGTCCCAGTGCTTCAGCTGTGAAGCCACCAGCATCCTCAGCGGTCACATCAATACCCACAGGTTTCACTCTGAGCTCTCAGCTTTCCCCTGCTTTTGTGACACCAAGAGCCCATGCTGGAATTGGGTTTTCTCCTGTTTCTGCCTCCTGCCAGCCCTGTCCCACCACAGGCAGCAGCAGGAGGTGCTGCCTTGATGCATTATTCCCTGCCCCAAATTTCCTTTTCTGCCTGTATCAGCTCCTGCTCTCCTGGCCCCATGGGTGCTCCCCTGCACTGGTATTTTCTGTCACGGGGAGAAGCAGAAAAAGTAATGGGAGCAATTTTCACTTCCTAATGACTTTTCTCTGTCGTGGACGTGAGCCTTCCCTGCTTTTTGAAGACCACAGGCCAAATTATCAGTTGACACAGAACCGCACACCTCTGCTGACATCAGAGATGTCGCAGCAATTCACACCGGCTGGAAATACGCCTGGAAGCCTTTGCAGCTAATTCAGTTCAAAGCAGAGGTTTTGGCAAGCGAGGAATGGCAGAAGTTACAGACTGGAAATGTTCTGTGTTCCCTAACAAACTTGGTGGCCAAGGCAGACATCTGCCTCGAGTCCCCCCGTGCTGCAGGGAGCCACGTGGTGCCACCACAGACATCGGTGGTGTCGCACAGACACAACCGGGGTGGCAGAACAGCGGTGCCTGGGGTGTGTGGGGATCAACTGTGTAAATGAAAAGGCTTAGTTCCTCCCGTGCCCAGAGCTGACAGGTTTCATGGGCACAGATCTCACTGGCTCAGGTGCTGCTGGGGTCAACGAGGGTGCTATGGTGCTGAATTTCTCAGTGCAGTGCTTCCTACAATTTTGGGGGATGTTTTCTAGCAAGCGTAAAGCGTACCTTCTCTCCCGATTTCATAAACAAACAGAAGAAAGCCACGCTTTGTTCATTATATCTGGCCTGTAGTAACTTCTAAGATGACTCAGAAAATTACCCGTTAGCAAGGACAGGATCACACACCACAGCGGACCTGGTCTCCTGGCTTTCAATACGTACCGACACAGGAGCAGCCAGAAAAGCTCCGAGCGATTGTTTTATCCTAGTAGCAGGGACATGAAGGAAAGCAGATAGAGAAAGCGCAAGTTTCTTTATCCCTTTCTGCCCCTGATCTGCTGAGCAGAAGCAGCAGGGAAGCTGCTGGGACCACTGGGAGCCCGGGGGCTCCTTGCCACCGGCCATCACAAGCTGGCCGCACGAGCTGAGCTGTGAGCCTGGGCCCAGGACCTGTGGAGCTATCAAGCTGCCGCAGGCAGGTGCCCAAACACACACCAAAATAAAGACAAAGTTCCTTTACTCCCTGTTCCTGAGTAACAATCAATAAGTCTATTATTATCCAGCCAAGGGGAAAGCAGACAAATCGGGCTTAGAAACATTGACGTGCATGCCTCAAAACAAGGGAACTGCCAATTTAACCCCATGGAAATATTGATGCTTGCGAAAAAAAAGGCAACATATTTATTCTGTCTCTCTCTGGGAAGATGTAATTACCGAGAGATGATAACACCAGGATGGACAGGGGGAGGCGGACAGACCTGCACCAACCCACCCAGCAACCTGAAGAGCATCACCCGACGGCCAGAGGTCAGCGCTCAGCCTGCCCCGGGGAGGAAATGAAGTGCTGCCGCTGGGGCTTTCGCCTTGTCTAATACCTTAATCTTCTTTTCTGGAGCCCAGCTCCCAATGTTTAATTATGCTTCCATTTTGTGCCCTGATTTCCCCGACCCCTTCCCAGCAGGCTGGGGGCTGGCCCCATTTCCCTGCTCCAGAAGCTCAGAAGAGCAGAGATCCCCCCATCCACCGTGCGTCTGGCCAGGTAAGTGGCAGAGAAAGGGAGGAGAGGAGCCAGGGGGACCTGCAGCAGCAGATACCAGGTACACCTCCTGGCCCCTGCCCTGCCACCCTGTGCCGGTGCCTGCCGGGGTCTTACAGCTCGCTGCCCGCACGCGGGGCCTTTTTGGAGTTTTAGCAGTGATGCAAAACCAACACGTGGAGTATTTTTAGCTTACGGAGTGTATGGCATATTTCTGTCCCTCCATAGAGCAAATTAAGTATTTGATGACAAATTCGCCAATTAAGTGGGAGCAACTCAATTGACTTCAGTGGAGTTTCACTGACTTACTCCTGCTAATTCCATTAAGCAGGCTTTACATGACATTTATACAGACATACTTCTGCCTCCCTCCCTTAATCTGAATATAGAAGTAGTCCCAAGAAGCCAGTGGATCATTTCTGGTGGAAAACACTGCCAGCTTTATCTCCTGAGCAAACTTGGCAGCTTGTAAAGGTGACTGCCGTGTTGGAGGTTGGTGCATAGCAGCCACGGCTCCTGCTTGTTTCAGAGAGATCGTTTAACAATGCAATGCAGGAACCTGGAGCTTACAATCTCTAAAAATAATAATAATAATAATACAGCTATGTATTATTGTAAAGTAGACCTTTCAGGAGTTGCTTTCGCTTTAGACCTAATTCCCTTGGCTCAGGAGGGCGGCTGCGTGTTAGGTCAGAGGTTGGACTCGATGATCTTGAGGTCTCTTCCAACCTAGAAATTCTGTGATTCTGTGATTCTGTGATCCCGATGCAGTGCTGGTGGGCAGCTCTGCCCCATGGCTGCACACCAGAGTTGGGGCATTAAAGGAGCTCTGATGATGGGGAATCCAGGCTGGGCAGTGCAGGTACATCGCTGCTCAGCCCGTTTATTCACTCATTATGCAGGTACCTCGCTGCTCAGCCCATTTACTCACCCCTGGCTGCTCCCTGACTGTGGCACGAGGAAGGTCGGTGCTCATCCTGAACACCTGCACTGCTCATTTCTAAATATTATCACAGGAACTGGGGGTGAATTGCCATGCTGCTGGCACACAAAGCCTATTCCTGGGGACTGCCCCACTTCACACCATTTATTTCTATCTATCCTGCCACGGCTGTTCATGATTTTGTGTATTACTCTCTTCTCTGCTACCTCTGTTAGTTGCCCATCGATGCTCTGCAAGTTCTGCACCACAATCTGAAGGCTGCTGTGCTGAACCCTCTGACCGTAGCTGCCTTTTTGCAGTAAACTCCAAAGCAGAATAAAAGGATCTTGTCCTAATTTGCAATAAGCCTTCATGACGTCATTATGTGGAAACCAAATTATATGGGTTTCGTTTGAAATCAATTGAAACATATGAGGCTGCAGTGTAAGCCGTTATAGATTCATCCTAAAAATTACTTTATTCATAAATATTACATTGAGAGTTCTCTAAATCCAGCGATGACCTAAACTAAGGCAAATGCACTAGATACCTCATCCCGCTGTCTCCTCGTTTCAGACAGAACAGTTCCCAGGCAGTGAAAGCAGCGTAACCTCTCGCAGGGGGATGCTGGGCACCACAGACCCAGCCCAACCCAAACACACCGGATACGTGCGGCATGCTCACCATCCACGTATCTCTATCAGCCTTGCACCCCTGAGAGCAAGCATGAAGCAGCAAACCCATGGCTGGGTGACACTCCCCTGTGCTCACTGAAGTTTGTTCCCACCAAAGATCAATGGTCAGGCTCCTCAAGGGTTTGGGACTCATGGCAGGATGGGCAGGGTGTCACTGCTGCGGGGAGGTTTTCCCAGACACCGCAGAGGAGCCATCACTGCAGACAGACATTGAACTTCTCCCCCCACAAGCTTCATTTAACACACTTCACCGCTGGGTACTGCCACTTCACGGCTGTGCTCCTCGCTCTGTGCCCTGCTCGGGCACACCTCATCACACCCGAGCAGTGAAGCTTTGCAGGTTTTGCCCTGAAAAGACCAGAAAAACATCAACGACCAGAAAACACCCGCAGAGTGCAGCAGTGTGAGCGGGGGGAGACCCGCGGTGCTGCCGGGCACCCCTGGGTGGGATGCACTGGGCAGTGCAGTCACCTCCAGCCAGGATGCTGAAAGAGCAATGTGCAAATGTGCAAGGTGTTAGTGCCTGTTCCTGAGGCTGAGCATCCTGCTGTTTTCACCTGTAATGCTTTGGAAGGGAGGGAACAAACCCCACCAGGGGCCGTGCATGGCCAGGCTGGCGCCTGCTCCTCTCCAGCACTCTGTGGGGCCGGCCTTGGCCATCATGGCAGCAATGTGAGTGAGAAACCATCACAAAGCACAGCAGAAGTAGCCCTCAGGCATCAATTTATTCAGGAAATGCACTTCTGGAGCCTCCTACTATATTGAAATGCAGGGCAGTAAATTATTAGCAATACTGCTAATCACTTCGACCAGGAATTTAATTTTGCACAAAGCAGAGACAATCGCATTTTCAACGCTCAGCTCTGGCTACACTTGTTACCAGTTTCTGTTTTTACATGGTTTTCCTCTCTGCTATTTTGTGACTGTTAAGGGGAGAAGGGCAGGGGATGCAGTGCTGGGGTGGTCAAGCTCCCAGCCGACCCCGCTCAGTGCCCTTGTGCTGAGGGAAGAACCCGAAATGTTGTCTGCCATCCACAGACCTCTCCCCTGCCTGTGATATCACAGAACCACAGAATCACAGAATTTCTAGGTTGGAAGAGACCTCAAGATCATCGAGTCCAACCTCTGACCTAACACTAACAGTCCCCACTAAACCATATTCCTAAGCTCTACATCTAAACGTCTTTTAAAGACCTCCAGGGCTGGTGACTCCACCACTTCACTGGGCAGCCTGTTCCAATGCCTCACAACCCTTTCGGTAAAGAAGTTCTTCCTAACACCCAACCTAAAACACAATTATCACTTTTGTAAGAGCCAAAAAGCACACAATATTCCTAGCTATCCCGAACCTAACAGCAGCACAGAATTCTTTGTCGTAAATCAGATGTCCTAGTACAATTACTTATATAATGCTTTTTATTTTTTTCCCTTTAGAAGCCCTTGTAATGGCCAGTAACTTCATTATACACCAAAAAACACCTCTCGACATTGCCATAAGCACGCACAAGTTCTTCAAACTCTTCTAACATAAACGAAATGGGCAAATTAGTGATGCACAGCAAAGCATCCGTTGGTTGGAGTTGCATAGATATTTCTTTTCCCCGAAGAGAATACTGGTGAAATTTTCGAATCGCATTTTGAGCCTGCTCTCCATTTAACAGAGTAACAAATGCTGTAAGAGACCAAAACAAGTTACATCGCTTATGACTTTACAAATAAACGCTATAGCCCCCCTCACCTCTAAGAAAAAAAAAAAAAAAAAAAAAAAAAAAAAAAAAAAAAAAAACACAAAACCCAGCAGTAGAAGTCAGAGGAAAAATAAGAGTTTGGGATTTACTCTGAAGACACAGTACATAAAAAGAAATGCTGCAATATACACTTAAAAATTTGAGAAACGTAGATATACAAAACCTCACTCCTTGTAACACGACAGAATTTTACATCGGGGAAACAAAAAGTAATTACGTTTTCTACTTAGGTCAACATATTGGTGATTCAACTACATTTCTCTGAAGGCATCATCCATACATTCTCACTAGCGATTTACCGCATCTTTTCTGCATTTTGAGTCTCTAGGATATTTCCCAAAATTGCAGAATCACAGACTGGCTGAGGCTGGAGGCCAACCCCTGCTCAAGCAGGACTACCAGAGCTGGTTGCCCATGACCATGCCCAGCCATCTTTTGAAGACGTCCAAGGACAGAGACTGAGCCACCTCTCTGGGCAGCCTGTGCACAGCACCAAAACATTTCCTGATGTTCAGAGGAAACCCCCTCCAGGTTTTGCTTTGTGCCTGCTGCCTCTTGCCATCTTCTTGCCATCCTCTATAGAGGATTCAACAGTCTGCAATGAATCAAGCAGATGGAAGATAATTTACAGGTTTTGTTCTTGAGTCCCACTCGAGTGTGCAGCACAGGACAGCCACTGGCAAAATCTTTGGTTCACGTAAGAGAAAGAAAGATGCAAGTCTACAGCTCTGGCTGAGACATCCTCAGCACTGTCAGGCACTTGCGGACACAGGGTTGGGCACTGGACATCTTTCATACCCAAAGTGTGAAGTATCACCTCCAGACAGCAAACATTTTTCTGCTGCAATTGAGCCTTCAAGCCCACATATCTCAGCAGCAAGTACCACACGAATCTTTAAAATGTGGCAGTGGGTAGGCAGTACCTGCAGGATTTGATGCTCTTTTAACCTTTGCTGAGCTGCTGATCTTCAAACTGATCTTACAGCTGCTGAATTTCCCTCCCCATTATTACAAGTGGCTGTTGGTTGTTGTTATATTTTTATTTTACTTTATTTTATTTAACCGCTTCTTCTGCTCAGTGGGCACGGGTCCTGGTGATGCCATGGCTGTGTCACAGGGGACAGAATGTTGGCGGTGGCCATGTCACAGGGGGAGCCCGTGGTGCAGCCAGCCCTGGCGGCTATAAAAGGGCCGCAGCAGGCCAGGCCAGCCAGTCTGGCAGAGGAGTAGCCAGATGAGTGTGGGCTGAGGAGGGAGAGGAGAGGCCCTCCATGGCAATGAAGGGCGGCCGCTCCCCTCCAGCTGTTTTTTTTATTTATTATTACAGATAGAATCCTGGAAAAGGACAGAGCAAGACCATGGCTACAGCCTGCTTCCAGCACTCCGCTGGAGACGTGTCAACATTCTACAGGAGAGATCCCTGGACTCCACGGCCACACGATAAGGAAGGTCAACACCCAGCCCCTTCCCATATTGTGCCGCTGGCACCAACCCCACTGATGCCTTGTTGCCCGTACTTGCTTCTCTCCTAGCCTCACCGCTGGACACGGACACGTGCCCATGACACGTCAACATTCTACAGGAGAGATCCTTGGACTCCATGGCCACACGATAAGGAAGGTCAACACCCAGTCCCTTCCCATATTGTGCCGCTGGCACCAGACCCACTGATGTCACAGCCACATCACAGTGGGCCCAGGAGACGCCTGGTGTTAGACATGGCGGTTCTCTTGTTGCCCGTACTTGCTTCTCTCCTAGCCTCACCGCTGGACATGGACATGAGCCCATGACACGTCAGCATTCTACAGGAGAGATCCCTGGACTGCATGGCCACATGCTGAGGAAGGTCAACCCCCAGTCCCTTCCCACATTGTGCTGCTGGCACCAGCCCCACTGATGTCACGGCCACATCACAGTGGGCCCAGGAGACGCCTGGTGTTAGACATGGCAGTTCTCTTGTTGCCCGTACTTGCTTCTTTGCTAGCCTCAGCGCTGGACACGGACACGCGCCCATGACACGTCAACATTCTACAGGAGAGATCCCTGGACTGCATGGCCACATGCTGAGGAAGGTCAACTCCCAATCTTCCCACATTGTGCCGCTGGCACAGGCCCTGGTGATGTCAGGCCACATCACAGTGGGGCTGGTGACAGGGTGGGCCCAGGAGAGGCCTGGTATTAGACATGGCGGTTCTCTTGTTGCCCGTACTTGCTTCTCTCCTAGCCTCACCACTGGACACGGACGTGAGCCCATGACACATCAACATTCTACAGGACAGATCCCTGGACTCCATGGCCACACGATAAGGAAGGTCAACACCCAGCCCCTTCCCATATTGTGCCGCTGGCACCAGACCCACTGATGTCACGGCCACATCACAGTGGGCCCAGGAGACGCCTGGTGTTAGACATGGCGGTTCTCTTGTTGCCCGTACTTGCTTCTCTCCTAGCCTCACCACTGGACATGGACATGAGCCCATGACACGTCAGCATTCTACAGGACAGATCCCTGGACTGCATGGCCACATGCTGAGGAAGGTCAATTCCCAGTATTTCCACATTGTGCCACTGGCACCAGCCCCACTGATGTCACGGCCACATCACAGTGGGGCTGGTGACAGGGTGGGCCTAGGAGGGGGGTGGCACAACACACAGGGGTTCTCTTGTTAGTGCTTTTGCTTCTTTGCTAGCCTCAGCGCTGGACATGGACACGAGCCCATGATGCCACGCTCCTGGCCGCCTCTCCTTGACGCATCGCTGGAGACGCAGCAACATCCTACGGGACGGTCCTACAGAGGAGCAGATGGTGCCATCAGCTGCGGACGAGAATTCTGCAACACTCCACACTTGCTATTAACTTGTCTATGTGCAACCTTTTCTTAATAAAAGAACTTTTCTTAATAAAATGTAATTTTGAGAACCACTATGAATTGTGATGAAGTATCTTTTAGCTGTTTCCTGCTGATTTCCTGTATACTGTTCTCCCACAAAGACCAATGGAAACTTAATAATACTCATTGTTCAGCCATGAGGCCATATTTACACTCTTCTCCCCATCCCCTTCCACCAGCTCAGGGTACTGGGTATCCAGAGAACAACCAGTATTGCCAATAAAGACTGAGGCAAAGAAGGCATTAAGCACCTCATATAAAGCTTTACCTTCGGTTTTGGAGGCTGCAAGCCTCTGCTTTGTAACCCACAGAGAAAGGGGCTTGTTCTGTTTGAATTGCATGCAAAGAGACCACAGAGAATTAAATTAAAAATATAACAAAACATAAGTGAAGCACATCAGGATGAGGGGCTTGGCAGCAACTGTGTTCCTTTAGAGCAAGCGCCGGCCTGAATTCTGCAATGGATGGTGCTGGGCCATGGGTGCTGGGTGCTGAGCTGCTGGCAGCCTGATGAGGCACCAGGGCCTCATCCTACACCACTGCATCCCACAGCACCTGCAACGGGGAGCAATCAATATCTCTGAATGCATTAGGTACTTCTCAGCTGCACCAGCACCAAGCCTCAGCAAACGCTGCTCTTATTCCCTGCTGTCGGTGCTGGCCCAGGCAGAGCTCCCCAAGGAACACAAAACTCTGAATAACAAACAGCGTGAGCAAAACCAACTCGCCGTTTTGTGATGCCTCCCACGCCGCCGTGTCTCACAGTGCCTCACAAAGTGTTTTATTGCATGTTAGCATTGGAAAAAACTCTGCATTTTGCTGCGTGCCAAGACACCGAACTTTGCAGGTGGGCTTCCAGCGAGTGGGACAGGAGCCAGGCGCAGAGCAGGGACTGTCCCCCCGCAGGGGACACAGCGGCTATGTCCCAGGAACAGGAATTAACTGTGCACACACAAAGAATTTTAAACTGGAGCTTGCAACAGATACTTTGGTAAAAGATGAACCTTTTTCTCCTTTATTTGTCTATTTATGCATTGCTTCGTATACATTTTTATGGTTTCCTTCATACAGATTTAACGTTCACGCAAAGAGGCTAAGAAAAGGAACAGGGACCCAGGAGCTGACTTGAATAGAGGGAGATGTAGAGACCGGGGCTAGCAGGAACCAAACAGTGACAATTCAGTCCAAAAAGGGGACTCCAGACACCAGTCCTGCCGGGGAGGGAGAGGACAAGCAGCGCCGCCAGAGGATCTCCATCCCCGTGCTGCTGTGTTGGTTCCTTGGTGCGGGTGCGAGCCAAGCCCTCCTGCCCCACTCCCCAAAGCTCCCCATGGGGCCGCAGCCCCTCTGCCCTCTCTCACAGCTGGGTGGCAGCCCCCTGGCTGCTGCAGCCTATGCCATGCAGAATTTGCTGGCTGGAGAGGCACGGGCACTGCGATGGCAGTAAGGCATGCGGCAGCACGCACAGCTCTGCCGCACCTCCGGCAGCCCGCCGGGACGCAGCTGGGCTTGCAGCAACATATGCTCCGCTGCACGAATCTTATTAGAAAAATTAACCAAGTCAAATCCACTTAAGAGAAATATTCGAAATAATGATGCTCTGAAGTGAGGCGTTGGCTGCAGAGCAGCTCTTCCGATGGTGGCCGTACCACAAAAAGCCTCGCTGCTACTTCGAAACCTCCCTCAAATCTTGAAATACTTTGGGGGAAAAAAAAAAAAAAAAAAGGACTTTTGGGGAAAAAGTGCTGGAAAATCCCTTTTGTGTCAGTGTTGCAGGGGGCACTGCAAGGGGCAGGGCAGGGCTGAGAGGGCTCAGCCTCGGCTCCCAAACCCCCTGCCAGGAACATGGATTTTGGAGCTGCAGCGAGCGACCCCACCAGGCAGTCCTCACCTGGGAGCTCACAGGTCTGTAGTTAAAATCTTGTGTTATAAAAAGTCTGTAGTTAAAACCTTGGATTTTCAGACACCGGCCAAAGAAGCTGGGGGCTCTGTGCCACGGCCAGGCAGAACCGTCAGCAGCACGCAGAGCACAGGTGAATTTCGTGAAACTTTCACTGCAGCAGGAGGAGCCTTTCTTCTCAGAAGTGGCACCACTTATGGTAATTAAATTTGAAGAGTTCATTAGGTAAATGGTAATTGCAATAGCGTGCTTTAAAGAAATGATGGAACACAAAAACCTGCTTTTGGAAAACCCACTTATCTCCTTTCCAGGTAACCTTCAAAGAGCCATGTCAAGATTAAGAAAGGAAAACAACATTTCTGACACGCTGGCTTTCCAGACAAACTGCTAATTAGCACAGGGCAGCTTTCTTCTCCGATTTGTTTGTTTTGCTTTCGCTCTGTCTTTGATTTGACTGGCTCTTCTTCTTCTTCCCAAAAGCTGCTGGCTGCAAGGCATTGTCTTCATCACCAGTGCCTGGTCTGTGGCCACCACCAGCCACCCCCAACCACCACCAGTCACCACTGGCCACCAGCGGCCACCACCAACCTTTTCTCCCAGGGGGCAGGCACCGGCTCGCAACACTGCTGTGAGGCCAGCCAGATTGGGATTATTTTGCTAGGAAAAATAAATAAATAAATAAAAAGTAAATCCGCAGTGGAAAGGGATGGCTGGCTGCAGACACCATCCCAGCCGCGATCACCTGCCAGTGCACAGGCCCGCCGGTGCCTTTCTGGGGAGACGAGCACATTTCTGGTCTCGTAAGCCCCGCAGCTGCGGTGAAGATGTTTATTTGTGCTGCGGTGGCACTACAACCCCCAGCTATGTACCGGGATCCAATTATGTCAAGTACTCGCTGATTTAACGAGGCATTCTGGAGGCGGGGGCGGGCAGACGGCTGCAGAAAGCTGCTGCACTCCTTGCAGAAGACGAGGCTCCGGGGGACTTGTGCTGGGCCAACTCAGAGCAGGGGGAGGCCGGGACCTCCTGCTGCCAGCCCACCGCCCCTCGCCCCTCCAGGAGCAGCCCTGGAGCGTTTATGGTGCTGCTGCACCAAGGGGGACAGAGCTGGCACCCAAAGGTGCTCGTGTTCCCTCCCAGCAGTCTCCCAGCACACAGGAGCGGAGGCAGGTCCGTGGGTCTCCAACAACCATCATCTCCTGGCTGGTCAGGAAAGAAGCTTCAAAAAATAATCGAGCGAAATCTGAAGCTTCCAAATGCTTTCCGATGTGCTTTTGTTTGTTTTTTTATAAGAAGTCCTTATTCCATGCACTTCTGGCATCAGGAGCTCTAGCAAAAGTCAATGGCTGCAGCTGTTAGGGAGCAGAAATACACTTTACATGCAAAATATTGATGAGCACTATTGAAGGACGGCGGGCGCCTGTGTCACCACAGTATCTCCTCCTGCTTCTGAGGGCTAAGGACAAGCAGGAGCTGTTTGCAGACATCCTGACATCCCGTGTTGGGCAGGCAGCATCATGGAGGGGGAAATCCCCCTTTTGCAACGTTTGCATCCAAAGGAACCTGCAAAGGGCCCGAATGTTCCCTGGGCCATCTCCGCCAGCTCTGCTGGTGTCTATCCAAGGAATATTCTTGCCCCAAATGCTGCAGATCAGTGCTGGACGTGTTAGCACTGCAGTGTTTCCTGCTCCCACGCTCGTACTGGTATTTCTTAGCCACTTCTAATGCTGTCAGCACGTGGAGGGAGCCTCCAGCAACTCCAGGGGCACGGCTCGGTGTTAGCACAACGCCAAAGGAGCGCAGGGCTGCGCATTTTGGGGCAGCTCAGCACAAAGCTGGAGGCCCCAGCGGTGGGGCAGCGGTGGATGGAAGCTTCATCATGCAAAGGCATAAAGCAGGTGTTAAAACACAGGGACCTGAAGCAAAAAGGGACATGCTATAAAAGAAGAGAGAGGACAAGTTGCGAGAAAATCAACTCAGGGGAAAAGGTGTCTCTGAAACACAGCTCAAGACAGGGCTCAAGGCTGCAGCGCCGTGCGTTGGGGCCTTACAGGCACTGAGAGCACCCACCTGGCTCCCGCAGTTATTTGCAGGTTCAGGGCTGAGGTTTCTTACAGGGAGCTCATCTCTCCTTCAGCACTTAATGAGATAATTCTAAGCTCTAAAAGCCAGCAGAAAATAAGTATTAATGACTTTTCTGCTCTTTGGTTCACAGATACTCGCAGAGGCATAAAGCTGGCTTTATGGCTGCTGCTCTGTATTGTTTCCTGTTGCAAACGGCTGTGCACCCGGGGTTAATTAATTTACAAATGGTGGCATCCCATAACTGGCACTGTGCTGCAAAGTGCAGGTGTGGCTGTAAGCGTGCAGCACTTAGCAGCTCGGGTTATTGGCCGTGAAGATGACATCTTTGCAAGCCTGCTCAAAGTACAGTTGTGGGGAAAAAAAAGGCTATTAGATCATTTTAACCTCTCCCGCGTACATGGCCGTTTGCTGCCACCACGCTTATGCGAAGCTGTTCCACCCAATCCCCATAATGGCTGTGTCAGGAGTGAGCTGATTTTCTTGTTATAAAACTGCTGCTTTCCTGATCTGCTTGAGGTGAGCTGGGTGGAGATACAACCGGGGTGAAGCCCCTGTGTGGAGCTACAAGCAGGGCTCCCTGCCACGGCAAACAGATCTCGCCTGGCTGGGGCTTGAGCAGAGTAAAGGGGAACAAACAGGAGCAAGTTTGGGACCGAGTGGGAGGCCAGGAGCACGGGGCTGGATGAGGAGCTTTGCTCAGGGTCAGGTCACCTCGGTGGGGATGTCACAAGCCAGCGGGGCTCAGCTCACAGCGGGGACAAGGCGCGGATGTAACCCTTGTTTTTGGGACATGCTGTGGCTCAGATGGGGTATCTGTGCCTCTTTGGGTCACTGCTTCCCCTGCCATCAGACGTGGACTTCGCTGTTCCTGCATGCAACGACTACTTGAAGCAGCAGTGCTGGTGCATGCAGCGCCTTGGGGCAGGCTCCTGCTGGAGATGGGGACATGCACCCTGTCCCACCCTGCAGCAGCACCCATGGCCCCGTGGTGAACACGAGCAAAAGGTGCCCTGGGAGCAGCTCACATCAGCTCCTTCCCGGCTGGGGTCAGCACTGAAAACCAGACAGACTGACGCAATGGCTCTGACTGCCTGCAGAAAGCATCGGCTTTAACCTTAATTCATCCCCTCGCTACAGCCGAAGAGCACAGCAGTCTGATACGGAGGAGAAGGTAACGGGGCAAGAAAAGCAGTCATGGTTGGTAAAGACCATGGGAAGACAGCATGCTGGAGGTGGTTCTCCCCTCCACAAACTCCTGCAAAGTTGACTCTTCTTATTAAGACACAGGAAGCACATTGCCGAGCCTGCTCCCGGGAGACTTTCTGCTATTCTTAGCCGAGCGGAAGGAACAGCACTGTCACAACAAGGAGCGAGGAATAAAGGAGCTAAAAAAGGAACGGTGGTGACTTCACTCGCATTTTGCTTAACACGTTAATATTCATCTTACAAAAATGTTTGTGGTCCTTCTTTGACAGTCATTAAGTCTGACTTTCAAAGTTGGTGCCTCGAAGAGGCAAGTACAAAAGGAAGGAAATCAAATCAAACTTAATCAAATATCTGGAATTCAGGCAAGTGGTATTTCAGCGAAGGCGGACGAGATCTGTAGTTATTGGATTTTGCAGAGCCAATGTCCACCTGCGACCAGGAGTTTGCCAATCGGGGCATGCAGCAGCTCCGTGCCCCGGCCAAGCAGCGCCAGGCAGCCACTGCCTGCAGCCAGCTCGGGTGCTGGGTGCGAGGTCCGGGCGAGCCCAGGAGCTGCTCCCACACCCAACAGCTCCCACGTCCCACCAACACCCCCGGGAAGCACAGGGGGCACACAGGACTTGGCAGGCAGTGGTGCTGCAGCCCGGTCAATAGCTGCGACAGCCCCAACCCTGCTCCAGCAGCGGGTCGTTGTGTGGCCTGTGGGGTTCCTTGGGGCTTTCAGCATTATTTAACCCTTCCCCTAACAAGGGGCTGGATGACCCCAGTGACCGCTGACCCTGCCTGGGACAGCCTTGCCCAACATGTGCTCTGCCGTCCCTGCCCATGGTGGTGCCCCAGGTCCACTGCCAAAATTGCAGCCCCCTGGCTCCACCATCCCACGCCATCAGCCAGGGACATTCCTCCTGCCCGATGGCATGAGGCCGTCGGCCACCAGACAGTGTTCTTTTTTTTGTGAAAACAGCTTGTCCACAGCCAGCAGCTGGGCTGCAGGGCTCTGAAACGATGAGACCAGAGCTCCGAGACCTGCATCCCGTGGGGAGCTGCCAGGGGACCCGGGACAGCGACAGCCAGCAGCACGCTGCCGCACCCCGCGCGTGTGGATTTTGGGGGCGCCCACGCCGCGGAGAGATGCCAGCAGCTCGGTCGGAAAACGTTCCTGCACGCCTGGGCTGCCTGATGCTGCGAGCAGCATTTATAGCCGTGTGTGGGAGGAATCCTCTCCAGCAAGCTGCATTTCTGCAGCTCCCACCGGCAGCACAGCCCCGCTGCCTGCAGATGTCCCCGGCACTGCCCAGGGATGGGGGCAGCCCCCGGGGCTCCTCGGTCACCCCACATCAGCTGCAAAAGCCCCAGTGCTCCAAACAAACCTCCTGCCGGCCCCTAGGGGTGGGTTTTCTCCCTCAGGTCCCCACAGATCCCAGTGGCTGCGCCGGGCTGAACCCCCCAGCACATTGCTGCCTGCTCAGCAGGAATTTCCAGAAGCCCTCCGCACGCTTCTGTCGCATCCTGCTGATTTTTCCCTATTTTATGTAAATCACCCATTCAGCCAACTGAAAAGACCTCAGCTGCAAGGGGCTGGAGAAAGATGGTGGGTTTGCCCCTGCCAGGAAAACCCTCATTTTCTTGAACCTTCGTGCAGGAACCAGCCCCGGGGACCAGGCACTGCCCCGGAGCCCCCTGTGCTGCAGCCCAAGGCCATGGAGCACGCAGCCACCCTGCCAACCCCGTAACCTTCTGGAGTCCTTAAGAACATGGAAATTCTGTTACTGGCCCTGTATAACCCCTCTGGCCAGGGGCTTGGCTTTATTTTCATACTACGTTACCTCCACGGGTTCTTGCCATGTTTTGGGGTGAAAATGGCCTGAGCCACCCCCAGCAGTGGTGCTGCTGCTGAGCTGCCCCGCAGACCTCACTGCCTCGTAATGAACTCCCAAAGCTTCCTAGCTCATGCATCCCCGCTCGTGCTGGTGAGAGCCGACCTGAGAACGGCCACTGCTACGCGAGGAAAAAATAGGCCAGGTTTGAAAATGCCTTAATTAATAGCAATTTAAACAGGCTTTTGCTCCTAGTGCAAATGGAATGTAATACTTCCAGAAATGCGTTAACTGGTTGCGAGTCACTCTGGGGAAGAGCTAACATTTCCAAACGTAACCTATTTTCCCAGTCTAGACGTGCCAGATGCGTCCTGCCTCTAATTCTTTGCTGGGTTACTTCATGGCACTGAGCCGAAGGAACGATGACCTGCAGCACGCTGACAAGCTGCAGACACGGCATCGGTGACATCCTGGACCCTCCACACACCTGACAGGTACGAGCAGGAGGGAGCTCCCACACAGCCTGCTGCAGAGCCTGCCCCAAAACTGCCCCAAAACCATGCTGTGTGACAAGGTCCTGGCTCAGAGATGTTTAAATATCAAGATCTGATATTTTATGAGCTTTTTTTTTAAGGCCAAGCAGTCTGAACCTCTCCTCTCCTCTTGGTGGAGTAACCTAACAGCACCACCCCATCGACATGAAGCTCCCACGTGCACAGGCCTTTCCAAGTAAGGCTTCAGCAGCTGCTACCAGTCAATCCCGCGGCCCTTAAGGACAGGGGAATCCTCCAGATGGGATCCTAGGCTGAAAATTAAAATTTGTGCGTTGTCCTATTTTGCTTTGACAGCAACAAGACGGAAAATTCCTGGTTCATTCTCGCCGCTGGCAGAGCTCTCTGGTCCGAACCAGCGAGGCACCTCCGAAGGTGAGAGAGGAGAGAGAGAAGGTGGAGGAGGAGAAGAGGAAGGGGAAGGGGAAGAGGAAAGAGGAGAAATAATTCCACACACACCGGGTGAAAGTTCCTGGCAGGGCTGCAGCCAGCCCGGCTCCTGGCGCTCCCACGGGCACGGAGCTGCGCCGGAGCTGCCCGTGTTCCCCAAAGGCTGCCCGGCAGCCAGCCAGGCCCTCCAGGCATCTCTCCCTTTGATATCAATACAAGTTTCTGTTTTCTTGGCAGTTGTAATCATTAGAAATTACATAGTTGGCTGCTCTTCCAGGAGCAAATTAGAAGGAGCAGTATTGTTAGGGGAGGCAGCACAGCGAGGGGCAGAGATGGGAACCACGGCGTGCAAATGGGACACGGCACAAAGCACCCTGGAGCTGCTGGCTTTGCCTCGTCACGCCTCAGATTATCCCCAAATACCCCTCAATGAATTATTCTCAATGAGAAATTTTTACACAGATTAATGGCAAGCCAAGGCCTCCAGCACTGCCCCCAGGTAGGAGAACAATGGATGTGTTACTTGATTATTCCCTTCAGAAAACTGAAATTCAGAAATTTTCCTACCAAAAATGCCAAAAACAGAATAAAAAATGCTCTTGCATGAAGATGAGCAGGACAAACCTGAGACAGCCCAAAGGTTATGGTATAGAGGGACAAGGATAAGTCCATGTTTATAATGCAAGACTTATTATTTTCATTAATATGGATCAAAACTGTCACAGAAGAGGATTTTTTCAAGAAAAGTGAACTTCTGTGGGCTAACTGCTCTTGCCCAGGGCCACCCCCCAGCAAGACCCAGTTCTGGGACCTGCCCCGGTGCCTGCAGACCCCAGTGCCATGCTCCCACAGTGCCTCTCAGGGTGACACTGAATAAACACAAGAAATAAGGAAACACAGACACTTTGGGTTTGTTTACTAAAAATGCAGTATCACATTCCGATGCACTAGAAGCAGGCGGACACACTCTGCCCAAATAAATCACATTTAATTACAGACAGTGAAATCCTGAGCAAACCAGGATGGAGACCCTCAGCGTGTCTCCCGCTCAGCAGCACGGCAGGCTGGGACCTCGTTCTCCTCTCTCTGTAATTACAAATAGATCCTCTTCTAAAATGCTGCCAGATGTGTGTTTTTTCTCATTTTTTAATCATCCTCCTGCTCTTCCCGAGCACCTTGGAGCACCCCAGGGCTCCCCGCTGCCACCACCATGCTCTCAGTGCGGTGCCACCTCCATGAAGGCGCCAGGTGAAAGAGCCAAGAAAACTGCACCACAGCCACGGAGCACAACTAGGAATGCTTCCCGTCTCCCCAGAAAAGCCTTTTAGAGCCAAGACAGAAATACTTCTGTTGGCTTTTTTCCTGCCAATGCTGTAATCAGGAGCGTGCTGGGGTGAGTGACTGCGTTAGGCAGAGCACGGTGCGAAAGGCACCCTCATTTCCATCAGCTTCTCTTGCCGGGTGCAAGGAAGGGAATTTCCTGACAAGTGGCCAAGCAGGAGAGCAGCTTGGGCTGATGATGAGCTGTAAAACCTTACCGGGGCTGGCGGGGGCAGGAGCTGACAGAGCCCTCGACCTCGAGACTAAAAGGACACCCCACTGCTGCCCCGTGCCCGATGGCTGCAAGGAGGTGTTTGGGGGCTCACTCCAGGAAGGAAGCTGTTCCCCAGAGTCACCAGCAAATCCCCGACGAGATACACGTCCGCTGAGCTGCCCAGCCCTGCCCGGGGTACGACAGCAAGCCCGGCCTCAGCAGGCATTTAGCATTAATGTTTCAGGACTACACGGATTCGGTAAAATACTTCCCATCAGGCTGTCACATCCCTTCCTCTCGGAGTTCCTGAGAATAAAACCCTATTTGCTTATAAATTTGTGATGTGGTGGAATTACAAAACAGGTCAGCTAGAAGGTTGTTAACATCTCCCCCACTGAAACCCAGCCACGTGCACGAGCCTGCACCGTGCTGCTGGGCCGAGCAGGGACTGAACACACAGCACAGCGCGCGGCCTCGACACCGTGAGTCTGGGCACAGCATCCAGGGAAAGCCAGCGTCAGAAATCGTCATTGTCAGTGCCCCAGTGGAGCTGCCTGGGCTTTCATTTCCCTTAGAGGTGAAGGACAGATAGGTTTTATACATGCCTCATAAAACGGTATTGCTGAACATTAAAAACACGTCAAAGTAAGGAAATACAATAGCTGATGTTATTCTGAGAACCGCATTTTCTCAGAGGTCAGAGCTAGATCCTAAATTTGTGGTAGGAATTACTTGAACTCGCAGTATTAAAATTAAATATAGATGACAGAATTTGCACATTCAAGTGAAACCGGGCTGTGCATGCAAACGTGCTTTGCATGCATTGGTTTGTATCTGCTGCTGGGGAAAACAATACTTCCTCCCTGGATCTGCTGCAGAAAAGAGATCACGTAAACCTGTAAGGGAAATGAAAGCTTTCGTACAAGTGGGAGAAATGTAAAACCCAGGTGGCGCTTCCCCTTGCCCCAGGCCACGAGCACAGCGCTCCCCGTGAGGATGAGGAGTCCAGGGGCTCCCTGCCGCAGCTCTGAGGTGCTCCGTAGGCAGAGCATCATCTCTGAAGGGGGGTAATCAAACAATTCCTGGGCTTATTATCCGCATCTTTTTCACCGCCTTTTGCAAAAAACAGATGTCAGAATTTATTTGTGACACGAGAACCATTACGCTGACAGTAGGCAGAGAATAGGGAGCAATTTTGCCATCCGAAAAGCGTCTGAATGAAGGACATTGTCTGAGAGCCATCTCCTCCAGCTGCACTGTGCAGGCTCAACGCGTGCTTTACACCAACCTCTGAAAGTGCTGGGAGCTGCCACGCCGAGCAGGCTGCGTGCCATAGGAACATTTTCACCCCATGGACACGTGGAGCTGTGGCCTTGGGCAGGGCTGAGACCAGGGCCCTGCAGCAGGACGGGCGGCAGGCTGGCACAGCGGGGCACAGGGAGCCCTCACAGGGGCAGGGAAAGAGAAATAATAACAAGAAATAACTCGTCCGGAGAGCAGAGGCTGAGTGTGAAACACCTGATGGGGCAGCAGCACCGCGCTTCGCTCCAGAAACAAGTGGCAAAGCAGCTTGCGGTAAAGAAGGGCATTTTACGGGCACCTTGTTTGTTGTCTTTTGTTTCCAGGCCATCAGTGACAAAATGGCAGGTGAAAATCAATGCGGGTAAATAGAAAATAGCACACGGCAGCAAGCTCCTGAGGAGCTGGGGTCGAAGACTGGCGCTGCCCCGCTGGAAGAGCAGGAGCAGGGATGGAGGGAGCGGTCCTGCAGAGGAAACACAGGCACACAGCCCGTGAGAGGGCACTATTTATGCCCTTATCACTAAGATAAAAAACATACACAACATCTCTGGCTTCCTTTCTTACCATCACTTCAACTTGGCCAACATGAGGCCAGCTTTGCCAAGTGAGACGTGCCTGCACCGTGACTCTCCGGGGCCGCCTGCTCTCCCCCTGGCGATGCTAACCGAGGGTTTCCCCGGGATGGAGTCGGGTGGGACGGCTGCAAAGCTGCTCACACGTTTGGTCCTTTCTGCTCCAGCACCGAGGGATGAGTCCGTCCTCATCTCCTCCTAAACCCCGGCCAGAGCACGGCTCTAATATTTCATAGGCTGGCAGAGACAGAGCTGCCTTGTCACTTCGCATTAACAAAGTCATCAGATCCATTTAGAAGGCAATCAAGAATGTCTAATTTTAATTAGAGGTGGGATTGCCACGGTTAAGCTAAACAAGAGTCCTTCTTTCTTTTAGTGAATCAAACCTCAGCTGCGCTATCCCCGTGCCCTCCAGCACCTCCGAGGCACGTTTCTGCTATCCCCAAGCATGGCAGCACTGAACTCACACACAGATGCGTTTGATTCTGTAGATATGTAACACGGAGAGGTTTGGCACCAGGCACGTTTCATAAGTTAGTGACCTGTGGAAAATGCAGGAGGAAACACAGAAAATATAGAGGAGGTATTGCACTCCATGCGGTTATACTGCACTGAGCCCGGTGCCATTGTCAGGTTTTATTAAAACGCTTCTGAAAGAAGAGCTTTGATGAAAACTGCCTGTTACCTTCCTTCCTACAGCACACGAGGTATGGGGTGAGGGACCAAAATACCCTCAGAAAACAGGCTGTGCCTCAAAGCCTGTTCTTTTCCATGCACAGCTCAGTGGCACTGCATCAGATGATGCTGCTGAAAGCTTTTGCAGGTTGTGTACTGCAAAGAGAAAGTACAGGGGAAAAAAAAAAAATATATATATATATATATATATATTATTTATTTTTCTAGAGGGGAAGTGTGCTGTGGACTCTACAGGGAGCAGCTGCCAGTGTCACCCTGGGTTCCTGGATGGCACCAGCAAAGTTTTTTGGTTTGTTTGCAGCAGTGAAAGAAACCTCTGCCATTTCTCACAGGGGAAAACAAGCTGGAATCTAGCACAACGAGCACTCAGATTGCCAGGTGAGGACAGATTTGCACCCGAGCAAATTGCACCTGAGGACAGCGCATGGTAACAGCTTTCTGTATTATTTTTAGTAGGACCACTGTCTGTGTGGGCTGCCCAGGACAGCACACCTCACCGTGCGAAGCTCAGGCTCCACGAAGACAGCACAGCCAGGAGAAACAAAACCAACTCTCCTCGGCAGCAGAGGTTTCCCAGTTCATTCACAGGCAGCCAAAGAGCCTGGCAATAGAAACACACAAGGAAGAGATTTTGCTGCTATTTGATACAGGGTTAAGCCCAGGCAGAGCCAAACTGAGCACGACTGCATCACAGCATTACACCCGCTGCCGGCGTGCACGGGGCAGGCTCGTGCCCAGCCATCAGGGTGCTTGGGGCTTGGCTGCCTGCTCAGCCCGGGTTTCCTCCTTCACCAGCAGCTCCAATCTCAAACTAATTTCCAGGTTCATTTCCCTCTCGCTGTTTCTCTCTTCCGATGCGAGAAGGGATAATTTAGGCATCGCTGTTACGTTATCATCTGCCCAAATTCTGGACAGCTACAGAGGAAGAACTTTTCGAGCAGCTCCTGCTAAAAAATTATTCATTAATTTATAATGCTATCATCTGGTGCACCGAGGAAGAGGGGTGATGTCTTTGATTAATTGAAATAATTGAATTTCCCATCCCTACAGAAGGGTGAGCTGAAGGCACTGCCTCTGCGCCTGCCCAGCCCTGTGCAGGAGGCTCCTTCAGCCACCCAGCCTCGCCTGTCCCTCTGTGTGCTGCTCCCCGGCATCAGCTGCCTGAAAAAGGTTTCCCAAGCACGTTCCTTGCCCCATCACTGTGGGGATGTTCACACTCTCTGCCTGAAAACCCCAGCTTTGGCTGCACAGAGTCAAAATGCCCCAAACCGCCCAGAAGAGGAAACCCAATGGGGAGCAGGGAGCGCGCTGGGAAACGTCTGGGTAGAGCCAGTGACTGGGCTGGGGTTGTTCAGACAATTCCTATCTATATCTATTCATTTGGGTTAAAATTACCAACTCTAAAGACTTGATAAAAACCTGACAGTCCTCCCTGGCACGCTGCATCAGCTTTCTGGCCGTGGTCTCTGGAGGAAGGCAGGAGGCGAGGTGCGGTCCCAGGCGGTCGGTGGGGAGCGAGAGCTGCTGCAGGGGGCCGGCAAACTGCAAAGCAAGTGGGAACTCAACAGAGGGAGCCAGCTGTGGACAGAGCAGCTTCCCAAAAAGTGCTCCAGGAACCCACCCTCCAGTTTGGCAGCACAAGGGCAGGCAGCCAGGTGCCACCAAACAACATTCAGGAGCTGCATGTCGGCCCCAGCACCCCAGAGCCTCTGGGGAAGATAATTGTAAGGGAAAGAGCACGACGACTGCTGGAACAGCTCTTCCTAACGGGTCATCTTCTCTGGGCTGCACACTAGTCATTTTTAAAGGATTCTCTCCAAAATTGTACTGAGATGTTTTTGCATGCTCTCTCTTTTGCCCATAAAACAAGACTATTTCTGGCCATGTGCACTGCGAGACAGCCAAGAGCGTTAATCTAAATCACCATCATACCTCCCAAATGCAAGCCATCATAAATATTTTCTGTTTATTTATAAAGAGTAATTAATTCCTTTGATTTTGCTATTCAGTGCTCAGTAAACCTCTTCCCATCCCTTCCCTGCAGCACCCAGATTTTGGCTGGTGGGAGGCAGGAAGCGCCAAGGCTGGGAGGGCACCAGGGAAAGCACCACTGCAATGGGCACAAGGACTTCATAGCTGCTAAAAATCCAAGTCAGGACACAGAACTAAGCATTTCCTTTGTTTTTTCCCAACTTCTAGGAAAGTGGAGCTTTCCCCAAGCCTTATGAACCACTGAGGGAGTTCATCTCAAACAGCTCATGGTGGCATACAGCAGAAGCTGCTGTCCATGAGCCTGGGTCCCATCCCAAGCCCACCTTGCTCCTGGGGGTCCTCAGGCTTCCTCAGGGGCCAAGCAGCCACCAAGAGCCACCACACCCCAGCAGCAGGATCTTGCCCCACCCTGTAGCTGTGCACAGAAAGCAGGCTGCCAACCTGCTGTGCCGAGCGGGTGTCTGAAGGCTTTGCTGCCACCCGTGTGCTGCTGGCAGCTGGGGGTCCACAGCCGCAGCAATTCGGAGCTGGTGGCACCCCAGGCCACCAAGGGGAGGTTCAGACAGCTGACAGCAGGACGGGCACAAAACTGTGTCTTTCTGAAACCAATTATTTCATGGAAAAGCTGGTCTGCAGGGCGCGTGGCACAGCATTCAGCAGGGCCCAGCCCCATTCCCATCAGCATCTGCATTTGAGCCTCTGGTCTCGCTCCTGATCCCGGCCAGATCGTGAGCATCTCTCCAAGCGTTTCCACCTCCATGGCATTGTGCTTCCCACAAGCTGCCAGCTTTCACTTCAGCCTTTTAAGATCCAAAGGGCACACCCTGAAACTAAAAGGGCTTCCTGGGATGCTGCTGGCATGGCTGAAGCGAGCCCCAGCCAGGCGCTGGGCAGCAGCGGGTGCCTGCAGCCCCTGCAATTTCAGCCTGGATTTAAGGTACACAGAGCTCACGGGGAAGTGTTGCTGGGAACGATGGAGGAGAAATCATAATGGGTTAACTGGGAAACAGCGCAGGATTTTGCATGAGCGTGTTCAATAACGGTTTAAGGGAAGAAGCAGATGAAATCGCAGATGTTATAGAGAATGGCACAGGTCTGTCACTCACCGGCAACTCGTCATCCCCTGAGCATCCACGGATATTTTCATCCTCCCTCCTGGGATGCTGGCAGAGGAAGTGGAGCAGCCCTGGGCTGGTGGGGACCGGCACTAAAGGCACAAGGACACCGAGACAGCCGAGAGCCTGTCCAACATTGCACTGCTTCACCTGGAGAGGGACACACATTGGCCTTGCCCGGCATCCCTTGTGACAGAAATAGTAAAGGAGGCTGGGCAAAACTGGGGAAAAAGGAAGCAAAATGGTAAAAAGAATTTTCTTTGAACACCACACATGCTATAACCCAGGGGACCCCGCTGGTATTTCTGGTGCCTGGCAGCCAGGAAGGTTTTCCTCCGAGTGCCCTCAGCACCAGCTGAGCTCCGCAGCACTCCTGGGGCATGCTGCAAACCTGGGGCTGGGTGCCTTCCCCTGGCTTTTTTTTGGTCCTACTTCATAAAAAAAAGATTTATTTATTTTTTATTAAAATGAAACATCTCCATCACGGCAAAGCAGTGCAGCACATGCTATTTAAGATTAAAATTTTAAGATCTTCAGGAGAAAATCTGGGTGATGAACTGCTAGAAGATGGGCCTGCAGCACTGAATCACTGAAAGGCTCAGGTTGGAAGGGACCTTAGAGATCATCTCTCCTCCTGGACATGCACGTACAACTGCTTTCTAGGTATCATTGCTTCTTTTTCGAGGAAAAATCTGCTGCTTTTGGTTGCACAAAGACAAACACGGGCCTGAGCTTTCCCCTTGTTGCTGCCGTTATTCCTGCCCGACGCTGCGAGCAGAAGCAGGGCCGGTGTGTGCCAAGCGAACTCCATGCTGGGCTCCTCCTGCATCTGCAATGCAATTGGCACTTACGCTGGCTTCTGGCGCGGATCTGGCTGGTGGAGAACTGTAAGTGCGAATAAAAGATCTCAATTTTTCATGGGCAGGTTAAAATGCAGGAAGCAAGATGCTGGAAAAATACTCTTTGCCTTGCAAAGCAGGCAGATTGGACGTGGAAATCACCAGCTGAATAATTACAGGACCCTGAGGTGTCACCTTTACTGTCGCTTTGCTACAGCTTCAGTCAGGCAGTGGTTTGAATTTCATGGTATTTATGGATTTGAAGTGGATTTTAAAAAAAAAAAAAAAGTTTGCTACTGAGAGGCTGGGCTCCAGTTTGAGCCGTGGGGACAGGTCTGTGCCCAGCAGGTCCCCGGGTGCCCGCTGTGTTTATGTGCCATGGTCCCAGACATCTCTGGCAAACCATGCCATGCCCTTGCAGGGATGCTCCAGCCCCTGCACCACTCTGTGCCGGGTCCCTTCTGAGTGCAACCCAGATGCAGGTTTCATGCTGACACCTTCCAGCAAAGCCCATCTCTCCATCTCCTGGACCAAGGGTGGCCTCCTGTCCCCACCAGGCTCCTCCTGGTGTCTCTGCACAGCCCTGCCATCCCTCCTGCAGATGCTGAGGATCCTTCCAGCTGAAGGACCAAAGTCCCGTGCCATGCGGTGCATTACTATTGCTACAGCCACTCCCGAAACACAAAGTACCACGCTGGGGAACGCTATTTCCAGCTTTATCAAAGACAACCTGAAAAAAAAACATCCCCAGCCAACCCTGGGCTGGGGCACCAGCAGGGTGCAGACCTTCACATCCCAGCCCAACAGCTCTGAACTCGGAGGAATTGGAGAACCTGCAGAAAAGGGAGCACTGCTGCAAAACCTGGGCTGGGGCGTGCAGGCAGCAGGCAGCCAGGTGCTGGAGCGAGGCTCGAGGAATCTGCATGAACCGCGACGCCAGCCCGGCGCTAATTACCATGCTCCGTGCTTAAATCATCGGCTTTCCTCATTTGGCTTTCAGTGCAAAATGATTGTTATTTTAATAGGAACAGAAAGTACTCAGCACATTTCGCGCATAAATCCCAGCCTGCCCTCCACTGCGAGCAGCACCGGAGCAGGAGGATGGAGTGCCTGCGGGATGCCAGGGACACTGGGGACATCGGGGACACCGGGGACACCAGGGAGGCTTCCACATGGAGCTCTGACCACCAGCAGCACTCTGCTGGCCGGTTTATGGCTGGCCATGAGTGAGTGGGGCAGATCACGGCACCACTCCGGCTGCCCCCACGAGAAGCCAGCCACCAGTGGCTCCTTCTGTCCCCACTGCGGCCAGCACCATTTCCCAGCAGGCGACAAGCTTGCCTAATTAAAACAGTCCCTAATCTGCTCCAAAAGGTTGAAAATACTAGAGCGCAGAATTTGGGCTTTTCATGAATAAACTGCCTTTTTTTTTTTTCCCCTGGCTCCTCGGTCTGTCTCCATAGTTACCGAGAGACTTGCTGGGCTGCCTCTGCAAGCTAATTGATTTTCAGAAAGCACTGATTAATAAAGAAGAGCAGAGTCGTCCTCTTTTGCAGGGCAGCTCCCGCAGCAGCCCCCACCTTTAATCCCGGGGAGCTGGGTCTGCAGCACGGCGCAAATCCTCCCCTCTTGTCCGAGCGTGCCACAGCTTGGAGCAACAGCATGGACGGGTGGCCCTCACTTGGGAAGACCACTGCATTTTTTCAGAGAATGCATTTTTCAGATGCTGGACTACACTC
Organism: Aythya marila; assembly: GCF_965140915.1. Lineage (NCBI taxonomy): Eukaryota > Metazoa > Chordata > Aves > Anseriformes > Anatidae > Aythya > Aythya marila. The sequence continues at coordinate 31,489,584 of NC_139049.1, read as the reverse complement.
CCCAGGTCTTTTTTTTTCTTTTTTACATGGCAGCTTATTCACTGCCACGGGTTATGATGTTGGAGACAAGATTTTCATCTGTATTTCAACATCCAGACCATGCACGTCTCACGTGGAAATGCAAAGAAAAACTTCGACGAGGAGCGCATCGATGCCTGAGCATTTCATACAAAATTTAAAGCATTCATTAAAAGTGCTCAGGAAAATGCTTTCATGTCCATGGCACGGCACACGCTCTTGCTTCACCTCTGCCCAGCGATCCCAGCTGTAACCACGTCGTTTCCGTGCCAGGCATCACAGAAAGTTGAAAACCAAAACGGAGGCAGAGGGGCAAGGACCAGGTCACCTGCAGCCACCCCAGACCTTCCCAAGGGTTTCTAGCTTGGGTGGAGCAAACCCAGTACAAAGTAAAAACACGAAGCGACTTCTCCCACTGCTATTGCTGCAGAGGGTGCTGCAAGGTGTGGGGAAATCCCACTCCCGTGAGGCAAATAGGAGGCAGTCTTAGGAGTGGGTGATTATTAGCCCACGGTGCTTTCAAGGCTGTATTTTTAAGATACCACTTCGGGAGTTTTTTCACAAGCAAACCCCAGCCCAGGGGGTGCCAGGGCTGGCTCAGCACCAAGCCCGTGGCCCAGGCTCACCTTGGGACAGGGGTGGGAGCAGAGGGATGGAGCCAGTAAAGAGAGCCCTCTGCAAACAGAAAGCAGCGTGCATGCACGTACCCATGCGTCTGCTGAACAAGCACCAACTTTTCGTCTCGAAGATGACACCGCTTCACTTTATTCTGTTGACAGGCTCTCCTCTCAGCGTAGCACAGGAGTGCTGGAGAGAACAGCCCGTACAACACGAAGCTACCTCCAGAGGCACCGCAAGCACGCGTGTTTGTGTGCAAGGTGAAAGCCCATGTATTCGTGACTATTAATAAAATATTGTTTGTTAAAGCAAGGGAAAATACAAAGTTACCTCTGGTTTCCTCTCCAGATTGCTTTAGTGTTACTGGGGAAGATGAACCCGGATCAATCAGAATAAAAGATGAAGGAGCTCTGTCTCGCTGCCTCGTGCCTCGGCTGAGAAGTGAGTAGCTAGCTTGAGGAAACAGATAGGAAGGTAGCATTATTTATGACAAATCCTCGGTGCTATTTCAGTGATTAAATAATTAGGGAGAGAGATTAAAAATTACTTTAAATGAGCTGAACTCCTAAACCCTCCCTCCTCCCTCACCTAGGCCGGCTGTACGGATCTTTAAACCGTGCCTCTTTAAAACAGCTGGCAAAATGAAGTATGACAGCCTGGTAAATGCACACGTTTGCAGCAGCACTGGGAACAAAAGGTGTTGGTGCATCGCTGGGTGAACAGGAGGCTGCATCTGCTGCCTGAGAGGGGCACTACGCTGATGCAGCCAAGTGACATGATGGCACGTGGTAAAGCAACACGACGGCACGATGGTACAACAGCATGGGCTCTGGCTGCCACTCGGTCCCCAAAAATCCCTCTGGGGCTCCCCGGGCAGCCACAGCCTCCCCATGTGCATTGGAGTGGCCCCATGGGCACAGCACTGCCTCCAGGACACAGCAAAGGGTCGGTGTGAAACAGGCAGCACGGTGATACCCTCAGAAAGGGAAAACAGCCCCTGTGCGAGCCTTACCCCATCCACAAAAGGGACCTCATGGGGTTATTCGGCTCTCTCTGCTCTTTTCCTGGCTGTTTGCACGCTGTAGTTCAGCTTGGAGCCCCGCCTGCTGAGACGCAGTCTTACACGGAGATTTATCAAATTGCCGCTGCCCATCGAGTCAAACAGGTGAAAAAAATCCCTGTGGGGTTGCCTTGACACAGCCCAAGCCATTTGCTAACGAATTATTTCCTCTTCTTAGAGGAGGCTGAGTAGACAAATTGCTTTCAATGGCTACAGTAAGGTAGTAAAAGGGAACGTGTGGGGGATGAACGCGGGGAAGCAGCTGTGAAAATAGAAATGTCAGACGGGCTGCAGCTAAAGGAAGCAGACGAAATGGCTCACAAACGAGACCACTGTGCTCCAGAAAGACACTGCGGCGTGGTGCAGCCCGGCTGGAGCAGACGCTACTTGGAATTTGGGAAACAGAGTTAAGCTTTTCTAAGTATTTATACCACAGGACAAACTTAGATGTGACCAGAGAAATCCCAACAAATGGGTTGGGATTGTGGTCCAGCCCTGCAGCGGTGCCCACTGCTGGATTCGCGCACACAGCCTGGAGACCACCGCAGTCCCTCCGAGCTCTGCCTCCGACGTGACGCCCCCACAGCCACTCTGCAACCCCTCGGCACAACATGTAACTGGTAATTAAATCCATCTGGCATTATTTGCTGTCCCAAAGACAGCATCAAGTCCCACCACAAAGTATAACTTCATGGATGTAACAGAGAGAGGCAAGAAAGGCAAATCTACAAAATAAAGTGAATAAAATCTGGTCCTATGAGCATGTCCGGTTTTGTAGCACAGAACTGGGTCTTGCCAAAGTCAGAAGTGCTTCTTTCATTGCATCCTCCTCTTTATGTCTTTGTACATGCACAGATTTTTTTTGCATTGGGTCCTGTTTTGTGCTTCTCATTTCAGCTGCCAGAAAGTGCTGAGAGCTGCTTTGGCACTTGGGCTGGCATCCTTCTCTGAGCAACATGTTTTTTAGAAACAAGTGCCTTTTGTCCCTCTGCCTTTAAACACGTGTACCAGTTTTTGAGGTTTGTAAAGACAGCAGCAATTTTCTGCTAAGTGGCTAATTCAGGGTGAGCTGTAACAGTTCAAATGGGTGAGTAGCTGCAGCTGGCAGAGGAGCCACTCTCCATATCAAACCTGGAATTTAAAAAATGCAAACTTCCCATTTTTTAAACTATACTTTTTGGTACCTTCATATTCCATTAAATTTTAAAAGCAAGTGTTTAAACACCACCTACCCCCAAAATCTGGAATATCTCACAGCGATAGACAAAATTCCTGACCAAACAGCCCGTTTCTGGATCAAAGGGCTGATTTCCTGCACCCATCAGTGAGATGGGGCTTGTGCAAGGGGTCTGGGCCTTCCAGGGGGTGTGCAGTTTGTTGATTGTTAATAAATTAATAGAGACCTTCTGAAGAAGTTCTGGACTGCGACCCAGCATTTCCCAGCTGCGTGTCCCGTCTCCTGAGCCATATCACCACTCACACACTGCATGGTACAAATCCACATTTTCAAGTTTTTTTCCTAAATAAGTTATTTTCCTAAATAAGACAGAGAACATGCGGGTATCTACTAGGACTAAAATCAGAAAAGGGAGTTTGGGAACTAATTTTCAGCTGACTGAAGTTGTTGATGCTCACAGAATCTCACCCAAGCATGAAAGGGAAGAGGAGAGTTACGAACTCAAATGCCTTCCAGCAGTCACTAATGCAGACGGACGCGTTCACTTCCCAAGCACATCCCCACCACTGCGTTCACTGGCAGGACCATTCACCCAAGCAGGGCCTATTGTGCTGCTCTTACCAATAAGTTTGGCCTCCCCCCCAGTATCCCCGTGAGAATCAGGCTGAGGAGATTGCTGTGGTCCTGCACAGTGCCCTCCATGCTTTCGCACAACCTCTGCAATGCCCTCACCAAGCTGCGAGGCTTTGGGTCTGCTCAGTGGCTTGCAGGGAGCTGGGCCTGCACACACGATGCTGCCTCAGCATCAGGGTGAAGCCTCGCTTTGTTCCTCACCCCAGACAACTCAGTGCTCAAGCACTTGTTCTACCACAAGCACGTGGAAGCTGAAGGATGTTTCTCTTGTTATGCTTAGGATAAAGGTGAAAACAGCGCTTCGAGCAGGATTTATCCATCCTTCAGACTGTTCCAGACATTACCAGCACACCATTCACTGCAGAGCATCTTCTGCATGAATGCTTTGCCCACAGACACCCCACTTCCCCATACCATGTGCAGCTACGTGACTTGTCCCACTTCTCCCTAACACTTTAGAGTTAAGAGGCAGTGCTTTGCCTCTTGCCCATACTCCAGAAGCACCGGCCTGCCTCAGGGCACGTTTCTGTGCGCTTCTGCTTTGTCCTCCTCGGAGAAAGAAATGTTATAGCCGCTCTCTCTTGCTGAGTTTGAGACAGCCTCTACCAAGGGATCCTCTTGTGTGGACTGGTAAGAAGCCCAGCGCCCCCATTCCTGAAAAAAAGCACATTAACAGAGAAGGAGAGGCACTAACTGCAACAAGAACCCACATAGCATTGCAGAACTTCAGACAACAGGGAACGTAACTCATTGTCCTCTAAGAATACTTATGTAAAACTAGAAAATATAACCAGATTCTGCAAGTTAGAGAAATGGAAAAGCAGTAGGAAGGATGTGGTATAAAACACCCCCTCATTTACCTCCTAAGGAGCTGGGGAACTTCACCAAGGGCAGGGGTATGGCAACGGAGCTGTTGGTGCAATTCATTTTATCTTTTAACCTAAAACTTGTCCCCGTGTATTTTCACATCCAAAATACCATCTCAGGATGTGAAACAACAAAACTGAAGCCAGAACAATAATAAACACTAGTTTCCCAGAACGTGTCTGGAGCTAGCCAAGCCCCTGCCAGCCGGGGCTCCCAGCGCTCTGCCGCACGCGCCACCTCTCCTGCTGCCAGGTTGTCAATTTGCAGCTCTGACTCACAAATATACATCATGCACAGCCCATTAGCTTGACTTATAGAAAAATCTTTCAGATAAAATGAAAACGCAATCAATGCTGCTGTGGAGCTGAGTGCCAGAGTGGTGGGCAGTGGAGATGGGTGGCTGTGGGGATGGGGTGTGCAGTGGGGGACCACGGGGTGCTTTGGGGAGCAGCGCGTCCAGGTGAGTAATGCACAGAGATGCCTTCTAGAAAAAACAAAACTCACCAGTTTTCTGGCAAAGCAATGAGTCTAAGGAAGCCTAATGCTTATTTCACAAAAGATAAATACAGCTAATCGCAGTGCTTTGATTTATTATGCATACTCCAGGTCCCAAGCATCCCTACACATGAGCAAACTTAATGTCTAGAACAGCATCGTTACTACAAGGTAAACCTATATTTATGATGTGATAGCATCTGCTCTGCGATAGCTTTAAATTAAAAGGTTGGCATGGCAACAGATGCTCCCACACTGCTGTGTCTGCCTCGTGCTGCCATTTTGCTCAGGATCCCTGGTGGGTTTAGGATTAACCGCCTACAGTATTTCATTTTGACTAACGAAGCCGTTTTTGGCTGAAGCATCAAACAAACAGCTGAAGCCTTAGCGTGGACTGTGTACTTTTTGTTGCCTAGCTGCCCTGTAATTTCAAAACACGTCTCCCTGCACTCACGCTATTTTGGGTACCCCGAGCTCCTCCCCGACGCGCTGCCAAGCGGCAGCGACGCACGGTGCTGAGCACCGGGCCCTGGCCAACATTGCACCCCACCAGTGCATCGCTTCCCCTGCTTTCACCTTTTCACAGCACACAGCAGAGCCACCCTCCAGCACTGTCCCCGTGCACGAGCCGAGGGTCACTCTGCACCATCTCACCCCACCACCACTGCACCATGTAGCAGCAGCAGCATCACAGGATCTGCAATGGTACTTCAGTACTTTTTAGAGCATTTTCCATCTCTCCAAGGTACACACACGTTAAAATATGCCACATACGGTGCGATGGCTCTAACTCCACCCCATGCACTAACTGGGCAAGGAAAACCTTCCCCAGCCCAGCTCAGGTTACCCTGTGTGCAGTGGCACACAGCTCGCTCTGCATTTCCCAAGCAGAAGCAGCCACGCTAATGAGATATTTTTCAAGGCAAGAAGGAAAAACCTGTCTGAAGAAACAGATTGCATTTTCTTGCCTCTCAGGGATGCTTTGTATGAACTGCAGCAGTTTCCACATCTCAAGATCTGGGGTTTCATTTCACCAAACAGTTTTTTCCTGAGAAGGCACTGGAAGCTTCCAGTCATTTCTGGGTAGAAAACCCATATTGGGCTCATCTGATTCATGAAGACAACCAGTTAGCTTGCAAATGCAGATGGAGTAAGCAACTCTTAATAATTGCTATCTAACTGGTCCTGTAAATCAGATGGCTTTTTGCCAAAGCAAGTCTGGAAAAGCCTGATGGAGGCCTGGAGAGAGCCATGTTCCCTGCAACACAAAAGGAAGCTTGAAATGAAATGTATCCAAACAGATGCAATCCTGCTTGCTCCTGCACACCTGAAGCAGGACATCTGAAGGGTTTTGGAGTGCTCACAGACAGGCAGGTTCCTGCCAACGAGCCAGGAGGATACGGTCACCTTGAAGGCAGGGGAGATAGGTACCATAAGCAGGAGAAGGCCAGTAAAGAAAGGGAGGGAAAACAATCATTTTCAGGCCTTTAACAAAAATAAATTAAAAAAAAAAATAATATGTTTAAGAGACTATTTTATGGTTTGATCAGTTCCCCAGACACCTCCCAGCACAGAACATCTCTTTTGGCCGCCTTCCCAAAGGCTGCACTTGCTGCCTGGCTCCCCAGCATCCAGGCGATGGCTTTGGCTGTGCTCAGGTGTGCTGCCCTAAGTAACTCCCCAGGCAGTGACATTTCCACAGCCACGAAATTGGGGACGTTCAGGCAAGTGGTAATTTCAGTGAAGAGGGAAAATATTGCTCACAGCAAAGTTACAAAGTTTACATCCGGGGGTCACTTTTATTTTCAGAGGTTTTGTCAGGTCCATTATTCAGAAACAGCACGGTGATTCGAAGCAGAAAGGGTAGGTCAGGAGTGTTGCAACAATCGGTTTCAAAACAGCTGTGGCAAAGTGCTCGACAGTTAGCAGGATTTGGTAAAAACTTCTACCATTAAAAAGGGATCTGTTAACAGCCTTCCTGAGTTTTCCAAAAGGCAGATCAGTTCTCCCTGTAGGAAACTCCTTAATAACATGAATTTCCTTTTCCTCACAGCACCCCCAGCACAGCATGAGGCACTCACCCCTGTCATCATCTTTCTCACTGCTCCTGTCCCTCAGCTCTTGCAGCGTCCTTCTGCTCTGACGTCTTCACCTTCCTTTTCTTTGGGCGGGCTTTAACAACTCAAGGTCTATGCACCCAAATGACCTATTTGGGGCTTTTTTAAAGACACAACTCTTCTCTTCTTGGGGCATCTTCTTTCTCCATGTTGACCCTTCTGCTCTGCTGTGCTGTGGCAGCTCCATGCACTGCCTGGAAGCATCACAACACCATGCACAGCTGGGAACGAGGGGACACACCAGCACCAGCCCGACAGCCTGAGGTCATTTCCAGGGTGAGATAGCAGGGGAAAGCTGAGGGCTGTACACAGCATTTACTACAAGAAGGTCAAGCTCATTAGGACAGCCTCATAGCAACGTGGAGCTGCCTGGTGTTGAGGTTCTGCCTGCCCCGTCACGAGTCAGCCCAGGCAGGGGAGGAGGACCCAACCCACAGGTCGAGATCCTGGGCAGCTTGAGAGCAGCAGGGAGAACAGGGGAATTCAGGAAAACTTCATTTAACCCAGGGATAATAAATAATCCAGGTGAGCAACCAAACTGGGAGCTGCTCTGATGCGAAAACGAGCAGCTCTGCGATGCCAAGTGCCTTCTGTACAGATGCTGCTGCTGGACTTTTTTGGCAGATCGGTTTTCAAGGAGCCTTCAGCTGCAAAACTTCATATCAGCTGCGAAACATTGGCTTCAGTTCTGGAAGCTATAGAAAAGCTCAGGCAGAAACCAGACTTGGATGAGGCACCTTTAAATGTATCAACAAAATGGAGAAACAGAAAAGCAACAATTACATGGTTAGCTATGAAAATAAAAGCCTCATTTAAAAATAGTGCCATTTTGTAAGGAACGGAATTAGGGAAGAGATATGCTATAGAGAAACGGCTTGTATTGCAGGGACTACTTTGCTCACAGAAAGGCAATGCCCAAATCCATTTTCCAGGAACGCAGCGCTGCTCAGGGCTCAACCCATCTTCACAGCACCACACAGGCAGATGCTTGGCTTCACATTTCATCCCTAAGCTTGTCTCACTGTGACCCCTGCATGCAGCACTGCTCTGCCCACAGCTGGGTTTGCTCGGTGCCTCGTTCCCCCACAGTGCCCCATCACGGGCCTGCCGCTCGCAGCGAGGCCCAGAGCTGGCTGAGAAGGCCCCGGGTGTGCTGCCATGCCATGGGCTGCAAGACCAAGCTCAGAGCCCTCCAACACAGATTTCAAAGAGCCAGGAGCTGCCACTGAGTCCTGGCTGCCTCTGCAAGGGCTCCCCTCTCCTTCTTCATTACTTTACCAGGGGCTGGGGCTTGCCCCAGGCTAAGAGCACCCTGTTACGGGTGTCCCCCCCAGTTGCTGTGCAGTGCCCGGTTGAGCATTTTGGTAGAACTTTATTAATTAATGCTCATTAATTAGTGAGCAGAGGCTCTTCCTGCCAGCACTGCACATGGAATGTGGTGGCTTCTGAAATGGCCCGGCCCATCCTGTCCATTGCCAAAGTTAAGCCAAGCAGGGCACCGAGGCTCAATTTCAATGCATATTTAAAAGCTCCACGGCTTCTATCATTCAAATAAATAAAATATATATATATATATATATTTTTTTTTTTTTTGCATGCAGCAGAGTGCCCAAAAATGGGAGAGGAACTCTTCATCCTGTGCATTTGGTCCTGCTGCTCTGGATGCAGACTGGTATGACCCAGGCCTCAAGAGACGTCCCAGGGTATCAGCCTTCAGTGCTCACACCTCTTCAAACACCACGTTCAAACTTGGTAGATCCATTTTTTTATTATTACTGTCCTGAATCAAGGGAAAAAATCATGAATATTTTCATGCAAAAAAGGTCAAGATTTAACACCTCTTCCAGCAAGCCAAACAAAACAGCACCAGATTCCTGGTGAATACAGATCAGTCTGCATAACGAAGTCTATGTGAACCATCTCATTTTTCAATTAGGGGTCCGTCCTCCTACCTCATCCCTGGCTGCCAAGAAGTGCAGATGTGCTAGACAGACACAGGCCAGAGCGCTGCGCCTGCTGGCGTTTTGGATCCCCGTGAATGTGTTCTTTCCTTTGTTTCACCTAAAAGGGTTTCACAGGATTTTGACAATAACAAAATTAATTTGCGATGCATCAGTTAAAAGAAAAGTGAAAAGGAATCCGTGCGCACAGAAAATGAATCTGTTAATGAACAGAAAATAGCTAGGACAGAAATATCTAGATGTAGCAAAGAGGCAAAATCATGCGGTAAGCTGCCTGCAGAACCCAGGAGCAGAATGCTGCTGGCTCCAGGAAGCTCCAACCTGTGAGCCCCAGACAGCTTCAGAAATGCTTGGAATTTATCGTAAGAGACCCAGAGCCCTCATTCATGCTGAGCAAGTCAATATTAAATTCACATTCTACATCTCTGAAATGTTAATATTTAAATTTCACAGTTAGGTTCAGGCCAATCTGTTCTAATAAACACCAGGTTTCTGTTACTTAAAAACATACCCATAAAAATATGAAATATATGCTGCTTACATTTCTATTTTCTGCCCTACTCCGCAGGCGTTTCTGTGGCTAGCAAAGATTTTGGTTAATTGGTACAGAACAAAGTAATTCCACCAAAACCCATTGCAAGGCCGCATGCACCACACGCCACAAAGGGCACTGGCAATCAGCAGCAGCCCATCTCCAAGGATGAGCCTTTTCGCTCCAGCACTGTGGGGTACCCCACATGGACAGTGGGACCCAGTTACTGCTGGGGGGCACCATGGGGAGACGTATTTCACTGACAGCCTCCAATTTTGTGGGTTTGATTTTTTGCCATTTGCTGTTTCGCACAACGGTGCTGGGGTGAAGGCTGAGCTGCCTGGGCAGCAGCTGGGGGCACTGCAGATAATCCCCATCGCCCCATCCTCCCCACCCCAGAGATAAGGCTGCAATGGGATAATGGGCTTTGGTTTAACTGCGTTATCAGTTAAGATTTTTTTTTAATTACATCTTTCCAAATATTACACTGCAGCACACAAAGAAGCCCTCCCAAGGAAGTTAATCGGGATTAGGTATGGAAACAAGGAGCGGCTCCATGCTTGGAGGCAGCAGCCTGCCCATACCCCTGCCTCCAGGACGGGGGGCACAGGCTCTGCCAGCCCTCCCCAGCACCAGGGAGGAAAAAGCAAAAGCTCCAAAGACATCGAGCAGCTCTGCTGTGAGCCTTGCATGTGCTCTGCAAAGTATTTTTCCTTTAATTAGATTTTTCTCCTGTTCAGAGGACACCTGGGAACCATTATAACCTCTGCTACAACATAAGAAAACAAAGCTTGCAGTTCCACACTTATCTCTGAATAATTTAAATGGAGTGGCTTACAAAACACCAATTTACCTAAACACAACCCATGCAGTCTGTCATGATAGGTTTGATATACAGGCTAAGCCAGGAGGAATACTGGCACTTGCATGTTGAACCAATTTCAGATGCTCCAAAGCTCCGTGGAAATGCCACAGCATCTAAGCACCAGCTTCTTGGGTGCTGCTGCTCTGATGTGCTCGATGGAAGAAACACCAGAAACCCAACTGCAACCCCCAGAATAGCAAGAACAGCAAAAGCCAAAATGAAAAGGGCGCTGTGGGAGATCTTGAGAACCTGCCAAGAGCCCTAAAAGGAGCCCACCTTGAGAAAATCCTCCAAGCCTCCTGCATGCTGAGCCCACAAGTGGCCGATTCCCAGCCAGCCAACCCCGCTGCCCTCCTGGCCGGGCACTTCATGGCTGCACGGTGCCGGGACAGCAGCACCTGAAGCTCCCGGCACTGCACATGTCCTTATCAGCTCCTCACTCATTACACCCTGAGTTCAGCCATAGAAAAATGGATAAAACTCATACTTTTAGTAGCGTGCACCTCCCTCACATCCAGTACAAAAGGGGCTTTTCCCAATTAGTGCAGCGGTTTGTACCAGAGCAGGTCTCCCCGGTGTGCAGGAAAGCATCCAAGACTGTTCTAGCTCTTGCTTTTTTGCCTCTAGTCATGCTGAGAGTCCTGTTGCATTTTATATATATATATCTTTTTACAGCATATTTTCTTCCATTTGAATCACACACTGAAGTTTGGATCTTCATGGATTTCTTAAATCTTATCAAAAAGCATTTTTTCCTCTGAAAAGCGATTTTGTAGAAAGGCTCTACCTGACTCAGCAGGTCGGCTCCCTGCGTGCATTCACAGCATTATCTGCTGACATCAGGGACAAAAATAAGTTTTTACTGACTTTTATTCCCACAAACTCTGTGGTTTTCACATAGCCGAGGCTGAAATGAGGTCTGTTCTACCCCGCAGGTCACCACTAAGCGACCGCTACTGAAATTAAGAGATGTCACAGGTTTTATTAATGGCTTGAGCTGCAGTTTGCTCTGAGAGCTCAGGCTGTGTTTCCAGGGCTGGCAGTTAGAAAAACATTATGCTGAAAACCACTGATTCACACCACCTCAAACCTCACACTCCATCGCTATCACAAAGCAATTTCTCAGACCGGAATTGCACTTCAGAGCTGCTCGCCTTATCAGGCATTACTCCAACACCACAGCCAAGTGTCATTTTCCTTTTTTCCTCCCTCCTTGGGCTCTTATTCTTCCAGAGCGTCGATAAGTCTAATATTGTTCCCACTTCCTTTCTTAAATACTAATAAAAACCTCGCATCACTCTGGCAGTCGGTACCTGCTGCCTTTGGCACGATGGTATTTGTACGGACTGGCTTTCCTGCCCGGCCCTTCCACGTGGACCTGAGACCTCTGCAGTTAACACCCATCCGCAGCTTTTCAGGTCAGAAAACTCTCTCTCACAGGCTAAGCGGGCCTGGTTTTAGGAGCAGAATTATCTCCTTCAGGAGTCACATTCTGTGCATTTACAGCAGGACGGTGGCGGACTCCATCATGCCAAATGCACGGTGCGGGGTGGGACGGGTGGCCCGGTGGGAGGGCTCCATGCAGCCCTTCTGCAAGTGCATGGCGTGAATGCTACAGGAAATATTTTATGGCAGCACAGAGCAGGGCAGGAGACTGCACCTCGGCACCACATGTTTGCTGCAGGTGGCCCCAAGCAGCATGCACAAGCTGCCCCGGTCCCCCAAAAACCCACCCACCTCACCAGTGGCATCGCGTTGGCAGCGGCACTGCTCACAGGGTGAGAGAAGAACTGGGGAGAGCAGGACAGTGCAGGGGAGGAGAGGTGGCAAAGAGCTGCCCTACTTTAGTGCTATTTTTGAGAACTGTCTCAAATGCAGGATGGATTGACGTGATGCATCAGGCATCCCCACATCCAGCACACCACCGCACCTAACCTACCACTGCCGACCTTACTGGCCTAAACTGTTCCAGCAGTATCATTTTTCCTTAAGCTATGAAAGTATTTTGTCTTATTCTTGAATATATTTAATGAGATGCAACTTCTTTTCAGAGCTCCCACACACAGGCAGGTCCGTTCAAGTAACAGCTTTGCAAATCAAAAAGCATTTCTTCCCCAGTTGCACTCCAGGTACCTTAAGCATTAGCCATAAAACACAAGGTGATATCCATACAGTACTTACAGGTTTAGTGGGTAATCATACCTATTTTGAATTAAATCAGTTACACACATTAAGACTTCATATTTTATTAACACATCAATTTACATTCAATATCAAAATTAAATTTTGTTCAGAATCATTAGAAGCAAACTCAAAATAAGGTAGGATTTCCATTTCCCTTATGGAGGTAGCAGATACAATTTCTCAATACTCAAATGGCAAATGAAGAGCATAACCTTGTTTCAGGAGGCTCCTTCTCTTGCGGGTTTTAAATAGACCGTCACGAACGCAGACCTGCAGTCCTTGCTGCATACCAATGTAAAGCTCTGTGTGCACTGCCTGATGGGCTGAGAAACGATTCAGGACTCAGCAATTACCCATTAAAAAGAAAACCAGTTTTAAAGGGAATGCTCCAGCTGACTCAAATTTATCCATATTAACATGAAATTGTCTGCTTTCTGTTCTGTTTCAAAATTAAAGAAATATGATTTCCCATATAATCCCAGGAAAAGCCCACGTATAACAGAGTGACAGCCTATTAGCAGCACTCTCACTGTCAGGGTTTTACCATTTGCCTTGGTACAACTGCTTGGAATGGGGAAGCCTATCTGCCTTCCTCATTGCTTCCTTCAGCTCATTTGGGCACGAGTTTGATCAATGGGGAACAAGGCAAAGCTGTCCCTTGGTAATTAAAATACATTTATCCAGATTTTAAATGAAAATAAAAGGTTTCCTTTTCCATCCCGATTTTTTACCTGAAAAAAATGAGTAAAGGAAGGAAAGCTCCAGCACCCAAACCCTCACTGCTGCAGGCCCTGCACTGCACCTGCAGCACCGCCACCAGGAAGAAAAACTAAACATCTTGAAACCCAGGTGGGCTGCAGAGAGAAGCATCTCCTCTGGCACCCATCACCCCCTGCCTGGCCTTGGGATGCACCCAGCAGCTCTGAGCCAGGGCCAAGGCCATGGTTAGCACACCTTCTGGTGCTGAGAACAACAGCCTGCCATACATGTATTTTGCATGAACTAAGGTATGCCTAATACCTGCTTCTTCAGATTACAAATGAAAGCTAGCTTTCAATTTTAAGAGAATACTACAGCACTGCACATCTCCATTCACACACCTCTGAAAATATAGCCTGTGGGAAAATAAATATTGCTTGAATTAGCAGCGTGTCATATCAAGTTTAAAAAATCCAATTTCTCATCTCCCTGAAAACCTCCAGCTATAAGGATATGCTAACCAACAGACACCGTGCTGCACTATGCCGATCAAATCAGAAAAACAATTTTACCAGTGAAAAAATGTCAGTACTTCACCTGCTAGTTCTCACCCAGACATCCAGCTAAGCCCCCGAGATTTATTCCTTGGGAGATAAGCAAAAGCAATAGCAAACACATAATCCAAAGCAACAGTTCCATTCTTTACATTTAATCTACTCAGTTTTGCTCTCTGCAAGCTAGTCCCCATGTCTCATCAGCTCGACTGACTTCTGTAGTGCAATGCACAGTGCTTCTCCAGACAAAGGATGGTGCTTTTAATGAAGGCTTAATATGTCAAAAGCATGTATTTTTAATTAACAACACAGTTTGACATCACGGGTAATTCACTACCCACATATCTGACTAATACACTGTCTCCAGACCAGCTGAAGAGATAAAGCTCAACAATAATAAAAGCAGCTTTTTAAAATCCAAGCACAAAAGAGCTTTAGATAGAAAGCTGGACAGTAAGCACATATTGTTGTTCCCTACAGTGGCTTTTCTCATTAGCGAGGTGGCCTTTTCCAACCACATACTATAGAATAAAGAGATTTACAGAATCAAGAGCATCAGAGAGCTGTTAGGCAGGGAAATTTCGGAGTTTTTGCTTATCTCAGTGCCTTAACAGCACGCACACTGGATAAAATATGATGTTGACATTCCGCCAGTGGAATCGGGAGAACTCAAGCATCAGTTTGTTTTCTCTTCTCACAGTTTCTGGGCTTTTCAAACAAGAATTTAAAGCAGCAGATTAGGCAGCGGTGATCCCTACTGAAACCCCTAAGCCACATACCCATCCTCAGCCCCGACCGGGTGCCAGATTTGCTGCGGCAGAGCTCTGCCCGCAGCAGGGGGGGCCCAGCTGCAGCACCATACACCCCCTCCAGAAGCCAGTGGGAGGAAGCTCAGACAGCTGGGAGGGCTTGTTTTCGCTAGAGGGTACAATTAAGGAGTTTATTTTGTGTGGGAAGGTCAGAGGCTTGGATGCCAGGATGTGGGGTAGGAGCACCCCAAAGCTGCACTCGAAAGACAGAGGCGCAGCACCCCAGAAGATGTGGCAGTTGCAGACCCAGCTAGGGACAGGGGAGAAGAGAAGAGGAAGGAATGAAGGAAACTTCAGAGGCTTTCCATTGAAAATGCAATTAAAAGAAATGTTGATAATCCATTTTCCTCAGTCAAATCAATGAGCTGGGCTTGGCCCATAAACCAGCAAGTCTTTGAACAGCCAGTCTCATCTCCATTTAATCCATAAAATATCACCTATGCCGTGTTTATGCTATAATATACAGTCCTAAAATATGACATTTCAGACTGCAACACAATATTGGAAAGAACATAAAAGAAGTCAGAACAGAGACCTGCATGTGCAAGCAAAAATGTATCCTAGACAAGCAGGAAAAAGAAATGCACGGTCATTAAATAATAAACCTTCATTATTCAGATTCCGTTAAGTATTATGAAGTGATGTTAAACATCCAAATAAGCCTCAAATGACCTATAAATATAGAATTAATATACCTAATTAAGAGGCAGCATGCTATGTTTATGGATGAGCTTGGACACAACAGAAGTAGGAAAGACAAAACTGTGCACAGAGACACGAGATGCCAAAAAGCCTGGGTGCTGTAC
Organism: Aythya marila; assembly: GCF_965140915.1. Taxonomy (NCBI): domain Eukaryota; kingdom Metazoa; phylum Chordata; class Aves; order Anseriformes; family Anatidae; genus Aythya; species Aythya marila. Next base: position 31,474,189 of record NC_139049.1, on the reverse strand, counting down.
AAGGGCTGAGAACCTGGCTTCTGCCCCCAGGTGCTGCAGAAACCCCAAGAAGGCTCCATACGTCTGAAGGTTTTGTTCCTATAGCCGGGAGGGCTACCTGGCCACGATTCAGCTGGGCAGAGCTGCCAAGGCCGTGCAGTCTGTGCAGGACCCAGGCATGGCTGTGGAGCCCCCCAGCACCGAGCAGCCAGTGAGCACAAAGCACAGCAGGCGGCCGAGGCCTGCACGGCCCGTCCCCACCAGCCCCTCAGGGCCTCGGCTGCTGTTTGTTAAAAACAACACATCCCAGATACCTGCAGTGACTGACAGAGGAGAAAAGCCTCGCTTTCCAGCGGGCAGACACCCACGGCAGCTCCAAGGCCTCTGCCCTCTGCAGATTCTGCAAGACGCGAGCTGCTCTTTGATAGCTATGGCTTGGAGAGCTCACCCGAGAGTACAGCCACCCCAGCAAGGAAAACTTTGGTCACTTCTCAGAGCCCCCAAACTGAAGTCTTTGTAGAAACTGGAGGCCAAAGGACAGCCCACCCAACAGAGCTTCAGCCAGGTTGTGACCCATAGCTGCCCCTTGGTGAGGCAGATGCAGTAAGGGAACAAAAGCAAAGGAGAAAAACAGCACGAAAGGGGCTGCATAGCTGAAATCCAGAGAGTATTTCAGCTAAATGAGTTTGGTATATCAGGAGCAATCCCCCAGGCTCCGCACTGCTTTCAGTAGTGTGGTCAAAATCTACAAAGAGCCGAAGGACGCCTGGTTTTGGTCCTAGGAGTGGATTAGCTGGGAAATATCAAAACAAAACCCAACAACCACAGTTGAGTTCTCATGGCTAAGCCAGTGTACACATTTTCACATGTAAAGTCCCTTACGAATCAGTGACTTTCGCATAGCAACCGTGCAGGCAGTAATCCTCATCTGCACGGGCTTCGGCTCTGTGCCGGGCCTCCGTCCACTCAGGGGAGGAAACTGCCTCATCAAAAAGCTTCTGTGCACTCTGAGGCCCTGGGCAAGCAGCACTGAACTTCAGCAGGAGCCAAAACAAAAGAGGTTTGCCCTTAGGAGAAGGATGGCAACATTAAAAGTCTCCATAAGAAAGCAGGAAGCCAGGAGTAGAGGTCCAAAATCAATAGACCTCGTGTGCTTTGACTTGGAGTAACTAGGAAACTGCACAGCCCGGATCACACCAAGAGAAAAACAGCAACATGCAAAATCCCAGCAAAAGATCCTAAATATTAGATCAGTCCCCTCCCAGTAGGATAAGATGCTAAAAATTCAGACCAGTCACCTCCCAGAAGGATGGAGTTTTCTCCAATAGTTAGAAAAACCCTTTTGTTCCATTAAAAATAAAAAATAATAATAATAAATAAATAAATAAAATAAAAAAAATAAAAAGTTTGTAGCTCCTAACTGAACCAAAAATCATGAAAATCAGGAGATGCAACAACAGACAAAACCTTTGGTTGTATAATTATGGAAATAAACTAAACGTGCCATGCAGTCTGATCTGGTGAGAGCAGTGGGTAATGCAACAGGCTGCTCCCGTGGCATTGATGCCATGACACTGGCAGAACAAGGAAACACGGCTGGGAGAGGGAAGCAGAACAAACAAGCTCGTTGTCCTGTGGGCTCCAGCCCTGACACTCCGGATTGGGGCAGCCCCGGTGTGCAGGGACCTCAGCAGCACCTCGGGCAGCTCAGCCCCCGGTCTCTGTGGCACGAAACAGGATCCAAAGAGGAGCAGCCCGGTGCCGGAGCTGGGGACGGGGCATCCAGTGGCTGCTTGACCTGGGGAGGATGGAGCAAGGGCACAACCTCTGAAGTGTTGTAGAGGAAAGTCCAGAAGACAGAAAACAGAACATTTATTGATCGCTGCGCTGTCACAAACAGAACGCAGTGTCACGTTAGACGTGTACAAACAGCTGCCATATTAGCATGTGACCGAAGGCTTACAAGGCATTAGGGATGAAATATCTTATTAGCAACACAAGGAAAAAACGCACATTCCCCACATAACTGGTGATAAATGATTTCTGAGAAGTTTCACATAAATAAGCTTAAAGTTGCAATTTTTCTGCAGTGCTGCCAGTTTCACTCCAGAGTATGGCAATGAATTTGTCTTTTGGAGGCTTTTTCTTTGGGGATTTTTGTTTTAGCAGTAAGACATGATGGGGAAAAGAATCTTCTTTGTAGGATTGTGTGTCCCACCCTAACAGAAAAGGAGCATTCTCACTACAGCAGGGAAAATGGAAGCATCGTATTAGTTAATGCATTAACAATAATAAATACTCATATTCGTGTCATACTAGAGGGACAAAGATGGATAAAATGTTAAATAAGATTTTTCTCAGAACTAAATCAACCAAAAAGGTAATTTGCCGAGCAAATCAGTAGCTGATTTCTGTACTAAAAACATTTAACTGATTTTACGCATTTCTTTCTCCCATATATTGATATGGGTTGCAACCCTTAAGCACAACCAGCAGTGCAAAAACCCATGCTGAGCAGCTAGAGCCAGGCAACAGCTTTTGTGACGTGCTGCCTCCTGCCAGGGGAACAGCTGGAGGAGCAGCAGGGTTTTTGGTCTGCGTTGGACAAAGAGAACCATGGCTGTGAGGGAACAAAACCAAACGCATTATAGTTCTGGTTCTAGATCCGTTTTTCTGTCCATTCTGTCCCATCAGCCTCTGTTACATCAGCTCCAAGAAGCACAAAGCCCATTTCTCTTGGCCAGTTCAGTCTACAGGACAAGCCCTGGAAATGGGCGAGTGTCACGAGCCATTTCCAGACCCCGCACCCTGACTCCACACAGGGGCTCAAAGGGAATAACCCGAAGTGGTTTGAGAGATGGAGCTGATGTACCAGGAACAGAGAGAACTAATTTTAGCTGCCACCATGGGGTATACAAACTTGGCTAAACGGCAAAAGGGAAATAAGTCTAAAACATCTGAAGGGGTTAAATACCCCGGATGTGTAATTCAGAAAAATACACAAAGAGTACTAGAGTTAGTATTTAAGATGAGCTGCCAAGTATATTTTAAAAACTTTTGCGTGAATTTGATTCTTTATACGGGCTTGGAAGACTGTTTGGAATAGCTTTGCAGTATTTGCTCTTTGTTTTATCCTTAAAATATTAGGAATGCCAATATTAGCTTGTTTTTCTACAGAATTCTTGAAGATCCCAAGGACATACTTTTAAGCCAAGCCTTAAGCAGAGAGGCTGGATTTTGAGCAAAGTCTTCCTTGCTCTGAAATGTTAATTACCCACTGAAGTGGAAAACTTTAGGAAAAAAGCAAAAATTCACAATATTTCCCTCTCAACCCTTCCCTTTTAAGCACAGAGTTTTCATATCCTTTATTCTTGAAACTATCTTCACTTATTTTCTCAGGTTTTGTGTTGTTTGTTTTTTTTTTTAGACCAGACATCTAAGTTTAAAATAAATACCCTACAGCCCCAGCTACCAATATCTGGCTCATTACATGGTCCAGCTTATTAAGGGAGCTAACAGAACCCTATTTGCAAGGTATTTAGAAGACAAACAATCCAGAGAACATATAATTTGCAACTTTTCTGTGATTTGCCATTATAAACATCCATTCTCACAGCACTTTGCTCGTGTTGGAAATGTATCATCAGTTCTTGGAAAAAGCCCTTGATTGATGGTGTTCCCAGACAAACTGGGAGCCTGTCCTTTTTATTACAAGACAATCGATACCAAATTAAGTTATTCAGCTAATTACACAACCGCATCCCAAAAACTTGTTGTGGGTCTTTCCCCTAGCAGCCTTCAGCTTGTTTTCCTCTTCTAGCAACAACCTGAACAAAAAAGCATCGTGTTATGAAGAAGAGATGAAAGGAAAACCAAGGGGCTCTGATGACTCTTTCATCTGCAGGTCTTCAAAATATCTGTAGGGCAAACACTTCTGATTCCTCCCGCAGCAGCGCACGGCTCCGGGCTGTAAACAAGCACAGCGGCACGGACCTCTCGGCACCTCAGGCAGGAGTCTGGGCTTTGGAAGATGCTACATCACACTTGAAATATTTTCAGGAAGGCTTTCTTCTGAAGAGTTCAAGTCCCAGGCACGATTTCTTTTCAAGGGAGAAGGTGGCAACCCTGGCATAACCATCTCCAGCGAATCCCACTTTATTCCAGCTATGCCTGCAGCGAGCACATGGGAAACTGCAGTCAGGGAGGGACCCAGAAATGGGCGAGAGGCAAAAGCCAGGCTTGAGGCTGTCCTCACACACCCGGCTTCAGACCCTGACTGGCTCCCTCAGACACAACGCTTGCATTTGAAAACCCAAAAAATCAGTGGGTGGTGACAGCATGCTCAAATCCCCCCTAGCTGCACTCCGGGCTTGCAACTCCTTGCTGCAGACACCAAGATTGATCCATTTGTCACCTCCAAGCCTCATGGCAGGAGAACCACTCTCTGTGATGCAGCATTTCAAACTCTTCTTTTGGACCTCACCTGGCAAACAGATGCACACCTTGGGAACTGCAACCTCCCCCTCAGCCCTGGCAGAGCCGCCAGCCTGCCCCGCGCCTGCAGCCTCCACATCTGCTCCGCCAGCCAAGCAGCACCGCTCCCATATCTGCAGCCCTAATCCCATAATAAATTGGCTTCCTTTTTTTTTTTTCATATAAAACTATTGCCAAGTAGTGTACTATCTGGCAGTGCTCTGTTTAACTGAATAATTTGCTAGGACTGAATTACTATAGCCGGTATTAAATGTTGAGATTATCGAACATGTGCTTGTACTGAATTAATATTTTATCGCTCCCGGGTCCTGTGTGGGCTGGCTGTTCTCCTGGAGTGCTTTAGCACCATGGAAACGTTGGGAGATATTTTCTCTTAATTGCATGAATGGTTGACAGATAACAGTACAGTACCATGGAATTAAACCGCGATTGCTGAAGAATTCTGATGAGCTGCTAACACTGTTTCTGTTGTTTTAGTTTTATTTTTAAACCTGGCAACATCTGTCCTTGTCCATTATAATTTCTGAAAACTTCAGTATCAGTAGGCAATGCATCTGTGTGACATGTGGCATGCAATTACCACAACCACGTTTCAGAGGTGAACTCTTTAAACTTGAGAGAACTTCAGTTGAGGAAAAGAATACAGATCTTGAGTGATTAAAAACTCTAATTAATTGTTTTTTCTTTTTAATTTGTATTTTTATGACAAGGCTAATTCTCTAAATAGCCCCTTGGTTTTCAGAATTGTCAAGAAAATAGTATTTAAGCACTATTACTCAAAATTATTGACAACCAATCCAGGTAGCTGGTTACAAATTGACTTTTTATATTTCTCAAGTTGGAATTGTTCAATGACTTGCAGGACAAAGCCCTAAAAATCACTGAGCATTATTACATAATCAGGCAGTTTTAAAAAGTAGTTTTTAAAACAAAACAAAAAAAGTCGGATTTGCTCTGCATGATTCACCATAGTGTAGCTGTCTGGGACACATATTATCTTCAAGAAAACATGTAATCTGCCCGTGGAAGCTTGTGACACCTTCCCTGCCCCGCTTGCTCTGCCTCATAGAGCATTGCTGAAGTACCCCAAGTACATTTCTCAAGATATGCAACTGTTTGATGGATAACAAATTATTGTAATTATCCCTAATAATACAAAAGGCAACTGCACTCTGCAAATGAGACGAGGCATTGTACCAAAACTAAGCACAGCATTTTTCCTTTGGGGGCCCCAGTAAGACCAGCTTCATGGTGAGCTGCCCACAGCATCCTCCTCTCAGACAGCAGAGTAAAGTTTCCCTGGAGTGCTCCCGCTTCAGCTCCTCACTGCTGGGTTTGGGGCCAGAGCTCAGCCTGCTCTCGGGGCCGGCTGGACAAGTCTATATTGGAAGCAGACCAGGAAGGAACAATTGGGTTTGCTTTTTTTTAGATGCACAGAAATCTTATGTAACCGGCAAATTGTGTTCCTTAAGAGAAACCATGCAATGAATTTAGCTAAATTGGATGAAGTTTTTGCAATTTTATAAGAGCGGAGCATTAAGTGCTATATGGCTGAAGCTGTGTTTGAGCCTTACCCCAGCTGGAAAATAAATAAATCAAAAATCAAAGCCCATGGCCTGGATGCAATCTGAACCCAGATACGGAGTCACAGACCCACAGCTCCTCAGGAGTTTTCTGTAGGCACTTTGGGCATAGCGAAGTCTGTGCTTTCAAAACGCTTTCCCGATTTTAATCGGAGCACATCACATACGGAGAACTGAACTCCACCCGTAGGTGACAGACTGATAGCCTGGAAGGGATCCACAGGTTTTTATCCGCCCTGTGCCTCCAGCAGCAGGGAAGCAGAGCGCAGCCGGCAGCGGGGCAGGTCTGAGAGCTGGGAGATGGTGGCGGCTGTGCCTTTGCTTCACTGGCTCTGCAAGAACCCTCCTGGAGCCCCTGTTAAAGCAAGCAAGTTATATTAAAGCCATTTATCTTTATTGTTAACATAATATGCCACCAGAAACTTCCAGTAAAGCCTTGAGTTTGTGTGTGTTTTGTGGTGGTGTTTTTTTTTTAATGAGATGGATCTGAGCCAAGTTCCAGGTTCCAAATGAGACATCTCTGAGAACTCACCGAGTTCCAGTTCTGCACCCGGATCCAGATCTGTTTTGTCACCGTGGCCTTTTTAAATATGCAGTGGTGAAGCCCAGAACTAATCAAGATCTTGGCTCCAGAGCGTTCAAAGCCCAGGTTTGAGCTGTCTGCTCTCCCTGCTGCCAGTGAAGGCCAGCACTTAAGGCCTCAAGGAAAACACCCGGCTGTGCCCCCCATGCATGCGGGCACCCCTGGAGCAGAGCAGGGGTGGTCCAGGTCCCACGTCCCGCAGGAGGCAGGCGCTGTCCTGCAGCAGCTGGGTGCAGGACGTATCCTGGCCTGCCCACCACCTCCCAGCCTCCACTTTGTGCTGCAGTACGACAGCAGAGGCATAGCAATGCGTGATCAGACAGGAGCAGAGTGCTGCTCAACCCTCAGCACTGCTTGTACAGGAAGGCAAGAGGCCTGAGTTTCCTTACACGGCTGCTCCATGTGCAAATGGATGCATCCAATGCAGCTGCATCGCATGGGGCTGTACAACCACGTGCAGGTGAATCGGTCCTCCTTGCACACACGCAGAGGCTCTTTCACTCTTGGAAGACAACAGGGGCTCAGCTCACTGCTGGCTGAGCCAAGCTCTGCAGCCCAAGAGGAGCCTGGAGCTGCAGTCCTGGGGATCATGCCCTACCACACCTGGCTCCCGCATGCTTCCCTTTGAAAACACCAAGACAACAATTACATTTGAAAAAATCTAAATTCAGTAAGACAAGAGCTAAATGAGGCCGTGATCATCTCAGAATACATCTGTTTGTTCTCTACAGCTGTTAAGAAAATGACACCATTATCTATATTTTAAAACAGAGTAAATTACCTTAAAATGCTCATCTGTCGAGGAAAGTTTGATTTTCCATGAGAGTTATGGTCCAAACAGAAGAAAAGCTTTTTTATCAAATAACCAAACAACTTCCATATTTAAATTGCAGTCATTCCACCTGTGTTTACAGGAATGTAGGTAAAAAAAAAAAAACATTTTGGAATCATCACTTTTCTATGGTTGAGGTCTTGCCAGAAAAACAGTTTTCTATTCTCTTAAAATTTCATCTAGGATAGAAGAATCCTTACCTAAAGACTTCAGAAACTTAACCTCCCAAACTTGACACTTACCATAAATGCCCAAAGCGTTGCACTGTGTTTAACTTGTGTTGGAATCAAGTGTGGCTGTGATACTAACATCTTGGGAGTGTAGGGATCAATGCAAACACTGCACATCGTCCTGTGCCTGACCACCGAGTACAAAACCATTGAAACTCCCCGTGTAGCTTCCATCCAGCCTGAATTCAGACGACAGACTTTAGGAGCATTTGTCAGCTCATGTGCGCGGCCCCCACTAACAGCAGTGTTAATGCCCTGCAAACAGCAACATTAACATTACTGAAAAATTCATGGCCAAACAGAGAAATAGGCCCCTTCGGGTGAAAAACAGCTCCGTGCAGTGACTAACCCACATGTATCCTTGTCAGATAGCGGGTAAGCAGACACTTGTTCTGCACACACAAAGCTGAAAATATACGTAACTGGCAATGCAAAGGGATGACTCCTTCAGCTTGCTCTTTGACTATGTATATGTGGGTAGCTTGGCACATTGCCATCAGCATCATTCAAGATTAAATCAAATCAATCTTCAGCACATTACTACACCACTTTTGGCATTGCTGTATCTACATCCATGTATCTGGTCTAAAATTAGAGTTGTTGGAAATGTGTTATCAGGAGAAAAATCGGCTGAAAGGCAAGGAGAAGCTAATTGTGGATGGGGCTGGTGGCGTTTCCTGTTACCGAGATTGCCCAACACTTAGGGCCAGGTCTGCTAAACAACAGGCTCCCATATCAGAAAACCTTCAACCCCATTAGCATTGCCATTCTACTTTAGTTAGAAGAGAGATTGCCTATAATTTTTAAATACAAGTCCAGAGGTGAAAAAGTCCCTTTCCTAAAGCTGTGTTTAACCTGGAGTTCAGGCACTCGTACGGACTAGGTGAGAGCTCCCAGGTGGACCCAGGACATGACCTCCATCTCCATAATCCGTGGTACTACCTGTTCTGGACAGGGCGTTCAATGTTCTCTACTGTGCATAAATATTCACCAGGCCAGAAACAGCTGAAGAGAAATGAGCATATGTCTCAGACTAGCTGCACAAAGACTGGGACACCGAACTTCGAAGGAAAGATGCACTAGAGGTATATGCCTGAGGAGAGAAGGGACAGACTTCAGAGAAGGACGTGAGGATGCTAGGACACACCACCACATGGGGTCCAGCATGAAACATTTAGGACTTCCCTGTTGTTCCCTGAAGCAGCTCCCAGCTCCATTACATGGATTTCTTCACTAATCTGCCATTCTCTTTCCATCCTTTCAAGGCTCTATAGTTATTCAAAAATATTTGTTCTAAACATATATCACAACAGGGCCAAGCCCTACCCCATCCAACTGTTCCAAGAGTTGGCAATAAACTTGGAGAAGTTCTTATTTCTTCAGGCTCTCAGGCTCATCTGCTCAGTTAATGGTCAAGCAATGCTTTCATTCTATCAATATCTGTCCTGCTGAAATGGAGAACTTATTTTTAGCCTTCTATTTAAACAAAATAACCTAGTATTGCATGAAGGTCATTTTTAACAACAAGCTCCAACAGTTTTAGAATAGCATCTCCTCTTCGAGTCAATGAATAGTTTAACAAACCTGTTGGCCAGAAACTGAATAGTTGTAATCTGATATAAAGGACGCCAGCTGATAATAGTGCACCGTGACCTAGAAAAAAATATTCAGGAGTGACGTTTTTGTCCATAGCTTACAATTAGGTACAAAAATTTGAAGAAATATTTAACTCTATACAACTCAAGCCCTACTCACAGTACATTACACTGCAGTGTTACTCAGTCTGGGGCAAGTAAGAGGTGCGTTGACTCAATGCTCCTAGAGAAATGCTGTCAGTGTACTTACTGCCAGAGCCTGCACGGAGAGGATTGCACTATCCCTGACTCCAAACTGTTACAAGCATGCCTTTTTTAATTATACCAAATTCAACTTTCATATTAATGCAACAGAGGAAATTGAAATACCCATGACAAGCAATATTATCAACTGCACAGTGCTTTATCTTTACAAGAACGAGCAGGTATGCTATGAAGATCAGAATCATTACATATGTAATTAAAACATGAGTAAATGGCTTCCTCGGGGTGATGGGGCAATGGAGAGGAGGCAACAAAACCTCAACAGCAGCCCTGCCTCACCAGAAGTAGTAGTAACTCGTATCTTAATTGGGTGAATGCTTGTCAAGCCTCTTACTTCCTCAGTTCCTCCTGCCTTGTTTCACATGGGCAATTTGCTCCTTCTGTCTTCCCTCCAGGATTTTTCTTCGAGTGTTTTTTCTAATCAAATCATGGTGATTTTCAAGTGGCTTCCTTTCTAGTTAGAAATTTTCATTTTCTCCTGCATTAGCCCTCTAAGAAAAATGCTTGCATAAAGGAGTTGTACCTTCTAGAGGTTTTCTGCATACACGTTACCCACAGATTAGGGAGAATATTAACAAGAACCTCAAAATCTCGGAGGAAGCAGATAGAGCTGGATGCTATAGAATTGAAACTACTTCGTGCCAGGGCTGTCAGTCCATGCAGCTCGCTGCACAGATGCTCTGGGGCTCCCTCCTCCTGATCCAGTCCTGCCCAGCTGCCTCTTGCCCTTGCCGGGAGGCTCAGTAACCAGAGAGGGGACAGGAGCAATGTAAAGGTCTTGCTGGGGCTACTGCTTTCACTGCCTCCTCCTCTTGTCCGAGGAAGTGCCCTGCTTCCAAGCAGGGCAAAACCAGAGGATGATTTCAAAGTCAGTTTTACAGCATCTGCTAGAAAGCCAAATAAAAGTGTCACCTGCCTACCCCGCTGAGCTACAGCACAAAAGAAGAGTTCAGAATAAGACTAAAAAGGGCTGGACAACAAGGGCCACTCCATTTGTATAGTTTCTTCACTGCCTAGACTCAAGTTTATTTGAATTCCTACTTGAGTTCCTGTACCAAATCCCAGCCCACAGACATGTACAGCTAAGGACTGCTGGATAGAGCAACTCTTCAATTGCCTCTTTTTCCCCCTGGTCTTCCCAAGCTACTTCCCAGTCTTTGAGGAAAGCTTTCTTATCTTTACAGATCCTATAAAACATTTGGTCAAGGGGACCTGGACCGTATCAGCCTATGCCAGGGGCTCAGGGACCACACACAGCATCCACTACTGCCTCGGTCTGCTGAGAGCATCAGTGCATGAATCATTCTTCCCAAACAAAGTGGTTACCAGGCTGATAAGCAAGATCTCTGCAGATTTCACCCTCTGCTAATACAAATGTGAACTAATACATTCCTCATGACACAACGCCTTGATCAGCTTTTACCAAAAAAATATATATAAATAAAGTAATGCCTAATGACTCAAAGAAAAGTGCTTGCAAGTTCTTCGAAAAAAAAAAAAAAAAAAAACTCATCTTTTTCCCCGTATAGGACAAAGCAGTGATGGACCACCAAATGCCATGAAAAATATTCAATGCAAAGGCCTGGGAAGCTGGCAAGAACAGCCCTGCTACCACACGACGGATCTGTTGTATAACGATAATACCACTGTTACACTCCGGCTGCAGAAGTAACATTAAAATTGCATGAACATGTATTAAATCAACATGTTATCATTAAGTTGCATTTAACAGAAAAAGCAGTTTCCATTGGCCCAGCTGGCCTTAGAAACACCTTTTGTGATTAGAAAAAAAGCAACACCACCACCATGTGGCAAGAATCATCCACCTCACAAGAAAATGATGCAGAAAGACAAGAGCTGGATCCAGAAAAGCAAGGTCTTGCTCCATCTTGGTTTTAGGTAGACAGAGATCCTAGAGCAGGCTCCTGGGTTGGGTTTTAGAAAGCAAGGTTTCATTTGGGTGGCTGGACTTGTGGTATCATTGCCCACTGTGGGGCAGGACATCGCACTTCCAAATCCCAGAGTCATGGATTAGTCTGCTCTGACTTTCTAGCAGATGCTGCACAGTCATGCCCAGCCCTCATTAGACTTTTAATTAGACTCTGACCATCTCCACCGAATTTGCGATATTCAAAGAAGCCACAGACTAGTCCCTAGAAAAAAAAAAAAAAAAATCTGCATGGGTTTTCTTAATATGCTCTCCTACTAGTTTTTCTTTCAGGCTGTATGGATGTTCCAAGTCACCAATAGCCTGAGACAACTATTCCACATTTTGAATTAAAATAGCACAGCCTCAGATGGTGGAAGCAGCACAACAAACACCAGCAGCGACCACCTTATGACTACACGCATGCAAAAGCCACCCACTTTGCTGGGGAGCCCTTTAGAGACTATGGAAGATCATAGAAAATAATGGAAAAAAAGCCTTTTGTAAATGTTTAGTTATTTCCTAGAATTAAGACGTCTACTTCTTTGGTGCCTGCCAGCTTCTCCCTTTTCCTACTGCTGAGGACAGCTGCCCCCTTCCCATGAAGGAACATCTGCAATTTGGGGACTCACGGAGAGCAAGTGAGCACCAGGAACCACAGATGAACGCCTGAAAGTAGGTAAAATATTCACGCCTATTATTTCCCTACTGCTTCCAAATACCATTGAGAAGAAAAATTGCCAATTTGCTATCTTTAATCTGATCGTGTTCCCCTTTTGAAAGGAGTACCTGCCTCTTCCTAGCAGCCAGGGGGATGTGAATACGCATGGGAAGAAGACCGTGCCCCATATAGGATCCCATCCTTTGATCTTTTGAGCAACCGGCTTCCAAATTGCTGCACTGTGAAGCATTTTAATGTACACTTTGTATGGATGGTTACAAGCAAATGAATGATTTAGTAACAAAATGTTTGGAGTAAACCAATTGAGTAAAACTGCAGAGGGCATGTGCAATCAGGCTGGGTTTGAGTAACAGCTGCTACACATTTGTAGAATAATAGATCTGATGAACTAATTCGTGAGAGAGCTGGGCACAGCTGTGATGCAGCTCACAAATGAAAAGCAACAAATTATAAGCAACTGCATAAAAGGATTGTTTTTCAGACCAACTTCACTAAAACTGCACAAAGTTGTGTTGTGATTTTTTTTTTAATTAGTTTGGTGGAAAAGGGAACCAGAAGGAACAAGGCCTCTATCTGAAGTAACTGCTATTTAAAGGTCTGTAGCTGAGTCAGAAAATTACTTCTCTTTTAAAGTACAGGAGCAGTCAATTGAGTTCAATAAAAGTTGCATGAGCAGACAGACATGTTGAAGGGAAATTCTGCTTTCTTCCAGAAAAACACCATGGATCAAAATTCTTAGTACACTAAGTAAACATAATGAGTTATAAGATCAAGCTTTCATTTGTGTTACACCCAAAAGGAAGATACAATTTCACTTTCTCTTCCAGAAATCATCTCAAGAGAGGCTGTCACAACACAGGAGTCATGGGATTTGCACAAAGCCATTCGGGCAGCACGTGCCAATGGGTTATTTCAGACTCGGGGACATATAAACTGAAGTTTTAATCATATGCTGTTTTACTGACAACTTTCTCTTTAAAAAAAAAAAAAAATCAGAGTAAAAAAACTATTTTCATCAATTCTGATCTATGTTTAAACTAAAGCTCCACCAGGAGCCCTGGCTCCCTTCCTGCAGAGCTGCTGCCCCTCCACCAGCCCCACTGACGTACGGGGCCAGCCCACTGCAGGTGCAGGGCTCCGCGTTTGTTTCCTTCTCTTCTCCACATCATAAAGATCAGTGTCTCTACTCACCCATACTTCCTTCCAGAAAAAATAAATAAATAAATAAATAACTCATTAGTTAGCTGATTTTGCTCTATTTTCACCAGATAGCTGCTGAAGTAGAAGAATGTCCAGCCTTACTGAATGTTAGCTGATTTGAGGAGCTGCCAGTTTTTCATTTCATCAAGTTATTTCCAAAGAACTTACAGATCAGCATAAGCAAGAACAGCAAAAGGCATTGACATTTCCATAAAACATCCGAATGTGTTTTGGGGGGTTATAAATTATTTTTATTGTAGCTGTAACCAAAACAATTTGAGAAATACCTTTCAGAAAGAAAATAGCTGTTTGGAGACAGAAGTCCATCACAATAGCCAGAAACATCCACCTTCCTGTTGTAATTCTGCTGGCAATCTGTAGCAACAGATTATTATTGCTGTGCAACGCCGACAGGACAGAGATAATGCTGTAATTTATTCTTAGAACATACTTAAGCGGAATTATTTTACTAGCAACCTGCTGCAATACCCACAGTAATACAGCAGCCCGCACAGTACAGCTGATGGTATGAAAGGGAATGATTTAACACAAGAAAAGCAATCGATTTTACATAGTGCAGCAGAGGCAGCCTGCTTCCAGGCGTAGATCTCTCCTGCTCCCTCTGCCTATTTGTCTGCTCCAAGGCTTCATTCCGCATTTTGCTGGTGCAGAAACCGTCGCTCTCCACAAGTAATAGCAGGATTTCCAATAACCTCAGGCCATCCACATCTCACTGTAAGAAATTGAACCGAAGAGCCACAGCTCAGTCTGTTAGGTGTGCAGTCACATATCAGGCAGGATCAGCGGGGCTTGTTCTCACCAAGCCTATGTTGTAATTACCTAAAAAGAATCCCGCAGTTTCCCCACAGAAATAGTAAGCATATCAGTGTAGGCAGCTCAGCATTTTTAACTACCACATTATTTAGGAAAATATTCTCAAGTGCATTTATATATTGAGTAACCACCAAACTCAGATTTTCAGAAGTACAGAGGATGGTCAATGCTTAACTCATTAAAAAAAAAAAAAAAATCATTACAATTCAGAAGCCAACGTTTCGGATACATTCATCTACTCAGCAGTGCAAGCTCTGCACCACTGCCTCTTGCTCGAAAAGTTTTACAGATTGCATTTTAATCAGCACCCACCTGCTGACAACAGTTTTACTAGAGCGTGTGCATCTTTGCTGATGCTCTGTGTATTCGCTAACAGAACTGGGAAACTTTACATTTCTAAGCACAGTTCCTACAGAGCAGGATTATAAAACGCAGCCCAAGGCAACTGCTGTAATGCCAAAGGGCTGGGGGATTGTTCCAGAGCACCAGCTTGTCACCACAGGAAACACCCAGACCACATTCCCACTCTACCTGAGAGATAAATTATGCCAAAACTGAGTTTTACCAGGTTAAATTAACTAAAGAACAACAGGTCTCCAGTGGAAGACAGATGCAAAGGTATTGTTCCATGAAGCAAAGCCTGTTAATGAAACTTCATAAAATGGACCAGCTTTTTATTTTAAATTCATTAAATAATAATAATAGATATTTACAGAGGAGTTAGATACCAAAACACTTTTGGGGGTCTTTGTGTCAAGCCTAGCAGCACTATACACAACAGAAAGAAGAATGCTTCAAAAATCCAGTTCTCTGAACCCAGATGGTTGGGAAATTTAAAACTCCTCCAGGCATCTAAATACTTCTGAAATACTTGGTTTGTGGATCTGAGAAATCCAAGGGACATTTAAGAGAGATATCAGCACTAAAACACATTTCACATTGAAATGTTGCAAAGGAAAAGAGAACACTGCAGAGAAGAAAAATCAGCTTCGTGGGTCTGTACATCAGTTTGAAACGCCTGGGTTGCAATCAGCAGGATTAGGACTTGCAACCTCCTTGCAAAGAGCAAGACAGCTAAATGACTGCACCTTGCTGTGATTTTATTCTCATCTCAGCTGAGCCACCCTAGGGGCACACACTGAACCCAGACGTGTGTGAACATCAGGGGCTGGAGGCACAGAGCCAGCCTCTCCCGGGAGGGACCCACGGTCCCCAGGCAGACGGAGACACCAGCCCGGAGTGGAAGGGAGCATTTCCTCCATAGCTGCTGGTGTCTGTCACTCTGAAGGGTTTCATTACGCCTGTGGAGTGTAGCTCTGCCTGTGGTTCAGTGCTGGAGCAACCAGCAGCTTCCACGCTCATCCCACGCAGCCCAGCCAGCAAGGAGCACGCTCAGCTGGCTCCCTTCTCGAAGCTGTGCTTAACATCCCTGTGCTTAATGAAGCCCTCAGCCAAATGACTAGGGAAAAAAGCAGAGAGTTAATTAATATATCATGATGTGGTACATAAAGAACTTCTGACAGGACAATAAATAATATATGAAAGGCAAAGCAAAAGGGCTCTAATTTAGGGTTGGTTCAGAAATACCTCAGGCCTCAAACTATCTATACTAATTGCTCGAACACAGGACATTTCACATCCATGCTTACAAAGACCTTATTTACAACTAGAGTTTCAGATGCATACAGCATTAACACTTGATAATCTCAGCTCTAGTAGCCAAAATAATATTGCTAAGTTATTTTTGTATGCAATGTCTCTGAATCCTATTAAAAATAAAGTAGTTTTTCACTAAAGCTGCAACCTTCCTCTCAGATGGTTGCAAGTGCTAGTTGTTAATTATAGATAAAACATTTCTGCAAGACTTTGAAATAGTGCTTGAAACTCACCCCAATCAGCTGAGCTCCAAGCTCAGTACTTCTGGAAATTCAAAGATCACCCAACTCCATACCCGTTTTAGTTTTTTGCACATATTTAACATAACATGAGTGTTTTCTTGCAAAAACGCTCTTTGTGCACATCGCCATATAGCAGGGTAACATTCACCTTACAGCTACACGTGGCATAGACACTTACATTGTTAGGCACAATTCCATGACCTCTCTTCAGAGATATTTTTCTTTTGTCTTTTATAAGAGTTAATATTAATAGCAAAACGTTTCTAGATTGCTATTCCTGCGATAACGATATTCCATATGTGCTTTCTTTAACAATATCATTGGGGTCAACATTAGGAGAGGTTTATATTCAAGTAGAAGAATGGAAGGAATGAAGCCCTGACAAGATAAGGGATTGTACATCCACAAAACCTGACGTTATCTTTTCATTTCACCAAATATCAAGCAGTTTTATTTTGTGTACTGCAAATATAGAAGCCATCCCCCTAAAATCAACATTGAAACAGACATGCAGGAGAAACTAGCACCAGAGCACCAACAAAGCATGCTTCTGAAATCCTCACGGCACTTTACAAATGCTGTGCTCAGCCTCTCTCCTGGCTTTCCTACTGCCCGCAGGGCCACCAGCAGGTTCAGAGACTGCCGTTCGTCACCGCTGCCCCTGATGGTCCCAGCAGCAGTCCTGTCACGGCCGCTGTTACCGCCGAGCGCCCTGCCTTACCACAGGGGCACGGCAGAGAAAGCAGATGCTTGGTTTGCTGCACACAGATAATTCCAGCTCAGCAGAGGAGATCAAAACCAACACCTAGCTGCAGTAAAAAGAAAGTTATAAAACACAGGGGGCAACGAAAAGTCCTGCAGGTTGCCTGTTGCCTCTGCTTCACCAGCTGGGCCCGGGTATCCGCAGCGGCTGACTTTTGCCCAGCCCCAGCTCAGGGTCACTGCAGTGCTTCGGGGAAGGGGAAATCAGGGAGAACAATGAAAAGGAAAAAAAAAAAAAAGGAGAAGGAAAGAAGTGACGCACGCTATATCATTTCCACACTGCAAAAACCAAGAACTTGCTTTTGAGGAGAAGCCACACTAGGGAAAGAAGGACACACGTAAAGATTTGTTTTAAAACAGAAGCATGAGTGAGGTAGTGCCTTAAATCCAGCTGAGATACACGTAACAGCTAGCTCATTTCACTCTGAATTACTGATACTGCTCGCAAAGTCTCCGCCGTGTTTTATGGTTTTGTTTACTGCAGTGGGGTTTTGCTCTCTCCATCAGGCACACCTTGCATTGCTGATGCTGCTGGGGGCTGGCGCCTGGCCCCAACAGAGCAGAAGATTTGCAAAGACGGCACAGCTGCTGTGCCCCACTGCTATCTGCCCTGCCTATGCCAGAACTTGTAAAAACAAATTTACTACAGCTGCTGATGGTGCAGGGCTGGGGGGAGCTGAGATAGAGGCCACTGCTGCAGAGGGAAGCTGTGTCTGCCAGAAACAGTCGTCATTATTCCCATCCCCTCCCAGTCCTCATGCCAAGCAAGAGCAGCCCCACGGGCCTTCCTTTCCTTGCACTACCTTAAAAAATTGTACTTCTTACCTTTTTTTTTAAAACATAGAAATGAGCACAAGACAAAAGAAAATAAGAGAGTTCACAGATAATATGGCAGGGCCTCAGCATTCACAGCACTGTGCTATCTGTGGGTATACCCATGGATTGTCTTTTGTTCAGCATGTAACAGAACAGCTAACACAGCATAAAATGTGCAGAGAGTAAGGCAATTAATAATACAATGGAGTTCCCCATGCCCTGAAAATTTGCCAAAAATAACAATTCAGTTTAATCTGTAGCCACTGTGCATTGTCTTTGTCACCTGATCTCCAAAATCGGCAGATTTGATGAGAGTGCAGAAAAGAGAAAAAGAAATGAATGAATGCATAGGAAAATTTGTGAAGAAAAGCGTGGACTTACATGGCTTACAAATGACAAAGCAGAAATGACAGAAGTGGGGTACACAGACGACACGGTGGAGAACTCAGATCTCCCCTGCATGTCTCACAACACACGAAAAAGGCTTTAGTTCAATTTGGTGGTTTGAAAATGCAATTTGTTTCCATACAACATAGTTCAACTGTGTAATTTCTTGCTTTAGGAAGAAAGAGCGTTAACACTGCTGCAAAAGGACTGGATGATGATATATGAGGAGAAGCTGAGACAAGTGAGTTTGTTCGGGCTTAAGAGAGGATGGCTGGAGGACATCTCGCTGCTGCCTGCAGCTGCCTCTCAGAGGGCATAGAGGTGGAGCCAGCTCTTCTCGGAGGCACACGATGGAAGGACAAGCAGCTGTAGGGACAACTTGGGACCTGGGAAGGTCTGGCTGTGAAAGACCAACACCAGAGGGTGGTCAAATGGGAACAGGAGCCCAGAGTGTTTGTGGGATCTCCGTCCCTGGGATACTTGGCTAGTCACGGTAACCCACAAGCAACACTTTCCTCTGAAGCATCTCATTCTAAGTAACAGTTCAATATAGGCTAGATGAAATAAAGATGCAAATTAACATTTGAAATCTGATCCATTTACTGCATCAACCCCACAATCCAAGTGTATTATGCATTTGCACTCCTTAATGACAAATGCACAAAGCTTATGTTATCACTAGCAGTCTCCATGGTCTATTCCCTTATGTTTTAAATTCACCTTCTGTTTGAACTTACGGGCAGGGATGTTAATTCATCTGAAATAAACATCGGGAAATCAATATTAAGAGTTTCTAATTAGCTTTATTCCTTTATTTCAAACCAGCAAAACAAAGACCTACAGTATACAGCACAAGCTGCTTCTGTTTATTAATGCACACAGTAACGTACGAGCAGAGGGACAGCCGTGACCTTGACATTTTAACTGGACTCTGTTCATTTCTATTTATTTGTTTTATTTTCTGCTGTAATTAGCAGTAGCCACCAACATCAAACAATTATAAGGGGGAGCAGGGAGGGAATAATGCTCTAGTTTTCCCATTCCTTTCCCTTGTGTGTTTTGCAAAACTTCACGTGGAAAGTTGCACTGATGCCTTCCTTCAGCTCAACTGGGACGGTATTTGTATGCACCTCTAAGGGACAGGAAAATATCTGAAAGATAAGAAAATCTCATTGTAAAGCCATAAATCTGGCTTTAAGAATCATTTCAGTGACCCAAAAGTGCTCTTCTATGCTTTTAAAAGACTGCTTGTATTTCCAGTCTCTTGCATCAATGTGACTGTTTAGTGATAAAAGTACAAAATTCCTGCCTCTGTGTGGTAATTTTGCTCTAAGCAGGGAAACCTACAGGCAACAGTACACTTGGAATTGAGATAGAAAAGAAGAACGAACTCTAGTTTTCATCTCCTAGGAGATTAATTAAAACACTCCAGCAGTATAACACTGCTTACACTGGCACGAAGAAGATGGACTGTAGCGTTTCAGACTGCTCCAATTATCATTGTTACTGCAGTTTCCAGAGATGCCTCTAAAAACCTCTTTACTTGTTCTAAGATGTGAAGTTTCATAAAATGTATTAGATCATCTACAGCAATAGGTTGAATGCAAATATATCAAACTTTATATGTTTTAAAATTACCTGAGAAAGGGAGTACGGGAAGCAATCAATACCAGAACAGCTGTAGTCAGCACTTTCTGCAGGTTTTACTCATGGAGATTTCCCTAAGATAATCAGTAAATTGATTTATACTCTTGAACAGGTTTAGAGCCTGGGTCATTGGAAAAATCAATACCACTTCCTATCTTGGCAGCCACTCATCAGGCAATTTTGTTAGAAAGAAAAACAGGAGGCCAGTTGTTGAAATATGCAAGTGATGAAGAGCATCTCCAAAGTTTATTAATCTAGTCAGAGAATCCACATTTCTTCTGCTAATCAGATAGAAAAAGTAAGTGAAATAACTTCCCTGAATGTTACGTTGTTTATTACACTGAATCCTAAGCCAGCCACTGCTAACCAACCAGCAGGTGCCACAGTGCACAGATCTGATAAATGCCATGAGGAGGATGCTTTGGTTGGCTCCTCCAACTCATTTCTTACACACATAAAAGCAGAAAAAAGCCATCTGCCCCTTCAGCAGGACTGTCACCTCGGCTGTGCTTACGGGGGCATTTTGGTGCTTTAGCCTCCTGGTTTCCTCCCTGAGCTACAGCTTTAGGTCTTTGCTGAAATCCCCTTGTTATGCTGCTATGCTTTCTCTTAGCAGTAGCGGCTTTATCTTTCTTATAAGGATGCCTGAGGTATTCAGCTGCCTTTATTTGACTATACAAGAAGCTTAGGTGATGAGCCCTAAACGTCTGAGCAACGGATGGCAGCGTTGAGATAAGAGGCTCACGGGGTACTGATAGCTCCAGCTTAACAAGCAAGTCTATGTGCTCTACAGGCCCAGAGAGAGGAAAAACACTTAAAAACTGCGATAAGTGTGTTAAAAACTGTGAAAGTGTGTTAAAAACTGTGAAACGTGTTAGCCGATTTGGGGGGTTTATTATTTTCTTCTGGCGGTGTGTGTGGCAGGGCTGCTGTGGGAACTACACGGGGATGTGCCGTGCCGCACCCGCACCTGGAGCAGTGTCTGTGAAACCGCTCTGAAAACCAAGTGACGCAATCTAAGCTCTTTTTTTTGCCTTTTATTAACAAAAACGCAATCCCTGAGAGGCTGCAGGGCTCCGACTTCCACCTCGGCGCCCCCTGAGGCGGCGCGGCCCCGCCCCGTGTGACGTGCGGCCCAATGGGGAGCCGCGCGGCGCGTTCGAACGGCGCGGCCGTTGGGGGCTCGGCTCGGCCCGGCCGGGGATGGAGGGCGAGGCCCGCCCCGGCCCCTACCGCGCCACCAGGCTGGTGAGGACCGGGGGGGTGTGTCGCGATAGCCGCCTATGTCGCGATAGCTGCCTGTGTCGCGACAGCCGCCGGCTCCCGGGGCCGCCCTGTCAGCGCGTACGCGGGCATGAGGCAAAACCCTGCATAAAACGCTCACGGAGTTTAGTTTAAATTTGGGGTTAAGGCGTGCTGCGTGCATAGCGACACTAATAATGATTTATTGTAGGTATTGATATTCGTCAATGTAGCTCTGACTTTATTTATATGGCTATTACTAACCATTACTAACTACTATGTATACGGTTATTGCCAACTATTGCTTCTATTTACACGGTTATTGCTAACTCTTACTGTTTTTATTGATTTTTATTATTAACACTTTGTCCCTAATCCTCTTTTCCTCGCTCTTCCCGTCAGTGGAATGAGATCACCAGGTATTTCCGAGCGGGCATGCCCCTGCGGAAGCACAGGCAGCGGTTCAAAAAGCACGGGAGCTGCTTCACTGCCTCGGAAGCCGTGGACTGGCTTCACGAGGTCCTGAGGAGTAACAGCAACTTCGGGCCCGAGGTGAGCAGGCAGCAGACTGTCCAGCTGCTGAGGAAGTTTCTCAAGAATCACGTAATTGAGGACATAAAAGGAAGATGGGGATCCGAAGACTTAGAAGACAACGGTGTGCTATACAGGTACTGAAATGAAGAGCAGCTAACAGAGGTCTTCTGCTTGAGAATTTGATTTAATGCTAAAACTCTCAAAAAATCTCACTTTGGTTTAACTGCTTGAGCCAAAAGGAGTTATTAGTACCATTTTACTCATCGGTCTGGCAGTATAGACCATAAATCCTGCATGCTGAGGGCTGCTCTCACACTGATGTCTGTCCAAATTTTTCACTTGGCATGTGTGCTGCATTCAAGTGCTTGGGGGGGCAGGCAAAGAGAACTTACTGTAGTGGCTCTGTGCTGTGCTACCAGTCCTGTGTTTACTTCTCTTGTACGTTTTACAGGAAGCCAAAGTGGGAAACAAAGCCTAGCCTAAATCCTTAATTTAAAGGTATTAATGGCCCTTGCTTCTCAAAGTCTGATCTCAGTGCTGTATAAATATCTCAGCATCTTCAACTTGACTTTGGAATCAAGAGTAGCCCAAAGCTAACTTATGACTATGTTTAACAAAGGAAAAAAATAGTCATTTTTCTTGAATTCTCTTCGGGATATTATGGAATCTGTAAGTCACAGTTTGGGGTAAATGGCTTCTTATATATTTACTGCATTTTATTCTAAATGCATTTGCTGTCTCTCCTATTAATTACAGATTTCCTTCAACCTCTCCAGTTAAACCTCTACCAAGCTCTCGTCGAGAAAAAGAGAACTTGGAAACGTTCTCTAGAGACAAAGAAAGACTTTTTAAACTGCCACATCTATCCAGGAGAACTGTTAAAAAACATGAATTACTGGACTCTCTGGTAGTAACTTATGTTTCTTACATAGTTGCCATGCATTTGCCTTATCCTTTAAAAACAAAACAAAAAACTAGAAGCAATCATCTTTTAGTTGCACTGCATGTCATCGTCCTTTCTAGCTGAAGAAATAAATTGTTAATTTCTTCTAGAAAGTGAAATAGAACATTTATGTAGCTTTGATAACAAGACGCAGCTATATTTTATAGTGAAGTGCTTTGGTTATGTGTTCTGTTTCTTTTGTATGTACAGAAAGATTTAATTAACCAATACATAAATGTTTAAGCAAAACTCATAAGTAAAACAGCTGGAAATGTAACATGGCATTCTTGAAATGTGGTCAGTAAGTAAAAGGGACTGGGTATTTGACACAAGATAATATTTAAACTCCTATATGAAGCTATTTTTCAACTTACTGACAATAGGTCTGTTGGAAGGAAAATACAGGGAGAGAATGTTAATAGTGCTGCCACATTTTCGAACTAGAAAGAAAGAAAGGTCACTTGACCTCCCCCCATCACAGTATACAGTCAGTTTTGCATCTGAATGATCTGGGCTTACATAGCTTTAATTGTACATATGTGTAAGCAATTCAGCATCTCATTCCATCAGTATTGGAGGGGTTTTTGTTTTCTTACAGAGTTGTGGTTTTGTCTCCTTCAGTTCAGAATTATCCCTAATACAATGTTTTAAAGTATTGGGAGGACTGGAAGGTGGAGTTCTTGAATTGACCAGCACAATATTGAAACTTAACTTTTTTTTTTTTTCCATTTAGGACAAAAATCTAGTTGTTCTGTTTCTTTTCTTTTTTTTTTTTTTTCTTTCCAAAAAGATTGAATGCAACTGTTTAGCGAGTTGTTCTCTTCAGACTTGTGTGTATGCATACTTTGTGAATTTAGATTATGATCCTACAGAAGAATCCTTTGCTTATTAACACATTTGGATTTGATCTGTTTCTATTCTTTAAATTGCTGACTTCTGAAAGTCTTGATTAGGTCATTTTCTGTAGTGTATTTTTTAACCTTTTAATTGCGCATGCTTACATCCAGTGCTGAGACTGTTAAGGTTACTTCCTAGATCATGCTTTGGAATTTAATGTTCTCAAGAAAGATGTGTGTTTCTTTATCTTAAATGGCTTCTTCCAGTATAACATTCATAAACCACTAATTTTCAGGAGAACTTAGAAAAAACAGAACCAGATATAACAAAGGAGAACAAAGAAGATGAACTGCATAGGAAGGAAATAAGCCAGGAATATGTGCAAGAAATTTGGAGAAATATCATTCTAATACAGTAAGTAAGAAAGTGCAAAAGGTGCTTTCTTGTGCGTATGCTTTCTGTTTATAGTGGCCCAATGAAGCTTTTCACTTGCAAACTATGTGAGCTTTTTAAAATCATGCTTAAAGGTGAATATTTTTATTAACTACTACCTACATATGCTTTCTAATGTATTTTCTAATATTGGATTGTTGTACTTAAGAAATGTACTGCTGTTGGTGTTAAATTATATTTTAACACCACAGCTGCTCTTTCTTCTCCCTGTTCCTACTGGTTTTTGGTGTTTGTCCCAGGAACAACTGTGTCCACAAACTTTTCTTCTGGAAGTGAAATTTTATGAAACTGCAATCCATTTACCAAGCTACTGTTGTTTGAATAAATGCGAAGAATCTGTTTTGGTTTGTTATTAACAAAATAAAAGTTTTAGACAATGTCTCTTTTCTTCCTCCCTGCAGTTTGCAAACCATTTTAGGCCTCCCATCTTTGGAGGAAGTTTTGCAGCCAACACAGATAGTTCCTGAGTATGTCATATACAACATGACTAACACAAGCAAACATGGGGTTGTTATTTTACAGAACAAATCAGGTAAGATTTTTTTTCTAGTTTTGCTTAAAGTTTTTGGATGGTGCAATTACAACGACATAGTACTTGACTAAGGTAATATGTTTCATAGCCTGTCTCATACACTTGCTTTTCCAAACTAGAGTCCAGTTCAGTGTGCTTGTCTAAAGGGTTTTGTAGGTATATTACACTAATCTGTAAGTACACGTTAAATACATGTGCATAGTAATATTTAAAATTAGTTTTATATTTGAGCTTTTATTTGACGCATTTAATACATGATTGTGATTACTTGTATTCATTATTAAGTCTTTGGGGTTATGTATAAATAACATATGTATGTTCTTCATTTTTAGAAGATCTCCCTCACTGGGTGTTGTCGGCTATGAAATGCCTTGCATACTGTAAGTAATAGCTTTTAAGTTCCAGAAACCTATTTTGAAAGTTGAAAGTGAAATATACATGCATATTAAGGCCAATCGTGAATTTCATTTTCAAAATTCAAATAATTGGAAGTGCCTTGATATATTGAGAAGCAATGAAAGCAATTCATATCAAATTACTGCGCAGAAATGTAACATAGAAGAGCAAATACTTTAGAGATGTTATGCTTAAGGCAATCAAGATATCAGTCCTCTAGCAAAAAACAGTGAATTGAATGAAGTCGAGTTTCTAATGGCTGTCTGTTGTGAATTGTCTTGCTAAAAAAGGAGTGTTTTTTTCTTTAGCTTGTACTGTAGTAGACCTGAGTGGTACCACTAGTCTCTCTCCTTCATTTGTGTGATAAAAATCAACATACTCAGTCGATTTTTATGAAACTTCAATGTCTAGCTGCCTTTGAAGCTTCCTTTGTCAGATGTTTCAGAAATAGCATTACAAATACATGCAGATCACGATTATGTAAGCTTTGCATCTTTATGAAGCAGATTTTGGAAAGATTTTGAAGAAATGGAATAATTATACTGACCTTTTATTTGTTTTTGTTGTTTTTTTTTTGTTTTTTTTAACTCTCTTTAAATGGCTAACAGGGCATGCAAGTGTTAGATGAGTGCCTCTCCAATGAAATGCGATATGATGAGCTCCTTGTATGCGTGTCCTTGCCCCTGTCCCTGGCAATTGCCTTCATTAGCTCCTCTGAAAGCTGTACTGGCGATGGCATAGTGGGATGGTGTGGGTTTATACATCTATGTGTATATCCAGCTGTTCAGTGGGGCTGTGGTAGGTGTCCATTCAATGTTAGAGTGGCTACAGAAGTCCAGTTTGCAAGGTACACTCTTGTGAATATTACATTTATTTTTTTCTTCAGCTGCATTCTCAAAAGCATAGAGCCTCTTTCATGAAGATCACTATTTGGAAAAGCAGGACAGGGAAGAGCTTGGTGAATGGACTTAAATCAAAGTTGAAAACAGAGCTGTGTACTAATCTTTGAGCATTTGATTTCCTTAACCCCCACAACAGTCCTGTATTTAGATCTAATTGATCTTTGTGTGAAATGAAGGCAAATGCAAGAAGGTTTGTGACTATTTTGAGGGATATATAAAGAGCATAACTGAGTTATATTACTGGTGTGGAATACCCTCTTAAAAATGAGCAGAACTCAGTGGATTCATAGAATATTTTACACTATTTCTGCTTACAAATGCTATAGTGCTGAACTATGATTGTACGTGTATTGCTGACATGATTGTTCTCTTGTGAAACAGTCATTCCTACAGGAATAAACATACTGTTATTTCAGTAGAATTGTGAGAATAAAAACTTTGTGAATTTTCTTTCTTTGCTTCTATTTAGGGCCTAGAAATAATGACATGAACCAACCAACTTACAGTGGGTTTGAACGGGACGTGTTCAGAACAGTTGCTGATTATTTTCTCAATCTCCCTGAACCATTACTTACTTTTGAATACTATGAACTTTTTGTTAATATTTTAGGTATGTATGAACTTAGAAATAAGCTAAGTGTAAGCTATAAGTTTATATCAACTAGGAGGAAAAAAAAAATCTGTATCTCAAAGTGGACCTTGACCCCTTAGTCTGTATGGCAACTGGAATCTGAGGAATATCATCAGTGCTGTCGTTCTGTATTACAATATTAATTGAAATGCAATTGTATCTCATTCTATGCAAATTACTGTCTGAACTAACTTTCTAAATATTCGGTAACCATAACTTGGAAATATGTGCTCATCCTTGTCCCTCACTATTGCAGTCTGTTAACTTGCTTTATCCTTGCATGTTGGTTGCAATTATTGTGCTAGATTGCTTTTGGGCTGAGCTAAATTTTTCTTACATTTTACTAACTGAGTCAATTAGTGTCTTATATTTGTTGTCTTCTCTGTTCAGTTAGCAACTTTAATTTCTTTCTGGACTTGTTTTTATTCACATCACTTGCATCTTAATATATATATTTCATTTTCTGATAGTTATGTGTGGCTACATCAAAATACCAGATCTATCCAGCAGAAAACATTCTGTCCAAGATGAGACATGTGACCCACAACCTTCAAAAATTCTTCACTTGAACTCTTTCAAGTCAACTGAATGTCTTCTTCTAAGCCTACTTCGCAAAGAGCCTGAGAAAAAGAAGAAAGAATATGAAGTTTCCAGGAAGTGGTCTGCAGAAGAGTCGGCTGTTCAAAAACAACGTGCAAAGAAATTGCAACAATATAAACTGAGAAGTGAACAAGGCAGTGCTGATAATCTAATAGGAGGAAGTTGTCAAAATCTTTCAGGTTTCAGGAATGAACAAGATCCAGCTCTCAGGTTCAGGACAAGATGTTACTCTTTGGAAAGAATTGGAGGTACTGCCTCAAGTGTACGTAATAAAGGAGAATCAGTTGTCCTCAGGCAAACTGATGTGAACACAGTCTTGGGCATAAGAAGTAAAAACCAATCACTACCATGTGAGCATAAAGCCAACTCTGCGTTGGCGTTTGGTTTTGATAACACATACCAAAACCAAACTTATGGTGTGAAGACAGCGTCTGCCTCAACTCTTCAGGATAAAGAGCTACTCGATGAAAATCATAGATCAAAGGAAATATGCAGGTCTCAGAGTTTACTTGGCAGCAGGAACTCCAAAAGTTGTACTAGCATCAATATACCAGTTGCCGAAATCACAGTAAAGCCAACGTCTCAACTTTGTGGGCAAAGAAAACCAAATGCTTCAGTGGACATCGGGACTGAGGTTTCTGATATCACCGTCAGCAAGAGGCTCTGCAAAAGTACCATAGAGCTCTCAGAATACTCTTTCACTCACTCTTGTATGTTGACTGGCACGCAAAGTAAGACGGCTTTCCAAAGCATGTTGTATTGGCTTATTGTGTTGACTAACTAATCTCTGCTTCCTTACTTTCTTTGACACCGTTACTGTTTTTTTGGTTTTTTTTGATGTCTATTTGATGTAACTTGTGGGTTTAAAAAACAAGTCCTGGTTGCTAAGTTGTACTGCCTAAATGTAGCCTTTCATACCTCCGCTAACAAATAGTAGCGTGTAGTGTCTTTGCATTCTCAAGTGTGATTTATCAGAGCCTTCCCGTTCAGGTAAGTGATGGAACTTCTGACCTAGGCACTGTCTCGTAGTAAGGAAAGGAATTTGTACAGACCTGCCTATTGACGATGTCTTTTTACAACCTTTGGAATGTATTTTCTGAAAATACTTTAAGAAATAACATTAGGGTCATTTCTTCATCGCGTTATGGCCTTGATTGTACAAGCAGTTTATCATGATGAAGTGAGTTGGGGATGCACAGACAAAAAAAGGACATGTAATGTTGATCTACAACATTATGGTTGATTGCTATGAACCATGATTGTCTGCATTGGGAGGGGAGGGAGTTATTTTGCTGAATAAAAAATAATCCCGAAAGTTGATTCAAATCTTAACGATAGCTGTATTCACAATTAACTTGTAGATCTCCTTCAGCCTCACTTAGAAAGAATTGCTGTTGAAGCACTACAGATCTGTTGTTTGTTGCTTCCACCACCAAACCGTAGAAAGATGCAGCTCCTGATGCGTATGATCTCTCGAATCAGTGAAAACGTTGATATGCCACGACTGCACGATGCGATGGGCACACGCTCTTTGGTAGGAGAATCATAATTGCAGTTTATCTCTTGTTTTAAAAATATTGCTGAAGTAATGCTGAGAATACTAGCAGTGATTAGGATTTAAGGTTCTTGGCTTGCTGTAATTAAACACAATTAAATTGTGATTAATGGGCAGATTTTTCATTTCCCCGACACTTACAAAAAATCTGGCTTGTAGCAGGCACTTTGTCTCCATCCTAATACATTTGAAATATTGATGTTGCTTATGTTTATTTTGTCAGGAGGAGGGAAATAATTCTTTAAAAGAATGTAAATGATTGTTCAGTCTGATTTATCACTCAGCTGCCGTTTAAGCTTAAAAGGTGGCAAAGTGTGTGTGGACAACCTTTCTTGGGATATTTTTGTGTTTGAAGTCAAAACCGTGGAATGGTTTGGCTTGGAAGGGACCTTTAAAGATCATCCAGTTCCAAACCCCTGCCATGGGCAAGGATGCCACCCACTAGATCAGGGTGCCCAGGGCCTTGTCCAGCCTGGCCTTGAACAGCTCCAGGGCAGGGGACATGACAACACCTCCTGTGATTAGGACTTAAACCATTCCAGAAGGAGGAAGCCTAGTGAGTTTAAAGATTAGCTTCTGGGTCTGAATTTAAGCTTTTATTGGAACGACTACTGGAAGACAGCTGTAGTATTTGTGCCAAATAAGATTAAACAACAATGTTACCTGCACAAATTATTTTAAAATAGCCTGATAAAAGCTGGAAATAGGTAAACTCTAAAAATGTTTATTTAAAAAAAAAAAAAAACTTGAAACTGGTTGTTGTTGTACATTAGATCTTGGGCAGGCTGACTGTGCAGGTGTGTTTTCTGTCTTCTCGCCTAGTTCAAGATAGCTACTTGAATATGCACATTTTTCTGTGGGGGAAGATATTACATTTTTTTAGTTTATTTCTTAAGTAAATCTTAAAAGAAATTACTTTAAGATTACTTTAAGAAAGTTGGTATTGGAGAACTTGTTGTGCCACTGTATAGAGTAGAAGGAAGACAGATCCCTGACTGCACATACTAACGATCTGCTAAACACTTCTAGATGATACAGACCTTTTCTCGATGTGTGTTATGCTGTGCAGAAGAAGTTGATCTTGATGAGCTACTTTCTACACGATTAGTTTCATTTCTAATGGACCACCAACAAGAAATATTTAAAGTGCCAACTTACCTGCAGGTTGCAGTGCAAGATCACATAGAATACGTGAGGATGGCTCAGGTTGGTGGCATGCCAGAAGTTCAAGTATCTTTGCTAGCTGCAGAGTATTTGCTTATGTGGGTGGGATGGGAGAATTGCAAATAAACCCAAAGTATTTTAAATGCAAACTTTTATTTAAGGTATTGGTGCAATCATAATCATCAGCTACTTTATAATGCCTTGCAACTTGTGATGCCACTAAGTTGATTTGCTTGGATGTTAAGTAAGGTAGCTTCTTACCAAGGTAGTGTATAGTCATTTGACCGTGTAGACCTTTCTTTGATTTTTATCTTTATTTCAGGGCAAATATCCAAGGGAAGAAATTTGTGCCATATTGCCAACATACTCGTACTGCAAACAAATAACTCCTCAGGAGTTTGAAGAACAAAAGGTTTCTACGTCTCAAGCTGCAGTGGCAGAGCTGTTAGAGAACATTATCAAAGATAAGAACTTGTCTGTAAAAGACAAAAAGAAGAAGTTAAAGCAGGTAAGAAAGGTGGATATTTACTTCTGAGAACATTCCTGTGAGGGAAGGGGCTCAGCTATGACAGGCGGAACAGAACGTGAGCAGACTATAAAGAGGAATGCTTGTTTTTCCTGTGGAATTAGCTTTGTTTTGTAACATGCATGTTGTTCAAGATTATCTGTCACTTCTATAGCCTGCTAATGTGTTGCCTAATAGTAAAGCTAAAGCACAGCAACTCTGGCAGGATTTCCTACAGGAGGTTTTTTCTTTTTAAGAAAACCTTTGGCAAGTGTCTCTGACCAATTGAATAGTATTGTACTTGTCCTAGAATTTCCTAAGCAAGTCTTGTGACTCAAATTTGAAAAAGCAGCTTTTCAAAGCAAGTGCATTTGTTCTGATGCCCCTTCCCCCTGCTTCTGCAACACTGACTTTCACGTGTTGTGAAAGCTTCAGTGTAATAGCTTCAATTTCAAGCCTCAGAAGACAGGCCTTTTGTTCAAGTTCATTGAAACGTCCTGCATGTAAAAAAGAATAGTTAATTACAGTTACTGAAACCTAAATTTCTGAGTAAGCAAGCAGTAAGAAGTGATGCACAGCAGCACTTCAAGCAGGCAAAGCAGGGAGGAAGGAAATAAACTAATATACTCTAATAATAAAGCTTGAAGCATGTATTTAAATGTTTGGTGAGTTCCCACTGACAACCACAAGCAGTTTATACTGTAAAGACCACATATTAGCAAAGTTATTTTTAAAATTCATGGAGTTCTGTTATTGTCTTATCATTTGTGCAGGGATAACTAGTGGCATGATAAATCACAGCTTTTTGGAGTGGTTATATAGTTTTGATAATTTGATTAGGTGAAAGTCAATGCCACAAACATGCCACTTCCTAGGGGGGTTAGATCCAACTTGCATCAGCACCAAATGTTACAAATGGTGGAATCTTCAGTAGATTGAGTCCTGCTTGAGATTCCAACTTGACCTTACATAAGAAACAGGCAATACGACCAAAACATCTCCAAAGCCAGATATTTCTGTTTGTTGCGCATCTGCAGGAACTGAAAAATAGCTCCCCTAGTTTAAGTAGTTATTCTCTCTTCCCTGAGGGAATGCCTTCAAAAATCTGAACCTGAACTTCCAGTTATTTGAAACATTTATCATTGTGTTTTTTGAAAGACAGCTTTCCAGGCATAAACAGAACGTATACCAATGCTGACAGCATCTTCAAATGGGTGACTGTCTTGCCTTGCTTGGAGAGTAAAAGCTGGTCATAACTTTCAGAATCACAAAGATGGTGACAAAAGCAATAAGCTGTGCTAACTAATATTCATGATCGTGAGCAGCTTCAGACCATCATTTCTAGTGGAGATGCCAGCAGGTAGTTGCTGGTTGGAGGTAGAACAGTACAGTGTCTGCTGGCACTATTCCAGTCAACAGGTAAACATCCTTGGGGTTAAAATGAGATTG
The DNA here is from genome assembly GCF_965140915.1 of Aythya marila. Classification (NCBI taxonomy): domain Eukaryota; kingdom Metazoa; phylum Chordata; class Aves; order Anseriformes; family Anatidae; genus Aythya; species Aythya marila. Next base: position 31,442,733 of record NC_139049.1, on the reverse strand, counting down.
GAAAGCTTGGAAGCTTTTCTCATTTCAACAGAAGATGAAGTGCCTGACAAAACTACTTCCACCTGATTCATTGTTTATCACTTGTGAACTTATAAGCACAAAGGGCTGCAGCTTTAGTCAAGTGTCACAGCAGAAATACTTTACATACTGATAGTCTTGCTGCTGATACATGTACGTGGTGATTCATGCTCAAGTCCAAAACAGTTGGGTTTTATTTTTTTAGTGGAGTGCCTTTTAATAATTCTCTTTTGCCTGTTTTCTAGTTTCAGAAGGAATATCCTCTGATCTACCAGAACAGATTTCCAACTACAGAAAATGAAGCAATATTGTTTGAGAACAAACCTACCATCAAACAACCGATGCTTAGCCTAAGAAAACCAAAATTTCGTAGCCTGAGATATTAAATTTAACCATACATCAGCTGCATGTTTACTTAATGAATGGATGAATGACTTACCAAGGGGTGCTTTCTATGCAAATTTGGTAGTGGTTGCTTATGTAGAAGGAAGAAATGTTTACATGAACACTATGCTGAAAAGTGCCAAAATAACTTTTTTTCTGGAGGTTACTTTTAAATGACTTCTAAGAGAAATATTTATCTGTTTACAAATTAATCAATGTATTGTGCTCAGTAGAATAAATGTGAAAATAAGCATGAAGCTATTGGTAACCAAAAAATGTATACAGGGTTTTCATACAGGAAACTAATGATATGCATATTGCAACTTTTTTTTAATTTCTGTTCAGGAATTTGTGCCATTAATTATAGTTTGTGTGGAGTTTTAATTGTTTGTTTGGTGTGGATAAGTGCCTTCCTTGTTTTCACAAAATACTTGTCTATAAGCAAAATAATGTTTTTGAAGTTCAGGACTAATTTAAAAGTTGCTTTTGTTGTTTTCAGGGGAGCCAGAAATTCACCATAAATAAATTATCTGCCTCCTTAAAATACTTATTTTCTTCTCATCTGTAAAATCTGCTTTTTTCATATATATTTATTTATATTAAAAGTGCTAGGTATGTTTGATATTTTCCTGGAATACTTATTTTGGATGTACTGATACCATCTGTAACTTGTCGTTTTGTTTGAGAAGTATGTGAGATGTGACTAAGAATAGAATCGTAATACACGACATTTCCCTGTGTTGTTTCTGGCATTAATCTGGAATTCAGGGTTAATTCTGATGGGACCAAGACCACCCCCACAACGTGTATCTGCATTGATATTTCTGTGAGAACAACTTGGGATCTTCTTTATGAAACACTGACTTTATGGGGGGACAACTTAAAAAGCCGTAAATGGTGAATGCTGTTGGTGTTCAATAGTGGGTTTGGAGAGAACTGGATGCTTCTTCTCTCCCATATTGGTATCCAAATGGATAAATCCTGAAATCCTTTTGTCTATATCCCCAAGGAGACTCTGAGAGCATGTGGGTACAACCAGGGCAATTAAAGCAATTTTACGATTTAATGAAAAAATCCCTTTTCTCTTAACAGGAAAAAAAAATATAAAAAATAATGTAATATATATATAAATGGACCTTTTAAGGTTCCAGTGAAACATTGTTTATGTAAAAGTGTTGTTATTTTGGAAAGCTGTGATTAGGAAGAACCGTCGGCTGCCATAACAAGTGTGAGCTGCGCAGTGGGACCCATGGATATCACTGCTGGCAGTCAAAGCATCACCATTATGTGCTGGAGCAGTTCCAAGTTCTGTGTCTTGTAAGGCTTTTGTAGAATTTGTGCTGCAAGTAGGAGCATTAATGGACCTGCCACTCAGTCTGAACCATAGCTGAGAGGACAAGGTGAAGGTAATAACGGGGCTTAAAAGCAGTGTTGGTAATGCTGTAGCCGCATCTGTGGATGGTTAGACAGGGGAGAGGTGAGAAGTAATGCACTTGAACTCTCAGTGTTAGGTAGTGTAGCTGAATGTTCCCAGGGGGAGTGAAGCCAACACATAAAATAATTTCTGTAGATTCTCATTAATATCCAGTGTTTTCTTTCCATGTTCCAATGCTGTGCCAGACCTTCCTTACTAGTCAGGAACAACGTAAACCTGTAAGTGTTGGTGCTGGGTTTTCAGTCAGGCATGTATATATATGCAATTCAGGGTCTTCAATGTTAAGTCTGTGCATGTTGCTGTGCTGAAAATTTGTGAGAGTTGTCTGATCACTTAGTTTTCAGGCCCCAAGTCCATGCTGTGTCCTGCCCCAAGCATAACTGAGGCTTGTTGTTCGGGTGGACGTGGTGCTGCATAGTACTGCTTTCTTCCACTGCCGCCTTCAGCTGAAGGCTTCCTTAACCTCATACCACAATCACTCATGTGCCATACCCTGAAACCACCCTGCATTTTACAAGGAATGTGTCTGTTTTACACATTGCATTAGTGCTTCTAGCTATAAAACTATTTGCTTATTCTGGCTGTATTTGCAGGAAAATGAAAGGGATGCTCTGCAATGTTGGAATGTATAAGATGAAAGATTTGTGAAGCCACCTTTATTTTCACTTTTTGTGTGTGTGTTTTTGTTTGTTTGTTTTATTAAGCAATTGTGTGCTTTATGGAATCAGATACTTTAGTCACAAGCGCTTTTCCTTTGTGCAAGTTTCTTGGTGGTTATCTTGTTTGGTTATCTCAGAGCTGTGAGCTGTGCAGTGTAGACGTGTCCAGTGTGCTTTTTTGTCTCTCCATTCCAAAGACGAACTGAATTTCTATTGTATTTGCACATGCTGGTTCTTACAGGAATTGTCATAAAACCGATCATAAAAATTAAAATGAAAGCAAATCTCAACTACTTGTTTCTACCTGGATTTTTTTTTTATTTTTGCATTTCTTGGTATTAGTCATTTTAAGTGACTTCTATATATTGGTCCCTTTAATATATTGGGACAACCCATACCACAATTGTGCTAATCTAATATTATCCACATAGTGCTGGGCCTCTCCAAGAAGCTGGGTTGTTGGTTTTTGCTTTGCTTTTTAAGATGGGGAGAAAAGTTTTTACTTTAGAAGTTGGAATAAATCATTTAGAATAAAGGGCTTCATTATCATTGTCTTTTTTTAATTTTACTACCTGAAACTTGTCCTACAATAATTAAGGTTATAATTTTGCATCCCATTTTGTTCCTGTGCACTTGAATCTAAAAAGGTTTTAGCCTAAAGAAGTATTTGTAACACTTTTCTCCCACAACCTTTGTTTTGTGGATGTTTAGCCTTGTTCCTATGTGAAGAAATTGATGTGAAATACCAAATCAGGCCCATGTTAGCCTACAGAGGTGTGGGAGTTACTTGCTGGTAGCTGCAGCACACCTGGCACGATGCCCCTTTTGCATTGTGTTGTTCTTTATGCAGAAGGCTTTGTAAGTGGCAAACCAAGGTAAGCCCAGTCTCAGCTGATGTTAGTAAATGCTTTGATGCCCTGTAGATCTTTATGCTTTACGTAGCAGGTGATGGATGTTTGTTGTTTGTAGTGCCTATAGATAGCTTCTAAACATTCAGTACCTGCCTAAACTTCTACTTACTTTCAGCCTAAGTGTTGCATAAATGCTTTAGTTTGTGTGTATCTGTGTTCCAGTTAAGCTAATCAGGCCAGAAGCTCACATTTCTTAGGATTTAGCTTTCAGCTGGCTGCCCTCATTATTCAGAGTGCTTGATCCGTATTACTTAACGCTCCTTTCTGAGGTTTTGACAGAAATATAACAAAACCTTGAATAAATAGACAAATTGACCTGCAATGGGGCTTTCCAAATGAATAACAGGTACAAATTTAATCTCAACCTTTCTTAGCTATCACTTCCTCAAGTGAGAGACTTTACTGCAAGCTTTTAGTATTTATTTTTTTTTAAGTATTGTGCTGCAAACGCTACACTTCTAGGTGGGGAGCAGCTCATCAGATGTGAATTCACGATTGCCTGTAAGCTCTCAGCTGTGTTCAGTGGGGAGCAGCAGGATTATCCCCCGGTTGTAGTTCTGTTCTGAAAACTGACACTAGGAAGGATTTGTGGTTGACTTTCAGTGACTTGAAAGAACGATTCAGGGTGGACTGCAATAGTGTACGTACTGCTAGTGAGGATTCTGCTCTGGGGATCTAAGCAAAGGCTCTACTGGAAGTTGTTCCCCTTTGCTTCAAGACAGCAGAGGGCTTAGTGGCTGCTTCTCAGACTCCAGTCTCTCACTTACAAAAGGACTGCGTGTGTTCGTGCTATGGCTTCTCAACTTCTGTCATGCAAGAATTAAGCTCATATAAATTTTTCTAGTCTTTTTTTAAAACGCTTAATTTGGTTTGAGTGTTTGGGTTCACTTGAAATGGACTGGATTTATTTGAAAAACATGTTCAGCTGGAATGTAACTTCCAACACTGGGGAGCTCTTGCAAATACGGTCTTCATGTGAGCAAATAAACTGTTGGCTCAGCACGTGGCTGATGTGGGTGCCGTCACGGTAGGCTATTGTGGTTTGCAAAATGCACTCACCGTTTTGCATAAACAGATCCCAAACTCTCTTCTTTCTTGCTTGAGCATTTAGGAGCTGTTTGTGCTTGCCATCTGTAATACCACCTGGCCTACTGCCTGTCACAGGTAACAAACTTGTCTTTTCCACATGGAAGGCAGGAAGATGTGCTGTTACTGGTACTTGGCATCACCTTTTTTTGCTAATTAGTGTTGATGACAGCACCCTTATAGTTGTGTTACTTAAAATGACTAACAAATCTATAACGTGTTGCTGGCTGGTGCTGGTTGTGGTGTCAGTGCCACATCAGAGAAGCGTCTGGGTCCAGCACTGGCTGGTGCCACAGCTGGTGTTGTGGCACAGGAACACCAGGTACGGATGCTTGGGCTCATCTTTCCAGGCAGGAGGATGGAGGAGAGCTATGGGCACTGCTGGTGGCGGCCGTCCTGCTCCCAGCTGGTGCCCCCGAACAGCTCTGGCAGCACGGGGCTGGGAGGTTTTTGTGCTGCCTGGTGGATGCTGTCACCATGGAAACGGTGGATTTTCGTGACATCGAGGATGAGGACACTGTTAGGCATCCTTCTGGGGTTAATTAAAAATCTGTGTTATTTCCACTGTGTAAGAGGCCTCAAACCAGCACGCAAGTTCGTGTTGAAAGTACTTACTCCTAGGATGCCTCCCCAGACAAATTCCCACGTCATTTAAGGTTGCTCAATACGAGGGGCGAGTGAGAGGCCTCAGCCAAAGACCTCACAAAGACAACTCGGTAGCTGCTTGGTCAGCAACGCTCTGCCTTGGTCCCTCCACAGGAGCTGTGCCGAGGTTGCTGCCGTGTGATTTGTGTGAGTAGCATGGCAGTACCGCAGGCTGCCTTGGGTTATTGGTATGCCCGTGTTCAAATCTTCACAAGCAAAGCATTTTTGGGGAGAAATCTTGAATTATCAGTAGTCTTCTGACGTGCTTGATTTATCTGTAACTGTAACATTATAACCAGCAACCTTCAATTTGGGCGTGGGGACCTAACTTGGTTCCAAAGTTTATTTCAGAACAGGAGAACCACAGCCTCTCGGTGAAAAATGTTTGTGGTTTTTTAAATTCTAGAAAAAATAAAAATAAAAAATTGACTGCTCCCTGTAAAGTTTTAGTCTGGGGGAGAGAGCAATTTGTAGTGGAAAAAAAAAAGAAATCTCCATCCTTCCAAAGGAGTGTGCTGCAGCTGGAGGCTGGGCAAAGCACCGAGCTGTGCTGCGGGATGGGGACAGTGGCATGGGATGGGGACAGCATCATGGGATGGGGATGGTGGTATGGGATGGGGACAGCATCACGGGATGGAGCGGCTGCAGCCGGGACATGGGTGCTGTTGGGCTCCTGTGGTGGAGAGTTGAGGCTGCAGCCAGTGCATCTCCGCTCTTCTGCTGTTTGTTTCCTTCTAATCGCTTCTGCCTGGGGAGAATTTAGGTCTCTGAGAAACATTTAAAGCCTCTTTTTGTGTGAAGGGCAAGACAAAACCTCGCCAAGCACCGGGAGGATTTGGGTGGTGAAAGCCCCTTCTGTTCGCAGCGGGGAGCTCATTGGCTGCGGGTGGGCCCTGGGGCTTCCTCCAGCGGGACTTACCGCTCGCATAAATCCTAGCACGCTGCCCCGGCCTCACCCTGGGCTTCATCAGCCTCAAATCCTTCACCGGGGAGAGAATGTACAGCCAGTGAGTATCCCTGCAGTGCTCTCTGTGGGAGTGGGTGCATGGTCACACTTGTGAGCAGTATTGCAGCTGTGCCTGGAGGTCCCTAGGGCCACCAGCAGGTCGGGGACAGGGCTGAGGGTCTCTGTGGGACTCAAGGGTGGTTTTGGTACGTGGGTGATGGTGCTGCTACACCCCACGTGTGGGCAGCAGGAGAGGGCCCTGGCTTCCATGGGAAGGGCCACATGGCCTGTGTCTGCTCCTGCTGGGAACAAAGAAAGCTCAGCTGTGTGCTCAAATGCACTTTGCTTATAAAAGAAAAATTAAAAAATTAAAAAGCTTATCCAAGACCTGGGAGATACAAGTTGGATTTCTGACTCTGAAAAGGACCCCTGCTTTCTGGCCAATCCTGATGGAGTTATTTGCCAGCCACAGATTTGTCCACCCAAAGCCAAAAATTGCTGGCAACTGGGGGTTGCCAGAGTCACACTAACCCAGCTCTCTGGACCCTTTCAGAGTGGAGCATCCTGCGGGAGGGTACAAGAAGCTCTTTGAGACGGTGGAGGAGCTGTCCTCTCCGGTAACCGCCCATGTCACAGGTTGGTGTGCCCTCAGCCTCCTCTTGTGCCTTGTGATCCCCGTCCTGATCTCAGGAGCACCTGGGCCACCAGCTCCCCGGGTCTCAGGGGCTTCACAGGTCCTGGAGCACTGGGTTGAATGTGTAGGAGATGAAGGCTGTGGCAGGGCTGGCATGTTTGGGGTGGAGGAAGAGCAGATTGGCTGTGGGATCTGTGGTCATTTCAGTTTTGGATGTTGTCCTTTCCTCTGACTCTATAAAGGAAGAAGAAAATGGACCAAAGGACTCCTGAGCACGCATGATCTTTTCTTTAAAAAACAAAAATGTGTTTAGTAAACATAGGATAAAGATAAGGAAGATAAAATACTTTGAAGTTTGTTTTTTTCCCTCAATGCAATAAAACAGCTTTGGTCTGACCGGTGCTGGCCCCAGCACTCACGGTGCTGCGTCTCCCACAGGCAGGATCCCCACCTGGCTCAGGGGGAGCCTCCTTCGCTGCGGGCCCGGCTTGTTTGAGGTCGGGGCAGAGCCCTTCTACCACCTCTTTGACGGCCAGGCACTGCTGCACAAGTTCGACTTCAAGGAGGGGCACGTCACCTACCACCGCAGGTACGGGGATGCTGCCCGGGGGGACCCGGCCTTGGCTCGGGCTCGTGAGGTGGGGACAGGAGCTGCCGTCCCGTGAGGGCAGGCACCGCTGCTCACACTTAGCAGAAATGCTACTTTTCCCACAAGTCACTTCTTATTTTTTGTGGTGATACGGGCAGGAGGTTGCTTGACCTCCCATGCTGTGTCTGGGAGCCCAGCGAGTCTTCACGCCGAAGTGGCTGGGGGCCACTGGGCACTCGGTGAAGGCCAGCTGGGAGGAACTGGGACATGTTTCTGGCTGGCTTCAGCAGACCATGGCCTCCCTCCTGCTGTGCCAGCGGGGGAGGACGGGGGCAGCTTTGGGACCCCATGTGTGGGTTGTGGCTCGGACGGCTGCCCGAGGCTGGGCTGAGGGCCTCTGCTTCTCACAGGTCTCATGAAGCCTGATCTGAGGCTAGATCACTTGTATTTATTTTGATTATGTGGCCTGACACATTCACGTGACCATACCTGTGCTATATGGTCACCCTTACCCCCTACCCTCTCCAGGTTCGTTCGGACTGATGCTTACGTGAGAGCAATGACGGAGAAGAGGATCGTGATAACCGAATTCGGCACCTACGCCTACCCGGATCCCTGCAAGAACATTTTCTCCAGGTACCGAGGGGCCCCGAGAGGACACCACAGTCCTGTGCCATGGGGCTCCTGCCTCCAGAGCCACTGATCCAGCGCTGCCTTCCTCCGCTCAGGTTCTTTTCCTACTTCAAAGGCGTGGAGGTCACCGATAACGCCCTCGTTAACGTCTACCCCGTCGGCGAAGATTACTACGCCTGCACCGAGACCAACTTTATAACCAGAATTAACCCGGACACTTTAGAGACAATTAAGCAGGTAGGTCTTTGTGCTTGGCTTCTGTCTCGTGGGGGAGTGCAATTACAAAGGGAGCATTTGATTTGGAGGCTACGGGCTTCACATCAGCTGGAGCCGAGCTGTGGTTTGCACAGAGCTTGTGCTACGGGGCTGTTCCCAGCTCTGTGGCCAATGTCCAATGCACAGAGAAGAAGTTCTTAGAGAAGAACTTTGTGCAAGGCAAGAACGCCTTCACCTGGCAGGGCAGGTGAGTCCATCTCCTGCCCAGGGAGCCCTGACTTTCTGCATCTTGCCCTCCAGGTGGATCTCTGCAAGTACGTCTCCGTCAATGGGGCGACGGCGCATCCCCACGTTGAGAACGATGGGACGGTTTACAACATCGGCAACTGCTTTGGAAAAAACTTTTCCCTTGCCTACAACATCATACGGATCCCCCCGCTCCAGGCAGGTCGGTTAAATGCACCTGTGATTCTGCTTGCAAAAATCTTGTCCTATAAATCATTTTTTGTTCTTCAAATGAGTTTTGTCTCTTTTTTTTTTGACTTTTTTTTTTTAAGTTATCATCTTTAAAAGAATTATCTTTAATAGTTATTTATATGGCTTCTAGATCACGATCTTCCTTTGTGTTAAAGGCAGAAGCCTTGCTGGGCAAACAGTAGCCAGGCAGGCAAAGTAGGCACGGATGCCACTTCTCCCATAACTGTTGGTCTGTCCTGTTGCAGACAAGGAGGACCCAATGAACAAGGCGGAGGTGGTGGTGCAATTTCCTTGCAGCGACAGATTTAAGCCTTCCTATGTTCACAGGTAACTTGTGCCTGGCTCAGGGGTTCCTTGCTCCATGCAGCGTGTTCCCATGTTGGAGCAGCAGCTTTAGAAAATGAGCATTTGGTGGCAGTCCCCTTTGGTGCTGCTACGGGATGGTACAGGCACACTTGTGCTGCCTTGGTGGGGTTACATGCTCTAAAGAAGTGGCACACATGGTTTATCCTTGCATGTAATCAGCAACTGAAATTAGGGGAGGTACTAAAATTGGGATATTTGTATTGCTACAAGTTGAAATTCTGCTCTGCGTGCTATAGCCACGGAGCCACGTGCTCCAGGAGCCCAATGTGCTCCCCGTGTGTTTCCAAACAGCTTCGGACTGACCCCGAACTACATCGTGTTTGTTGAAACCCCGGTGAAAATCAACCTGCTCAAGTTCCTCTCCTCCTGGAGCCTGTGGGGAGCCAACTACATGGACTGCTTCGAGTCCAACGAGACCATGGGGGTAAGCGACTGGCAGGCCATGCCCGCTCACGGGCCAGGGGGTCTCCGGTGTCCATGCAAGCAAAACCAAAGTGCTGCCACCTTTCAGGTCTGGCTTCACGTGGCAGAGAAAAAAAAAGGGCGGCTCCTCAATATCAAGTACCGCACCTCAGCCTTCAACCTCTTCCATCACATCAACACCTACGAAGATAACGGATTTCTCATCGTCGATCTCTGCACCTGGAAGGGGTGAGTGGAAAGCGGCTGGGGACCGGTGCCACCATCCCAGCCCACAGGGCTGCACATCCTGCTGCTGCGTGGGCATCCCCTCCTGGCACCCAGACCGCTTCCATCGGCCACTCTGAGAATCCCTCTTAGTGATCCTTTGGCTGTACAGCGTGACAATTCCCTTGTGGTGTGGACAGCCTGTTTCAAACTCATTTTCTCAGCTCTCATTTGCCTTCATCTTTGATCTTCCTGTGACTACCAAAGGGCTGACGCTATTCTGCTGTGTTCAGCAGAATCTGATTTAGGCTTGAAGGGTATTTTTCACAGAAAGACAGATAAAAATGTGGCCCCAGGGAGGTGATCCCCAGCGTGCCGGCAGCTCTGAGCCAGGCTTGTCCTGGCCCCTGGGAGTGGGTGCTGAGACCCATCGGGTGCTGGGGGACGGGCACTCGGCTCGCCCCAGCTGAGGGGCTGGAATGGACTCGTCATCAGCTGGATTTTAGGGAAAAAAAACTGCTTTGAAACTCCTCACTTACAAATGACATCTGTTTGCTGTCTGTGCAGGTTCGAGTTCGTTTACAACTACCTCTATTTAGCCAATCTGCGGGCGAACTGGGACGAGGTGAAGAGGCAGGCGGAGAAGGCGCCACAGCCCGAAGCCCGCAGATACGTGCTGCCCCTCAACATCGACAAGGTACCTGCTCAGCTCCGCGCCTGCAGGCACCAGTGTCTGCACCACTCCTGCACTTTGTGGCCGAGTGCTCCAAGAGCTCTGCCACGTCGCATTTAATTCAAATTAAAGCTTCTAAAGGAAGGGAAAATACTCTTAAAGCATGAGTCTTTAGAGAAACTTATTTCCCAGAGCTGGAAATGTTATTCTATTCGATTTTCTGCGTGTTGCTTTTTGACTCGGAGAAATGTTTCTCCATTTCTCTTGGATATTTTTGCTTGTCCCAGGCCGACACGGGCAAGAACTTGGTCACCCTGCCCTACACCACAGCCACAGCGACCCTGCGCAGCGACGAGACCATCTGGCTGGAGCCAGAAGTTATTTTCTCAGGCCCACGCCACGGTAAGGTGAAAGCTCCGAGTCACAGCCACACAACTCAAGCACCATCAGCTGGCCGTGTCCCACTAATCCTCATGCATACGTACGTATCTTTGCAGCCTTTGAATTTCCACAGATCAATTACAAGAAATATGGTGGGAAACCCTACACATACACCTATGGGCTTGGACTGAATCACTTTGTTCCAGACAGGGTAACTATCAGCAAACGGGTGAGGCACATCTTTTTGATGAGCTGTTGGTTTAAGGACAAGAAAGGCTACTTCTGAGATGTGGTTTTAATTTTTCCACCCTTAGCTTTGTAAGCTGAATGTTAAAACAAAGGAGACCTGGGTGTGGCAGGAGCCGGATTCATACCCCTCAGAGCCCATCTTTGTTCCACACCCGGATGCCCTGGAGGAAGATGACGGTAAGAACGGATTTTGGTCTGTCAATTGCACAGCTGTTTGAAAAAGTTTGTGTCTCCTGGCCCCAGGCATGCTGTTGGCAAAACCAGCCTGCAAAGCTGTACCAGGAGCCTGCAGGAGGCAGGGGACCTGCAGACAGCTCCTGGGTGAGATGTGCCTTATTCTAACACTGTTGGCAAGTTTCTGAGAATACTGGGAAAGAAGTAGTGTAAAAAAAAAAAAAAAAAAAAAAAAAAGAGAGAGAGAGGAGAAAAGCCTCTGTGATTAGATCATCTGTTATCCTCATTTCCTAGCCTTTTTCCATCAGGAATAACAACACTTAAAGAATTCCAGATGGCCAAGCTTTGTAAAATTAAACCTGTCTTAAACCAAGCATTTTATTCTGACCCCCCCCCCCACCTCCTCCTGTAGGAGTGGGGTGAATACACGTTTCTTCATACCTCCCCAGCCCTGTACCTACTTCTCAAAGTGGGCAGCAGCACTAGGTTTGAAAGGTTATTGACTTATTCCCTGAATTCCTCAGCTCTGAGTAGGGCTGTATGAAGCTGGGAGAAGCCTTGGCCCTGCTGCCCAGTGTTTTTTCTTACCTACTAGGGGTCGTGCTGAGCATCGTGATCAGCCCTGGCACAGGGCCGAAGCCCGCCTACCTCCTGATCCTGAATGCCAAAGACATGAGCGAAGTTGCCCGGGCTGAGGTGGAGGTGAACATCCCCGTGACTTTCCACGGACTCTTCAAAAGAGCATGAAGCAGCTTGGTGCCTTAGGTTTCTTCCAGCTTTGAAAAGGTGCAGTTGCCATTTGCAAGCACACCAAAAGTGACACTGAAGGAATTTAGATCATTTCTTTGCATGGCTATTTAACTAAGACTGAGCGTTTTGGTTTTGTTGATGATTCTTCAAAATACTTATCCAGGTATTTTTCAAACGTACTTTGTGGCACAAGTTCAAAATGTACGGTACTAAGAACTATACAGGTAAAATAACGCAAGTTTTCTTTTACAAATTTTTACTTCGCCACTTCAGCAGAGGAAAAGATGCATGGAATAGCCTTTTCTACATATTACCCTGTCTACAGGTATTGAACTTACTGTGCTATGTGCTCTTTCTGTTGCACACTTTGAGAAGAGGTATATTTACCCTATAGCAATGTTGGACTGAACTTGCTTCCTGGTCTCCGTATTAGTGTCCTCAGAAAAAGCCCTTCCAGAGCTGCTCTGGAAAGCTGAACTTGCCATTTTGGCCTTTACTCTGTCTAGTTTACAGGTGTGTAAGCTTTAGTAATGCCTATGTGACTTCTCTTTCCCACTTTGTCCAAATGCAGTTTGAGTTCTGCATATTCTTGATATGAATATAAAAAAAAAAATCACGCAATTATGGTTTAGGATGAATTTGCTTCCAGTGAGGGCTGCAGAATCACAACTTAATCCTTCCTTTCTACAAAATAAATTTTCAATTAATGCAGTAGCAGACTATGGTTTAAAATACAAACTCACTGTAAAGAGACTTGAAATCCAGGATTGTTTGCAGTGGCTTAACCTTTTTTATTAATGGTATCAAAGAATTAGAAAATCATTTACATTAAAGCCTTCTGATACGTGGTGCTAATTTTAAAGGATGATTACTCAAAAATGGCTGTAGTTACATTCTGATGACAGGATGCTGATATGAAGGTACGACCTGGTACTTCTGCTGTTCTATAATTTGTAAGCACTGTGCAATTACCTGATTAAAAAACAAAAAACAATATAAGCAGTGAGCCGCTGAAACAAGAAATTAGTGAGATTTACTAGTTATTCAGTCATTCAATAGTGCATTTGTTCTTAATTTTTGCAAAACAATGAACATTTAAAATGAAAATGAACAATTGTTGGCTGTACACTTAGCAGAAACAGATTGTCAGTGTAACATATCACTGGGGCAGGGAAAATACAAAGGAAAAAATGTCCACAGGATCCCAAAGTGTATGTATTACATACGGAAGCCACTAAACCACTTCAGTCAGTGGTGACATGAGTATTACTTCTGGAACACTGGAAAGCTACTTGGCCGTAAAAGTTCAATCAAAATATATGATAATCCATTTCAGTTATTACATAGCTACACTCCTAATATTTCCAATAACATATCAAAAATTAGCAGAACATCCTGCTCTTCTGTGTCCATCTTTTTCTAAGAAGTCATATTTCTTGGTGCCTTGTGAGAACAGTGAGGGGAAAATACAAAAATTCAGTCTTTAAACATAAAATCTTAATGGAGAATTTTAACTATTATCATACAATATGTGTAATAGTCTTCTAATTCCAGCAGGATAGACAAAAGGCTGTGGAAAAGGAGTCAGAATAAGCATTTTCCTAATCTCACTGTACATATTTGACTTCTACTCAACCACCACACATTGTCTTGAAAAAGCTGATTCATTTTTAAGGGCACATTAAGCATGAGCACATGCTGTCATTGCAGACAAAGACAAATTCAATCTATTAGCAAGAAATGGGATAAAGTGGCAAAAGTGTAGTGTAAAAAAGGAAAAAAAAAAAAACTAAATATGTGAACATGAATTGTGATATGCTGGTAAAAAATTACCTGAAGAGAGTAATAATGATTCATTTCAACTGTCACATTAGTTTCTTTTCACAGGTAGTTCCTAGGGAGAGGTTGTCTCTTGGTTCTAATACTAGAAAATATTTCTCAATGCTTTCTCCTTATCAAAGTTCCCATAAACTCCCTACAAAATATTTAATGTATATGTAGCATCATAAATATGTACCCTATTTAGAAGTATTATTTGATGGCAGGATATATGAACTTTAAATAGAAAAATAAACCTTCAAGAGTACAAAGAACATTTTAGGTACTGCTAATAAACAACTACTGAATATTTGTGAGTTTTGGGAATAATTTAATGGAGTAGATGTCTGCTGCCTTAAAAGAAAAAGGCAGGGGGTGGGGGTGGGCACATCCCAAATGTAAGACGCAAGTAGAGCAGGAAAATCAACAAAATAAAACATCCTGGGACAACAGAATGAAAACAATGTGAGCAGTGAAGAGCATTAAATTATGAGTCATTATGCAAGACCCAAAAAAAGGATCAGAATACTGAATCAAAACGCAAAGTCAATTAGAGATACAGTGAGGAAACACTAAAGTAACCAGAATACAACCAGAATTCAACAGAAACTTTTTGGATGGACTAACAAACTAGAGAAAAAATGAGAATTGCAAGGCTAAATACCAAGGAAAATGGAGTAAGAACAGAGACCTAATTCAGGGAAGCAGCATGCTAGCTGACCTTGAGCAAATCATAGACTTACACACTCACCACAAGATGAGATCAGAGGATGAAAACGTACCATAAAGAACATACAAGGGGAAAAAACAAAACAAAGCTAACCTACCTTTCTAGTATTTTGAGGTAGAATTATACCATCATCCCAGAGTCTAGCAGAAGAATAAAATGCACTGCTTTCTTCCTCTAGCCTGGAGAAGAGAGAGTATTAAACAAACTTAAAAAGCACAAAAACTTAATGAAAAAATATCAGTACAGTAAAATGAAGTCATAGGTGAAAAAGGCACGTGTTTCAGTTTTCAGTGAATGTGCAGTACTACTGTTAAAATCAATTAGGATCCAGCAAATACGTATCAGATGTGATCCCTCTGTATTTCAGTCATTTCACAGTACAGACAATCCCCCATATTTGGAAGCTTGCCATTAGTTAATATACAGCACAGTATCTTGATTTAGGATTGTGTAGTTTTAGGTTTTTAAAATCAAAAATCTGTGTTTCCTTAAGAAGATCCTAAGAGTAGACATTGAATTACACGGAATTTTAAAATAGTTTTCAGTAGATTCAGGTTTGCTTCATTTTTTTGGGATGTGTAATATGAATACAATTAGGTACTTTAACTAATTAAATCTCAGCGTAACTGTGGGGTTGTATCATTAACATCCTTACCTTTGTTTCAGATGTTTTAGCTCTGATTCATCTGTACTATCACTGCCCCCAGCTTGTGGGACTGTGGTCAAATGTCTTGAATCCACAAGAGCAACTCTTGCATTAGGCCACAAGAACAGAAAATTTGGACTGAATGATCTCCCACACTACAAAAACAACAAAGAAAGAAAGAAACAAAGCCTCAGTATAAACTTGCTGAATTTAATCCCAAAAAATGGCTGTAGAATGCTACAATCAAGTTTAAGACAAAATGTAACAGTTTAATTTGCAGAGTATTAATGATACAGATCCTTCCCAATACAGCTACAGCTCCTGTACCAGCACAGATCCCCTGCAGCAGCAACCACCACAGTTACCACTGCCTTTGGTATTGGCATTTTATTATTCATCATGTTTAATTCAAAGCAAGCAAAGAGGCCTGGTACGCTTACTGGCAGCCTGAGTAGCACACACAATAACACAACTGGAAAAGATGTGGTTCTTAATCTTTGAAAACAAGTAGCATGTGCTGAACAAAAGGCAGGATTGGACCCTCTGAGGGACATTTTCACACAATAACCAGTTTTTTAGAACTCGTTCTAGGTTAGCTGCAGACCAAGGTTTCTGCAATCACATCTTGTGATGCATTTCTTACTTTAAAATTAGGTAAAGTAATGAGTCAAGTTAAATGCCTACAGCTTTCATTGTTTTAAAAATGAAAGTGCCATGAAAGCTGGGCAAAGTCTCAAGTCTACAACCAAACCCATTAACCTTTATGATATCCTTACCATAACATAACTTTCGCTCCCGTAACAGCCCCCAATTACTATGGTTATTTTGGGAACAGAAGCACAGGCAACGGCAGCCATCATGGAGGCCTGGGCTTTTAATCTGTTGGAGTGAGCCTCTGCCTGAAATGAAAATAAAGATTTTAGTTCTGCCAAGTCTTTCTTCTAGATTCCTTCTACTCTCACCAAACTTACAACCTATTTCTAAAACATTTATTACTTTGCAATTCTTTATGATCCTGTCTTCCAAAACAATAGGACAGCATAAATAGCCCTTTATACCCCTTACTTTGTGATGTAAATCAGCAAAACAATTATAACCACTGTGCAGAAACCTATGATACAGAGCAACTCTAGCTCTCCCAGGCATTAGCAAGCTTAGACACAACACAGTTATGCCAGGCTTTGTCTTAAGACGTGGTGACAGCTGGGAGGAACAGAGCTGCAGAAATAGTCTCTGCTGAGAGAACCTAACACAGGTTTTACTATCAGGCTTTCCAAAGCCCAGGACAAACCATACTGTACTTTAATGCCTTAGAAAAGAGAAATACTTATTTTCTGTGGAGCACAGTGGTATCAGAAGAGCCAACAGGCTGTAGTTCAATGTAAAAAGCATTGCAAATTCCAAGTTTTACAGCTTGCATTGCCAGCTTGACAGCACCATTTTAGATAAGTGTACAGGCCTGCTTAACATTAGAATGAAATGAGAAGATTTAAAAGCAAAGTAATTACAAAGCTTCTTGATTTACCCATCAAAAGCAGATCAAATAATAATTTTTCTACTAACAGTTCTCAAAATGTAATGTTAGGTGAAACAAGAACTAGGGAATTCCTTGAATTAAGTGTGTCAAACTAAAACGCCATACCTGCGAGATGCTTGTTGGCTCTGCTGCATGGGGAGCAGTGTTTTGGAAGAAAAGGATGGGAATGCTCCGGTGACTGCAGAGCTGTACAAAATGGCTGCCCTTGAGAGAAGCATCATGAGTAAGCTCCCCATTGCTAGCCACCACTCCCACCAAGTGCCTACAAAACAGACACAGGAACATTTTCCCCACAAATTATGAAAAGACGGGCCATAATGTTTGGAAGGGTGGAAACACACACATAGATGTACCCTTTTACAGAAAAGGATGCAATTATGCATATCACTTCACTCGAGAAACCTGCTATACCTAACAAACAAGAAGTCTTAGAGCAGTCCCTATACATAAAGCGTTGAAGTATTAACATGGATAAACTCTCAGGAGGCAGGTAAGGTTACAGATGACCTGCTACAATTCACAATGCAAGACAAAGTACTGGAACTCTGCATGCTCTCCACTTCTCCATAACATACAATGTAAGAGTCATGCTGAAAAGTTTATACTTTCAACCAAAAGAGTCTCTAAAATACATTTTACTTCTTTTTATTTTTAATTAAAGATTTGTCTGGAATGTTTTATGCTTAGGAATGCATTAGTAATACAGTCTGGTCTGAACTATGCATGGTTTTATTGCATGGCTATTATTCTGTCTCCACCATGTGGGAGGTGGGATAACTTTTGACTCAGTTTGGGAAGGAACACTTCAAGATGTTGTTTCTTACTTCTTAAAGAATCTGCTGAGACTTTCCAGCTGTTCAGCTAGTGACTTGAGTGACCAAACAAATCAGTTCAAAGTCACAAAAACCATTCAATTGTAATCACTCTGCTGCCATCAGCCTGAAACACAATGAGTACAGAACCCACAGATAAAAGATCAGGCTTTCTAGAAATAGTTCATCACCAATTCTTGACTGGTTCAGAACTCCATAAATATTGTACAAAAGCTATTCAGACAAATATGTCCATGCATATTGATAATGAAGTCTTATAGCCCTACCCTTCCACATGGCCAAATCCTGTCACTAACGTTGTTCCATAGTCAGCCTTGAATTCCTGGAACCTGCTTCCATCCAGCAGACGGCTCAGGATCTGCAAAGAAACATACAATCTTTCCTACAGAAATCTGAGTGAAAATAGGATGGTTCTGCTACAAAGACATGCTCTGCTCTGTTCCAATAGTAGGGAGACCTGTATTATGCAAGAGGTCAAAGTAAATGATCACAGTGGTCCTTTTATGTCTTACACTTCGCTAAATACTCAATATGCACAAAACATAAAAATTGTGTTTGATTACCAACCGTATATTTTGAGCCAAGTTCAATTCCAAGATTATTTCAAAGTTACAGAGCAGTTGTTCATATGCATAAAAACCTTATAAAAAACAGCATGTGCAGTTATAGTTTATGTGCCTAAAAATACTCAGTGGCATATTGCTCACGCTTTTTTTAAACCCAGTTTTAAGAGCTGCCTTTCAAAGCTACACTCTTACTACAGCCAATTCCCTTAACTCCAGGAATTTACCACTGTCGAAGATACTGGATTCGCATCCTTAGAAAGACCAAACCTCTCCAAAAACTGCACAATAAAAATAGCGCCATGCAACTCCACATGTTTCTGCAGAGATGTCTGTCTCAACCTCAAACAAATTTAGTTTGAGCTTCATTGCTTTTTCAGTCAACATTTGCATTAAGCAGTTAAGTTACAACATAAAGCCTTAGCCCCTTAAAAAACGAAGGAGACAGGAGGAATAAGAGCACAAACCCCTTTCTAAAGGGATGCATGTTCTAAAAGCAGCCAACACAGTACAAGATACACTGATGTAAAAGCATCTCAAACAGCGAGTGGAAACAGATGGGGATCAGCTGGCATAATCTGTAATTATCTTATCTCTAGCAGGTTTTTGGTTTAAATATTTTCAACAGCTCTGCAGACTTGTTGCCATTCTGCTTTGCTGCGGCTAAAGACCGCTTGGCAATGATTAGGCAATCATATGAAATTTTTCAGGTGCTTCATTTCTCCTGGAGGGAATAGCCTGTTGCCTGTTAACCTGGAGATACTAGACAAAGCAGACCAAAAGGATGAAGGGATGTATTATCTGCCAGCTTACCAATTTCACAGGGAGAGTACACCTGTAATCCCGTGGTGCCAGCCCCAAGAGCTCGTCAGAGCTATACAGAGGACCGTCATGTTCTGTGACCTCTTCTGGCAGAGGCTCGTAATTCAGCGTTGAGATAACATTTCGAACACACTCGTAGGCTTCCTTTTCTGAAGATGCAAAATGGTCACTGCAGCCGCTGACTCTAAGAGAGAGAACAACAGGAAATAGCATTGAATTAATGAAATCTGAATTCTGATAGAACCCAAAGTGAAAGACAAACCTTCACCTGTCCTGGGAATCTCTGAACTCCTTGAAAACATTGTGCATTTTTATTCCTGTACAAATGAGCTCAAACCAGTACATCAGAGGAATTTCTGTGCAATCCAAACCAAAACCAAATTCACAGTAGAGAGAAGTCCTTCCTCATGACTTTTGTTTCTACATATGTGAAAGAAAGGCCTCTATTCTCACGATGATGTTGTTGGAAACAATAAAGGTAAAACAAACTTTAAAAATTGCATCACTGTAGCAGCACTTCCAGCTTGGATATAAACACAGTAACAATGTATACAATATATAAACACAGCTGGCTGTCACACTAATACTTGCTTTTGTGAGAAAGGCATGGAATTTGTTTCTGCATACCAAGTACTGAATGCCAGAAACAAATAAGCAAATCCACCCTTGTCCCCTGTGTAGAAGGGAAAAACTATTTTGACAACTACAGAAATTTCTGACGTAGAAAAATAACATTAAAGAAACAGTTACACAGCTACTACTGTCACGTTTATTTCCTGCTTGCTCGTTTCCTGCTATGAAACCCTCATCAACAGCAGAGGCAGATAGGTTTTCTTTTTTTTTCTTCTTTGCTTCAGATACTTTTACAAGCATCCAGATTCTTCTCTGCAGCGAGTTACTCTACTGTCTTCAGTAGAGTAACTAATTTTTTTTTTTCTGCCCTAAACTAATGCATGCAGAGGTGACTTTCAGCCACCTCTGCATGCATTAGTTTAGGGCAGAAAAAAAAAAATTCTTAAACACTGAAAACATCAAAAACAGTCACATTAACTTGTAACAGAATGATCCGTTCTTTAAAGCTGCGTGTGCTGAGCTCTCAACAACAATAATTTGAGAATTATTTCACATACCTAGAGTGAAGTTTCGCTCCTCCCAGGTCCTCAGGGGAGACATATTCTCCAGTAGCAGCTTTTACCAGGGGTGGGCCAGCAAGGAACAAAGTGCCGATTTTATCTATAATCACAGCTTCTTCGGCCATGGTTGGAACGTAGGCACCTCCAGCTACGCAGGAGCCACACACTACTGCCACCTGAAGGACACAAACGAAAACAAACCACTGTGCTGCAGAGGGAAGAATGGAAGGGCAAAGCCATCACCTTTATTTCAGGAATGTTCAAGAGGATAAATTGCAGCCTGGAGAACCACGAACTACAGACACAAATACCAGCATGAACAACGCTGCTGCTCTTGACATCACAGAGCTCAATGCTCACCCTGAAACCACCTCATGATGTGATGCTTTCCATCAAAATCAGTCAGTAAGCACTTAGAAGTTCCCTTAAGGGAGAAGTGTTCTTGTCTGTGAGATACTACTCACATCTCCCCACCCCACAAACAGAAAAGGTCAGCTTTCAGAAATTTCTTGCATGCTTGACAGCTGCTCCTAGAAACTCTATTAAGAAAACTTCTTTTTTTTTTTTTTTCAGAACTCTATTTATCACCCGTATTACACTTGTATTCAAAATGACACTGTACCTGAGGGATTTTCATAGCAGACATTATTGCTTCATTGTAGAAAACTCTGCCACCGTGTGACTTGTCAGGAAACAGCTCTGACTGACAGGAGAAAACAAAGCGAGTTTCAGTATTAACTGTAAAAGCCAGCACTTCCTCTTTGCTTCATTCATTCACAAAAGCATTGTAACTGATTCTGGGAAGGTCACCGCTAACAAGCATACCAGAAACTTTTACATGCAGCACCCTCTGCTGTATTTGTTACCCTTACACATTGCACAATTCCCCAAAAGCACCCATGGCCATCAGTGTTTCAAAAGCAGAGAAAGTCTTCCGATGTTTTATGAAAACCATTTGTTCTAGACAGGCTTAAACTTTAAATGTGGAGAAGCGGAAGCTCATGTTAGTATTTTATCTATGAAACAACTTCAGGACAATTTCCCTTTTTACTCTAGTTTTCAGTTCAGCTCTTGAATTTGGATAAAACCTTTTTCTACGTGTTTGGATTCAGTCTGGAGAGGGAATAGCTCAAGTCTCTGTGATAATGTGACCTCTGTGAACTAGAAATTAACCTGCACAAGTTTTTCCACTACAGCAAGAATTTTAAAAACTGCATTTTTAAAGGCCATGGAGGTTTGCGCATCACTGTAACAGACTTCATAACAAAATACAGACTCATTTTAAAGGTTCTGAAGTTGAAAATGGAAACTTCAAACAATGTTCTAACTTCTCAAGGACACCAACATGTTTCAGCACATTGAGGAGTATCCATGATACCTGCTTGCTCTGCACTTTCTTCCCAATGCTGATAGTCAAGCTTTTAAACTTCGATCAGATGCTAGATGAGAGATTAGTCAAAGCTGTCTCTACTGTTATGTATCTTCAGATCATGTTCTAGACTCAGATTTGCAGGCAAAACTCCATTTAAGTACAACTTAAATTGAATGAAAATCAGGCAGCCAAGAAAACAAAAACATAAATCTGAGATTTATTTCTAGAAAATGAGTATGACTGAAACAAGCAGTAGGTATTTTCCTCTATGAACTGGCTCTGCTATTACCTGAAGTGGTAGGAACGCTCCCCCGCTGTCGACAAGGTACACAGACAGCAGTCTGTTCTGCATGGCTATTTCCTGAGCTCTTAGCTGTTTCTTCACTCCAATCGGATAAATAGTTCCTCCCTTTACAGTTGCATCATTTGCCGTGAAGACGCACCAAACCCCACAGATTTTTCCAATTCCTACAAGTGATACCACAGATGTTTATCAGGACTCTCTGAGACACCAGATATGAAACAAGGAGACCAAATTTTAGCTAGGATGTCATTGTGGTGATATCAATAAGCTGCAAATTAACTGGCAAATACCACATAGGGAAGAAATCCATAGCTCTTCTCTGGAATAAGAAAATGAAAGCTAACGACACACATACACAAAAAAAAAAAATCTAAATGACAGAAGACTGAACTTGAAATACAACTTATTCCTGGTATCACTATAAGAGAAAAAAAAAAAAAAAAAAAAAACCTTAATTTGACTTACAGCTCTTGGACTGAGTTAACAGTGAAGGCAATTAAAAATTACCTACATAAAACTGAAAAATGTAAGTCTGTGACTCAAGAAAAGACAGGATTTCACAATCCATTCTTCTAGTTGTTTTTTAAACTGGAACTGCTCTTTGAAGTGCAATGAATTGTTCATAATTTGAAAAGCATTACAAAATAAATGTCTTAGTGCCTGTGTCACACATTGACTTGGTCCCCTTTCATTCAACAGGCATCAGCTTAAATGACTCATCATTCTAAATTTTTCAAACAAAAATCAGTAACTGGTATGTCAAATAAATTGTTAGATCTAGAAGAAATTAAAACAGTTTTTTCTTTAAAGGTTTCCTCCAGATTTCCCAGCAAAGAACAACGGAAAATAATACATCAGTGGCTGAACTCTTCCATGTTGGGAAGAGTCCAAGCTCTTCCATGTTATATCCCATAAACCTGACTACACGTATCCTTCTTTGTTTCCCAGTAAGAACAAACACCATAAGTTCGGAGAGGAAGGCCAGATGCTATGGGAAGGTGTGCAGCACACGCAGACCACAACTAACGTACACTACATACTCAGTGCACCCAGACAGCACCCCTCAAATTATGTTAAGGTTCACAATGGCCCAAAACCCTTCTTCCTTCCAGGCTGCATCTCCAGCATGGGCTGCTTCAGCCCATACCCTCAGCCCATACGCATCTTTAGATCTAACTTGAATCATATTTAAAGATACAAACAATTAAGCAAATGAACTTCACGAATTTTCCATAACCTCTAACGTGAAACTTTCCAGCAATTACCAGTAAGGCATCCAGCAGCAGGAACATCACCATAAGGCATATTGAGGCCTGCGAGAGGAGACAGTTCGAGAAAAGACTCATCATCAAGAAGCAGCTTCAGGCGCTCACGAACAAACAGCTTCTTGTTTCTCTGAGTATGACGCAAGATGGCATTCTCTCCCCCTCCTTTACTGACCAACTCTAGCAATTCTGAGTATCTGATTTAGAAAAGAAAGTTTCAATTAATGAAAGCCACCTTAATTTACGAGATAATCTTCCGGAGATTTAGCACAGGACTTAAATGTATTGCACAGCTTTCATACCAACACCATGAACAACATTAATTCACATTTGCGGATTATCATTTGTGAAAGGAACTTGTTAATGACAGGTAAGGTCTGCTTAACAGAGCACTCAATTCAAAGGCATAAGTTTTCTTCCAAAGTGTAACAAAAAGCAGAGATGTGTCGTTTTAGTTTCATTATTCAGGTGTCACATTTCCAAACCCAACAAAGACCCGCCAAGAAGAGTGAAATAATATAAATTAATTACATTAGAATTATACAGAAATAACACATAAACAGAAATAATATAATTCTATCTGTAGCTTTTTGATCATAGCTAGGAGACAATATTAAGCCATATTAATTAACACCTGTCCCTCCCAGGTGTTGCCTTTATGCATCCAACGCAGCATTTCACAATATATGACCCTACTTCAATCACCGTCAGCAACCCCAGACATGGAGTCCTGAGGAGGGGCTGACCATCAGCTACCAAAGCAGAATTTGAGAGACGCTGCTCTACATCTTTGGCCTATAAACGTGCAAATACTGATAAGGCCATCATAATTTGCTATTCCTAATTCAGCATGGGCATTTAACTCCAGGTTCCAACTACTCTAGGGAAGAACCCATTCAATGAATTCCTCCTCTGCTCCCCCTTAACATGTTGTGAAAGCTTTTTTGACAGGCCTGACGTATACTCAACAGCATGGAAGATGAACTTTAACAGAGTGAACACTGCAGTGTCACTACAATCATCAAAAAGAGACATTGATTACCATTTGCT
This sequence comes from Aythya marila, assembly GCF_965140915.1. Lineage (NCBI taxonomy): Eukaryota > Metazoa > Chordata > Aves > Anseriformes > Anatidae > Aythya > Aythya marila. The sequence continues at coordinate 31,418,807 of NC_139049.1, read as the reverse complement.
ATTATCAGGGCAGCATAAAATACAGGTAATGAACTGAGCAAAACTGGAAACAAATGTGGTACCTCCAATAACGTTGGTCTTAAACAAGCAAGGCTTTATATTTATTTTAAGTCAAATATTTTTCACCAAGATGCATCATCTTTAAATAAAAATACCATCTGATGTAACTATTTACAAACCGCTCTGTGCGTGACTCCATTACTTTCTTATGGCTTCCTGCAGACTGTAGAGGTCGAAAAACCTCAGCAGGAAAAAACTAAGGATTTTAATAGTGTTGTAAATGCCACCACAGGAGGGCACAGTGTGTTTTCCATAGCTGGGCTTTCAGCTCCCCTATCATTCCTCTGAACAAAGGCCTTTGAATTTTTGCCATCTGATCCTTAAGGCCAAATGCATGAAACACGTTTTCCTGTTTTATCAGTGAACCGTGATTAATTTCAGTAACTGTTACCCCCTCATTCAGGAGCAATCTTTAAGTGCACGGGTCACCATTTACCTCTTTACATTCAAAATCAAACCTGAGTAAATTTTATGAAGGCCTAAAAATAGTTCTTGGCATTATGTGCAGAACAATGTCATATGACAGTATTTTAAATACAGCCTGCACCTAGCTTCAGGCACCTCAGTCAACAGAAACTGACCAGGAGACAGCAAGGAAACTAAAGCTTCAAAGTGGTCAGAAAAAAATACTAACAACCTTTTTATTATTATTATTATTTTTCATCTCTGGAGTTTTGAACTAGCGATCTTCCTGGGTTCAAAGTTGCTAAAAGCACCTGTAAGTAACGCTCACACCACCTCACACGTATCAACACTTTGAAAACGTCACAAAAATCAGTCATTACCTTTTAACAACAGCCTCACTGTTCCTTAAATTTTCTTCAAACACATGCCGGTACACGGACAGGACGCGTCCATCTAACACAGGGTAGGTTTTTGCATACCGCCTACATTTTGCTTTGCTACTTACTAAACGAGCGGGGAGCAGGCTGCACGTCCTTTTCAGCCCCTCGCTTTGCAGTGTCTGTGCTGGGTGCTTACTGCCACTGAGGCCCTTACACCTCCTTTTGAACACATGAGCTAAAGGCAGGAATCTGGGCAGCAGCAGCGGCGTGGGCTGAGGGGCGAGCTTGCACACGGAGCAGAAGGTGAGATTGTTCCACATGGCCCTAGGAGTTAAAAGAGAGGAGAAACCGCGTTTACAAATTAAAATCCAGCCTCCCCAGGGCGGAAAAGGCAAGGATTAATAGGCAGAAATCAGCGAGGTGGCAGCTGCTACAGGAGTGCGGCCACGAATGGTGAAACTTCCACTTTTAACAACTTGTTTAGCGCTGTTAGAGCGGCGGGGGGCACAAAAATCCCCTCCCAAACTCTGCGTTACAGCCCCCGAGCTGCAAGCGCGGCCCCTGCGCTCCGGGACACCCCGCATGGAGCCCGCCCGGGGCTGCCGCGGGGCCTGCGCCGAGGCCGGGCGGGACGAGCCGCGGGGGCCCCGCTCCTCCTGCCCGGCTCTGCCCGGCTCGGCTCGGCTCGTCCCACCGCCTCCTCCCTTCTCCTTCTTTCTCCTTCTTTTTCTCTTTCTCCTTCCCCGCACCCGCCGCGGCCTCCACCGCTCCAGCGACCCTTACGCGGGCAGCCGCCGCCTCGTCCTCCCCACCGGGCCCGCCCCGGGGGCGGCTCCGCCAGCCGCCCGGCCCCGGAGGCCTCAGGGCGGCCTCACGGTGCCCTCCAGGACTCTCCGGGGGAAAAGAGGCAAAAAAAGTTGATGGTGGACGGCGTTTTGGAGTGCCGGGGGTGTACCAGTAGCGGCAGAGTTGCCGGTGTCGGCGATAAGCACAATGCACACACACGGAGTGTTTGGTGTGGAGATTACATGGGGTTTATAGAATGGTGCCTCAGAAATACCACACTGGGACCTCACTAAATAAATAAAGAATTCAGTGTTCTGTTAAGTACAGAATTCTGTATTCTGTTAAATACAGAATGGTAAAGGATGGCTGCAAAGTGCCTGGTCTTCCACGTCCCCCCTTCATGCAGCGCGTTACACAGAGTCACCACAGAGCCATGGCAGAGACCTCCAGGATCACCCAGCGCAGCCCCTGACCTAACCCAAGTCCTCCACTGAACCACAAAAAGCTGCAGATTGCTGGAAATCCACACTTTTCAGCGACATTTGCTGTCCATAGCTCTCCATCCTTCGGTGCCGCAACTGCTCAGCTGAGATGCATAAACGCTTTCTAATTAGGCGTATAATTAAAATATTAAAATGAATTTGATTTCCTTGCCTCCGTACCTCACACTGTTTCTGGGCCGCTGTAGTCAGTTTGCTGTTGTTAGTCATGGCATAACCCCCGAGAAGTTACAGCTTGTTGCCTTGCAGCCGCTTCATTAAAATGCGCTCCTGCCAGAGAGCTCTCGGCCATACATATTAATGAGGCTTCGCAGGGATAATTAAGCAGTGACTAATACATTGGTGAATGTGAGAATCCAGTGTAGGCAAGAGGAAGATTTTGTAGGTAAATACGTTGTATATGTTAATAAAAATTCTAGACAATAATCATTAAGATTCGATGTGCTATAACAATTTAAAATAGTCCCTGTTTCTCGTTTAAACTGGAAACAGGCAGGAGTGTCTGTGATGTTCTCCCTCGTATTGAGGATGGGATTGCAGGAATCCTCTCCTGTGGCCCTGTGGGGCTTCAGCAAAGCCAGGAGCTGTTCAGGAGGCTCCCTGTGGTGACCTGGGGAAGGCAGGGAGACCCCCTATTTAGGCTGATCTGGGGCATTTCTTTTGGGAGTTGTGATTATTTTGGTTCACATCGTCCTTCCTTCCATGGCATAACCAGAACTCCCCTCTCCCAACATTCTGAGAAACTTCTAAAGCGCTGAAGGTGAAGGACAGAAGACACTTTGCGGCCTTACATACGGCTTCTGCATTTCCTAGGGGATTTTATGTGAAATGTTGAGCTCTTTGTGGAGCAGGTGATAATGGGGAAGGAAAGAGTGGTGACAGAAATTGATGTAAAGCAGGAGAATGTATCTGAGGTCAGAACTTCAAAGATGTGTTGATGGCAGTGACAGTGCTGGGTGCTCAGCTTTCCGAAGGGGGAATTGCTGATGGAAATGCCTGCGTATGTATTTAAAGTGAGATCCTTTTCTTTTTTTCTTTTTCTTTTTTTTTTTAAAGTTGACCCATATATCATTTCCCTGGATTTATTTTTTTTTTAGTACTCTGTTCTGTGAATGTGTTAGAGGGACTACTGTTCAATTATGATTTTCATGCTTCTTATTTCATTTTCCATAATTAAGTGCTAGACTTCCATTATCTCTAAATGCTGGTGTTGCACAGTAAGTTCATTTTATGTGATTTTAATTTGTGGAGATTTTTCTTTTTTTTTTTTTTTTTAAGAATATCATTCTCAGTTAATACATTGGCTTATTTTACAGGTTTCCCAGAACCCGTGTTCTCAGTCAGAATATGTTGTATGTGATACAGGTTGCTTTTACTTGGATTTAAAAGGGGATTAAGCATTGTCATGCAAGCCAAACACTGCTTGCTCAGAGTAACAGATAAATAAACATTTTCTCTTCATTGCCTTCAGCCTTGACGTGTACCTGAGTGAAAGTTTATCACAAAGATAAGGCATCAGTCACCCTTATTTTTGTACTGGGAGGCATCCTGGTGTGAATACCAAATCCTGTAATAAGGAGCTGATGGATTTTAACTTATTTATGCTAGCCCTCAGGCTGAAATCTAGCCTTACTCTGTTGTCATAGCATGGAGCATCCTTTGGTTAATGAACACGGAAGGTAACTTGAGTGAAGTAGTAAAAAATAGCTTTTCTGAATGGGTGCAGCCCTGTGCAAGTGTTTGCAGTTGTTACTTCAAGTGCTTATTTTAGAGACTTTTGAATGATGAAAATTTAGAATATATAGAGTAGCATTTAGGAAAAATGTTAATGTGGTTGCCTACTTTAACATGAACTGCAGCTATGCCAACAAAGAAACATGCCATTTAAAGAACACTAAAGCTTTGAGTTAAGTTTTTACTCAACTTTATTTAGAAACTTGCTGGAGTGCACCGGATGCTCGGGGAAACCAGAACACACTTTTTAGATTGTCAGACCAAAGGCAGGAAGGTTCCCACAGGGCCCTGCTCCTTATGTAGCTTCTGTTTCTTATTTAGATTCTGTTTCCTAATACTGAAAAGCTTTTAGTGGCATTTTGACAATTGTGGCCTGGAAATTCATCTAAATTAAAGCAGGTTTTGTTTGTTTACTTATTACTACTAACAGACTCAGACAGCCCCACAGCATTTTTCAGGGCTTACATCATTCTGAAATGGGCTCAACTGATTCAAAACAAATTTGACAAAAAGCAATTTTCTTTGGCCACTCGGAGTATTTGTATAAATACAAAAGGAATGGCTGAGCCTTGGCTGGTTTGCTCAGCACGGTATCTGGAATTGATATGAAATATTAAGAAGCTTATTTTGGTTGCTGGAAGATAGGAGAGAACACAGGGTTTAAATGAACTGGTCTGAAGGTGTGAGAGTGAATGCAGGAGAAGTTAGGAGCCAGATCCCCAGCCAGCGTAAGTAAATTTAAGGACATTCAGTCCCTTCAGTTCCACAGAATATATCAGATGGATGTAAGGCTGGTCCCATGCTGTTTAGCTTTTCATTTCAGATTACTCGGAGTTTTATGAATTCCCACATTACATTGTTCATTACAGCTATATGGGGGAGCTGTATTACAACACCTAAGTTACATATTAGCACCAAATCCTTATTCGCATTAATTTATCACACAAGAAAAAGCAGAATCACTGTTTTTAACTGCAGTTTGTCCTTCCCAGACTCTCAGTCTGTCCCTAGGAAAAGCCCATGAGCACATAAAGCCAGAAGGAACTGAAAGCTGTGAAGAGAGGAAGGTAGTTGGCAGCCCGGGAGCGCTAGCTGTGCTACTTCTGTCACTGCACTGCTGCATTTTTGAGGACAGATGCATTAGCTCAAGAGGCACAAGATGTCAGCTCTCACAGCCACGTAGACAAGCGAGCTGGTAAGCAGAGATCTGGATGTTCCTGGCCTGCTCTGACAGCTCAGGAGGACTAACCTCCATCGCTCTCCTCTGAAGTCCCAGGAGAGGGAGGAGAAAGCAAGCTAGCCAGCAACAGGAATGTGGAAATGTTCATTTCTGCACTGACTGCAGAGGGAGCGTTGGGAGGTTGTTCTCATGGAGAAACAGACTGTTATGTAGGACTACATGTGTGTTGGGAGTATTTTAAAAAAGAAGTTCCCAAAAGAATGAAGTCCTATGCAACTCAGTTCATATGTGGAAGCTCTTCTGCCTCAGACTGCCCCTCTCGTAGAAGTGCTGGGAGACTGAACTCCTGGGGAGATTAAAAGGGATGAGGGAGAGTTGTGACAGTGGCAGGCAGTTGGACTGGGTACTTGTTTCTTGCCACAAATTACTTACAAAGCCACGAATAATTACATAATAATAAAAATAATTATAAAAACAGCTCAAGTGGAAAAGACAAGGAGTGTGTGCGCTTGCTGCAGTAATGAAAAATGCAAGACACTGATTGTCTTATCCCTGTAAAATGCAGAGAACTAAAGGAGTAGCCTGACAGCACATCCAGTCCCAGCTGCAGGATTGGGCTCTGTCCTGAGTTGCGCTGATACATGCTGATGAGAAGAGACTTCAGTTCTGGGAGTCCACGTAGCTGGCGATAAGAGCCAGAGGAAAAATAAATTTGACTTTCATGGTTTGGATTGGAATGGCAGAGTTGGCAAATCTCTTGCTGATTTTAGCCATGTACTTATCTCAATCATGGAATGGCTTCTGAGGAATCGTTTTATAGTTTCAATATGCAGCAACAACTATGTGAAGATCTACTGCTTCCTCCATTTTAAAAGCCTAATTAAGACTCTTCTGAAGTCATCTGAAAGCTTTTTATTGTTTAGAGGAGATGGAGATTCAGCTCCAAACAGCTAGGTTTCTCGCTGGTCTTTTATTCTGGGCAAGAGCCGATCGGTTTATTTTCCTCTGCAAATGTTTGCTGATGAGTGGTGACACCAAAGCCTCAGACCGCGTTGGGCTGTTTACAGTCTCCAGAACATGGTTTTATAAGGCTCTTTCTAGCTAGTAATTGGTGACTGGATGTGGTCAGGGTAGTGAAATAAACATATGGAGGAAGAGGATGAATCATTAAGAAAATATCATATGGATGCTGCAGGAACTGCTGATGCAGTGCATGTGTGGCAGATAAGACGTACCTATTTTCTGTCATCAGGAAAATGTTACCTGAAAGAAGAATTGCATCTAACCGTGTAGTTCCAGTTCTGCATTTCCACACCTTCTAGATGCATATGTTGCTTCAGCTTAGACTCCTAACCACTTATCAGCTTTTACCATGCACTACTTCTTCCTACAAACCCCTTAGAATTTGGTCCATCAGTCTGAGGGCATAGTAGAGAAGCCTACACTGCTGTAAATAGCAGTGCAGATGCATCATTAAGAGCCCCTAAAGTAGACAGCCTGCCTTACTGTGAAAAGGCATTTATGGCAGTAAAACAGTATTATATTTGTTAGTGGAGCACATTGGCATTCTCTGTCAGCAACGTTTGCGCCCACATGACATAGAAAGTGCTAAAAATACCTTCTACTGTGATTTGGTGCCACAAAAAGAGAAGAGAGTGATATAGTATAAAAATCACTGAGAAAAGCCCTTCAAGTAATTTTCTTATCCCTTTTGCAATTTTTCAGGATCTTACTAGGTACCCGAAACCTGCAGAGCCTTACGTTTCTGTTGGTGCTTGGCCTGGAGCCATCCAGCCTGGAGCCTGGTCCCCCCTTCCCTGGCTGAGCCGTCGGCTGCACTGAGAGGAAAGAGGAGTCGAGGAAGAATGGCTGATGGCAACATTTGTGTGCACCCAAGTAAAGGGGCTGTTCATTCCTGATGAGGATTTAACCATTAAAAAAAAAGCCTGATTAGGAGACAAATTAAATGTTTGATTTCCCTGTTGCAACTGAGTTAATAAACATAGATATGTGATCAGTACATATGTATGTATGTGTATGTGCCAAAATGAGTGCTCCAAGCCCCTAGTGTTTATTTTATATGCAGGGAAAAATCTTTACTTAGAAGGAAGATCAAAACTTATTTCATGTCTGATTGGTACACTCCATTCATGTGTGTGCAGTTACATGCATGTGTCCCATTCAGTTTCCATCCCCAGCTCCCAAATGTCTGATCCTGCTCTGCCACTGACCTTTGCCATAACATAATCCTCAAAAACTTGCCTAGTCCTTAGAATTTTCTATCTTTTCAGAGCCTTAAAAGTAACTCTGTTCATTCTCCCCAAAAGCTAAAATTCAGCTTCTCAGCAAAGTTGGATTGTTTTCAAGTCACTGAAGACATTTTTCAAAGACAAAGACATGCCTTAGTTTTGAACTCTGCCTGTTTGGTAGAATATCTCTAACTTGAGATCTGGCGCAAAGTGTTGGCAAGGGACTGAATATTAAACAGCAACACATAGAAAATAAGGTAAGATCTTGCAGTGATACCATAAAATTCTTCTCCAGTTACTGCTTTCCCGATCCGCATGCCATGAAATGTTATCTTGACTCCTAGTTAGTATTGCCATAAAAACCACAGGGGTTTCTTCTTGCTGCTACTTGTTTTTGTTAAAATCCAGTAATTGGTAACATGTGAATTAACATTTTGAAACAGCAGAAGAACAGAGCGCACAAAAGTCAATACGAAGCGGTGCTCTGAAAAGTCAATTTAACATTTAAATCCATGACGTGCAGCGGCACTAGGAAACCGCAATCTTTAGGAAGTAATGAACTTATGACGTTTGTCCTGGTGGAAACCACCTGTGTAAACATTTACGACTAAAATGGAAACATGATAAAAAATTAATAGTCATCTCTGATCTTTTACTTGATGCTTATATTTTGGTAGATCTTCACAGAAAATTATGTTGTATCTTCCTAGTGGAAGTGGTTTAGACTTGGTTTGAATGCACCCTCTTGCAATATTATACCCTGGTTCACTGCTTTGTTAGAATTTTATTTACTGGTAACAAGTTTAGCTTAGTTTGGTGGACTAGAGATTATGTATGTGTTCCATGACATTGATTGTGTAAGGGAATGAGCAACTAATATCACCAGAAAAAGGTTGAACAATAGAGTCAGAACATCTTGTGAAATCTTGTAGTATGTTTAACGGATTGGGGGAATGGCTTTGAATTCTCCAGCCTCCCGTGGGTTACTGCTCCTGTACGGGTTAGTGACTTGGCTCGTCTTCTGCCTGGCATCCTTGACTCACTGCATTGTGGTGTGAGAAATATTTGTTCAACAATTGCAGGCACCGATGCTGCAGGGGAGCTCTTCGGCTGGGCTGGAAGGAGGACTACAAGATTCACAGAGACTGTTCAATACAGCTGTTAAAGCACAGCAAGGGATAAAGCCTTCTTGAAACCTCTGTGTAAGTCACTGGGTACATCTTTTGATTTGGAATCCATTTGAACTACGGTCACCTATGGCTCCTTTGCAGCTCTCAGGCTCTCTGTTGCATAAAAAGGGCCTTCAAATGTCACCCATTTTGCCTGACACAATCCTTTCTTCAGCATTCATCCTTCATGACCACAATTTATGTGTTCAAGATGACAGAAACACCCAACAGTGTGTTCTCAGTTCTGATGGAGTCATTTTTTAGGTGTTATTATTGATAATAAAGTAAAAAAAAAAAAGAACACTGGCTTTCAAATCAGAAACAACCTTGTAGTTTTAAGAAGCCATTCTGGTTAGCTGAATGAGCAGAGCCAAAGAATTTGAAGGAAATGTAAATGTCCTTGCAAGACACTTCGATACAATCCTAGCAGCACTGTAAAATCAGGACTATAAGAGAAAGAGCTCGGTAACTGGAAGCAGAAATCTGCTGGCTCCAGAGCTGGTCCTTCTTTGGAAGGACCAGAGAAGAGCTGGATATTCTAGCAGGAAGGATATTCCAGAAAGCCAAGAAATATGCTGTGTGCAGCAGAGTGAATTTTCCACAGAACCTCAAAGATTTCCAGGTAAATGTTTATGGCTTTGAGTATGTAATCCAGCTTTTTTTTTTTTATTATTTTTAGGAATCTGATTATCCTCTGGTCTCAACAGAAGAACAGCAGTATATTTAACAGCTCTATTAATGCCAGAGTAATAATTACATACCACAGGAGTGGCTATCACACTGGGAATTTTTGTACCAGAACTCCCATTGCATTATGATTCTTCAGAACTTGGGAAAAAATTTCGTTAAAATACAAAATTAGTGAAATAGATTTTGTAATCTGAGTCTAAAACAGTATCTGTGTATTAAGAAAAGAAAATAAAAAAATAATCATAATAATAAAAAAAAAAAAGAGAGAGAGAGAGACTGTCAGCCCAGCAAAGTGATGGGGTAGTTCCAGCTGCTCAGGATAAGTCACAGTCCATCCATTCCCAGGAAAGACTAAGGCAGAAGTGGGAGCTGTTGTCTGGTCTGAGGAATTTGTCCCCAGGAGTGGCTTACCCTGCGAGTCCGCCTTGTCTGCACATTAATCTGAGATGTAACAGAATATTGATATATTTGAAGTGATGTCTTTTCACTTCTGCAATGCGATTCCCAAGGTGATTTTTTTCAATGTGATATTCCGAACGATCTGTTTCGTATTTATAATTGGCCAAACAATCCAGATGCTAGTTGCTGTTTTCTCCGTGATTATTTATGAATTATATTTATTACATATATATACAAAAGCAATATTTATTCTCACAATTATACTAGATTTCAAAACATGTGCATGACATTAGGAAGACTAAACAATTACAGAATCTTGTGGTATTTGCTGCTCTGTAAATGTCTGAGATTGCAGTGAATCACAGGTGGGAAAAACAGGCCAGCTGTCACATTTCCGTCCTCTTGAAAGCACAAAGAGGCACTGGTGCGGGGGTGCTCTGCAAGGAAGTTTGCTTTTAGAGAAACTCAACCTGGGGGGGAAGTTAGTGAGAGTGGCAGTGAGAGATGTGAACCTTTGCACGTACCTAAAATCTATTTTCGTCTTAATTACAAGCGTTTGAAACCTTACCATTTTTTTGAAGCATCAGCATACTGCGATGATGTTATTTTATAGCAAGTCCTGTATAATTATAGTTAGGATTGAACTGCTCATTTCCAAATAATCCCTTGGTGCCTGTTCAATCAGTAGGATCCCTTACGGACTCTCCTCTAAGACCAGGGTGAGTCTGCAGTGTGGCATTACGGAGCCTTCCTGCTGTCCTGCCTCTGTTAGGTCTCATTTGAAAGAGACATTGTAATGTGGTATCTCGTCCTTATCTCGCATGGCAAAAAGGGTGGGGACAGGGCACAGGACTTGGGGCAGCTGTGGTGGGAGCACCCTCACACCCTTGAACCCTCGCACCCTTCACCTTCCTGTCTTCACCCTCCACCCATCTCGGTTTGCAGCCAGCTTGTCTTTGTGCTCCCGAGCTCTTGCCCTGAGCACCGTGTGTGTGTTTCCCTGCGACTTGACTAATTGGAGCTGCAGCTGGGGACGCAGCGTGAGGCGTTTCTCTGCCCCCAGCCCGCAGCACAGAGACCAGAGCAGCAGACGTGGGCAGAGCAGGGCGAGGTGAGCGGTTTTCACGCCCCTGCCCATTACATCACTTCGGTGCTGCATGCTGGTTATTTGCTCTCTATATCACTTCCCCCCAGGGGGCTCAAAGAAATCAGCAAAGCTCCCCCGGCAGAGCTACGAATACCCAGCACAATTCATTCAGGCGCAGCAGGAAGGCCGGGGATTAATCGGAGGGGGAATGCTGTGAATTCCAGCGAGCTCTTTCTTTCCCTGGCACAGCTGGTGGCGGGGATAGTGCCACATGAAAGCCGCGCTGTCACCATCCATCATCGTTACTTGTGCGGCTGCATTCCAGGGAACGAATTGGCCTCATTTGGTAGCTCTGGTGCTGCTTCCTCCTGCCAGGTTATATGCAGGAGGAATCCAAATCCAAGCACACCTCGGTGGTCCAGTTTTCAGGCTATTTTTAGGAATTACCAAACTCTCCAAGACAAAATCGGAGTGGATGCATTTTTGAACGTTAGACCACAGCATCGCAGACACCAGAGATGGGAGGGTTTATTAACAGCCTGTCTTCTTTCCGCTTCAGAGCTGATCTCTTTCTCATCTTAAATTTGCTAAATGAGGGTCCCGTGATATAGCAGGAAAGCTGTTCTCAAGGAGGTTTTTTTTAATGGGAAATAGTTTTCTATAGGATGTCATTGTTTAGCTATGACTTATTACTGTAGCTCTTAATATTGGTAAAATATCAACCAATAGAGTGGAAATTTTCCTTGCCTTTCTTTTTGATGAATCATTAAAATGATTAATATTGCATGTATTAATCATTTTCTTTTCTCCAGTCCCATATGTATTGCTGTTACCTAGCTGTGCTGTGATTGTATGTAGGAGTCACTGGGTAGCACCCATGCTGTTAGGAGTCGTTTGTTGTAGCATATTTATCATGAGTGCCCTACTGAAAGGCAAACAGTGATCACGTATCAGAATCAGTGCGATAAATGAACACTGGAGCAGCGTGTTAGGCTGGGCACTGGTTAGGGCTGCAGTGTCACTGCTCAGAAAGCTTTTCTTCCAGGTTTTCAGGCATTAAGGCAGCGATTTCCCTGCTGTGCTGGCCACAAATATTTAAATATTTGGGATTTGGGGAATCATTTCCAGCTTAACATATCTAACTCCAAAAATCTTCATTCTCTTTCAGATTCTTTATTGCTTTTTACCATTTTGCAACTGTATATATGTTTTTTCTTTGATTTCAAAGATTCCTTGGTTCCAAAGGTTTCAAAGCATTTCCTTAAGACTTTTAGGCACCAAAGGCAATTGAGCACACTATGTGACTGCAAGCGGCTCAGGCCACGGCTACCATTTTGTTTTTATCAGAAAAAGGCATTAATTTGGATTAGTTTTCCAAAGTGCTATTATGCCAAGAACATTAATTTTAATTCAAATATTATTTTAATAATATAATACCAGGAAAATTAATTTTCCTTCAGATGCTTTGCTATGTTCACACTTCATTGGATATAGGTAGACCTTAGGTGCTTGAGAGCAAAATCTTTTGATTGTCAGTTTCCGTCAGGACCGAGAATTGATTCCTAAGATAAGAGTGCAGTAAATATTTATTTTTGGTAGCAGTGTTAGCATAAGCAGCTCTTTTCTTTTCACACATTCATGCCCTCATGTTCTGCTGCCGGTGAAGCCAGTGCAGTGCTTTGTGTCCGTAGGGGCTGGCTGAAGTCCTGCAGGATGTCGGGGGGCTTTGCAGCTGCAGGAGCTCCCACATCCAGCTGTGTCCGTGTGGCACAGGGTGATGTGGCTACAGGGGGAAGCAGCTGGAGATGGCAAAGGGATCATACCTCAAGCCACTGAAAGCTCTCACGGAACCACAGCTGGGGGCCTGGAAGAGGGAGCATGGGGATGAAGATTAACGACTTGGGGGAAGAAAATCCTAAATTGGTTTTGCTGTTGAAAAAATAAATAAAAAAAATAAAAAATAAAAAATAAAATAAAAATAAAATTATACTTGTCTGCCTTTCTATTGTAACCTCTTGTATGCCTTTCTACTGTAACTTCGTGTCCTCAGGCCTCTGAGCTTTGGCTCTGAAGAGCCGAGCAGGCCTCTTTGCTATTCAGTCGCTTTTCATGCTTCTCCCTGATCCTCTGAATATACTGATCTTGTACACGCGTATATAAAAATCTCTTATTTTAGTTATTGTTTTCCTTTCTGACCTAAAGCTTGTACTCCTGCCAGTGCATGCTTGCTCGGCACCGGGCAGGCACTGTTAAAACGCTTCCTGCCGCGCTCTGCTGAACGCTTCAATCTGTCTCAGTAAAGGGAAAGAAAGGTTAATCATTCCTGGGCTTTTTAAAGAAAACCTGATTCTGTCAGGGAAAGCAATTCGTGTGGATTAACTGTGATTAACTGTGATCAACACTTTCCTCCTGTTGATTTGAGTCATACTATCTTATTTTACCCCCGTTCTTCGAAATAACTCTCTGAAAGGTTAACCTTAGTTTAGCAGTCGGGATTTTCTGAGGTTGGTAGGAACAGCCCAGTTGCAAATAATGGACTCGGATGGCGTGTCATCCCAGGAAGAAAAAATAACTCTGCCATTTCTCTTCTTTCCTCTAAAACCTCTCCAGGGGGTATGAAGGCCGGAGGTCTCGCTGTGTGCTGCTCACCCGGTTACTCCGTCCGAGAGGCAGCGCTTGCTGACCTCTTTCCATGCAGGATGGCTGAGCTGGGGGGAATAATTTAGTGCAGATACAGACCAACAATAAATTAGTACGCCCCCAAGAGTCTGGAAGGAACAGAGGAGGAGCAGTGAGTCAGAAGTGAGTCATAGAGCCTCCCCAGCCTTACCCGGGGATGAGGTACTGCGTGCACCACTCCTTCGTCTGGTCTGCCTCGAAAGGACAAGCGAGCCCTGAGCAGCCCTGAATATAACTGTGGAAAAATAAATGTTAGCTAGCAGCAATCACTCCTTGGCAGCAGCAGGCTTTGCTATGCTCTGCAAGATCTTCCCTGTAGCTAGTCAGTGTTTTTCTGATAAGGGAAATGGTTTGGTCGGAGGCCCCGAGCTGGCGCAGCGGTGGCAGCAGGGCAGCGGTGCAGGAGGCCTTATGGTGCTTCCCTTTCTCCTGGGTTTCCTCCGACAGCTCTTACTGCTGAGGCAGTGCCCTTGTACAGCCCAACAGACAAGGAATCTTAGGGCTACCTAATGATTAAAAGATGTTAAAACTACCTGCTTGTCGTGATCCCTGTTCTTTGCCAACGCACAAGAACGGAGTGGCTGCAAGTCTGGGCTTTGGCAAAATCTTCTTACAGGACTGGGGCAGCTCTAATTCATCATAACCTTGTCAGGACTGCTTGTATTGTGTTTCGCCATGGGGCTGGGTCTGCATGTGTCTTACTAGGCACCAAAATTAAGATTTGAAACTGTTTTTAACAGCAGGTTGATGGCACTGCAATATCTTTGCAGCGCTGACCACTCCTAGCTGCTGGAATAACTGTGCTGGGTGGACTGGGGCCAGTTTGTTGTTAATTTTTACAGATTTTTTGTTTTGCAGATGACAGGCGTGCAGGGACTGTTGTGCGATTTGATGAGCAATCTAAGGGGAGGAGGTCGTATTCCTTTTTTTTTCCCTTTCCTTTAGTCCAAGCGTTCTGCTTCGTCTCTATAGCTCAAAGTACAACACTCATTTTACCTTTTGGTGAGCTGATTTAACTTCCAGTCTGGCAAGAAACTGTTGGCTCTGTAAGATAAAAATGTACTTTCTGCTTGGTTGGCGATTGGAGGGGCCCAACAAGTATGTGTGATAAGCTTGAGGAATGTGTGGCTGAGGGAAGGGGAACGGTGCCTCCCCCTGCAGTGTCAGAAGGCTACCAGGGCAGCTCGCTCCATCTCCTGTAACCTCCCCCTGTGTTTCCCACCAGGTGCCAAATCGAAACAGCTGGTTAAGAAGAAGCGAACGGGTTCTCAAAGTCAGAGGCTGGTGCAGGACGAGGGAACCAGCAGGATAAAAACAAACGGATCTCAGCTGCTGATGCCAGCGGGTCAGGAGAGTTCCCGTTCCTCCCCAACAGACCCCTCTTGTCTGATTATGTCTATTTCCCTGATAAAGTTCCATGAATAATGTGTCTTATGTACATTAAATTTCACATGTTTTGACAGGGGTTTTTCATAGCGATAGGTCAGTTGTAAAGATGATGAATGCCCACTGTAAAAATTCCCTTTCCTTCTTCCTGTTGACCGAGATAGGTCCTGATAACAGCCTCAGAAGATAACGCCTTTGGTCACTAAATGGTCGTAAACATTACAAATGTATGTAAAGAAATAATTTTCCCTTATTCCTATTTCATGCACACATGTAAAATGATGGTATAAAATGAGAGGTTTGGGTTAAAAACCAAACTAAGTTTGATTTGAGGAGAGCTAACGAACTGAGTGCAATGGACATGCTGAATGGACATTCAGCGTCAACAAAAGTGATCACACCTGGACAGAAACACAAATTTCTTTAGAAACATCTTCGCAAAAGGACTATTTCTTTTCTGTGACCTCTCTGTCTGGTATCAGATGGGTGCTGTTCCACGAACAGCTCCTGGCTTCCCGCGAGCAGCATTCCTTGGTGCAGGGGCGTAGGCGGTTCTCATCGTCCCAGCAGGATGGGGCAGTAACAAGCACTCAGAAACAACCCAGGGATCTCACTGAGCATCACGTGTGATCATTGTGTGATATTCACACAACTTTATTAACCACAGCTGAGGAGGCCTGCCTGCTTTTTCTTTTTTTTCTTTTTTTTTCTTTTTTTTTTCTTTTTTTTTTCTTTCTTTTTTTTTTTTTTTTAAGTGAATCCAAAAGAAGTTTAGCCGCACCTATAAAAGGCAGCAATTACAGACAGACTTTTAGACCAGACTGTTATGTGCAGCATTAGACATGTGATCGATATCTGCGAGAGAATGTTGCTACAAATAGCCCTGCCATGGTGAGTGTACGCGGCGCTTGCTTCCTGCTAGCTCAGAATAGTTCGTGACCCAGTCACTCTGCAACGTTTCTATTGGATTTTTTTTTTCCTAATACATACGAAAGAAGCAAAGTCACTCAACACAACTCAAAGAACAAGAAGAAGAAGAAGAAAAAAAAAAAAAGCTCCAAGTTCATAGATTGCATAGCAGTATCGTTTGCTCACTAGAAGGAAATGACCTTTAACTCTGCCTTCGCCTTATGAAGCAATTTTCATTCCAAGAATACTTGTGTTTATGCAACTATAAATCAGCAGATTAAAAACAGGGGGAAGCTTTTGCCTGTGCAGCTGTTCCACAGAACTTATGTGGGTTTTTTATTATTATTTATTTATTTATTTATTTATATTATTGTAAGCCTACAAATTGATGGCCCAGATGCGGATCTCTTTGAACCACCTGCAGGGTTTGTGCCCGGACCTAATGCTGCTGCCTGGTGTCCAGGTGATGCTCGGGGCTGGGTGAGGGCCATCCCTGGACGCAGAGCTGTGCCCGTCCTGCACCATGCGAGGGCCCTGGGTAAGAGGAACAGGGATAAAACAAGCTCGTGAGCCCAGCTACACCTAGGGATCAGCTGCTTTAGGGATCCGTGAAAAACTGCTTCCATCTGCCATGTCTGCAGCAGACAGGGAGGAGGAACTTGGGTTAGGAAAGAGCCTGGCTCTGGCTTCTGTAGGGGGAACATGAATTTTTGTGCCAAGGCCACTCTGGCGAATTCTTATTTCTTATATCTTCATCTTCCCAGCATCAGACATCAAAGAGTGACCCTGGAAGCAGAACGGGGCCGTTTGCTTCCACCAAGTCGGTGCAAACCCTGGTAGGGAGCTGAGGTGCTCTGGGGTGGGTGCGTGCCAAACTCCAGCTTTAAGGGGCACTTTTTAGGAAGCAGAACTGCAGGACTTCACGGTAGCCTCCATTTAGGAAAACACAAAGTGCTCGGGACAGGAGGGAGCCAGGCCCTGCAGGGTGTGCCGGCTTGGCCGAGGTCTGCGGGGTGGTTCTGCAGCCGCGGCCGCGCTGTGGGGACGTTGCCTTTGAGGACAGGGCCCGATGAAGCACCCTGCTGCTCTGACCTGCGTCATGCTGTGATCGTGGTGAAGCTGTTTGTGTAGCTGTGCTGAGAATTAGGTTGGGAGTACTGACATCCCGCACGCCGTCCTCCCCTTCTTTATGTTTAAGGTGGATGAATTCCTCATCCAGTTCACCCCACGAAACGCTGGTACAGGATTTTGCACAGCCTCTTGGTGACCCAGAAGGGACAACAGTACAGCAGGAAAACCAAAACTCCCCATCCCAACAAAACAATTATCCTCCAGCCAGATCAGCTCCTCAGTCCATCTCATGCTGTGCTTGTAGGAGAAGCTGTGCAGAGACAGGACGGGGTGGCTGCAGGAGCTGCACCCTGAGAAACCCAGACACTGAATGTCAAACAGTCCAGGGCTGCACCTGGAAGTGATTTTCTCTACAGCTTTATTCTCTTTCCTTCTTTCCTTCTTTCCTTCTTTCCTTCTCTCTTTCTCTCTCCCCCTGCAGCTTTCTTTCTGTCGGGTTTCTCTGTACGGCACCACAACCTGCTTTACCAGCATGGAGCAAGGATAATTCATACGGCCGTGGCTGGGGAGAGGAGAGGCTGTCTGAGCTGATACTGCTGCCAAAAGAAATGCCTTTGGAAACGGAGCCAAGTAATCAGGTAAAATGCTTACTGCCTGCTGATGCCAAGCAGTGTCTTTTGCTATACTCCAAATATTTATGTCTCTGCAAAAGGCATAAACATTTCAACAGCGGTCTCTTTAGCACTTATTGCCAGCACTTAATGTGAAGTTGCTGTGTTCCGTGGTCCCAAACCTCCCTAAAGATGACTAATTCCTGCTGGGCGAACTCCTGACCTGCCCAGCCAGAGGCACGTAGCCCCAGCGTAGCCCCACGGCAGGAGAAATGAGCTCCAAGAAGCATCCTCATCACCTTATTTCTCTTTTCCCTTTATTTTTCCTCTTTTATCTACTCCCACAGTGCTTAATGTGGGAATTTGAGATTGAAAAGGTGCCTGTCTCTGTCCTGTTCAGAAGTACCAGAAGTCGGGGAGCAGTTTGAGCCCCGAAGCTGGGGGGGCAGCATCAGACCCTCCTCTACCTCATCATACACTGTTCTGTACCTCACCCTTAGACATGGTTAATGTTAAAAGCTCAGTCCAGCTGGCGTGTTAGAGCTCAGTGCTTCCTCTATTATTTATTAATAATATACACATTTAGCCTCTTTTGTTCATCTTGAAACGCTGAATTACTCACTTCTATACGCTAGCAAACTACCCGTCCCATAAGAATTTCCCCAGTTAGCGTGAGTTATTGAGGAATTGAATTAATCAACATTATGGCAGCCAGAAGATAAAATTCCCACGCCCGTGTTGCTGCCTTTACTGTCTGCAAAAAGCCTTCCTCTCGCATTTTCAGAGCTTAGTGGATGGCACGTACATGGCAGGTTACCTCTAAGTAGTACGCTCTCCAAAAAGTTTGCTCTTTTCTTAATGTTCATGAATATTTCAGGAACTTGCGCTAAGAGGTTTCAGCGCATTCCAGGACAATGATTTCAGGTTTCTCTTTTGCCTGAGGAGGAAACGTGGTCTTCTGTGACACATTCTGCATGGTTTGCATTATTCCTCTAGACAGGGCTTATTACAGTTACAAAATCAGATGGCCTGAAAATATACTACCTCTTTATGTAGGCTGACAGTATATGTTCTTACAACTTTTCCTGTGATTTTCCATTCTTGTCAGTCCCTGACATGAGACGGGCATCGTATGTGGCTGTCTCTAGAAGTTCATTCATTCTCCAAAGCCATGAGCAGCGCTGGAGTTAAGGAGCTGCATTTACTTTTCTCACCCTTTTGTCTCGTTATCTCTGAGTGCTTGAATGGGTAAATACACTTTGATAAAAAGTTGCGATGAAATACACAGGATAACCAAATGAGTCTTTTCCAGCTGAAATGCCTGTGATTCTGTTACAGAATAACTATAGTGATTTGCATCAGCATATACTGTAGCATTTGGTAAACGTCAGCTCCATCACAGTACAAATTAGATCTACATGTAAATGTTGGAATTTGTCATTTTGTTAGTGATGTGCTTCCTTTGCTTAGAGTGATTCATTTGAATGTAACTTAAGACCTCTTAAAAATAATACCGTTTAACAGATATATTTGCTCCCTGCCAGGGATGTGTTCCCAGAAAAGTGAACGAGCATTTAAATAAAGCAGGAAATCCATGTCAGAGTTTAAGATTTGTGCTTACACTAATTGGTTTTACTTTAAAGCCGTGCCTGACAGCAAACTGTGGAAATCATTCTAATTAAAACAACAACAGCAACAACAAAAAACCAACTGCGGAATGTGAGAGCAGTCAATATTCAGAGGTATCTGGGTCATTCCTTCTTGCAGTTGGGGCAGAGAACTCAAGGAATGCCGACAGACAAGCTCCAGCAAGTCCACCCCTTGTAATGTAACAGGATCCTGCCTTCCAGCTGAGCGAGGTGGGTTTGCACAGAAACACCGAGGTGTTCACCGGGGCAGCGGGGATGCAGACATTTCTCCAAGTTGCATTTGGGAGCAGAAGGGCAGAGGAGATAGCTGGGCTGGCTGGGAACTCAAACTGCTGTGTATGGAAGTGAATTACTGCGTTAAGACTAGAGAAGGCCCTTTTCTTTTCTTTTCTTTTCTTTTCTTTTCTTTTCTTTTCTTTTCTTTTCTTTTCTTTTCTTTTCTTTTCTTTTCTTTTCTTTTCTTTTCTTTTCTTTTCTTTTCTTTTCTTTTCTTTTCTTTTCTTTTTCTTCTCTTCTCTTCTCTTCTCTTCTCTTCTCTTCTCTTCTCTTCTCTTCTCTTCTCTTCTCTTCTCTTCTCTTCTCTTCTCTTCTCTTTTCCTTTCTTTTCTTTTCCTTTCTTTTCTCTTCTTTTCTCTTCTCTTCTTGTTAATTTATTTATTTTAGAGTCTGAGTAAAACGAGGCTTACAAGATTCAGCAACACAAATTCCTTTGGCTCTTTTGCTTATACGCACATTAACTATTCTTGTTAGTTAGCGGAGTTGAATGACGCTGAAAAAGTCACAGAGACAGCAACGTGCTACTCCCGTTACAAGGCACTTCCCTGCCCTGGGACACAGAGCTCTAACTCATAATTACAGGTGGATTAATTGGTGACAGCCGGGGCAGGTATTACTGAGCTGCACGCTGCGCTCTGCTGCCGTGCATCACCTCCTAGCAGGAGAGGGATCTGCCAGGGGTTTTTGGGCAGCTCCATTTGCAGCCCTGTGTAGTGATGTAAGGTGACATCCGTGGCAGTTCACAGGAACGTGCTGGGTCGTGGACTGGGACAGCTGGGGAGCAGCAGGTTGCTTGGCTGGGATGTGTCCACAGGGACGGAAAGCTCCGAGGAGCACAGCTAGCAGCAGCATTGCTCTGGGCACCCCACCTCTCATCATCTGCTCTTGGAATCGGAGCCTACACTTGGCTCAGACGGAAAATAAGATTAAAAAGAAAACCATTTTCTTTCTAAATATTTCCCCATATACTGCACACACTTGTATTTTAAAGGATAAAAAAACCCTGTCTTACTCACTCTAATTCAGTCCCTAGTCTGGAGCAGCTTGCCTTGATTACATTGTACTAAATTACTCATCTTGGATATATGATTCTCTTTATTTTCTCTGCCAAGAGCAAAAATATGAGATTATTTGGCAAGAGGAATGTGTATCTGAAATGTCAAATTACAGCTCATAACTATTACGGGATAGTTTTGGCGTTAGCCCTTTGTGGTTGTTCCAAAACAGATGTCTCTTTCTAGGAGATCTTTAAAACTAATACATACTTCATGTTTG
The DNA here is from genome assembly GCF_965140915.1 of Aythya marila. NCBI lineage: Eukaryota > Metazoa > Chordata > Aves > Anseriformes > Anatidae > Aythya > Aythya marila. The sequence continues at coordinate 31,398,312 of NC_139049.1, read as the reverse complement.
CTTTTAGCTGGTATTTCGAGAATGTCTCACAAGGACACTAGCTGGGTGCATATGTTGGTTTGGTCTAACTTTAAATTTCTCATTTCTCAAGACTTCCAAGTCTTCAACTTGCATTAACTGATAATTCTGTGTACAGAGAATGCAAACATTGAGAATTAGGATCTTATTTTATTCTTTCTTTTTTTTTTTTTTTTTTTTTTCAACAGCCAATATAGCCAAACTACCTAACTGTATCTTATTTAACTGAGAAATAAAATGACACAACTAGTTAATATTTGTTAACTTTTTCATCTACAGTATTGTTGCCACTGGAATATGATTAAATCTCCCTTGCTTTTGCCTTGTGAATTAACTAGTATCAGCTTTTACTAAAACTCAATTAAGGTCTGTTCCTTGGTGCTGTAGCTCTGAAGCAGGTACCACAGCCGCACGTGTTCAGCATGTGCACATTTGTTCACTTCTCGTGGGACTATGAAAAATGGCTGTGGTCTACATTTGGTTGTATCTGCTAATTTGGTCCTCAGAGCTGAACTTGGAAAGGATTGGATTTGTGGGAATACAAAGGCTTAACAGAAAAATGGTAAGAGGTTGTCAAAAAAAGTCTGAAATTTATTCTTTTTATTCTGAACACAGGAGGGATGGAAGCATGAAGGTTTTAGTATAAACAACTGTGCAGCTCAGCTTGTAGAAGGAATTTGCTAATGGTAAGCTTATTGTGCTGTGATAGCAAGCTGGACTTCATTTTGTGATATTAAAGTGTCTGTATCTCATAGAAAAATAACTTTGCTTGCTGCTGAGGAGGACACAAACCTGGGAGAAGGCCGCCTTGCACGCTTGCATGCACCAGCTTCGGCTGGTGATGCACGGCCCTCTGCAAAGTCTGCCCACACGAAATCGCTCTTGTCCAAAATGTCAGTGATGCCATTTTGACTGGTGCCACAAATTCGGCCCACTTTCAGCCCCCAGCTGTGGGTTAGCAGCACCTTCCACCTGGCTCCTGTGGCTTTGGAACCGTGGCTACCTTGAAATGTTTTTGGAGAGGTGGGAGGCGGTGACGCGGGGCTGGGCGAGGGTGCTTTGCATGAGGGAAAGCTCCGGGGCCGCTGGCTGATTGCTTAATGAATCAAGCTGAAGGATTCAAGTAGAGCTGTACGTACTGCCAGATGATCATTATGTCATGGAAGGGGCTTGGAAGGAAGAACTTGGAAGTTTGGTGACAGACTGATGATGGATCTGCCTTAGACTTGTTCAGATATCCTGCTGCAGAAGCTTCGCTTCCTGCTGATTGGATTAATGGTCAAAAGAGAGAGCTTGGCAGACTCCAAAAAATGCTGAAAATTCAGGCTTTCCACAGATTCGCTTTTGATGGCTTGAGCCTTTTAACCACATGGCAATTGTAAAGACTATAAACAAGATTGAATAATCCGGTTTAAGCAATCTTTAATAAAATATAAATTATTTTAATGCACTATTATTGGCCCCTCCTTCAGGATATCACAAGTCTGCACTTTCAGGCTGACAAGCTCAAATGTGCTCTGTCAAATTACGAGCTCTGTTTTGGCTTACACACGGCCTGGAGGCCCCAGTGCCCCCACTGAAGCCCCATTCTGGGGCATTTTGGGCACCACACCACACGAAGGAGGCTTTGCCATCCGCCCAGAGCACAGCAGAGAAAAGCCAGCAGGAGTTACCTGGGCAGTTCTCTCACCTGCCCCACGCTCAGTGGATAATAGATGCTTTGCTCAGCCACCTGCCAGGCACACGGGACGTGGTGGGGAGCACGGGATGGAGAGGGGCTGGGGGGACGCTGGGGACCCCCAGTGCTGCTGTGGGGCTCAGCACCCACAGGATGGGCAGAGCAGGGAATGGGAGCGTCCTGCACGGGTCTCTTGTCCTCATTGTCTGAGGTCCTGTGGGCTTTAGGGTTGTATTCATGGTGGCTGGGTAGTTCCCCTGCCAATTTTGTGCTCCTTTCTGTCCTGCTGTGTTGTCATCAGAGAGATGGTGCCAGGAGGCCGGGCTGCGGCAGGGATGGAGCTCTGGGTTGGGTGGGTAAAGGGCTGAGGAGCAGCGTGGGATCTCAGATCAGCAGGCTGGGGGCAATCCAGTAAAAGCTGCCATAATAATAAACAAATACATAATAATAATAATAATAATAATAATAATAATAATAATAATAATAATAATAATAATAATAATAATAATAATAATAATAAAGCACCTCGCTTTGTGGATCGAGGGCTACAAACGGTGGCAAGGTTCTACCTAAGCCAAGCTGGCTGAAGAGAAATTGATTCAGGAGCTGAACACACTCACGTCTGCCTGGTTTTTAAGATGAAACAGTGCTTATTTGTCAATTTTCTTCCTAATCCTAACTGCAACAGGCAGTTAGAAACCATGGGACTCCATCTACTCACCCATCTGAATCCTCTCCCCCCTCCCTTTCTTTTTTGATAGACGCCACACCAAGTTTGACATTTGAGTATCATTACACCCCACAGAAAAGGATTTTCTCACAGAGATAAATTTTTCCTCTCCATCTGTGCACTGGAAATGACACAAAACGCCCTTTTCCTGTTCTCTGAGAAAATTTTCCCTGCTACCAGCACTTGCAAGAGACGAGGAAGGTGAAGTCACCAACACGAGCGGCGAGCAGTGAGAAGCGAGCAGTGCTTGCGAGGCTTTTCCTCGGCTTTCCCCTGTAGCAGCAAACTGCCCACTATTTATTTTTAGCAGTAACTCGGTGCTGTGTGTGAACTGTTCCCAAAAACCCAGGCAGCTGCAGTGCTGGTGCCCAGCAGGGCCCATGCCCCCAAGGAGGTGCTGGGGAGCCCAGGGGCAGCCGGCATGCAGGGCAGCCTCACGTGGGGCAGCAGAGTGTTTCTGGCTGTGGATGGCCATAATTTACCCAGATTTTTGTCTGCTGCTACTCTGTAAAATACCTATGGAGTCAGCCCAGCACTGAGCTGGCGGGCTGCTGCTGATGTTCAAAAAACTTGCTTTTGTAAAGCAAAAACGAAGCAGCTCAATACAAAGCTTCCATGCAGCAAGATAGGTCCGAATAATTTTGGCAGGGGGTGGGTTGGCTTTTTAGCTTTCTAAAAACAGAAATTATCACTAAGATCACGCCATTTGGCCTCCATGTCCTGGTCACCGACACTCCTCTGTCCAGCCTGCACGTTGCATTTGCAGTGCGTGTCCTCCTACCATTGTGTTTGAAAAATGCCTCTAATTTCTAGCACTTTTGCCTGACAATTTCCATTAGCTATCCAATTGAAATGAGACAATGGGTGAAAAAGAAAATGCTGAAACTTTCAGCGAGTTTGATCTCTTTGAAAACTGAGCATCCAAAGATGGTTTTCTTAAAACTTTTGCAGTCACTTTTAGCACGGATACGTAGCACCAAAATAAGGAGCCTGTGACAATCCCATTAAGCACTTACCTGCAGCTTTAAACCCCTAAATCCTTTGAAAGCCTGGGCTCTAGGCCCAGTGCTGCAAGGAGCTCTCTGTGGAAAGGCTCCTTCCCTGCCCCAGCTGACTGTCAGGCAGGTCTTTTGCAGCTCAGGCTTTCAAAATAGCCTGGGGCAGTAAGGAAAAAGTAATTTAATAACCAGCAGGTAGGAGGTGATTGATTCTGGAGACCTTAGGGAGGTGGAATTGTTATTTGTAAACAGCTGGAAAGGAAAAGCGATGGCTCGGGGTGTGCTTTCTGCTCCACCTTGGGCCAGTTTCTTCTCTGAGAGTTTTGTGGGGTCACTTTTTGGCGAAAGAGAGGCCCCAGTTCGCTGTGGTATTTGCTCTGCCCCCTTTGGGCTTGTGTCTAAAGCCACACGTGATTAAAGTGCCCAAATTTTGTGGCTTTAGAGATGTAGGAATGTGGTACACGTAGAAAGTGTCTTATAAGGCCAACTGTTTTTTCCAGTGTTACTGTTATTTTATTTTATTTTTTTTTCTTTTCACTAAAGATGCTTTTATCATGGCAGGGTCTTAGCTCTACCTCTTACATTTTTGTACAAAGTACTTGGTATTTGTCTCGGCAAAAATCCACTGACGGGCTTTGATTTTGCAAGCACATCGTGGGAATGATCCTGTTGGGTTCACAACGGGTACAAAGGACGTGGCCATCAGGAGCTATTTTTAAAAATGAAGTCATAACTGTAATGTAAAAAAATAATAATAATAAAAAAATGACCAAAAGCGTTTGCTGTCACTGCTGCCTGCATTTCGTAGCACACAAAGCTGTCTGCATCCCCAGCAAAGGTGGCACTGGAGCCTGCTGGTTTGGGTGTGCAGCTACCACCCATATGTGCTGCCAGCACTTACACAGCTTTACCATCTTTGATTACTGTAGATTTTTTGCATGTTTGTTCTCTTTGTTCTTGTTATCGACCACTTGCTTTAGATTATTATTTGTTTGCACCCCTAAATGGCTGGCCCACCCTTCATTTTGCTGCTTCCTTTGCACAAGTTTGTCACCGGCTGTCTCCCTCCGGGGCACACTCCCCAGGAGCGTTTCCAGCTGCCCCCACCCAACACCAGCCTTGGCTGGTGGGATTCACTGCAGCCCCCGAGGGCACGCAGCAGAGCCGCGCTCCCATGCTGAGCTGCAGGGCACGAGCCCATGGGCAGTGCTTGGGGCCAGGGGGGTGAGGAGATGGTGAGGGGAGAGCCTGGCTGCTGGCCCCATCCTCATCCTCATCCCTGGCCCCATCCCCATCCCCTTCCCTAGTCTCATCCACATCCCCATCCCATTCCATATCCACATCCCCATCCCATCTCCATCCCATCTCCATCCTATATCCCCATCCCATCCCCATACCATATCCCATCCCCATCCCATCACATATCCCATATCCCCACCCCATATCCCCATCCTATCTCCACCCCATATCCCACCCCATTCCATATCCTGTATCCCCATCCTATATCCCATCCCATATCCCCATCCCATCCCATATCCCCATGCCATATCCCCATATCCCCATCCCATATCCCATCCCCATCCCATATCCCCACCCCATATCCCCATGCAATATCCCCATATCCTCATCCCATATCCCATCCCATATCCCAATCCCCACATCCCCATCCCATCCAATATCCCATCCCATACCCCATCCCATATCTCCATCCTGTATCCCCATCCCATATCCCCATCCCATATCCCATACCCCATATCCCACCCCATACCCCATACCCCATATCCCATCCCCATCCCATATCCCATACCCCATATCCCACCCCATACCCCATACCCCATATCCCATCCCCATCCCATACCCCATATCCCATCCCATATACCATCCCCATCCCATATCCCCATCCCACCCCATATCCCATCCCATATCCCATCCCCATGCCATATCCCATATCCCCATCCCATCTCCCACCCCATATCTCTATCCCCACCCCATACCCCATACCCCATCCCCACCCCATATCCCATCCCATTCCATATCCCGTATCCCCATCCCATCTCCCACCCCATATCTCTATCCCCATCCCATATCCCCATCCCACACCCCCACCCCATACCCCATACCCCCCCTCCCCGCCCCGCCCCTCCGTGCGTTGCCTCCTCCCCCCCCAGCAGCCGCCCCCCGCGGCGGCCCCGCCCCTCCCACCCCATCCCGGCGCGGGCGCGGCGCGGGGCCGGGGCCGTGCGGCGGCGGCGGCGGCTGCCGGGGCTGGGGGCTTAGGGTTGGGTTGGGGGGGGGGTGGGGGGGGTTGCGGGCTCTCCGTGCCCGGCACCCCACGACCCCGCGACCATGGCCGGGGCCATCATCGAGAACATGAGCACCAAGAAGCTCTGCATCGTCGGCGGCGTGCTGCTGGTCTTCCAGGTCATCGCCTTCCTCGTGGGGGGGCTCATCGGTGAGTCCGGACCCCCCCAACCCCACCCCAAACCCCTCGGTGCTCTCGGTCCCTTTGTGCTCGCTGCTCCCCCCCCCCGCCGGCCAGGAGGGGCAGAGAAAAGTTTTTTTGTGTGTTTTTTTTTTTTTTTTTTTTTTTTTTTTTGGCACGGGAGGCGCTCAGCATGGCGACCGGGCCGCGGGGAGCTCGGCTGCTTTTTGGGAGCCCCCCCCCCCCCCCCCACCCCGGAGCCTTCCCCCTGCTCCCCCTCCTCGCTTTGCAGCCGCAGGAGGAGGAGGAAGAGGGAGGAACAAACCCCCCCCCCCACGCCACCACCACCTCCGTTTGCACGGAGGACGAAGCCCCCTCCCTGCCCCCAGACGGAAAAAAATGAGATTAATCAGTGCAATAAATTAATAAAAGCCGGGGAAGGGGGGGGGGGGCCATGCCGCTCGGGGCGCTCCCATTGTCTGGGCTGCGCTGGGGCCGCCCCCCCCCCTGTTTCCACCCCCTTCCCTTCCCCTCCACCCCTTTCCCCTCCGCTTTTGTCCGGCTTCGCCCCGGGGGCGCTGCTCGGGGCCCCGGGGGCTGGGGCTGGGGTTGGGGGGGGGTTAAAAATCGGGGCCGTGCAGCCGGGAGCTGCCCCGGGGGTCCCGCGCCCCCCGCCGGGCTCCCCTGCCCTGCCCCGGGGGGTGCTGAGCCCGGGGGTCCCGGGTGCTGGCCCCATGGCCCCCCCCCTGCCCCTTATCCAGGCGGTGGGGCCGCCTCGCACCCAAAATCCCCCAAACTTGAGTTGCCCTCCTTCCCCTGCCTCTCCTCCCCGCCTCCATCCCCAAGGCGTCTGCGGCCGGCTTTGGGCTAAAACCCAGCGTTTTCTGGTCTTGCGGGCCTGACCCCGTGCTGAATACCAGCGGGACTGGCTTTTTTTTTTTCTTTTTTTCTTTTTTTTTCATTCCCTTCCTTTCCGAAGGAGCTGGTTCGGGCGCATGTTGCCGAGCTCCGTGCTGATTCACTAGATAAATTCCTTGGCCTGTGCAGAGGAGCCATGCTCAGTGCTCCTTCATCTTAGGGCACTGCTAGAAAAACCCCTTAAAGTTCAGAAAACGCTAGCTGCACGTACAAAAGGAGCACGCTGATTAGCAAGCCCCGTTGCTGTTTTCGTGCGGGGGCAGGCGTGGTAAGCCTGGTGTTTGCGGGGTCCGAGCAGCCCTCCCGTCCATCACTCAGTCCCTACAAACCCCGGCACTGGGTGCCTTTCCTGCTCTGAGAGCCTCGGGGCCGCACAACCCAAACCCAGGGCGGCTCCACGTGGGTTGGGTAAGGGCATCTTCCCCCCAGCAGCGAGCCCCAGGGGGCTGTTAGGGGCAGGCTTCCTTTAATTGCTGCAAAACCCCACTGCGAGGCTTCCAAAATGCTCTTCCCCTCCTGCCCTAGGGGCTCGTGTGGCTCCTACCGCGGTGACTCTTGCCCCTGAACCTCTGGAAGCCTTCCTGCGAGCTGCTGGGCTCCCTGGTGCAATTTTTGGGGAGCAATCATGGCCTGTGCCTCGCTCCCCGGGTCCCCAGCCCTGGGTGCTGCAGGCTGGTGGCTGGCACCGTGTCCCCGGGGCCATCGCAGGGTGCCCGGCCCCAGCCCCTGCCCCGTGCCCCTTCCCAAGAGGAGCCCACCAAGAGACGTGTCGGTGGTAAATGTCCTCCTGCAGCGTCCCCGCGGGCACTGCTGGTGCTCCTGGTGGAGCACGCGGTGGGATGCGAGCCGAGAGGTCACTGAAATAGTCCTGGGCTGGTTTGATCCAGCGCACCGTACGGGCACCGAGAATCTGGTTATTTTAGTTTATCCAGGTCTAGACGAACCAAAATATGTACACAACCGGGACGCAGCTACAAAGCGAAGCCAGCCGCTCCTTTAGCAGCCGGTTAGGTCATGTTTCAAAACAATGACTAAGTGCTCTATTTTAACAGATTATTTTGCCAGTTGGAAATACACAAATGCAGCACGTTGGTACCTGATAGGGCAGCAAGGCTTCATTATCCTGAAATCATGTTTTCTGCCTGTGGTAGCTCTCAATCTAGTTCCTGAACAGCGACCTGTGTTAATGCCTGAGCTTTAATCAGGCTTGCAGACTTCCATCAGCTCTCTCGTTCAGATATAAGACTTTTATCAGCACTCCCTGGGATTTTTGCTTGAAGTGCCTGTTGGCAGCATGTGTGGGATGTTCGCGTACAGGAGTCATCGCCTGGGGGTGAAGCTCCTGTGGCAGCCCAAGGGAGCTCGGCAAAGCTAAGGAGCAAGAAACCCCTTGCAGGGTTGTGTCTCTGAGCTTTTTCCCTGCTGCTGGGGGAGCTGTGGGCTCCAGGTAGCTGCACCTCTGTCCTAGAGCACCCAGCTCCCTGCCCTGCTGCGGCCCCTGCAAGGCTCTGCTCTGGGTCCTGTGCTGTGCCTGCTGTTAGGCTGTATTGGTAATATGGGATCCATAAAAACAGTCGCAATGAGGCCTCCTCCTTGCATTCCTGCTGTAAAGGACAGGGTGTTTGTATTACAGGAGGAAAGGATCAAACAGGGATGCTTCCTGCTATCAGTCGAGTGTTAATGGGTGAGAAACCAGGCTGGGTCTGCTTTGCATTCGGCATTCCCGCAGCTCGTGGAGGGCTGGGGCTCGATGTGAGGACAGGGCTTCTCCTGCTGAACCAGCAGCAGCATAGGTCGGTTCCTGCAGCTTCTGGAAGTTTTGAGTGGGACAAAGACAAGCGAGGACAGCTGTGTCCTGCCCCAGTGCCGGCCAGGTGCTGGAACCGGTCAGTGGCAGGCTGACCTCGATGCCTTTTGGCTGTGTTTAAACCAAAGCTCTGGATTACAAATCTTTGTCCTCTGTGTACCACGTGGGAGCTGCTCGCAGAGTCCTTGCATTCTGGAGTTCCTTTATGTGTGCCGTTTATTATTATTATTTTTTACTTAAAGATAAGAATACCACTGCTCAAATCTGGAGTTCATGGCCGTAGCAGGGAACTCTGTGTTGCTCTAAGCCTGCTGCAGGCTGCCATCCAGGTGCCTGCGGGCAGTGATTTACGTGTCCCGTCGGGCTGCGAGCTGCTGCCTGACCCCATGAGAGCTGCATCAGGCACTGCACACCCTTGGACCCGATCTGACAGTCTGGGACAGGGACCCACCTCTTCTCCCCGGGGATTCGGGCTGCCCCTGGTGTCCAGGAGAGGCCCCATAGGGATGGAGGGCTTGGGGTGAGCCCAGTCGCATGCACACCTAGGAACTAGTAACCCCCCCTTGGACAACTTCTCACTACTTCTAGGACCACAGGGATGCCTCGTGAGGATTCAGATTACCTTGTTTTCCGTTCAAATGAGCTGGCTTTGGATGTAAGAGGACTTTTCTGTAGCCAAGCCAAAGAGCAGGCACACACACACACACAGCAAAGTGCCGGCAGTCCCGTACCACCCGTGCATTTTACAAATTAACTGCTTGGAAAAGTGGAGGTGTCTGTTTTAGCGCACGAGTCCTCTGGGATGAGGGGGCTGCATTTGTGATCAAGCAGGTTCGCTGCCTCCTTGCCTTGGTTTAAGGTTGAAAAAAACTGGAATTGTTTTGACTGGAGCAAATAAAACTCCTGCTTGTGTGTCTCGCCCAGAGAGATAATGAGTCATGAGTATAAATGGCTGAGCAGCTATCAACAATCCCGGGTCATTATCTAAATGTCTGACTTGGCTCCTGAGCAGTGAGTTTCCAGGATTTCATTTCCTTTCCTGGGATTTCATTACCTCCCCGGGCTGGGTGGCTGTGGCGGAGCAGGGCCTGGTGCCGGCCCCTCCGGCTGCGCCGCGGGCACCGGTGCCAAGAGCAGCCCCTGCGCGGGCACATTCCTCCGGTGCTGCGGCCTTGGCAGCGGCTCTGGGAGCTGAGGAAAAAGCAGACGTGAAAGGTCACGTCTGTGCAGCTTGTGTCCACCCGGTCCTTCTCGTTAAGAGCTGAAACTGCAGCTAAATGGGCAAACGTACCCCAAATTGGCGGTTCTCAGGCAGAGACACGCGCTTGGGGCTTTGAGGAGCAGGCAATAGGGGCTGTAAATCCTGTGAGTTTTTTGTTTTTTGTTTTTTTTTTTTTTTAACTTCATGCTTCTCACAGTTGCATCACCTCCGAGCTGCAGCTAATTCAGCGAGTTGCATGAGGGAGCCGCAGGCCTCCAGCTGATGCGAAGCGCGAAGGGCTCTTGCTCCACTCCTCCTCTTGTCACCACACGGGCTGAATAGGCCCGGGAAGGGATTTAGCAGGAAGTCTTTTCTGCAGCACATAAAGCTGCCGGCCTTTGAAGTCTAGGCAGCTGTCTTCCACGCCTGCTCGGAGGCCCTTTGAAGGAGGGTGTGTGCCTGCACCCCAGTGCCAGCCCCTGTCTGCGAGGGGCTGAGGGGGCCACAGGGACCTCGCTGTGTCCCAGCACCCATGGACAGATGCTGCTGAGGCACTGCTGGGTGACACCGGGTCTCTGTGGCTGTTTTGGGGCCGTTTCCACATGGTTTACATCTTGCCCAGGCATAGCAAGAAATGCATTTGGTCCTGGCTGAAAACTTTCAGAGGATGGCTTGGAGGGAGATCCAAAGGCCTTCATGGCAATTAGTACGTCAGTTCTACCGTACTTTTCTCGGTTGCTGCTGCTCTCTGAGAACTGACCCGCTGAAGAAGTCTCCAGCTTGCCTTGCTCTGAGAGGCCCTGCTCCTTCTTTCCACGGCCTCTTGCTGCAGGAGGATGCAGCAGTGGCATCCAAGAAGAAACCTCAGGCAGAGAGCTGTTGCGGTCGTGCCGCATGGCGTTAACGAGCACAGGCAGTCCCAGCGGCCGCAGTAGGGCCGTTCTGCTGGCTCTAGTGCTTGTCCAGGGACCTCTGGGATCCAGCAGCTCGTCTCAGCTTGGGGCAGAAATCTCACAGCCAGGCTTCCTTCGTCTGCTTGGGCAGGTTTGTTTCCGTGGCCTGAAACAAAGCAGTGCAAGAAGCTTGTAGTGCTGGCAAACCTACTGGAGAAGACAGCTAGCCACGCTGGGCTGCGGTGCTGTGACCGTGGATGGGAAGCAGTGCCCTTCTTGCAAAAATCCATTCCCTCCTTACTGGGAATGAGACTACTTCTCCAGTTTTAAGCCCAGTTTGTGCTTTGTTTGAAAGAAGTGTAGTTACGGGTTCAGCAACAGCAGAATAAAAGGCGATGAACACCACAGGAGGCCTTCTCTGCTTCTAGCCCCAAAGCTCGGAGGGTGAGGCACCAGGAGCTGGCACCTCTGGGTGTCCGTGGCTCTGTTTCTGACTTGCCGTGTGGCTGTGGGCCTCGTGGTAAACCTCTGCCGCGCTCTGTGCTGTGTCTGATGAGGCCCCAGCAGGGCTGGAGTCCCGCTATCTTTGTAGAAAATCACTCGCAGGGTTTTGATAAATCCTGGGGCTTGAAAGGACTTTGATCTTAAAGTCTGGAGTCCAATAATACAAAAAAGAAAGACATTTCACGAGGGGAATGGGCTTCTACTAGGTAGGGTTTGTTTGTTTTGAAAATAAATTAGATTATTTTAAGAGGATGGTAATTCTGTATGTAAAAGCTGCTGTTGGTCTTCAGAAAAAAGACATGTAGGCTTGTAAAACAGTAACTAGCAATTAAAAAATAGAAATTTAAAGTTTGCATTAGCAATCACTGTCACTAACGTTAAACTGGTAGCAGCAAGGTTGGCAAAGAGAAGAAGAAGAAAAGAAGACTTTTATGCTGCAGTAAACATACATAAGTGTATATAACATGATTCAGGTTCTCACCGCTCCAGCTGGAAAACCTCAGTCCGGGGGATGATAAATTAGCTTGTTTATTCCTACCCTGCTGTTGGTTAGTGTAATGAAGCAGAAGTCCATTGTGTGTGCTCATTGGGTAGTGATGGCTCTGCGCAGAAGGGGGTAATTGAGTAGAAAAGCAGAATGCTCCTGGTGCATGGGAGAAGTTAACACCACATGAGGTCAGTAGGATTCAAGCTTTAATCAATGTGGACACAATGCAATTGAGATTTTGTAAAGGGCTTGTTTATAGTGCGAGAGCAAGGGTCAGTAGTTAATTTGAAATGCTGTAGGTGCTCGAGAGGAGAAGGTACAAAATATATATCGTAGAGGTGAGTGCACGTGGGGGAGAGGAGTGGATGTTGCTCTTGCGAGTGGGCTGAACGCCTAGTTTGCATGAATGAGGAGGAGGAATTTGAGAGTTTATTGCAGGAACTTTTAAAAGATCTACTTAATTTACTGAAACTAGTAATTTGACTGATGGTGACTCAAAAAAAAATAGGCATATGTAATACTGTAAAGTTCACAAAGCCTCGAGCTCTTTTATCTCATAGTAAATCTGTTTAAATTTTTTCTACTTATAGAGCTAAGCTAAGTCCAAATACAGGTGTTTTTCCTCTCTGAGGACTGGTTCCTGAGGTAAGCCCACTTACAGTCAGTATCTTATTTTCTGCTTTTCATCCCAGAAGAGAGCAGGGCAGGTGGCTGCTCGCACACACGGTGGAGGAGGTGGATTGCTGTGGGGACGGGACAGGCTGGCCAGAGCCCAGCAGAAGAATCCCGTTGCCGAGCTGGAGAGGTTACGTGGTTACTGTCCTAACCCCTGTCACAGTTTGAGCTGGGGCTTTGAGAACTAAACAAAAAACGAGTTCTGCAGCACATCAGTGCTGTTTGTTGACATCAGCTGTGATGTCCCTGATCCCAAGAGCAGACAAATGGCTCGTTTGTATTCCCCCATCGTGCCCGAGGCGTGCCCTCATTCTGCTGCTCTGAGCTCTGACAAGGAGCCTGCGGGCTGTAGGACTGCCAGAGGTGTGGTGCTGCTTCAGGCTTTTTCCAGCCTTCGCTTGGGCCACGAATGGAGCTGGAGTTTGGAGAGTTTTCTGTTTCATTTGCCCGTCCCGCATGCCAGCACCAGCCAGCGTGAGAGAGACAGGGTCAAGTTTGGCTTGTGGAACAAAGGTGTGAAGGGGTGTTCATGAAAAAGTGGCATCCATTTGGAGAAAGGGCTTCATTTTCTTCTGTCTCTCTTAAAGACCTGATGGCTTTAACGTTTCCTCTCGGAAATCTGAAGGAGAAATGTCACATTTCCACACTCGACAGCTCCTTAAGGGTTCCTTGCCACCAAAAGCCCCCCTCTGCTGCTGTGTGCTCTCAGCCAGGGCCGAGCACCGAGCTGCCACCACTGCAGCTGCTCCCCACCATCCCCAAATACCTGCGTTGTACGTTGTAATGTGCCGGCCAAGGAAGCACAGTTCTGTAACACACAGCGTTGGGTATTGTTTAAAAATGTACGCTAACAGAATTGAAGATTTTGTTGTTAACTAATTGTGCTTGTGTTGGCCGGGGAGCGGACGTTTGCTTGCCTTTTTAAGCAGCCGAGCTGGGAGGGTTAAGTCTGAAGTTCAGACTTTTGCCAAAAACAATCCCAAACTCGCTCTGTTTGTTTCATTTAATTGGCTGCAGTGCTCCGCTCATCTCAAACTGAATTAAAACTTTCCGTTCTGAGATTTCCGACAGCCGGATCTGGGAGGGTGGTGGTGACCGAGATCCACCCCTGGGGCTCAGGAGCACAGGGCACCTGTGCAGGACACGCCGGGGGCCCACGGGTCCCTGTCCCTTCAGGGACATCGCTGCTGCCCCATTCCCGGGGTGTTTGGGACGGGGTGCCCCGTTCCTTCAGCCAGCACTGCAGTACTTCTCCCAGGAACACGGGGGTGGGAGCAGTGCTGGCGAGCCCGGAGGTGCCCCAGCTGTGCAATGAGTCGTTCTCGCTGTTTGCCTCAGCTCTCACGCTGTTTAGTCTATGGGAAGTGAAAGAATTTTGATTCCAGTTGAGATGGAGGAGGAAAACCCTTGGTGTCTGGCAGTCAGAATGGTGAGCAGTGCTGAGAAAACAAATCCTCAAGTCATTTTCTGAATCAGCTCGTAGGATCCTGGACTTCTCTGACCGCTGCTGTCCGAAGATACAAAGCATGCTGAGATGTTTCCTGCAGCTCCTCTTCTTTAGATTTGTTCTGTAACCTTGATGCCTTTTACCTTTCAGTCAAATCGCAGCTCCTGATTCACGTGAGGCTGAGTAGTTCTGGATCCTTCAGAGCTGAAAGCAATTCCACTGCTGATTTCCACCTGCCCCCTCCAGTCCAGCATTACTTATCTCTGTTCCTTAGCTTGTTTCTTTAACTGCTGCCCTTTCCTTTGGGCACAGCTTGAGAAATTTCATACGCTCGAGCCCACATATGCATGGTACGTAATAGAAAAGAGAGAAAAGCCTCGCTGGAAATTGTGAGCACTTCTTCAGTCATGAAGCAGTGGTGTGGATGGCTCATCAGACGCCCTCCCGGGATGTGGCAGGGGCTGGCCCCGGCACCGGGTGCTCGGTGGTGCCCTTGGGGTGCCCCTGGCAAGCGAGGGGTCTGGGTGGGCTGCGGCAGGAGGAGGGGAAGGCGGCTGCCTGCTGCCCTGCCAGCAGCACGGGCAGGCTGTCCCAGCTGGCTGCAGCAGCCTTTAGGACAAAGGTGTTGGTAACATGCGTGCAAACAAGCTTCAAAGCCGGGAAATGCTATTCACTGCCCAAACTAGCATGAAAAGCAGAGAGCTACAAAAGGCAGGCTGCTCCGAGCTGCTGGCTGCGTTTTCATGTACGTGCTCGCCCGGGTGTTTGGGGAGGATTGGGTGAGGATGCCTCTCTGCCGGGCTGAGGAGGGTTTGGTGGGGACAGTCCTGCCTGCGCCCCGCGGGCATGTGCGTGCTGGCTCCATGGAGATCCGTGCCTCTGCCCTGAAAGCCTCTGCAGCCAGTAATTGTGTCTGTGAGCTCGTCCCCCGAAGCTTTTTCTCTTGAGCATTGGGAAGGCATCCACGGGCAGCACGGCTCCTCCGAGCTGTGCCAAAAGCCCCGTCCTCGCCTGCTCCTGCAGCACACCCCAGCGCTCCCTGCCGCGTTACTGCTCCTCCGAGCGAGCAGGTTGGGGACAGGGGCTGAGGCTCCTCCACTCCCTTATGCAAAAGCTGCTATTTAATTATTTACAGGCAGATATATATCGCCGAATGCGTAAAACTGAACCCTCTAGCAGCCCACAGCCAGAATGGTTGAAAGCAGCCTGCTTGGCACCAGCGTGTAGCTGAAATCCCTTGATGCTAGCTTTGTTTTGCATAGCACTTTGTAATGCTGTTAGTTGACTTGGCTGCAGCTTCACAAAGCATTTTTTTTCCACTTGGTTCAACACTCGCTCGAATTTAATGGGAACGGGGCCAAACAAGTAATGCAAGCCAAGTGCCGACGTTTGTTTGGTGTGCAGTTCCTGACAAGGAATATATATAGCGATTGTCTCCTGCTCCTCCGAGCTGTAGCTTTGGCAGAGGGGCTGTGGGTGTCAGCACGCCAAGGCTTTAAAATCATAATCAGTCAGCGATGAAAACGTGTATTTATGGCTGTAATGAGCTGCATCAAAGCAGGAACCGCGAGCCTTCCCTGCAGGAGGAACAACGGCTCCTAATTCAGGGATGCCTACTTCTGCATCACACAAAGATCTTACAGGGTTTCAAAAGCTCTGAGAGCGCCCAGCCTGCATACGTGCCTTATTTCTCAACAGTATTCCTCACAGGCACGTGGGGCTGCAGTTTTAGCCGCTGTCACCAGGCTCTGCATCGAGAAACGACGTAAGAACGTGGCAGCGTGAGTCGCATGTTTAATGTGCCCGTGGTACATCGCGGGAGCATCCTGTAACTGTTTTATTTTGAATGCTCGATATTTTTTTCTGCTTCTTTCTGGCATATCAAGCTCTTTTTTGGAGCTGCCGTAACCTACCAGCTCTCGGTGGCTCCCAGGGGACCACAGGGCCTTCAAAATGCTCTGAAAGTGCTGCGGATCCGTGATGTGCCTGGGCTGGGGGTTATTCTGTTATCCTACATGCTCCCTCTTTCAGTTCACGGGATAGGAACGTTTCAGTGCTTCTCATCTGCATTAGATCATTTTAACATTATTAAATTTGTCCTAAACTTTTTAATTGCACACTGTTTTCATTAAAAAAAAAAAAAAGGTGGGGGATTGTTTTCCTTAATAACTGTCATTCCACAAGAAAGTGGCATTACATAACTTTAATTTTTCCAAATTCCTGTGAAAACAGAAGTAAATAAAACTTTAATAGCTTATAAAGAAAGAGTTAACCTTTTCCTTCTGCTTTCCTAAACCTGTGAAGCTGGAAGAAATTAATTAAAGCACATCCAGCGGTACTTACAGATTGCACTTCAGAAATCAGACAGTTCTGGTTTAATCACGGCAAAACATACCGGGTGTTTCAAAAGTACTGAGCTGGCTGTTGTGCAGAACAGTGCTCCTGGAACAGTGCTTCCTTCTCAGAAAGGGAGCAGGTCCATAAGGGACAGGAGAATTGTCACCCAGCTTCTTTCTGCCCCTCGGCTCCCTGACCCGTGGGCACCCCCAGGTCGCACCGGCTCCGTTAGAGCTCCCAGTCCTCGATGTGTGCAGGTAGCATTAAAATATTCATGTCCCTAATGATGGCAGAAACGAGGCAGAGCTGCTTTCACCAGAGGGCTTTGCAGGGCAGAACTGTGAGATAAATACTTCTGAGTTTAAAAGCTGCTTCTTTCTCTTAGAGAGATTTGCATGCTGCATCCCCAGCCATGCTTCAGTGTTTCTGACTGTTCCCTCATGGATGTAAAGCCAGAGCAGGGCAATCCCCAATAGTTTTAATTAGCTGATCTGGGATGTTGTACATCCCTGCTATAATGCCAACGGGTGTCTCGTGCCCATGCATTCAGCTCGGTTCTCTGATCACGCCTTGACTCGGTAAAGAAAAACGCAGCATTATTCAGTTTGTTGGTGCTGGGAGCTGTTTGCTTCCTTGGCGTTCTCCAGAAGATGCATTATCCTAGGACTGTCACCCTTCCAGGAAGAGCTTTGATTCAGCAGGGAGCAAAGCCTTCCTGCTGGCTGGGGAGTTGTTTGGCTACGTGTGGTTCAGATCACTGCAGTCCGGGATGAGGTTTCGGATGGGTTCGTGTCTGGGTTTGTGATATGGCGATGGGCTTTGCATAGGGGTTGGCTTGAGTGAGCCAGCTGGAAGGGTGCGTGCCCAGAGAGAGGTGCCAGTAACTTCCAGTCTGCTGCTGGTGTAACTGAGGAGTCGGAGCCTGCGCCGGCGGGTTCCTGCTGCTTCAGCTAATTCTCATTTGATCCCACTACAAAGTCAGTAATACAGCTGTAGACGTAATAAACTTAATTACTTAACTATGGGATCGTGGAGCTGTGACGGAGCATCATTTGATGCATTTGTTTTGAATTGCCTTCAAATAGCTGAATGGGGAGCTGAGTACTTTGGTGGGGAACCCACTACGTGCAACATCTAAAGATTCGAAAAATGTGGTTTTCTCTTTCATTTACAGCTCCCAGCCCCACGACAGCTGTCCCTTACATGTCAGTGAAGTGCATTGATGTAAGAAAAAACCACCACAAAACCAAGTGGCTGATGCCCTGGGGACCCAACCACTGTGAGAAGCTCAAAGACTTCGACGAAGCAGTGAGCAGGCAGATCGAGGCCAACGACATCGTGTTTGCCGTGCACATCCCTCTCCCCAGCAAGGAGATGAGCCCCTGGTTCCAGTTCATGCTTTTCATCATGCAGCTGGACATCGCCTTCAAGATGGACAACGACCTGAGTAAGTCGCTCTGCCCTTTATCACATGCTGGCTGTGGGCTGTTTTTTTTCCCCAGTGTCTGTTTTCATCCACCTGCTTTTATCCAGCACCACATGCTACCTGGTGACGTGCCCGCACGCAGCGAGGCGATGCAGCAACCTGCCCCAAGGCTGGGGGTGAGGAACGAGGCATTGCAACGTGGGCGTCTCCAGGGAAAGCTGCTTGCGCTGCGTTAGCGGGCGGCTAAGCAAATGGTGAACAGGTTCCGTGCTAAAGTACGCAGAATATCAGGACCTGCACTGGCGTAAATCCAGCAGGTTGCTTTCACAGCATGCGCTCCTGGGTTTCGGAAACTTTTCCAAAGTATCTCAAGTTGCTGAGCACGCAGCAATGGTTTGCAGTAGGTAATACCACTGAACTCTTAAAAGCTGAAAGGGACTTGTCCCACTTCTGAGCATCAACATCCCGCTCCTTGCACAGGCTCTGCACACATGCAGCCGCTTGATGAGTTGAATCCTGCATCCTCCGTGGGGTAAGTTTGCCTCTGGCTGGAGGAGTTTGGCCTCCGAGGAGGTGCTGGAGGCACTGCGGTGACCTGCTGGAGGCGGTGGCAGTGGGGACACCCCTGCAGAGGCTGCTCGCCTGCTGCTGTGCCACCTCACTGGACTTTAGTTCCCCTGCCTCAGTCTGCGTGGAGGTGGTGAAAAGCAGTCTCAGGACATAATTTTAAATGTTTTTTGTATCTCTGCCCCAAAACTCCTTTGTACAGATAGTTCAACTGGTTGGTTGTTTCCCAGTGCCATAGATTTTAAGCTGTGGTGTCTTGCTCCATGTTCACCAAGCACTTTTGTATGGTCAGTTTCTGAACTGTGAGCTGAAGTAGTCAGTAAATGAAATCATCCATCCACATGCTTACACGAGGCTTTGCCATAATTACAATTTTAATTTCTTCTGCAATTTGAGTTTGCTCACTGGCGAACTGCAGTAGCTGCCCTGCCTTCCATCACATGCTGAGGTACGGGCTTGCTTGGGTCTGATAAGGGCAGATGGAAAACACTTCTTGGCCTTGAAAGGGCAGAGTTCAAATTAAACATCAGAACTGTGCAGGTACAGGAACCGTGGAAGAAGCTGTCTTACTGGGATTCAACCTCAGTACCTGAAGAAGATGAAATACGCAAAAACCCCTACAAAAGCCTGCGAGATGAAGTCAGGAGCAGCAAGGGCAGGCTGCTCTGCCCCTTGCTGAAAGAACAACTGTAGGCGTGTTTGCACATTGTGAAGTGTTTTGGAAAATCCCTCTCTCTAACAGCCATAACCTAACAACAAATAAACAATTTACTTCTCAAACTGGTCCAACCCGGGGCTTTGGCAGCTCTCTGCCTGCTGCCGTCTGCCTCTTTGCAGGCCTGGCTCGAGTGCCCGCAGGGAGCAAAGCGTCTGCGGCTCCTTCACTGCCCTGCCTGGTCAAAGGGGCCTGCTCCTCCCCAGCTGTGTGCTGTGTCGTCATCGAGGGAAGCTAAAAACGAGGTCTTCTAAAGCTTGCGTGCATGTTCTTAACCCTGTAATTATCTAACATATGGAGAGCGGCTCTGTAACTTCACCAAGGCCTCGGCTCCTTGGCTCCACCAGGCCGCTGCGCCTGGAGAGGCTCCTGGGGTGCCAAACTGCAACTCAAATTTTCTTTGAGATGAAAAAAAAAACAGAAAAACTCATCTTTTGCCACCCTCTGGTTAACAAAAGCAAGGGCTGGGGGATGAGCTGGACCAGCTTTGCAGTCCGAGGTGGCTGCTGGTGTTCCTGGTTTGTAAGAAGTGTTGGGAGCCATGGCATGCAATGCTTTGTTTTCAGTGAGCGTTTGGCACATCTTCAGGTTTTTCTTTCATTGACTGAGGAAAGCTTAAAAATGCTGTTTTCCTACACTTTATGCCAAGCTGAAGTCAGATGTAAATTAAGTGTGAAATCTAAGCAACCAGTGAATAACACACTTCTTGCTTGCTAAATTGTGTCGTAAAAAATTTAAAAAAAAGGTAGCAAGAAAGTTGTTAACCTAAAATAATTACGTATGCGTGTCTGTATCTTGCTGCTAACTCTGCATTAGTTTTACGAGCTTCGTTTATCAGACAATTGGAATAATCTCCCAAAGCAGGTGAGGTCACCTTATTTCTTCTCTCAGAGCAGTGTTGGGAAGATGCCTCTGCCCATAGGGGACATCTGTGTGCTCTATGCATCCCGGGAGCAGCTGGGGGAACCCAGGCTCCATCACCCACTGGGAAGGGATTTCCCTGCAGTGGGGTGTACTGGAGGGCACCCAAAACACCCTGCTGGGATCCTGCCCTTCAGAGGAGCTGCCCTGCTGCATTCAACTGCTTGGGACATAGCTCAGCTGTTAAACAGCTGAATTTTATTTCCCTCATGTTTATCCCTCGTGCAGAGCTGCCAGCGACTCGGACTTAATCTCGCATCCAAGTTGTCTTTGTCCTTTCCCAATGCGCTGTGCATTCAGTCATTGAAAAGCAGGCCCTCTCCAGAAGAGGGGGAGGAGGCAGAAAGAGAAACTAGACGTGCTGCCCCGCACCTTCATCACAAAAGCTGTGGCAGGGGGGTTCTGTGCTGCCCCCACAGGCAGAGGGGCTGTGGGTTAGGGTTAGGGTGAGCGCAGAGCTGTGGGAGGGACAGGGTGTGGGGTGACACCGTGCCGGCTGCCAGCAGCTGGGGCTCAGCCACCAGCTCACATACAGGCTGCTTGTGGAAGTTGGAGTGTTTCTCTCTTACCCTGCAATTACATCTCATTCCCATCGTTGGAACCAGCAGGCCCTTCCAGGGGAGGGATGGGGGACTGGAGGGTCCCTTGGGTCCCCTGTGCCTTCCCAGCACCGCAGTCCCCTGCCAGCACTCCTCCTGCTTCACTCCGCTCCTTGCTGCTGCATGCCCTGGATGGGGTACCACAGGGACGCACCCTGGTGGGACGTGCTGTAAGCCTGGAGGGGTGTTATTTTTTTTATTACCACTGTTTTTTTGGCCTGGCACGCTGCCCTGGGCCCTGTGCATTTGGCAAGCAGTTGTGTTCTGAGCAGGGAACGTCGGCCCTGCTCCCCGAGCTGTGCCGCAGCGTGGCCGTGTGTCCGTACCGAGCTGTAGCTCCTGCACCTCCATCCCTCGCCGAGCAGGGCCCTGCCACAGGCACGCAGGCACCGCAGAGCTGCTGCCCTGCCCCGCTGTCACCTCGGGGAAAAATAAACATGAAATGGTTTAATAGCGGTTTGGCATCGATGAGCGAGCCATCCCTCAGGAGTACAGGGTACGGCGGCGCGGGGTATCAGATAATGCTGCCTTTATTTATCGGAGGGCGTAGCAGCACGGAGGGGCCCCTGCGAGTTTTCTCTTTAAAAAAACATGCTTTCCTCCCTTTTTCTAGCTAGTGAACTTAAAATATTAATACGTGAGGGACTTCTTGCTGCTTTGCTGTTGGAAAGAAATGGCGTACAGCATGGCTGTGCTGCGTGCTCCTGTTCGGAGTCATGTCATTTGTGTCTCTTTGGAGGTTTTTGTAACTTCAGAGAGCCAGCGAAGCACAGAGGCATATTGTAAGTAATTCTAACACCTCTGTTTGCTAGCACACACTTCTTCCCAGATAGCCGTATTAGCATGCAGCTGGCACGGAGCCATCCCCAAAACAACTTCTCCATTTTTAGACTATTGTTGTGCGAGTGAAGATCCCCTGTGCGAATAACACACTGTAAAGTGAATCATGGAAAAGATCTTGGGCACTGAATAGTCTGCAGTAAAATACTAGGGAAAAAAGGGGTGGGGAGGGTGGAGGGGCTGAGAGCACGAGAGGCACCGAGCAGCCCTGTAGCCCTTCCTGCAGCTTCTGTAGCCCCATGCCTGGGGTGTCACTGAGAAATCTGAGCTGGGAGCGCCACCGAGATCATCTCTGACTGTGCTTGGTCATCCGTGGGACATGCAGTTAGCTAAACAAACTTGTCTTTTTTAATTATTTATTTTTTTTTATTAAGATAAACCTGTGACACCAGCCAGATTGTCGCTCTGTACCGGAGCTGCTGGTATCAGGGGTAGTTACGCAGCCCTTATCTCCGAGGTCTGCGTGGCCGGGTTTGCTGAGGCATTGCTCTGCCCCAGGCCTGGCCCGGACAGCTCCATCTCGGTGCTGGGTCAGACAGATTCCTATCTCTGGGTTTGTACCTTTTGTCGTCAGGAAATTCTGGAGAATCTTGTTCAGCGTGCACGGAGGAACTGAGTAATGACTTTCCCTCCAGTAGCATCTACCTGAGTGCAGGTAGATGCCAGCTTCTCCTCTTCCTTCCTCCCTTGTATTTTCCCTCTTCTGCTGTGGCTCAGCCTTGAATAATTGCAGTACTCTGCTCTCTGTCCCTGCTCTTCTGAACTCAGCCTGCCTTTGCTGCTTCTTTATAGAAAGGAAATTAGGAAGCTGTTTGCTTATCTCTTGGCTTCAGCTGCTGCCATCGACCTGAGACCCCATTAGGATTTGGCTGCTCTAATGCTGCCTGGTCCCCAGACACCCGCGTTCCCCCGCAGGGCTGTGTCCCTCCTGCCACCAGCTGGCCACAGGCTGCTTCATCGGGGTCCCAGCGCTGGGGACAAGGAGCCTGAGCTGCCAGGAGAGTGCTCAGAGGGCACCGAGGTGTCCCACAGGGAGGCCATCCCCTCACAGCAATGAGAAAACCGTCCTTGTGCAGCTCGTGCGGGTGCTGCGTGACTTCCCCCCCCGCTGCTGATTTTTATCTCTGGCAGCGCGCCGTTCCCAGGGCATGGCTGAGTGTCTGGGGAAAAAGAAAAAAAAAAAAAAAGAAGAAAGCAGAAGTAAAAACCAACTTGACTGTCAGTCTCCTGCCTCCTGCGCCTTCCTCCCATGCACTGTTTTGACAGTAAACAGCACAGCTCTGAAACACCTCGCCTTTATCTCAAAGCCGGGCCCGGCGGGGTGTCAGCTGCTGCCTGTCTGCGGGCAGGAGGAGGCACGGGGCACTACGAGGGCTGTGGCTGTGCTGGGAGAGGGCAGGCACCCCCACCTTGCCTGTACAGCCCTCTGTTTTAGTATTAATTAGCACCAAACCTTCTTTAGATTCATCTCTTGCCAAACAGCGTCTCACTGTCCTTGCTCGTCCCCTCTCCGAAGATTTACGTATCGGGAGCTGATGGCCCTGCAGGGCCTTCGCCCAGGCTCTGCCCTAATGGGAGAGGTTCCCCCGATGCGGAGCGTGATGGAAATTCAGAGGGGGGTTGTAACGCGTTGCTTTGAAGAGGTACGCTGGTGTGTGTTTTCTGCCGTCTGGTTTTCATCCTCAATGGCAGCAGCAGCGTTCGGATTACCCAGATGAAATAATGAAAGCTGTTTTCCTTGGATTTACTCCCAAGCATTCCAGTTGGTTTTATGGCTTCTGAAATGAAGTTTGTAGTCCTTTCTAATTGGGCCAAGTTTAACCTTATGTTCCCATTTATCTGGTTTTGCTGGTCTCCTAAAGAGCGGACCTGAGCCTGTTTGGTGGAAACCCAGCGACCTGCGGGGAGGAGCCCGCTATCAGCCTGCCGGTACGGATCACGGGTGCGCGCAAAAACCCTCGGACAAATCCCGTTGAGTCCACACGAAGGCAGAACAGAGCCACCTCCAAACGCTGTATAAATAGCAGGGCTGAACCACAGATGCCATCCACGCCCCTTCCCATCACTTCGGATGAGTGTGCCACCACATATCCCCCACGCAAAGAAGGCCGAAGGAGATGGCCGAGACGTGGGACATGCGGCGCTCCAAAAGGTCCCCGCTCGCTCGCAGACACCAAGCAGCCCCCTCCAGAGCTCCGAGGACCAGATTGTTTTTGGCGTGGTGCAGCGCTCCGTGCCGAACTTCCAAGCTCACCGAGCGCCGATGTTTTCCCTCGCAGCCCCTTCCCCGTGCGCGGGGTGCGGCCCCGAGAGCCGGCAGCCCCTTTTCCACGCAGCCCCTGCTGCAGAGCCGTGGGCAGTGACATTTTGCTCGCCTCCACCTCTCCCCTGCCCAGGATGCAGGTGGTGATGGAGCCCTGCTGGGAGGTGTGTGTGTGTGTCAGCTTGCCCGCGGAGGCGTCGCTGTCCCTGTGCCAGCAGGCGTGCCACCGCACCCTGCACGGGGACCCGCCGGCACCTCGGCACCGGCACGGGGAGCGAGGCACGGAGCTGGCACGGCCCTCGGCAGCTCTCCGAGGGGCTGGGGTGGCCGAGGGAAGCAGGCGAGGCCGCAGCGTGAGCATGCTGCAGAGCGCGTGCCTCTGGCGGAGCCTCGCCTTGGAGCTGTGCCTGGTAATTGGGAGGATTTCACATCTGGCGGAGCTGGTGCGGGCTTGCCGTGGGTTTTTAAGCTGTGTTTGTGTGTTGCTGCTTGGCAGGCTCAGACTGTAACTCTTTCAGTCTCACGAGCTGGCTTTGGGGAGCTCAGTAAGACTCCTCCAGCCCTGTTGCCTCCTTGCAGCAGCGACCTCCTGGCTGCACCCTAGCGAGAGCGTGTTTAAAGGCAGGTACACCCCGTGCTCGTGCTGTGAACAGGCCCAGGAGAGGATGGGTCGGCTGTTCCCACATGAACACGAACAGCAGTGCTCTGAGGAGCTGAAAACACTGAAATACATGCTGGAGCTGCAGGTTTTCCATGTGACACTTCCATCCCTCCTGCCCCACGGTTCAGGGTGGAATTGCTGGCCTGCTGCAGCACCCGAAGCCCAGGAACCCTCCACCTCACCTCTCCTAATCCGTGATTTGCCCCTCTAGTTTTTCCTCCAGCTATGGGAGAGTACGAAACTGCTGAGCCAAGCTCGCTGTGGCTGCCCTACCTGGGTGCCTCCGTTCCGTGTGTGCTTGCTGGCGTGCAAGTTGGTGCAGCCGTGCGGGTGGAAAGCAGCCAGTGCCGGGGGGTGCAGGGGGAGGACCCCAAAGCCCTGCTGTAGAATTGCCTGGGTTAAACAATTCGTGTAGGAGACATTGGTTCCTTCATGTGGAGTTGTTTATCAGGACTTTCTTTTTTCTGGCAGGGCCAACTTTAATTTTTTCTTTCTTTTTTTTTTTTTTTTTAAAGGAACCGGGTAGAAGATGGATCTTCTTTATACACCTAACCATATGCAGTATATACTGTTGTATAGTTCTTTTTTTGGGTGGTTTGCTGTAAATCAAAGCTATTTCAGTGTCAATATAAGGTAAATCCTGCGCTGCAATGTCGCTGCTTCCCGAAGCAGAAGGACCTCCAGCTGCGTACCCTCGCATTACCTGCAGAAAGTGTGGCTACCAGCCTGGCTGCTTGCTGCTCTGCCAACCCACAGTGAAGTCTGATGGACTTTTTTGGTCAACTGCCTGTCTCTGCAACTGTCTCTGCTCCAGTTTTATGCGAATTATTGTTCCTAATGCTATATGAATAAGTAATGCTCTTCACCCACAACCATAGTGCAGCGGCACATCATGGTATGTTAGCAAGACATCAGACCTCCATGACCAGGAAGAATTGGGTTCTTTCTTCTCTACCAGAGGGGAGATAAATATTTTGAAAAATGGGATTTGAAACATATTATTCAGAATGCAAAAATTTCCATTTGTCTCCATAACTGTGTGCCTCTCATAGATCCTCCCTTTCTGTACCATCGGTGTCTAACGAGCTCCGTGTTTCCTTCCTCTTGCAGAAGAAAACGCAGAAATCACCCTGGATGTGTCGTTAGCGTATCGCGATAACATGTTTGATGAATGGGAAGAGATAGCACACGCGATAGAGATCAGGAAGCTGAAATGCACCTTTGGCTCTCCAAAAGTAAGGTGTTCTGATGATGCTGGGGGTGGGCTGGGGTGGGAGTCATTCTCTTCCTTTCCTTTGTGGTGCTTTGTAGGATTGTTCAGTTGTATCTTTCAGGCTTGTCACCTTTCTCTTGGCTTAAAATCTTTGAAAATCTGATGAGCTCTACATGCAGCTTGGTTCCCTTTGTGGCACAAGAGAAAGGGTGAAGCCAGGTGGTGAGGAAGAAAAGGTGGGAGGTCAAAGCACAGACCCAGGTGCAGGCAGAATTGTCCTCTAACGTGTGGTCTGGCTGAAACTTGAAGGCTTTGGGATCTGTGTACCCAAAACCATTCCAGAGAACTTGGAGCTTCCCATCTGGTGCTTTTGTGATGGACAAAACCTTGTTCTTCAGGAGCAGCAAGGAAATAGCCCATCAGGGACACTGCAGCACTCACTGAACTGGGAGAGGTGGGGTGGGAGTTTCTTAAAATAACTTCTTAATGCCTTGACTGCAATCTGATAAGTGACGAGCACAACTAGCAATGACCCAAAACAATCAGAAACTTAAGGAAAAAGGTCCCCAACCCACTGATGAGTCTCCAGACTTGCACAGGGTCTCCCCAGGCCTTCAGAGAAGGTGGGGGTGAGCAGATGGTCTCTCGGTGCCAATAATGCTCTTGGGCAAGCTGAGTGTTAGGGCCTGTGTGGCCGCCCACCACGCAGGACGTGGCTGACCACGGTCTTGCCGTTTTGTGCCCTTTTGCTAGACCCTGGAGTCCGAAGGCCGTCACTACGACTGCGACTTCCTCCCCTTCATGGAGATCGGCAGCGTGGCTCACAAGTACTACCTCATCAACATCCGCCTGCCCGTCAACGAGAGGAAAGGCATCAACGTGGGCATTGGGGAGATCAAGGACATCCGCCTGGTGGTAAGTGTCTGCCTCGCTGCCCCTCCTCAGAGGGACTGCGCCCCGCGGTGCTGCCACCAGCTGGGGCACCCGCAGCCCCTGCCTGGTTCTCCTTGATCCACAGCAGAAGTCCTGCTCTTCTCCATGGGTAGCTTCTGCCTGAAAATGTTCATGGCACCCCAACTTTCCTCCTTCACAAGGGGTCCATCCCTCTGAGGGATGGTGCAGGGACCTGTCTGCCTGTCACAGATGAGAGCATGGGGAGATGAGACACAGAACAGCAGGGCTCAGAGGGGAGCAGCTCTCTCTCACATCTGGCTATCACCAAACAGATGCTCGAGGTGGCAGTCAGCTGTCCTTGCTCCTGCCCTCCCGTGCTGGAAAGCCTCCTCCCGCTGTCCCTTCCAGCAGCGGGCAGCCAGCAGGCTGTGGTGGCTGCAGACGGCGGTGGGAGGGCATGTGTCTGGAGAAATGCATTAATTTGGCCACTGCGTTGCCCACCAGCGGTGACTGAGCTCTGTGACTATCTTGTTACTCGTCTGAGCCGTGCTGTCAGTTTTTTCCACGCTGTGTCAGAAGTGCCGCTCTCGCAGACCGCTTCCCACCTCGCGATGGACGCTGTGGGTTTTGGCATTTGTTTCCAACGGGGCTTTTGAAGCCTGCTCAGATGGCCGGGATGCCGTGTGGGCAGCTGCTCCCTTCCCTGTGGTGGTCAGGCCGCGTCTTTCAAAGGGTGGTTGTGTCTGCATGTGCTCGCGTGTCAAACGCTGCGACGTGCCTGCCTCTCCTGCCACCCCTGTAAGCACAGGCACGGAGTGATGATGTTCAAACCTGTCCAGCTGTCACGTTGCACCTCGTTCCTCCTTAGGGTATCCATCAAAACGGAGGCTTCACGAAAGTGTGGTTTGCCATGAAAACCTTCCTCACCCCCAGCATTCTGATCATCATGATCTGGTACTGGAGGAGGATCACGCTGATGACACGGGCTCCTGTCCTGCTGGAGAAGTGAGTGGGGGCGCGTGTGCCTGGGTGGGGTGACCCTGGCCGAGGTGGAGGCTGCTCCCAGGCAGGGCACGTCTTTGGGGGACAGGATTCCTCTCTTCTCCCTCTCCTGTCCACTCCCTGCACCCAGGAGCACCCAGAAACCTCAATATTGTCACTGCTTCCCCACTAACCCCCCGGAGAAGATGTTGCTTTTACCCGTGGCTGCTTGGAGGAGCTCAGTGCCAGGGGCTTTGCTGGCACGAGGTGCCACCTCCTGGCCCTGGTGACAATCTGCTGCCCCTGCCTGAACAGTGCGGGGTTTTCTTGTCACCCGCTGGGCACACCTCTGGCTGCTATGGCTCTGTGTTTTCTCCCTGCAAACTGGAAATAGATGGAGATGGTGTTTCTCCCTCTCCAGGGTGATCTTTGCTCTGGGAATTTCCATGACGTTCATTAACATCCCAGTGGAGTGGTTTTCCATCGGCTTTGACTGGACGTGGATGCTGCTCTTCGGAGACATCCGGCAAGGCATTTTCTACGCCATGCTCCTGTCGTTTTGGATCATCTTCTGCGGAGAGCACATGATGGTGGGTGTGACAGAAAGGAAGGTGGTTGCCGTGCCCCCTGCCCCTTGCAGCAATGCCTGGCAGCTCCCTTTTCCTCACTGGTTGGGATTTGGAAGCAGCGCTGTGGGGTTTCGTTCCTGGGGAGAGGACTGCTGGCTAACTTGCTCTTCCTCATTTCTCCTCCTCCTGCCCACCTCCTGACCCTTTGATTAGGACCAGAACGAGCGGAACCGCCTCTCGGGGTACTGGAAGCAGGTTGGACCCATAGCTGTCGGCTCCTTCTGCCTCTTCATCTTCGACATGTGCGAGAGGTGGGTTCAGTGCTGCCCTGGGGATGCACGGCAGGCCGAGGCCGGCGGCCACCTCTGAGCACGGGGCTCGAGGTGCCTTGGGGAACGAGGGCTTCGATCCTTGGGGCTGGATTCCCTGCCTCGTGAGGAGGGAGAGGGCTCCCAGTGAAGACGCTGAGGCCTTTGGGCACTTCACAGCAGCACATCTTGTCCTAGGAAGACACGTGTCCTCCTTGTGTCCTCCTCACCCATGAGGGAAAGCAGCACGGGGCTCTGCCAGCCTCTAGGCCTCCGTGACAGCTCTGTGTTTTCTCTCTTCGCAGGGGAGTGCAGCTGAAAAACCCCTTCTACAGCATCTGGACCACCGAGGTCGGCACGGAGCTGGCTGTATCCTTGACCGGGCTCTGGCAGGCCCACGTGCTCGGTGTGGGTCGAGGGGGGAGACGAGACCTTCCTCCTCCTGGCTGAGCTGTGTGGTGGGGCTCGGGCGTTGTGGGGAACCCTGGTGGTGGCTGCAAGAGGTGGTCGTGGTAGGTTTGGTGCCAGGTACCTCCGGCACCGGTGCTGTGCTTGGGGACGTCAAGGTCTGGGATGCAGCAGGGGGAGATCCAGGTCAAGGGTGCCATCGTGGCCACCCCACAGGGAGGTTATTGATGACCTTCCTGATCGTATCAGAAGTAAATCACCCTAATAATGTTTTCTGCTACTTCATGTCACTTTCCTTTAACTTGCGCTGCTCAGATGGCCTTTATTATAGTTGCAGGAATCTGCTTGTGCCTTTATTTTCTCTTCCTGTGTTTTATGGTCTTCCAAGTTTTCAGAAACATCAATGGAAAGCAGTCAAGCCTGCCGGCAATGAGCAAGGTTCGCTGTCTTCATTATGAGGTAGGCACTCCTTCTTGCACCATTTGTGTTTTCACAATGCGTTTTCACCCTTAAGGACTACACTAAACCCTTCGCTGTCAATACAGGCCTGAACTGGAAAGCCTGATCCTCAGCTGCTCAAGTCCCCCAGCTGCCTTTTGTTCCTTTCAACTGCTGTTACATTTTTTCCTGTATTTGGCTCTTTGGTCCTGATACAACATTTTAATCCCTCAGGAGGGTGTGTAAGCCAGCTCTCTTTTTGCCTTTTTTTTTTTTTTTTGAGTGGTTGTCATCTCCCAGTTTATCGATGTGTGTTGGGGGATAGAATAAAATTGCTGAAACTGCCCTTTAAATTACTACGGGGAGAAAGTGCTCCCAGTCCCTCAGTCTCTCCTTCTCTAATATTAATGATTGTGTTTAATGGCAAGTATTACCAAAACCACCAAGTTTTTCCACGGCACAAATTCAGATTTATGGGGTAGTCCTAACCAAATCGCAGGAGAGAAACTGTCACACAAAGGTCAAAACCCGACTTGCTCAGCTCATTTTCCCCTTTTTTAGCCTGTAATTTTGTATGTTGTTTCTGCCCTGGCTGTCTTCAGCTGCTGCAGAACATGAGGAGCTCTCTCTAGCTGCTTGAGCTGGGAGAACCTCTTGTTTTCATGGCTGTGTAAATATTTATAAGCAGCATTGTTGTGTATAACGATGGTCACTTCTGGTTTCAACAGGCTGGTTATCACCCATCAGGGATGCACATGAAACATAGAAAATCAGACTTGAGAGAATTTGCACAAGATATTCAGCTTTTTTTTTTTTTTTTTTCCATCTTTCCCTTTAGCAAGAGGCACAGGATGTTAGCTTGTGTTGTAGAGCTGTTGCGGCCGTGCTGTAACTACAACCATCTGGCAAAGCACGAATCTGGCCTGGAAGAGTTAAACTAATGGTCATTTGTTGTCACTGTGGAGCCCGGTAATGACGCACACACAGACATTTCCATCAAAATTCCCCAAATGGTTTAAAAAAAAAAAAAAAGAAGAAGAAGAAGAAGAAAAACAAAACCAAAACAATTTTTAAGTGAAAACTTAAAACTATCAAGAGCAAATACAGTACGTGGTACGATTCCCAGCCAAGAGATTTTGAGCCATAAAGTTTCTTATAATTTACATTCTTTTGTAGTGCACAAAGTAATTTTGACAAGCGTTCAGAATTGCTGCAGTTTCCTGCCAGAGGGACTCTGGAGGTGGGGATTAGCCCATACAGACCCCTGCTATCACCATACAAGTGTCCCGTTGTCTTGCTAAAACCCGAAATCTCTCCACAGATGTTTGTTTAGTGAAAGCTGTGAGCTATCAGGTAGGCTGTCCCTTGGACGAAACCCGTAGCTCAGACTGACCTGCCTCCTCTCTCACATTAACTCTTTGTAAATCAGTCACAAAGGCAGCTGTAATGGAAAGCAAGAGCTGTCCAGACATGCACACCCTGCTCGGAGCATCGGGGAGGAATGCAGACGTGTGTGGGGAACGGAGAATATTGGCTGTCATGAATGCAGCACGAAGGAGTGGGTGGAGGTTGTTTTGGTTTGGGGTTTCGTGGGTTGGACCCTTTTTTTCCTTTTCCTTTTTTTTTTTTTTTTTATACTCGTGTCTTGTACATGCTAAAAACAAAAATGGGTTTTTGTGGATTCTGTTAACGTGACCAGTGACATTTCTCTCTAAACAGGGGCTGATTTTTAGGTTCAAGTTCCTGATGCTCATCACCCTGGCGTGCGCAGCAATGACAGTCATCTTCTTCATCGTGAGCCAGGTGAGTGTGACGAAATTCAGCTGCATTTGAGAGCATCAGCCTTAAATTCCCCACGTGCTAGGAAGGTTGGGCTACCTGCAGCTCAGAGAGACCAGGCCTCTGTCTTATAGTTCGCTATGATAAGTTGCTTTTTAAGAAGTTGTTTTCATGTATTTGAAACTTCCACAAAGGCCTTTGGCACACAGGGTCTGTGTTTTTTGAAATATCAGCCAAAACAGTTTAGTCATTTCTGAGAACTCAGCAAGAGCAAAAATGTTCTGTTCACATTAAAAGAATCTGGTGGCTTTTATACCCACAAAGAAATACCAGAATTCAGTCTGTCCTGGTTTTGACTTTGCAACCCTGTTGTTTCTAGCAAGATATATACCCAGTTATTCTGAGCTGTGGTGCAGTCTCTCTGTACGCATGAGCTGATCTAGCTGTTTAAATGCACTTTGATGGTTTACTTCAAGTAACAGTCTCCTGGTAAGTGACATCTTTGAAACAGATGCTATCTTATGGTTGTTCCTAAGCGTAAGCAGCTTGTAGTTTCAGGAGAACAGTTGTACAGCCTTGCAAATCCAACGTTACAGAACAGCATCTGCAGGAGCAGGGTCTCACTCACTGCATCCCTTACGCTTTGGGGTATGTGGTGGGTCCCAGTGGAAAACACAGCAGCAGATGATTTTGCTCGTCAAAATCTGTTCGGCTGAAGCACTGGTATGAGAAATGCCACTTGGCAATTCAATTAATCACCGAGTATTAATGACTGTAGCTGTCACTGCGTATGGGCGTAACACAAACGATCTTGTCCAGCTCCTCTTTTCAAGCTGAGCTTTTGTCTTGCCCTGAAGGCAAGGTTGTGCTGCTGTGGCTCGTCTTTGGAGCAGAACGTCCTGGTGTTTTCACAGGAAAGCTCTTCCTGTCAGGAAAAGGCATGCTGCTGCCTTGTGTCTCTCCCTTTAATGGCAAGCCAGCACTGCACTGTGAACAGTGCGTGTGTCTTCAAGTGATATTAATATTGATGATATTTTGGTAAGTCTTGACAGATCTCCATGTCTAAGGCTGATGCAGTCAGCCTGGGCCTCTCTCGTGAGGCAGAAGCAGCAAGAAGGCATTCAGCACGCTCGCTTTTCACATTATTCATGCTGCTTCCCCTTGTACAGGAGGCCTATTTATAGAAGTCTGATGTTTTCAGATGTAAGGAGTTGTCTCTGAGGTACTGCCCTTCGTGTGCCAGCCTTTGCTGAACACCCCAGCTTTGACAGCTTCTATTGCAGCCTGTGAAGGATTGTGCCACGGTTAGGAATCAAAGTTATAGGGATCCTGGTGCAACCACTCTAAGTACCATTTTTCCTGCATGTTGGGGCAGAAGAAGAGAGTGCTCCCCTGCCTGGGTGACTGACTCTGTTGTACACGTGTTGTCTTCATCCTGGGGAACTGAGGCTTTTTTTGTGGATTTGCTCCAAGCCAAAGCCTCAGGGGTCACATCTGTGTGTGATTCCGGCCTCGCTGACCGTCTGCTTTCTCACGGGCAGGTGACAGAAGGCCACTGGAAGTGGGGGGACATCACGATCCAGGTGAACAGCGCCTTCTTCACCGGCATCTACGGGATGTGGAACCTCTACGTCTTCGCGCTCATGTTCCTGTACGCGCCCTCACACAAGAACTATGGGGAGGATCAGTCAAACGGTAAATGGCTCCAAATCATCTACATGGGAAGGTTACCATGAGAAGAAAGCAACAAAAAGTGGGGGGTATTTCTGTGTATCTTTCTTGCCAAAGTGCCCATGCAGCACACTGAAATGTTATGCAAACGAGGGTTTGTTCTTCAAAGCACTGCTGTTCCAGCAGACATTTTAATTATTGACTAGGCTAGACAGGTTTGAGTATTCAGGCACGGCTGTCTAAAACCTTTTAGCTCGGTTTTTGTTATTTTTTGCTATTGCCCAGTTGTGACTGCATAGCTCAAACATAGGAGTGGGAAAAGGGTTGGAACTGGGGCAAGGGGAGAATGGCAGTGCTGTTGGTTTCCTTCTGGTGGCCTCCAGTAGCACCGAAATCTTCATCTGCCAACATGCCCACATCTAAATGACCTCAATTAAAAGCGTTCGTAGAAACTGTGCATAGAACATAGTTCAGGTAGCTCCTGAGAGCCTGGGCTGAACAAAAGAGATCTTTTTGCCTTCTAATTGCACAACACTGTATGGTGAGGGCAGCCTGATGGTATCACTGTTTCTCAGGTGACCTGGGAGTGGGCAGCGGCGAGGAGCTCCAGCTCACCACCACCATCACCCACGTGGACGGCCCCACGGAGGTTTACAAGCTGGCTCGCAAGGAGGCTCAGGAGTAAGGCCGAGATCCCGGCGGCTGAGACGCGAGACAAAGTGGAGTACACAGGACGACACAACGCCCTCCTGCAGGAGATGTGTCCGACGTAACTTGCTTTCTGAGCACCCAGCATCTAGTGTATTTTCACAGAGCAGTGACGCCGAGCATAACATTTGTAAACTCTTTAATATGTTGTAGTTATTTCTGGGGGGAGGGATATGTATATTGTGTTACACTCAAGCACGTAAAAATCTGCTAGAAAAGCATTAATGTTGCAAAGTCGCACGTTCGGGCGGTACAAGTGGCAGAGCTGGCCTTGGGCTATTTCTGCTGGGCTCTGTGTGTGTGCCTGTGCATGAGGATGGGGAGGATGGAGCAGAACTAAGGCTTCGTTTTGAAAACATTTAATTCACGCATCTAAAATTGTATTGAACAGTGTTCGAGGCCTTTGGTACAGCTCTGTAGCCCCACAGCAAACCTATCACTTGAATGAAACAGAGCTGGAGAAGGGGGCAGACTGTTGGTCATAGTTAAGATGTAAAAGAAGCAGCTACCTGCTATTTCGGTAGGCTTCACAGCTGCCTGTTAAATACAGGGGAATGTCCAAACTGGATTGCAGGAGAAATGTGTGCTCCTGTCCCAGTGCCCAGAGGTACTGATCTCACAGCCAGCTCCTGCCTGTTCTCAGCCCCGTTGGCTCCCCTCGCTCTAGTCTTCCTCTGTCTCACCTTTTTGATACATCTCCTTCATTTTTCTGCTGCTTACGTACCAGGGGCAGAAGAGCAGGGCCCCGGGGTGGGCAGGAGTCGGGCCCTTTCCAAGGGAAATCCACGTGGCACACACTCACGCAGGCGTCTGCTCCTCAGACGTGGTCCCGCACCCCGTGCTGTGGCTGCTGGTCTGACTCAGAGCTTAAACTGGGCTGTACTGGGGGCAAGTCACGAGGCGTGCTGGTGGCTCGGACACAGCCAGAAGGGTTGGTGCTATTCCAGACCCACCTTCTTGTAGGGCCTGGGAGAGAACTTGAGGACACGGCTGGCCTTGGTACCTGGCACTGGCACGTCTGAAACCCCCCAGTAACACGCAGCTCAACCTCCCCACCCCGCTTTTGTCCCCACAAGGTAACCTGCTGCTGCTCTCTGTTGCATTTCCCAGCGGGACCACTGCCCCAAATGCATTGCTCTGCTGCAGCCCCGGTAAGAACAGCACTCTCGAGTGGCAGTAAGATGCCCTGAATTGGAGCTACAGCTCTGAAGGAGAGGCTAGTACAGGTAATCTTCCATCCCCTCAGCTGCTGAGAGCCCCAGGCTGTGCACCATCAAACGGGGCTTGGCACAGCGTGCCCAGCAGACCCCATGCACAGAAGGGTTTCCTTGGCTTTGTTAATGGGCTGTGAGGGACACTGAACGCCACACGCCAGGTGAAGTCCCTCGTGCTGCTGTGTCTGAACGTGTGGGATTGCTGTAGCACAGAAAAAGTGCTAAATGCTCCTTAAAGAAGGAGCTTTGGATGGTTTGGGATACTTGAACTGGAACACCAACCATTTGGGGGAAGTTTGTATCTCTGTAAAGCGGGGTGCTGGTGCCCCTGGGGGAATGGTTATAGGGAATGGTTAAAGGAAATGAAAAAGGAAGGGGGCACGCTTATTGTAGAGCACAGAGCAACTCCTGGGACCACACCTTCAGCACGGATGGCGATGTGCAACCCATTTACCTTCAGAAACAAGTGCTGGGGAGAGCAGGCACGATGCACAGCAGCAGTTGTTCTGTTGCAGAGTGGGTTAGACAAATGCCCACAGCCCCAACTCCCTCATTGCCCTGGCTGAGTGCTCGACTTTGCAACGTTAACGTTCTTTTTACCTTGGGTTCTTACGTGATATTTATGTTGTTCCCATAGATGTGTCCATGGTTTCTTTTACAGCTTAGGATAGCATTGCGTTTTGTAAAGGCTCTTTACAGACGGGGCATTGCAGCTTTAAAACCAAATTTTGTGTCAAACACTAACAATTTGTTTACGGGGTGTGTGTCTGTGTGAGCGTGCGCGCGTGCGTGTGTACTTTTTTTATTTCTTAATTCCTAAGCCCTACTCATCTGTCTCGGAAATAGTCCCTGGGTCTTATTAAAATATATTCTTTTTTTTTGTTTAGGTTGAGTTCACTTTTTACAGAATGCTTTTAAGCAACCTGGAAAACGTGTAGATTTGTTAATTTAAATAAAATATACCATATTGTGGATTTGTCATTGGCCTGGCTTTTCTCTCTCATCTCTCTTCGAACACTTTGTGGTGCAGAGACGCGGGGCTTTGGCACCAAG
Organism: Aythya marila; assembly: GCF_965140915.1. Classification (NCBI taxonomy): domain Eukaryota; kingdom Metazoa; phylum Chordata; class Aves; order Anseriformes; family Anatidae; genus Aythya; species Aythya marila. Next base: position 31,362,969 of record NC_139049.1, on the reverse strand, counting down.
GGCTGCTTGTCCTTCAGCCCTTTGCTCCAGGACTGTTAGCAGCACCACTTCTCCCTCGTTTTGGGAGGCTCTGCTGGGGTCCTGCCGCGGAGCTGACAGCCTGGAGAGGACGTGAGGTGTTGGTTTGGCACTGCACAGCCCTTTGGTTTTCCTTCAGCTCTTCCACCACCTCAGAAATTGGGCGTCTGCCTCCATCTGCTGCTGAATTCGGAGGCGCAGCCGCTTGCTGCCCATGCTTTGGGAAGGGTCCTGGGGTTTTAGCAGCACGGGACAAAACCCAGCCCGTTCCAGCACCATTCCAGCAGCTCAGGCAGCTGCAAGCAGATGCTGCAGCGACCATCACACCATTTCCATCCGTAACCTGGGAAGGAAAGGTTCCCAGCCCTTGTGCTTGGGGAGGCTGCGGTGTGACAGCCACCAGCCCGGAGCTCGGGCTGTGAAGCTGTGCAGGGCTCTGCTGGTTTCCCCAGGGCACATTTTGGGAGCCGGGGAGCCGCGAGGCCGCCCGGTATCTGCAGGCTCCGGGGGCTGCCGAGCTCCTCGGCCGCCCTCTGCCGGCACCGGGCTTCAGAGCTCGAGTTTTATATGGGATTGGAGATTTTAGCCTGACTGCAATTACTGGCTCCTTCTGCCTTCAACTTCTGACATGTGAGAGGTGCCGCAGCTCCACAGGCTGAGCCTCCCCCGAGTGCTGGGCAGGGGCTGAGCATCTCCTGATGCTCTTGGCCATTTCCCCGCTGTTTTGTGCCAGCCTGATCTCGTGGAGAGGGAACGGGCTCCCACTGACGTTGCTGGAGCATCCCGGCATCCCACAGCAGCACGTCTTGTCCCATAGGGCCAGAAAGAAACGCTTCCCACCTCGCTGCATCCTCACCCACCGGGTGAAGCAGCATGGGGGGGAGCTGGGTGCCTCTCGGGATGTCCCCGTGCAGCAGCACAGTGGCTCCAGGTGCTGGATGCCCTCGTGGTGTCCTTTGAAGGTGACACACTGCTGGGTGACAGCATCCCACAGCTCCTCTGAGCCCCATCCCTCCATGCCTGGGGCGTGGGGCAGCATCCCCTGGCTGAGGTGGTCAAAATGCTGCCCTGCCCTTTGGCTGTGTCTTCACCTGGAGCCAGGGATGGTTACACCCACTGCGACAGCCAGGAGTGGGCTCTGCTGGGCAGGGACAGCCCTTTTGTAAGCCAGCACCAGTGGCAGGCACCTTCTGGCTTTACGAATCATTTCTGTAATTCCAGAGAAAAATCCCCTCTCTGCCTCCTCCGCTGTCTCGTGCCTCTCTGTAGGCATCAGCAACACCCAAACCGGCGTTGAGGCGGCGTGCCGAGGTCTGTGTCCCACGAGGAAAAGCAGTGGAAATGGAGAGCAGTGAGGATGGGGCAGCCCCAGCGCCTGGCACCGTGCTCTGCTCGCCCGAGGGGCTCTGGCAAGCGGCTGCTTCCCATTTCAAATGGAAAATCTGGTGGCTGTCAGCTCCAACCCGAGCAAACCCTGACCAGCAGCGGGGCACGGAGCCAGCAGCTGGCGGCCACATCCTTCCTCCGGCCGCCTGCTCTGCCCTTCCCAGGGCAGGGGCTCCACGCCGCACCCTCTCTGCCCTTCCCACCCCTTCCCCTGGTGAGGCTGGCGATGTCCATGCCCAGATGTGTCCCCGCTGGGTGGCTCGCAGCTCCCTTCCCATGGCACTCGGGGGACAGGCCAGGGTCAGGCAGGGAGCGGTGATCCGCCTGACATCGTGCCACGCTTGGGAAAGGTTGTTTGGGATTGGGATATCTGCCTCTGAGCAACAGGGACTAGCCAAGAGAGCGGGTAAGCTAATAATTGCTAGTTAGCGTTTCCTTGCGGCTAATAAATACCTCATAAACACCAGAAACGATGTTTTAGAAATCGTCTCTGGAAATCCCCGTTAATGACAGGATTCGGGTGAAGCGGATGCTCGGCGGGCTGTGAGCACATCTCCCTGCCCGGCCTGACAGGAGCCAAGGGCCAAGAGCTGGGCACGGCCTCTGCCTGCCAGAAAACATCGGGGAGGATTGGGATGGAGCAGCGGCTGTGTCAGCAGCCCACGGGGAGCGTGCCAGGCACGGGCACCATGCACTAAGGGCTCAGCCTTCGTGCAGCAGCCTGGGGAGGGCAGATCTGGCAGGGGGAACGTTTGATGGGAGGGCAGAAATGGGCACGGAGGAGCTGGCTGCCAGCTGCCCTGCGGCAGGGACGTTTGGGATTACATTGGTGTTTGAAAACCGAGATGTTTGGGGGTGGCAGGAGCCTTATCAACACCAAGAGAAAAGGGCTGCTGAAGGAGGGAGCGTGTTAACATGGAAGCTCCTTGAGAAAAACACCAGGGTAGAACAAAATAGCTCCAAAGCCTCCTCCCACCCTTGTTTGTCACCAGCAGGGCTCCAGTCCAGGCGTTCACGGCCTGCCTTCAGCTCCTCTACCTGACTTCTGCAGCTGCTTCAGGCTGCTGTGGCTCTGTTAGCATAAATGTGGCACAGCAACATCCCACCAGAAGCAATCCTTCCCTTCCCTGGCTCCGAGCTCTCCAGGAGCAGCAGTGATCAATGCCCCAGAAGAGATTTCACTCCTCTGCTTACAGACCCGTAAGAAGCAGCAGCATCGCCCTCCTGTGACCAGGCTGTAATTATGGCTTTGAGACCAAGGATTATTAAACATCCTCAGCTCTGTATGTTGGGATAAGCAATTATATCCTGGGTGCCACCAGTGAGTTCAGCCTGCAACAGTGACGGTCACTGCCAGTCTGTGTGGGGAGCAGGGGGGAGCTGGGGCAGGGGGGGAGCGTTTGATGTCCAGGACTTGCCACCAAAGGGCCACACAGTCATATTTGTGGGTGGTCTGCAGGTAGAAGCTGAGGATAATCACATCCCTGGAGTCCTTCAGAAGTACTTTATTTGCCCCTTTTTAGAGCTGTTTCCCCCCCATCACTTGTGATCCACAGAATCAGGGGAAACACCAGGGGCACCATCTTCAACCATGTTTTCATTTACAGCTTCTGTGAGAAACAGTTTGTAGGATGGCTTGGGTGAGCTGATCCGGTGACCTAATGCTTTAGAGCACATTCTTATTTTACAAATCGCAGTTACATCTGTTAAGAAAATCTGCTCTTTGCCAGTTCAATGTCCGTGCCAGCTATTTGGAAGCCGCTGCAGTCCCCTGCAGCCCAGCTAGCGGCCTCCCAGCCAGATCCACCCCATAAAATATCACCCAGCACCATTTCCCCACAGAAGAGTGGGGCAGGTTTAGCACTGACTGCAACCCAAAGAGCTCAAAGCTGCCTCACTGGGTGCTGAAGACCCCCTTTACCCTCAGTATCCCCGTTACCAGGCTGACGTTTGTCCCCTCTGCGTGCTCCCTGCTGCGTGCTCTGGCAGCACAGCGCCACAAATGCCCTTTGGCACATTTTAAAGCTGGCATCCTCCTCGCTTCCCACCCTCCCGCAGCTTTCCCAGGGCCTTGTTTGAGGCTCTGCCTGGGGACTGCCTGTCCTCGTCCCCTCTCCCTGAGGTTTGGCCGTGCGGTGCCGATAACTCCCTCACGGCCTCCCCGGGACCCACGGCCCTTTGCAGGCTGCTGGATGGGAAGCCCCGGTCCTGGCTGGGAAATGTGTTTGGAAAGACTCATTCTGGAGGAGAAAAAAAGGGGAAAAAAAGAACTTTTATCAAGGCAACACAACACTCCCCCCTGGGTCACAGCCAGACCCATGGATAGCTGCGATGGCCGCAGTAGGAAATGCCGCACAAGCTGAGAGCAGCTGCACTTCTTCAGGCAGCCCCGGGAAGGGCCGTGCCTCCCAGCAGCCATTTTTTTGGGGGAGAAAAGCCTCATTTCAGCCTCCCTCTGAGGGCAGCTTTCCATGCTCAGGGGCCGCACAGGAGGCACTAACAGGGTGCTGACCCCTCAGCCCCACACACCACAAGCACCCATCCACGAGTCAATTCCACAGCTGACAGAAAACACCGAGCACTAAACACACCCCACCTTCCCTAGGGGGGTTGACACAGACACATATTTTATTAATTTCCTCAGGAAATCAGGGCTGGACGATTACGGCATGCCTATTAAGCGGCTAACGGGCTGGGCTGGGCGCTGTGTTTGGGGTCGGCGCTGCCTGCCCCGAGTACAGGTGGTGGCTGGGGGTGGCGGGGGGCGAGGGGACACGGGGCCATGGGGGCTCCTTGGGGGGCTCCATGGGGTCTCTGGGGGTCTGTGAGGTGTTGGTGGGGCACGGGCCGGCTCCAGAGGCCGAGGGCCGGGGTTGGGGCCGGGGCTGCTCCGCGGCGGCTCCACACGAGGGCGCCGGGCTCGGGGCTGAGGGGGCGGCGTGAGGGGCCGCGGAGGGGGCGGGTGGATGGAGGCTGAGGGAAGGGAAGGGGAGAGGAGGCAGGAGGAGGAGGAGAAGGAGGAGGAGGAGGAGGAGGAGGAAGGGGAGGCGGCCCCAGCTCGCAGCCGGCTGCTGGGTGCCGCTGCCATGGGGCCCGGCCCCGCCGGGCTGCGGGAGGGAGCTGCAGGCAGCGGGTGAGACCCGGGATGGGGATGGGGATGGGGATGGGGATGGGGATGGGGATGGGGATGGGGATGGGGATGGGGATGGGGATGGGGATGGGGATGGGGATGGGGATGGGGATGGGGAGGTGAGCCCGGCCAGGGTGAGCCCTTCCCGGGGAGGGGATGCTCGAGGCTGACGGCTCTGCTTCTCCCTGCCTTTCCCCATGGCTCCCTTCCCCTTCCTCCTCCGCAGGCCGTCGCTGTGCAGGGCTGTGTAAGCCTGAAGAGCTCGGGGGTTTTTAGGGGTTAAAATCCCCGCCTCACGCACGGCAACCATGCCCGAGCAAAGCAACGACTACAGGGTGGTCGTGTTCGGGGCCGCCGGGGTGGGCAAAAGCTCCCTGGTCCTGCGTTTCGTCAGGGGAACCTTTCGGGAAACCTACATCCCCACCATCGAGGACACGTACCGGCAGGTGATCAGCTGCGACAAGAGCATCTGCACCCTCCAGATCACGGACACCACGGGCAGCCACCAGTTCCCCGCCATGCAGAGGCTGTCCATATCCAAGGGGCACGCGTTCATCCTGGTGTACTCCGTCACCAGCAGGCAGTCCATGGAGGATCTGCAGCCCATCTTCGAGCAGATCTGCCAGATCAAAGGGGACGTCCAAAAAATCCCCATCATGTTGGTGGGTAACAAAAGCGACGAGACCCAGAGGGAGCTGGATGCTAGCGAGGGGGAGGCGCTGGCCAGCAAGTGGAAGTGCTCCTTCATGGAGACCTCAGCCAAAATGAACTACAACGTGCAGGAGCTCTTCCAGGAGCTCTTGAATCTGGAGAAGAGGAGAACTGTCAGCCTCCAAGTGGATGGAAAGAAATCCAAGCAGCAGAAGAAGAAAGACAAACTGAAAGGCAAGTGCTCTGTTATGTGATTGATGTTGGCTGGACTTGCACGCTGCATGGTGTAAACAGAGCGTGGACTCTGAGAAAATACGCTTCAGAGGGATCCTTGCCTTACAGGGCTACTGCTTTTCTGTAAAATCTCCGGATTATTTCGTGTTGGTCTTAAAGGGGATGGCTTTGTGCATGTTTATTTTTTTAAACAATAAACGTTCAATGTTAGTAATGACGTGATGAAGTTTTTAATGCGAGAAGTTTACGGAAGAGAAAAATGTCACTTAGAAACCAACATCTCTATTCCTGTAAGTACATGCTCGTTTTTAAGTATTTCCAGGCTGTTAGCTTGAAAGAAAACGTTATCTATAAAGTGTATATTTCAAAAACCATTTTCAGGAATCTTACCAGAGCAAACCCCTAAAAAAGCTAGGGGTCTGCACTGCGAGTGATCATGTCTGTGACTCCAGATGCTTACACTTCTGGGCACGAAGGCTGGCTTGCCTACCAAAGACATAACTTTTTCCTTGTCGAAATTGTTTTCCTGTGTGCTCTGCAGTTCCCAAGACTTCTGCAGTTCTGTGAATGATTAAAGCTATACCTGTGTATAATCAGGATGGTTTTTGCTTATTCTTTTTCCCCCCTTTGCTACCATGTCTATTTTCCAATGCGCTGTGCTAATGGTTGGTTTTACTTCTGCCTTGTTGACCTCTGTCCCTCAAACCGGTGTGAGCCCTGTGGGGGGTACAGCACCTCCAGGACATAGTGGGAGAAGAGCTGACTTGAAGCTGGTGTTCAGATCTCGGAGCCTGGCCAGCAGGTGGGAAGAGGCAGCTAATTCTTCCTTTCCAATGTGAGCCTGAATGACTGGAATAATGCCGTAAACTTGTACGGTGCTCTTACACTCTACTTGTGTAAGAGCTTTAAAAGGTGAGCAAGTTCTGTCCTCGTGCTGCTGGGGAGCAGTGGGTACAGACTGGAGGGAACTTCAGCCTCTGTGCAGCCCAGGTGTTGCCACTGTTCACTGAGGCAGGAGGTTTTGTGCTTTTTGGCTCCACATGTCAGGTGATTTCTGGCATCTTTATGTAAGAGCAACATCCTTCGTGAAGTTAATCAGGCTGCTCTGAGTACCAGGTGGTTTAATAGCCGGCTACTTTGGCAATTCACCTTTCATCCTCCTGGCTTTCCGTGTGACTGTTACTCTTGTAGTATCTTTTCCCCACACCTCTTTATTTCATCCAAGTTACCGAGGTTTTGGTTGAAATTCATGAGAAGCTGTTTTAGATAACACTGCTTCAGGAAGAAACATCTGAGCTTGGAAGCTCCTCTCCTGCTGAAACTTCTGGCAAACACTTTCCACAAACGAGAGGACAGGAGATGTGGATTTTGTTTAGCTCTCGCGTGTTCCCTCTTTTGTGTGGGCTGTTCTTAGCAAGAGACAGGCAGGATGAGCCTCATCTGCAGGGCATGATTGAAAATGATACCTGGGAAATAAATATTCATTGTATGCCACAGATCTGCTGCTTTGGGTATGGATCAGTCCAGGGCTGCAGCCTTCAGGAAGGGAGGGTGGATTCACAGTTGAATTTACAACTTCCAGCAGATTTAGAATTGAATTTTACCCTTCCCTCTGTCCCCACGGGTGTTTGGTTTGGGTGGGCTGCTGATGGGTTGTAGGACTGGGATGGAGGACGAGGGGCCCCTGGAGCCAGCTGGGTGCTGGTTTGGCTGCTGTGGGTCTCTCAGGAGAGCTGCGGGGATGGTGGCTTGCTCAGAACCATGGGGCCTCCTGAGCTGAGAGCAATCCTACAAAGTTTGCCCTGAGTGAAGCAGGAGGCTGTAAGGACTTCAGGATCACACAGCAGACTGGATTTTTTAAACGGTAACTTTGTCTTGACAGGAGATGAATTGCTTTTTTTATAGCACTTCTCTAGTGAAAGGAGTTAATTGATGAAGATGAGTAAAATGTGAGCTGCTTTTTGTCATCTTAGACTGGTCCTGCATGGACCTAAGGGGTCAGTTATCTTCGTTGTGGTGTGCTGGGGGATTCACCCCCCTCACAGCTGGGGCTCTCACACCATGGAGCCAGCTGAAAGCCCTCAGGAGCTGATTGCAGGAACAACAGGAGTGCTCGGTGCAGGCTGAAACGTTTTGCAGTTTTCTCTCCTCACCCATATGTGCTCAATCTCTTTGCCAAAATAAAGAGTGGGTTTGCCAAGTTGGTCCACTGATACGGAGGCCCCACACCTTTTTCCTGGAGATGCTGTCCCGCAGCGCTGGGTGCGAGGCTGGGCCCTGCACTCGGGGGGCTCACACTGAAGGGGGGCTGCAGAAGCAGCCGTGATGGCTTTGCTTGAAAACAATTTGCTTTTTCCTCTCTGTGCCTGGATTTTGGTCTGTGCTCTTTCACTTCCAAACTGTTGGCCTTTGTCTTTGCCATTAGAATTGCCAGACGCTAACTATTCCAGTTCCGTTCCAGCCTTTGAAAGCCCTGTAAGACATCACATATTTAAGCCTATTTAAAAAGTCATAAGACCTAGTAATGCCTTTACAACTCCCACTGCCTTCGTGGAGATGCCTGCACGAAGGCAGAGCAGCACGTACCCGCAGTTACTCACACGTGGGTGCTCTGAGAAGTGTCCTCGTTGCTCTGATGTTTCTCCTGTGTCCCCCATGGACACAGCTCCAGAATGGGGCCTGGTGGAGCACGGGGAATTCCTGCTGCCAGCAGGACAGACAGACCCCTCAGCACCCGGCAGAACCACCAGCAAGTCTCCCGAGCTGCTGTGGTGGCCGTGAGGTGGGAAGTCCTGCGTGGTGGAGCACGATGGAGGTGCCCTGGGTGGTGCAGGGGCATCCACACGGGTGGCTGCCTCTCACCATGTGCAAAGGGGTGTTCGGGGCGTGCTAGGTCAACTGCAGCAGTTGTACAGCTGTAAACCAAAATTATTAATAAAACTGTATGAGTAAACAGTATAACCACGGAGTTATGACCAAATAGCTGGAGATCTGTCATTTTGGGGCGCTGATGGGTGAGCTTTTGCTACACCAACCCTAAAGCATTACTCACCTCTTACAGCACATGGGGGCCTTATTGCACAGACGCAGGTTTTTCTGATGTAGGAGCATTTAGCTGAATTAAAGGCATAGTTTTTTTCTATTTAAGTATTAAAATGCTTTATAGCTTAAGGACTGTAAGTTGGTAGTAAATGCTTTAACCTTGTATTTGCATAGGTGGGGTCCTTAAACAGATCTCCTAAAAAAAAGACTGATTAAAGGCGTTCAGGAAGAGTCAGTCGTCTGGAGCCAACAGGCAGCTCTGATGCAGCTCCTATAGGAAGCTACCAGCCCTGTCCTTCGCTGCTGATTGCCATCAGCGTGTTTGTCATGGGGCAATTTCCATATCCTGTTCCAGGTCCCTCAAACTGGCTGCACTTGCACTGAGAGCTGCTTGTGCCTGCCCGGTGCCTCCCTCCCCCCGGAGGAGCACCAGGGGCAGCAGCAGCGTTTGCTCCTTCAAAACCTGGCTGGCGCTGGGCTCCCTGCAGCGGGGAAGCTCAGAAAGGAAATTTTTCCTTCCTACGCCAGAAGTGATAACTTCCAGGCCGGCCAGCAGTGGGCGAGGATGCCTGATGCAGCCAGAACCAGCGAGATGACAAAATCCCCCAGCCCTGCCTCTGCCCACCCAGCAGAGCCCCAGGAGAGGATGGAAGCGAGGTGGAAGGATGGAGCATCAGCCCAGGCTTTCCGTACGTCTGTGTCTCAGGACCTCTGGCTTGCCTAAAGCTTGGCTCCAGTTTTGCTCAGTCAGCTCCTTCCTTCCCACGGCTGCAGAGCTCTTTTAAATAACTCTCAGAAACTCTCGCACTGGCCTCGTTCACCCCTGCAAGACTTGGTGGGCAGGATGCAGATGAGGTGTCAAGCCATCTCTGTCCTAATGGACCAAGATAATAGCTCTGCAGGCCTTCTGCTTCTTTGCTCCAGGAAAAAATGATCGACAGCTTTCATTTTAAAGCCGCTCCGTGGCTTCCTCTCTGCCACCCAGAAATTCAGACACTTCTCAATTAGCAGCGCTTATTATTTCCATGCAGCACTTGTCAACCGGCTTGAGGCAGCCCCTTCCTGAATCTGGCCAGCAAAATCGGTGTCAAGAGAAAGAGGAGAACTGCAAACAGCTCCTCTGCAGCTTGCAAGAGACAAACGTGAGCAGCAGCTGGAGCGCCCACCCACACAAGTGTCTTAAAAACAAGCAGCCAGAATATTGCTATATTCTAATTCCTCTTCCCGGAGCACAGCAAGCACATGATTAATGTGACAAACAGCCCTGAATAATGCGCAATATTGTTTTATGTGCACGGTCTGCAGCTACGAGATACCCGGAGCTGGAGGAACACGAGCACATCTTAATCACCTGCCATCCTCTACAGGTTATGGAGTGAGTTAACTATGCCAAATGCACCCAAGAGCTGGCAAAAATGCTGAAGACTGGACTCAGCCACGTGAGTGAGATGGATTTTCTCAAGCTTTTCAGGGTCAGCTCTGTTTATGCATTTCAGCTCTGGGAAATGCGATGATCTGTACCTGTCAGGCTCTGGTTTGTTTTATTTAGCTGGAGTGAAAAGTAAGCACTTAAGCAAGTGCTGGCAAAATGTCTGAAGCTGAACCCAACCCAAATTGACTTCTCGTGCGCAGTTTTTCCCAGAAATGCATAAATGACTCAGTAGCTGAGTCCCTTTGGCTGCAGGAGGTCCTAGGGAATACGGCCGAGCAGCCTGCAGTTGGCTGGCACAGAGCTCGTGCCATCTTTAGCACGCAGAAGTAATCCAGCCTCTCGTTCTGGGCAGCCAGGCAGCTTTTCTGTGCGAGCTGCTTTGCTCCTAAAACAGCAGTTTAAATCTAGAAAAATCCATAAGGGAAGCTGGATCCTCCAGGAGGAGCTGGAAGTGGGGTGATGCAAACCCCAGAGCACGGCGCGTGCCCTTTCCCTGTTGGAAGCAGTCTCCTGCTGCAAGGTATTGGAGTGGTTCTCAGTGAGTGCAATTAAAAACATCTTACTGACAGTGACGTTATTAACACACCCCTGATGAGACCACGGTGTGTCCTCCAGCTGGGGGAGATGGTTTCTGAGTGCCTGGGAGTGCCGCCACCGTGCTGAAACACCTGGGCAGGGCAGGAGCCAAAGCCTCGCATCTTGGGCTGCTCCCTTCACCTCTGCTTTCCTGCAGGGGCTCTCCTGGGGTGCCAGCTGGCTGCTCCTCGAGGTGAGACCGACATAAAACAAGTCAGCGTCCCAAGGCTGAGCAACCCAAATTTGCAGAGATCCTCCAGGACCCCTAGCGGAGGCGGGGACGTTGTTTGCAGTCTGGCGACCAGAAATATGCAGAATCCGACAGGGAAGCATCAACTGCTCAGCAAACACTTCCCAGCTGGTGCTCAGGGGTCTTCAAGGACTGGTGTCTGAATGCCAGGGCACGTGGCTGAGTCCTCTGCCTGCGAGATTGGGGTCTCCTGGGGGCACCTGCAGGAGAAATATAAAGGAAATGTGTGTGACCACCGCAGCGAGTGAAGGAAACGCTCGGGAGCCTCGGTGGCACATTACAATGCTGCCCGTGTTGCAGCGAGCTTGCAGCCCAGCCGTGCTCCTCCTGCTGCATCCTGCTTTCAGCCGGGGACAGAGGAGGAAAAAAAAACATGTCCTTGGCAGAACCCATACCAAAGCACGCCGTGGGCATAGACTGAGAGGAGAAAAGGAGCAGCAGGTTGGAAAATTAGGAATAACACCCAAATTGGCATTATAAAATCCATCCTAAATGCATTCGTTTGTATGATGATTGCAGTTTTCAGAGGAAATCTCTGAGGAAAGCTCTGCTGTTCACTGAACCCGTCCTTGCTCTCAGCACCAGTCTGCTTGGGGTCGGAAAGCAGTGACCACGCCGAGGGGGTTGTGCTCTGCCATCCCCTGGCTCAGTCCCCACCCCGTACCACAGTCCCTGGCCTGCCAAAATGTGCCCCAGGAGAAAATCGATTGGGGTGCGCTCCCAAACTGAGGGGCTCAGCGGAACCGCCTGGCTGGGAGGTGAAAAAATACATAAAATTGGCTCACGCTCCATAAAACAGCACCCGTATTTCGTGTTCTTTGGAAACACTTAAATCTTGTTCTTGGACGTGGCCTTGGAGAGCATCCAGCTCCCGAAGGGAGAGCCAGACGGGCCCAAGGAGAACGACCTGATGGGGACACGGCGCGGCCCTCGCTGCATGACCCATGGCAGCAAGGCCCTCACCAGCATTTGGGATCGGAACGGGGAGTGAGACTGGGACAGCAACCAGAAACATCCCTTCATCAGCATGGACAGCGTCCAAATCCCCCTCACCAGAGCTGCGTGTTAAGCAGATCCCCAAATCTTTCTATTGACCATACGAAACTCCTCTTTTCCACCGACGTAACTCCAGGCATTGGTTCGTTGGGTTCTTTTTTTGGGGGTGAAAAATGGTCTGTGCACAACAGAGGGGATGCTAAATGGGGCTCGGTGCTTCTCCACAGCGTGAGTAGCGCGTAACAGTGGCATGCCTGGCATTTCACATTTTCGTGGCATTCATTTCTGTTGTAACAGCTCCGGAGGAAGCCGTGCTCAGAAAGCAAAAAGGGAGGGATGGGGGATGCGAGGGGTGCTCGCCCGGCTGGCCGTACCCAGGGACTTCCTCGTGGGTTAAAGCCCTGCTGTGTTGTGTGCTGGGGCTGCCCTGGGGAGGGGAACAAACTGGGGAGGGGAACAACTCCGCTCCCCGATCCCTCTCCTTTCCTCCTGCTCTTTCTCCTTTAGCACAGGCTGTTCAGCATTCAGCAGAGCGGCCAAGATATTGATTTTTTTTGGCTCATTAATTCAGGCTCTGCGAAAACGAGAAAGTCCTGCGCTGGGGTGGCTGGGACGGAGCCCACGGGCAGCAGCTTTGGGGCATGGGGTGATTGTGGCTGGGAACGCTGTCCTGTGGTGGGATAGGGTTATCGGGGGGGACAAGGGTGGGCTGGGACCCGTGGGACCCCTCAGTGGCGTCAGCAGCTCTGTCAGTGGTGATGCCACAGCCGGCGTGACTCAGAGCCGGGGGTGGAGAGGGAGCAGCAGCCCTATTTTGAGCAGCAGCCTGCTGGGGAGGATCAGTGCCCCCGGCCGCTCTGCCCCAGAGCTGCGGGGGATCCCCTCGGTGCTGCAGAGCAGCCCCAAACGGGGCCTCTCCGCGTCACAGCCACCAGAGGAGCAGCTCTGCTGACGGACACGATGCCAGCGTGTGTACAAACACGCACACAAACACACACAGAAGGGGACACTGTGGCCACAGGCTCGGGCTGGCCTCCAGCGCATCGCCGTGATGGGTGACGGTGACCTGCAAATTGCCTCGTGTCTCCTGCACCTCCGGTCCTCCTGCCCTGGATGCCCACCAGAATCGGATTAGTGCTCTGCTCCAGAGAAAGCCCTGCTGGCTGCGGGCATCCTTCTGTTTCATGCGTGAAATACCTGCCTGTAGATATTGCTCCAGGCTCTGTGCAGTGAGCCAAACGCACCGCGGGTCTGGGGCTGCCCCTTCCCAAAGGAAATCACAGCCACACACCTCGGCCCTGCGTGCAAACCAGGAGGAAGCCCTTGCCTCGTCTTAGCTGTTTTCTGAGTAGCTTTTCTGTGTATTTATAGTTAAGCACAACCTCAGCAGAGCCATCAAGACAAAAATCACATTTTTCAGGAAAGAAATCCTGGGGAAAATCCTCCGGCACTGCCCCATCCCCTGGACACGGGGTTCGCTCAGGGCTCTGCCATCGCAGGTGGGGTGACACCTCACCCATCCCACAGCTCCGGCCAACCTCTAAGCCACATGCACTGACCGTCCTGAGGCCAACAGAGATTTCCTCTTCTTCACCACTGGAACTGGCTAAAAGGCACCCGGACAGGAGGAGCAGAGCACTCAGAGGAGATCTTGCCTTGCGTTAGCAGGGCCGAAGGACATGCCGAGAGCAGATCTTCTGTTTTCCAGGTTTGCTGTTGCAGTGTGTCCCCTGGCTGAACTCTAAATGTTGTCACACATGGGATAATCAGAGTTCAGCAAAGATAAATGATTGTGGTGGACACGATTACGCCCTGGGTACTGCACCAAATCCCACAGGCTGGTGCTGATACCTCACATTCAAAACAGCGTTCATGCGCCCTGCTACGGGTTAAGGGGAGCAAAGTACAAGAATAAAGTAACAGAAAAGTCCTTGCAGTAGCCCAAGTGGAAATACAGATGCAACATATGTAAAAAGCAAGCTGCAAAAACAAACCCCTGCATTGTGTGGTTGTCCTTGTGTGTGTTTGTGCCAGAAGGAAGTGGTTACAAGTACATGTAAAAGCAATGCTGAGACAGAAGGACAAGGAGGTCGGGGCTGTGGCACCACTGACCTCGCTGCAGGGCATATTTCTGCAGTTTTCTCTGAGTTGGTTGCTGTCACCGCTCTGCTTTGTGTCCTCGAGAAAGTCACTTTGTCTTCCCCCTGTCTCCTCCAAGTCCTTCTGGATGGACAAAGTGTAGAAAGTAGGAAAGTTCTTGAGGCAAAGACTCTGAGGATATTAAATATTGTGGGGCTCTAGGCTTAGTCCTCTTGCAGTATACATTAACAGTAATCAGCTTTATATATTTGTAGTGGAGGAGAAAGGAAATACAGTGCTCGTGTCATTCTGCAGATCAGAACTCAGTCCTGTGTCCTCAGACAAATGTGAGGAAGCCCTGGCTTTAGGGGCTCTGGGGCAGGAAAACATCAGATCCCAAAAGGATGCAGGGCCAAGAGTGTCTCCTCTGGCTGAGTCCTTATCCAGTCCTGTCCAAAAAGGAAAACAGACGTTTAAGAGAGAAAATACAAACCTCAGACTGCTCGAATTTTTACGGTTTTGTTGCTCTGAGCCAGAGCTGGAAGTTTAGTCCCACGCGTGGCAATTTTGTACAACCTGGGTTTTTTTGTTTGTTTGCTCGCTTGTTTTGTAAGATGTGAAGGTGTAAGATGGAAAGGTGTGAGATGAAAAGGTGTAAGATGTGAAGGTGTAAGATGCTGTAGCATTGCTTAGCCTGGAAAGGAGGAGCCACCAAAAAGGGCAGTCTGTTTTGGACCGAGAGGTTTAAACGCCAACATTTCTGCGGCCCTGCTATTAATTACTGCTGGCTTCATACAAGTGTAGTCATTCTCCAGACATATGGCTGCTATTTGTTTGGTAGTTGTGGATGGCATATAAAATACCTTTTTTAAAGGATAAGTGTATAAAAATAAACGAAGCTCATTAATCACCGCAAGGACGGCTGGAACAGCAAATCCTATCGTTCATCAAAGGAATTATTCAGCTGGTCAAGAAGCACAATTTTGCTGTTAAACACCTGAATATTTCGCATAGTCCCAATGCAAGTGTACTTAGTGCTTTTCAAAACCTAGATAATACTTGCTCCATTTTGCCTAAAGATGGGAATTGAGCTCAGTTTTCTCCTCTTCTTCTGTGTGTTGAATGTGGGAGCCACCAGCAAAAGCCCCTGCTCCCATCAGAAGACCGTCGGAGGAAATGTGTCAGCAGGTAGGTAAATGGTGGTTAATTAAGCTGATGACTATAAATGAATTACTGGATAGCTGCTGCTTTAGCCCACGAGAGGGCATTGCTTCCTGGGAGCCAGCTGGCTGCCTGCAAAGCTGGAAGAAAATTGTCTTTTTAATTAGAAATTGCATGAGTTCACTCTCTTTTGACTTTTTTTTTTTTTTAAATCTCTGTTGCTTTTACATCAAAATGCAAACAGTGGTCTTTAAAAGCCAGCTCACTTAAGAGAAAAACAGACACCTTTACACTAATTTGGGAAAAATAAGCCCTAACAAAAACTTGAAAAACCAGATCAGGATTCTTGCCATTGTCAGAAGCCTGAAAACTTACGTCTGTAAGGAAAACTGCTGCCAGAAATGCAGTGGGAGCGCACCTGGGGTGAAAAGACCCATTTTCCCCCAAGCTAGGCAGAAAACCAGAGCCACACAGCCCTGTGCCTGCTCTGTCCCCATCCCTCCCTGCCAATGGGGACACCAAACGAGGTGGCAGGGGGACACCGTCCTGCTGCGGGATGCCCACAGGTGTGTGTCGGGTGATGGTTTTTGGGTGCAGAGCCCTTTTTTTGGGCTGTGTTGTTTCTGGCCCCAGTGCGGGTGACACCTCCCTGCCTGCAGAGGGGCTGACACCGTGCCCAGACCCAGCTCTGCCAGGAGAATCAGGGCTTGGCTGCGCTGGGAAGGCGTCAAAGCCAGCTCGGCTGTGGGAATTAGAGGACAGGACGGCCTTCCCTGGAACCGTCACCTCTGCCAGACTGCGGGGCTGCAGCTCAGGGGATGCTCTCTGCACCAAATCCCTGCTGATAGCACAGCAGCTTCCCCAGTGTCGGTCTCAGAAAGCCACAGCCACGATGGGGCCGCAGTTCGCTCCTTCCCCAGTGCCTCCTTCAGGCCCTTTGCAGGGTGAAGGCAGCTGCTTGCATCCCCCTCGATCCTCACAGAAATCATCCGGGAACAAACCCCAAACTGAACGTGATCTAACAAGCATTGCCACAGGCTTCCAGGCCTGCGTTCGGATTTCCACCAGCACCTTCCCCTGCCAACAAACAACGATTTTCAGGCCACGGGGGCACCGGGCAAGCCCTGACAGCCCAGCACAGCCCAGCTCCTGCCTCCGCAGCGGCACTGGGGGAACTGGAGGGACCGGGTTTGGTGGCGCAACTGCTTGCAGGGCTGGAGGAGGCCCTGGCTCTGTATCAGGGTGTTATCAGGGGCGTCCCGGCACGGAGCCGGGCTGTGGTACCGTGGTTGGTGCCTCCTGGCACTATGTCCCCGTGGAGGTTGCTAGCCAGGGCCTGGTGCCATAGACATGGAGTATTTTTGGGGTTCTATGGGTTCGCTCAGCCCCCGTTCTGGTCTCTCAGAGTGAGGGCACTGAGCTTGGTAAAACGCCAAAGAATTGCCAAAATTTGTCTGTGAAGTGCTTGGGGCTGCTGTGCCACCCCAAACCCCGCTGTCACCGTCCTGCTGCTGGGGACAGCAGGAGCCGGGCTGTATGAACCCCCCCATACACCACAGCACTCCGACAGCCCCTCACCGCCCCCAAAACAAGAGAAAAGCCTCATTTTTAACACAAAAAACGTTTATTTCCGACAGCCCCAAACCGCGTGGCAGCACCGGCAGCACCGGGCACCCCCCAGCGCGCAGCCCCCGGCCCCAGCCCCGGCCTCTCCGGGGCGCTGCGGGACCGGACCGGGGCCTCTCGGAGCCTCCGGGGGCCTCCTCCGGGATCCTCCGGGATCCTCCCGGATCCTCCCCGGGGCCTCCCGGGGCCGGGCCGGGCGGGGCGAGCGCGGGCGGAGCGGGGCGGAGGAGGCGGAGCGCGGGGCCCGGCCGCCCGCCCGCTCCGGTCGCCCCTGGAGACGGGCGGAGGGGCCGGAAGGACGGACGGACCGGGGGACGGACAGACGGACAGGCAGACCGAGGGACAGACGGACCGAGGGACAGACCGACGGTGGGTCGGGGGCTGGAGCCGTGCCCGGGGCGGTGGCGGCGCAGGGCAGCGGGTGGGCCCGGCCTCGGGTGGGCCCGGAGCGCCTGGAGCGCAGTTTGTAGCTTTTTTTTTTTTTTTTTTTTTTTTAATTTATTTATTTATTTTGCCGCTTTTTGCTGCTTTTTGTGTTTTTTTCCTTTTTCCTTTTTTTTTTTTTTTTTTTTTTTTTTCCCGTCCCCATTGACGCTTTGCCCGCCGCGTGCCGGCCCCGCTGGGGGCTGCAGGATGTAAATTGGAAATTCTGCCCCCACGCTGCGAGATTCGCTCGGTTTGGGGCAAAAAAAGGGGAAATGCGCCCTGCCCGCCCGGCGTGGCTGTACAAACCCTGGCGTCGCCTGCACAGCCTCGCCCCACCAGCCACATGTGCTCGGCAGGAGGGCGATGGTGAGACTGGGACCAGCACCGGGACTGGGACCAGCACCGGGACCAGCACTGGGAAACGGGGCCAGGACGGGGCCGTCCCCATGGCCCAGGGGCTGCAGTGGGACCGGGGTGACCAGGAGGTCCTAGTGAATGGCACGGTTTGGGTAGAGCCGTGTGTTGCGTTGGGTTGGGTGCCCCCCGTCAGGCTGCTCGCCGGCACTTCGAGAGAAAATTGTGTGAGTAAATGCGGAGTACCGGGTGGCTGTAGTGGTGTTTTGTGCCTCTGCTGTGCCACTGAATGGGATTAAGGGATTAGCACGCGGTTAATGACTTCTCAATCCCGTGCTTCATCCTCGCGCCGGGTGCGTTGCGGTAACTCGGGGTGTCTTTGATCGAGTGCTGAAGTGGGAAATAAATTCAAAAAGGGAGCGCCCAGAGAGGGCTGAGCCGTGCTGTAAGGCTGGCTGCTGTGATCGCACAGCTGAGGGGACCACCCTTGCTTGCTAACGAAGCACTCATTAACACTGATGTTAACTATGTTAACATCATAACGAAGACATCGAGGGACCCCAGACAGCAGTCGCTGCTGATCGGCATCACCACCAGCATCCTGACCCCTCACCAGCACTGTGTTTTAGCACAGCCACCGCGTTTCAGACACCGCTGCCGTTTCCAATCTCTCCCCGTGGCTACGTAACAACTCTTTTATGAACGCTCGAAGTTCATTTCGCAGGCTGCCTGCCTCCAAATACTCGGAATACTTGAGCCCAGCTCACAAGAAGTTCCTACACAGCGACGTGGGCGACGCGGGCTCCACAATACCTCCGGCTGTTCCCGAGGCCCTCAGCCCGCCGGGGACACAGCGAGCGCCACGGCCCTTCCGGGTGGGAGCGAGCTTTCCTCCCAAAACGCATCGTCTGGTGACGAGGCTCGCTGCAAAAGCAAGTTCAGACCTCTCCAGGAGCCCGCGGGGCAGCCCCGTAAATCCCCACCGTGGGCTGCATCGCTTCGTCCCCCCACCAGGGCAAGGATCTCAGCACGAGCCATGCCGTCAGGGGCAGAACGAGGGGCTTCCGAAGCAGTTTTAATTAGCACCGAAGCTTGCCCCGATAATATTGGCCAGATTATTTAGCAGCGTGCTTCGAAGGCTTGTATTGCTGCAAATAGGTTGTCTCCCAGCAAGGAGCGGGGCTCGTGTTCCAGCACAGAAAATCCCTTATCTCGCCGAGATAGGAATCGGTAGTAAAACTTTCACTGGCTGTAACGAAAGCAGCAGGCGAGCTCCCCGGATCTGGGAAGTAGCTGTGGGCTTGCCGGTTCTTGGGAAACTGCAGCTGCAGATGTTGGGTGGCTCTCGGGATTTGCCCGGAGTTAATCGCTGCTGGAATCGTGCGGCTGTGCTCCGCGTTTTGTGCTCGCACACGCTGAGAGTCCGGGTTCCCAACCCGAGCACCGGCGCTGCGTTTGCCACGGTGCTCTCCTCTGAAATCTGTTGAGGATTATAGGAGGGAGGGAGAAGAGCAAATCCTGAAGGCATGAGCAAAAGATTTCTGCTCTGTGTTCTCTAAGGATTAATGAGAAGGAGCAGGAGTGACAGCAGTCCTCGAAGCTACGCTGGAATTCTCTGCGGGGTTTTCTGGAGGCAGGTAAAAGTAGGGGTTAGCAGAGGAAAACCCTAAATATGGACAATTGGGTAGTGTGGCAGGCTGTGAGAGGACAGATTCAGACAGTTGCCTGCCGAATAAATCAGCAGGGTGTGGGTAATGCCACTAAACCCCATTTACTGCCTCGCCTGTCGTGCCTCCTCCAGCATACCCCTGTGCAAGCAGAGCTTCCAGGTAAGCATTGGTCAGGGGCTGGACCCCAGCCCCAGCCCATGGCACTGTCCCCAGCCCATGGCACTGTCCCCAGCCCGTGGCACCGTCCCCAGCCTCGTGCACGTGGGCCCAGGGCTGGCTTCACGCTGGGGATTTCGGAGCGGGGCGGGCAGGGTGTGAGCAGGGCGTTCTCCTCGGAAGCAGTGGGTGTCGTTCGGAAGGGAAGGTGTGGGCAGGGGATGGGGAAACCTGTTGTTGGAGTCTGGCTTGCAGAGCAGGACCTGCTGCGGCGGCCCTGGGTGGGTTGGAAAAGCCTCACGGGCAGCAGCTCCAGCCCCAAGGAAGGGTGTAAGAGCTGGGAGGGATCACCCAGTGACTGCAGCAGCGCCTGCAGCGTTTCTGAAGCGCAGAGCCTCGCTGTAAGGAAGAAACCCCTCGGCCCGTGGTCACTGCAACGCTTCTGCTGCTTTTCCCTGCTTCGTGTCCCTGCAAAGCTGCAAAGCTTTCACAGCACCAACTGTGTGCGTTATTACACGTGGGTATTGGACAGAAACAAAGTGATTTTAGTTGTTTAAAGCTTCAGTTTTAAATTGGTTATAACGTGGGAAATCTGGCTGCAGCAGGCCCGCTCCTGAGCTGCCTGTCCCTCGTGGGACGTGTTTGGATTTCTGTCCTGCCCTCTCAGCTCTCTGTGCTTCAGCTTCCCCGATCGTGGTGCAGTCTGCACGTCTGAGGAGTTTGATGTGTCTGCGTATGCCTTTTAAGCTAATAAAAGAGGAAAAGGCTCTTTGCAAGGCCATCAATCACTTCAGTGAGCAGCCGGCGTACTTCCAGAAGAAAATCTCCTTTCTGGTTTTAAAAATAAAATCAGACCAACACAGGAGGCGTTGACACCTGATTTTTTTTTTTCTGTGCTGCCACTTTAGAGTGCAAGAAGTTCTGCCCAGGGTGGTTTACTCCAGCTTGTGTTAGGGGAATGAGGTTCTCCTGAAGGAGCCCTTGCAGCACTGCTGTGCCTTCAAACGTGCTCTCTGTGTGTGGGGATGGGGCTGCCCCCTCCTCGAAACTCTTAGAGAGTTTCAGACTCGGGCAAGTATGGTTTAGGCAGGCTAATGCATCACGAGAGGAGGTAAGATTGTGTTTGTGTATAGGTTTGGTTTAGTGCCGAGCTTGTAAAAACCTCTCGGGCATCTAGCAGCCTGGAAATCACCAAAAAAACACAGAGTTTGCTGTGCCCTCTCCCTTCGGCTGTCCCGAACCTCCGCGGGCACAGCGCTGCTGCAGGCCGTGCCTGAGGGGCACGTAAACCAACATTAGGTGTGGGTTTAGAGCCAGGTACTGGTGATGCAGAAGCCCAGAGGGCATTGATTTCTGAATCAAATAATGAGAAGAGAATCCGTGATTTAAACCACTGGGAAAGGTGTTGAGGTGTTGGCCTCAGCGCTGCAGAGGGAAGTTGAGCGAGCGCGATGGCAAGGTTGTAGGATCAAGCCAAAGGACTCGGGTGTTTGGGTCTCTGCTCGAGCCGGGATGAGCAGAAGGCAGCTCTGGAAGCCTTGGTTTGTGTCGCTGTGAGATTGGGGGGATTTGCCCTGAAAGCGGGCCTGGTGCCGCTGCAGCCAGTGCTGGGCACCCAGCCTGCCTCCTGCTCATCCCACTGCACGCACGTTCGAGCTGCTTCTGGAGCCAAAACTTCCTCATTTCAGATGGATTTTTTAGGTGGGCAGAAGCCTCCTCCTTTGGCTTCGCTGCAAAGCAAAAGCTCGTTGCCATTAAAAGCTCGTTTTGTGCCACGCAGCCGTCCGTATGTGTGCAGGCTGGGTGCTGGGTGCTTCGTGTCCTCGCTGTGCGTGAGCAGCACGGGCTCAGGGCTGGGATAACAACTCCTGCAGCTGGGCAGCCTCCCTCTGGATGCTGTCAGTGGTGATCCTGGCTCCTGCCGGGCCCTGGTTAATGAGTTATTGGTGTCCCGGCTTCTTCCTCAGCCTGAAGGCAGCCGGGGCGGGTGGTCGGCGGCTGGCACGGTGCGGGCTCTGCAGGGACGCAGGGCTGTATAAATTTGCATTGTAAATGCCAGGGGAGGTGAATGTGATGATCACAGCCAGGGCCAGAGGCCTCCTGCTGGCTGCACAGCCTGAAGGTGTGCTGCACGCCCCCGGGGTCTCAAAGCTGAGAGCAGAACCAAGGCAAGGAGACTAAAAAAGCAGCCTGGACTCGTGAGAGAAGGCCCTGCTCTTGCTGTCACAGCAGGTGGGTCGCCTTGGCATCACCTCTCCCACCCCAGCATCTTACGGCAGGGAACGGCGCCTGGAGCAGGAGTTTTGTGCTTTTCAGGTTGGCCAAACTGCGGGAGCGTGGTGCTGCTGCGCTGCGAGGCTGGCACGGGGCTCCTGCAGTGGAGGAGCACCACCCGCGGGTCTGCGTTCATTTTTCTGTGATACAGAGCAAGGTTTGCGACCAGTGCTGCGTTAATCTCGTTTCTTGTAATCCTGTAGTCAAGTGTGCCTGTTAATTTACTTATTTTCCCCAGCGTGGTGGCAGTGAGAATGTGCTGGCTCCCCGCACGGCTGGCAGGGGGCACGGAGCTGGGTGGAGGGAAGGCTTGAGGGAGATGTTTTGGGAGGCCTGGCTCAAAATGCTGCTGTCCTTGCGACTAGAAATAAACCCCAGGTGCTCTTTCCTCTTTGCTTCAGCTTTCCTGCACTCCTTACAGTTGTTTTTCTCTGTTTCAGGTTCGCTGCACAAATAAAATCCAAGCCAGGCGGACAAGCACCGGGGCTGCCTATGTAGGTGAGTGTCCGGCACACACACGCTCCTTTCTTCCATTGCAGAACACCAAGCAGCACAGCAAGGCCCAAACCCCTGTGATTTCATTTAATTCTGGAGCAAAACCATCACAAAACGCTCAGGCTCTTTGCAGAGGGCTGCGTCAGTTAGCCAGGGGTGGCACAGAGCCCTCCATAACTTCAGTACTTGAAGTGCGTTCCTAATTATCGCTTTCCTACTCATTTCCTCCTAATTCTCCCTTTTCTCAAAGGAAACACTCGGATATCCTGCAGCCAAGCACCTCGCGTGCTGCTGTGCACCCCTTTGGTGGCTTTGACCCGGGAGCCTTGGAGCTCTCCGCAGAGCATCTCCCACCCAGCCCTCCTTTATCTCTCTTTCAGACTGAAGAATTCGCTCAAGGTCACGTAAAACCTGCGGCCGGGCTGCATCTCGTGACTCCCTCCCCGTCTGGAGCTTTGACCGCGGGCCGTTCCTGCTTTACATGCCGTAAGACCAGCTGCTTTTGGTACAGCCCACGTCTCTCTGCACGTTTCTGTAGATGGTTTTTGTCTTTTTCTGTTGTGCACAAGCGGGGCAGCGCTGCGCGGGGAGGAGCAGCTCCCATCCCGGGGGAAGCTGCGCCCCCGTTTGGCAGGGAGCAGGTTGCCTTTCCTCAGGGCATCGGGCTGGTGACTTGAAAAAAACACTTCTCAGATGTCTTCCAAAGAAACCTGGATCTGGAAGTGAGTTTTCATGGCTCTAATTTACACTGAAGACATAAAAAGGCCAGGCAGTAAAAACACAGAGGAAAATGAAAGCAGGTTTTTCCACTGCTCCTTTCCCAAGAAGTAAATTGGGCTTGTCAGAATCACGTGCTGGGAGGCTGGGTTTGAAATCCAGCGTAGCCGGAGCCCAGCCTCAGTCAGGGCTGTACTGGGCTAACTGGTGGAAAGCAGTTGGACTGGAGAGGGAACAAGTCCTTAACGGAGAGCCCAGGTGGCCAAATCCGTGTGAAGATCTTGGCGGCTGTCAATTTTTCATTTCGGATTATTGGGGGTTGCTGTGCGTGTTAGAAAGAGCTGCAGGTGAAAGGAGAGTTTGTGGTTGCTGTGCATTTCTTGTTAAAAAAGCGATTTAGAAATCGCTCAGGAGCAGGTCTTGGTGCAAGACCCCAGGGCTTGCACCAAGGGAGCTGTGCTCAGGGCAGCACCGTGCACAAACGTCCCTGCGCCCTCTCCGTGCAGGCAGAAGGGTCAGAAACCATCTCCAGGCCACGCTGGGTTTTGCCCCTTACGCTGCTGTGTGAGGAGGGCAGGGTTCGGCTGTGTTCCCACTCACCCAGCGCTGTTTCCTGCTGTGTCTGGCAGAAGGAGGAGGCTCAGCAGCTGCCTTCCCCTCCGCCAGGCGTCTCGCCCTGCTTTCCACTGGGTGTCAGTGCGGCCCCACACAGGGCTGAGCTCCTCTCTGTCCGTCCGTCCCTCTGTCTGTCCCTCGGGCAGCCCCAGGGGCAGGGTGCTGAAGGTGCTGTTCCCCCCTGCCGAGCTGGAGGAGTGCTGGACACCTCCCCTCCTTCGGGTGCTCTCTATTTAGGGCTGCACCCAGGACAGCGGGGTCCCCCCCATGGGTGGCTTCCGTAGCGTGGCTTTTGGAGCTGTGGATGGGACGAGCAGCGCTGCCCAGGAGGCAGGCAGGGAAATGCTGAAGGTGTCAGCAGGCTGACGGATGGGGGAAGCTGTTCTCCCTCCTCTCCCTCCTCACCACGTTGTGCACCACGCTCGGTGCCCGTCCTGGCTTCCAGCTCCTGATGCAAGCCGTGCTGTGCCCTCAGTGCCTGGGGCTGGAGAGGGGTGAGCAAAATCGCTGAGCACGGAGGTAGGAGCGAGCTCTGGCCTTTTATTCCTGTTAGCACTGTGGAGGTAAGAGGAGAGGGGCGGCTGGATGTGGATTTTCCTGCTGTTTTCTTACTGAGAGGGCGCCCAGGAGGGCGGTGTGGGGGTAAGGTCCCCGCAGAGGGCTGTGGGGTGGCTCTGTAGGCAGCTGGGGCTGCTGGAGTCCTCGCCTTGGTGGGGATGTGCGAGAGGCACCCGGCTCCAGCTTGCAGAAAAGCCTCCAAAGCACCCACGGGCAGGACCCCACCGTGCAGGGCTGGTGCTGTGGCAGGCCCGTGGCTGGCCGCAGGAGGGCTGTGAGCACCTTGTGCGCCTCTGCACGCCGCCTTTCTTATCACAGCCCCTCCAGGTGTGGTTTAATCTGCCTGGCTGACCTGCAGTTTTGAGTTACCCGGCTTAAAAGCTGTTTTCCTTCCCCAGGAGCAGTAAGGGGACACCCGCCTGAGCCCCGTGCAGCTGCTGTGCCCAAGCTGCCTTTACGTAACGCGGGGCCAGGTAATCACAGCGAGCTCAGCAGGGCCAGCGCTCGGAGCCGGGGGAGCACGAGGCACAAATTGGGCTTTAATTTGCCTTCATGCCCAGCTGGGGACCTGCCGGGCCGTTGTGCTGAGTACCTGCTGCATCCTGACCTCCTCGCTGACCGCCTGCGCGGAGAGGTAGGGCAGAGCCTTACAAGCAGGGTGCTTGGAGGCAGGAGAGGCAGCTCCACCTGCTCCTGGCCATTTCTGGTCTCACTTAGTAAAAAAGAAAAAAAAATGCTGCTGGTGGGCATCCCTCCCCTGTAATAACTTCGTCCTACACCCTCACTGCGTGCTCAGGAGAGCTTGTAGCATTTCTGCACATCTGGTGCCCAGGGCTGTGTCCCTTTGGAGGGGATTATGGACTGTAAAAGTGTTCTCCAGGACAGCTAATGCCGTCCTTTCACGATGGAGGAGTGGGAGAAGCAGTAACAAACAGAGGAGGGTTGGGGACTGCTGGCAGAGGGCACGAGGTGACCCCGAGCGCACGGCAGCTGTGCCATGGTGCGTGGTGAGCTGGGATCCGGAGCTGAGTCCTGCTGGGGGTGCTGGCTCCTGCAGCAGAAGCTGATTGCTGATCTTGCAGCCATCCGGCAGCACCTTTCTGCTCCTGCAGGCTCCTCGTATTCAGAAGGGGAAATCAAAGCTGCCCGGGGTGCTGAGGGCTCGGGGAAGCAGCTCGGGAGCTGACCCAGTTGTTGGCAGATCTCTGCAGGAGGGGTTCGGTAACCCTAGGAGGGCCGTCAGGGCAACGCCGCTTCTGTTTGCGCGAGGAGGAGATGCAGCACGCTGATTTTCTAATGTTACATGGTTTTGAAACATCTCATTTGCTAATGCAGCCGGGAAAATAAGCACGGCAGCTTTGGGAACGAGGCCGTTCCTTCAGGGAGGGGGCACTCGGTGACAGAGGCTCTGTGCTGGGGGCGCGGGGAGCAGGGGCAGCACAAACCCTACAGCTGCCAGCAAAACGGGAGCTTTTAGTCCTGGCTTTTAGGTCTGTGGTGACGGGTTTTAACCCTGTGTTTTTACAACTGAAATGCCAGGGGGGCACTGCTCAGAAAAAAATAGCGGGGGCCACGGGGCAGCAGCGGGACCTGCCTGGAGGAACAGCCCCGTGCCTTCTGCTGGTCCTGCCTCTTCCCCTTGCTCTCGGGGGTAAGGAGCTCAGCACCCCTCTCCCTGCCAGCCCTCCTCACGGGCAGGGTCTCTCCCCCAAATTCACACAGCTCTGCTTTGCTTTTCTGTGTGGTGACCCCCGGCGTGCTCCTGCGTTGCGCGCTGCTGCGTCAGCCTGCCTGGCTGGCTGGGCTGCCCGTCACCCACTGCAGTTGGAAAAGGCTCCTGCGTGTGACTCACAGGTCTCCAGGTTAATGTGCCGTGGCTTTTGCCTCGAATTCCTGGGAGCGTTTTCACTTTGATTGCATTTGACAGGTAAGGTGGAACGCGTCCAGCGTGCCCCTCCCTCCCCTTCCCAGTGGCAGACAGGCCCAGCGCCGTCCCCTGTCCCAGCAGGAAGGCGAAGCACCTGGAAATGAACCTGGGTGAGCAGGCTGTGACTGTCCCAGACCGAGGTGTCAGTGTCACTCAGCTTCTCTCCTCCTGCAGCCTGGATCACCCAGCGCCGTGCCTTGCTCGGGCGGCGCAGCGCTGGTGATCCAGCACGCACGGTGCTCACTAAGGACCACATCCCGGTGCTGGGCACGGTCCTGGCAGCAGCACGGCGCTGTGTAGGGCGTAGCTGGCTGTCACTGTGACCTGCTGGTGGTGTGTGCACAGCTCTGGGACACCACACGTCCCCCCTTCACCCCGGAGGCACAGCCGGACTTTGCGCCCTGGCCGGAGCTGCTCGCGGCGCCATCCCCGCCCCGGCGCTGGCTGACTCACGGCGTGGCTGCCTCGCCTCCTGCCTCTCCATGCGGGCTGGAGCAGGCTTGCAGCGCTGCAGGGCGAGCTGCTGCCGTGCAGACAGCCCTGCCTGCCTGCCTGCCTCCTGCTCGGTGGGCGGCGTTGATGCTCCTTGATGCTGGCTGCCTGCGCCCAGGGCCGCTCGCGGTGCGCAGCGCGCTGCCAGCGCGGCCACGTCCCGGCCCCAGCAGCAGCTCTCAGCCTGCAGGGTGCTGAGCAGGGCTCCTGCTGCACCTCCTGGTGCTGCCGCCCCGCGGGCTGAGCGCTGCAAGGAGCCTCCTGCTCCTCTTCCCTTGCTTCTGCTTTGGGGAGCGGGGGGTTCGTGGGGAGAGGGGCAGCCAAAATGCAGGTGTTGACCCGGCTGTGGCAGAGGCACAGCCACCTGCATGGCTGTCCTGCTGCATGCTACCATGATTCAGCTGATTGTTGCCCTGCCCAGGGGCACGGGGGGCTCCTCTGCTCACATCCCTGCAGCTTCTCTGCAGCTCTCCCCGGGCAGCTGCAGGCAGGACAGCGGGACGGGCACGCTCAGGGTTGCTGCTGCAAGCGCAGCGCCTTCCTGCAGCCACCTACAGCCTCGTCTGCTGCCGAGCACTTGCTTGGCGCCGTGATCTTTGAACTGGCACGCGTTTAAAGACTCTGAACTTAAAAAAAAAAAAAAAAAAAAAAAAAAAATGCACTTCCCCCGCTTACCCCGGGGTTGGCACTCGGCGTGCGTGCGGCGTTTGAACCGGTTCTGCTCCGCGCCTGCCTCCTCCCGGCTGCACGCAGCAGGAAAGCAGCCAGCAGCACAGGAGGCGGCTGCTCTGCGGCCACAAGGATCAGGGAGATTCGTAAAAGTGTTTTACTGGTTGTTTAGGGACACAGGATTGTCATATAGGGTTGAAATCCCAGCACCAGTGATTGCTGGCCTGCATGTGAGCAGGAGGCATCCCTCGCACTTTGCGATCACCGTGAGCCAGGGCAGCGCCGTGCGGGCAGCCCTCCCGCGTCCTGCCAGCACGGCTGCTCCCAACCCGAGCTCAAGGAGGCTCAGAAGCTGCCCCGTGCCCTGCTGGAGGCTCCCCAGGGGCTGCACGAGGCAGCTGGGAGCTGCGAAGCGTGAAATACCTGTTGGTACGGCCCTCAGTGCCGCACCACGAGCTGCTTAGCCCAAAGTTAATCATCGCAGCCTAGTTAATCATTTAAAGATGTCTTTAATGGATACGAAGTTGTTTTCTCCAAGTCAGCCGACGCTGTCACGGCCTCCCCACACTCTCTTTTTGGCGGATAACCTGCTTCTTGCCTGCTCGGCTGAGCCCCGGGTGCAAGCTGCCTGCCGGGGGGCTTTGGGCAGGCAGCAGGGTTCCTGCCTTGGGAACCCCTGGGCTTGGGCTGCAAGGGGCTCTCGGGGGCTCGGGGCAGCAGCTGGGGCTGCTCTGCTGTCATCTCAGAGCCACGGAGGCCACCGGGCCGGTGCTTTGCCTTCTTACCCAGAGCAGGAAAGTCCCAGGGCTGCTCTTTTATTTTTTTTTGCCTGCACGGCCATATGGGAGCAGACGGCAGCTGGCAGTGTTTCTGTGAACTTTGCCTGTTGTTCTGTGTGTGCGTGGTGGTTTTTTTTTTCCCTCGGCTGTGTCACAAAGCTGCTGCAGGCCTGGAACAGCCCAAGCAGATGGGGCAGGGCAGGGGACCCGCTGGGGTGGCGGTGGCAGCATCCTACAGGAGGGCTCCATGCAGTTTTCCTGGGGATTTAGCTAGCTGACACGCAGCTGGCAGCTCCCATCGTGTAAAATAAGAAAAAAACACTTTTTTCAGTGTGTTGCTGTTGCCTCTTTGTCGGGGTGCAAAGCGCCGGGCCAGCTCCTGGGCAAATAACCCTCCGTCTTTCCAACAGAGCGCCTCCGGATCCCTGAAGATGTCTGGCAAAACGGCGAGCACCACCAACAACATCGCTCAGGCCCGCAGGACCGTCCAGCAGCTGAGAATAGAAGCCTCGATAGAGCGGATAAAGGTGGGGGCACGTCCTGCTTCACCCCTCCTTTCCTCCTGTTTTGCCCTCGGAGTGCTGTGCGTGGGGGCACGCTGTTTGTTTGTTTGTTTTTTTCCCCATTTGGAGCTTGACCTTTGTGCTGCAGCCCAGGAAATCTGAGCACAGCTCAGTCTTGGGGCCGCTCTGAGAGGTGGCCTCGGGTACTTTGGTGTTTCCTGGGCTTGCAAAATGGACCGAAGCAAAACGTGAATGCAGGTCAAAAGGGAAAAAAACAAAAAACAACCAAAAAACAGGTGTAAGCTTCCAGTTTGATGTGTTGTGTTCCTTTGGGGATTTTGCTACATCCTTCCAATGGCTGCAGGTTGCATCTGCACCTTTGTGTCACCGAAAGGAAGGTCACTGAAACGGCTTTTCTGTAACTCAAGGCACAAAAGAAGCCCGGCTCTTTTCCCAGCTGGAAGGGATGGGATACTGGGTACGTTGCTAACATTGCCTGGACAGATGTTGTCTGTTTGGCTTCTCGAATTATTGCCCAGCCCCTCGTGGAGGCCAGCAGCACAAAGCCCCGGGTGCACGCAGCAAAGGTGCCGTGTCCATGCTGGCTGCGGGGCGGCGTTACGCAAGGAGGGACCGCGTGCAGCATTGTAGAAAGTGTTAGTCATCTCAGGACACCTCTGTTTGTTCTCCCCAGCTTTACAGGTGATAAGTTCCTTATTACAAAGCTGCTGGATATTTCGAACCCCTCCTGTTTGTTTATGGTTTTCAGCAGGAGCTGCATAGAAGCTGAGCAGCACTTTCACCTGCTGCCGCAAGCTAGCCCCAGGAGGAGCATGGCACCGGGATTCATCTTCTTCTTCTCCCTGCAGATAAAGCTGGCCCCAGCGTGACACCCAGGGCAGTCTGCCTTTCGCAGGAAACAGGGTCTGGGCCCAAACAGCGTGTTGAATGCCCAGCATCAATCTGTTTGTGCACAGGGCTTTTCCCCAGTGGGCAGCTCGTCTCACTAATTGCGGGGAAATCCGTGGCCATTTCATGTTTCTTTTTTTCTGTCTTCCGCAGGTGTCAAAGGCGTCGGCAGACCTAATGCTCTATTGCGAAGAGCATGCCAAGAAAGATCCGTTGCTAATGGGCATTCCTGCCTCTGAGAACCCCTTCAAGGACAAGAAGACGTGCGTGTTGTTATAGGAGCGCCCGCGCTACCGCCGCTCTGCGACGCGGGGCGAGGCGCAGGCAGATGTATAGACAAATAACCCGTAAGGTACCTGCTAGTAACTCTTCCTTTTCCACGTGTATAAATGGTTTCTTAAGCTTTCTAAAGCATTTCCTCTCTTCCCGGTCTTCATTAGGAAGCAGGTCTCAAACAGATTTAATTGCCCTCTGGGCCGGCGGGCGCGGGGCTGGCTGCGCCGTGAGAGCCGCCCGTGTGCCCGGGGAGCTGCTCGGCTCCGGCCCCGCTCCCGAGTTCCACAAACACCACCAAAGTTGCCTGGCTTTGCCGACAGAACAGGGACAGATTGGGAATCCCAATTAACCATCGTTTGTTTCAGTTTTTTAGACCGTGCGTGCACGCAGGGCGGGCAGCGCTGCCTGCCTGGGGAGCGCACAGCCGTGCCCTCGTGCACATGCACACGTCCAAGTGCATTATTTAGCAACAGCTGCCTTGAAAACCATTGTAGCAACTGCTGGCGAGCTCCAGCGACTCATGCCTACATCTCTGTTATGCCTCTTTCTCTTGATGGGTTTGTAAGTGCGAAACCTGAAGTGTCAGGAGTCAGGTGTCTGAGGGGTTTTTCGTAGCTCCTCAAGAGGAGTTGAAAAAGCAGAGTTCTCAGCTTCAGTTCTGCTCGATTCTGCTTTTCTGCTTTCTCTAATTAAACCTCTGTGTTGGTATTCAAAAAAGCTGTCAAAAGAATCAAAGGCTGCAAGCTCACGTTTCCCTGGCTTTGTGGCTGAGGTAGAGGTATGGTTCTGTCACTCCAAGCCTCGTCTGTGTTTTGCACAGGGATTCAGAATTTGGCTCTCTTTTAAATTCCTTTTTAGAGGGGGAAAAAAATGCCAAATTGTCTCAAGATTGTGGTTATGCAAATATAATTGGGGAGCCTTTCCATCAAGTACGTGATTTTATATATATACATAATAAAAACCTCCTTGTGTGTGTGTGTGTGTATAAACTTTAATAGAATATTTATACAAACATTGCATATTAACAGAAAACTTCGAGGGGATTTGTACCAATCCCGACTTCAGCAGGCTCCCGATGCTCTTTGCCTTTCCCTGTAGCCGGTGGTTGGGAGGCTGAAGTCCTGATCTGCCATAACCGTGCATTTCTGTAACCACGTCTACAGAACTTATTAACCACTTGTAATTTACTGTCTTACATTGCCTATTTGTCATTTCTATATTAAATTATATACGCACTGTTGATAATACATTGAGAAATGATATCTTTGTTTAACGAGCCTCTTTAACCCACAGCTCTAAATCCGAACGCGGGGCTGGCAGTGAGGGAGCCGTACTGCTCCTTCTCTGCTCACCTTCAAATTATTTTTACAACTATTTTTCTAGTGACAATTTCACAACAATGACGTAGATCCACGCTGAGTTTTTTTTACTCTCATTTTATAAGGCACCTAGCTGAGAACAGCCCTTGGCTGTGGGTGGGTGGAAAGGGCCACGGGGAACCAGGGGGCCTGAGCAGCTCGGGGGCGAGGGGAGGCTGCCCGCGGGGTGTTCTGCCAGCCTGTTGGAGCTGTGTGGACACAAGGATGGCTTCAATGCCGTGCTTTTTCCCTGAACTGTTCCACAGAGCCACGTGGGGGCTGCTGGCCGGGGGTGCCTCTGCCTATGGGAAATCCATCGTGTCCTACAGACCTGTTCCCTACAAGGTGCATTTTTCTGCTGCTTCATACAATTTTGAACTCTTTGCAGCTCTGGGGCGAAGATTTATCCCAGTATCTCCTTCGTTCTTGCTTCCACGTTGGAAGATGGTGTGGTCACAGACGTGGGATTAGGAACGCTGCAGGTTTTCCTCCAGGTGCTTCTCAGTTCAGGCAGCCCACCCAAGGGTGTCAGCTCGCCCAGCAGCACGCGGGTGGCAGCTTCTGGCAATGTGCTTTATGGCTGCTCAGGTACTTTCTGTGCTTGTACCTGCACTACACGGGGGGGGTGTGGCCGCACACCCGTCTCCGCTTGTAACTTTGCTCCTTTGCTATAAATACTCCATGAAACAACAGGAGTTGTACAGCTCTGAAGAAACACGGACTCGTAATCAGTAAAATGAAAAAGGAGAAACGAAACCAGTGCCATGGGCAGCAGCCGGGGGGTTCTGGCGGGGCAGGATGGGGCAGGGCCCTGCCTCGGGGTGCTCCCACCTCCAGGCCCTGATGCCAGGAGGCCCCACTGCCACCCCAGTGTGTGCTGGTGTCCTGCCCCACAGACCAAGCAGCCCCTCAGGTGGCTTTGTTTTCCTCTGTACTTCTCGTCGAGGCACTTTGGTTTGGAGGCAAAGGCCCGATGTTTGTTACAAGCCCAGAAAAGGAGGCTTTGGGAGCAAAAAGCCTTTAGTTTTACGCGTGTGTGTCTATAAATACATATAAATATGTACATATAGGGGGGGTCTTTCAGGAGCTGTCTGTTACTGGGTTTATGGAAGTGGGGCCTGAACCACCCCCTGCTATGGGGCTGGCCCCAAGCAGCAGCCCCAGCTTGTCCTGAAAGGCAGGCCCGGCGCTGTACCCCCAGGTATCTTTGGCCCCACCTCCAGCTTTTTCCCCCATTCCCAAATTTGTGCTTCCCAAGCACCACGCAGCGGGAGGGGGCTGTGTGAACACGCACACACGTTGGCTTTAAAAGTGCTGACGCCGGCCACGTGCTGTAAAAACAAAGCTAAAAAAAAAAACAAACGAACTCAGAAAGCTCCCGTTCGGTGTGGCGGCGGTGCCTCAGCACAACCCGAGCTGTCCCCAGCGCCTGGACCAGGGAGAAAATAATGAAAAAATAATGAAAAATAATGTAGGGTCGGTGTCCCAGCCCCCCCAGCCGGGGCTGCAGAAAGCAGGGCATCTCGGCAGGCAGGATGTAGGTCAGCGGTGTCCCCGGAGCCTCCCACCTTGGCCTGGGGCAGAGCGTGGGCGCTGCTGTGCCGGCACGGTGCCGCCGCCAGCTGCCCAGCTCCTTTGGGGCCAGGATTGGGGATTTCTGCCCCGCGGAGCTCGGCTTTGTGTGGTGTGCGACAAGAAGAAGGAAAGCAGCTGCTGGCGGGGCCCTGCCTGGCCGCGGAGAGGCTCGGGGAACGAAGCCAGCAGGGAAGAAAGGGGCGCAGCTGGCGGGGCGTGCTGCACCGCGCCGGGGGCTCAGCACATGAAGGGTTCCTGCAGAAAGGAGCCGAGTTCCCCCAATTTTCCAGAAGACTCAACCCCCCCCGCGGGGCTTTCAGGGCGTCCCTAAACGCTTCCTGGTGTTCAAACTATGCTTTTAAGTGGCGGGGTGGAAGAAAAATAGCTACCATTTCCTGCAGAGCGCCGGCTGCTTTTTCGGTGGCTGGTTTGGGGCGGGGTGCGGCAGGAGCCCAGGTGCCGTTCCGGGACCCGTGCACCAGGACCAGGACCCGCCGAGCGAGCCAAGGAAGGCAACACAACAGCACAGAGGATCCGAGAGTCAACTTTATTCCAAAAAAAAAAATAAAACACAAAAAAAAAAAAACAAAAAAAAAGAAGAAAAAAACACCCCAGAACAAAGCATTATCCACTTTCCAACACCGCCAGTAGGGCAGCTCTCAGCAGCCTCCTGTTAAGAGGTGGCGTCGGCCAGGACCAGCTGCTGCAGGGGTGCCTGCTTCAGAGACCGCAGGGTATAAATAACTTTTTTTTTTTTTTTAAAGTCAATATCATAAAATAACTTACTATATACCTTAGCATTAAAAACTCGAGACTGAACATCCCAGAAACACGCTAAAAATCGGCTGCAAAGCGTTCCGATCAACCGCCGAGCTCCTCGCGGAGTCGAGCCACAACCTGCGAGCGAGTCGCACTTCAGGGAACCTCGAGGGGCGTTCGGCAGCGTCCTCGCTCCTGGGGCAGGCTCCGGCTCCTCCCAGCCTCCTTCCCTTCGCTTCCCGGGCCGCGTCGCTCGTCCTCCATCCATCCCACGCAGCTCAACCCCTCGATATTATTTTTAAATCCTTTTTTTTTTTTTTCTTTTTTTCTTTTTTTGGACGATTTTTTTTTTTGTTTTTTTTTTAAAACCTTTATCCCCCCCCCCCCTCCCCTTCCCCTGCTGCGTCCTCGCACGAGGGCAGGGGGGATTTTTTTTTTTCCTTCCTGAGCTAAGCGCCAACGCACGGAAAGCATCCCACCGACCCCGGTGCAGCGCTGTCACCGCTCGGGGAGGTTGATGACCGGCACCCACTGGTCGGCGTAGCGCCGCTCCCGGCAGAAACACATGAGCTGACTCAGCGCCGGGTCCTTCCACTGGGACGCGTGGGGGTTCTGGAACGAGAAGAGGGGTCAGCACGGGGAATTAAAACCCTAAATCCGGGTGCAAACAGCGGGAAGGTCCCGGGGACCCAGGTTTTGCTTCACCCCCGTCCTCACCGTGACCAGGACGCAGTGGAGGTCGGTGGGGGGCTCGGTGGCGGTGTGGGGCAGCAGGAGCTGCGCCAGGCGGGCCGGGTTGCTGACCCGCAGGATGTTGATGTCGTTCTCGCAGCAGAAAGCCTGGATGAGGGTGAAGTGGATCTGCAGCGCCGCGTCCTCCGCTTCCTCCTCGTCCGCCGCCAGCAGGCACAGCACCACGTTGTCCGGGTCCCTGCGGGGGCACCGGGAGGGGTCACCGGGAACACTGGGGGGTCACCGGGGGGGTTACCGGAGGGGAAGGGGGTCACCGGGAGGGGTCACCGGAGCACCAAGGGGGGGTTATCGGGGTCACCGTGGGGGTCACCAGGAGCACTGGGGGGGGGGTGGGGGGGGGTGTCACCGGGAATAGCGGGGGCTGGGGGGTCCCCGGGGGGCAGCACTCACACGTTGAGCAGTTTGGCCGCCTCGTAGACGCCCAGGGTGAGGCTCCGCTGGCTCAGCGCCTTGCTCAGCACCTCCTCCAGCGCGTCCCCCGCCTGCTCCATCCTGCGGGAGGGCACAAGGCGTTGGGGAGCACCGGGGGGAGCACCGGGAGACCCCGACCCCCCCCCCCCAATCCCCCGGTCCCGGTGCCGGTGCCGGTCCCGGTGCCGGTCCCTACCTGCCGGCCGTGCGGTGCTCGCCAGGCAGCCCCTCCAGAGTCATAGTGCGGCAGCAGGGCAGGGCAGCGCCGCCGCCAGCCCCGGGGCCGCTCCCGGGCCCGATTACGGATCCGGATTCGGATCCCGGTCCTAATCCGGATCCCAATCCGGATCCCGATCCCGGTGCCGGCCCCGTCCCCGCTCGCCCCGCGCCGCCGCCGCCTCTGCGGACAAAGGCTCCCCGCGGGCGTTGTCCTGCCCCGCGCCGCCCTCATTTGCATGCCCCCGCGCCATTGGGCCATGCAAATGAGGCCACGCCCCCTCCCCCCCCCTCCCGGCCTTTCGCCTTTTATCCCCCGAGCGCACCCCGCGAGGCTGCCACGGGAACCGGAGGGGGCGCCGCCGCTGATTGGATGAGGGGAGAAAGGGGGCGTGGTTTGGGGGAGGGGGCGGGGTCTGTATGGAAAGGGGCGGGGCTTGCGGCGCGCCATCCCCGGCAGGGCGCCGCGGGCTCCCCCCCCGGCTGCTGGGTCCCAGCGGGTCCGGGTGCTCCCCGGAGCCTTCCTCCTGCTCCTGCTCCTCCTCCTCCTGCTCCTCCTCCTGCTCCTGCTCCTGCTCCTGCTCCTGCTTACTCCTAGGTGCCCATTTCCCAAAGCACTGCCTGGGTTTGGCTCAGGAGCTGGGCCCGTGACCCCAGCACATGGCTGGGGGATGCTCAGTTTTGGGATATGCTCAGCTTTAGGATATGCTCAGCTCTGGGATATGCTCATCTTTAGGATATGCTCCTCTCTGGGATATGCTCAGCTCAGGGGTATGCTCAGTTTTGGGATATGCTCCTCTCTGGGCAATGCTCAGCTTTGGGTGATACTCAGCTTTAGGATATGCTCCTCTCTGGGATATGCTCAGTTTTGGGATATTCTCAGCTCTGGGATATGCTCAGTTTTGGGAGATGCTCAGCTTTAGGATATGCTCCTCTGGGATATGCTCAGCTCTAGGATATGCTCAGCTCTGGGATATGCTCATCTTTAGGATATGCTCTTCTCTGGGATATGCTCATCTTTAGGATATGCTCCTCTCTGGGATACGCTCAGCACCAGGTGATGCTGAGCACCGGGCACGCTGCCTGCCATCACCTCACCCCCCTCTCAGAGCACCCTTTCCTTCTGGAAGGGCTCTGTGCAGCCAAACACAAATCCCTGGGTGCAGACACTGCCAAACAAACCCCTTTGGGGATCTCCAGGAGGGTGCCCGAAGGTCGTCCCCGGCCGATCCCGCTGCCCCACGGCGCTGCCCGGCCCCCGAGAAGCGCTCAGGTGGGGGCGGCAGATGGCAGGGCCCCGGCGCAACAGGTGGGAGCTTTGTTCGGTGGCCTCCCAATTAAATCCGCTTCATTTGCCCCATCTCTCATGGCAACCGGAGCCCCCGATCTGTCTGGGAGGGAGCCGACCAGCAGCCGGGGCCGGTTCGGGGTCTTGCCGGGTATCGGCGGTGCCCTGGGCCGTGTCTCCAGCCTCCTGCTGGCCCTGGGGAGCTCTGGTGGTGCAGGATGATCGAGGAGGGGTCTCCTCGGGGTCCTGTGCCCGTGCCTGATGCACCGTGCTGCAGGAGGAGGTGCTGCGCCAGCACGGGGTGGGTGTCCTGCACGTCAGAGCACCGAGTTGTTTAAGGTTTTTATTAAATTCCCCAAAACTTAACCAGCAGCCGTGGTGGGATGCGCGCAGCCGCTCGGCACCAGGCCTGCAGGGAAGGCCGAGGCCGGCAGGTGAATAACCCGGCATAGCCAGGCAGGGACGAGAAAATCAGGCCGGTTCGCTCACAGCGAGGGAAGTGAGTCCTCATTACTCACCCCCATCTGCAAAATACCCGCAGCAGCATCCCTCTGCCCGGCCTGCCCTCTGCCCCAGCCCCGGGCGGGGATGCCATCTGCAGGGTTTGCCTTGGCCCCGAGCTGACCACGTCCCTACCCCACATCCCCTGCCCCCGGGCTGCCCCCTGCCCCTGCAGCTCCCCCTCCTGCTGGCTCCTTGCTGGCCCCGTTTTGCAGCAATGTCCCCATCTGTTCCCAGGGCCGTGTCCCCCTTGGGGCTGGCAGAGCCTCTCACCCACCCCGCTGAGCCCCCGTTTTCCCCCAGCCCTGCTCCGTGAGGGTCCTGGGCTTTGTGTTTTGGCCACAGACCCGTGCTGCCCGCACGCTGAGCACCAAAAAGCCCCAGCAGAGCTCGCTCAGCCCCTGGCATCCCTCCTCCCGCAGCATCCCCCGGGTAGGAGCTCAGCGCAGGGGGCACCTCGGGGTCCCTCCAGCCCCCCCGGAGACCCCCTGCCCCCTGCCCATATCAGCATCAGCAAAGCGGCCAGGGGCTGAGCCCCCGCTCAAGGTCCTAAGGAGCGCCATAAAAGGGTTGTTATTATCATTATTAGCATCATTTTATCTTTTTTATTTTTTTATTTTTAATAAAATTAGCATTTTATTTGGTTAAGAAAATGCTGGTGCTGCTCCGGGTGCGGGGTGCCGCAGGCTCCCCCCTGTCCCCAGGCAGCCTCCCCAAACCCCAGCCCTCCCCGGCCGTCCCGCTCGGGATGCTGGCAGCAGCCGGCCCCGCTGGTTTTATTTTCCTGCCCGGTGGGAGCTGCCAGCACCTCCCAGCAGCTAATTAACTGCAGGATTTTCGCCGGGGAAGAGCGGCTGCGACGAGCCCCCGCATGGCCCTGCAGTGCTGGAACCTCAGGGCCGGGCCGGGGGCTCCTCTTTTCCATGGGAATCCCATTTGGGGTCTGGCTTTTCCCATCTCCCGGCTGGGCACGGGGTGCTGGTGCACCTGGGGAGCTGATATTGAACTGATTTATAGGGGTGTAGTCCATATATTGACAGCTGTGTGCAAATGATACACACATGGCATCTATAGGATAATTATATATGAAATATGCAACAAAATGCTGTGGAGAACATGGGTACGAAACGATATCCCCAAATATTTAATGCCAGATTTGGCACACCACGGATGGGTTGGCTTTGAGGCTGTACAGGAGCAGGTGAAGGAGGGCACGGCGGGGATGGGGGGGATGCTCAGGAGATGGGGATGATGCTGGCATCATGGCCCTGGGTTTAAGCACCACACTAGGGCCGGCTGAAGCCCAGGAGGAGCAGATCCCTTTAGGAACGGTGCCTTGGGGCTGGAGGAGCTGGCAGGCCGGGTGCCGAGGGGTGGGCAGGACGCGGCCATTCCCCCCGCAGGGCGGCCGGCCGGGCGCGGGTGCCGTTCCCCACGTAGCCGCCTGCTGCAGCCAAGCTGCTCCCAGCACCCTGTGCTGCGCCTCTTTCATCAGCGGCACTCGGAGCAATTCGCGGGCGGTGATTTGGGTGTGCAGCACGCCCACGGTGAATGCAAATGCTTTTTTTTTTTTGCTTTTTTTTTTTTTTTTTTTTAACTCCGTTCTCGCACGCGTGCGCGCTGCCTGGGTTGCAGAGCGGGCGCTCCGGTGTCCCTTGCCGTGCATCGGGCACAGGGACGCACCAACCCCATCCACCTGAATCCTCCAACTCTTCTTCCAGGCCTCGAAATCTGTCTCTGGAGACGTTTGTGGTTGGGTTGTGCCAAAACATGTTCCCCCCGTGCCCCCTGCAGCCCTGGGACACGCACCCCGTTATCGCAGCGGGTGCCCCGTGCTGGGAACTGGGACCTCGGGCTCGGCACCGCGCTTATCACAGCCAACAGCCCCCGTGCTGCTTTATCCATCCCAGCAGCGCTGCCCCCCCAAAGGCTGCACCGCTCGGCCAGGAGCTGAGGATGCTCAGGATCTCTGCAAACCTTGCCTGAGCCCACGCCAGGCGGTGCCACCAGCGCGTGTCCCCAAGCAGCAGGTCCCAGAGCAGTGACCGACCCCACGGGGCACCTCCCGCATGCTTCAGCCCCCGTAAGCTCCCTGCCCGGCCGCTGCGGCCAGGGGACCTGGGCCTGTGGTGCCTGTGATGGGGACGGGGAGGAGCAGGAGCAGGGAGGAAGCCTTGGGAGCAGAGCCCAGCATGCGACAACAGCCCCGGGCTTTGTTTGGGCTGCACCGGTCAGGCAGCCCCACGCTGCTCATTAGCAGAGAGCCGGGGTAGTTCCCCCGCCTGTAATCACCCTAATGAGCACTTGTCTTGCCCATCTGCAGCAGAGGCGATGCCGTGA
The DNA here is from genome assembly GCF_965140915.1 of Aythya marila. Lineage (NCBI taxonomy): Eukaryota > Metazoa > Chordata > Aves > Anseriformes > Anatidae > Aythya > Aythya marila. The sequence goes on along the minus strand of NC_139049.1, from coordinate 31,324,367 downwards.
CCTGTTTTCAGGCTGTTTGATCTTGTTCTCCCCGAATTTCCCCGCCGGGGCGAGCCTGCTGCCGCAGCGTGCGTGCCGGAGCACGTGCGGGCCGAGCGCGCCCAGCAGCGGCACGTTCACCGGGGCCGGGGTCCGGCAGCGCCCCGAAACGCTCTGCGTGCTCCCTCCTCGCCTCCTGGGAGCTCAAACCTCATTAGTGAGCGACAGCAGCAGCACTAATGGCTCGGGCTAATTGCCCCGGCCTGACATGGGGCTGAGCAGGGCGCTCCTGGGCACCCCCGCCTGCCCGGTGCGTGCTGGTGCCAAGGGAATCTGCAGCAGGTTTTGGGGTTCCCCTTGTTGTCTCTCGGTGCCTTCATGTACACACCGTGGTGCCTCAGAGCCAGCACGGGCACCCAGGGCTCATCTCTGCTCCCTGTCCCCCAGCCTGAACGCGCTGCGTGTCCTCCCCTCGCTCCTCCTCCGGCTGGGAGGGCGGCCTCGAAACTCGGGTCTGCCAGTGGCAAAATGCAGGAAAACGCCCAGAAACGCACAAAGTGCAACGCCTTCTTCCCAGGAGCGCCGCGCGGGATGGCAGAGGGCTTCCCTTGGCCTCCCGACGCCGCCTGCACTCTTTGGTTTAATCAAAAAAGGGGCCTGGGGGTGGTGTGGGGGGACACGGGGGGCTGGGGGTCGTGCCCGTGCACCGTCCTCATCCCTGCAGGGAGCAGAGCTTGCAGGCAGTGCTGGCAAAGGTCCCGCAGTCAGTCTGAGCTGCTTTTTAGGAAAAATTTCAGCGGTGGGAGGGCGAGCTGCAGGGCTGGGCTGGGAGCACTTTTTCTAACGCGTTAAGGAGGCGATTTTTTGGTGTGCCACGCTCCCAGCGCAACCAGGAATGAGCCGGGGGAGATGTTGGCACGGCGAAACCAGCAGGTCCCTTCTCTTTGCACCACGGAGAGGGCTCTACGGGGAGGCAGTGAGGCTGGATCCTGGAGGCTGCGAGGCTCGGTGGCTGCAGGCAGGCTGGGGACAGGGAGGGGGACGCCTCACGAAGCTGTGGGCTCCACAACCAGCACGCAGAGGGGACGGGCTGCTTTGTGGCACGGGGACAGGCTGGGCTGGAAGTGGTGCTGCACAAAACGATGCCCTGCATGGCCTGGCAGGCGCTGGGGGCCGTGCCGATGGCTTTCCCCAAAAATGCACGGGCTGCAGGCTGCTCTGGGTCGGCTTCCAGGGGACGGCCACCGGCACGGCGCAGCAGCAGAGCACCGAGCACGCGCTGCACGGAAGCAGCGGCCAGGCCTGCCCCCAAAACCAGGCAGCACCACTCCCTTTTTCCCCCTTGTATTGCCAGAGAGCTGATCCAGCTTAAAAATAATAACACGGACCAGAAGGAAAAAAAAAAAAAAAGAAAAAAAAAGCATGCTTGCTTTTTTCCTGCAGAACAGCAGCCGTGGCGATGGGAAAGTGCCCGTGGCCGCAGAGGCCGGTTCAGCCAGCAGGGAAGAGCAGCTCTCTGCCCGGGCAGCCACCCGCCAGCCTGCAGGATTTGCTTTGGCTTGTCCTGGGCTTCCCAGCACTGCTGCCGGCCCTTTCGCCGCGGCACCTCTGCGTTCCCTGCTCTTTTCCCCAGTGCCACCCGTGGGAAGAGGCACCGCGGGTGCTGCGCCTGCTGCGTGCTCGGGCTGGGCTCCCACGGCACCGCTCGCCCCACCGCTGCGGGTTTCAATTCCCCCCCAGCCAATGCTCTGCAGATCTCGGAGGAAATGTTTTTCTCTCCCCTTTTCCATCTTCTGAGCAGCGCCGAGGGGCGCGCAGAGCAGGGCTGGCAGGAGCGAGCCCCGTGGAGGGGGCTGATAAAAGCAGCGCTCGGGCTCCCTGACCTTCTGCTTCTTTCTTACTGTTCCAGCGCTCGTTTTCGGAGCTAAAAATACCTTTTACCTTGGCTGCTGTTAAGGAGGAACTCCCTCTTTGCAGGTTGTTTGGGATTCGAGGGAAGAAAGAGCCTGGCTGAATGTGCAGGCAAAGCTCTGCGGCTGCACGGTGTGTTCCCTTGCCCGGTGCACATTTCGATGGGCCTTTTTTACTCCTCTGTGCACGTACTTGGTGTTGTTATTCGCGTGTTTACAGCCCTCCTCATAATGCCTCTGATGGTTTTTCTGCTCTGAAAAAAAAAAAAAAGCCCGGAGCCGTGCTGAAATGAGCAGAATATCCGGGAGGACAAAGCCACGGTGCAGCTCGTGCGGTGCAGCTTTCCTGAGCTCTGCCGGAGCCCTCCTGGTCATCCCCGCTGCCCTGCTCAGCGCTGTGTAATCCTGGGACTTTATCCCAATCAGAAGCCCTGTGCCACGCACCCACTGATGCAAACATCTCCGTAAAAAGTGCTCGGTGTGCGTGCTGCCTGCTGTATTCACCGCGGTGAGCCAGCAGCAGCAGGTGTCTCTGAGTTAACGCAGCGTGCTTTTAATTGCAAAAAATTAGCCGTAGGTAGGCTGCTTGGTTTTCTTCCACCGTCTGCTATTTCACACTCGCCGGCACCCATACTCTTCACCCACAAGACCTGCCACAGGTAGGCCATCCGGCACACTTCTCCCCCCGAGCTGTCCCTGCTGGAGTTGTGCAATGCGTTTTGGACACTCGGTGTCTTCATGCAGCAGGTCGAAAACCCGGTGGAAACAACTGCAAAAAAACTGAGCAGAAAGTTGCTGAAGGTACTTTGTGGTGCCGTGATTACGCGGTATGTGAAGTTTTCCGTCCTGTTCTGAAGTCCTGGCCGTACCTGACTTCATTCAGAAGCAAATGTCATGGTTTTTGTATAAGAAACTGGAGCGTTTTGTACAGCCTGGGAAGAGATCCACCTCGAAGAGATCCCGAGCAACCTCCTCCTGCTCGGCGTGCTGTGTGCTCTGGCAGGGAGGGGTGCATGCATCTGGAGAAAACCAGCAGCACGGCTTTGTAAACGTCCTTCAGCCAAAAAAAAAAAAAAAACAGGAAAAATGCACCTCAGAGATGGAACAAAGACCCAGACGGGCTCGTCTCCCCCTGCCCTGAACTTGCCGCGTTTCCTCCTCTTGCTTCATAAGCAGACAGCCGACAGCTGCTGGCAAAGGCTTGAAAATAGCCTGGGTGCAGCGTGTCACACAGCACGCCGAGCCTCTTTTGGGCAGGAGCTCCCTCGCTGGGTTATCTATAGGCCAGCTTCAGGCTGCCTGCCCCAGCCACAAATAGCACCCGCAGCCCCTGGGAGCACTGCTTCTGTGCTGGGCCTGAGCAATAATGGATAAAATCAGGCTCTGCTCCCCCAAAACCCAGCACTGCCATCCTGTCATTGATGCCAGCTCTTGGAAGCCGCCCGTGCACATTTCAATCAGCCTCTAACGACCGCATCAGCAAACAGCGCTAACGAAATGACCGTCCTGAGACTGCCGTGCGGGGTTTCGGCGATTTGGAAGCCGTAACATAAAAGTTACAGCCCTGATTAGAAGCAGAAGTGCCGTGTTAATAGTCCTTGGCTATTTAATTCCCAGGCTATGGCTGTCCGCGGTTCAGATTTTCAGGATCGATTGCAGTTGGGCATCACTGAGCGTGCACAAATGGTCCTCCGGCTGCAAATTTTGTCATTCAGCCGACGTCGACAGAGTCACAAAGCCCCAAACCTTGTCACCAGCCCTCCTCCGGGCTGGCCATAGCACCAACTATGTCCTGAGTGTCCATCAGCCCTGTCCTGAGCACCAGGACGTGGGGAGCTGCGATCCCCCAGCAGCTCTGCTAGGCAGGAGCACGGAGGGATGTGCCTGCCCCGTATGTGTGAGCAAACTGTGCCTGTGGCCTGCAGGGGAGCTGGGGCCGTTTCTCCAAAAAGTGCTGTGTGGAGGGTTTGGCCGTGGTTGCTGCTGGCTGTGCTGAGCTGCCTGGTGCGGTGCAATGGGTGCTGCCCCTTCGCCCTGCGCTGGAAGCCGGCCCTGCTTATCTGCAGCAGCGCCACCCAAAAAACAGCAGGCAGAAAACCACCTTTTCCACCAATTCCTTCTTCCCTGGCTCTGCCCAGGAGAAAACGTGTGTCGGCCAAGCTGCCTAGGGAAGCAAGGCATGCCCAAACCCCAGCCTCAGCCCCCCTCCCGGTCTCCTTTGAGCCCTCTGCCCAGCAGATTTGACGGAGCAGCAGCCCTTCGGGGAGCCTTATCTTCCCGGCAGCCTTGTGCACCAGGCAGCTGGGCCCAGCTGATGCCCCCGCAGGAGGGCAACGCTCTGGCCTCTGCGAGATACCAGCGAGCCCTCGGGAGCCCACCCAGAGCTCCCCAGGTGTAGGCAGCCCAGCCTGTCGGTTCTGCAGCTCACAGTCACTTATTAGACCCAACATTTTCTTCATTTTGTGTTTGAGGGATGCAGCCAGCCGCCCTTCACACCCCATTGCGTTTCCTGCCTGTTTTCCCCACAGACCACAGCCCGCCCGCCTGGCCAGGCTCCAGAGCCCTGCCTGATCCCCTCGGTGGCATTTCAGCTCCTAGTTCCTCAGGTGAACATGGACCTGAGGCCTCCCCAGCTGCTGCATTTCTCCGGGGGGTGATGCACAACTGCAAGGTGCAGTCCTGAGCAGGAGAGGCCGGAGAAGGGAGCTGCCACGTAAACATCTGGGTTGGGATTTCTGCAGCGCTGCGCTGGGTGTGCCTGTCCAGAGAGGCAGAAGTTATCACCGTGAACGTGGCGATCAATTAATTTGCTTTTCAAATACAAAGTGCCTGAAAACTGGGCCCCGTGTAGCTGGTAATTAGACCTCTTTATTGCAAATGTCCATGTGCAAGCACAGTGTGTGACAAAGCACGCGGCTTCCTACCATGCACCCTTCAACTTTGGCTTCTTGCTGTGTGGAATAAACACATCTGGCTGTTGGTGAGCATGTACATACGATAGCTGGTTTATTTTTCAGTTTATATTAAAGCATTTTGAATCTGTTTTGTGTGTGCTTGATTCAAGGTGTGACTCAAAACCCATAACTTCACTTGGGAAATTTGGGAATACTGAATATATCTCGGCTTTCTTTGTCTATGGTGGGATTTCATTAGGTGGTTAGAAGGCACTAGAGTGCAGAGCTCTTCGTATGGAACCAGTACAACAAGCGGAGGTGAAATATGCACGGTCCTTGCAAAACCAACAAAACAGAGCTGCTGTGGCTTCCATTTGAGTGAAAAATCCTACAGGCAGGTGACTGAAAAATCCATTTGTGTAATCGAATGCCATCGTACAACCACGAAGCCGTCCATGCCATCTGGCAAGCAGCGCTTCAAGGCTCTGAGTGCGAATGCTTGGATTTTATTAATAAAATGTATGTGATGCAACGCAGGCTCAGTGCCTGTGACGGAGCAGGATGCTGAAATGGGTTCCAGCTTTTTCCAGAAAACTTCTGCCCTGACTGTTAATTATGTGCACGTATCATTTGGTGGTATTTGATTCATTCCAAAAGCAAACAGGCTTGCTTGAGGAAAATATATTGAGTTCTGAGGATTTCATTTGCGGGAATCACTTAAAATATCCCAAGAAGAGCGTGAGCTTCTTATGCGAGAGATCCGGAGCTTCAAGGGGGGCTTCCTCAGAGATATTAGAAATATTATCCTTGCTGGGGATAAACACAAATATACAATCAGGTACCACAAGGCTCTGACATACAGAAAACATGTATTTTAGAAAATAAATATATGTAGAGAAAAAAAGTATTTTAGAAGGAGATGTCAAGTATGTGCCAGTTACGTATGTTTTAACTTTTAGGATGTTTATAATTTCCACTGAGTATAAAAAGAACTAACGACTAATTAGTACTGCTAATATTTACCATCTTGTTTTTCTGACAACTTGATATTGTCTTCTAATTGTATCTGCTAATTAGAAGAACATAATTGTTAATGGAAGACGGAAATATTATACCTCTAAGCTCAAGGTAAATCTTTCAGGTTGTGAAACAACAAGTTTTATTGGTTATAGCAGCAAACCTCTTAAACCAGTGTCACTGAAGTTGCATTCAATGACACATTTATCGCAGTGCCGTGCTTTAAAAAGCCATTTAGTGCTAGTGTGCGGCGTCAGATTCACAGCTTTTGAATGCAAAAACAAACACTATCTTCCCAAGAGCAACGCATCCCTCTGTTAACTCCATCTCTTGACAGCAGCACTGCGTCCACGCTCCAGGTTGCCCAGCCTCCACGTGCAGCGTGTTCCTGTAACAATATTCACCTGCACGACGTGTGATGTTCACGATGTGCATGATTTTATTGTAAAATCAGACTCCCCACAGGGGGACAGGGAGCGGTGCTGCTGACACCCACCACGGGGACAAGCACACAGAGGCCTTGGGTACCCAGGGCACCCATGCCACCGCCTGCCCCCGTGGCCTTCCTGTCCCAAAAGATTTTTAGGGGTTGCAGGGTGGCTGTAGGGACATGGAGCTGCTCCCTGGGCACAATTTTCCCTCTGGACATGTCTGAGGGCGATGTGTGGGTCCGTGACTGGGGCATGTTCCCCTCAGAGCAATAGGAAGACTGAATATATCTCAGCTGGCTTTGTCTACAGTGGGATTTCATTAGGTGGCTAGAAGACACTAGAGTGCAGAGCTCTTTGCATGGAACCAGTACAACAAGCGGAGGTGAAATATGCACGGTCCTTGCAAAACCAACAAAACAGAGCTGCTGTGACTGCCATTCCAGTGAAAAACCCTACGGGACGGTGGGGTGGTGTATGGGGAATGGCGCTCTGCTGCAGCCAGCTGGCCTCCCAGCTCAGTACCCGCATGTCCAGGTGCTTTGTGACACTTGTGGGGCACAGTGTGTTAAAAAATGTGGTGTTTTACTCCAGATTTGGGGACTGTTTATTGACAGGGCCTCGAATTTGACTCAATTCACCGCTGCCACACCACCTCTGGCGGGGGCGACGGGGCTGCGCGCGGAGCCCCCTCAGCAGCGCCCTGTGCCCACCACCCTCCCTGATGCCACCTCGGTGGGGGGGGGGGGCACCGCCATGACACACCCCCCCCCTTTTTTTACCCCCCCTCCCCATTAAAGGCGGCGCGGGGCACGCCGGGAGTTGTAGTCCAGCGGGCGGGCGCGGGCGGCGGCGGGCGCGGGCCGCCTCCAAGTCCCGTGAGTCCCCGCGCGGGGGTGAGGTGCCCGGATGCGGCCGGGCGCCGGAAGAGAAGCGCGTCTGCTCGGGGCCGGCCATCTTGTGCGGCAGGCGGCAGGGCGCGGAGAGAAGGGGGGGGGGGGGCCCGGCAGCATCGCAGCAGGATCCCGCCGACGGGGCCCCATCATGCCCGGACACCTGCAGGAGGGCTTCGGCTGCGTCGTCACCAACCGCTTCGACCAGCTCTTCGATGACGAGTCCGACCCCTTCGAGGTGCTGCGGGCGGCCGAGACGCGGCGGAAAGAGAGCGGCGGCGGCGGCGGCCACCAAGGGGGCGGAGGGGCCCGAGGGGGCCCGGCCGGGGCCCAGAGCGGCTCCGCGGGCGGCGGAGCTGGAGGCGGCGGCGGAGGCCCGGGCCAGGCGGGAGCCGGCGGGGGAGCCGGCAGCGCGGCCAAGCAGCTGCGCCGGGAGTCGCAGAAGGAGCGCAAGAACCCGCTGCCCCCCTTCGCCGCCTCGGCCGGGGGCGCCGCCGACCGCCGTGAGGAGGGGAGCGGGCAGCCCGGAGCCCCGCTGCGCAAGGAGGGTGAGCGGGGACGGGGGGGGAGGGAGGGCCCAGCACAAAGGGGATGCGGGTTTTGGGGTGTTTTTTTGTTATTTTGGGGGGTTGGGGTCCTGCTGGAGGTCCCTCCTGGGGGAGTGGGGCTGGGAGCGGGGCTCTCTCGGCACCTGCTGGGGCAGGGCCCGGCCTCTGGAGCCCCGCGGGGCCGCCGCACGTGGCCGCCCGCGAGGCGCCCAAAATGGAGCCGGGGCTGGGGTTGGGGCTGGGGCTGGGCTCGGGGCTGGGGGCACGGCTCGGGACGGGGCTCAGCACGCCCTAAAGAAGGTCCCCTGCAAAATGCTGTGCGGCCACGGGGGTGGGGGTGGGCTCTGTGCGCCCCACACGGCTCTGCGAAGCCAGCAGGCCTCTCTGGACAGGTGAGCCAAGGGGTTCTGCCTTCACTCCGTGTAAAAGAAAAGCAATCAGAGTGTAAATAGAGTAAATAAATACAGCCAGGGCGCAGCGAGGGCTGTGACAGGGCGCTGCGTGACAAGCGGTAGGTGTCGGCCCTCCACGTGCTCCCGTGGCGGGCAGCGCGGCCGTGGCGCCCAGCGAGCTGCTGGGGCCCTCGGGCTGTGCCAGAGCCTGGGGAAAACTCGGTGTGCGAGCAAAGAGCTGATTTTCTAACTGCAGTTCACTCCCCTGATCTTCACAGAAATGCCCCCAGCCCTGAATGTGGGGCTGCGTGGAAGCGCGGTGCCGCTTTTGCCCTTCCCACAGTGCCAAACGGCCCCCACCACGCCTTAACTTTTCTAATACGGCGTAAAAACGCGTTCCTGTGCAAAGCAATACCTGCAAAAAACCCCAAACGGCTCTGCAACAAGCAGAAGTTGGGAGCTGTGTTGCAGCACTCGCTGCCTGTGGATGTTTTGTACTTTAAAGCGTGACACTCGAGAGCTTTTTTCCCGTGAGGAATGCAGTAATTTGTCCCAAGTGGCAATTTACTAAGCCTGCGTCCTCTGTAAATGTTAGTCAGATGCAGATTAATGGCGTTAGCCCTCGTGAGGCAAGCCTGAAACATGGGCAGTGTTTTTGGCCGACACAACAGAACGCGAGGGCTTGGTTTTTTTGCTAGGACGAGTTGTTCATATTTACCTCCCAGCTCTCGTGTTTACTTTCAAGAGCAAACACTGCATTACGGAGGAAAAAAATAGCATTTTGGGGCTTATTATAGCAATGAAACGGAGAAAATCAGACCTGCTTCTGCAGCAGTGTGTCCGGAGCGCTGGAGTGAAGATTCACTTTCCGGATTGAAAATTTCTGCTTGCTGTAGGAGACAGTGGTCACATCTGGCAAGGTGTTGGGTGCCATGGCAGTGCCGGGGTTTGTTTCTGAGTGAATATATTTCTGTCCAAACTACTGCCCTGCTCTGGAGAGGTGTGGATGATTTGGCTAGTGGGATACCAGTTCAAAGTTTTGTGCTGCTCACAAAAAGATCCCTCACTTTGGTGAGGCTCCCCTGGAAGCAGGTTTTTGTGAGTGCAGAGCTTGAAATTTGAAAGCTGTGGATTGTTCATTCCAGTTCTGCAGCATGCCTCCCGTCTGCCACCGGCCTGCTGGCTTCCCTTGCTAGCCTGTGCCTCCGAATCAAATGGTCCCTCTCAGCTCCAGAGCTCTTCTCAGGGTAAATTTAACCCCCCCCGTGTTCCTCGGGGAGCGAGGGCTCCCTAAAAGCAGCGCATGTCATGCAAACTTCATGCTAAGTACAGCTTGTAAGGTGAGGAAGACATTGTTCATCTGGGTGTGTTGGCTTGGATATCATTACAGCTGCAACTTCTGGGGCCCCACCCAGCACGGCATTGCTTGTTAGGCAGGAACTTCTCTCTTGGAGAATATTAAAAAGTGGCTTTTTTTAAAATTTAAAAGATAGCTCGCGCTTCTCGAGGCAGCCAGAGTGGGTGGCGGTTTGGGGAGCTTTTTCTTCCCTAAACATTTTGGAAATAGGGCAGTATAACGAGAGGGGTGAGTGGCAGTGCTCTGCAGGAAGAGCTGTGGAACAGGCCTGTCGGGAGGAGAGTGGAAGGGAAAGCTGTGCGAGAGCCCTCTCGCACCCCAAAGGGAGTGTGTTGGAGCACGTGGGGCAGTGTGGGGCAGCGCTCCACGCAGTGAGCAGCCCCTTTTGTAGGGGGCTCGCCGCTCCTTAGGGTGCCTTGCCTGGGTACTCCTGCTGGCCACAAATATCTCCGGGCAGCACGCGTTAGGATGAAGCAAGGCGGCTGTCACAGGGACGTAGTTGCAGTGAAGTTGCTGACCCTTTGGTGCCTACCAAAGGAGAAGCCCAGGGGCTGCCTGAGAAGTGCCCAAGTACCCTTCAGGGAAAACCAGAACTCATCTCGACCCTCCGCAGGCTGGTCACTTACCACAGGTCCCTAACGTGTGTGTGCTCTGACAGGTCTTGGTTTCTGCAGCACTATAAGAGCGTACGCTTGTACGAAATGCAGCTTGATTGCCTAAAAACGTGGAGTAGAAGAGTCAAATGGTCTGCAGTGACCTTTTTATAAAGGTATTGTTCCGGTGGTTGTGTGGTCACAGGGTTAGAAGAAAAACTTGAATTCCTGCTTACGGTCACAGTGCTACAACCTGTATCTCTCCCGGAGCAGCTCCGCATTCTGCTGATGTGTTTTGCCTGATGTTTCAGGGATAAGGCGCATTGGCAGGAGGCCTGACCAGCAGCAGCAACAGCAGCAGCAGCAGCAGGGGGAAGGCAAGCCCATCGAAAGGAGACCGGAGCGGCGACCTCCTCGCGAGCGCCGATTTGATAAACCTGCTGATGAGAAGGGCGAAGGAGGAGAATTTTCCGTTGATAAGTAAGAACTTCTCTTGTGTGAGGAGGAACTTTGTGATATTCTGGAGCGGGGCTGTCCTATCTTCTGCTACTAAGCTTAAAAAAAAAAAAAAAAAAAAACACTGTTCCACTCAAAATTTAATAGATGGAATTGGATTTGTCAGTCACAAGAAGAGCCTGTGACAAAACACCTCTCTTTCCTTTTGCATGACCTTATTGGCAAACGTGGCTCAAGTTCTAGACCAGGAATCACGTAATGTGAACAGTCCTGTTGGTTTAACAGGAGGCATGGCTTAAATCAGTTGGGTACCCACCACACTCCTCACAATCCATTTCAGAGAGGAGAAGAGGAGCTCAAGTGTAGCTCTTACGGCTGTTGCTTAAATCCATACAGCTGCCTTCAAGCCAGCGCAAGTTTGGCTGTGTAGGTGTTCACACCTTGGCTGCAGTGGCTTCAGATCTGGAAGTGATGAAGCCATCTTACGGCTCAGGTGTTCAAAGTGTCGTGTGATAGTCACTGCTAAAATACTTCTAAATTTGGGTGAGCGTGAGATGAGTGGAAATCGTGGCATCAGCTAGTGGTGTGACACAGCACAAACACTGGGTTGGAATAGTGGGCAGAAGATGCAAATAGTAACCCAGAAGAGTGTTTCTTCCAGATTGTAAAATGCAGACTGCACGTGGGTTTGGTGTTGAACTGTACATAGAATGAGTCCCTTTGGAAGGGCCCCCCAAAGACCCTGCAGCCCAGCTGCCTGCCCACCCCCAGGCCATCACATTCCCGAGGCCATCACCCAAACGCCTCCTGCACCCCGCCAGGCGTGGGGCACCAACCGCCCCCAGGGAGCCCACGCCACGCAGGGAGGCAATTTTTCCTTAGAAGTTGAGAGTCCTGACATAAGCACAAAAAGTAATTATCAAAGGAGAAGTAAGTAAATAAAATTCTTGCTAGAGGAAAAAGAAAACCGTAAGAGCCATGTCATAAACTCCTGGTGGTGAAGTACTGCAGTTTGCCTGTTCCATCTAGACCCATTCTTGACCGACCTATGCGTGGACGTGGTGGACTTGGAAGAGGACGTGGCCGTGGCCGTGGCATGGGCAGAGGAGATGGGTTTGACTCTCGTGGCAAGCGTGAATTTGACAGACATAGTGGCAGCGATAGATCGTAAGTCTTCCTCTACTGCTTCTTTGGCTGTTCTTTACAGTAATTACGTTTTTAAGTTTGCCTTTGAATTCCTGTATCTGGACACTATGATGTTAACTCAGTTTTGTTAGTTCTGTTTCACATTCACATTTCAGCGGCCTGAAGCATGAGGACAAGCGTGGTGGCAGTGGATCACACAACTGGGGAACCGTCAAAGATGAGCTAACGTTAGTAATCACTAATTCCTCAGAATTAGCACTGTGTTAATAAATCCAAATTGCTACGCCTTGCAAAACGTAAACCAAGGCTGCTTTTTTGCCTTTGGTTTTGGTAATTTTTGGTAAACTAGTAAAGAAGCCTTTGCAGAATTCAAAAAATTACAAACTTAGTAATGGATGAGATGGCTTCGACTTCTAAAATGGGGATTTTTTTTTTTGAAGTTTGGAATGGGGGCTGTCTTGTACTTCTTTTACTAAGAACAGCTGAGTTTTCACAGCTTTTTTATCACGTTAAGCATACTTTTCTCCAAGTATTGCAGTGAAAACAATGTTGTCAATGTCTAGATGCCTTTAGTGTCTCAAGGTATAATGGGAGGCGTTCAGAATGGGAGCTTCTCAGTGGGGAAAAACAAGGGAAGATGGAAGACAGAATTGTACCGGTGGGGAGGGCAGCAATTTTTAATGAAATAGACACAGCCTACTCTTCTTTAAAAAGAACTATGTCCTATAGAACCTAGTCATTCGTCTTGCATAGTTTGAAGTAGGGATGAACTTTAAATTTAAAAAATGTGATTACAGCGAGTTGGATCAGTCGGCTGTAACTGAGGAAACGCCAGAGGGAGAGGAACATCCGCCTGCTGACTCTGAAAATAAGTGAGTAGCCCCCTCTTTTCAGATGTTCTTTGATTGCTTCAAAGGTATCGATGATTTGCCTTTAACTTCTGATCATTTTCCTACTTCTGCTTTTACAGCATTCAGATTATGTCCTTTAGTAGATCCAGAATCACAATCTAGCTGAAAACCTGTCTCCTAAAAAAATAATCTACATCTGTAGAAGTTATCTTGAACTTTCTGTTAACGTCACACAAGCTCTTAGGTCACTTTCAGATTTAGTTATTAATAATCAGTTGTAATGTGCTTAGGATCTCAGGATTGCAAGTGCAAGTACCAAATCCAAAAGCAACCACGCTCGTAACTACTTAGAACAACCAAGCAGAGGGGATGGGATGTTCTTCTGACGGTGGAAGGCAACTCTTTAAACTTAGCTTTTCAAAACAACTGCTGAGACAGTGTGGCTGGTGTTGTGGAAGCAGGGATGTATCTCACTCTTCCATTCACTGGCTTCTGGGCATCTGAGAAGTGAAGTTGCTTCTCATTTCACTTGGACACTGTTAAAGAAGAAGCCAGTGACTGGGTGAATCAAATAACTTCAGAGAAGCAGAGTGGTCAGTTGTGGGACCTGAACTTCATTTGGTGGAATACCATTTTTTAGGGAAGTGCAGTATTTTAATGCGTGTTCTATGGTGCATTCAAAAGAAAATGGCAAATGGGTATATTAAATACCTGTTTGCCCACAATTTTTAGTGTGCAGTCATCTGTAGCTTGATTTCCTCAGTTAGTGGTAAAGGGGAGACAACTGCTCAGTAGAGATTAAGTGATTTCTTTTAATTACATCACTAAATGCTGTCATTTCTCTGAGGTTCTGGGTGTCCAAGGGTAAAGTTGTCTTGTAAACAGAAGGAGCCCAAGGATTTTTAAGCAACTACAGCTTCAGCGTTGGTCAGAAAATACAAACTAGCTAGTCCTGGAAAAAAATTGTGTTACAAATCTGGATCTACGAAATTAGCTGTGTATGCAGTATTTTCTGGGTCTTTAGTAGTAGTGTCCTGGTGCTTCAACAGATACCAACCTGTCCTTGTGCAGATCAGCCATCTGCAAAGTTCTGATGGGTTTTTTTCTTCCTCAGATCTGCAGAAAATGAGTGTTCTTTGTGGTTTCAAGTATACCACTTCTGCTGCAATCCAACAGTTACATTTACAAGCATCTTCACACGGGTTAATTTCCAGTTTGTCTATTCTGGATCGCTAATTTAAATATTTCAGTAGAACTGTGGGAGGTTTTACTGGATGAAAATAGGGGGAATACCAAGGAGTAGTGTCTTTGCACCGAGCAATAAGCATGCTTTTGAATATGTAACATTTAAAAAAAATGATTCTGTTCTGTGGAATGCGAAAAATCTGAAATAGAGTAATTCTGATGCAAAACCTCTTTGTTATTACATCAAAATTAATGGCTGCAGAAAAACCTTTTCTTCTAAGTTGATGCTTTTGTGATGTTTGTGCTGCACATGTGACACTACCCTTCTGTAATGTCAAAATACCTCGTAAATCAAATGGAGTTGCATAAGCACGCAGAAGAATGATGAGAGGATTGACTGCCTGTATAGCTGGAACACGATCTGTTACTGAACATGGTGGCTGTGTTTTACTTAAAAATAGCTCTTTGGCAGGAGCTGGAGAGGATTTACAATGAGGTGATACATCTCAAGTCACTGAGTTGTGTGCGCTTGCTTTGTCAAGTTAGCTGAGAGTAAAAATTGGTTACCTGGGATGTTAATAACTGTCTTGGAATAAAGGAAGCTGATTATTAAAAATAAAATTCTGAACATTACGGTAAGAACAAGCTCCATCTCACTGTCCAACTTGAAATGTGAGGAAGGTCTTGGAAAAGGTTGAGAAACTTGTTACAGTCTGTTGGAGAAGGTGGGCTCCCACGTTGGAAAGCAAATTGCAATTAATATGGAGAACAGACAGCATCAGTGAGAGAGGGGGAATTGGGTTTTAGATAAATACACACATTTCAATGCTTTTTTTGTAACAATGGAAATGGTTATTATAATCTGGTGCTGATGAGGAACTGCTTTTGAATTCTCTGTGTATGGAGTACGAATTCCAAGTGATGATCATGGTATCCGTGAATTTACCACAGGGAGAATGAGGTTGAAGAAGTTAAGGAGGAAGGTCCTAAGGAAATGACCCTGGACGAATGGAAAGCTATTCAAAGTAAGGATCGTGCAAAAGTTGAGTTCAACATCCGTAAACCAAATGAGGGTGCTGATGGGCAATGGAAAAAAGGATTTGTTCTTCACAAGTCAAAGAGCGAGGAGGTAAAGTGATTTTCGATATTTGCTAGTGTCCGGATTGTTTAGGCTTGTCTGTTGATGCATATTTCTGGAGGGGAAAGCTCTGCTCCAACAGGCTGACCTAGTGCTGAAAGTTTATCGAGTGAGAATAACATTTCTCATCGTAAAGTTGAGGCTGTGCAGCAGTAGCTGCTCTTCAAATGGTTTGTTCTTGTGTTTGGTGTATGTCCTTGGGCTGATATGTAAATGCTGTGTTACAACCTAACCTCTCCGAGTGGAGACTGCAGTGCTGCTGGGTCATGTCGTAAGGACTGTCCCGTGGTGAGCATTTCTTCAGAAGTTTGTTCATCACAATTAAATTTTCTCGCTTTTTAAAAAGGGTTCCCACTTCTGTTAGCCTCACTCAGCGTGCAGACTGCCTGCCTGCTAAACTCTGTGTCAGACTGAAGAAATAAATACTGGTGGTGCCTCAGCCACCTCGGTGCCTGAAGTTTGTGGCTTCTGGTTCTGTAATGCTCCGTGGCCATGTGCCTCTGAAGTTCCTGTAGCCACCAGGTGAATGATGTTTGTATGCTGCAGCGATACTGCACGTAGTTGCTGCAGAATCACTTTAACACTGTAGTTTCTCAAACGTACCCATTGTGGTCATTACAAAGTGTAATTTCCTTCTTAAATAGTGAGCGTGCCCGGGAGAGACACATCTGTCCCACTTCAGAGGGAGGGAGGTGCTGAGAGCTCTGTTCCCTAATGCAGGGCGATGGCAGCTGGATTCAGTTCCAGAACTGTCAGGACCTTTTAATCTCTTGCTTTTAACACTCTGTAATATCTGAGATGGCCTTTGGCTCTGTTCAGCAGATGGTTTTGACTCCCTTTCAAGTAACTCAACACTGTGTAATGTGCTGCTTGGTCTTCTGATGTGTATTTCGGTTGTTTACACCTTGTCACTTTTTTCTTGTAAGCTGGGGCCTGGTGTGCAATGGGAAGCGCTGTTCATCACTTTGCCATGAGAACTCCATTTCTGATCTCATTGAACTCGGAACGAGTTTGCCACAACCATGCCATTTTCTTTTCCTACCGTGTGCAGTAGTTCTGTTGTTTTCCTGAAGCTGCTTAGTGCTTGAAATCTTCATAAAATGCTGCTTTCTCTGAAATAGAGCTAGACTCAATGCTGCTGCGTACTAGGACAATGAAGTTGAACAGAAGTTCTCACTGACTTTACCAGGATGTATTAAACTGGAATCCTGCGAGTGTCAAGAAATTCCCCCCAGCTCCAGTCTCTGGAGCAGCTGTGTGTGATGTTCAGTTAGTGGCATGCAGTATTTTCTTAAACGTACAAACATATGATAGGGTAAGAAGATGGTTGTGTTCTTGGGTAGTTACAAGCTGCAAAACTCCATCCAAAAAATAAATCAGTTAATAGATAAGGAGAAGGAGTAATCAAATTACTTCACTAATTAGTAGGTTGTTCTTTTTGAGGTTTATCCAGTTAATTTACGCTGGTATGAATGAATTGGGTACGTTTAACACTTGCCTAAGTTAACTGTTCCTGGCTGTATAAGCACAGAAGTGAGAAACCAAGAAAAGTGCCTTCAAATCTAGAAGCTTCCAGATTCTATCCAGCAAACGTCTGTGCCCACTGCAGTAATTCATTGTTCGCTGATCCCCTGGGAGACAGCGTGTGTTCTGCGAGTTTTAGAGCAGGACAGTTCTTGAAACACAGGTGTTAGCAAAGCTTTGGCTGCAGTTCTCTTGTGAAGAGTTTGAGAGGGTGGAATGATGAGAAGTTAGGAACAAAGCCTCCTCATCATCCACTGCTCTTGCTCTCCGTCTTCTTGGACATCCCTTTGAGTCTTGAGGTGAGGTTGGTGTAAGGCTTCTGTGACAGTGATAAGAAGGGTGTTGATATGTGCAAGTGACTTGGTTTATAGGTAAATTCTGGGTTTCAGCCCCAAAACTTCTGTACTTGAGTAATCGCAATGTGTACCAGCAGATTTTTCTGAGAAATTGGGAGTTCAGTGTTGCAAGAACCTTCCTTGTTCTTGTAGCTTGAGATCTCCTGGGAGAACGCCCTAGGAAGCACGTGGGGATCTAGTGCTGCTCATCTGCCTCAGTCTTGTGAAAGAGCTGCCCTCCTCCTCCTCCTGTTCCTCACTGAGGGCTGAAATGCTCAGCTGTGTCTTGGGTCTTCCCTCTCTTTCCCCCTTGCCATGCAATTACTAGAAAGTGACACGTTACGTGCAGTGGACTCCTCATACCCTCTCAGATTCTTGCTGTCTACTTCAAATCCATATGTGCTGGCAGCCCTCGTGTGCTGAGCCTCCTTCCAGAAGGCTGGGTCACGTCGTAAGAGATCCTTCTCCTTCTCTGCAGCTGGCGTAATGTCTTCAGTATTTTGTTCTGCTGATGCAGCTGAACAAAAAAATGGGAAGGAGTTAACAAATTTTAAGATCTCATCTCAGTTTGAGAGTTCGCTGCAAGTTCCTTGGAACAATTCACCTCGTGGTACATCGGTTCCTGCTCTGTTCATCTGCTGCGCTGGGCCCCTTCTCCGGGACTTGAGGCTTTCTTGCTGCTCTAATCATTTCCTTAGAGAGGAGCTCACAATGGAGGGCTGGGAAACGTGTTCTGGAAGATAGTTCATCCTCTCAAAACGGAGAGGAGTTGCTCTTGAATCCAGGCCGTGCAGAAAGCCTTGTTCCATTAACAGGAATTATTCTGAACAAAGCCAGCCCCCAGCTCCACCATCTCTTGCAGCTCTGTGCCTCGGGGAGCTCCCAGCAGCTTGCATTAAACAACTTCTTATTCCTGACCTGAGATGTCTGTCTCCCCCTACAAGTCCATCCTCTGCTCCTTCTGGCTGCACAACTTGCTCTCATCCTTCTGCTGCCCCGAGTGCTCAGTGCCACCCGTACCCAAGCTCGTGCGACCTTGTTACCTGTTGTTTCTGTGTGTAGCTGAGTCTCATCTCTCCCTTTTGTTTTCTCCCCTTGTTCTTTTGTCACTTGGGCGTGGACACGCAACTTTCATCAGACAAAGGCGATGACAGAAATGCAGGGGAGTCAGCTGGAGTCGAATGAGGTACTGATCCTTTATATCTAACTGGCAGTGTGGGTTTTGATCCGAGCCCCTTCTCAAACGAAGGTCTTTGACGCAAAGAAGTCACAAAACTAGCAAATACGAAGCTCTTCTGTCCATGCCTGTTGTCTCACCATGCACCACATAGGACTCCTCGTAATTAGTACCTCTGCTCCTAACGAAGCTGAATTCCAGCCTTACCACAAATGCTTCTGTCATGAATCTCTTGCATTTTGTTGTTGCTGTTTTCCATCTCTCTGCTTTGGCTCCCTTCCCGTTAGCAGCTTGTTCTTAACATTTTCGACAGCCTTCCCTGGGACCCACACGTGCAGCACCCGATGCCTTCAGGAAGCTATCAGTTACTAGATCAGAGCACGGCCGAGAGCTGCAGTGCGTGCCAATTAAATACTTCCCAAGCTGATTCACAATAAGCAGTCCTGTGGCGTGTCTGGGACTGTGTGTTACCACCCAACATCGGGAAGAGAACAAGGAAGAGGTGCCAAGTCATCTTCTAGTGTTTTACATCATCTTGAGTTATTCGGGGTAAAAAATTCCGTAGGTTACACGTAAAATCTGCTGCTTGGTGAGTTTAGTGGTTAAATCCAAGTGAAATTGTAAAAATACAATGTTTTGGTAGACTGCAGTTAATTTTTCGTTCAGTAACAGTGTAGGGAAGGAAACGCACAGGACTGCTGTACCAAGGCACTGATACGATACCACCTCTCAGAAAGAAGTCGTTGAACTACCAGACAGCTGAAAGTACCATCTTAATACCTTGCAGGGACCAAAGCAGCAGGTGAAAACAGTAGGTAATGAGAGAGGAAGTGAAACCATGCCAAAAAGTGGTGCTGCAGCAATCCCCAGAGCTGCCACCACCTGCGTTGGGGTATCAGAGCTCTGCTTGTGCCGTGCCAGGTTCTCTGAACAGGACCTGCTGAGGCTGACTTCTGGGGCTTGGAAAAGAGCTCTCAGGGGTGGGAGTGGAATTGGTGGAATCGGCCAGGGAGCAGCAGTTACCTGGAATAAATACCCCGATGGGATGTGTTTGAAATGAAGCAGCGTGGAGTGGGAGCTGTCCCTGTGCCCTCCTCTACGGGGTGCTGGGGAGGCCACGGGCACAGCTGGGCCTGGAAAGGGGTTAATAAATAAAAAAAAATCCATGGGGGCAGAGACTTTGGGGTGTTGGGGCTGACCCGAGGCATCTCCAAGAGCAGCTTTCAGCCTTTGGGCTGCAGCCCCCTCTGTATCCACTGCTGCCTTGAGCAGGATCAACAAGTGGTAATTAAAGGTGTCCCCCCTGATTGCAGGGCGCTTACCCTTGATACTGCAGGAGCTGGGAGGCTGCAGGGGAGGAAGGGCTGCTGCCAAACACCACGAGTGGGCTTTGTAGGAGGCAGCAGGATAAACCCAGCCTGATCCTGTGCGGGCAGTTCTGCCTTTTGTTTATCTTTGTAGTGCCAAAACCGGACTTATCAGACGGAGAAATCGTTCTGTGCAAAGTAGGAGAAATAAACATAGCTGGTGCTTGTTGTGCTCAGGGCTGTGCTGCCGAGCTGCGCCCAGGGCGTTAGGTGGAACCGGTCAGCACACACCTTGCTCTTGGGCTCGGGTTTCTCATCCTTCATGCGTTGGGAACAAGGAGCTGTGAGAGGCTGTTTGATCGTGGCAGAGGTGGTACGAGTCACAGGAGTCATTTCTCAGCGTGATTTGTGTGATCAGTTCTCTGTTTTAGCAGAAATGTGCAGGTTACCCCAGTTACGCTATCTGGAGGGTGGTGGTGCCTCTTCTCGCTGCCTGTTGTGGCTACTACAAACAGTAAGGGGTCCTTGCGGTCTCTCTTGCTTTAAATATTTACACAAAGCCAGGCAAATGGAGTGTAAACCACTCGCTGAGCAAAATTGAGATGGATTGCTGAGTACTTAAAAATAAATGAATTGGCAGAACCCGAAGATTCCTCAGAATAGGACGTGTGAGGAAGTGAAAAGCTAGAAAGTAGGGCTCTTTTTGGCTCCATAGTCAGTTTGGTCTCAGGTGAGCCTGGTCTTGTTCCTGTGAAGGAGCTCTAGACTTTCCCTCAGTATCCTGAAGATGTGAAATGGCTTTGTTGGAGTGCCTAAACTCAGAGAATGTGACCTGTGTGCGCTTTGTGGTACCGCTCGGTTCGTAGCAGCCCTGCTCTGGTGAGAGTGCAGCTGCAGCTGAAGACATTTCCTTGGTGGTTGCTCTCACTCACTCACACCCCTCGTTGCAGGCTCATGCTGAGGACTCTGTAATGGATCACCACTTCCGTAAGCCCGCCAACGACATCACGTCCCAGCTGGAGATCAACTTTGGAGACCTTGGCCGCCCCGGACGCGGTGGCCGAGGGGGACGGGGTGGCCGAGGGCGTGGTGGCAGGGCCAGCCGCGGAGGCAGGACTGACAAGGTGGGTAGCTGCAGCTTCGTCTGCAGGGCAGCATACGTGACACTGGGGCTCTTGCATGCTGTCCTGGGTGTCTTTAGCTCTTGGGGAATTGCTCAGGAATTGAGCTGCAGGTTAAAACCAAGTAGAACGTGTGTTTTTTGCAAGCTGACTTTGAACTAGTTTACTGTTAGGGCAAAAGGGGGAGGGTTTTAGCAGTGGACACACAAAAAGGGGGAGAGTGGGGAGTAGGTTGGGCTAAAAAAGGCCCCTCTTGGAAAGCTGGATCTGAACCTGAAAAATGATTTGTCCGTGGATGGGTCTGAGCACCGTCAGACACTCCCGTTGGTGCCCGAGCAGAACCACGGTGCTGGAGATTTTGGATGCACTCAGGGCCACGTGTACTCAGTGAGCCTTTGAGGCTGAAGGCGACTAGTTTTATGGCAGCGTGCTCTGCCTCGAATTTGAGGAAATGAGGGGCATTCATGCAGAAGTAGGACTTGGTGTATTTTTCCTAGTGTGCAGGAGTTTTTCACTTTAGTCTTAAAGCCCTAAAGAAATGATCAGAAGAAGTATTGCAGGGGGCCTGGGGAGAGTGTGTAGGGCTGAAGGGCTGTAGGACAGCTGTAGGAAAGATCTGCCCAAATGCAGGTCACTTACTTGCCATAAATGCAGTTACTCAGATCGCTGCCTGCTAGGAAATGAGTTCAGGCTGGGTGGCCTGACTTCTTTCACATAAACCAGGTTTGTTCGTTTTTGCCTCTTGCAGGATGCTGGCTTTCTCTTTGCTGCATCTCTTAAGTTTTCAGATGTACCAGTTAGAAAATCTCCCCTGATAACAGTACAGGAAGATCAGTTCAGGAAAATGATAAGGAATTGATCCTAAACGGGGGTGGGTTTTGCTCCGAGTTGTCTCACTAGCATGGCATCCTCTTCGAGGCTGCTGTCATGAAGTAGTTAAGCACTTGGAGACCTGCAGCTAACTTTCTGCTGACGGTGTTCCTTTCCTTCCAGTTGGTGAAGGAGTTTGACGTGATCCACACGCCCAACCAGGTTGGTGATCGCTGCTGGCGCTTCCCCTACCCCTGAGCACGGCCGTCCCGCTGCAGGGAGCAGCTCCCCTCCCTCAGCAGGCAGCCTGCCTCGGCCTGCCCTCTGCTCTACCCCGCAGCGAGGCAGCCAGTCTGTGGCCTGGCTGCTTCTGCAGGGACTTAGTCCTTCCTGTGGCTGCTGACACAGGTTTTATCGGGATGGTTTAATTTCTGTCCTGTTAAATGTAGAAGTTTACAGAAATTTCCACTATTCTCTTTCCACTCTTCTCCCTATCCGCGTTTCTCATGCAAGGTGATTCTCCAGTGCTTCCTTTCTGCATTTCATCGCAGTGCTGTTTTTTCAGGCGTGGCACAGAGCCTTTTAAAAACAGAACAACAATAATTTAAAAAAAAAACTGCTAGGGAAGTACTGAGGAGATTTCTGGGTACCGTCTGATAGATTGATACAAATTTTTTTATTAACAACCAGCTGCTGAATGAGGAAAGTTAAATGTGGGAAACTCGATGTGTGCTGTGAACAGGCCTTGTCTGTAACACTTCAGTGGTGTCCATCAGTAAGAGCTGATGGTTGTGTGCTGCTGCTTCGTGTAGGGAGCTTGTGAAGAATGAGGAAAAAAAAAAAAAGCACGATGTAAGCTAGTGCTATAATCGTGCAAATGTGGCCCACTTGATTTCTCCAATGTCTCTAAAGATGGTTTCAATTAAAAAACATATCCATGGCCAACTTCTCCTCAGGAAAAAGAAAACAAGGTGCTGTGCCTGCGGGGTAGGTGGGCAGCACTGACAGCAGGACATGGTGATGGGCGAGGGGCTAAGGATGTGGCAGGGCTTGGTGCTGCTGAGGGTAATAAAATAACTCTCCAATGTTTCTCTTCCAGTCGAGTGCTTCTGCTCCTGATGTAGATGACCCAGAGGCTTTCCCAGCTCTGTCCTAAACTGGATGTCATAAGCCAACCCTGCCCTCGTCGGGCCTTCCTCTCCGAGGCTTGCATGCTTAAGGATCCTAAACAACTAAGAAATTTAAAACAAAAAAAAAAAAAAAGAAAAAAAGAGACTGTCATTCATACCATTCACACCTAAAGACTGAATTTTATCTGTTTTGAAAATGAACTTCTCTCGCTACACAGAAGCAACAATATGGTAGTCAGTTTTGTATTTAGAAATGTAATGGTAGCAGGGATGTTTTCATAATTTTTTCAGAGATTATGCATTCTTCATGGATACTTTTTTGTATTGCTGCTTGAAAATATGCGTTTCCAAACTTGAAATATAGGTGTGAACAGTGTGTACCAGTTAAAAGCTTTCACTTCATTTGTGTTTTTTAATTCAGGATTTTAGACGTTTTCCCCCCCAAACTGCAAACTGGTTTTTAATTATTGCACACTATTCCTGTTTCCTTAATTCCTGTTCAGCGGGTTTTTACCAGCCCATGGTCTTCTGGAATACACGAACCTTTAATTTGGCAGACTGGTAGTGCTGTACGGAGTGCTAACTCCTGGAGTACTTTAGTTTTAAGCTTAATTTCAGACTTGGAGAAGCAGTCATTTTCATCTGTTCGGTAGTTTGTTGACGCAAAATCTTTATACAAAATTGATACCAGATACTTGAAAAACACTCAAAGCACATTGGTTTGTAGTTGCATACCTGTGTATCGATCCAGCGATGATGTGTGGATAATTGGTCTAAACAGTTTTTTAAAGTTAATGTATTACACCTTTCACTCACCCTTTTTACCTCTATTCCCTCCTCCTTGTCCCTTCAACAGAACAAGATGCTTTGTTGGCAAAAAGAAAAGAAGTTTTTAAATTACCTATGCTTTTTCTTTGGGAGAACACCCTGCAGATGAGTGACCTTTCCTGTTTGGAGCCGGGAGGGGGGGAAGGTGGTAGCTGCTGCTCGGGTAGTCTGTCTGGACTACGGCTGGGCCGTGGGATTAAGCAGCAGTGAGAAGTGCATCAGCATCTGATGTGCTCGCAGCACTGCTCCCGCAGAGGCAGTTCTGAAGCAGCAGCAGCCACGGGCTGAGGTTGGTGTGGCAGGAGGGAGTCCTGGCTCCTGTATCAAGCAGGGGCATTGCAATCTGTGTGTGATACAAAAAAAAAAAAAAGAAAAGGCAAAACGACCCCTGACATTTCCCCTTTTCATCTGGATTTAGTTCTGGATTTTGTGCAGTGCTGATTGCTAGCTGACAAAGGAATGTTTTCCAGAGAGCGATTGTAAGAAGTTCTTCAGACCGCCGTAGGAACTCGTAGGTTTAATTTAATCCCTGTGAACAGGAACATTACCACGCGGTACCCAAAAGGAGGTGAGAGAAGGACAAATAACGAGGGTTTCTTGGGGTTTTATCTGCAGCATTCGTTAGGAGACTAGAAGCGGGGTTTTCATTTTATTTAATGTTTTACACTTTGGACAGCTTATAACATTTGTAGTTTCTTAACTAGGTAGGTAGGAAACAAATGGTAATGCCCTATTTTTTTAAAAGCTGTACAGGACAGGCAAAAAGTATCGGAGACCTTTGAATATGTAATACCCAACTCCTTAACGGCGGGGTTTAGCTGGCTTGATTTACCCGAGCTATTTTCTACAGAAGTTTTTGTTGCAAACCACTGTTAATACCATCAATTATTCCTTAGTGCGCTCACCTGTCAGTGGAGGTACCAGGCTGTGAGAAGGGGCGAGCTTTCAAGCAGTGGATGGGGATCTCTCTCGGTTCACTTCTGACCAAGCAGATCTGACACAGGCTGTGCTACTTCTGGCACCGAGCTGTTTCTCTTCTGCCTCCTTGGGTAGGACGTGCTGCACTTCCAGCGTTAGGGAAACCTCTTATAATACAACTAAACAAACACCTTGATGTGCAGAAACACTGCGGGGCCCTCCAGTCCCTCGGGGCCCTGCTGGCCAAACTTGGCCAGAAGCTTTCCCTTTCCCTGCTGTAGGATAGAGAGCAGTTTCCCGGTGGCATGTCACGGATGACTTTCAGGACAGCTTGAGCTTATCCCTGGTCTGTCTGCTCTGCTAGATGTACATTTGCCTCTTTGAGTCCATTCCTGTCGAGAACTAAAACTGTGAACGTCTATCTTTAATATTGGTGGGTGTTAACTGAAATAAAGGTTTATTTTCATGCTCTTTTAGAAATGTCATGAAACACACGGAGGTGAAAACGCCTAGGTTAGCAGCGTGTCATCTGGGTCCTGCCCCGAGTGGTCCAGATCTTCCCCTTGCTGGGGAGGGACTCAGGGAACAGGTCAGAAAAGATGTTTTTCTGAGGAAAATGGAACATCAGAAAGTGGTGTGAATATGTGGGAGTTGACACCCCTCAAACCTATAGCAATTTTGCCCATTGGGATGGGTTTGTGTAGCCACACCTTGCTTTAATAAATGCAGGACGTACGCCTGGAGCTGACACTTCAGCAGCTGCTATAACCCACTGCTTGTCCTGCAGTCATTACAAAGACCACGCTGCCTTCATTGCACACCTGTGTTTGCTCTGCCCTTGCCTGGTTTGGGGTGAAATTGAGCCAGAACCGAGTGCCCCAGCACAGAGGTTGGCTGGAAAAGCCGAGTGCAGTGCTCGTGCTGGGGAACTTGAGCCTGACGGGGGGAAAAGGGGTTGTGTGGCCTCGCTAGGAGACCCTCAGGAGTTCAGTAGCTGGCTCTTACCCCTACCCGTGCTGCCGTTTGTCTCCTCAAGTTGGAGCAGGACTTTTGGAGAGCCCCATGTGGGACCCTGGTACTTTAAGGGAATGAATGCGTCCTGGCGTGCTGTGATGAGTGATTTTGGAAGCAGCTAGCAACGTGCCTGAAGTCGAAGGTCAGTGCACACAGGTAGGTTGCTGACGATTTGCCGGCAGCAGTGCTCTTTTCTAACCTTTTTGAAGAAAAACTGCTTTGGGAAGGGGGGGGTGGTTGGGTTGTGTGCGGCTGACAGATGGAGAGCTGTCTGATGAGTGGAGCAGAGGGGAGCTCTGACACCTTGGGCATGAGATGTCTGCTGCTGGGCAATGCCTGCACCCCTGGGAGCAGTCTGAGCACCGGGCTGGGGCCAGCACCTGGGACAAGCTGCGGATCCCAAAAGGGAACTTCCCAAGCTGATACTTTCTTGGGTGTGCTCTTCTCCTGGGTGAAATGCCTGGTAATGAAAAAATGATGTACTGCAGTAACGGAGCTGCTCTCTCCTTGTGCTGAGCTCCCCAACCAGCAGCCCTGCTTTGTTCTCTGCGGGGCCGTGGAGCCCTTGGGCAGGTCCCGGTGCCCTCGGTGCTGGGGCTGCTGGGCCCATGCACTGCTCAGGCTGTGCCCAGCTGCTTGGAGACCTTACGGGGGTTTGGGGGTGGCTGTGAGGGGGTGAGCGAGTCTGAAAGCTGGAATACTGTTCCAAATACTGTTCTGAAACACTGTTTGGAAATACAGCTCCAGGCCGAGCCCGCAGCAACGCCGTGAGCAGGGCTGTGCTGCAGGAGCTGCTGTGGAGCCTCCTGGCACGTGGCTTCATTGGGGTCTGCAGGCAGCAGATCCTGCGGGTTTTTAAAGCCCTGTTGGAATTGGGGGTGGAAGGGGGGAGTGTTCATTGCTTGTGGTGATGCTGTGGTGAGGCAGATTGCATTGAGCCTTCAGGAGTTCGTGTGTGCGTGTGTCCTGAGCAAGAAGAGGGACATCTGGGGGTCACTTTTTCTTCATCACAGTGTTTGCCGTGAACGCGGTGAGCTCGTGTCAAGTGGCTGGAGAGTAAGGGAAATATCCTCACCCAAAAGGGACTGCTGAGGTGATGGACAGGAAGAACAAACCTTGCCACAGCCCCTGTAAGAGAAACATCCCTTGGGATGCCTGCAGGAGGGCCTGGGCACTGCGCCCACCCGTGCTGGGTGCAGGCAGAGCAGGGGGATGCTCCCCAGGATCCCGCTTCTCAGAAGCTGTTTTTGCTGTTGGAGGAGCCCCGAGGAGCACAGCACGAGGCCGCTGGGTGATGGTGTGCTCTGCATTCCTGGGGGCTGCTGCGGGGTGCACAGCTATAGAGCAAATCTACCAGCATTTGGCTCAATGTTGGCTCTACTTTGTTCTCAGTACGCAGTTTATAGAGCTCCTGTAGAAGATAACGTAGCTGGATCTGGAATAAAAACTAGGGGAACGGGCAAAGAGATCCCCCTAATGCAGCGGTGAAGTTAAAATTTTTAATTTAAGGGAAACGTGGTGGGGAGAGCTGTGGCCTTGAAGCAGCAGTCTTGTGCTGCAGGTACATTTGTTTCTGCTTTAAAAGGAGATGTTTGCAGAGCTGCCAAGGATTGTCTCCTCCTCAAGCTAGGTAGCAGATTTTAGTGTCACAGGAGGCTGTTACATGAATTTATGCCACTGCTTAGCAGCTTGTATGGCCGGCTGGGGGTGGGGAAGTCACCTGAGTCAGGGAAAGTACATAAAGAGCTGGTGCTCCAGGTAAGGTCAAATCTGGACAACCTCACCCCTAGGAGCAAACCTCCAGCTTTGCTTTTAAGGGTGTTTTGTTCTGTGCCCAGCTGCACTTGAGCTTGAACAGAGAAAACAAGAAAACTGCAGGTTCCCAACATCCTATTTATAAATATGCATTACATATCTACACCGAGTAAACAGAGTCATTACGTGTGTAACACGTGCTTCAAGCCTGTAATTAGAACGCTTCAATAAATCATTTAAATTCTCCACGGTCCATTTGACTTACTGTACCCATGTGCTGCCTCTTCCTTTATTTCTGGTGAGGATTTCTCCAAACTGAGCCATGGGGGCTGATGGAGCTGCTCAGCCCTGCTGCAGAAACAAATCTCGCACCCTTTGGGGCCCACATGGGGCTGTAGCACCAGGGTCATGGGGATGCAACGACTTCGTGCCAGTGTTCCCTCTCTTTGAGGAACGCTGTTTGTGAGGTATTGGGCATGTAGGTTTAGCACCAGCTCATGCAGATTTCCAAATGTCGCATTTTTCACTGGTGTGCAGCTGGAGCACAGGCTGCAACCGTGATCCTGTCAGATGCTGAGGGCTCACCCTTACTGAAATCAGCACTTTTTCTTCTGGGCAAGCATCATTTTAAATGATTTTTAGCTTGTCTGATGTAGTTCAAGCCAGACTTGGTTGCTTGTGGTCGGTGGGACAGGGACCTGAGGGTACCCAGGCTGTATAAAGGCAGCCTGAGCAATTAAACTCTCAAAAAGCCAGGCTGCTGAGCCCCAGCAATCCTGGCTCTTCTGTCTTTAATTCTACCTTAGCGTGCTCTGTGGGCGAAGAGCTGCTGCGTTGCGGTGTAAGGCATGAGTGGCACTGCTGGAGAGGTTTGGGAGTTGGCTGTTGTCCCCTGGAGGTGTCCCATACGAGTTGTTGTACCGGCTGCAGTGAAACGCGCTGAAATACTCCACCAAGTGCAGAAATCAAGGCCAGGCCGTTCTGCCCTCCCTACCTCGTGAAAGAGCTGCAGTTCAGCCTCACCGTGTCCAAATTCAGTTTCCCTCCGTAGGAAAACACGGGCGTCAGAAAAGTTGTTGGGAAGACAGAGATCGGGCTGCACTCCAGCTCCTGCTGCTCGGCAGCGGTGTCCGTCGCAGGGGTCAGGATGCCTGCGGGCAGGTAGCCTGGAGCTCTGTCGGAGATGGGGTTGGCGAGGTACTCGGAAGCAGGCTGCATCTGTTCTGTCACCTCTGCCATCCTTCTGTACAAGTACGGGAGCTGGTGTTCGTAGCTGTCCCCGTCCGTTGTGCTGGGCAGAGCCTCGTACTCCGACTCCTGCTTCCCGAAGCTGCTTTCCGATTGCCAGTCGTGATTTTCTCTGCCGTGAACCTTGCCGAGGATGAGCTTGTCGTGGAAAATCTGGGAGTCTGTCTTCGTGAAGCCCTCCTCTACTTCTATGGTTTCGGGCTCTTCGAAGCTGCTTGTGTCCTGCAGGAACAGGCTGGAGGGCACGCTCAGCTCGCCCTGGTGAGGGGCACACGGACAGCAGCCGCGTTAATCCTGCAGGCAGTACCTTGCGACCTCCCACCCCTGAAATGCAAGCACCTCCGCACAGCAGCTACTGCTAGAAGCAAAAACCTCTGCGTTGTGCTTGCCTTTGTGTGATGCACACTGCAGCCCAACGCAACGTGGAGCGGGGCTTATCCAGCGCCAGAAATTGCTGGATTTGCTGCATTAAGAGCTTACCGACGTACAAAGCTCTGATTGCTTTTTCCGCTGAAGATGGGGGGATTAGGAGAAGAAGCAAAGCGTGATTTACCTTCACAGCAGCGTAACTCTTAGCCCACGTGGCGTTAGCTGGATCTGGGATGGCTTTGTTGTGCCACTGGGGCACGGTGGCAGAAAGCAGAGAGTACAATCTGCAAATGGAACAAGAGAAATTAAAAGCATGAATGCTGATACCTGCGAGTGCCACTGCACTGGGCTGTGCTGCTTGCACGTGTAATTACTGACGAGTGCTGTTAATCACAGGTCTGCGTTAGCAGAGATCAGCAGAAACCCAGCCTGCATGGGACAGATGGATCTTGATGAAGTTTTGGGGAATGCATTGGTTTTGGCTGACTGGACAGAACAGCTTTTGACTTATGTTTTTTCAACTGTTTGGGGCCATTGCAACACTTAAAGAGCATACAATAATTCCCCCGGTCTTGGTTCAAATCTGAGTTCAAATCCCCCAGTCTTAGTTCACATCAGGGGGTGCTTGCTCTGGGTGCTCACGTTTCCCAGGTACAAGGCCAGGGGTGAGGTAATGCTGAGCAACTCCTGATTTAGCAAAAATAAATGCTGCACAGCATCTTCTTCCTGCCAGCCCTCGTTAGCTGTTCATGAGTAATAGCAGCACCTAGCACAGCGTGCTAGGCACGGCCCCGACCTGCAGTCCTGGAAGGGCAGCTTGGGGAGGTGTTCATGTTGCTGTAAATTAAAATGGCTTTTAGTCACAGTCTGACTTCATTCCCAGGGAGTTACCAAGGATTGTACAAATTTATTTCAGTGGAAGCAGGCCTTAAGCTCTAGATTAAACCATCTGAGATATGAACTACTGCTGTATTTTAAGCACAGTTTGTGTTCTTGCACTCGTAATCTGAAACCTTTCTTCAAAACAATCCTCTCTCTTCCCCAAGATGTCCTGAAAGCACATTCCTGCGCCTTCTAACAGGACTATCTTTTATTTATTTATCTGCTATCTTTTATTGAACCAAAGCAGGTCGATGTACTCACACTTTTCTTGCAGGACGCATGGAGCACACGCAGACTGAAAACACGAAGAAGCTGCACGTAAGTACGACGACGAGCCAGTCCACAGCACCTGAAATACAGAACACACACATTTTGGTATTTTTAAATAAGAAAAAATAAATATCTGTGTTCAAATTGGACAACAACCATGGCTTGACTAGTGCTTGTACTCATAAAAGATAGCAAAAATTTTTAGGCTTAAAATCAGGAATCTGAATGGACTGATGGCTTTTGGAGAAAACGGTCCATTGTCACATTAGAAGGTCTACTGCTGCCTCTCGAGATAGCCCTGAATCCAAAATGTGCAATTGCTGGTCTCTCTCCTCTAGTACTGAACCTGCCCCTGGCAGAGGAAGTCAAGGGAGTGGTGTTAAGTAGAGAAGATCTTAGGGAGCTTTTTAGTACATGTTTAATAAACTGTCAGTGGCTTAACTGGTCTCAGTGAATAGCTTGGCTTCAGTATGCTTGCACCATTTATTTTAAATGTAACTTTCAGAAATCCACACTTTTCTGCTGGGAAAACTTTTAACTTGTCCAGATTGTTTTAACTCCCTAGGCTTCTTCTGAGACCATGAAATGAGCGTGCCTCCAGAGGGCTATGCAGCATCGCCAGGCTGTGGCAATGTATTTCTGAACTCGTACAGCTCGGCTGCTTAGAAGTTAGAGCCTTCTCTCAGTTTGCACGTGGGTCTGCACAGCATGGAGCTGTTAAACCAGAGCTGTTGGCAATAGTTTGTGCTCCAAGTGCGTGAGCCTGTGCCTGCTGCAAGCTACTGAGATGTGCTGTATTTACAGGTCAGGTTCCCATTCTCCACTCTGATTCCTGTTGTGGCATACTGCGAGGAAACTGAGCAGAAGAAACTTTTTGACAGTACTTGAGCACAAATTTTATCTAATACCTTTACTCTTTTTTTTTTTTTTTTTTTGATCTGGGCTCAAAACAAACATGATCAAAACAATTCACCTTGCAGGACAAAACCCGATTACTTCTGTTGTCTGTGGTCAAAAATCTTTTGTCAAGGGGCTCGTTTTTGCATCCCCTGGGCAGCACAGAAGCAGGGACCACGTAAGATAGCCTTGCACACTACACAAGCTCACTCGTAATTCTGTGCTCCCTATGCCTTTGAGGTGACAGCTGCTCCTGTACCACAGTGAGGGTTCCCATGTGAGGCTTTGAGGCAAGCAAGACCTGTACATAGATATCTGTGTACATAGTTATCTGTGCCAGAACCTGATGTGCACAAACACCTGGGCAAGCAACTTGAAAGGTTAAACCCTTCTTTCCCTCTTTGCAATAAGCAAGGCTGCTAGCCATGAACTATCAATGATGCAGATAAAAGCTTAGCACAAAACCAGAGGTGGGAGACAAAGAAAAGTACGGTGCATCTTAAACCCAGCTGAAACAAGAGATCTTCAGCACTTAAAAAGTGCATAAAGCATTTCTAGTGTGTGGAAAACACTGGGCCAGGGACAGAACCTCTCTGCTGGGGGCAAGAGACCAAGAGCTTCATTACTTTCCAAGCAAACCAGCTCCCTGTTGCCCCAGGGGCTCTCCCCAGCAGCCGTTGATGCTGTCATCCACAGGATGTAGTTCTCACCGCGTTGCAGGTTCGTGATGTAAAATTCGCGTTGGGAAGTTGCATTAGAAATGGCTGAAAGGAAAAGAGGGAGAAGAAAATGAAGCATCTAGCACACGTTTTTACTGTGTTTAATGCTAAAGAATGGGGTTTCCAGAACTTGGAGCATGGAGAAGCTGTTTGTGAACAGCTGTAGCAGAGCTCTGCATCTGAATCTTGCTGCTAAACCTCACTACAGAGTGTCTGTCTGCGACTCCTCAGCCATACAGTGCTGTCTGAAGGCATCTCTCCCCCCACCCCTCTCCTCTCAATGCACAGCACGTGCACACCATGTCATTTTTCACCAGACACCTACCGTAGACAGCCGGAGCTACCTCGCTGTCCTTTTTTCGCAGATATATGTTGTACGCCGTGATGCAGCCCATTTGCTGGTGGGAAGGGATGTCCTCCCACGAAACCAAGACACCATTTGTCTGCGGTGTTGTGTACATCTGGGGCCCAGCTGATGGTGCTACAAAAGACAAGACTGACTTTTAAAGCTGAACTATTTAAGCTGGCTTAAAAATCTCTGGAAGGGTATTACCGCGATTTACCTTTTTCTCTCGAGTATCCCCTGACTGATGCCACTCGTCCAGCTCTGTCCTGATAAAGTGCAAATACACTGATGTCATAGCACACGTTATCTTTTATGTGTTCTAAATAAAAAAAATAAAAATAAAAGTGGATAATTACCCAAAGAAAGTATTTACAGTTATGGCTAAATATTTTCATTACCTGCAAGTATGAGATGACTGTTACATATGAGTATGAGATGAGACTATTACCTGAGAGATCTGAGATGAACTGTCTCATTTATTACACACCTTTCATAAAGTAAGAAAAAAAAAGTGCATCATGGTCTCCTATTTAGCTTGGCACAACCTTACTGTGTATTAAAAACCCATACTGACACTCCTCAAGGGTGAAACCCTTTGCTGTTTCATGAAGTGGCTGTCAGAAGACCTGAATCCTCCAAAGAAAACCTTGGACCACGTTTTGTGCTCAAGGTAAGCAGAGGAGGAAAGTGGCTATTACACAGCTTATTACTCTACAATATGCCACAGAGGGTTTTGCTACGTGTAAGGTCACCAAGGAGGCACACAAACCTAACAACCTTTCTTCCTCATGACTTCATACGAACATCATCCCCCCAAAACGTTTAATGGGGGTTATGAATGAGTGACAGTAATTTATTTTTCTATTTTTCAAAACAGACTACGAAGTAATAGCATGAACTTGCTGGTTAATTTTTTTCCAGTTGCTTAAGAGCAGGGATTTAAAATCCAGGGAGGCACAACACCAGGATGGAAAACGGGAAAGACTAACTAGAACAACACTGTCTGTCACTCTGTAACTTCACAGCTACAGCTGATATAAAGAATACAGACACTGGTTTGGATGAGTAGCAAATAACTGCTACAATGGAAATACAGTTAAGTCTTTCATCTTGTGTTCCAGCTGAGTTTTAAATGTTTTATTTCATTTCAGAAGGACTGATTTTTTTTTTTTTTTTTTTTTTGGAGGCATTCTACTTACAAGGTATAAATCTCAGTTGAGGGACTTGCTGAGTTGAACTCAAAGCAGCCATTGACCTTTTTTCTTCCTATATAGAAAGCTTTAAATACCATAGTTTCTTATGCTGAATAAGTAAAAATTAGAACCTGACTTTTTTCCTAAACAGTTTCCAAAATAAAATGGCACTTCAGCACCGTCCTATCTCTATGTGGCAGTTACCTGATATCACTGTAGACAGGTTGGATGCTACGAGCTTTATCCAGGTCGGAGGAGGTGCTAGGCTCTTCTTTCGGTGTGTGTCCATCCATTCCACTACGTAGCCATTGATGAATGCAGTGAATTTATTCGGAGGTTTCCAGCTGACAAAGATGCTGCCATTTCCCATCGGGAGAGCAGAAACTTTCTGAGGAGGAGGTAAATCTTACATGGAAGAAAGAACAACCAAACAAAAACCACACCATCAGCACAAACTGCCTTAGCCAGGTTGACTTGATAAGTTTGCTACATGTTTTTTTACTGTGTTTCATCCAGTCTGATGCTATGCAGTGTATGAAAATAAACTAAGATTGGAAGAAAAGGTCGTGATTACTAGGGTGAAATCTGCCTGTGCTGACAGGAATACAGCCATAACCTTACCTTGTCTCATGGTGTGGTGGTCTGAACATACATAGCTTTGTTTCTGCCACCCCCAAGCCCTAGAAAGATCCCATCACAGCACCCAGTAATGCCCCTGCTCCTGCCTTACAACCACAAACACGCAAGATTCCCACAAGACCAAAGTCCTTCCTTTCACAGACAGGCCCTGGTTACTTTGTCCTGCAGGAGAAAATGTGGGGAAAGTCCCCAGTTTTTCAAAACACCAACATCTTTTCTGAATGTTTTTTTTTTTTTTTTTGGTAACAAACACAATTGGACTGAGCCTGCAAAACAGTCCTTGCCTTACTACCTCCATGAAATTACATGCAGTTCTATTTCTGCTGTGATTTCCCCTCACCATCACTCTCCATGCAGTTCTGCCCTCTCCCATGATTTTTATTTTTATTTTATTTAATTTTGCATAGTTTCTTTTCTGCTGTGTCAGCCTGCCTAGCTTACAGGGAGGCTTCCACCCATGTCAGCAGAAGGAGTTACAGTCACAGCTGTACTAATTCAGGGCAACTTGACTTGTCATGAACCTGCACCCTTGCCCTTGACAATATTTGTAACTGGATCTAAACTCCAGCCACTGCAGATTCGCTGAGATCAACCCTAAGGAGCACAAAGTGGTAGGATCTGGATGCTTTTGTGGCACAAAGCCATGAAAAGTGTAAGGCAGAGAGCTGGTATTATTTCCTGTGGCTCAGACCCTTACCCCCGATGCCTAGGTCAGTCACGATGACTGCAGGAGGTGAGCTTCCCCTCGAGTTGTCAGCAGTGACTGTTATCCTGTAGTCCATCTTTGCAGTGGTTCTGGTGTAACTGGTTTGTGTGGTAACCTCTGCTTCGGAACCGCTGCGATTTAGTGCTTCCAAGGTCACCGTGTACTGCAGGATTCTTCCTTTTGCTTCTGACTTGCTCAGAGCCTGAAAAGAAAACGCATTTCTTAGCATTTCAGTCTTCTGACAGCAGCAAGGACTGGGAGAGAGGGGGAATAATAAATAACAATAAAAAAACAACAACCAACATTCGGTGCATTGCAAACACACTTTGTACCAAACCGAGGAGCTGCCTGGGAAGGTTTCAGAACTGCCCCAGGAGGGAGGCACTGGTTTGGCTCCCCAAAAGGGGTGTACGTTGCCAAAACCAGCTGATTTGCTGCCTCTCTGCGGGATGAGCATGCGGTGAGTGCACCACACAGCTGCAGCACCTGCACAGCTCCCCACGGTGAATTTAAGCAGCTCCCCACAGTGAATTTAAGCACAGAAAAAAGCCTTTCTTCAGCCACCACCAAAGCGACTAGCTCAGCGAGGTAATTCAGTAACGTGAACCGAGTATTTCACCTCCTTCAAAACTAACCTTCTGTCATGAAAGGGATTTTTGTTACACCTGTAAGCCCTCCTGAAGGCTCTCCCACACTCACTTGGCCGCAGTTTGTGCACTCACGGCGTGATTCCCAGCCGAACAATGGCCACGGAGCCTTTTCCACACAAGACCATGAACTGAGGCAAGCCCTACTTTCAGACCCTTCTGTGAAGGCGGCTGGGATGCTCGTTATTTCCTGGCAATAATGAATCAACATGTTTTTCTTCCTTTCCAAGAAATACTACATCCAAAGTAACATTTCACCACCTCCTGGGAGCCAGTGATCATAATTAGAAGATCAGACAGATCACTTGCCTTGTACAGGCTATGAGCCTGCTATCAGCCCTCCAAAAAAGCCTCTTTTTCTGGAACTCCAGATCTCCTGCCCTGTGATGGTGCTTCAGGGCATCTCCCCAGTTCAAATGCTCAAGGTACCCAGTCAGGAGCTTTCACCTGAAGGAAATTTTTTATTCCTCCCTTTTTGTTCTAACACAGAAGAGGGTAGTTACAGTGACAATGTTACTGGCTGGGCAATAGCAAATTCCAGCTAACGTTCTTGGTATCACATGAGCAGTTTTTACTATTTTCTTTTCTAAAAGCAAGAGGAAACATGGCACGGCGATGCTAGAGGGATGAAACATGGCATGGCAATGCTAGAGGGATTGCTTGGTCATCTTGTTGAGTATAGTTATGGCATTTTAAAGACAATATAGTTCCTCCTCAGTACCAGCCTGAGAATACTATTCACAAATGAACTGGTATTTTTATTACTAAAAAAAAAAAAATGTACTTTCCAAACAGCCCAGCTTT
This sequence comes from Aythya marila, assembly GCF_965140915.1. Taxonomy (NCBI): domain Eukaryota; kingdom Metazoa; phylum Chordata; class Aves; order Anseriformes; family Anatidae; genus Aythya; species Aythya marila. The sequence continues at coordinate 31,288,941 of NC_139049.1, read as the reverse complement.
ATCGACTAGTATACTGGCTGCAGTTTCCCTTTTCCCATTATTTTGCACGTCTGTGTAACAGCTGCACGATGTAACACCTGTGTTGAGTTCTCCCTTTGATTTTGCTGTAGCCCAGCCCTGTGACCTGTCCTTTCCATTCCCAAACCTTTTTCCAGCTCCTTCATTGCTCTTCTCTTAGGAATCCGCAGCATCTGCCCACATTTTTCCCATCTCACCTTTTGGTAAGTGCCACTTTCTTCTCCTTCTCCAGATCACAACATGATAATGTGCTACCTGACGATTTAGTGCCTCCACAAAGATGTTTCCCATTTTGTATGCCCAGCGTTCAGTTGCTGAACAGAGTTCCCTGGTAGCAGTTATGACCCTCCGAAAGAAGGACCCCTGGAATCTCTCCCTCGCTAAATTTATTAGACCCTGCATCTTTGTCACGTTGGGTATTCTTCATACCAGATTGCTGGGTTTGTTTTTTTTTGAAGCAAAAGTGTAACTGAGTTAATTCCCTAATTATAGGGACAAGAGCACACATTTTGCCTGAAATTCTCTCTTAAGGTTACATATCTTTCTTTTTATTTCTTATTTATTTATATATTCCTGTGTAAGTCCAGTTCAGTGAAGCTCTTTAGCTGGTGAACTGCTGCCCTTCGAACAGAAACATACCCAGGGGCAGTGAAAGACACCAATTTCTGTTTCTTCAGATTGAAGTCACACTTCTCACAAGGGGAAAAAGAGCACTGACTGCATAGCTAGATACGTAAAAATGAGCAAGTTTTGATTTCGGTGAAATCTAGAATTTTGATAAAAGCCACAATGAGATAAAGAACTATTTAAACGCAACCACTTAAATACACATCGCTTTGAAGAGTCAATCTATACTGTCACTTGTAACACTTCTGTAGCTGTTTTTTCCACTCTGGGTGACTGAACGCACTCTTCATACTATCAGTTTCACAGTTTCCTACAGTTCCTACGTAGTTAGTTAATTTGTTTGGCTGTTTGGGTTTTTGTTGATTTTTTTTTTGGTCATAACTAAACAAAACTAAACAAAAGGAAGTGGGGAAAAAACCCTTAAAAATAGGAAAATGTTTGCAGTTTTGCAAACACTTTGGCAGTGTCTCAGGACAAATACAGTGTCTGAACCTGTTCTGAAAACCTTCTGAAACCCTGATGAAACTAAACTGGCACTAGTTTCCTTGGTATTAATTAATGGGAAAACACGAAAACATACACTGGTAATACATTGTACTGTCTGCGTCTTCTGCCTTGGATCTGTTCTGAAAACTATAAAAACAACATATCACACCCATTTTATGAATGATACTACAGGAAGTCCGTGTAGATAAAGAAAGTGTTGCCAGCACTCTACTGCAAGGTAAACATCTTAAAGCCACAAAGTCAAATAATTACCCGAGAATTGCTGCTTTCACTTACAGTGTAGTACTACTTGTTGTGGAGAGAAGATATAGCATTTGGAAGATTAACTACAGATTGAAAACTGCAAGTCAAAGAAAATGTAAGCTTAAAAAAAAAATAAAAATCTTAATGGGTTTGAAAAAACCACTGCAACAAACACCCCACAATCTGAACACCCCTCCTACGACCTGACTTCTTAGTGCTGTATCGGTAAGACTGGAGAAACTGAGTTACTGAGCACCTTGGGTGGCACCTGTATGCATCAAGTTCCACAGAAAGGATGCAATAAGGAGCCTGTAAAGCCCAGCAACGCGTTTTTATTTATGTCTGGCTGCCTTGCTTCTCTCTGTTAATGCGGTCCCTGAGGTCAGAATCTGAAGCACGAGGTGGGAGAGATGTCACTGACAGCTCCTTGCTGCCTGAAGACAAACTTTCACTGAGCATGTTGTTAGAAAAGAGCCCAAATTGTGTAGTAATGTGGAATTTTTAATCCGCAGGTTATTCAAGTGAGTTGTAATCTGAATTCTTTTGAAGCTACTTTGCATTTGGGACATCATAATTTCCTTTATAGGGCCTCAGCCACCAGCCCTCCAGCTTACTGAGCAGACCCAAACAACCAAATATTTTCTGCCCCTTGTATATGAAAATACTTGCACTGAGTTTGTCCAGTTTCAGATTTGCAGCTTTATTATTAGCCAACCATTTTGCATGTGGCTTGCCTGTTGCTTGTTTCACACCTGTACAGAAAAATAGTTTCCTTCTGCTCCTGCAGTATGATGAGATTCAACTGACCATTGACAAAGCACTAACACGGACAAAACAATTTCAATTTCCCAGACTATATCCAGCTTTAAAAAGTTTTATATAGTTTGGTTAAAATAAAGGCCTTTAAAAATAAATCACCTCCTCTAGACCCAGTGTGAAAGTGGGAGGGGAATGTCTGTCTTCGAGAGAAAGGTGGTAACTGAATGTGATACTTCTACTTTAGGCGGCCATTATCTGCTTTTCACTGACATGATACGCTGGAAAGCTTTGGAAACTTTTAAAGGGACATTCTAGACAGAAAAAGATTTGATTATATCTTGGTGAGGAAAGCCTCGGGTAGCAGAGTTATTCTATATCTCTGGACAAAGCAGTGGTAAGAGCCCTGTGCTCTATCTGGTTAAACACCCTTCCAGCAAACATGTAAAGTAGAGTTCACCCTCCAAAGTTGCTGATTATTACTGTATATGCTCTAGTTTTACCTAAACGTCTTACCTTCCAAAAAAGAGAAATGTTCTGTGTTTGAGAGTCCACATCCTGCATTTTGTACCAGACATCTAAGAGACCAGTGGGCACTGGATGTCAAAGAAAAAAGGGAGCAGAATTAATGACTGTATTTTGAAGCAAACAAACAAGACATTGAATAGGCTACATAGGTAAAAATCCTGAAATGACTAAAATTTAGGATTTCAAATCTCTCTGAAATGATGTAACGTGCTGTGGCCTTTAAAGTATTATCTTGTATTTTAAGTCTATATTTGCTATTCCGGCTGGAGCTCAGCTGCCATGATGACTGCAGTCACAAAGAGACCAAAGCACAAGAATAAGAGAGGGTTATGCTCTTCCAGGCACTATTTTGCACTCTGTAATCACTGACTTTCACGGAAGCCTATAAATCACAGTGACAGTATTAGTTCTGACCTTTGCATAGAAGTTGGGCTAATGAAGGTCCTTAGGGCTGGCTATATCAATTCTAAAACAACGGACAGCTTAAGGTGATAGGAATTTTGTGTACCCGCTCCTTGCTATCTAGATCTGGGCAATAAATGTCTTTAACAGCTAGTTGGGTAGGACCTTGTCATACGTAGTTTTAAAGCCCGGTTCTTTCCAAGATTTTCATTATGTTTACAGAATTAACATTTAGTAGTCAAAACACCGAGCAGAATCACAGCCAGTCCTGGGAAGATACTTCCGGAAAACCCTTGGTGTTTAGACTGCTTGATACTCATTCAACTTTACAGTTTTGAGTAAATCTTCCAAAATAACACTAAAGCAAACTTCTCGCTGCAAAAGCTAGTGAACAGTGTGCTCAAGCAGTTCAGAATCAGATAAAGATATACAAAGACAGCCAGTGTGATAAAAGATAATAAAGCTTGGTTCCTCAAGGTCCCGGCACACAATAAACTAATAAAATTACAACAATAAGTGTCACGGATAACATAAGCAGCAGGCAGTTGATGCCCAACCCCACCTAGAATGGGACTAGGGCTGTCTGTTACTTACTAAATTCAAGGACAGAAAAAATCCTCAATACCAGTAACGTTAAGAACCATCAATCCTGTATCCACTGCAAATAGTGACAGGAATAGAGAAAAGAAACAGGACCCACAGAAGAAATAAAATCCGAATGCACTCACTGTGAGCGAGGGAGGAAGCGGCGAGCTCAAAGCAGGAAAAAAAATAAATCAGATTGCCTCTGTTGGACTCCAGCCCAGATTTTAAGGTTCATTTCACATGTGAACTATATAAGTTAGCTAGAAAAAAATGCTCACTTTAGAACAGTACTCACATAAAGCAAGTTTTTGTGGCAGCTCAGGCCTGGTGAGACGTGGAAAAAAAAAAAAAAAAAAAAAAAAAGCACCTTAAAAAGGTACACTCCTGAATTTGTTAAAGGCCAAATTCTCTAGTAGAACTTCAACTCCTTTGGAGAAGAGAAACCATTGTGCAGACAGAGCTCGCTACCTGCAGCCTCACCTTGCTAACACTTAGTCTGATGTCAGAAGACATTGATTAGCTGGAAATATTCTTGTTTTACAGCACGGGCTGGGGAGGAGGAATGCTGACCACAAGTACCATAGCAACCCGGACTGCATCAGGAAAGTAAGAAAACTGTTGAGAGGAAGGTGGGGGAGGGAAGGAAAAGTTCACACCTTCTGCATCAATCAATGCTTCTTACAGAAACTGATGCTGTCAGTAGTGGTAAACACCATGAGTAATAACTGCAGGAGCCTGAAGGTCTTATAGTAATTCACAAAAAAAGGAGCAACGAAAGCCAAGTACAATATGAAAGGAGAGAATGCCAAAGCAGCCAACACATCTTTGTTAAAACACAGACTTCTGAGAAGCTTTCTTCTTTCATCAGAACTGACAGTTCTGCAGCCTGTGACTTCATACAGCTCAGTGGGAAGTCAAGCAAGCACATATAGGAGCCTGCAGCACCGCCAAGACCTCTAGTATTAGAACTGGTACAAACTAACACAATTGCCCCCACATTTGTGCTGTGTGTTCCCTGGAATCTGCTGTGCAGTCCTGTGAAGCAAGAAACATTATCTGCTCACGTTGCAATTCATGAGGGGACTGCTCTCCGGAATGTGTGGCCAGGTTAAAACCACTCGGATCTCCAATGACTCCACTCCTTAGTGGAGGAAGCGACCTGGGAGTTCTCCAAAGGAAATATTTTCTTTACTCGGAAAAAGATGAATTGGCAAAATCAAACCATTTTGTTAAAACCTCCCCCAGGTCTGTTGAAGCTGACAGAACAGGCAGTGTCCTGGCCGATTCGTTCAGCTCCTCAGCAAATTGTCAAGTGAGCTCAAGAACCCAGAGAGTGCTTCCCAAACCTGAGGTTCCTTAGTGACTGAGGGCCGCTTGGCAGCCATCCTGACTTTTGTATGCTATTATTGCAGAAATTCAGTAAAATGCTTCGATATGAACCAATACAAAACGTTTTCCTTTTCCCATTTAAGCTGCACAAACTTTCTCTGACTTTTCCAGATGTGCAGGAATGCAGGACGCTGCTGCTAAGGCTTCAGGCAACATGGAGAAAATGTCTCCAACTTCCAGCAATGTCAAAAGAATAAATCCTTCAGAATTTCTCAATGAGCTCTTGAAATTCCTGTTTCATAAGAAACTTAAACAGTTTCTTTCTTACTTTTTTGTTCATGAGGAAGGCTGTTCTGTTACACAAGTTCACTTCTCTGTTGGCTTTGTTTCTGGATTTACAGAGCATCTAACCAGGACTGAAAACCAAGCAGCATTTTGAATTTGTTACCTAAAGTTTACACTTCTATGTACACTTTACAGACAGGCATAGTGTACCAAGACACATATTGTGTTACCTGCTTCTGGAGTCTGGGTTTGGAACACGCTCCAGTTACTCCACAGTCCTCTCTCAGGATGAATTTTACAGCTAACCTGAAATTCGTATTCTGTATGAGGCTCCAGACCATAAAGACTGAAATTTTCACTACTGACGTTTTCAACCTTTAATGGAGATAAAGGACATATAACGTTAAACTTGCAAAGAAATAAAGTTGATAAATATTCTGTTTTGTGTATTTTACTCAACTTCAAGCACTGCATTCAGCATTTAAAATAAATACAAAGACTTCCAACCAGCATTAGATAAGGCCCAAGCATTTGTAAATTGAATACCCGTAGCCATGAGCTACACTGGGCAGATACGACCACATTTTGATAAAGTAGTGTGCCAAACATAGGCTCTGATTCTTCGGTGCCTCATACTTGACATAAGGGGAACTATTCATGCCTGCAGATTTTTACGGGATGAGAGTTTTACTTTCTTTCAGTTTTAGACCAATGACGGAGGTTTTGATTAGTAGTCAGTAGTTTTTCTCAAATATGATGCTAGAGAGCAGAGAGAGGCCAATTTGAAAATCTGACTCTAAAAAGAAACAAGGATTTTAAAGCAAGCTCCAAGGATCACAACTTCCTTCCTTCTCCAACAAAGGATTACCGTGTTCCAGGCATAACCAGTAAGCGGACGGTATCTTATTCTACAGTGCTGTGCTCGTACTTCATCGTGCCAAACAAATGTGAAATTTGTCACAGAATTTTCAAATTCCACCAACAATCTCGGAGGATGTGGTTTCACTAGAGGCAAAAAACAAAAACAAGAAAATGGCACTCAGGCATGCATCACAACTGGAGGGTTAATGGAAAATAGAATAACGAGTTGAGACTGGATGGATACTTCTTCTGACAGGTTTAAGCAACAAAGGTATGGTGCTCAAACTGTTTTCACTTTGCTCTAACTGAACGAAGGTAAGTAATACATTTACCTATGTCTATCAACATGAACATGAGTGGCTGTGAAAAAGCACTTCCTAGTTCGTTGGAGGCGGCAACCACAACTGTGTAAGTGGAGTCAAAATTCAACTTCTTGCTCAGAACCAGCGAGCCAAATTTATTACTCAGATTTTCTTCTAGAAAACAGAAGATGTCAGTGCCATCTGACAGCCTAGAAAAGAACAAATCCTCTCGGTTAACGCTTCCCTGTACCCTGTGAAAGTTAAATCCCCGAGTTCACAGAGGTATAGCACACATCTCTACCAAATTGTGCTGGTTCGGATCTGCTGAAACTCTTTGAACAACTTAAATGATTAAGTTTAATCGGTGATTAAATATTTAATTTATCTGTAGTCTAATGGTCAGATGGTATGGCTTCAAACACGACTTTTCATTCTCAATCTGTCATTCAACCCGTTGTAAAGGTAACTCATTTAGCTTCTCCATGTACTTTCCTCCACATGAATCAGAGATGATTATATCACATTGCTTTGGGCTGATCTGTCGCATTTTATAATATACTTAATAAATTTCTAGCAAGCACTGCTGTATTTCTATGTGCCATTGCAACACTTACAGGACCCATCCTTCCCTCCTCTTCTGTGAATTAACCATCTAGTGTCCTTCTGCTTAAGGAGCAATGATGAATTTCTATAAACTAGGAATGCTGCTCCTACGTTGGCCAAGAGAAGCAGGTAATAGTGAGCTTAGCAGGACAAAGAGATGGTCACATACAGTACCTCCAAAAATAAACAGGCAGTAGTTCAGTCTGTCCAGCTGATTGCAAGCATCAACATTAATTCTTTCTACCCACATACTTGCTTGAATAGAGCTTTTCTGTTGCAGGCATTGCTAATCACGTAATCACTAAATAGAGAAAATCCACTGCAGGAGAACAGCGGGTTTAAGCTGCCGTTTTAAGACTACTCCCACTATTAACAATCTCTTTCCAAACCAGGAGCCATGACTTGGCTTATTCTCTTTACCCACTTAACCCAGAAGTGAGTAAACCACTGCTGTGCAGCACACACAAATGTAAACAGGAAAGGTTTTTTTCAGCTGAGAGAGTTGGCTTTTGTGATCATGGCAGCCTTGGACTGATCGATTCATAAAGCAACTCTTGTGCGATTTGCTAAAAAGGTTGGATCTGGAACAAACAGTGCAAAAATAAAATTAAAAACACCTCTAAGTTATTATTACAGGTATTAAAGTGCCTACTCCCCTGTGTTACTTACTGTATTACATATGTAGTGTTTATGTGTGTAAGCCTTCCTTTATCCCAGGTGCAGGTAGGACTGCCATCTGTCCCATACTGGATACATGACACGTTTCTTGGCTGATCTGGAGGATCTTAAACAGATACTCTTATCAGTTTCTTCCTTAAAATTGTTGAGAGGAGAAATATGAAGAAATGCTGGGGTTTGGTTTTGTTTGCTTGTTTTTTAATGACAAGCGATTAAGTGCAAAGGATTCAGAGGTCGCTATACGTGAAAATAGCTGAGTCTATCATGCAGTCTCTTGAGACATGACACTTGAGCAACCCCGCAGTGAATTTGCAAGGATACCAAATGAATACAAGTGCTGAACAACTATCAGACTGGGCACTCCAAGCTTTGCTTGGAGCAGTCAACCATTATTCCTTATATTAAAAAATAAAAAAAAATTAAAAAAAAGGCAACAAAGCACTCATACAGAAGATGACTACTGCTGCAGCAGTTGCTCTTCTATAGCAAGAAGAAAATCTAAAATTTCCTTAGAATTATTCTTGCAAGTCTCCTGTGTCCTGAAGAGCCTGGTGTATTTCAAGCATAGAACAGGAGAGAGTGAGCATTATTATGCTTGCTCTGAACAAGCAGTTTCATTCAGCACCTCTCTGTTTTTTCAATTACTGGAACTCCTTCGTTCCACAATAGTAAATGAGTAAGTTGGGTAGCATTTCAGTGCCACTACACGTGAACCAGCACATTGGCTTTTTCAGAGGTTGCACAGTGATACACAGTGGGTGCAGAGGGCCAGACGTGAACGCAGAGCCCTCCAGATCCCAACACCCATGGGGGCGGCTGGGAATCCGGGTGTGGAAGCCCCCTTTTGTTGCATAGTTCCAGCCAGCAATATTTTAGATACAAAGCCAATAAAACACAGCACCCTTCCTGGAAAAGGCCACCCACATACTAGTTCTTAACATAAGTCTCAGAGGAATCCCAGAAAACGTTTAAGAACAAGAAACAACGAAATTCTCCTTACTTCCAGACATTATATCGACTCCACAAATGAGTTTTTTCTTGTATTCACAAACTATTTTGCAAGTAAACATGTGCTTGCCATATGTCCGGACTTGAAATTTGGTGCTCACGGAAGTGCCATAATTAATAATTAGTTCGGAACTGTTAAAGAAAATAGCTATCTTGCACTGCTCATTGTATTTCAGTTGTTTCAGCTGGCACGAGAGGGTAATGTTAGTTCCAGGCTGGACATGCGAAGCAGAGTTAGCAGTCATATTTCCTTTGTCGCATATTTCTGTGACCCCGTGGGGAAGTTTGTTAGCAGTCACGTTTCCTTTACTGCACGCTTCTGCAACAAAATAGGGAAAAAAAAATATTAAAATGAATACATCATTCAGTCCGTAAAGCATGCTGCCCTCTAGGAAGAGGGTCTTCCCAAATTTTTAATGTAAGATTTCCTGTCTCTGCATATGTAACTCGTAATATATTGTTGTGCACAGTCTTCACTGATCCGATTACCTGGAGATCAGAAACCAAAGCCTCGCTACCAATTACCGTACGAAAAAGCACAACCCGAGACAAAATCTACCAATCAGACCTGTTTTTTCACTGCTGAGAGAAAAAAATAATTAGCCAGAGTGCTTCTTTTAAGTGATAATTTATATATATATACATATATATATATATATATATATATATATATAAAGCCTTACCTGCTGTGAAGTGCATCAACAAACAAATTGCTGCAGGCACAATCCATGCAAATAACATTTTGCTTCCTATAGAGAAATGAGTACCTTTTACCTGTTCCTAAAAAGTGAAAAAATCATTTTAAAATATTGGTAGTATTTTTTAACTTCACAAAATTCAAAATGCTTATTTGATGGGTCCTTTCTAATTAACTGTCTCTGCTGACATTGCGCAGTGACTCTCAAGATGCTGTCCCGTGCAGCTGCTGATTTTCAGCCTGGTTCTCCCTAGAGACAGGCTCAATAGCTAGAGGAACGTCAGAACTGCAGGTACTTTACAACTCTGCATTTTCAAAACAGACATTCTTGCTCTCTTCCTTCGCAAAGATGCCCTGCAAGCCCAGAACCAAAAATCTTGCTGTGAAATGCACCCAGAACAGACCCTAAGTACGCCTTGTGTGAAGGATAAATATTTTCCTTATTCATTTCTGCTCTTACACCTCCTGCCTTCCACTTTTGTGCAGAAGTGAACAGATCCCAAAATTTTAAAGTAAACTTCTCCAGCTCCTCGCAGCTGCCTAACAGCCAAAATTTGGCAGGGCCTTCAGCAGAAAGAACACACCGTACCAGGGAGGTTTGAACACCCAGTACGTAGAAACAGCAACTCTCAAGCTTCTTAATTCTCTCCTGGGGATACTCACAGACATTTACATGATGCCCCCTCACCTTCCATCCCCTTCAGCTTCTCAGGGAGTAAGAACATGTGCTATTTCTCCCCAAGACAACGTTTTAACATGCCAAATCCAGAGCAGAAAAGATGTGGTAGAAACGCCTGGTGCTTCCCAGCGCCCAGCCCGGACACTTGGCTCACCTCTCACATCTCCGCAGGGGCAGGCAGCCGTGGCACGCATTTGGAGGCAGCAGCCTAGCGCTGTGGGAACACCAGGGAGAGGGAGTTAAGGACGAGCTAATGAACAGTGAGGAGGGACTAAGGGCGTCTGCTGGGCAGGAAAACCCGACTGTCAGTCTGGAGTCAGATACGACGTCCACTGCTGCATGTGAGGGATGCAGCAGCCCCATTACCAAAAACATTTCAACAGACCCACGCCCAGACTTCCCAGGGAAGCCCCCAAACCCAAAGGAGTTGATTTCATGCCAGGTGACTAACACAGACTGGAGATTCCCAGAGCCGAAGCATCGTGCATTAAATGTCGGCTATGACTTTGGGAACTAGCAGCCTTGTAATTTCTTTAGATGAGTTTCCAAAGTGAAAAACATCACACACAGCTTATTTATGAACATTTAACTCTACCCTAACAAAAAATAAAAATAAAAAAATGCAGACATAGGTAGTGAGCACGTTGTTAAGAATAAACCAAACAAAACAGAGCTTTTGAGGTGTTTTTAGCTCCGCAGGATCGCTCAGAAATTCGGTTCAAATGCAAAGCGATGCCATGCCTCGAATTCCTGAACAAACCCGGCACTGGGGTACCGGCAGTGACAAATGCAATCGGTCACACCGATTATTCAGCACTTAAAGTCGCCCTGCGCTTGCGATCAGCATTCACAACTGTTTCCTTTTTTTTTTTTTTGCCCTGCCGCTGCTGAGAGGCAGCAGCAGCGAGAGCGAATCGGGTCCTTCAGCACAGCACACACCAGTGACCATTTTCCATAGCCTATGACCTGCTGCAGAGATGCAGCTATTTTAACAGCCTGATGTCATTATTTCAAGCAAACCACTGCAAAGCGAAACTTCACAGCCTGATCACCCCTCTTGCTACTGTGGACGGGCACTTCCAGGGGGACACATGGACAATATAACGTTTGGTACGTGTATTAATACATAAAAAAGTTATTTTAGGTTGGTTTTGTGTAATGAGACAGGAGCCATCCCACATCTTTTTTTAAGAAGATGAACTCTCATATGATGGGAAATATAAAAGAATTGCCCAAAATGCATAAACACCGTGCTTTTTGTTTAAATCCAGGGGTTCTTCAGACCAAAATGCTGCAGCGCCCCAGCCTTAGCGGTGCACGTAACGCCGAGGTCTGTAGGTGCTCTGCAACTGCGGGATGAGCAATCGCAGAGCCCGAGGTCTTCAGGTAAATGCCCTGCTTTCCAAAAAACTGAAATCGCCCCGGGGCTGTAAACATCCTCAGACAGCACAACCGTACCCCAAACACCTGAGTCACCACCCAAAAGCGGGGCTTCTTCAAGTAATTTCAGGCGCTAGACAACTCAACGCGGCATCAAAAGAGAGCAGCCAGCCGTCTACAGCACGACCGGGGCAAAAGAGGGGGAAAGAAGGAGAAATAGGCTTCGGCTTGGACCAAAGACACACGGCAAGCTTTTGTAAAAAAAAAAAAAAGGAAAAAAAAAAAAAAAAAAAAAAAAAAAAAGAATATCCCCAGATTCCACGCCGGTGTGGGAAAAAGAGAGAAAAAGAGAAAAAGTCTTGCTGAGCGGCACACGAGGGGCACAGCCGTGTGTGCGGGAGCCCCGGGGGCTGCCCGGGTGTCGCTGCGTGCCTTGAGCCGCAGGCGGGGGGCTGAGCACCGCCTCTGCCCCTCACAACGAGCCCTCACGCTTCAGCACAGCAGCTGCCGGAGCACGGCGGCTCCCCGGCTGCCTTCAGCCGGCTTGTAGGAACCGGGGATGCCCCCCCAAAAAAGCTCCGGAGCCACCCGGAGCCGCCCGCCCGCCCGCCCCGTCGGGGGTACTCACCGGGCGGCCGCGCCGCTCGTCTCAGCCCGCAGCCTCCGGGAGCCTCCCGCATGTGCACGGTGGCTCCGGCCCGCCCCGGCCCGGCCCGTTCCGCCTCCCCTCAGCGCCGATCGGCTCCGCCCGGCCCCGAGCTCACCCTCCCGGGGGTCCCGGTGGGGTCCCGGGTGCCGGCCGGGGCCGAGAGCTCGGGGTTGGACGGGGCCGGGGGCGGCCGAAGGGGGGAGATGAAGAGGTAAGAAGGAGGTTTGCTGAAAGAGGCTGGCTCAAAAGTTAGCTCTACTCACAGCTTCCCTCCCCCTCCCCTCCTTCCCAGCCCCCGTTTTTCTCTCAGGGAAGGCAAGGCACAGGAAATTTCAATTACAGAAAGCCTAGGTATGAGAAAAGGGTGAAGATTACCAGAATAAAAAAAAAAAAAAAAAAAAAAAAAAAAAAAAAAAAAAAAAAAAAAAAAGAAAAGAAAGAAAGAAAAAAGCCTGTGAAACCCAAAGTATAACTCTCACTACCTGCTGGTAGACTGGAACGAGAAGTGCTCAGGCAACCGCAGCGCAAGACAGAGGTGGGGGGGAGCAGCCTGTCCTCAGGTGCAGCCGCTGCTCCTCTGCACCCCCGTGGCTATTTCAGCACCGGTCCGTGCTGCCTTTTGCACATTTTCAATCAGCCCGCTGGTGGACTGCCACCATATCTGAAAGAGCTTATCATTAACAAGGTCCCCGTTAACTATTGTCCCTCCTCTTTGTTAGGCGTCGATAACAAACTCAGCTTTCCCGGCAGCGTTGCTTCGTAGTAACTTTTACCAGCTTGAGTATTGAAGCAAAGGTGTTTTGGGGACTGACATCCAAACAAACGATTATAGGAAGCATTAACTTGTAGAGACCAGAGTCTTTGAGTTTGAACCCCTAGTACACTTTGTCTCTCTTCCAAATCCCTGTATAACATTAGCACTTTTTTTTCTAGACAGAAGAAAGTGCTGACGAAGTTCACAGAAATACTATGCATGCACTGTGCAAGTCTGTACCCTGTGAAACTCCAAATATCACCAGTTTCCTTTTAAGTATATAACTTATTTCCCCTCTGTCTTTTTTTAGTTTACACTTTTTACAATACTTCTTCCCAGCACGCGCTTCATCTGCAGCCTGTAAAGCCAGGATTCGCGTCATTTTAAAATAAGACTCCAAGAGGATTTCATACAAAGTCTCATCTCTGGTACCCTGTCCATCGCTCCCCCTCACTGGGTGTATTTGCTTTTCATTTTTTGAAAAAAAAAAAAAATGCAGCCGTTACATGAGGTGCTCAACTGGCACTAGCAAAACTTGAGTAGCATTTTACTCATCAATGAGGCATTTAAGGGAAGGTGCCCGTCAGGTGGCCCGAGTGATCAGAATTTTGCGTCGTGATGACGGGAAACTAAACTGAAAACACCGATCCAGTGCCTATCATAAGGTGCAGCTACTTTCTTTTTTTCTTTCTTTTTGCCTAAGGCTTAACACCAAAGTCTGCTTTTTCATGCAATTCCTTCTCATTGAGTTGTGTCGAAATAGCGCGTATGTTCCCAAGAACTGTCATGGAACAGCTTTGATATTCCAGATGTTTTATAAACCCTCTGCTATTCTACCAGGCTTTTAAGCAAGATATTTGCTAACTATTATTCTTATTTCAAATGCTACTGCATTCCAGAAATGGATTGAAAATGGTTTTTGCTGCCAGCCACGTGGACTAGCCCAGTACGTTGTGTGCTGGGTGTTCCTTCAAGGCGATGGAGCAAGGCTCTGTCTTACGGGCCGAACCCAAGGTAATTCTGTGTTGCCTCCCACAAATCTGAGTAAAGGCATGGTGCTGCCCAGGCAAACACTGAGAACTTCAGAATCATAAAGAAAACAGCGTGCTCCCTGCGGCCAGATGTCCCACCGAAGCCTTCATCCAGGGCTCGGCTGCACAGAAGGAGCAGGAGGGCAAGGCCCCAGCTGCAAACGGAGCTGCCGAGTGCTGTGCCAGCCGGCCTGCGCCCCCAGAGCTGCCTGGGACAGAGGATGATGTCAAGGAAAGTACGGAGTCATCTGTTCTCTGCGAGGAGGTGGCGTCTGCAGTTCTGAAAATGAAGCCTGGGAAAGCACCACCAAGAGCTGACAGAACGTGGTGTTCGGTGATCGTGGTGCCGGTGCTCTGAGGAGCATTGGTAGCAAAGCAGGGGGCTGTAGCAAGGAGGCCAAAGAAAGGCCGTCATGAAATGTAGTTAATGGTTGCAGCGGGGTCTTACAGCTCAGGCAACATCGTGCCTTCTGAGATCCACAGCTGCATGGTGCTGAGAGCAGGCCTGCTGTTCCAGTAAGCTGGTTTTCGAGGGGTGAAGCCTCCGTGATCAAACTGAGAATATGCCAGTGCATAACTGTAAACGCAAGGCATACGGTCGCTGGTTGAGTATGCGCTTCAGAGAATCCTGTTACCTTGGGTGGAGTCTGCTGCCGGGGGAGAATTGCAAACTGTCTCCTGTCATTTACTGCCTACAACATTATGGTGCTTACAGAAACAGAGGCAGGGAGGTATGAGATACGGGTCTGGTGTTACCATGCATTTCTGTCACGTCTACCACAGCCTCCAGTGCTACAGATCGGAAGGGAATCACCAGTGGGAGATAAACCAGCCTGGCAGAATGCTTTCTGCTTCAGCCCACTCTCATAATCCAACGAATGCTGGGACAAAGGAAAACAGTGAGTACAGAACATGGATGTTCCGTGTATACAGTGAAAATGAAGCTGATGTTCATGATGTAATGAAATCCATATGTATACTATCCCTGGCAATCCCTGCTCAACTTCTAGAAGTGAAAGATGAAATATTTTATCTGGGAAAGAAAAGTACACATAAAAGGAGATTTCTAAAACAAAACAGATTGGGAATGGCTTACTCAGCCTTTGCAAGGAAAAAATGCTATCTTTGCGTATTTTAAATACAAGATTTGAATAATAAGAATAATAAGTACACGTAAAAATTTTTAAGTACAAGAAGTTGTAAATGGTGAAAAGCTGCCTTTTTTCCAAATGTTTTAATGCAATCAGAGAAAGTTAAAATGATGATTGATGAAAGAAGACTGGAACTCGGTCAGAAAATAGACAAGTGCTAATGTTAAAATTATTGCTGAAGAAAACAGAATTCAAATTCAAAAGTGAAATCAGCAGGTGTAGACCTTACACTCTCTGGTTATGTCAAGTGGTAGATCTGGAAATAACCTTGAGAAAGAGTAATTGTGAAGGAATAGTTGTGAGTCATCACCAAAAAAATGATACGTGAAGAGTGACAGATCGCTGGGAGTTAATTATTGAGTGCTTAAAAGCCAGGAAAGAGAATGTGAGTATATCCAAAAAATCTGCAGTGATTGTCATCAGTGATCAGCCATGGAAGAGTAATGGTTGTTTCTTTAATGCATTCCCTTGGTGACTTTCTCTGGAGCTCTTGGTTTTACCATGTTGCCTAGTCTAGCTTAGGGAAAGCTGTTGCAGTGTTTGCATCCCCGTTCTTTGAAAAGTGTGCCACAGGTTTTTTCTTCTTCCCTTTATTTTATTTTTTTCCCAACAAAATTCCATGTTCCTTTCCATGTTCCTTTCCATGTTCCTTTCCTTTCCTTTCCTTTCCTTTCCTTTCCTTTCCTTTCCTTTCCTTTCCTTTCCTTTCCTTTCCTTTCCTTTCCTTTCCTTTCCTTTCCTTTCCTTTCCTTTCCTTTCCTTTCCTTTCCTTTCCTTTCCTTTCCTTTCCTTTCCTTTCCTTTCCTTTCCCTCTTTAAGCGTCTTGACCAGCCTTGCTCAGTGGCCCCCCAGTTCTTATATTAGCAGTCTGCCCTTGCATTTAAATTCTCTTGTTCAGGCCACCTTTCCCAAAAGTTCCTTTTGGTGAGCTATTTTCTGGTACCAGCTGCAGTTTGTGCAGTTCCCACCCTTGCCTTGGAAGCTCCTTGCCTCTGTCGCTGGGGTCCCAGCCACTGTGCTGGTGTGAGCCAGATGGTGGCTCAAAGCAGGGAAACGCCTGCCTGAAAAATCATCATTAATACCATTTTTTCATGTTTTGCCAGCTGACATTTTAGCCCCACCAGTCCTTTGATCCAATTTGCTGTGGAAGAATATGACTCAGGCCCCAGGGGAAGAGGTGGAAACCCTAAATGTGGCAGAGGAGCCACGGCCGCTCCGGCTGGCCAAACTGCACCGCTGCTGAATGTCAAACCTCAGCACACACTGCCCCATTTCCAGGAACCAGACTTGGGCTGTTCATTCCATCTGCCCCTCTTGCTGCTGTGTCTTTAGCTTCGTTAGTGGCTTCAGCTACTCAGATGTCGGGTTCCTTGCAATTGAAGTAACTGCTACAGCAATAGGTTGGGAAGCAATTAATTGCGTGTTTGTTTCTTTGATATTCCAGGTATTCTGGGTGCTGGCTCTGTTGGCTGTACACCCACCGTTGATGCCCATGATTCTAGATTTGCCTTTACCTAGCAGAGTGAAATCAGTTACCTAGTTCTGTAAATGCAGTTGTCCTGACTCCTTGTAACTGAGCAAGGTAAGGCTGAACTCACTGGGAGCATGAGTCCCACAGTACAAGTTTAGGAAATCATATGGAAGATGTAGGATAGACGCTGTCATCTGGCATCTTTATGAAGTTAAGAATTATGGAGGTTTTATTGTTGTTGTTTTGTTGTTGTTTTTTAATATTCTTGTGCCAAGACTGATTTCTCTCTATTAAGGAAAGACTTGACTGCTTTGGTAAATAGCAATCCTGAAGTCTTCTTTAATTGATCACTTTTACACTTTGTGTTATATTTATTGTGTTTAATGCTTGCTTTGATATTTTATCCTAGTGCTGCTTCCATTGTTTTACAAGTGACATTTTCATAGGATTTGGCTTTATGAAGCTAACATTCAGTGAAGCTAGTAAAGACACAAAACCACAGCCTTAGTTATCACATCCTCTTCTACGAAATTCAAGTTTAGTTTCATTCTCTGCTGCTGTGCTCAGTCCTTCTGCCCTTTGAAAACCTACTCTTCCCTCTTAAAGAATGAATCCTGTTGAAGGCTAAGAAATATGAGGCATGCCAAATAGCGTATTTTTAGTGAATATTTGTACTTCCATTGTGTAACCACTTCACCTGCTGTCATTTTTCAGTTGCTTTGTGTTCAGAATGATTTTGCTGACCCAAGCATTTATTTGCAGCTTTGCTTGCAAGTCTTGGTCACAACCTGGGCTTTGATCTTTTGTCTTTGCATTCAGAAATCCCCAGATGTTTACTGTTGTCATTTTGCTTTGTGAAACTCTAACTAAAGTTTTTAATCAAATTTTACCCTCTGTAGCGTATTTATCTGTAGCTAAATCTTTTTCACAATTTATGGATAAGCAAATGCGTATAAATCTTTCAGCATGGAGTAGTCTGACAAGCACATGCAGAATAAAAACGAGCAGCACAAGATTACTCATTGAACGTTTCCGTTATCTTCATTTTCTTGTACTGTTCCTATTACTGGATGTTTTACGGTGCTATATGCTAGATCCTGAAGCTTTACAGGAAATAGCAATTATTACTGCCCTGGCTCTGTGGATAAGAAACTGAGGCAAAGTGACTTGGTTGCAGACAGCTGGTGACTGAGCCGAGACTGAAAGCCAGCTCTCCTGTGCTTCAAACGCTCAAACAGGATGCATGGGATGGTGGCTGCAGTAGCATAAATGATTATAATTGTAACTAGTGATGCATATTTAATGCGTATCTTACTACGCATTTCTTTTATTTGTTAAACATTTAGTTTAATTAATTTTTAAACATACTTTTTGAAGGGGAGCAGCAAGCAACACGTCCCAGAGGACAGTGTCTCTGACTAACCTGTATCACGCTGTCAATAACAGTTTTCCATCCGAGCTTAGAATTCCCACCGGTACATGATCACACCTGATACACCCTTTACTGACACAATGGCTGCAGATAAGAGCTGGCAATGAATGACTTTGCTGTTGTCAGAGCCTGTCTGAGCTTTGAAAAGGTTGCTTTCCACTTTCTTACTCCTTTCTACTTTGTTCTCTCTTGCCATTTTTTTTCCTGAGGTTGTGTTAGATCTGTGAATAGCAATGAGGAACAGCCATGGTGCATCTCTCTGGATCAGGAACTAGAGTGGTTTGAAATTTAATTACTTTACATTTAAATGAGTGGGTACTGACGTGGCTTGCACTAAGAGCATTCCTGTTACAGAGCTCGTCCTCAGGCTGGTGAGCACGGATTTTCTGAGGGCTTTATCTGCATCTTCAGGACAGACACCAAGATAAGGAGGCAGGGTCACTGCTTTTGTACATCAGGAACGACAGCACCGTGCGAAGTTCTCCCACACTGTACTTCGACAGCAGCTGATTTCTCTGTGTTACTCATTAGGCATAAAAAAAGAAAAGTCTTGTCATAAAATAATTACATACAGATTTCACTTGCATGGGATAATGTATAGATGAGTCTGCAGTCTCACAGGTTGAGTGGTACATAAGTGAGAGATCAATGCTTTTTGGTCTGTATTGTCTGTGGAGACAGACTTTAGTCAGCACACGCTTCCTTTACGTGCCTCAGCTGCACATCGAACCCATGCTACAAGTAAGCTGAAGAGCCCATGAAACTCATTGCCAAACTGGTAAAAAACCTGTGGAACTCACTGCCACAAAATTCAGCTGCCAACAATACAACCAAACTTGGAAAAATGTTGGGAAGTGCTGGAACTGAGAATTAGAGAGCTCGTAATATTTGGGGAAGGAAGGGAATCTGTAGATGTTAAAGTAGCTCTATTAAGAATGACAGCGTGATTTGATTCTGAGTGCTGAGCCGTCCATATACTCAAGAGTTGCCTGCTGCAAGGATTTTGGTGTCGTGCTTACATAACAGCTAGCTCAATTCCCGTCACTCAGGATGCTGGTTTTTACCACTAAGCACTGCACTTGGTGGAAAGAGGGCTTGGGCCTGATGCAAGGGCCTTGCAAGGTCAAAGCAGGCAAAGACAAAAAGCAGAGTCAGGAGCACGTCTAACGGGTAAAATCTGAAACTGAGGACACAACGTGGTGCCAGGCTGCTGGCAGAATCCCAGCTTTCACCATGCTCTGGGCAGTTTATGAACATTCATTGCCAGAGGCAAGCATCGCAGGGGTCTATTCCATACCTAACCTGTTACCACCATCTAAATGGGTTAGCAGGAGGGGAGAGGGAGACTGCGTTGTATATTTGTGCCCTTCTCCTTCTGTTTCCCCCTGGTAACCAGTCCTTATTCACCAGATGCATCCATTTGCACACGTAGAGAAGAAAGGTTTCCTTCAGCCCCAGCAAAACCCATGGCAGTTGTGCCACTGATGAAGAACGTGTGAATGGAAGAGGGGGGCAGAGGATTCAGCCCTGCACGACTGCGTGTGGTGATTTCCTCAACGGGAAAGGAACTAGCCTCCTTCATCCACAAACACATTTGCAGGTATCTCTCCTAGGGTAATTTAGCAACGCTACACGTTCAGACTTTATACAGCAGGCGCCTGAAATGTAAGATCACACTTTTGGTTCATTTTTTCTGAAAAAAACAAACAAACAAACAAAAACAAGCACTTCCATGTAGCAGTGAACACCCCACACATGTTGCTTGTTCAGGCAACATAGGCAGCTCAAGTCTCAGGATGTGGACATTGAAAAAAATATCTTCCACACCTCACATTTTGGCTGCTGATAGTATGTGGCTGTTCTTTTACAATTTCCTTCCTGCACAGGCAGCAATCACTAATTTTAGACTAGCTTACATGTAAGAGTAACATTTCAGGCTTGGAAACAGTTTGCTGCTTCTCAAGAACAAACCTACCACATCTTGCCAGGTAAAATACTACTCGGTAAATTTAAGTGACAAATGGCAGGTCTCTTGGTTTAAGAGGAGACAGGAATAGCCCCCAACTGTTCTGGTTTGAAGGAATCCAGGACTAAATGCCGAAATCAATCAATTTGTGCAACAGCCGTTAGAGAAGCACATACGGTGCCTCAGAAAATTGAAGAGAAAAGTTATAATCTCCAGGCTTAGCAGATTTACTGCAAAAAATGATAAAGTGTATAATGCTGGATACCTGCTAACATATAGGTTAGCATTTATGTTAGTTTTCTAAGTCTAATTAAAACGTGTTGAGTCTTACTCTTACGCTTGTACAGACTTCGATTTGGTAATGCACAGTCAGATGATCTTTTTTCCTTTTATTGTGATGATGTTGACATCAGCCTTGCAGGATATATCCCCTGCATATATTTGCTGCGACGTGCACAGCCAGCTGAGCTACCCAGACCGCTAATTGCGCTGGCTCCTCTGTGAACAGAAGTCACACGTCCTGCTACACAGTTCAGAGGCTCCTCGGTGCTACTGCTTGCGAACGGGGACTCAGACCTACATGCAGGAGAGATGGGTAGCCCATGATCACGCAGAGCTGTCCATACGCTGCTCTGCAGGGCACCCACGGGTGTTTTTAAGCACCCAGCCTGCAGTGAGGGCTCTGGGATGCCCACAGCCACCTTCCTCAGACAGTAGTTTTTACAGTTTCCATGCGGTGCTTTAGAAAACCCTAAAATGTGCACAGCTGAGCTGCAGAGCACAGTGCTGCTGGCCTGCGGAGGTCAAGGGGCTCCTGAGGGAGCTGCCCTGAGCTGGCCAAGGCAGTGAGGATCATTCCTTCCTGGGCACTGTGCTGCTGGCTGGCCATGTTCAGATGTAAAAGAGCACTGTGTCTATGCTCTGGGTGCTGCACCGGGGCGTTACAACTCTCTGGGCACTAAAAATACACTTTTTTAGCATTTCTGTGGCACCTGGGGGTCCTGCTCATGGCCCAGCACCACCCTGGGAGAGCAGCGAAGTGTTTTACAGGGTGCAGTAAGCTTCCTTTGTGCTTCTGTTCCTTAAAAGCATTTAAAGTGTTTCCTGGAAAAGGCCGGGGTGGTCAGTCAAGTAAGGGCTAGATACAAAATCCAACCTCTCCCATTTCCAGGCAGTTTCTGGTTGCTTTAGGAACATCTTGCAGGACCACCTCTGAAGCCCTGGGCAAACTTAGAACGGTTCCAAGACCCCTGAGCAGGAAGGGGGCTCCCATATTTCCTTTTCTGTATTTCAGAAGATCCGAATTTCCTGTTATATGCCTAATAAATGCCATTCCTCTGTGCCGTGTTCTGCTTCATGCAGAACAGCAAAGCTGAACCACTGACAAACTGATGTGAGACAATAAATCCTTCACCCAAACCAAAACGTCACCCATCTAGAGACAAATTTAGAGAGAGATTTTAAATCAGGCTTGTAGGCCAAGCTGATGAAGGCTTGTTCTTATCTGATGCATTTTTTATTATTGGATGGAAGGGAAAATGAAACTGAGTTATCCTGTCAAACAGAAAAAAAATCACATGGTAGCCGTGGGTGCTGCATGATAGATAAATCATGCTCAGTGTAGTGTCTCCTCATTATGAGTGATCCCAGGGTATTTTACACAATTCATTCAGAATGTCCAAGGGATCGTTTTATCCATCTTAAAAGATATCAGCTCCAGGTATTGAATGTTCCAAGTACTTAACCAAAGAGTGACTTAGAATAATAATTGAAGCATATTGCATCCTGTAGAAATCACCCGCTTTGTAGTTCAGTTCTTACAGGAACCCCTGCATTTATGCATTGTTATGCTTGTAAAAATATGAGGTAAGTGTAAAACGATGATTTACTGGCCAAGGTGATCCATGCATCCAAAACTATTCACAGTCCATTAAGGGAGTGAATTTTGGATTCAGAGCTTTGTTCCAGTTCTGATGTTTGTAATCCCAAAGGCACCATGATGATCCAGATATGCACCATGATGATCCACTCGTAATTTTGTGTTGTGCTTTTTTAATCCCAGTTATAACTTTGCTCAAAATAACCTTCCAATGCGTTGCTGCAGACAGCTCTGTATATCCACAGGTTCTTCATTCATTGCTCTCAAGCAAGAGACCAGCTCATCTGGGACCAGTGTCTGCTCTTGAACGTTTTCACTCGACAGTGCTTTTTCCCACTGGTTTTCCAAAAGGGTATTTTGTTCCTCCTGCGCTGAGCTGAACGCGTAGTTTTGCCCGCTTCTGTTGTTGTTTAAAATGAGGTTGATCTTTTCCAGCAGACAGACGTTGTGCTCCGCTCCTTCGGCGTTCCACAGGTAGCTAACGGGACTGGTGTAGTCTCTGAAGAAAAAGGTTGTCTCGGTTGTCTCCGGTTCTGGAGCTGGTGTGTGGGACTGTGCTTGGTAAATATTGGCAGCTACATATCCCAGAGGGCTCCCGTCGGAAATCTGAGGCTTGTAGTCACTGACGTGCTCAGGGGCAGTGCTGACGGCCGGTGCTGAGATCTGTGGGTGCTCCACGTTCTCAGGGACCGCTGTGCTGGGTTTCTTTTTGATGTCTACATTCTTGTATTTCTCGTGCACTGACATCTCCTCTACTTCCATGATCGTGGGATCCAGGAACGGCTCACAGGAAGTGTTGCTTGTGAATTCATTCTTCTCCTAGAAAGAAAAAAAAAAGAGTCTAGTAACAAACTGGCAAATTTTGCCAAGGGGAGAGATATCATTAGAGCATCACACGGAGGAAATAGGGCAATGACTTCTTGTCTTCATCTCAACATCCTTCCCACCTCTCTCATCTAATCCTCTCCATAGGACAGACGACTGCGAGGTGGCAGAGAGAAGACAGGAGCAGCTGTGCATGTCGCTGTTCTTCTCCATGCACCACAAGGTCAGCTTGATTCAATTGGCACTACTGGATAAAATTTATATTGAAGCAAGGTTTAAAGACTCCAGCTAAGCTGGGCTTCCATGCACCTTGCAAATGGCTGGCAAATGATTCTCTGATCAGTTCTAGATCCCCTAAAGCTGAATCCTGCTCCGTCCATGTTTCTCACAGCTGCAGAATGATTTTTAAGTATATGTAAATGGGGAAAAAAAAAATAATGGTGCAATTACCTGGAGTGACTTTATCACGTTGCTGTTTTCCATGTGGGGAAAATCTTCACGTAGCCATTTCGGTAAGAGTGATGCAACTGTTGCTTTAATTCTTTACCAAAATAAAAAAGCAAAATGTTAGTCAATTTTATTAGTCATTTACTTGTTTGTTCTGGATGAAATTGTCCCCAGTCAGGGAGGGAACACTGAGTGTATCCGTCATTCATGGCCGTTGTGGAGGGCTGGGAAGCCTCAGTTTCCCCATGTGGGTAGGTTTTCCCATCTGAACCCCATCTCTTCATCTTTCAGTGCTGTTCCCCTGGGTCTGGCTGTGGTGGTGGTGGAGCCTGGCTCCAGCTGGCAGAGGGGCACTGTTCACCCTAACGTTACGCTGTATGGCTGCAACACAGCAGGTGCTGTTTCCCTCAGAACAGGATTAGGTTTTGTCA
Source organism: Aythya marila (assembly GCF_965140915.1). NCBI lineage: Eukaryota > Metazoa > Chordata > Aves > Anseriformes > Anatidae > Aythya > Aythya marila. The sequence goes on along the minus strand of NC_139049.1, from coordinate 31,265,417 downwards.
CTGCACTACATTCAAAATTACATTTATTGAGCAAGTCTGGAAACTAAATTACTCTGTTTAAATCCCTTGTGTAAAACATACATGTATGGGAAAATGTTACTAAACTGAGGTGGGTGGTGGAACCCAAGCTAAGTATTTAAATAAGAGGATGCATGTGTCCTGAGCTGATGAAATAAAATACACAGCAGTAATGAAAGTTGATTTTCCTACAAACAAAGCTGCTGCAGGAACGAAAATTGATTTTCCGACAAACGAAGCTGCTGCAGAAATGAAAATCATTTGCAAGAGATTTTGATTTAGTTGAGCTTTGCTGATGTTGTGTGCACTGCTGTGTTCCTGAGAAAGTACACGCTCTCTGTTCTTGCTGTCTTGCCCAATTACACCAACAGCAGAAAAATTCAGACAGGGTTCAGGAACTGAAAGGGGCAGCCCTTCAACATCCTCTAACCCCAGGTCTTCTCCACCCTCTTTCTTGCTCTATCAGGAATTTCCAACAGCCAGCTCTGTGGCACAGAGGCGACCGTTTCTATGTATTTGTATCAGGAACAGCACTGCTGGGACTCCTCTCACTGCGGAGAGGGTGCTTGGCAAGCTAGGTATGCAGCAGTCATGTTAAAAAAATGGAAGGAAGACTTTCCCTGCTTGGTTTTCCAGCTCTTTTCCAACTCCCCAGCCTCTGCCAGTCTCCCAAGGTGCAGACACGGGGGCAGCCAGCAGCCTGTGCCAGGGGCAGCATCCCTTCCTCATTCAAAAGAGTAACAGATCCTAGTATAAAACTTATTTAAAGAAGGTTATATTTTCCCTATTTTTTCTTTTACTCCCCCTAGATCTGTATAATAATAATATATCATGTCTGGTTCCTACAGAGGAGTGATTTTTACTTTTTTATTGGTCTCTACCTTCTTGTCGAGTGCACGGATAGCCTCTTATGCAGCAATATTATGAACGGGCAAAGCTGCCCTCAGTAGGAGCAGAGCATAGGGAGAAGGACTGCTTTTTCTAGTTACCTTTAGAATATTCTAGAAGAAAAGTATGAGTTACATATCAAGAAAAAAATGTGATTAAAGTAATACCTTTTTCTAGCTGATTTTTTAAACATCAGAATAGCAAGAACAACTGACGATACGATCACACTGACGCCCATTCCCAGGAAAACTCCAGTGTCATCATCTGAAAGAAGACAAAGAGGAAAGAAGTTAGTCAGGTAGCTCCCATTTTAAAACAGATGTTATAGGCCACATCCTCAGTCGCACTTGTGAATAATTCTGCATCACAAGCAGTCATGTTGAACGTGACTCCTTGCATGTCTGTTGTCATTCCTATACGTTTGCACTTGCAGTTCTAATGGCTTGGTGAAGGGGCAATATTTATCTAGACCTGGAGGCCATGAAGGCATCTGGGCCAGGCTCTGGAGGGCCCTCATGCTGCTTAGGCATGCTGCTTCCAGACACGGGCAGCTGGCAATGAACCTGCTCCCGCTGCCTCGTATGCCGCTACGTGAACTTATGTGAAGTGTGATCATTGATAAAATAAGCCCTTAGCATTTAACTGGCCCATTTGCTTCGCAGCAAAGCAATAACACCAAAGCAAAGCCCTCTGTCCCATCTCTGTTTCAGAACCGTGAGCAGAGCAGTGCAGCAGCGGGCGGCTGAGGCTCTGCGTGGTCCTCGGAAGTGGCCACCCCTCCGCTGCCCCGAGGTGGTTGCCAGTCGCCACCCGGCCGGGATCCTCCAGCCAAGTAATTCTAGTAAGTGTGGTCACTGTGTTTAACCATTTCCTACACAGAATTACTTTCCAGAAATACTTGAGCAAGCTCTTCAGCTTATGTTGGTTTTGGTTTTGCTTTAAATACTGAAGCAGAACATAGTATAACCTTTACCAGAAGCCGTGCAAACCAAAAGTGTAACTGCAGTTAGAAACATGCATGGGAAATGTTTAAACCAGCTATGGCTCAGATTGTAAGGCCAGAGCAGTCCGTCATTGTTATTTTATATGTTAACATTATGATATTTTCCTTGGTTTCTTAACTCCTGTTTGCCGTAACGTATATTTTATTACGTCTCATAAGAAAACAAAACTCAAAGGCAGGAATTATGCAAGCTGGATTCACCCCAGGGCAGGACTGCAGCCTTTCTTGCCATGTGGCTCATTTTCCTGTCAAGTGAAAAGTTGCTTTGCTGGCTCTGACCTCCCCAAATTACGACGGAGCTTTCACTTCCCTTTCACTACTACATCGCCAGATGCTGCGCTCGCGGCTCTGGCCGAAACATCCACTCCTGGTCAAGCAGAAGCTCTCACTCACCAAGCCTGAAATACTTCTTACCATGGGAAGTCTCGTTGTAGCTGAAGCTTGGGATCTGATCATCTGAGGAGACTTAAGCAGAGAGAAGAAAAAAAGGCTGTCACTGGAGAATGTACAGCAGGCGAAGTAGAAGCTCTGGTTTATTTTTATGTTGTTAATATTATTTAGGAAAATAAATACCGGTATAAAAAGAAAAATAAAGCCCTGTAAAGTAATTAGTGTCTTCTGCTTATCTGCACTCTACATCATCTTGTATTTCTCTGAGTTCGAATTAAACAAAATGTTAACAAAACCATAAAATACATTACAAGAAATCTCCCACACACATCTCAGTACCTGAGACAAGAATTTACCCTTCCTGAGGAACCCCGGGCCGTTTTCCATGAGCACCTACAGATAATCTCCCAGTGTCCAACCCCTGGAGCACTGAGTTCTCCAGCAGGACCATTTTGTCTAAGCGGATAGCTGCAGCTGAGTCTGCCGTGGCAAGAACCTTATTTTTGCTAGAAGAGGCAGAAAACTTTCTTTCCTGGCCATATGAAGCAATTCCCTTGCCATCCTTTCCTCAGCAAGTGCCTGCTGTCCTCACTGTTACCGAAGGGATCACCTCGCCATGCTGATAACCCCGGCCCCAGCCTGCAGGTAAAACCTGCCTCGGTGGGACCTGAGCCACGGGGGAGTGAAGAAATCGCTGTGCCCTACAGCAAGCCCCTATCTGGGGCAATCTGCTGAGGCTGGGGCCAGCCTGCAAGAAAAACGGGCTCTGCTGGGACGCCGTCAGGTGCTCGCTCAGCGCTCGGGGAAGCGTCCCGAGGGAGCAGCCCAGGCAGGAGGAGTGCTGGGGCTTCAGGCACACGCTGCTGTGAGCAGGGAAGCTCATGGGTTCCCTTTTGGTCATGGGCAGGCCCGGAGCCATCATCCTGAAGTAGAGCAATTAAAGCACTGGTCACTAAAGTGGAAAACTGTTGGGCAGTGAGGATGAGGAGCATGGGGGTAGCTTGTCTCAGGAGCCCAGAGGCCTCTCTGCCTGAAATGCAGGAACAGTTTCAGCACACGAAAGCAATACAGCTGATCTTCCCCTGGGATCGGGTAACACAGCTTTCGAGCCCAGTTCCCTATGGTTTTCCTGTGAGGAAAATGGCTCGGGCCACATCTTGTACTGGCACAAAGAGCGGTCAGGCATTGGGACGGGTTGCCCAGGGAGGTGGTGGAGTCACCATCCCTGTGGATGGTCAAGGAGAGGTTGGACGTGGTGCTTGGGGTCAGGGTTTAGTGGTGACATTGGTGTTAAGGGGGTGTTGGACCAGATCTTGGAGGCCTTTTCCAACCCTCATGTGATTCTGGGTCCATGATCCCCACGGTGCTGCCACCATGCGGCTGGCACCGGGTGGTGTCACCGGGTGGCCCTGCAAGGAGGAGGCCTCCTGACGAGGAGGTGTCCCAGGCTGTGGCCTTCCAGGCTCCCACTGTCCGGAGAGGGACGTGGCAATATCAGCCGTGTCCCCGTGTCACAGAATCACAGAATTTCTAGGTTGGAAGAGACCTCAAGATCATCGATACAGATACATCTCATGTCACCGGGTTGCCACCAGGCTCCTATGTGACCTAACCTGGGTAGCGCTGCCGCTGTTTCACCAAAGCACAATTCTGTAGGTTTGAGACGTCCATCTCCTAGCATGGCTGGTGGAGACCCAGTGTTTTTGTTCCCTAAACAGTGTGGTTACAGCGCTGCCCACTCAGCCGGGGAGCTCTGCGTCCCAAAGCAGTCCTCAGCTAAGCACAGACTGCAGACAGAAAGGGACCGAGTAAACTAAATCTCTCAGCAGCCTTGGAACTAGGCACGTTTTGGGGCTGGTGTCACTGGCACATTTATCTTGTATTATCTGTTAATATGACTACAGAAATGCCTTGCTGATGGGCTCGGCTTGTGTAAGGAACATAAGGAACAAGGGCCAGCCTGTGGGGCCAGGCAGGGTGTACGGTGCTGGTTGTGCCCGCTGGGTGCCTAACGTTGGTGCTTTCCCACATAAACCCCCAGGTTTTATCACAGGAGTCTGTGTAACTAAGAATGATGAGCTCTCTATTTTAAGCATTTAAAGCATTTAGCTAGCACAAATAACAGGTTCTTTCCAGATATTGCTGTATGGCAGGTGTAAGATAAGAAGTCAGACTACATGTCTGGAATGATGAATGCCTACCCTGAGCGTTATCACACCTGGTTTATGCTCAGCCTGTCCTGCCCTCAGGCCGGGATTCCCCAGGATGCTCACTATGCCCATGGGGCTCCGTGAAAGCACAGTTGGTGAATTTTCCCTGCATAGTGGTGCCCTTGGGACAGGTCTGGTGGTGCTGGGACGTGTCCTCAGCACTCACATTTGGAGCTGTGCATGGCTTGTCCTGGCCTAGGTGAGGGCCAGTAGGGGACTCGGCATGCCCAGCTCATGAGAGCGATCAAAGCCAACGCACACATCACTGGAGATGATGCACAGATATACTCATGGTCTTTTTTAAGTTGGTCCATGCCCTATTTTATCTAAAATAGTTTCCAGGACTGAAGCCTGCCTACGTGCAGCTTGAGTTAAAAAAGGGAAGCTTGCAGTTTTTCTCTGTAAAAGTTGTTTTCTGCTTTGTCTTTTCTATAACAATTTGCTACCAAATAGGCAAAGCAGCAACCTCCTATTTTCTATCCCAAACACGGAGAGCAACTCCACTGGTGTACCCTGTGGAGTAAGATGCAGTTCTCATGTGCAATAGAGATCTGTGCACAAGAGCAGGCTAGAAAAGCCTTTCATAGAGGTGTGTTAAAGCCTCTGACCTGTCCCCACAGTTTCCTTTGTCAGCCTCGTGTTTCTCTCTGGCCCACGCTAGGTTTTTGCCCCTTGTCTCTAAGACTAACTCCATAAAACTGGCAGACTGTGAGGACAGCAGGCACGAAGCAGCAGCCTGAACCCTGCAGCTCCACCACAGCAAGCAGCAGCTTCTCCACACAGCTGGGCTTACCTTGGCCAGAGGTGGGTTTGCTCACTCCGTCTGGGTAGACTGCATAAACCGACACGTTGATGTTGCTTGCCACTGCTGTGTCTTCTGAAATAAAGCATTGTTTGCCTTTAAAACATATTTGTAAGCTGCTGTTAAAGCTGTAGACTTGCTTGAGGGCTTCTGGCTGAGCCCTGGGGGACCAAACACCCCGGCTGCCCTTACATCCCTCACTGCTCCACTCCCTCCTGCTCCCTGGGCTCCTCACAGCCCCCAGCTCCTGAAGCGGTGGGCAGGGGCTCAATCCCAGTGAGATTTTGGCTTTGCGATACCTCGACGAGCTGCAGCCAGCAGCAAAAGGCCCCGTGGAACTGCTTACCTTGGATGTAGGTGAGCGTGTCCTGGTACGGGACTTTCTTCCAGAAGAAGCGCTCCTCCTTGCTGTATGGAGCTGTGGAAACCCACTCCACGATGAACCAGAGCAGGGGGCTCCTGCTGCCGCTCGGGGGCTGCCAGGACACGGAGACATTGCTCTGGTTCTGGCGCTGCACCTCCACCGATGCCGGTGCCGGGAAGGCTGCAAGGAGAGAGGGGTCGGAGCTGGGAGGCCTCTGCCTGGGCAGGAGCAGGGCTTCATCGGGGGGACAGGGCTGGGAGGGAAAAAGTCTTCCAGGATGCGGTGAGTATGGGTGTGGGTACAGGTATGGGTATATATATAGGCATTGGTATTGGTATATATATGTAAATGTATGGTTATATTTATATTTATAATATAAAATATTTTTTCCACATATAACATAGATTATATAATTGCATAATTATATATTTAGTTTTATAATACAATATTATATAGTCTATTATGTGCTATATTATATCATATCACATATCATATCATATCATATAGTTATATTATATTATATTATATTATATTATATTAAGTTGTTACATCATATCATATCATATTTGTTATAATAAAAATAAAAATATCAATAAAAATAAAATAAAAATAAAATAAAATATATGCGCACACCTGCATGTGTATATGTATATACACGTGTCTACCTCACAGAAGCACGTGTTCGGCTTTGTCATGCCTCTTCTGTCTGAGATGCTTTACCTGACATTTTTTACCAGAAACACGCATCATTCTGATAAGTATGAGATTAGAGCATTTTTTCCACCTTATTTACACTGCACGGTTTCGTTTTAGTCATGCTCGCTATTTGTCCTGAACTTGAACGGGACTTTCCCCTCCCGTTGCTCATTAAAAGTGACGTTTTCAAAAATAGGAAAGTGTGGTTGTGGGGAAAGCCACAGCCTGTGGCGCAGGGAAGCCGAGGCAGCCCGGGAGCTCCTTCTCCTCCCTTCCTGCCCCAAAGGCTCCAGCTCACGGCCGGGACGGCAGCGGGAGCTATTTCGGGAGCTGTGGGCACAGAGGGGTGCCCGGAGCCGTGCCAGGCACAGGCAGGACAAGCTTATTTTTATTTTTATAAGCTATTCCCGTCGCTGCAGCCTTCGGAGGCAAAGGGCTGTGCGGCTGGGGCATCTGCAGGGGACGCTGGCCTTGTCTGGAGGACGCTGCACTCCCTAGGCGGAGCGCCTTTTGCTTTGAACCCACGTGTCTGCGTGACGTTTTTCCCCCCGGGTTCTGATAAAAGCAGATCTCCGATATCACCAGCGCTGCTGTGGGAGATGTCCTACCTTGCTGCCTGGCCTCCCGGCCGAGCGTGATGTTGGCCGGGCTGGACGCCCCCCGGGAGTTGTGAGCGGTGACGTGGAGGACGCGCACCCCCGGGGGCACCAGGACGCTGCAGGAGGTGCTGGAGGTGTTGCAGAGGGGCTGTCCTGATCCCGCAGACACGGCGTAGCCCAGGATCCTGCCACGGGCAGCACGGGGCGGCAGCGGCTGCGGAGGGCGAGAGGTGGAGACGGGCTCGGGGTGCCCCAGGTCCCCTCCTCACCCTCATGTACTCAGAGGGGCCCCACCGCCCTCCACGCTGTGACCTTACAACCACCACCCTCTTTTTAAGGTCACGCTATGACCTTAAAACCTCGCTGCCAGCCCTACAAACCCCAACCCTTAACCCCAAGGCCTTACCTTGATCAAGACTGTCACCTCGTGGCTGCCGTTCGGGAACACCGAGCCCAGGCGCCGCCAGACGTCGGGTGCTGCCGCGGGGGCTGCGGGGAGAGCCACGGGGACATGGTCCTGAGGCTGGGGACATTGCCCACCACGGCACGGGGCCCGTGCCCACCCGTATCGCCCTCATGGCCCCCTGCCAGCTGCCTCGCACTGGCCGTGCCGTACCCAGAGGGTGTCACCACCGCGGTGCCGGAGCTGCCGACGTGTGGCTTGGGGAAGGAAATGGCCCAGATTGAGAGCAGCGGCTGACAGGGCTTTTTAGGGCAGGCACAGCCCCACATCCCCCACCCTGCTGTGAGCGGGGTGTGGGTGAAGGTAAAGCTGCCCCACGAGCCCCGTGCAGCCCGCATCATGTCACACAGGGCTCATATGGGACACTTACCGGCCTCGGGGGTGGTGTACATGAAGGGGGGGCTCCAGGCACTCCAGGGGCTGTTTTGGGGGCTGCGCCGGCACCGGGCCTGGAACACGTAGCGGGTGTCACTCTGCAGGGGGTGCCCGGCCCGCACCGCACTGTCCGACGCCTCCACCTGCAAGGGAAGCCGGGTGCTAGGGCAGAGCGGGGCCCAACGCCTTCCCCGTCTGCATGGATGGGGACCCCACAGCCCCCCCCGAGCACACAGGGACCCCACGGCCCCCCCAGCACATGGGGCTGCTGAACCCATGGCCATGGGGTGAGCGCAGCCGGCGAGCGGGCAGCGGGGTGCCCACGCGTGGTGTGATGGATGGGCTTGTCCTGGCTGCCCTGCATCACTTTGGAGCACAAAAATTGGGAGGAAAAAAAGCAAAAAAAAGCGATGGGATCTGGTTCTCAGCCAGAGGAGGTTCCCAAACAGGACCCTGGCGCAGCCTGCCCGGGTACAGTTGTGTCTGCGAGAGGGACGGAGGCTGATGAAGTGGGCGCGTGCTGAGCACCCTCTGTGGCTTTTTTCTGCCTTGTCCTTGCAGAGCTAGATAACATTTGGAAATGTTTGGGGTTTTGCCCTCTTGCTTAAAACGCAGATAACACTGCCGGAAAGGCCGACTGCTGGAGGCGCTGGGGAGCCCAGGGGGGGCCAGCACCGGGGGGTCCCCACCAGGCCCCATCCCACGGGTCTGCAATTGGGGGAGGTTTAGGGGTCTGGCGCCGTCTCACATGCCACATTGGGGCGTCCTCCGCCTTGTGCCTCTCCTCGCAGTGCACGTCCTCCAGCTGCGTCTGCTGCCTCCAGAGGACGGTGGTGATGGGAGGCGAGCCCAGCGTCGTCTTCGCGCCCTCGGCCAAGGGCAACGCGGGCACCACTGCGGGGGGAGCGAGAGCCCTGAGCCCGGCCTGCACCCATCTCCCCACGGCTGGCACGGGCAGAGTGTGCCGGAGGGGCCTGCGAGTGACGGGAGGGCTGTGGGAGCAGTGCCACTCGTGCTTGTCCCCACGTACCCAGCTCCTGCAGGTCGAGGTGCCGCGGGGCAGAGCGGGCAGCGCCCAGCGCGTTCCGGGCCTGCACCCACGCCAAGTAGCGGCTGCCACCACGCAGAGTGCTCAGGGGCACTGGTGAGCCCGCAGGGAACACGTCCTCCTCTGCTGTCTGCGTGCTGGGAAGCAGAAAGAGCCCCGTCAGAGCCCGTCCCCGCACTGAGGGGCTCGGATCCCCGGCAGGAGCCAGGCTGCAGTCTGGTGGCGGTGCCACGCGCCCACCCGAGCACGTGCAGGCCCGCGGGGAAGGCACCCACGCGTCAGCGACGGGTTACAACCGGGGCACAGTCATCCCCAGAGCGGGAGTTTTTCACTCTTAAAGTGAACTAGAAAGTAACTCCCTTTGGTTCCTGGCACCGCTGGATGGCGTTGGCAGTTTTGCTGCAGAAAGGCAACTCCTGCAGCTCTCTGGCTGCGGGGCTCAGGGCTTGAACCTGAGCGGCTCCACCGGTGGGGCTGCTTCGACAGCAGGAGGGCAGGCACTGCCCCCCACACCGCCTGCACGTGCCTGCCCCGAACACATTGAAGTGTGAAACTGAGCCAGGCTGACTCCAAAAGCCCAGCAGCCTTGTGTCAAGCGGGCTTTGGCATCGGACGTGGCATAAAGTGTGCAGGGCCAGTGTGCACACCGAGCCTGCTGGAGAGCCAAGCCCTCACACCAGCTCGGTGTCGGGTTTTGGGCACCGTTAGGTGCATCCTGCTGGCTGCACCCTTTCTGCTCGTACCCTTCTGGCACCCCGGTGCCACTGCCAGTACTGCACGTCCCCACGGGGCCCTACCTGCTCAGGTGCAGGCGGTACTCGGTGCGCAGGTGGGTCGGCCGCCCCGCGTCCCACGTGCACGCCAGGCTCCCCGAGTCCTCCCCGATGGTGCAGGTCAGGTTGCCGGGGGTCTCCGGGGGGTCTGGGGAGGCAGCGTCAGGAGCAGCGCACAGACACCCCCCTCCCCACATCCCCACATCCCCACATCCCCACCACCACCATCCCCGTCGCTCCCCGCTTCACGACGAGCTCCCCGGCCCCGTGGCCATACTCACAGCCGGCCCAGACCTCCGTCCCGCAGACCAGAACCACGTTCTCTCTGCTGCGGCAGTGGTCGAAGCAGAGCACGGTGCTGTAGGGCAGCCTGAAGTCGTGCAGCCGCAGCTGGGCCGCGCTGCTGTTGAGGGGGCGCAGGGTCCCGTTACGGGCCATGCTGTTGAGCTGGATGGAGAGGTTGGCCCTCGGGCAGCCGGTGGTGGACAGGCAGTTGATGGAGATGTTGGAGCCCATCAGCACCTCCAGGCCGGGCTCGATCCACACGCTGCCCTGGCACTTGATTCGGGCAACACCTGCGCAGCGCCCGCGGCTTCAAACACGGCACCGGCGGCGAGTGCCTCCAGAGGGGTCCCCCCCGGCCCCCCGCGCCCCCCTGGGCACGGGGTAAATCCCCCTGCCTCCAGCAGGCAGCCGGTGACTCACCCACTCGGCTCGGAAACGAGCGACTTTCACCCATTTTACGGTCTGCCCTAACGCTCAAATGACTGCAGGGAAATAACGCGCCGGCGTGCTATCTCTTGATCCCCTGAGATTACGGCGGCCCCTAGATGGGAGGCGTGCGCTGCCCTTTGCTATCAGATCGGGGCCCTGCAGCAGCCCTGATAAAGCCGTTGCTCTCGCCTGGTATCGGCTCGATCTGGCTTTCCTGGAAAGGGCGCAGCTGCGCCCAGAGCTCGTGCAGCACGGAGGCAGGAGCACATGGCAACAGCAGCAGCTCGCGGGGTGCTCGGGGCTGCTGAAACCCCCCCGGGCAGCTCAGCGAGGCCGGGGTGGGGATGGCAGCAGGGAGCTGAGGTAGAGCAGGGGCATGGGAGAAGGTGGTGCTGAGCTCCCCAAAGCTTTTGGGGCCGTGCTGCAACGTTCCTGCCCCGGGGCTGATCCTGAGCAGGGATCACACCGTGCCGTGCCGTGCCGTGCCGTGCCACGCAGCCACTTACCTCTGCAGAGGAAGCAGAGCAGGACGTGGAGCACCAAAGCCTTGCCGGCCCCTGCCATGGCCTGGGCTGCAGCCGCCGTCCGTGCGTGGCATAGTCTGGGGGGGCAGGAGAGGTGTCAGCCCCGCGGAGAGAGGCGCCCGTCCTGGCTGCAGGGTGCTCAGGGACCAGCCCCGAGGTGGCCGGGAGCTGTGGGAGGGAAGGGTCCGGACCCTGCCAGGATGGGGATGATCCTGCCCCTCGGCCTGATGATACCTCGTGGGGCTGGCACCCGGCACCGAGGGGCTGGGATTGCTTGGGGGGAGCAGAGGGGATGCAGCCAGGCTTCTCCTTCACAGGCTTACATTAAAAATCAGGAAATCCCATTTAAATGTAAGGAAAAGCATTCTGCTGTGAGGGTGACGGAGCTCAGAAGCAGGCTGCCGTGGAGCCTCCATCCCTGGAGATGGCCAAACCCAACCGCCCACGGTGCCCTGGGCAGAAATCCCCAAATTTCCCAACACGTTCCCACCCGCCTTGCTCCTGCTGCTCCTTCCCTGTGCTCACCCCCGGGGTCGTGCATCACCAAACCCCAAAGCAGGGCTCGTGTTCGCATCCCACGAGCTCCCCCCGACTTTAGCTGCTTACTTCAGCGACTTCTTCACCTTCCTCCTGGCCGGGCACGTGCCGCCCGTCCTGGCGCAGCCGCCTGCCCCGGGGGAGCCACGGCTGGGGCTCGAGGGGAGGCGGATTGGGGGTCTCCGAGAGCTGCACCCACCAGGAGCACGGCCGGGCTCTGCTGCTGCCGGACCCCCTCAGCTCCGCGGCGTTCCTCCTGGGGCAGCACAAGACAAAGAGCCGTGCACTGGCTGTGCCAGAAGTGGGACACGGCCGAGTCCGCGGTGAAAGCGTCAAAATAGCAGAAATCGACCCAAAGCAGGCTGCTGAGTGCAGCTAACCCTCTCGTAGTCCTCCCCACGCTAGCTCGGGTGTGGGTAGGAGCTGCCCTGCTTGCTGGGAGCACTGTTCAGGTGTTCATAAGAGCGGGTCCCATTTCCAGTGCCCTTTTGCTACCTGACCCACAAAGAGCCCTCAACAGCCCCCAGCTGCCTCCTGCCGCCTAACGCCACTCACAAACACACACCCCTGAGAAAAGATCCAAAAAAAACAATAAATCTCCCCAGCTGCCAGCTGTAGTGCGCGACCGCGGGCTCTGCCTCCTCGGGGGTTCCTGCAGGTCGCGTTTTTACCCCGATTTACGGCCGTTTGCAGGCTCCAGAGCAGAAGGAACGAGTGCGCTCCCGTTGCCTGCAGACACGGGGCTGCGATCTCACCTCTTAAAAAGTCTCCCAGCAGGTTCCCGTAAATACACGTAAAAGCACAGAAAGGAGAGGAGAAGGAGGAGAAAAAGAGGAGGAGGAGGAGGAGGAGAAGAGCTGTCCCAGCCGCTCGAGCCCCACGAGACCCTTACCGACGGAGCGCGCCGGGAGCCACGGGCACGCGAACGCAGCAGCCGAGGCCAGGGCCGGCCCCGGGTGTCTCTCCCGTTCCCCGTTCCCATTCCCTGTTCCCCGATCCCCGTTCCCAGTTCCCCGTTACCTCCCCAGTCCTCAGGACCCGAGCTGGGGCCAGCAGGGCTGGCGTGGCCCCGCTGCCGCCCGCTGTGGCCGGGGCTGCCGGGTGCGGCGAGGAGCAGCAGCGGCTGCGAGCAGCCCTGACCTAGATAGCTGCTGCTGCTGCTGCTGCTGCTACCGAAGAAGTTTCCAGTTTGAGTCAGTCCATGGGAAAACCCAGCATCCCCTGAAGGAACAGACTCAGTCGGGGTTGTTTTTTTTTTTTTTTTTCCTCTCTCTCTCTGTCTTCAAGCTGTCACAGCACCATTAGTCACCCCGCAGCGCCGGCTGCATCCCAGCGCCTTTTTGTTCCCAGGGCTTCGTGCGACGTGGTGCGCAGCTCGTGCTGCCCTCCCGGCTGCCAGTGCTCAAACTTGACAAAATGACTTATTTTTTACCTTTTTTTTTTTCCTGCTTCTAAACCCAAAAACCTTCAAGGTCCCACCAGCACCCCTTGCACCCTTCCTCCTGGGGGAGCGGTGGTGGTGCCAGTGCGGGTGCACCCCAGTGCCACCAGTATGGGTGCCCCCTGGCACTGGTGCGGGTGCCCCCCCCGGTGTTGCTGTGCCCCCCAGGCTGAAGGGTTAATCTGGGTGACGGTGTTAACCTCACTGGAGGCTGCAACCACAGGAAATACCGCAGCTCTGCAGCACCAGTAAAGGTTATGGAAACTGATTTCCCCCCCGCCAGGCAAGGCAGCCCTTTGTTCGGCTCCAGCAGCCCCTGCCCGCGGCTGGGATTTGCCTGATCCGCCTGTTTTTCTTGGGAAAGTGGAGGCCGGGGAGCCGGGGCCGGGCGGCAGCAGCCAGCTGGCAGCGCCAGGGCACAGCCTGGGGTGCCAAAAAAAACACCGGCTGCGGAGCTGGGTATGGGGCTGACGTGCCCGTGGCGGGCAGGCCCGCGAGGTTGCAATGGGAAGTCTTGTTCCAGCGTGCTCCCGGTGTGCCCAGGGCGTCACGTAGCAGAGTATTAATTAATCTAACGACATGGGGGGGCTCTCGTCTCATGGGTGGGCACGGCACAGCACGGCACGGCACGGCACGGCACGGCACGCAGTGTCCCAGATTTTCTCCCCCCCCTCAACCCCATCAGCCTTTCGGGGCCACCCGCCAGCCCCACATCGAGTGGGAAGGGAAACGTGGGGGGGCCCCACAGACGCCTCTGCACTGCCGTCACCTTCCCGGCCGCCCACACGCGGGCGATTGCATCTCGCAGACACTTCCTCGCCCTCCGTGCGCCCCACAAGTGACATCCGCCGGGACCCAGGGCACGTGTGTGTCCCCCGGCACCCCACGTCCCTGCTGCCTGGCTCCCGGGGGCACGATTGAGGTTAGCAGGGATTAATTAATTAATTCCCTGCTTGTTATCCTCGGGGGGCTCGGCGCTGGCCGGGCGTGCTAAAATTGTGCTGGTGAATCAGTGGCGGGGCTGGGCAGGAAGGAAAGGTAGGGCTGGGCGGCCGGGAGCGGTGGGGACATGGGGACGCGGGGACGTGGTGGCACGTGGCCCTGGTGGCACGTGGTGCTGCGCCGGCACGTGGCGTGGCATGGGCAGCAGGAGGGTGCTGCGGGCAGGAAAACCTCCGTGGCTGTGGCTTTTGGTGCCGGCCGGGTACAGGAGGCTGCTGGCAGCACCGGGGGGCATTGGGGTGAGGGGAGGTGAGCGCAGAGCGGGGCTGAGCTGCAGCAGTGCCCGGGTCAGGGGCTGGGTTTGGTCTCGTCTTCGCACGAAGCACTGAGCAAGGCAGTTCTGCTAAGGTAACCTACATTTTTTTAATCATTATTATCTCTTTTTCCCCTTTCTAGGCTGCCTTACTGTGCTTTGTCCCCGCCCCGGGCGCCACGGCCCCGTTCTGCGCTCGTGGGGAAACCCCCCAGAAGCAGGGAGCTGCACGGATTTGATGAGCAACCTCGCCTCTCGCACGTTTCAGCTGGGAAGTGGCAGCACAGAAACGTCTCCTGCGTGGCTCAGAGGGGAGGGCTGGCTGCTGGGGGCACCCGTGCCCCCCCGTGCTGTGTGCCTGGCTTTCCCTGTCCATCCGTCCGTCCATCCCCATGCCTGGGGACACACAAACCCGTGCCATAAGCACGTGCCCCGCTGCCATGCAGGGACCCCAGCCCGGGCCATGTCCCGGTGCCCTCCCCACGTGTGATGCCCCCCACACCTCCTAATTCCCCCCTGGCTCCCTGTGCAGTGCTGTGCCCCCACGCCTGACCTCTGTGCGGTTGCCCCCCTGGTGTAACACCCCCTGTGAAGTGCCCACCGTGCAGTGTCCTGGTGCAATGGTGTCCCCATGCAATGTCCCCATGCAACGTCCCTGAGCAATGCCCCACATGCAACACCCCTGCGCAATGTCCCTGCACAATATCCCCGTGCAATGATGTCCCCGTGCAATGATATCCCCGTGCAACACCCCTGTGCAACGTCCCTGTGCAATGTCCCCGTGCAATGTCCCTGTGCAATGATGTCCCCATGCAATGCCCTCATGCAATGTCCCCATGCAATATCCCTGCACAATGTCCCTGTGCAATATCCCCTTGCAATGATGGCCCTGTGCAATATTCCTGTGCAATGTCCCCATGCAAGGGTGTCCTTGTGCAATGATGTCCCCGTGCAATATCCCTATGCGATGTCCCTGTGTGATGCCCCTGTGCAACGTCCCTGCACAATGTCCCCGTGCAGTGTCCCCATGCAATTATGTCCCTGCACAATGTCCCTGTGCAATGCCTCTGTGCAATGATATCACTGTGCAATGTCCCCATGCAATAGTGCAACGTCCCCGTGCAATGACGTCCCTGCACAATGTCCCTGTGTAATGACCCCCATGCAATGTCCCTATGCAAAGCCCCCATGCAATGATATCTCTGTGCAATGTCCCTGTGCAATAGTGGAATGTCCCTGTGCAATGATGTCCCTGCACAATGTCCCCATGCAATGTCCCTATGCAATGTCCACATGTAATAATATCCCTGCGCAATGTCCCTATGCAACGCCCCCGTGCAATGACATCCCCGTGCAATGTCCCCATGCAATAGTGCAACGTCCCCGTGCAACATCCCCGTGCAATGATGTCCCTGCACAATATCCCCGTGCAATGTCCCCATGCGAAGATATCCCTGTGCAATGATGTCCCTGCACAATATCCCCATGCAATGTCCCTATGCAATGTCCACATGCAATAATATCCCTGCACAATGCCCCTGTGCAATGTCCCTGTGCAACGACCCCGTGCAATGAGATCCCCGTGCAATGTCCCCATGCAATAATGCAACGTCCCCGTGCAACATCCCCGTGCAATGATGTCCCTGCACAATATCCCCGTGCAACGCCCCCGTGCAAAGCCCTCCCCGTGCAATGATGTCCCCCCCCCTTCCCCCCTCCCCCCCTTTCCCGCCTTTCCCCTCCCCCCTCCCCCCTCCCCACCCCTTTAAGCCCCTCCCCCTTTAGCCCCTCCCCCCCCCGCCATGTCGCTGCGTCCCGCGCGCAGCCGCCGGGCGCTGGGTGCTGGGGGGGGAGCCCCCGGGGGAGCCCCCGCGCGCGGCGATGCGGAGCGGGGCCGGGGCCGGGCCGGGGCCGTGGCCATGGCGCTGCCGCCGGGGCCCCCCCTCTGCCTGCGCCTGCTGGCGGCGGCTTTCTACGGCCTCAGCTCCTTCCTCATCGTCGTGGTCAACAAGAGCGTGCTCACCGCATACGGGTACGGCTGCACTTACCCCCCCCCCACCCCCCCCCAAACCCTAAAATACACCCACACCCCGATCCGTGCCCCCCCCCAGCCCCGTTTTGGGGTCGGGGTCCCGCTGACGGCCGCGCTCTGCCCGCAGGTTCCCGTCCTCGCTGTGCGTGGGGCTGGGGCAGGTGAGTGGGGGTAGCCCCGTTAAACAGCCCTCCCGGTAACCCCCCAATCCTCCCCCGAACCCCCTAATCCCCCATTGACCCCCCCAGTCCTCCCCCAAGCCCCCCCAACCCTGCCAGTCCCCCAATAACCCCCCCAATCCCTCCTTAGTCCCACCATAACCACCCGTTAACCCTCTTTAACCCCCCCCAGAAACCCCCATAATACCCCCAATCCCCCCAGTACCCCCATAACCCCCCCAGTCCCTCCTTAACCTCCCCCCCTTACCCCCTTTAGCCCCCCCAGTACCCCCCATAATACCCCCAATACCCCCTTGACCCCCCCAGTACCCTCCACAATACCCCCCAGCCCCCCCTTGACTCCCCCCAATACCCCCATAACTCCCCCGATCCCTCCTCGACCCCCCCAGTCCTCCCTATAACACCCCCCAATACCCCCTTGACCCCCCCCGTACCCTCCATAATACCCCTCAGCACCCCTTTACCCCCCCAATAGCCCCATAATCCCCCTTTTAACCCCCCATGTGCCCCCCCATAATACCTCCCAACACCCCTTGACCCCCCCGATAGCCTCATAACCCCCATAATCTCCCTTTAACCCCCCCAGTACCCCCCATAATACCCCCAACACCTCCTTGACCCCCCCAGTACCCCCATAATACCCCCCAATACCCCTTTGACCCCCCCAATCCCCTCATAATCCCCCATAATCTCCCTTTAACCCCCCCAGTACCCCCCATAATACCCCCCAATACCCCCTTGCCCCCCCCCAATACCCCTATAACCCCCATAATCCCCCCGTAACCCCCTTTAACCTCCCAAGCATCTCCCATAACACCCCCCAATCCCTCTTTGACTGCCCCAGTACCCCCATAACCCCCCCAAAATCCCTCCTTACCCCCCCATATCCCCCCCAAGCCCCCCTTAAACCCCCCCCTGGGGTCCCGACACCCCCCCCATCCCCTATCCCACAGATGGTGGCGACGGTGGCGGTGCTGTGGGCCGGCAAGGCGCTGCGGGTGCTCAGCTTCCCCGACCTGGACAGGCACATACCCCGCCGGGTAAGCTGCAGGAACCCCAAAACCCCTTTTTTGGGGGCTCCTCGCCCCACAATCCACGCGGGTTTGGGGGATCCCATGTGTGGGGAACATCCCCGGCTGCATCCACCTGCTGGGTGCAGCCCCCCAGCCCCTTACTCACCCTGTTCTCCCCCCCCCTCCCTGTTTTATTTTTAATTTTCCAGACATTTCCTCTACCTCTCCTGTACTTCGGGAACCAGATCACGGGGCTGTTCAGCACCAAGAAGCTGAAGTACGGACGCTCCCCTCATCCCAGGCCGTATCCTCGCTCGTGTGGGGCTGCTGGGGGGCAGCTCCCGTGTCCCCCAGAGGGGTTGGGGGCTTTTGTGGAGGGTGGGCAGCTCGGGTGGGAGCAGCGCGGGCTCTTCGTGCCCCTCTCACTGCCCGACCTTCCCCTGCAGCCTGCCGATGTTCACGGTGCTGCGCCGCTTCTCCATCCTCTTCACCATGTTCGCCGAGGGCTTCCTGCTCAAGTGAGTCTTTTCGGCTGCTTTCGGGTGGGTTTTTGGGGTGGCAGGAGGTGCTGGAAGGCCCCAAGCCACGTCTGGTGCTTCCGGGCTGGCTTTTGGGAGCCTGGGTGGGAGCAGGAAACGGGCACAGAGCTGCAGCACCTCGCTGGCTCCTGCCCCGACCTGTGGGGGACCCCAAAGCAGTGCCCCCGAGCCCTGTGCAGGGCTGTGATGTTCCCCAAGTGCGTGTGCACCTTGTCCATACCAGCTTTTTTCACATAATAGTAGTAAAACCCTTCAAAATCATAAAGTTTTTGGTCTGTCTTGCTGCTCGTGCACCTCCTGGTTAGCTTGGAGCTCCTTGGGTTCGGTTCTGCCGCCCGCTGCCGCTCCTTTTGGGTGCTTTAACGAGGATTTTCCCTGCCTGTTACCGATCAGGGTGTCCTCATCCCTTTCTTTCCAGGAAGAAGTTCTCCTGGGGCATCCAGATGACGGTGTTTGCCATGATCATCGGCGCGTTTGTGGCTGCGAGGTGAGCCCCCTGTTTGCTGCTCCCACAGCTTCCCCTTGCGAGGCTCTGCTCGGTGTCTGGCAGCCCCATAACTGTGCTGTCCGGCCCGAGCACTCAACAAAACACCACACATTTTGTTCACCTTCCATGGTGAAATCCTTGGCAGCGTGCTCCGTGCTGCTAGGAAAGGAGCCGAGGTGCCCCACGGAGGTGTCAGCTGCCTGGGGTGGGAGCTGCACCCCGTTAGGGCCTGGCACGGGGAGCACGCCATGACCTTTCCTCTTCCTCTTCAGACGTGCTGTAGGGTCGGAAGGAATGTTTCAGGACTCACATCCCACGGATAACTCTTTCTGACGGCTGCCAGCAGAGCAGAAGCTGTCAGAAATCCCACAAGCGGCGCGCTCTGTGCGGCTCAAAACCCCAAACTTTTATCTTTTACCTTTTATCTTTTACCTTTTCCCAGCGCTGACCTGGCGTTTGACCTGGAAGGGTATATTTTTATCCTCGTTAACGATGCCTTAACAGCTGCGAACGGTGCCTACGTCAAGCAGAAGCTGGATTCCAAGGTAGGCTGGCCTCTGGCCGTGCTGCACGGGGCTGAACTGTGGGGGTGGCACCGGGGAGGCTGACACGGGGCGTGTGTCACCCGTGGGGGACGAGGTTTTGTGGTCCTGTGTGGAGCTTAAGGACTCGGATTTCTCCAATTTCTAGGAGCTGGGGAAATACGGCCTGCTCTACTACAACGCGCTGTTCATGATCCTCCCCACCCTCACCATTGCCTACTTCACCGGAGATGCGCAGAAGGTAGGGTTCCTGGCCCCAAAAAGCAAACTCTGTGGTGGCACCATGCCTCGTGGGCAAGATTTGCTCAGAAAAGCATCTCGGTGTTCATTGTAGTGCACTTCTCTGCAGCTCGGCCTCTTTGCATAACAGCAAATACCCCAAACGTGGAGCTGGGAGGTATAGCTCGTTATCCGGGCTTGTAGCTAGATGCTACGTGGCCTCTGGTGGGTGAGTTTAGGGGAAAGAGTGGTTTGAGGCCAGCTTTTGGGGTAGAGAGGGGAAACTGCCGAAGTAGAAAGAAACTGCAAGTCTTATGTTTGACTTAAAATCCACAGAGTTGCCTCATCTGAGCGTTCTTGTAATGGTGCAGGAATGGGGAAGTAACAGGAGCAATAAGTGAAACCAAATATTATCTAAAACAAAGAAGTGGAGTATTTTTAGTATAAATGGGATTCTTCAGGCTTTGCAGTCCTCCCCCCTTCCTGTAGCAGCTACATTGAACTGCTCCGAGGCGATCCTGCCTCTGTTGCTGCCTCATCCCTGGGGGTTTTGGTTTTCCTGCGGGTCTGTGTCCCCGAGCTGTGTGTTGTGTTATCATCACACCAATTCACAGCCAGTCACCCCTGGGGAAGGCCGGTGGCTCTTCTCTTGCTGGGAGCCCAGTGCCGTGGTGATGAGCCTGGTGAGAGCTGCGGGGACGAGGAGCAGCAGTGAGCGAGGGGCAGGGCTGGGGAGCCAGTGGGGATAAAGTGCTCCTTGATAACCAGGAGCTGGCAGCGAGGAGAAAACGCTGCCGTGTGTGCACTGTGCAGCCTCTGTTCGGCCCCGGTTGAAATCTCCTCTCGCTGTTTTTTGTTTTTTTTTTTATTTTCCCTTCCCCCTGAATAAACTCCCGGCGGTCGGGGCGCACAAAGCCGTGCTCTGTCGGGGCTCCTGCGATGAACAGCGCCGCTGTGAGCGCCGGCAGCTGCCCGTGGTGGGCTCAGGAGCTGCTCCCCTGCCTCCTGCACGGTCGCAGGACCTGGCCGGCAGCAGCAGCAGCAGTTTCTCACCCTGCTGGGCCTGGCAGGGCCGGGTGTAATTAAGAAATCTGTCAGCAAACAAGGAGATTAAAACCGGGACCGTGCAGGGCTGCAGGTGGGGCAGAGCCCATGTCCTGCTGGCAGCCAGGGTCACCATCAGCCTCCTCTGCCCCGGGGATGTGTGTTTGGGTCAGCTTCGTGTCCCCCAGCTCCTGCTTTGGGCGAGGAGCGAGGTGTTTCACAGCCAGCCTTCCTGAGCTGCCTGCCGCCTCTCCCAGCACCTACCCAAGGTCTCTGCGTGATCTCGTGGCCAAAGGTCCGGGAGTGCAGCTGTAAATGGTCGGGATTTCTGGGGCAAGGGCTGGGTGCTGAGCGCTGCTCTGATGGCAGAGTGATCCCAGCACCCTCCTGGGAGGTGCCTCCTGCTCCTCTCAGCTCCCGTGACACCACAGACCCCTTTTTCCAGGAGGGCTGTGCTTGGGCGTGCGCTGACCCCATGCATCGGGACGATGCTGATGCAGGATATTCCCCTGGGGCGGCTCTTCTGCTGCTGTGATGTGAAAGCTGGGGCTGGGGCTCGTCTTGCAGTGAATTACCGTCCCTCCTCCTCGTGTTTCTTTGCAGGCGATGGAGTACAAGGGCTGGACAGATGTGTTCTTCGTCGTGCAGTTCATGCTGTCGTGCGTGATGGGGTAAGGCTGCTCCCTGCCGTGCTCCCGGGGTGTGTGTGGGGCTGGAGGGGGCACCGGGACCGCACTGGGGCTCCCGGGCTGGGGGGCACAGAAATGATGAATTTCGGTCGACTGAGTAATTCTGGGTTAAAAAATATCTTCAGTCCTGATAGAGACGATACTATTGAAAGCTAAGGTGGATAGAAGTGGGTTTTTTTTGTTGTTGTTGTTTTGTTTTGTTTTGTTTTTGTTTTTCCACCAAAAACCCAGCAGCACAAATACATTCTAGAGCAGGGGGTGCAGGGCAAGAAGCTGAATTGCTGTGCTCTGAGCGCACCCCGGAGCCTGACCGCTGTCTGTTCCTCCCGCAGGTTTATTCTGATGTACTCCACGGTTCTTTGCACTCAGTATAATTCCGCTCTTACAACTACAATAGTTGGCTGCATTAAGGTGAGTGCTGCAGTAATTCCCGCTGGCTGCTGCTCGGGCTCGCAGAGGCACGGTGCTGGTGCCACGGGGCTGTCAGAGGTGGAGCAGCACCTCAGGGAGCAGCAGGGGGGACACGGGGACGTGCTGGTGTCATGCCTCGAGGCCGTCTGGGTGTGTTTGCACAGCGCTTGCTGCCAGCAGCTGTGCAGGGACAGCTCTGGCATAGCTTGTCCTGGGCTAATGAAGTGCAAAACGCCCAGAAAGACCCAAATCTTCTGGGTCACCTCGTCCTGGGGCGGAATAAGCTGGCTATAAAAACAGATGGGTGCTCCCGGGGGGTTTCCTGGTTTTTCTGCCACGGATGAGCTGCCCGTCCTGCAGGGCTGGGGTCGGA
Organism: Aythya marila; assembly: GCF_965140915.1. Taxonomy (NCBI): domain Eukaryota; kingdom Metazoa; phylum Chordata; class Aves; order Anseriformes; family Anatidae; genus Aythya; species Aythya marila. Next base: position 31,243,789 of record NC_139049.1, on the reverse strand, counting down.
GCGGGGGCAGATCTGCGGGCAGCGGGGGCCAGGACTGGCATTGCCCCGCACCCGTGTGCTGTGCCACGTTGCTGCACCCGTGTGCCGTGCTGCTCTGCACTGCTGCCGGAGGAATCAAAGCCTCCATTCATCCAGCAGCCCTAAACCCGACTGCTTTTAATCCCGGATTACCAGCGCTCGCATATTTCCCACTGCCCACAGCCAGGCTTTCCTGTTTCCACCTCGCTTTAAAAACTAAAGCGTGCGCTTGGCTCAGGTTATGCAGACACTCACTCTTGTTCTTGACGTCTTGTTCCTTTGCAGAATATTTTAATAACCTATATTGGGATGTTTTTTGGAGGAGACTATATTTTTACATGGACAAACTTCATTGGTCTAAATATCAGGTAAGAACGGGGGGGTTGCGAGTATTTACGCCTTGCAAATGAAAGTCGCTGCGAAGCTGAGACGGTTTGACCAGTGAGGCACTTCTCTCAAAAAGACTGTGGGGCTGGACTCTTTGCATAGTTGTGGTTTCCAGCTGATCCAGGCAGGAAGGAGAGGAGCCACGTCTGTCTGTGAGCCGGGACAAGTCTCGGCCCCGCGGTTACCCGGGCTGTGAACGGGGGATGATGCATTCACCAGCGTAGCTTTGACGTGGGGTTAGCTGCTGATTTTAAGGAAAGTAGAAAAAATAATAATAATAAAAAAGTGAGGAAGACCAGGTACGCTTATGCTGAAACCATGTGGAGGAAAATAGCTCCCTGCCTGGAGCTGGCAGGGGGTGGAAAGGCTCCTCTGTGCCTTGCTGTGCTGGAACAGTGCTGTTGGCCTGGATGGGTCGTGCTTTAATTTTTGGACCTACCCTGCTGGCAGAGCACTGGGTGTCCTTTCCCCTGCCTCTCGCTGCCTGGCAGCACAGGAGCTCGGTGCCATTCGTGGCATGGCGCAGAGCAGCTGCTGTGTGCAATTAAGGTAGCAAGAGAAATATTTGCTTTATTTCACCTGCTACTTCAGGACAGCTTTTGGAAAAGCATTTTCAGCACCGGGGTGTGTTCATCTACTGCAAAACATCTGCCTTGGTGGCGGGGTTACGGGGTCTGGCGGACCTCAGCGTTGTGCCTCGCTTCACGCCTTTCTCCCAACCTTTTTTTTGCAGTATTGCTGGAAGCCTGGTGTATTCCTACATCACCTTCACAGAGGAGCAACTGAGCAAGCAGTCCGAAGCTGGCATCAAGATGGATATTAAAGGAAAAAGCTCTGTGTGACCAGGGGAATGCTTCACCTGAAAGCAAAGTGTTCCTGCTGAGCTGATCACTGGCAGAGTACGGCAAGGAATCAGCGGTGCCTGCTGCAGGGGAATGTTGATGCTCTTTAATTTGCACAATCCAGATTGCTGCCTTCGAAAATCATGGGGAAGAGAAATGACTGCACGTGTAAGGATTCGTCTGATTGAGGCTGATTGATTGGGAGGAAATCCCGGGGTTTTAATCACGCTGAGACTTGGCAGGAGAGGCTTGCGCAGGCGGTGCAAGGGTTTGGACTGCAGAGGACTCGTCAGCACCTGGGGAAGGTACACGAGCTGCAAACGTGGTGTCGGATGGTCCTCGCCGGCCAGTGCCACCCTCACCAGTTGGCCTCGAGGGCTGGTGGCCCTCGGCTCCGTGCCGTGCTGGGCCATCACCTGCCGGCCATGGCGTGGTGACAGGATGGGGTTTTTAGTACGCCCAGCAGCGTTGACAGGTTTTTAAAGGTTGTCTTATACAGCACTTCTTTCTAGGTCTGTCCTCAGATTGTCTTTTGGTTTTAAAAAAAACGATTCTTTATAATTTTGAAAAAAAATTTTTTTTTAGTAAAACTGTGTATTAGTGAGTTTTTGTAGGCTTTCCTTTGGTAAGTAGGAGACCAAGCGCCGTGGGCAATGCGTTTTGTTTCTGGAAGGTAAATGCTAAAAACAGAACTGGTGCTCAGAGAAGCTGCCTTGAGTGGGCTCATCCATGCGAGTGAGACCAGTGGGGACAGAGGGGGGCTGCCACCCAGCAGCTGCTTCAAGACATCCCCCAATCCTTTTTTTTTAGCTTCCTGGGTTTTGTTAAACCCTCAGCTTTGCAACTTGCAGCTGAGCTGCTCTTTTGGTGGGCTGGCAGGGGCGCAGGGCAGCGCAGGTACTCGTGGCACTTCCTTGAGCACTCGCTCATAAGTCACATTTTTATTTCCCCCTCCCAGGTTTGCTTTGTATCTTTGCTGTGCTGAGGCATTTGCAGTCAGGATGTTGGTTCTGTTGAGAGCTTTTTTTGGTTTATTTTTGAATCTACTGGTTAGATTTATTGTCCAAACGGTTAAAATGTTTTTAAAGCTTATTTTGTTTGTAAACGTGCACACTTCAGTGCCAGGTCTGGGTGGTATTGTATACACTGGGCAAGCCAAGAGTTCCTACAACAGTATTTTCTATGCTATTAATCTACTAAATTGTTTTCTATACAGAATCTATTTACAAAATTCACCATTTTAGTGATTAAAAGGGTGACCTTTTTATTTGAATGTATGGCAGGCTTTATATGTCAGTCAGTAATGATAACAGAAAAGGATTTTATGTGCCTCTGTATTTTTGTACCAGCTTCCAATAAACCGATGACCTTCCTTGGACCTTGTCCCTGCTGTATGTGGCTCTGGGGGCTGGCCCCTCATTCCCTCCAGTGGCAAGCACGGGAGGCTGGAGCTGAGCCAGGTGGGTGCACACAGCAACACCCAGCACCAGGCTGTGGCCCCAAGATGAAACTCATCAGGGGAAGGGGCCCAGAGCGTGTATGGGAGTCAAAAGGCTGATGTGTTCACCTACAAGGATGGATTTTGGCAAGTTGTGCTGACGTAGTCAGTTACTGGCACGCTCCGACAGCAGGCACGGGGCTGCAGGCAGCCAGGAGCAGAAACTCTGCCCCCCTCTGATCCAACCACTCAGGAATTCTGTATGCAGACAGTGTGTTTAAAAAAATAGTTTAATAAGCTTTTTCAGAATTGCAGACAGGGAACAGGGATAAGACAAGGGAGTTACTAACAGTGCAAAATTACTATGTGTGACAAACTGTATAAAAACTAATTCGTAAATTCCGTGTGTCTGTGGTTGGTGGCTTTAACATCACTTTAAATAGCCTTTGGAAAGCCCAACAAGGATTTACTCAGTTGAACTGGAGCTGCTTTCAGCTCAGGCTGCAGTCACAAAGCACTCAGTGAAAGCCAGACCACCCCCGTCCAGCTGAACACAGCGTGGTAGTGCTTAAAAAACATACCCAGGTGGCACTGCAAGCTCCACCTCGTCAACGCCGGCTGGAAACTGAAAAAAGTCCAAACGTTTCTGGGCTCCAAGGTGTACTGAATGCTTTCTACACAAAATCAAAGTTACTAAACTCCTAGATTTTTAAATAGCTTTAGTAGTGCAATGACTTATCAAGTTATAGTGGCTGCGTTTTGAAGAACATGAACAAAGTATTGTATAAAACACCAGCATGAACAAACTGTAAATTATAATTAAATAGTCTTAAAGTCTAGCTGAGCATTACATAGGTGTCGATTACGGAATGTCAGGTCTCTTCTAGGTATCACCAGAAAAAGGTAAGATTAAAAAAAACAAAGCAACATTCCTGAAAATATACACAGTGCTGTATTTCACACACAAGCCTGAGACAATTCACTTATAAACTTTCCTGTAAATTTTTGGAAGTATCTCCAACTTGCAAACAAAAACGCGTAACGATAAAATTGAAAAAAGGACTCTAGCTGCAAAGACTTGGAAGCGCCGCACTGCCCTCCGGTTGGAAACCGTCTCAAGCCCACCTCTGAGACAAGGCTGTGATAGTTTGGGGCTCCGTTAGTGAAACGGATCACACAGCAACAGCAGCAGCTTGCTTAATCAAGTGATTAAGGCAAGGCCGTGCATTACCAATCCTTACCCACGTGCCTCTCAACATCAATTACTGCCTAAGGTCGGTAGGTGTCAACTTCGCACGACAGCTGAACCAGTCAGAACATCAGTCCAAACACTTCTGGGAACAGCAGGTGAACGCAGTCCAGGATCTAACCACGTTGATGAAGCTAATCTGGATCCAGGGAATTTGGCTCGTTAATGACCATGACGTCCAAGTACATGTAGTTGAAGAACAAAACGAAACAAAACCCTTAGCAGATTTTTTTTTCAGGTTGATACATTAGTTTCAAGCCATAGGACCCTACATTTAAAACTGGAATCGTGAAGACATACATTTTAAGACCATTTAGGTAAAAACCAATTAAAAATCAACAGCACACTTGTAAGCCACAGGAGGAGAAGGAGGAGACACGATTATAAATTATACAAATGAACAATTTTTCCTATTTTTACTTCAGTAGAATGTGTAGCTGTGGCTCAAAAAAAAAAAAAAGGTTTTAAAAACCCTCCGGTATTAAACATCTTTCTATTTCATGGATGTAAGCCCTACTTCAACGACTTTCAAATTGTGCTAGTGGGAAGGGGAGCATCGCCCCGCTCCACACACACACACAAACAATTTTAGTTTCTAGCACGTTAATCTTTAAAGAGTTACCCATACCTACTCTCACTTCTTACATACGTGACTCTCTATACAGCAAACGTATTTATGTGTACATACTGTACCGAGTATTTCTGGGTGATGTTTCTGCTCCCACTGACCTATCCATCCACGTAAGGTCCATCAGTATTCAGAAATTCAAGATCAGGCAGCAGGTTACCAGCTGCACAGCCATTTCTAACCGGTACAGCCAGAATCACTTGACCCATCTCATGTCCTTCCTGTGCTCGGTGAAATGTAGATGATGAGAGATATACTGAAAATAGATCAATGAATAATCTAAAACCCGACCCTGGTGAGCAAGGTTTAGTAAACTTAAGCATTTGGCTGCCATGAAATTTATCTGAGCTCAAAATAAAATGAGAAAATGTAAATGAAAGCAAGAAAATTTGTGCAACGCAAGCATCATGCTTAACAAATTCTTAGCATCACTATTTGTCATAAAACAAGAAAAATAATCTTTTCAAAAATCAAATTACTTCTAACCATTCTTGATGTTAATGATTTACTGTTTGTTTTTTTTTTTTTGAGAAGAAAATAACATGTTGGTAACTGATAAGCATTCGTTTTTTTTCTAGGTCAATTGGTTTGGTTTGTCTTTTTTTTCTTTTTTTTTTTTTCTTTTTTTCTAAGAAAAGAGTTCAGCAAAATAAAATGAAGCTGACATTAGACTCAGGATATCAATTCTCTCATAAAAGTTTACCAACTGTACAAGTTAAGAAAATTATACAAGCTTTTGTTTTAAGAAAGGACAGTTCAATCAAGACATAAGTACTGTAAAAATCTTTCAAAGGCTACAAAGAAATCTGGAAAAATACAGAATGTATTTCTTTAGCCCAGATAAGAATATGGAAAGACATCATTGATGTCAACAATTTTACATATACAAACCTGACCTGGTTTAGTTATTACCTTTTAAAACTTCTATATATAAAAATAGTTGTGCTCATAACTTTCAGGATTCATAAGGGTTCCTTAGCAATGGGGTGACACGTTTTTCCTCTCTAGAACGAGTCTCTGTGCCTGCTCTGATGCGTGCCTCGGAATTCGCTATTTCATTGGAACTCCCCACAACAATCAGAAATTTAAACCAGCCCCCTGCTTCAACAAATAGGATGCTTTGTTCACTTGTACAATGCTTAAATAGTGTATATACACAGAATTAATTTTCTTTAACGTACTAGGCTGGAAGCATTTTTTCAGAGAATCACTGATTTGTCTCTCAAACATTTTGAAGCGCCTTAAGTGTTCCCAGAACTACAGCTGGCAGCTCTGAGAAACAGAATATTCTCCTACTGCTTTTCAGCACTGACAGAAACAAATAATCAGATCTTAAGAGCCAACTAGAAGGTATAAGGAAAATCTCAGCAGATTGTTTTACAGAACTGGATTTTGTAAGGTAACCCATCAACCCTGAAAATTTTAGACACCCAAAATTTACTCCAAGGAATAAAATCAGCTCTTAATATTCAGTCATCCAAAGATTCTAGTTCTTCAAGCTTCCCATGTGAGTTTGCTTCTTGGAAGAACTCTGATGAACCAGGACTCTCTTTTCCATTGCTGTTAATTCTTCTTCTTTTTAGAGGTCTTTCACTTTTTTCTTCAAAATCATTTTCATTTCTTGAAGTTGAATGAGCAAGTTTTGGGTCAATGGAAAGGTTTTCAGTTTCATACCCATTTGTATCCAGATCTGTGTGAGGTGTTTTCTTGCCACTGGTAGGTCCATTTACATGCAATCCTTCCATTTTTGCTTCATCTTTATTTGGTATCTCGCCTGGCCCGTTAGCAGACACCCCTGCGGTAGAGACATATCATAAAGAGAGTAGAAGCATTAAGCAGAACAGGAAAAATTGTGACAGGTCAATAAAACAGCAGCCTAACTACTCCCACTGAACTAAAACGCCAAGACTGCTCTTTGTGTCCTCACTGTGTGATGAACACGTGGTTTATTAGCATACAAATGACAGATATATCGTGACAGTTTATGGAAGCCCTCAGAAGCATCGGCAGCTAAGAAAATGTCCCTGAAACCCACAACAGCACAAGCTGCAGGTGGATTGCCCTCACCTGGACAGTCTCTGTAGTTTCTACTCTTTTCACAATCTGATTCAGCTCTCAGGCCCTCCCTCCATTTGCTACAGCTTTTACTTCAGCTCCTTCAGGACGGCTGCCCCTTGCTTTTGAGGTTTTAAAAACCCTGCATGGAACTGCTCACAAAGTTAGGGTTACACTACTACAGCAGCACGGGGAAGACAAGACCAGGTAAAGTGCGTTTAAAAGGAAGGTTTTACTGAGATTTATCTTCAATACATGGTTACTGGCTACATGCAAAGATGGAGCTTTTTTTAAAAAAAAGCATTTTTAAGTTAAAGCTGCTAACACCTTGGAAAATATTGAAAACTAAACTAGAGCTGTTTTTAGTGAGGGAAGCTGAACTTTTGGCTTGTCATCTGCAATGCTGCTGTGACTTGGCAACCCCATTTCAGGGGGACGGGGCACTCACCGTTCTGATTACTGCTGCTGGTGGCACCGTCTTCTCTTTCCGACTGGCTGGTGCTGCTGTTGGAAGTGGTAGGAGGCGGGGACGGAGCTCTGCTGGAAGCAGCACTTTCGCTTTCATCCAGGAGGCGATCCATGTAATCTCTGCACAACACAAACAGCACACTCAGCACTGCCCTCGCTACTGAAAGGACTGATTCTGTTTGTACAAAAGGATTCACTGCGCACACTGCACGCGTGACCTATTCACGTCTTTGCATCTCTTTGAAATCCACCAACTGCTGCAAGCTTGAGGGCTTTAAGATCAGCTGTGTTAACTGGCCCGCGTGCAGACAGACTGACCACAGCATTTGCTGACCCACCACTGCAGCCAGCTTGCAGAAACTCAGCCCACGCTTGTGCTACATCCCGTAAGATCACGCACAAGCAGGAACATCAACAATGCTGCGATGCTGTGGGCTGGGTTTTCAAGGTGCTGCTCCAAGGCAGGTGCACACTACGCTCTCACTGTTTGCTGCAGCAGTGGTGGCACACTATGAAATAAGTTTTGGGTGTATACAGTCTCGAAAGGGGTAAGAGTTCAAAGCAAATGAAAAACTTCAGTTAGACAGAAGACACGTTCCCATATCTGAAATCTATTACGGTCCCACAATTTAGGTCACTAATAGTAAATCTCTTCTGACAGATACAACAAACAGCCAGTTGGTAAAGCCCTTCTATTTAGGGCTTTAGTCTGGATTAACTCCAGAAGCAGCATACCCTCACACACGGCTATTCTGGAACTGATACTGCACTCTGAATTCCAACAGCTATCTGCAGAAGCTTTCAAGAACAGACAAGCACAATCCGTAATGACTCTTCTTCTGATAACACTATTGAACACCATATGCAAGCAACAGCAAAAGAATGAGGATATTTTAAGTGATTAACAAGAAAAAATATCTATCAATTTGGGTAAAAATGGGGAAAAAATGTGTGGGGGAGGGAGAAGAAGAGCAGACAGACTGTCCCTCACAACTGAGAAGAAAATCCAGCAGCTCTGTAACAGTCTACGTAGCAAAGGAGCCACAGATGGCAACCCTCAATGTCATACTGCTATTTCACTTTGGTGGTCCAACACACAGTTCTAAAATGTTTAGAGAAACAATAATATTTAAAAGAAGGAAGGATAGGCAAGCCAGAAACAAATTAGGAGAAAAAAATAATTGTAAAAAAACAACAACTTGGAGAAAGGCAGCGGAAAGAGCAAGACACAAAAATCATAGCGTTGGAATGAAGGGCAGAAGATAAGGTTGGCTCACTTGCTCAGATTTGGGGGATGAGAATAAAGAGCCATGCACAGACATTTCCCTCCTTGCCTAGCAGAGTGAACATGGGAAGAAGCTATGTACCACGAAAAAAGCCCCGGTGCAGGGCAGTGTGTTGGCCAGAATGCTTTACAGCCGATGCACTTCAAGCATCCACCACAGCATGGACCACAACGTGTGACTCATGCCTCTGCACAAAACATGCATTTAAAGCAAAACAAGTGCTTAAAAAAATCACATATTTGCAGAAACGTTACATTTGTGAAGCATTTAGACAGAAAAGGCACCAAATTAAATAGGTGTTCAACACAAACTGTTGGCCTACTTCCAAACAATCGTACTTTAGCAACTGCATTATACACACCAATTTGCTTTTCTTATACCCCGTTTTTTTCCTGCCGAAACCTGGGGCTATGGAATCTCTAGATTGCCATTCCATTTCAGACTAGAGAGGTACAAAAGAAAGATTTAGATCCAGCATGTAAAAGCACATAAGAATAATGCACATCTTACGTTACACCAGGATGAAGATTGTATTTCTTCTTTCCAAATCGGGTCTGCTGCGCAAAGAAATCATAACGCTCTGATTTCTTCCACATGTAATAAAATGCTACACACTCACCAACTGATCTTGTTCGTACCTAGGAAATACGTGCCATGAAAATTTTGATGACTTCAAATAGGTTTTTTGTCAAAAAGCTACCATTTAAATCAAAATGTGTGAAATTCAAAGTCAACGCTTCTTTGTAAGACATATGAAAGAGTGGAAACTATTGACTCAAAATTTCAGAGGCCCAGAAATTAAAACGCTTTGTAGTAATACTGATGCCATCTCAAGGCGCTGCGAGCAAACCTTAAGGAGAAATATCCATGTCTGTTTTGCCACTCTGTTCAACACCAGAATAAGACTGTAGGGCTGTAGACCCTTCCTGCATGTACGCACAAAGACTTCTGCACTTCCCTGAACCTAGGGTTCACAGTCACAGAGGATTCTGGACTTTGACAAAGCAGCTTGACTACCAGTGTAGTCAGAACGAGAAGAAGTAAATATATTGATTTGTGAAGGAAATTGAACACAAGAACTTATCCACATTTCTTAAAAAACAAGAAGTAAGAACTACATTTAAAAGCAGTGTTTACCTTATTTGCCTGAATCACATGAAAATCCTTGCCATACGCTTTCAGCCCTTGCTCAAAGTTCCTGCATTCTTCTTCTGTCCAAACAGATAATTCTTCTAAAGGAATGAGATAAAGAAAACACTTAACATAAAAGCATATGGCCAGTAAAAGAGAATTTAGTGACAGAAAACATATGGCATTCAAGTTTCTTACAGCACTTTCTGACTAATGAGAACCACCTCCAGAAATTTCACGTACTGCTACAAAAATGAAAATTCTCCCTTCGAGTCAGTAGATGTTCATCCTATGGACTCAAACTAGTTCTGGGTATTTTTTTTGGAAGGAGCAGGGGAAAAGGAGTGGGGAATGAGATCTTCCCCTACCCCTGTCAAGAGCCAGCAATGATAGGATGTTAATTCCAGTTAGGTAAAGTAAAACACTGTGCAGCTCACACAAAAAATGGGAAACGGGTGGGAAATCTTAGCTCCAATGAAGCCAGAATAAACCCCTAAAAACGTGCAGTCACAGTTCTAAGAACTTAATATAATTTGGCCTTATTGATTGCTCAGGTCACAAGTAAGGACTAAAACAGAGTGAGAACAAACTGATCTTGATTTGATCACCCTTGTCTTGTGATTTGCACAGTAAACTCTGGAGAAGCCAACTGTTTAAAAGAAGAACCTTTTGTTAGTTGCTTGTTACTGTGAGCACAAAGATCAATACCAAAACAGCAAATGCTTCAGGCTCCAAAAGGATCCTCAAGACCAGCATCTTTTTAGCCCTATACCTTTTCAAATAAAAGGTTTTGATGCTCGCTCTCCCTTACTTAGAACTGAGTTATCTCATTTTTTTAAGTTTGTTCCATTGACTTTAACGACTGAAGAGGTGTAGAACAAAGAATGAAATGCCAAGGAAATGCACAGTTCAGCTGCTGAGAAGTCATTTTACATGTTAACTTGTTATTAAAGTCACAAATATAAATATCAAGCTTTGTTAACAGAAGGCTGATTTACTTGCTGTCTTTGGGGCTGTAATTGTTTACACTACATCTGCTAATTTCATTCTCTCAGAGAACAAAAAGACATTCACTGAAGGCTGCATTTAAGCAAGCACTGATACGTAATGCTGACGTGCAGTCAAGCTCTAATAAAATGTCTCAGTCTGCTGACAGCAAAACCTGCTATCTGTGTGACAAATTAAAGGGAAGTTCGACAATAGGAAGCTAGCTTTGGTGTACGCTCACCTCTGGCTGCTTTCACATTAAATCTCAACCTTCGTAATGATTCTTCAGTATCAAAATTGCACTTAACCAGTTCATACAATGCCTGTGAAGATGCAAAGACGTGCATTTAAGATCCTTAATAGCACTGAATTTATGTTGTGTCATAGGAGCATACTTAGTAAATCATTAAGACCTAATTAAAGAGGATTAAAAATAAACTTTTTGAATGAACGTGTTGCAATTTACAAAAGCACACAGACATATTTCCTCCGTTCAATTTCCATTTCTCTTAATTACACAACCAGATATACACCCAGGTGAAGTATTTTAACATTTTCATCACTGCATACATTTATAAAATTCATGTTTTATTTTTGTATAAAGACTCTTATACATTTAGCTTCATGCATTCATGAAGCTTAGAAAAAATCTGTAACTGAAAGAACAGAACTCATTTATGCATGATTATTTATAAATAAAATAATGCATTGATACAAAAAGCAAGGTTAAGCCAAAGTTAACAGTTCAATATTTGTTGACAGGAAAAAAAAAACAAAACACATTGCATGTCTATTTCCAAAAGGAATATAAAGCTTTTGCAAGTCCAACTTTAATTATTGGGATTAAAATAAAATAAAGGGATAATACATTCAGTAATACTAAACTACAAATCCCATTATTGTTATATACCTGCTCATTGTCTTTAATATGTGATCCTTCAGGAATTGCATCCAGGCCTTTCTCATCACCCGTACGCCTTGATGCTTCGTTTAGGAACTCAATCACTTTATCTTCTGGTAAGAAGTCAGGATTCCACAACAGCTGGTCATCGTTTTCATACACTGAAATAACCAGAAGACAAAGAAAAGCGAGCTAAAACAACCATGCAGATGTTTATTCTCTCTTATAAAGCCAGCACCGAGGCCCACTGCTCCTCCATCACAGTTAATGCCCAGACGCCAAACATTCTGCAAAGTGACACTTTGCAAGGAAATTTCACTTGGACTTTCCTATTAATTCCTAGAAATACTTTCTAAAACAAAAACATTCGGGTGAAGAACATATATTTTTAATACTACCAGATCTCTACTGTCTTTTCAGAGCTTTTGCATGGGCTTTCAGACCAGGAGAGCTTTCACAAACTTACGTTAATGAAAGCAGCATGAACAAAGGCCATGTCCTCTAAATTACCTCCTAGTTTTATACTGAATAGCCTACAAGCTTTGCAAGATTAAAATATCAGTATAGCAAAATGAAGTAAAATTCAAGTTATTAGATAAAACAGAATCAGGAAAGCATCCTGACCTGCCTGTGGCCCGGTCTTCCCTGAAAGATAACTGTACAAAAACCAGAAAGAAAGTAATTTAAACACTGATTCCATTAGCTTGGTGAGCACCTTGGAATCTTGCTCAACAAGAGAGAGAAGGAGCAAGCCCCTGTGAAGGTACAGTGAGCACAGAAAGGGCCGGTGGAAAGGTCAGAGTGGAGGCTGAGTGCATCTCAACTTGAAAAAAATTAAATTTTACATTAAAGTAAATAGAATACAAATAGAAAATAAATGCAGAATAGAAATACAAATAGGCAAAATGGTAAGAAAAATAACTAAGTGTCTTGTGAAGGAAGACACTTTCATTTGACAAATACCACACACTTTGGGAATAGCCCTTAACAGTTTTCTATGATTTTTTTTTTTTTTTCTTCCAAAGGCTACTCCTAATCTGATGTTTGGTTGCCCATTTAAGAAAAGGATTTTAGATATCTTGGGATACAAACCCCATTAGAAGCAACAACTCTTTTCAGGAGACACCTGAGAACTGGTTCCAAGCCACCCTTCCTGCTGCAAGCTCAGCACGCTGCCATGCTCACTGAGGTCTGCGTCAGGAGGTCTGAAAGCAGCTTCAGCACCTTTTGGTTTTCAGAGCTACCCTGTGATTTTCAAGTCCAAGCCTTCTGAAAACACATTGTTTAATTCTGTAGATTGTTCATAACCTGAAATTCTCTAATAGTAGCTACTTGTACTCCAGGCATAGTCCTCAAGAGAGCCAGTTCACAGTAATTAGCTTAGCACAGCATCCACAGTTGTTGTTCCTCACACCAGCATGTCAGAACATACTCTGAAAAGCAAGCTGGTTATTCTTAAGAGTTCTAGCATTTTTGTGCTTTTATTTATGGGAGTGGATCCAAGAGGACCGGTCTTCTTCGAGAACAATAAAGATGGGATATGGACATAAAAGGACTAAAGACATAATTTCAGACACTTGCTTTTCAGCTCTAGATTTCATTCATATTCCATCTTGAGTCCTGTCAAAGATTTAATCTAAAACACAGAAGAAAGGAAAAGGAGGGGCAGAAGATACCAAAACCCACTGGTATACAAGACTGGAACAACCCTAGAACGTTGGTGAAAATTTAACTTTCCCCCTCAACGGGTTTTGCCCGTGACGTAGGCTCTGCATTCTGCAAAGAGCTGTGTGCAGGACTATGAAAAACTGTTTTATATAGGTTACAGCAGTGCATAAAACAGCAGTATCTTTTTTATTATTGGAGGCCAGAAGCCATTTAGAGCTGAGTAAATACCAGTAAGAGCAGGTGAGTGATCCATAAAGCGTAATTTACCACACCTCAGGTAAATACATAATTCAAGCTCTATTTTTAGACAGTAGCAGGAAAATGTGCAAGGAGCAACCTCACAGGAAAAAGCAGGTATTTTCTCATTTACTGCTTTCCATTTGCAGTGGAAGCTCCTGACTTCTCACATGATTTTACGTTACATGCTCTTCAACTTCTGTGGGTACCAAGCCCAGAGCTGACAAAACGTGTCAGCCTCACTGCCAGCCTGCTCTGTCAGCAGCACGACCGCTGCCCTTCTCAGTTTGCAGCCAGATCAGGCTACAGCACGGCTACAGCAACCTGCAGCCTGAAGCCAGACAATTGCCAGCACCCGAGTGTATTCACAGATTCTAAGAAGGCATGGAGTTTTCTGCTGGTTAGCTTAAAAACTAACTTATATGAAATCTGCAGTCTCCAACTGACCTGCAGCGTAAATGTAAGCCCTTAGTAATGGGCTGAATGAGCAAGAAAATCTCTCACAGCTGGGTTTAAACTGTGTCTGCTTTTCCTTAGTCAATTACACTGACAAAGCATTGACAAACGCTCTGGTTGGGAGTGGAAAAAAAAAAGTAGAATAAGAGGTACTCAAATAAGGACTGAAGAGTTGTAAAATGTGAAAATGAAAGCTGCTGGTGCCATTTTGTCTCTTTTAACACGTTAATCCAATTCCAAGAACACCATTTCTTTACTATGTTTCATATAAACATAGTATATTAGGTGAAGAGATTAACATATTCGATATGAAAACTTCTGTAAATTACCAAATTACAAAACAAGGGCTCAATAGGTCAGCAATATAATCTTTCTTTTCCAAGTCTCAAGCTCTGATGGTGAAGTACATGATGAACTAGTTTGAGGCTGTGGTTCTAGTTTTCATTTGAAGGAGCTGTTATGTTTTGCCACACACATGACCTAAGTCTAATATGTCTTTTATTTTTCCCCACTAGAAACTTAAGTCAAGCAATGACAATAGTGCTGCCATGTCTCACCTTTTTCATTCTCTTTGTATTTGCAAATGCCAGCTGGAATTTCAGCTTGAAACATAGAGCCCACCATGATTTCCTGTTTAGAAATAACAGAAACAAAAAGTTAAGCAACCAGCAACCACAGCCTTGCAGGTTTTTCTACTGAAAGGAAATATGACCGTATCATTCTTTCTCTCTTCAAACTTTAATTCTTCAAAATCAAAAACGAATTGGCAAACAGCACTATAGAGAAACGTATTTCTCACTACCTGGGGAGGTCTTTAACAGTCATTACCATAAAAACATCAATATCTGTCAGGACAAAATGGAGAAAAAATGTGTGATCTACAGAGCTCAAAGTTACTAGGTAACAGATCAGCTCATTATTCACGGAACACATACTTCTTTAACAGCCCATATTTACCTTTTTCCAGTCTTCTGAGGGAATATAATCTTCATCTTCTTCGGATTCCTCTTCTATTTCGCTATCTACGAGAAATTTTCCAACATTTATTAGAGAGAAGGAGCCACGCTGGAGCCATGCTGAGCGAGGCAGCCCAGGACGTCCCAGCGAGCTCCTGTGCAAGGGTGAGGGGAGGACACGAGCCCGGCCACCCACTGCAGCCCTGCTCTGCCTCCCGGCCACCTTATCTTACACCACAGAAGTGCAAATGGCAGTGCGAGTGACGAACCAGATGCTCTGGCACTGACTGCTTTCAAAACAACCCACCCAACATGCACATTTAGAACGGCTCAAGATACAGGGCTGACTGCAGAAAGTTAAGGCAGAAATGCATACATCCACCGATTTTGAGGCTTCCTAATAAAACTTGGCTCTCCCTCAGCCAGCTGGGAAGCAGTTGAGATGATCGACCTCCAAACTGACTACAAACAGCTGCTTTCTGAAAGTGTTTGTGTGTGGACATTCAGCATCCACAGGTGGATTTCAACACCATTCTCCACAAGCTCCCAGCTCTGTTACTGCTCTTCTTTCTCCCTTACAGCAGCAGCCACTGAATTTAAGGTAAAGTACAGCACAACGTGTATGGCGAAAGACAGCATCAGCACTAAAATGATTTATACAGTAAATTACAATTTACACGCAGCTGAACACTGTGAAAACCCCAAAGCTTGTGCAATGCTCTTGCATTATCCTAAGAAGAGTTCATTTAAGATACTTGCAATCTTCTGCATAGCTACATGCTGAGGTTTCTCGACATTTCTGGATTAAAATAAGCTACAGATTAAAAAAATGCATTAATTACGGATTAAAGAACTGCATTTCTACTATGCTATGACTATTAAGATATCAGAAGGAGCCTTTTGCTTTAATTTGTGTTAGTTAAAACACAGTACAGTAGGAATTTAAACATCGGCAGCGATGACTGGTACGTATATAAAAGTCAAAGGTAAAATACCTGTTGTCCAAATGACCTTCCTGGTAGCTCAATACTGAAAGGTTCAAATCCCACTAAGTAAAATTGCCACAGAAATGGGAACTGCCTAAGGGGACAGCTATCTAACAGTAGCTCAACAGTCTCAAACACATGCAAACCCAATTATTATTATTTTTTTAAACAAAACAAGAGAAAATACTAAGTCCACAATGCTGGCCATGGTACCAAATATGGAATTCTTGAAATAAATTTTTTCATTGTTATCTCCTCCTTCATTACTTCAGGTTTAAAAACCCATCAGCCTTTTCCTGATTTCATTCCTTTTGCTTTATCTATCAGTGATCTTAAAGGTTTCATTTCTAGTAAATTTCAGCTTTTAATTTTTTATTCATTCAGACTCTCACCTTTGAAGGAGTACGTAAACTAATGCCACCTGGCCTTCTCAGGGTAATCACACACTGTGCAGCAGGTACCTAGTTGAAACAGTGCATTTTCTACTTGCAGGATTTTTAACCTATGTCCTTAGTGTGAAGTGGCAGCTGCAGCTCTGACAGCAAGGTAATACCATACTGAACAGCCAGGTGTTGCTGAACCCCTACTGAACGCTCCACAGCAATGCTGTGACTGCACAGTGTAGCAAGGCCCAGGCTGCAGACCCCACAGAAGGGTATTTGTTAGGAAGGGCACATCCCTCATGGTGCAAGTTGGTCTCCAAAGCCATTTACTGCACCCGGACTCCACGTGCAAGGAAATTTTCCTGAAGGGCACGTCCACACAAGCCTGTTTGTGGGATCATAAACTGCACTGCCACTAGGCCAGGAGTAACATAGCAAAAGGAGTTACACTGGCTGAGAGCATGCTTTTCCAAATTGCAGAAATTCAGATTTATTTCCACAAATACAACCCTTTACGAAAACAGGATATTTAGCCTTAAACAGAGAGCCTTATCTGGGGAGAAGAGGTAGCATTCAGCTAAAAATAGGATTTTTTTGTTGCTCACTGAGTGTAATGATAATCAAGAACAGTGAAATCAAGAGAGAACACACGTTTGTAGGTATCTAGATGCATATTTCAGAAGCAGAATACTGTGTTAATGAAGCTGTTCAAAAGCAAAGGTCAATCACAGTGAGATAACTATTTGTAGTACTGAACTGTACATACTTGTATCAAAATATTTACACCGACGGGGGCGAATTATCTCCTGTGGATCTTGAGAAGCAACAGATGGTGCTGGGTCGTCATTAGATGACTGCGTCTCATCTTCCTGACCTGATGAATCCTTTATGGTTTCCTCCTTAAAAATAAGAAAGCAAAGAGGAGACAGGTATACCTTCTGTGTGGCAAATACTACATGGTAGTATTTTATCCAAAATTGCCAACGCATGAAAACCAAACAAATACCCTTAGATATCTGCCTTCAAGTGACAGTACAGATTGTGGGCTGTTCAGACCGAGCCATAACAAATGTGTAAGCACATCCGTGTTATTTGCTGACCGTGATTTTAAGCAAATCAGACTGAACACTCCGATGCTAACACACAAATCAGAAACATGAAACACAGTTAAGCATCATGTCTAGTTTTAAAATAAGTCAAGAAAATCCTTCCAGTACTCATTTAATTTCATTTAACTTTAAATTTTACTTCAGTCTTCAAAGCCCTTCCTTAGGATTTTTCAGTAGGAAGAGCAGGAGATCTTTAATGGCTCTACTTTTCTCAATCAAATAGAAACATTATGTTCCATAACAATAAATGTCAATGGAGTGGTCCAACCCTACAGGAATACTACCTTGGTAAACTTGCATGCTATGTGTAAGCACATCGTTGAGTCACCGAAAGAACACGGATAAGAATAAGCTACTTCATTAGAAGAGAACTCACAACAACAATGGGAATTGTTACAATTAGTTAAGATGAAAAGGCTAAAAAAGCCATTATTTTCTCTGAGGCATGTTGTCTCCACCATTCATGGGCTTTCTGACTACGGGTGAGCGCTCACGCTTGCTGGCTGTGACACCCAGGCACATGGCTGTGTGCACCTTTAACAGCGAGCCTGGCATTATCACACCTGCAGCTTAAAGCAGCTTAAAAATAGAAAGCAGCTAAGTGCAGCAGAGCTAAAAAAGCTGTCGAAAGATGTGCACTTGCAGAGAAAGCCTGAATGATTTATAAAATTATTCCACCCCCATGGCTGCATTTTACTGCCTCGCTGCTGAAAGCACCGAGCGTTGCTGGAGCTCTCCCTGGAGCCCAAGGCACCCACCAGAACGTAAGGTGTCAGCTCGTGCTCTCCAGCCCCAATGCTCCCCTCCACCCTTGGTCCTGCCCTCTGAAGGCTGGGGTAGGATATGTGAGCACGCAGTTTTGATCCAGCCACAGCTCCAGGTGTGCAGTTAGGTGAAACGCTGCCCGTGGTCACTGCACTGGACCGCAGTGGGGCAGGAACACCCCTGGCTCTGCAGCACGCTGCGAGGGGTTGGTGCCCTACAGGGGGACAGGGGCTGCTCCTCTTGCTGCTGACATCTCAGCCATGGCAGAGACTGGGATTGGATCCATTTAAGAGAAAAGAGGGGCACTACCTTACATCAGCTAGTACCTCAACTGGAGAGCCAGCAGAGGCCCTGAGAGCACAGGATGGAAGTTGTGTCGGGAAGCAGCTGAGATACAAGGATGTAAGAACACAGTGGGGTGCAGGAATGCTACTGGGCACAACAAAATTAAACACTTTTGTGCCTTTAATTTTGTACATTTCACGGTATGTAAATTTCTCTGCCTCTCCAGCTTCTTGAAGCTTTCCTAATGCAGTGTAACTCTGCATCGTTCTCCTTTCGGAACCATTCAACCCACAAAAAAAAGATCTTTCATAGCATATAACAAGGGAGCGTGCAAATCCTAAGAACTTCATTTTTGGAATCAAGTATGTCATTTCTCATCTTTCTGTCTCATTCCAGACGCTCTAAATGGGTAAGATATCAAAGAAGAAAATGTATCTTGTTTAAATCCAGATTAGGTAATTCAACTTCCATTAATGCCTGTGATTTTTTGTCACTGACAGCACAAAGAGTTTCATCTTTTAATGGAATTCAGGAAGCAACTCTGAATGCCACCAGTAATGGAGAAGTTACAGCTGTGCCCGTGACAAGACAGGATTATTACAAATACACAGGACATACACAAGTAGAAAAGACGCTTCTAAAATCAAATAACTTATTTTAAGAACACGCAGGACAAGACTTTGAAGATGCTAAATTCAAAACCATACACTCTGCAAAGAAATTTGAAGCATTAGATGTAATTAACAACTTAAAACAAGCAGGGCGATTACTGCCAGGCTGACAAAATACAATTTAGATGCTGAAGTTAAAAAACTTGCGGTATCCTCCAATGCTCACAGACGCATCTTTTAATTCAACGCCATACTTCACTGCTCAGTTTCAGCAGATCAGCTTTTCATCTTGGAACAAGTACTCAGCCATACCTAGAAAGGTACCTCCAGGCACTGAACACTTCAGTTAAGCCAGGCAGTATTTCTGAAGGACAATTACAATTCCTTCTTACATGATGCTAAGTGTATAAACATACTCTAATTTGCCTCAGCAATGGTTTGGAATGATACAGATGAAATTAGGAACAATTAAGAGAAATACTGATGGGTAATTAAGAAACATTAGAGTTCAGTACACAAAGCATCTGAAATCAGCTGTCTTATGAACTTTTTCTGCTGGGATCTGGCACTTTGAATGGCTCTCTAGTACAGAATGGATGTATGAAAATCAGATCAGTGTAAACACTTACTTTGTTTTCACCACTACAGCCACTGTTGTCATCATTATCGACATCATCGTCATCTTCTCCCTCCTCCTCCTCCTCTTCATCATCTTCATCATCATCATCTTCTTGGAGTGGAATGGTACCTTCATAGCCATAAAGGCTAAGTAGCTCCTGGATTGGCATATCACTTTCCTGATAAATATTCAAACAAAGTTGGAGGTTTATCAGAGGTATTTCACACCCCACATCTGCTCTAGAGCCTACAGGTGTGCATTTTAAACGTAAGAGCAAAACCAGACAGCTGATGGGCAGCTATACTAGGAATGCCCACTCTAAACTGAACGGACAGTGAGAAGTTTTGGCTCCTAAGAAAAGGGTGTGGGTTTTTATGCAGCAGGACTTTTAATTTCCTCATCCTTTACAAATTTATAGTAGACTTCACATGCCACACACTCTCAAAGGGGCCACAAAGTTCATTAAAAGGGCACCAGAGGGCTGCATGCCCCATCCCCTCCCTGGTATTTGCCTCCTACTACTTAACTAAACCAAAGCACTGCAGCGTGGCAGGTAATGCCTGGTTCTGTATGGCAGAGAGATGCTTCTGATACGATCCCGAGCTGTGTTCACACCTATGGAACAAGGCATGCATCGCACTGGACCCTAAAAGGTGGCTGGATGTCCAACCAGTCATGCAGTGGGCATGTTTGGGGTTAGTGATGTGCCTGGAGGTGCTGTCAGTGTAGCTGAATGAAGGCTACCGAGCTAAACCATCGGCTGCAACCTGTGTCGTGCCCAGCTCCAAGATGACCTCAGAAAGGAGAGGAGCAGAGATTATCTGAAGACCCTGGTGGCCAAGCATGAGGTGTGCTCCACACATCTCGCCCTTTTAGTACATATACAGCAAACACACTCCTTATTGGAATATAAAATCAATGATATTCCCTTTATCACCCCAAAACTACCCCAAAAATGTGTAGTATTTTGTGCATATCTACAGAAACAAACAAAATGTGAGTCAGCAGCAACTGCTTCCCACAGACAGCTAAGATGCTGACAGTTTTGTAGGAAATACGAAGCTAGCTGCATGGCAGGGGCTTTTTCTACTCAAAAGCAGTGATTTTTGCAGCGTTTCCAAGAATTCAGCAGAATAAGGACCTGAACTCGCAGCGCCTGGCTTGAACACGGAGTTAAATCTTTGTTTGGAGAGCTGCACTACAAGGACAGCTCCACGTGGTTCTACAACCTGAGCTTCCAATACAAAATAATACAAAAAATGCACCTCACCTATGCTCATCTCCCCTTCCTGTGCCATGAGGAGTTGGATGCAGGTGAGGGATCGCCTTAATTCAGCATCACTGATGTCCAGGCAAGGACAGCAGTGTTTACACACATGTCTCCTCATTCACAAACACGCAGCTTTAATCCAGCTGCCTACAAAAGCAGATGTAGGTAGGAAGCAAATCTAGTAAAATGTGTGCAGATTTAGAAATCTTTCTATAGCGAATTCTGGTCTGCTCTGCAGAGATACTTCACGTGATCCAGTCAGATCTGAAGTTTGGTGACTCCCGAGCTGTTGCCAATTAATTGCATTCAGTTTATTAACACAAATGATTAATTGCCAGGCCTGCAAATTAGTCACTTTAGTGCTTATAATACCTCAGCATCTTGTATTCAGGGGCAGTATACGGAACACTTAAAAGGATTTCTCAGCGATGAAACTCTCAGAGAGCATTTTCCAATTACCTCTCTCTGAAGATCAAATGCTTTGTTTATTATTCAGCAGTGTATGCAGCTCTAAATGCTGCTTCTTGGCACGCAGTGTGAATCCTGGCTGATAATCAGTGTTAGTTACCTGCTGGCCCTGTACTTCTGCCACTGAACTCCTCCCCTAAGGGCCTTCATTCCTCAGCACACCTCTGTTTTCTGGAAGCACACTAACACTACCTTTCACAAAATGTAAGTGCATTTAGCTCTGCTGTGTAAAACAAAAAGTAACACAGGAGTTACCCATCCTCATCATCTGTGTATTTTATTTTATTTTGCTTCCAAGGACTAAGCCTTGCACCCACTTACTGGGCTAGGCTTTGGTTAAGCTATATCCACAGCAGATTTAGGCCATGTGGACCCAAGTCTCCCCTTCCCTCTTTGACTTCTTGGTTCCTACTTTTATCATTTTACAGAATGAACTCTCAGAAGCAGGGAAATCATGTCTTACTGGTATGGACAACATGACAGTGCTGTGATCTTAATTAAAACCTTACCGTACAGCTATCAAAAAAATCATATAATTTTCCAAACAAATGCTCTCCAGTACGTTTTCAAAAATACTGTACTTTTACAGAGCACTCCTCATTGCTATCCTATTTGTAGATACAGACTGAGAATCAGCAAGAACTTCTGCTATGATTTGTAGGTATGTGTGAATTATGCAACAGGTGGATTACTCGATGATGCTTAGGGAAGAGCTGTTGTATTTAGGATGTTTTTCCTAGACAGAGCCTTGCAATAGCCCACTGCAATTAAAAATCTCCGAGTGCCTGTGACTCTCAAAGGTAAAATGCTCTCGGTACCAGGATCATCATCCCTGTATTGGTTCAGGATGTTGCAGGAACAGAGGTTAAAAAAAATAACATGGGTAATCAATGGCACAGAAATTTCTCTGGTGGAAGATATTTAATAAAAAGAAGTGGATTATAAACCATGCATCTGGAGTAGGGGTAAGCGAGGGGGAGGGATGTAGCAGAGAACTGTTTCATAAGGAGCACAGAGAAGGTCGATATAAATGACTGCTCTCTAATTGAAGAGCTCGGGGCAGCCTCTGCAATGAACACAAAACACATCTGAAAAACACAAACACTCCTCACACTAAATGAACTGCGCAACGCTGCCACATGCCTTGTGGACACAGAGTTTACAGAGGTTAAAAATCAAATGGACAAATCCACAGGAGGGGAGAAATAACCCCGGGAGGCACGACAAGAGACAACATCTGGTTCGTATGTGCCTGAACTGCACCCTGCCAGAGGCTGGAGGAGTATTTGGGAGAGCCACTGCGTACCCCCATGCGTGGATCTCTCGTTTACAGAGAAAAGGAAGCTGTTGTACAACCCTAAGAAAACCCAAGAGCCCTCTCTCTAAAAAGGGGGACTTCAGAGGGAGAACCCAAGTGATTATGTACGATAAATGGAAAAAGGAGAGGGGTCAAAGGCTTACAAATCCCGAAGCAGTGCAGGGAGGGCGCCTCACACAGCACCCAGCACTGCTCTGCCCACAGCCAGGGCAGCACAAAGGTCAAGACCTGAGCTCCAAGCTCCTTAAATCCTCCATCTGACACTTTGCCACTTTGTACCGTCAGCTTAACTAAGAGTGGGAGGAAATTGAGTTTCTGCAGCTTGCTGGGCCTGGTCACTTACTGCTTCCAAGGCAGAGCGTAAAGACAGCTTCCTCCTACCGAAACGATGCAGCCAAGTTTCCTGCACCTTAAAGAACTGCAGCACCAGCGTGCCCAGAACACCAGAGCTGTGCAACCTCAAGCACCACAGATTCCCCAGTTTCAAACAACGAGCAGAAAAGATCCTCCTCCTGGGAGGAGGAGTGCATAATTTTTATGACACTCAGGAGTTAAATCACTAAGGTTCAAAAATTCTTCTGCAAAACCTGACTGCCATCTCGTCTCTGAAGGAGCTGTACTAGTAAATCAGGCACACTCACAGCCTGGGGGAAGCTGAAGTAATAGGCGTAAATGTCTGGGGAAAGAAAAAGACAGGCTAGTACTTGTCTTGACAATAGTTTTGAGATTTAGATTGTCTGTCATCCATGCCTAAGAAAAAGCGTGATTAAAAGAAAAAGGGAGAGAAAGGCAGCACAAAAAGGAGAGGGAAGCAAGCCTGGATGTGTGGCTGCTATCCCCCAACCAGAAATAACCATGGGTCCCCAGCAAGACCCTGCTTTGGGGAAACATCTGCAAAGCAGTGCAAGCTCTACCTACAGCACTGACAGAAAACTGACGGAGTTTCTGGGCCAGCCTCTAAGAGCATCCTCCTGGGTCCCACAGGGAGCAATGTGAGCCCCAGCGAGGACATCCCTCGCTGTCCTGACCAGGGAGAGCTGACACAGGCAGAAATCTGAACACACAGCACCTCTAACCATGAGGGAACACACCGATTGCTGAACTACACTCATAAACAAAGCACTGCAATGTGGTGAGAGATTATACAGCCAGATGTCGACTCCTCACCAATTATGAAGAAAAAAATGCATTTTCAACTTAAAAAAATGACATATGTGGAGCTTCATTTCTCACTCAACTAAATGAGGCATATTTAGATTCACATACAATTTATTTATCTTTATGTTTACCATTTAATATCAAACTTGAAATTACCAGGAAGAAATTAACACATCCAAAATGTAGATGAAATGTACTCAATCAATTTAATGCCGTACTGGCACAACCCCTGGTGCTAAACAGGATTTGTACATTAAATATGGATTTAAAAATCATTAATGATCTGCTCCGGCAGCCTTTTCAGCCAATGAGGTCCCAGACGGTATCTACATTACTTTGCATTTACAATGAGCCTCGTTTGTAGTTTAAGGTTATTATTCCTGGCTGGGTAGTAACTTAAAGCAGTACGTGAGTGACAGCGTAACCTCAACATGCAAAATAAATCTAATATGCAATTACTTCAGGAGATCCATATTTTAAAATGTATTTATCACTATTATCAATACATGGGAGTTCTCATCCAGGCGCTGCTGACAACTTTTTGCTTTGAGCAAATCAGTTAATCTACGTCTCTGCTTCCTCTGCCTTACAAAATGAAGAGACTCCTATCTTCCCCACTGAAGCATTATATGGATGGTTCTATACAAATGCGAATGGAATGCAACATTATTGGATTTTTTTTAAATCAAAATCTATATGCACTGAACAAGTGCAATAGTTTTGGAAAATAGTAACAGTGGAGCATACGAGTTTAGCCAGAGCACGCTTTAACTTACAGTAGCTCTAAAATGTAAATCACATACCCGTATATATGCAACAAGAAACTAAACAAGTACAGCATCATGCGTTATTAAATATTTATGTACCAATTTCCTTTTCCCAAACTTTGAGAACTGCAAATTTAGCTCAGCCCCTTTCCCCTATCTACATTATTTGCCTATGTTTTATGAGTGGTTTGATTTTTTAACCCCAAATATAAGGGCAAAAACCTGCATATGTTTTGTGTGAGACTGTGGGCTGTGGTTATGTTTTATAGCTACTTAATACTACCTACCCTGTTAAGATCCTCTATTTCAGAACTGATGTTTGTTTCTCCTTCCATCATTTCCTCCTCTTCTAATGTCCGTTCATCATCAAAGTCATGCACCAGCATATCAGCTGATGGATCAAATTCATGGTCATCTGATGTTGCTGAACCTCCTGATAGAAAACATTTTAAAGAATTTTTTTAGTTAGAGTTTAGGTTTTTTTATTACTATTACTATTATGGTGACATTTTAATACTCAAATTATATTGAGAAATTAAATTATCTTCAAAATCGCTCAATCATTTATCTCAGGAAAAGCCAATCACATTATTCAGAGAACAGTGAAACTGTCCTCCAGGTAGTAAGAGATCAAGGGAAAAAGAACCAGGAGATGATTTTTAACCAGCCAGTTTTTGAAGTACTACGCATCTGGACATCGGGTCCCTAGTTAGATGTTTGTAAGATGTTCAGTTTTTGAAGATTTAATTCCTAAATAATCATAAATCTCTTGAAATCAAGAGTTCTACTGGAGTAGACATATTCAAAATGCAAATTCAGGGCAGTTGTTTCCTCGATACTTTGCAAGCGTTATTGTTTACAACTACAAAGATAATCTAATGACTTTTCCAAAATTTAAACCTAGAGTAAGCTTCACAATTACGCAGATTTTATTTCGGATGATCAATCATCTTTTGTGACAATGAAAAATAAATGAATGGATGAAGGGTTAGGCAGATGCAGCATTCTGATGGAATTCAGCAATACCTGACTTCTAATTCTAGCTCTGCTAGCGTTTTTCCACTTGTCTCCATGAACAATTTAAGTTTCATTTCCCAAAGCCTGAAGACTGTATCAACACTACGGGTGCAAGAGGGAAGGGTTAACTGTAAGGGCTGTGGTTAACTATGCTCAGTAATTTGAAGCATTAAAGTAATTGATTGTTTTTCTGAAAGAAAGAAGAGCTCAAGAGACAATGGCAGTCCAGCCAAAGCACCGAGTGGAAAGCTTTTCCACAAGTAGGATGCCAAAAACCCTGCACATACATAAAACTAACTGAAGTGGTACCGAACTATAAAAAAATCAGACATTTGTAATTTATACTTAGCCTGAGTTTATACAGTAACTCTGGGATCCTGGGATATGAGAAAATAACCATTTTTAAAAGCCAAAGTCTTGAAAATCCTCATTTTTAGCAATTCAACGAGGAAAAAAATACTGCTTTTCTTGCTGCTTTTGTTCTTGGTGTATCTACGTGTAAAACCACAGAGCAATGGCATGTCCGATAACTGGGAGCACACGGTGCCCTTAACTTTTGTCTCTCTTTACTTCTAACACCAACGGGGAGCTCGTCCCAGGGACTGAACCAGCAGCCTGGTCTCTTCCATGCTGCCAGCACCAGCTCGCACTGTGCTCCTCCGAGCACACCAGTGCTCCCACCACGTGTTGGTGCAGCTTTGCAAACAACAGAACCCATTCCCCGGGGTATTTTAGCATACAGAAACTTGTGCTGGTACAGCCTGGAAGAAAGCAGTCACTAGGTAAATGAATGCTGCCACCAAGCTATCCATCAAGCTCTATCTGCAGATTACCAGCTGGAAGAGACCTGCAAAAAAGAAAATTTTCCCTCACAAATTTAAGAAATGCTAAAAATACTTACCTGGGCTTGAAGACTCAACAGAAGGCTAAAAAAAAAAAAAAAAAAAAAAAGAAAAGACAAGAAATTATTTTTTCTATGTTGAATGTGCACAGACTTAATTCAATAATTCATCTGACATAAGAGGTTACAAACGAGCAAGTCATTGCAAAGATACTGATGAGCAGGGCACCACAAACACGCCGAAGCAATTCCAGGGAAGCAGCACTCATTTCCTGCTTTATATACCTATGCTGCTCTGTTTTAGTGAGAATAATTGAAGATCCACCCGTTTTGTGACACAATAACCACGTTCATGAAAGTATCAAATAAAGCAAAACAGTTTCAGGTTGAAAATACCATTACAACTCCACAAGCAACTTAGCAGGGCTTCAGCTGGTGCTCCTGCCAGGAGGAGGGATGGGGAGAAAGCAGCACGGCCCCAGCTGCTCCTTTCCACCCCCTTCTGTGTGCCAACACAAAACAGGGAGCTGACAGTAGTGACAGGCGAGTTCCTAACAGATCCATCCCCGTTCCAGCCCTGCACACCAATCCCCCTGCCCACAGCCCAGGTTATGCCAGGTTACACCGACGCTGGAAGCACAATTTAATTTAAAACAAAGCATTTTTCAGATTTGAAGAGGTGTAAAATAAATTATTCTCCATATTTGAAGCTGCACGTTCCACGACACAGAAATCCCGTTCGGATTTAAGGGCAGGCCCACTTTTAGCAGACAGTCAGTCGCAGGGCGCAGTAGCGACTCTTCCCAGAACAAAGGGAACAGCAATTTAATCTCTGACACAGCTGTGAGAAAACAGAACAGAAATTGTTCTGCGAGCCACTTTCTTCCCAAGTACAACACAAACTGACAAGGATCACGGACTGCAAAACAAGAATATTTTCTGAAACACGGAAAAAACATCACGCTTTGACAATGAGCTTCATGTAGCAGAGACACCCCCGTTGGGTAACTCCATGTTTCTCCAGCACAAAACCACCAAATTCTGCTCCCCCTTGCTTACAGCGTGGCCAATCCGCACCGGCCTGGGCCCAAATTTGCATGGCAGAGGTGCAAACCTCATTTGTTTGGAAAATTCAAGCAAATGGTTCCCCTGCTTTCAGGAACGTACCTCACGGAGTGTTTTTTTCCAAGTCAGAAGGTGCCTTCTCCATCAGAGAGCTGCTCCTGGGAGGCAGGAGGACACCAGCACCCTGTGCTGTGTTCAAAAAGCTCCCGGCAAGCTGGGGGGGCTGATCCTGCCCCTCTCTGTGAGCCCACACATGGAGCAGGACGCTCACAAAGCAGCTGAGGTTGCTGCAGGGCCGAGCAGAGGGGCAGGATCGCCCCCTCAGCCCACCAGCACTGCTCTGGGCACATCCCTCCGGATCTGAGCTCCCCCACATGCACAGCAACGCAGCCTGCCCCCACTTTCTGATCAGAGGGGACACAACAGCACAGCAAGACGCGGTTCTGGAGAGCGATGCCCCGCCGATCGCCTCCTGCCTTCTATTTGCAGCTAGGTGGGGTTTCACTTTACAGCTCGGCTGTTTAGCGGCCAGCTGCTGCCCAAAGTAGCAGCCTGACCCCTTCCACCGCCCCGCGTGCCTCTGCCACTTGTGGCAGGCCCAGAAGTGGGGAAGCCGTGGCATGGGCTGCTTCAGAAACAAGCTCAAAGAGCACTGACCTTGGTTCTCCGTCCTACTGGCGAGCCAAACTCTCGTTTGGGGCCTTGAATCCCCAGCCCAAGCTGGACGCCAGACTCCTGGAGGAGAGGCAGGAGATGAGGAGCAAACAGAAGGTGAAAGAGCATCCTGTGACTAAGGAGCTGCTGCAGTTACTGCAGTTCTTGCCTACTCAGTCCTTATTTCCCTGTCTCCGAGCAATCGTGACCGTGGCCAGGGCCGAACAGATGGCTTTGAGGGCATTTGCTTATGAAAATTTCCTGGCAGTAGTTAAAGATCACATGGCTACGCCAGGATCGTGGTATCCCAAGTCCTGAGCTATGGTACGTCCATGGAACTGCAATTCCTGTGAAAAAGGAGACCCCGGGACTTCCGAGGCTCTTCCTTCTCTGCTGCAGCAATTGATGGAGAAGTTCAAAGCACTTCTTGCCTCAAGGGCATTCACGGGGACAAAGAGTTGGTACCTCTAAAAGATAACGGCATCCAAATGTTTGTTGTGGGTTGGAAGGAATGAAGATGTATTTGTGAATTAACTCAAGGAGAAGCAGGAAAAATGACCAAGGGTCGCTGCTGAACGGACACAGCACGGCACAGCACGTTTGGTCACGCTGCAGCTGAGCAGCGTGAAGGAAATCCTAATTCTGAGATATGAAGAGTACCTCAAGGGAAAAAGAGATTGAACAAAGCATCAGGCCTGGGTGGCAGCTAAGGATTGGTCATGGTTTTTATTCTGTGTGTATTTTCAGGAATTCGAGGAGAGACGTGCAGACTGGGTGTTTGGGAGGGTGAGCGGCACTCGCAGCAGCAACTGAGCCAAAACAATCTTAGGTCAAAAATATTTTGCAGTGTACGGCTATAATGAGTGGAAGTGAAGTTGGCCAGGCTTGCAGTCTTTGGACTGGCAAGTGAGGAGCCTACCAGACGTGTAACAGGTACAGAAAAATCCCTGCTAGATGCACCGTGTTACTGTGGTGATGGGAACACCCTGGGCTTTGGGAGTCTGGATCACTGCAATTTGTGATGAAGTGGTAGAAGTGAAACCAAATGGATGTCAGGAGAGGTTTATTGCAGGTGCCCAGCAGGCTGCTGGCACTACTCGTTTTGCAGGGCTCGTTTCTGAGCCCACTGCTCCAGAAGCTGCAGCACAGGTCGGCGCCCAGCGAGGCTCACCCCGCATGCTGGCAGGGGATCTCCGCGCCTCATTCCAGTGCTTCCTCCCTGCTCCGTCTGGATGGGGCACTCCCCAAGTGGTAGCACCTCGCCGAGCCTTCTGCATCCCTCCCACAACCTGCAAATAAGCACCTGAACACACTGACGCTGCAGTTTCACTCCTACCTCCAAACCCACTGCTGTGATTAACACCTTTCGTGCCGCTTCGCCATCGCTTTGTAGAGAACATCTTACAGCACAGCAGCTACAGTCTCTACCAGACAATGGCAAACATATATTCTGCTCAAATTTACTCAGTTACGTTTAGCAGCTCTGTAAAACAAACATTAAGATACTAAAATTAAATTTATATTGATGGGAACAAGCCTGACAAATCAAGTAGATGCTCAAGGCCTTTCAACTCTACTGCAGGAAAATACCGAAGCTCGTTTCTGGGCTGCAGCGAGTTGCTTTAAGAACATTTGGGGCGCTGAAAACACAGCAGCAACTGGCAACTCCACCTTAAAACGTAGCAGCGTTCCCTGTTATATAGCTCCACATGCAATGAAGCGCAAGCAGCTGGTGTGGAGTCCATGCCGTCACTTCAGAAGCAGGTACCCACCTCGCTTCAACATCACTAGGGCTCCGTTTCCGTAAGCAGACTAATCAGAAGTGCCCCTTTCACGAAGGGGTATTTCAGTGCCAGGCTTTCCGTTCCATCCTGGCCCTCCCTGCCTGTGCTGCGTAGCAAAATGCCTCTGATGTCTGCAGTGTGCCTTGGTTTCATCTCAGAAATAATATATTGAAGAAAAATGAAAAAAACAAGCCCTGTTGTCCCTCATTTAATGGGTTTGCATGTATGTGAACACGTCTACAGCCGAAACTATGACATTCAAGCCCTTCTGCACGTGAAACAGAAGCCTCTATCAACATGATGAATTTATTTTTTAATTTGGTTGCTTCATGCCAGAATTCCTGCTTGCAGAACACACGATGAATGTTTCAGCTCCCAGGTTTCAGATGTGTCCATCTGGGCCTCCACACCACCACCGCTTGGCCTTTCCCTTCCCCATCCTGATTCCGTTTCAGTTTCTAGTGATGATTTCTCACACCAGACCAGCTGGACAATGGATATAGTTTTTCTGTTCATTAGTACTTGATAAAAAAAAAAGCTGAGTCTAAATTTTGCCCTGCAGGCACTGCCTGATCAGTTACACAGCACCCAACTGGCAAGAGCCATGGGTTGCCTTTAATGCACCTTACTTTCACCCCGTATAACCTAAATCTCTTCACCAGAAGGCTGGGAAGGGGCAGCAGGTGGTGCCCAGGATTTCACTGGGATCATCAACCCGGGCCTTTCAGACACCTGGTTTGGCTCCCTAAATCCGCAGCGGCACGCTTGAGGGGAAGCCAACTGCAGCCTTGCTGAAGTAGCCTTTGCCTGGAGACACCTTCAATCCTGTAGATAGCACTACCCCAAAATTTCTTACTCGGACCAACAGGGAGCCTACGGAGCGACGGCACCCCGCTGCAGCTGAAGGCAGACACAGGCACGCGCCGAGCACCACAAGCAACCATCCCCGTGCACCGTTTGGGACCTGCCTGGATTAGCAGAGAAACGTTAATATGGAGTTAAGATTGTTTTCTCTTCGATGGCTTGTAGGGGAAGCGGAGGGAAGGCAGCAGGGAGCACACCGGGTGCTGGGGAGCTGAAACACTTCCTGAGGACGGCAGGGAGCGGCGCTCCCGCACGGCTCCGCGGCCACTCCCGAGAGGCGTGCTGCAAAAACGGCCCCAAAGTGAAACAAAAAGTCAGGCAGAGGTAACGAGAGGGGAAAAAAAAAGTGCTGCTCAGCAGCAGGGAGGGCTGTGAATCACCAGTTTTCATCAGCCAGCGGGAAACCTCAGTTTAACCTGCGCGGGCCTCGCTTGGTGTGCAGGCATCGCTCCCGAGCTGCCGGAGCATTTTGGGCTGGAAGCACAGCAGGGAGCAGGCTGACTTCTGGCTGCTTCCTACCCGGGGGGCCACCACCCGTTTGTGTGGGTTATTTTAAAGCAAGAGTATAGTGGAATAAAAATAGAAAGAGCAAGAATGCGAAAAATGTTCTTAGCTGGCATTTCCCAAACGTGACGTCCCGAACTGGTCTCGGGATGCAAACAAAAAGCTCTCAGGGAGACCCACGAAGCCCAACACACCTCAACACCACGGCGTGGAGCGTTTGGGTAACAGAAATGTGGCCAGACATTACGCTCCCCCCCGGCTCCTGCTTCTCCCCGGCCTGGGCTGACCCCTGGGGAAGCTGACTCCAGTTGTTAGACCCACAAATTCAGGCTGCAGAGGGAAGCTGAAGTTGTTTGTTGCGGGTCTGCAGGCTGAACCACCTCCCTGAGGGGCAAGAAATGCTCGGAGTTTGTTGGAGGAACCAACAAACGCTGGTGTGAGGAACAGCAGCTGCCCACCCAGGAGCAGCAACAACCAGGGCTGTGCTTTTCAGCACCCATGAGTGGTCAGAAGTGCCTGAGATGAGGGTGCTGACCAAGGAGAAGCTGCATCAACCCCACGGCTTGGTGTTTTGGGGAGGAGGAAGACATCCTCCCGCTGGTCCCTGTGCCTGGTTCCAGCTCCAGACCTTCCCAGCAGGCAGTACCACGGGTTACTGGGGGAAGCTCCTCTGCTCTCCAGCTTGCCAGCTTCAGAACCGACCCCTGGGAGGTGGCCTGGGAACCTCCCCTCCAGCAGCAAGGAGCCCACCTCGAGCCCCCTGACGGCTGGGAATCCCAGCAAGCTGTGCCGACCCATTGTGGGGGTGTCACAGCCCTCGCTCACCCACCCCAACCAAAGCTAGGCACCCTCTCTGCCTTTACTCTGCAGGGAGTTACTAAAAACCAGCAAAACCAAACAAAAAACCCCCAGCATCTACCCCAAGTTTTGCCAGTCTGGCATCTTGGCAAGTGCTTGCCTGGTGCATATGGCCACGGAGCAAAGCAACGGGGCAGCAGGTCCCAGCTGCCAGCCTGCCCCCGCCCCTCCAAGCGTCCTGAATCAGAAATCTCACTCTCACGTTCATCCAAACACCAAAAGGCTGAAAAAAAAAAACCACATTCTTTCAACTACTAATCAAGCTTTTCAGTCAGATTTTTCTCTTCCAAACAGACATTAAAATACTTGTATTTGGAAAAAATGCACGCATCAGCCAGCGCTCCCTGCACAAGGGCTCAATAAGCTGCTCAACGCGGGGTTCTGTAATATTCACAGTGCCTGAGCTGATCTTACATGAGAGAAGGTTTCTTTCTGACCATGACTTGAACAATCTTCAGAGTATTTCAGAGTATCAGCGCTCAGACCCATCCCACCAGCATGCTTTGGACTGGAATGAAACCCTGCCACAGGTTATTCATCCCAAATCCAAACCCAGATTAACGTCTGTTCATTCACAACCTTTTTTTTTTTTTTTTTCCTCCTTTTCAGTGAGTTTCTACAAAAGTGAAAGAGCATTTTTGGGTAGTTCAGTTTCGCTTTCTGGACTCAGCGGCTTGCTAACCAGGCTCCGAGCTCCTGTCTGGAGAACTTCCCTGTCACATCACCAAGTTCCACGCTTACACCATTCATCTTGTAAGGTCTGCAGCTCGAGCATCCAACCTGGTTGGATCTCTAAAACACATCTGAGGGCTTTGCCTGACTTCACGATGAATCCTGGCACATTTCTTTGTAAGAGCCAACATTGGGTTTTCTACTGGGGCAGAAGGCAGGAGAGCAGCCTCCTTCCCACCTACACTTCCAGTCCCAGCCGTGTCTCAGGCCCCTGGTGTGGCCGAGGCTGCCAGCCAGCCGCCTCCCCTCGCTCCCAGTTCAGCCTGTGCTGCTCCCAGTACACCCAGCAGCGGCTCGCCTCGCACAGCAGCACCTCCAGGCCCAGGGCTGCTGCTGGAGGAGCCTTCCCTTCCCACCCCAGCCCCTACAGGCTTCAGACACCACACCAGAGCCATACTCAGCACATTATTACTAGTTTAAATCACTATTTTTAAAAATTTGGATTGGTTTCTAGCTCCAGAATGCAGCGCGGCCACACAACTGCTATCTGCAGGTCAGTGGATGTGGATGAACTTCAGCCGAGCCACTAAACTTACCCACAGGTGGCTCACGGCTTCCTCAGCCTCTTTACGTTTCTCCTGTCCCTGAACCCAAGAGAAAAAAAGCCACAACAGGCTAAAAAATTAGCTTATTAAAAAAAAAAAAAAGTGATGGTGAAAAAAAAACACCCTCTTCCTTTCTTAGTAAAATATCAAGAGCAACAAGTGATAAAAGCCTCACAACACTGGAACATCCGTGAGGTAAAAAGCCAGCCTGATCTCCACACCCCACTGCCTTGCCTGCTCTGTGCAGCTCGGATCCCCTACAGGTCTCGGTGCTGCACGACATGACAGCACAGAATAGGAAGCGATTCGGCGCCCTGCCTGTGGCTCTCCAGCAACACGGCGAGCCTCGGCTCAGCCCGGAGCAGAGTCAGCGCGAATATTTCCCAACAACGCTGTGTTTAATTAACAAAACTTCCAAGCAGTTGGAGAAACTCGAGGCAAACCCCCCAACGCGGCGATGCCTCGGTCGGCACAAGCCCCAGCCCTCGCCAACTTCCCAGCTGACAGCAGTTTAAAAGCCACAGTTTTTCAGCCAGCCAATTATTCAGGGCCAGGACCTGCGATCCTCTGCCCCTGGAGAGGGGGAAGAACCACAGATGGATCCTCAACTTTTAAGAGCAGATCAGTACATTTAGTACCAATTACGGGAGGAACACCACATCACGCCTTTCACTTGGGAGATAAAAATAAAATAAATCGAGGGAGAAATTCGCATAGAGTCAGGAATTTTGAGGGAAGAGGGGCAAGAAACACCCTCTGTAGGATGCTGCCACACCAAACCCTCCTTCCTTCCCCAAGCCTGGCTGAAAGGAAGCTCCATCCTAGAAGTGAGGTTGTTTTATGGGGTACCCCTCACGCATTTCCAATCCTTGTGACGCCGCTCAAGCCCCAAACCACCTCACGGTTTTCATTTTTGGACGATTTGAAGGAAACGTGACGGGATATCCGCGCAGCCACCCCAACCTGCCCCTGAGGAACCTGAGGGGCTGCCCTCACAGCTCCTGTCAGGACGCACAAACCCCAACCCCAACCCCCACCCCAACACCTCCCCCTGCCCCCCCAGGGGCACTGAGCCCATGGAGCCCCCCCACACCCCATACCCCCCCCCAAACACCCCATACCCCCCCCATACCCCCCTATATACCCCCCCACATCCCATATCCCCCCAACACCCCCCATAACCCCCCCAGTCCCTCCCCTCCCCCCCAGCCTCACCCCTTTCGCCCCCACAACCCCAAACGCGCCCCCCCCCCTCCCCCTTTTACACCCCCCCCCCGTTGAGGCCGGAGCCCGCGGGGCTGTGGCGCCGGGGCGCGGCCCGGCCGGGAACTTGTTGCTTCCCTCAGCCCCCGGCAACTTCCTGCCTCCCTCCCTTCCCTTCCCTTTCCCTTCTTCCCTTTCTTCCCTCGGGAGCTCCGCTCTCACCTCCGCCATGGCGGGCCCGGAGCCGGTGCCGTGAGGGGAGGTGCTGAGGGGGGGGGGGGGGGGCGGGGCGGGCCCTGCCTCACATCGCGGGAGCGGCGCCGCGGGCGCGGGCAGCGCGGCGGGGCCGGCGGAGGGGGCGGGGCCGGCGGCACGCACGCGCCGACGTCACCGCGTAAGGGCGGGGCGCGCGCCTCCAGCCCCGCACGTCAATCACGGCGCGGAGCCACGCCCACTCGGTGTTAAACCACGCCCACTCGGTGCTAAGCCACGCCCCCGGCCTGTCAGCCGCGCCCGCCCCGCCCCGCCCGGCCCGGTGCCGGTGCCGGTACCCACCTGGGGCCGCCGCCGCCGTCCTGAAGGGCTCCGCGGCTCCTCCGCGGCTCCTCCGCAGCCTCAGCGCTCGGCCGGGCCCGCGTGGGGAGCGCGGCACAACGCAGCCACCCCGCCGGGCTCCGCGCAGCCGAGCCCCCCGCTGCCCCGCTGCCCCGCTCCGGTACCGCGGGGCCTCCCGCACCTCACGGAGCGGCGGCGGCCGCCTCCCCGCTGCTCCCGGGGCTGCGGTGGGAGGCGGGAGGAGGCGGCGCGCTGCCGCCCGGCCGGACGAGGAGCTCCGCGCTCCGCTGACGGCGAAGGGCGGGCGGGCAGCGCAGCCCGGCGGGGCGCAGAGGCCCGGCAGGGACCGGGGCCGGGGCAGGGCCAGGCCGCAGCCGCCGCCGCCGCTCCCGCTCCCGCCGCAGCCTCCGCCGGGCGCCAGCAGAGCGCGGCCCGCGCGCGCCGCGCCCGCGCCAATCGGCGGCGCCCTTCTTGGCGGCCAATCGGCGTGCCGCGTCTTGCGGCCGCGTTGCCATGGTGACCGCGGGACGCGCTGCCCAACGCCGCCGCCATGCTGGGCCCCGCCGCGGCCCGGCGGCTCTCCGGGTGTGTGGGCACCGGGAGCGGGGCCCCGCCGCTCCCCTGCACCCCCCCGGCGGATCCGGCCCGGTGGGGAAAGCCGGGGAGCCCCTGTGTCCTCCCGGGCCCTCCCAGCGCAGCCCCGCACAAGCAGACCCCATTAATACGCTTCACGCTGCGGCCTTCCCCCCCCCCCCCCATCTCCTCCTTACCTGTGAGGAAAGCCCCTCCAGACCCAAAGCAGGGATTTTTCCCCAAAAAGCCACCTTATTCGTTCATTATCCATCATCCCAAGAGGTTTAAAAAAGCCACGGTGCTCGTTTTATTTGTCACTCATCACCCCAACTAGTTTAAAAAAAGAAGAGCCACGCTACTCCTTTTATTTCTTATTCCTCCTCCCAAACGGTTCCAATGCAAGTTAAGGAATGGGTGGGCTCATAGATCACATTTGGTGGTTGTGTTCTGTTTCGTTATGTGTTGTGTCACTGCTTCTAATCCCGACTGCAGTGTCCGACAAGGATCGGGAACAAGCCTGGGCATCCAAAGAAGAGGCAGCATCGCAAGCAGCGTGTACACGGGCAGGGCAGCGAGACGCGGGAGCCAATTCTCCATTTCCTATGGCAAAGCTGCGGACAAAAGGTCTCCCGTGGAGAAGTACGCTGTGCGGGTGAGAAACCACTGACACCGGCACTGGAAAGGTTTAGGTGTCAGTCACTGGGGATTTTAAAAGTTGTCAGAAATGAAGTGGGAGTGGGAAGAGGAAAGAAAAGGCCTGGCTGAAGTTGCAAAGCTGTGGAGAAAATGATCTGAGAGCTTTTCATACATTCCGAAACGGTGACCATCAGTGCCCAAAAACAATCTGCAAGAATAAAAGCAAAGCAGTTAAGCATCCTTGTTTCTCCACTGTATAAAACCCCAAAGAGTAACATGGTTTGCTTTGTTTTTGCCATTTTTTTAAACTTTCTATTAGTTGTGTTGTGTTTTTTTTTTTCTGGTGCTTTGGGGCAAGGGGCTGCATCTGACTTGAGAGACTCCCAGCAGTCCACTGTATAAGCCAAACATACATTCTACATAAATTAACAAAAACAGCATTTTAAAGTAAGTAGTTACTTTAAAAAAAAAAAAAAGCATTTAAGCACAGTATGATGTTCTTTTTCACATATTTGCCTGCACTGAGTTGAAGTTAAGCGACTTAAACTAACACTTCTGCTTTAAGAACTGCTGCTTTCAAACCTCCAAGAGATATGGTAACTGTGGCATCCATATGCATTTGCCTAAAAAATGGGAGATACCC
This sequence comes from Aythya marila, assembly GCF_965140915.1. NCBI lineage: Eukaryota > Metazoa > Chordata > Aves > Anseriformes > Anatidae > Aythya > Aythya marila. The sequence continues at coordinate 31,206,869 of NC_139049.1, read as the reverse complement.
ATAGCATAATTTGAGAGTCCTGTTCAAAGACCTTGCTGAATACCTTACAGCAGAGTGATCTTTTGAGCAGTATAATAATAAAATAATAATAATAAAAAGATGCGTTGTTTCTCTGGTTGCTTTTGCTGTACTGTTAATTTGATATTAGCATGTTAGGCATCATTTGCACGCCAGGGTTACCCGTCTGCTCTGTCAGAGGGTGAACACCTCCCTGCCCTGCATTGTTTCAGATAAGATAAAACGTTGTGTGTGTCATCACTGTCACTTTTGGGATGGCAATGAAACTACTCTCATTATTTAAACATCTCTTCAGGTTTTTGATGATGAAGGAAAGGACGTGACACCCCACCCGCTCTTCCATTCAGATCCCGATGCTGCTGTACCCAGGCAAGCCAAGCTCCTAGCATCAAGTGATTGCTCTGGGGCCACAGGGTCAGGTTTTCTCTTTTCCCATGCATCAGACAGGAGGGGATGGTAGTTTTGTAGACCCCTTCTCAAGGTAAGTCAGTTAGCTGTTGCCTCCTAGCTCCTGTCTCACAGAGTACCGATCCTGCAAGAGTCACACATCTGCTCTTCAGAGGGGAGGAGAGCTGGAATAATTGTGCAGGGCTATCAGTTATACTGTATTACCAAAATACATACATTTACTTGTCATAGTCATGATTTAAAATTTGAGGAAAAGTAAGAAATAGAATAAGTGCAATCGATCAGTGCTGGTGACTAAGGCTGGTTCTGTGTAAGAACTTGCTGAACGCTGATACAACAGTTGAAAAGCAGACTGCAGCATACACTGCTGTGTTACTTCAAATTTTATTCAAATTCTCCTTCCTAAAGCACGTTCTTCTATGTAACATTCTAATATGGACCATTTTTAGAGATGGAACATGCATCACAGTTTGAAAATGCAGACCTCCGTCCTACAGGTTTTGTACCGGTTAGGCCTGCATGCAAAGCTACGTCAGAACCTCTGCACAAACACGTGATGAAGCACTATCCCAACGGTAAGGGAAGCTGTGTTCCAGCTGTCTGAGCAAGACTGCACAGCTAACAAGGGGCCCTTGCAGCTTTTCCATATGCTGCCCCAGCTCTACCTTCCTCACACTTCTGTCTTCGCAAACTGGAATGCGTCAAGACTTAATTAAAAACCTCTTTTGTGTTTAAAATGAGAAATAATGAGCCACAGCACTTTGTCAGATGGTGTGTACACAGTCAGAATGCATGGAGAGGAGATTCTATTTATTTAGTCCTGGGGACTAAAAGACAAGTAAAGTCAGCAATGGAAGAAAAAAACACTACAAGTTAAATGTGTTATTTAATGTTTTCTTTGGCAAAGTTAATGCCATTGTAATTTCTGAGAAAGAGAGATTGCTCGTTGAGAACTTTGTCATGCTTCCTAGGGTGGCTGATCATAAGGGGTAATCCTAGAGGTAGGGATATTGAGCAGGAGTAAATATACACAAAAAACGGCTTACATAAAATACACAGTATCTCCTGAAAAATAACTACGTCCCTTTTGGAGACTAGAGCTCCTAATTTAAAAGATGAAATGATTTTACTTTAGTTTTAAATACAAATCTTAAAAATGTCTTTTCAAATGCCTCTTGTATGCTTACAGTTGCTCACACTTAGCTTTTGAGGAAGAGAAATCTGCTAAAAAAACTCTCAACTGTACATCAGTTTTGAGTTTTACTTCTAGTTATTATCACAGCTATCCCCTCTATGAACATTATCTACTTTTTTAACAAGCTAATCCCTTCAAATGAGTTTCTTGTGTATTTCAAAGACCTTTTGGCACATGCAAAGCCCCAGAGGATCTTAATTCCAGTTGAGAACCGTGCTATCTGTAGATAGGTGTTATCACACAGCAGGTAACCAACACTTTTTGTTACTGCATGCTAAGAATGAATCTGAAGCTCACCAGCTTCTTTTCCATCAGCTATTTAATGCCTTGGGATATGCTGTCAGAGGAATTCTTCCTTTTAAAGTCTTTTTCAATCCATTTCATTATTTTCTTTGTAAAGCCTTCTATGACTCCTTTCACAAGGCAGGCATTCCTGTGTGTGCTATTACAGTCTTCTGTGGTTTATCCTGATAACAACGCTGCTATTTTTGTAGCGCTTTGCTAACTGACATCTGGACTCTCACGTACCATTTCTGCTTATTTCTTTGTTACAGAAGGACGTGTGGAAGCAGCAGTATTTCTAAACCAAACGCATCACCAATGGAGTCCATACTAGATGAAAATGTAGAACCTGACTCTCAAGGAGACACAGATGTTAGCTTATCTGGTAAAGAACATACACTGCATAATTACAGATTTAAACTGTTCTTTGCAGCACCGAGATTTGTGAGAGACTGCAGTCACGGTGCATGCGAAATGCCCAGCACTACAAAGAAACCCAGTGCCTCACAAGTTTTGGCTCCTGATCGCTGCCACGCTTTTAGAATTAATTTGCCTTCTTTTAAAGGTAGAGCAGAAAAAGTCTCGCTTGCTAACCTCACATAATTTGTCAGATGTGCAGGTGAGGCCAGAGGAGATAAAAGAACAGCTGACAGAAGAAGACTTAGATAGGACAGTGGATATTTATCTCACGGAGACGGAAACTATCTGGATGTTGGATATGCCATCTGTTGTGGCGTCTGTAGAATCAGAAGATGCGGGAAGAATTCTGTACGTATATTTGTAGTTGTTTACATGCGTGTAGCATGCTCAGCACACCCCATTTCTCCTGATCACAAAGTCCTGAACAGGCTGCTCACACGTAGGTTCGGTGTTTTGACTACTACAGCCTGCCATTTCATCTTTGTCTGAAGCCATATTGGGCTGAATTCTCTCTTTTGACAAGACTGTCTACATTTTTTAACACCTCCATTTTGCTGATCAAGTTCACGTCCTCTTTCACTGGTAAATGAATGCAGATTAGCAAAAGCAGGGGATGCTGACAAGAGAACACACAGGGAATGGGGGAAAGAGAAGATGGAGAAGTGGGGTATACATGAATTTAATAATTTAACAATAAGAAACTGTAAACCTCTGGACTGATTATAATGTTTAGCTTTACAGCCAATAATTTCTTAATAACAAAGATAGAAACAACCTAGGCAGCTCTTGGCTTCTTCTGAAGCTCTTTTCAGTGCTTCTAGCTAGAAGAAACCTCACCCACCACAGCTGATCCTGCCTTTTAAAATGTTATGCCTCCCCTCGATAATACCTGGTTTGTTTCCACTTCGGAGTCTCCTCCCTGAACTGGCATGAACTTTGGTAGGGAGTTAACCCAGAAGGCACAGGTTTTTTGGCTTTTACCCAGGAGCTGACTGTGACAGAGTGCAGCAACGTTGTCTGTGATGGATGTCAGACTGCTAGACTTGTCACACAGCTTTTGTAGACGTAAACCCCAAAAGCTGGGATGCAGCTTACTGCAGCTGGCAAGTTAAACAGCTTAAATAAATGAGTTTTTTTCTGCTAAAATACGAAGTTTGTGGTAGGACTCCAACCCCCACTGTCTGTGAATCACACTGGAGTAATTTTTTGGGGAAGAAGGAAGAGGAAGAACATTCATTCTATGAATCAGACGTAGCTGGTGTACACAGCACATAGTGCCAACTCTATAGGAACAGGCAGTGACTGTTCCTGAATGCAGCAACCTGTTGGTGGATTAAGGCCAGGTATAATCCACATCTGCTGTTAGAATTCTGAAACCAAGATAGTAGAAAATGCTTCACAGTTCCCACTGACCATTTCTGCAGACCTGAGGGCTGTAAGAAATAGAAATGTACTAATTCATTTTTGTCTTTTGGAAGCACTGCCTTTCACTCCCAGGTGACAAGAGCTGTGTATTTCTGAACTCATCTGGGTTCTGCCCAAGCTCAAAGGTAGTTGGAGTAGAGATTTTTGCTAAGGCCCATCTCTACAGGCTATTTCTATTTCAGAACAGCATCTCAAAGTCAGAAATAGCTGCTGAGAGGTGGTATGTGGAGTGAAACAAAATCCATAACACCCCCTACCCCCCCCTACAAAAAAAAAAAAGAGCAATAAACTTAATGCCATGGACTATACTCTTCTGTTCAACTTGTGCTAAATGACATTGAGAAGCTGAATGCAAATGTTTTTCAGAAAGCAAATATACACTTTTTTTTTTTTTTTTCTTCCAAGGGAGCGTAATAAGATTTATGTTGACATTTGCAAAAATAGACCTGGTAATGATCGCTTTGCAGAAAAAATGATGCAAACCATTAACGGAGCTGCAAAGAACAAGGAAGTACAATGTGACAAAATCGTCATGGAAGATAAAGGTAAACACTCTGAGTACCATATAGGAAAGGCTATTTAATAAGACCAGGCTCCCATTTACTACAAGTTCCCTTGCCATTTGTATCCTTGGCAGTTGGGTTTATTATTACATTTTGTTTCCTCATTAAATATTAACGTGGGAAAACATTAGCATATAGCTAGGCGTGGGACCTCAGAAGACTCCCCCCACACAGGTAGGACAGTGAGGAAACCTTTCTTTTCTTTCTGTCATCTCTAAGCAGGAAAAGATGTTTCACCAACTTTCACTTCCAGAGCTTTAAGTTCAGACAGGCTAGTGTGATGGTGGTGGCCTTCTCTGCCTCTCCTAATACTTGAAAATTAGTACTGGTACTAAGAGCTGCTGTGTCCCGCCTGCACTTTACAAACAGAGTGCTTCTTAGGAGGCAGAATTTCACCTAATATTCATCTATGCCCTTGAAATATGAAAGTAAACAGTTCCCATTTCTCCTCTTAACTTTTTAGTGACACTAGTTTGCATTTCTATTTGTCATAATGCAAAGAAGAAAACTTCTGTTATAAGATTTAAAATAGTGAGGAAAACAGAAAATCTTGGCAGTCTCACAAGAAAATGCAGTTTTACAAAATGTTCAACTTCAGTGCTGTAAAAAATTTAGAAGAAATATCAAGTTTTTGTGTGTGTGCGCGCTGAGATTTGCTCACTATGGATCTTTTGTTTGTGTGGGAGGCCAAAGAAAACTATGGGGAATGCTATTCCAAACATTTTTGCTTTGTGTTTTTTACTGTATGTAAAATGAGTGAAAAAAATATCAAAAGGAAGAAGTAAAATACATATTAATCTGGTTCGAAAACAAATCTTCCCCTTTTTGTGTGCCTTCAGCGTCAGCAGGGCTCATTCCAACCCATGTTGGAAGAGCTGAGCACACATAGGCAAGGTTACAGAGCAGTTTTGTGGGGAGATGGCCCCCCTGAAGGGAACCCACACACCCAGAAGACCGTGCTGCAGCCAATGTGGTCACACAGCAGCTCTTGCTAATGTCTGACCCTCAGTTTTGAAGCCCCCCTGCCAAACAGTTGGGTGTATTGTATAAAAAGTAAATCTTGCTCAGCTGTAATTTTTTATAACGATGTACAGAAATGAAGGGCTTTTATAATACCATATAATTAATTTCTAGGGGTGGTGGTCACTTCCTGGGACTTGTATGATTCCTTTAATGTGTTAGAAATAGAATCTGCATCAAAAGGAGAAGCCACAAATGGGAAGAGCAGCACATCTCATACAACTAAAAAGCATGACCAGACTGCATTGGTGACTTCTGCCAGAGGTAACGTTTTTCTAGGAGGTTTACATTTCTGCAGTGTTTTCATCCTTCTAAACCATGTATATCTCTCTGTTTCATGGTACAAACTACATGAAAAAAATGCTCGGTCTGCCTGTCTGGCACTTGAAGGAGAGATGGCTAAAGATTCTCAGACAGATCTACACCAAGACCTTTTCTATACACTCCCTTTATAAACCATCTTAAATAAAGATAAATAATTGTTTACAAAGTTTGATGGTACAAAGTTACTTGTAAAGTAGAAAGTAGAAGCAAAACACAAATGGTGAAAAATTCTAGAAGTATCTCATCATATTGAACATTTGAGCAGTAAGAGAACACAAAACTAAAGCAAGAAAAAAATAATAGCAGAGGGATGTTTTGATGACAGGTTCTTCTACACTTTTCGCAGGGGAGGAAGAGGAGACTGCTTATCTCTGACTTTTATGTGCAAAATGTTATCACATTAAAACTGCATTTTCCAATATTATCTGTTTTCAGGCAACATAACTTCTGTGACTACTTTGGAAAGTGCTGCTCTTGCCAGAACCCATAAAAAGGAGAAAAACCGTTTAGAAGCTATATTGACATCAGAAAAATTTCAGCAGGATTTATTTTTCATGGAGAGGGTTCTAATGGAAAATATTTTTCAACCCAAACTCGCAGCTTATCGACAATTTCCTGTCCTTATAGGTTAGTTTCTTATTGACTACCCCATTTTCAGCACAAGGCTTTGCATACTATTGAATGTCAAGGTGTCCCTCATTGATGGTCTTCACAGATGACAGGTCATTTAAGAACAGACAAAAGAGTTTATGAAATGTCAACATCAATTTTGCAGCTTTACACTCACTTCAACAGACATTCCTACAATACTTGGTGGAAGAACGGAATAAATGTGTTTAGAGCTTGAATTACTCGAGATATTGGTCAGACTTGTTTCCTGACAGCTAAGATACAATAATTCTGCTATTTCTCCAAGGTTTATTTTATTTTATTTTATTTTATTTTATTTTATTTTATTTTATTTTATTTTATTTTATTTTATTTTTTATAAATCGGTCTAGACTGATACCTTTTACAGGAGTTCCAAGTTAACACAGGAATAATTTGTAATTCCTGTGTTATTAAAAAGAATATTCTGAAAAAGCAGATTCAAACTGATTTACAGTATTGTACCTTTTTATATTATACAGAGTTTCAGATTCACAGGCAACAAACCTGTTATATTCTGTCACTAACTGGCTACTGGCTAGTTGGAGCGTGATAATGACTAGGACTTTTGTTCTGTCACTAGGACAGTTATTGTGTTGTAATTTTGTTAACAGTGATCTGGGGTCATTTTATGATTTGCATATTACATAAAGTAAACAAAAAAAGCACTTAACAGTCTAAAAATATTCTCTACACTTAGTTTTGCCAAATAACGAGCAACTTTCATTACGGTACATGTAACTTAGCTAAGGTGTTACAACATCAATGCTTAAGTATGTCCCTTTAAAATTTGGTATCCAACTTGATAAAGACCCTGTTTAAACTAGTTTTCTTAATACAAGATATTAGAAACATTCCTGGTGCGGTGGACATAAATTCATAACTGCTAGTTGCTAGGTAGCTAAATCCACTCTTTAAGCTCCTTGAACATAACTGGCACACTACAGCCTGATCCAGACATCTTTTATGGTCCTGTCACCATCTTAACCATAGTTTTAGTAGTTAGGGTGTTTTAATGCCTCACATCTTCCCTTTTTCATTTTTGCTGTAAAATATTTGCTGAAATGACATTTTTTTTTCTGGGAGGTGAATGACTGGAGTTAAATAGGTGAAGTGTAATTATTCAGATTCTACTGTATTTATGCATTTTAGATCCTTCTGTTACATCAGACAATGCCGGTACAGTAGTTGCTGTGAAAGAAGCTAAACGGGAAGAGCATGACAAGGGAAAGAAGGATAAGGAAGAGCAGAAGGAAGCACTTATTGACCCATCAATTCCATCAGATCTAAATAAACCCGTGGAAGAAACTGTACCTCCCAGTTTGGAACAACTATGGTCATATACGTGTGATTTAACTAAGGGTCTCAATGTGAGCAGCATGGCTTGGAACAAAGTAAACCCAGTGAGTTAACAAATTGCTTCTTCTAAGCTGTTTACGTAGAGGTGTACGTGATTGTCAGGGTATATCAACTCCTGATTTTTATATACTTTGCTGGGAGGGATCTCAAATTGCTGGATGCATCCCTACAGTCAGGTGGGTTGTGTTTGCATCCCAACATCTGTATTTTGTCCTTTCTTATAGCAGTATCACTACATTATTCTACAGGTTGGACAGCTGCCTTAGGCTTTCCTTACACCTGTATCACAACAGCTTTAATTGGTCAAGAATACATCACTTTACCATGGATAGTCACCCAACCAACAACATTAAGATAATAAACTTGGTCTATTACAGAATTGCAAGTCGAAGTATAAACCCCTGCCACTGAACTATTGCCCTCGATGGAGTTTATTCATGACGGTTTAGAGACCACATCTTTGTTTCTAATAGCAATCTCCCAAGAAAGCTGCATTCATCAAGATTTAAGCAGAAGATGTGTAATAACAGGTGCAGATTTTTGAGCAGCTGGCCTGAGTTTATTTAATTTGATTTCAGTGGAGGTGAGAATCTCCACTGGAGGTGGACATCTCCACTTTCAGAGTAACGTAAGGCTTAGTTTTTCAACAGAGCTCTCTTAGAGCTACAACAAAAATAATGCGTAGAAGGAAGGTAAAAAGCAGGTGAAGATGAGAAACATAAAACCATTCAGATTTCCCCATGGGGAAAAAAAGAGAAAATGGAGAACATTGCATAATGTAAACACACCAGATCCCCAAATGTAATGAAGTATGACACACTTAACAGACTTTAGGCTTAGCATTCTAAGGCAAACAAATACCCACCTACTTTCAGAATATTAGCTTCACAAACGGGTTGTTTTGTGTAGCAAAATTATAACTAATGGAGTTGAAGACTAAAGTCTTGATGCTGTTTCTTATTTTTCCTTATGGAAAAGAGTGAATGGAATTCATCAGACCCCACCATCAACAGCTGAGAGCTAAGTTTGAGATGATCATTGAAACTTCTTCTATAGCTAACATTGATAGGGAAGAGTAAAATTAGTATTAAATATTCTATTGAACACTGCACATTAAAATGCACTTGTAGAATACTGTATATCCATCTTTGGAAAGGGACTTATTTTTTTAATGGCCTTGGGGAGAAAGGGTTGCAAACACAACCGACAGTGACTATAATTGCCCTTTTAGTTGAACCAGTTTCTACTATTCTAGAAATTCTGTTTGCGAGTGTTATGCTGCTGGCATACAATATAAACATGTTTCCGAGCTTTGCACTCAGTGTCACTGTTAGTAGAAAGTTGCCTTTTAAAAATGTACAACTGAACGTCAAGTTAAACTGAGGTACATCTGTTAATCTGTGCTTTTAGGATCTTTTGGCTGTTGGTTATGGAGCGTTTGATTTTAAAGAACAGAAGAAAGGCTTGGCGTGCTGTTGGTCATTGAAGAACCCCATGGTAACAGCAGTATCAAGTTTGTTTTCTTTCTTCAGTGCATTTTCCTGCTGTACTATTTCTGCTACATTTAATTCCTTCTTCCAAAAACAAACAAACAACCAAACCAACCAACCAACCGTCCACCCAAAACATAGGATCTAGCCAGTAAGGTTTAATTTGCTAGCCCAAACCACACATTTCCAGAAAACTGATTTTGACTGCACTACCTAGCGATGTGCTTAAGTCTTCACACAAAGAAAGTGCCTATAGGATGCAGTTTAGTTTCTGCACCTGTCCATCCTCTCAATTCACAGTGCCAGCAGAGGTGCCAACTGTTCTGGTGGTTTTGTAACGTGGATATCTGTTTGCAGGAACTGCACTCATTGTACGTAGGCCACCAAACAACTAACAGATGGTTACAGCTCTCAGGTAATACCAGTCTATTTTAGGCAACTTAACAACGCAGACCTCTATATCCCATTTCCAATTCCTAGGGCAACCTACCCAAGACTATAAATCAGTTTTGTTATTATTATGGGTAAACCCAGGTGTGCAGATCTTTCTGGAAAAAAAAATATATATATATATATATTTTTTTTTTAGTCTGTAAGAGTCTTGAGCACAGAAAATGTGAAAATCAATCCATTTACCTTTTGTTTTTCAAACACTTGTTCAATTCTTGCAAACTCTGATTACAATACATCCATATTTTAAATTTAAAGATTATCATTTCCAATCCATTTTCTGTTATACAATGAAATTCTACGTTAGCCTGAAGGAAAAATATACAAAATTAAATATGTAATGTAACTTTTCATAACAGTGGCAAAAAGACAGTAGATTTCATTGATGTAATATTTACATTTTTATATATGCACCTGAAAAGTGATCCTTTCAGATTTTCTTTTAAATCTAGACATTTTTTTAAAAGTATCTTGGAATTTTCCAGTACAAAACGACACAGTAAAAATTATCTGATCACCAGTTGGATTTATTCTACAAACTTCCCTTGGCCAAAAATGTGCATTAGACTAATTTAAATCATGCAGGCTCAAACCTTCTCTAACTTTTGATGCATCGTTATCACATTGACAACAATTAAACATGTTTCCCTAGCATCATGATAGTCCTCAAGTGCCTAATGTTAAGAAATTAGACCTTGCATGCATGCTGAAATATAGTTCTTTGCAAACTGATACTTTGCTGTTTCACATTTCAAGAGATCAGTGCAGTGACTGTAAGGGTTTAACTTTATAGCAGAGCTGAATCAGTTCTTTGGTTATGAGGAAAAATAACACAAAAATTCTGGTTTTACAGATTACCCGAGGTACGTTAGATTATATTGCATCTTCAGCTAAGGTTCTGCCATTAGAAAGTCACTTGCCTTCTAACTGCAAGATAGAAAACAATTGGAAGAACTTAACAAAATGTTGTTTGTTTTAAAGAGAAAACAAACAACAACAAAACCCCCACACTGCACTAGGCTGAATCTTAGGGAACTTGTTTTTTAGGTAATCGGTTGGAATCTACTTCACAGTGTCATATTTCTGCACAGTCTTTATTTTTCCCTATCTTTATCAGCACACCAAGAAATAATAAATGGAACCATTCAGAATATAATCCCTAATTTTTGTCTGTAAGTAATCATTATGGCCATCAGTACTTTAATTTCCCAGCATGGCCTGGCAATTTATTATCTAGTGTTGAGAAGACCAAGGTAAATTAAGAAACTAACTCAAAACATTCTTGTATTTTTCTACTGGTCAGTGGCCAGAGCGTATTTTCCAGTGCGAGCATGGTGTTACTGCACTGGATTTTTCTATGGCAAGCCCGAACCTTTTAGCAGTTGGGATGTACAACGGTACCATCACCATCTATAATGTGCGGAGTTGTACCACCACTGCAATTCTGAATAGCAGGTAAGGCTACGATTTGTTGTCTTATCCCACCGTGGTCAGGTCTTAGCTTCTCAGCTATGGATATTCCTATATTTGTTATTTGCTGCGTGAATAGCAACGCTTGCTAAGTAAAGCTTGCTTGTGAATACTCAGGGATTTTGTGTATTTTTTCATTTCCAACTTCTCATCAGTACCTTCCAGTTCTGACTGGAAATGCCTTTTTTAACACGTGGTATTCTCAAATAGTAGAGGTTTTGGGAGCAAAACTGAGGGCGCAAAAGATCTGTAATAGTACATCATTGCCCAGGAAGGGACAGAGTGGGGAAACCAGACTTTTTTCCATCCACCTATTTACACTGATACAGCCAAATCCTCAGACACTGCCCTTCTCCATCTGCATTGCCATCACTCTCTCATCTTTTTTTCTGCCACTAAATGCTTACATTATTTTAACACCGATACAAAACGAGTTCCCCGCATTGGAAGGGGAAAATCAGTACTGTGTTCTAGCTTTTTAAGAAAGTGCAGCAAGTTACCACCTCTTATGATTTGATGTAGTCGCCATGTACTAAGTAGGACAGTCCTGCTCCAGTAAACAAAGACTTACTGGAGACTAGCAGTGGCTTTTGTGTTTTCTCACTGATTCCACTTGCCAAAAAAGGGAGCAAGACATAGACATCAAAAATAAGTGAGATAAGCAGGAATTACAAAGAAATGAGAGAGAAGGGATGATGAGGGAGACATTCGGCCTGAGGGCAGCTCACCAGGTCTAGGGAATTCTCCTACAGGACATGGACTGATTTAATGATCAGGCATCAATGAAAGGTGTGTCTACACATTAAAAAGGGTGCTGAAACTGAATATAAAACATGTCTGATAAACAAAAAAAAATAAATCCTGGTGTAAACAGCTGGTACTGGGAGATACATACTTGTAAGAAAATCTAAATTGCATTTCTATCATAATACTTGACATTCATTAGAAAGTGGAAAGTTATTTCTACTTTATTTCCCAATTATTTTTCAGAAACGTTGTCTTTGTTGATACATGGTTTATCTTCTCTGTTTTTTGTCCCAGAGATTCTTCAGAAAGTCATACAGGTCCTGTATGGCAACTGAAGTGGTTGCAACAGGACGGCAACACAGCAGAGGATGACAAGAGAGAGAGATTAATCTCTGTCTCAGCAGATGGCCGACTAACCAAGTGGCTTGTACAGAAGGAACTAGATTGCACTGGTAAGCATTTTCCCCTGCAGCTTTTCTGCACAGGGCTAATACCTGGAATAGCAATTGCCTGATTTTATTTCAGGTGACACTCTTTATACACAGTTATTATAAGCAAAACATTTAAGAGCTGTTGAGAATTCCAGAGAAGCATATGACAGTGCTATGAATAACTCATATCTGCTTGACAAAAACTCTTGCTATTTGCACAGACCTGATGAAAATAAAGCGAGCAGGAAGTGAGAAGAAAAACTTACCACGTGAGAAGGAAAGGAAAAGTTTAGTTCCAATATCTCGGCAGGCAGCTGGAATGTGCTTCGACTTCCATCCAAAGGTAGGCTCAGCAAGTCCACTGAGGCTAAAGTACTGTGCAGGAAAACTATGCAGCAGAGGTCCAATCCTCAGCGCAAGCTACTGTAATATGCACTAGCCTGGGATTCAGCACTGGCATTTAAAGCATATTTCGTTTTGAAACAAATACTTCTTAGCTCGTAACAGTTTTACCCCAACTGGATGATAGGGTAAACCACGTGGGTGATCTCTGAATGTGAGCAGCTGAGTTGTTTCAGCCATGTTACTCACATTTGCTTTGGGCTAGATCCTGTGGTAGCTTTCCTCCATGTGTTGGTCAAAGCTGTGAGAATTTGGCTGTTCAGCATATCCCAAGTCTTGGATTCTGATGTTTCTGCCTCTCCAAAAATGCTTACCAGTGCAATTCAACTGATTTGTGTGTGTGTGTGTGTGTGTGTGCGTGTGTATGTGCACAGAGCGTTTGAAGACTCCATGCATTCATCCACATGAATCACAGAAAATCCAAGATTTTCAGGAGTCAAAGATCAGGCATATATGCTGCACAGCACACATGCAGGCAGCCCAAACCACAACGTCCTAGCAGCTCCACCTTAGTTCTTCAGAGGACTGTCACTGCCCAGACTCACCCAGTTCTGTACATATTTTTGGATAAGTCATAAGTAGGTTAATCCAACTTAGGTTATTTTTACTTTCATTTCAGGACACTAATTTTTATCTTGCTGGAACAGAAGAGGGTCTTATTCACAAGTGTTCTTGTTCATACGATCAGCAGTTTCTGGAGACATACAAAGGACATAAGGTGAGTGATGGATAGAAAAAAGTAATGAGAGCAGAAATGGTACTCAATAAAGTTTACCAAATTAATGGTTTCGTTGCTTTTAGTTCCTAAACAAAACACCTGCAATGAAAGAAAACTAAACTTCTTTTCTTACACAAGGAATGAGTTCCTGTAGCATGAAGTATCACAGTCTTACAGGATTACTTTCTACACTAGAAGCGTTTTTTAAAGTAATTTATTAAAGCTTGTACTAGAAACTGTTTTAAAGCTTTAGTTCTGGCATTGTTTAAATAGAACAGTCAGTGATTCGATTGTCCTGGAAACCACAGTTAAATAGCTTACATCTGAAAGAAAAATGCCAGAACTTTAACAGCACCTCCTATTTTTTACAAGTCTCTGCTTCATCCAAGAAGCTGCCCTTTCAGCATCAGCTTCTCCTAACAACAAGTGAAGGGACAGAATCAGCTGAATGCTTTTGTTCCCAAGACCTCTCTTCTCTTATCACATTGGCTGAATCCTAATTTCCTATGGGTACACATAAAACAATGCTGGTTTTGCTACTAAGGTCAGAGGACAGTTTGGGAGTTCCGTGAAAGGTCTGTGGGAAGAGAGCACTATTAAAAGCCATCCCATGAGGCTGTAGCTCTGGAGTAACACAAAGTTGTTTTTTGTTTCTTCCCAAACACCAAGGGTCCTGTGTACAAAGTCGCCTGGAATCCGTTCAGCACTGACATGTTCCTGAGCTGCTCTGCGGACTGGAGCATTAAGTTATGGCACCAGAACTCACAGACGCCCATTTTAACTTTCAGTTCCACCACCACTGTTGTTCATGACATTATGTGGTCGCCAAAATCAGTCTTTATATTTGCAGCAGTGAATGAAAGCAGAGTGGAAATTTGGGATCTCAGTGTCAGCATGTAAGTAACTACTTTTCTCAAAGAAGATTCTGAAACAATCTTCTTTTCTCAAAGAAGATTCTGAAACAATTTAAAGAACAGAGGCTGAACATTATTGCTTAATCAGTATTGCTACCAGATCATTACAAGTCCATGACATTTGTTTTGCTTGCTTAGCTACTGATAGAAGTATTACATTTTGTAAAAACAAATGCTAGTTATCAGAGAATTGTAATTATAAGAGAAGAAGCTGGGTCCCTCCAAAATGGTAGAGGGTAAAGTTGCTTTTCTGCTGCAAAAATGATAGGTTCTAGCACATCTACAGCCAAAAGAAAAATAACAAAACCAAACTACTTCAGACCTTTTGTAATGATGAGAGATTGTCAGAGGTTCGGATACATCTCATGTTTTCCCACTATTGCAAAGTAGTTGAGAATCACTCATATTTTATGTAAGTTTAGTTAATCTTAGTCAATCCGTGGCATTGTACTACTGCTAGTATGAATTATTTAGTAATAATGACAGCATTAAGAAAGCAGTGGAGGGGGAACCCACTGAATCTTGTATTAGCAGAAAGCAAATTATTCATATTGTAAGAATATTAACACACACATAGTCCGCCCAAGTATTAGGCAACAGGACAGATTTTAGGCAACCAGGATATCTTAGTTAATAACAGCTGGAATTTTTGTTCTTGGTAGAGAACAAACAAAACATTGCCTCACTTCTTTACCCGAACAAAAATCCCACCTTCACGTCTTACTTTTGGAGTTAAGCTGGAAAATAAAAAGCAAAACATGCGGCGTTTATCAGGCCTGCACTACCACTAGACTTTGTGTGATAGTACACTCCAGGCAAATGCACTTTTACCTTTATCATCATCAATATCTGCCTTTCCTGTATTGCAGCCTGGACCCTGTGATCACTCACTCTGGCAACCCAGAAGCAAAATTCACATCTGTCCTCTTTGCTAAGAACACCGACTGCCTGCTAGTAGGAGACAGTCACGGAGAAGTCAGCGTGTTTGAGCTGCAGAACCTGGCTGCTTCCAGCAGTACTAAGGTATGGCTCCCTAGGAAGAGGTGCTGGTCCTCAGTGGTCTGCGTGTCTGGTACTTTGTTCTTCAGAAAGGGATTTCTGCTAAAGAATCTAGTTGACGATCTAGCTAGTAGATACTGAAATAGGTGGAATCGGATACAATCAGATGACCAGATTAAAAATTGAGGTGGTTCCTGCTCTTCTGCATGCCACACAGACAGAAACTTCTCAAACCAGAAGGAACAGGTAAGTCAACTTCAGACTTCAGGTTGCACTTGATTGCAAATTCAGAGGTTCCCCACATTTGGGTTCAGGAGGACACGCGGGGCAGAGCCGGAGGCCCAAGCTCCCCCCGAAAGGCAGGTAAGTGCAGGAGCGACATGCCCTCTCCTGGCTGCCTGTAAGACAATCTCACCTCATCTCCCTGCACACGTCCTGGAGCCCTGAACTGTACTGCTTGATGAACTCAGCTCTCCCTTCATCCTTTCAGCTTTGAGCAAGGAGCGTTGCCTTGCTGGACTTGCATTCCCACTTTGTAAAATAGCACTGGCACTTTTTAAAAGCACTTCTGAGTTACACAGTGCAAAACACTAAACAATTTTTTGGGAGGATGAAAATGCTGGTGTTAATCTAACTTTCATTCTTAGGGAATTAAGAATTAGTAATTCGTGATTACTAGCATTGCATTTAGAAGTTGTGGTAATTACTAGCAGCCTCATTTGCTAAGTACTGTAAACCACAGAGCAAGAAAGTACTTCCCTTAAAAACTGGAAGTGAGGCCATTGTTAACGTAAAATAAATGTTTGTTTGTTTGTTTGTTTTCTCCCCTACAAGTTACCATGAAGCAGTCCAAGATCTCTGAACAAAAGTTTTTCAGCCAGTAAGAGTATAGGAATCATTTTCTGGGTATATCAGTGTTTAATTTCAGACTTGAGAGATGTGGTACAACTGGGGACTGAGTCGCAGAGCCTCATTAGACAGGGTTCTAATGAGCATAGACCCTCTCATTAGTACAACTAGTACTAAAGAAAGATTATTATGGCAGGGGCAATCACTTCTAAGTACAGCTACCACACATGTATCACCTTGAAAGTTATTTTGCTTTATAAACAAGATAGTATATTTATGGCCCAAGTATGGTGCTACAGATGCAATCCAAACAGGCCTGCCAAGAAGTGCTATTTTCAAGAAGCTCTGTTAGAGGTGAGCATAGTTTTCACAAAAGGCCAAAGAAGAATCAGCTAACACAATACAAACTGCCTCAGCCTGCTTTCTGGATGTTCATTACACAAGCGATTCTGTTATCAGTTTGTAAATAGGATTTTTGCATTTTTTATACTGCAATCGCACTGCCATGCAGCCTTTTTTGTTTTCCATCTCACTTTTTTATTTTACAGGTTGATGCCTTATATGATGTAATCAGTCCTGCTCTAACTACTTAACAGTAGCTAAATGACACCACTTCCCAGTCAGCAAACAGTAGGAGAGACTTCTGGTAGTATTATCATAAAGTGTTTATTGCTTTTAAATTCATTAAAATCTATATTTGGAACCATATGCGTTGGAAATCTTGAATGGTGGAAATTTTCCCCAGGAATCCCCCCCTCACGTGATCAGGCTGTTGTATTAATACACAGAGGGCTTCCCCTGTAATACAGATAAGGCAATAGAAAGGCTTCCATTAAAGTATTTTTTTCCTTGGGTTACTCAAAAAGCATAAATGCCCCAAATCCCCTCCTGTGCTGGCCACTCATCAGGAAACAGAATACCCCCTAAATCCAGGCTGAGGTCCTAGAACACAGCCATTTGCAGTCCTTATCTTCCGTCGGGGTCTCAGATCCGCCTTGTCTGCCACCCCATAACCCACAGCTAAGGCTGAAAGCCACGCTTTGAAAGGCATCAAGTGCTCCTGCCACCTGCAGATTGCCCCACAGCAGGCAGAATTAGGGGCTGACTTCTTCACCCTGACAAACCTGAACAACGTAAAATCACAGTTTAAATTCATTGTGCTCCACGCTGACACTTTTCTCAAAGATCCTCATACGAGACAGTGGCGTGGCTGTGGAGCAAAGGATTGACTTCAGCACCTCTGGAAGCCAGATCTGTGCTTTTAGAAACGTCACCACCTCCCCCAGACCCTCCCCAGCAGCGGGAGAGCCGAAAGCTGTTGGTGGGAACTGGTGAGGAAGTAGAAAAGCTGCAGCCTGAGCCGGGAGGTCAGGGTGCTTCCGCTGCTGCAACCGCTGCTGTTGGGTGACAGCGAGGGCTGGGATGGGAGCTCTGGTCAGCGTGGAGCAGTCCAGGCTGTCTGCTTGGGGGCAGAACAGAAGAATCTGAAACACAGCACACATTGGTGCACACACACACACACAAAATGCCCAGCGGGCCACCAGCTGCACCATGGTGCCTTAGAGGATTTTTGCACAAAATCGGGAACATTTTTAAAGATGAGTCGCTAAGAACATGAGCGAGGTTACAGCCACAGAAGAGATCAGCACAGCAGAGATCCCCTGTCACAAGAGCTCGGTGCAGTGAAGTGCTCTGCCTGTCAACTGGCAAAGGCAATAGCTGCCAGCTCCTGAGAGCATTACGTGGGGAGACATATATTTTATAGATACAGGACATTCGGGCTCTCATTAGGCTCCCAGTAAATGCCCAACATTTAAACACATCACTGAAGTTAAAGATCATTTGTGATGCATTAACATTCACTTCCTTCTGCAGCCTGCACATTACACAACCTGCACGCAGGCTTAGCCTTGACGTGAGATGAATCTTCGTGCATCGCAAAGACATCCAGCCATTAAGGTGAATCATGTGTTAATCATTAGTTAATCATTATTACAAATTAGATCAAAATGCACCATATATTTTTCATCAGGGCTCATGACTGTTTACTCACTGATGCTTTCTGTCAAGGCTGTAACATTTTGTAATTCACCCTGCACACTGTGTGTCACAGAACTGTAACGTTACGGTGCTGGAAAACACTCGTGGTGCTAGGAAGTGCTACAAATCCCCGAAGTTCCTCATGTATTTTGTTCTCAAATATGGAATTTCTGACTGTTTTTTTTCTTTAAGGCATTTTATTGAAATAATTTTTAATTGAAGCTCACAGCAACCGCAGCCAACAACACGCAGAACAACACCGAGCTCTGGACACCAGCTGATGTGCCAGCCCCTGGTCCCAGGGCTGCTCCCTGCTGCTTTAGTGCACCCATTTCTGCCTTTCAGATATTTATTGAAAGGAAAAGAATGGCCAGGACAGTGCTCTGCAGCTATCGGTGCTTTGTTTAGAGCCATTGCCTGCTCTTTTCCATGCCTTTTGGACAGATGCAGAGCGCTGCAGCTGCAGTGGGGCCTTTTCACTGCGCCTGGGTGTCTGCAAGGCAAGTACCCATGGATGCGAGGCACAGAGCAGCTCCATGGCTCTCCACGACTTGTTCCAACAAGCTCACCATGCTCAAACACTCCACGTGCTGCAGGGCTGTATCCCATCACTTAGCACGCTAGGAAGCATAGCGTTTGCAGGTCTGGATGGCTACTTTGGCCACGAACACCCCTCGGGATGTGATTTTCTCCTGCCCAGCTGCCCTCCTGCACGCACTGCAGGCTCCTCAGAGGTGTGCGGCTGCTGCTTGGCCAGAGAACCAGGCAGGGGAGATGGGGAGGTGCACAACTGAGGATGTCCCTGGGAGAAGTCACCTCCCTTGTCATTTGGGGTCACAGAAAAAGGCCCGGAGTCCCTCAAGCTGTGCTAACACCTGGGCAACAGGCTGTGGTGGCACAGCTGTGCTGAGACTGGCAGAGAGGAAACCCATTACCTACAAACCACGCAATAAACGTTTTTGCAGAACATACACATTAAGGGTATTGCTCTAAGCCCGTTCCCTATAAAGGTGCCATACTCCGTGTTCCCGTTTTAAAGCACTTAGGTAGCCTGAAGATGTCTTTAACACCAAACCCCAGCGGCGTAGCCCAAAGCCCATAAAGCGCCACCAGAAAGAAGCGATTAACTTCTTTTGGGCAAACATCACCACCCTCGGAGCGAGCCATTACCCAGCGGAGCGCACGGAGCAGCCGTATAAATGCGGGGATTTCAGCAGCTCTCCCCAGCTCAGCCTCGCACATCTCCTCCTCCTCCTGGCCCTCAGCACCTCGCAGAATGAGGAGCACGCTGCTGGCCCTCGCTGTGCTTGTCCTGCTGGCTGCAGCACACCAAGCTCACGGCGAGGGCAGCGCCGTGAAGCTCTGCGGCAGAGACTTCGTCAGAGCCATCGTCTTCACCTGCGGCGGCTCGCGGTGGAGAAGGGACTTGGCCGATTATCAGTACCTGTTTGGTGAGTAGTAATTAGTGCATCATCACAGCATTGACAGCGTGGATTTGGCTTTGAGATCCTTCAGGGATGTGGTGCAGCTTCACATCTCTTGTTTCCTCGCAGCTTGTTTTGCTTAGCTATTTTATTTGCTATTCTGCTAAATTGAAAAGATTTGGATCAAGATTTTCCAAGTCAGCCTGAGGAAGCGTGAGTTAAGTGCAAGGTTACCACTGAACGCTTATGCTATAACATTTTATACTAAATTTTATTTTAAATGTTATGCTGTAACACTTTACATGTCAGAGAGAAGTCTTGCTGCAGTCAATACAAGTTTCACCATTATCTTGGGTACCACACTACCTCTTTCCCCATCAAAACCCAGAAACTTTATGAACAGCTTGAGGATATTAAAAATAAGAATACAGGATGCCAAATACACGCTCTGTGATTGAAGTATCTTTACGTGCTGCTGTGTATTTATTATATATCTATTAGTGCATTCTTAGGTAGAGTCAGAGAATTCAGCCACTACATGCACTGCTAGAATTTGTACTCAGACAGGTTAAAATAACTAGAAAAAATGAAAATAAATGAGGCAGATGACAGGAACAGAGGCTTCCTATGTTTTCCATGCAATAACAACTGCCTTTTCTGAAAATTTTATGGTAGCAGCAGCTTTAAAAAGTGATCCCATCTGCAGCACCCTACCAGAAAGTATGGTAAAGGAGAAGGAAACAGAGCTGCTGAATTAAGTGAGGTATCTGCTATAGCTTTATAAACTCCACGTGCAGTGCCCGGTTGTACGGTGGTGTTTGAAATGCACATGAATCACAAGCATGATTTAAGTGGGAACATCCAGGAACTCTGCGTGTCTGATGTGTTAACACAGAAGCTGCATCTCAGGAAACCCACAAGAAGCCCTCGGTTAACACGCTCATCAAGTGCCGCTCACATCAAATCACTTTTATCCTCTGAAGCAAACGTATCAGTGTAAGGCTGATTAGGCAACCGCTCTGCAAAGAACACTCTGCAGTACAAATCCATGAATTCCTGTTATTTTAACATGTTAATCACAGAATGTGCACCTCACATAGCTCTTTTAACACCGTGCTGGTGAGGAGACAGTGATCCCATACATCCCAGCTGTTAAATCAGGAGCATGGCTAATACTCTCAGCTCTCTAGCTGTAGCTTGGTCTGACTTTCCTTCTGATAAACACCTATAATTGACTCACGATTCCATGACTTGTAATGCTTAGCTTCTAATTTTTATGCAACAGAGAGCGAAAACCCCCCGCCCTCCTCTGAGAATGGTTATGCAGATCCCTTGACATACACGGACCGGAGGCTGGGGACTGACAGCGAGGAAATCCTAAACACCAAGCCCGAGACGAAGCGAGGCGTACAGCGCCCCAGGAAGATGTCGATGCTGAGAAAGCGCGAGGTGGCCAAGTTGCTCACCACATCCTGCTGCAGCGTCGGCTGCAGCGAGAGAGATATAAGCTCGCTGTGCTAAAAGGCAGCAGATGCTGATGAGGCTCGCTGCTGTAGCTTTCATGGATTAAAATAATCATGACATAAACGCGGTTATTTCAGTTGTATTCTTTAATTGTGGATTCATTCTTTGGAGTACACTAAGGAGTAAAGGCTGAGTAGTAAATGTTCTAGTGCAAACCAGCTAACGGCTGCAAGGGCAGCTCAGGTTGGTTTGTCTACATTCTACAAAGTACAGTGTTTTAATTTTTACATGTTAAAATTGTTACATTTTTAAACACGAGGGCAATTTCTTTCTATCCAGCGACTAGTCTAGTTTCAGCTTTGCACATAAAATGTAGTAACGTTAGCCATTTACCATAGGCGTTTCCTCTTACTTACGAAAATCCAACAGCCGATTTTAGACCTGGTATCAACTGTGAAACACGGGTAGCAAAAAGCCCATCCTCAGTAGCAACAGACTAAAAACAAGGCTGTGCAAATAACTCTGTGCAGAGCATCACACCACGAGGCCTCCAAGTCAGAGCCCTGCCACAGCGTGGGAATTGCTATAGCAGAAGAGACTGTCATCAATTCAGCACTGATTGCCCTTAAAAGGGGCAGGTGCCATGATTTGTTTCCTATTGCAGCTGTTTCCAAGAAAGTCTGCCCAAGCTCCTGCCTAGTGGGCAGTTAATTTGCACCCAGACAATTTAAATTATGATATAATTTAAAGGCATTTATCATTTGATTTCAAATGTTGTGGGACAGTTAGTCTTAAGCACATGCTTAACTGCCTGAAAATGCCATTTAATGCAGACTATTTCAAAATGCTTTTGTTTTACTTTCAAAAAAATCCCTCTGTGATTTCTACTTGGGGATCATGTAGCCACAGTAAATTCAAGGAGAAAGAGTATTACAGGGATACACTGTTCTGAAAGCGGTTAGAATCAGGCGCAAAACGGCATTTTACAGAGAATCACTTCCCAGAGAAAGCCTTGGGAAATACAATTATTACATCCACCACCAAAAACCTTACGGTAACCACATTACAAAACACTTTAGAGTTGCCTTGGTCCTTCACAACTGTTCTCAGAAGCAGAAACAGGAAGAGTTAGAGAGAATGATAATTTTTCCCACTGCTAAAACTCAACTACCTCATTATTCAAAATAGACTGCGTAGACATTTGCAAGAGCAAACAGTGAAGTGTTTTTGAACACATATGATGAAAACGTATCAGTCGCAGGATCCCACAGGCACCTGCTTCCGATCTGCATGCTCTGCTCATTCAGCTGCCCAATGTGCGTCACCACAACAATCTTGTACCTCGGCACCAGGAGGGCTTTTACCCGAGCTTTGATAACCTGCAAGAGAGAAGCGTGGTTAGACTCCAATGGCAAGCTCTCTTCGCAGGGGATGCTCAGTGACTGGGTTTTCTGGGATGCAGCAGTGTGAGCACTGCACTAGTGAGCCCTTGCAATATTCCTGATGATAATCTTTGAAATGCTGCAATTTGAAACATCCACAGCACGCTACCCCAGCCCCACGAGCAGGTGGATGCATGCCGCTGATGTCATTTGACAAAAAAACCACAAAACTTCCATCTGCTAAAGCAGTCACATTTTTCTGCTCGACTACAGGAATGTGAGCACGGGTGTGAAGTGAGGAGTTAGGGTACGTGAGTGCCATCCTCCCACTGCACAGAGATCACCTTCCCACACACACTCACACTTACCTGCTGAGCACAGGGGGAAAAGGTACCTGAGGCAGTACTGCTTTTTCTATGCCAACAAGCCCTCCTGGGCCAGATCATCTGAAAAACTAAAAGCTCAGGACAGTCTTTTCTGGGCAGCATGTGCAGCAAGGCTGGATTTAGCCAACAAGGAGTTTGCACGTGTCACTGAGCAGAATTAAGCCACTGTAATAACACAGGTACCACCAAGGGCTTAGTTTGGAAAGGTCTGAAACACACTTCAAACTTATCAGTAGCATTTCTGGACAGGGCAAGAATTTTTGTCCAAACCGTGTGTTTGGCCAGAGCCACTGCTGCTCAAACAACCCCCACCATCAAACTATAGCTCTGCTCCTGCTCCAGACCAACCCTCGGTGCATTTTGAGGGCCCCCTCCAGCGTTTGCTTTACACTGCTACTGACCCTGGATGGTGCCCACCGCCCTTGCTCTGCCTGTGGTTACAAGTGAGAGGTGTGCTGCTGGAAAAAAACAACCCTAAAACCTCAAGTTTTGCGTTAACTGCTACCAGAAATGGCACGGGGAGGGGGATGGATGCCTCATTACCTACCAAGGAAGGAGAATACAATCGAGACCGCGCTGAGGGACCCCCTCCCAAACCTCCCTGAAGCAGCAGGAGGACACCACAGCCCCCAGAGCGAATGAACCACGGGGGTACCTCGGCGATGGTCTTCGCCATCTCCCTGCATGTGCCAGGCTCGTAGGGCAGCTCCTGCAGGTGCCCCCGCAGCACGTCCCGCAGGATGGCCTCCACCGCGCCCACCGGGAAGCGCTCGGCAGGACCTGTGGCAGAGCGGGGACACACGCACTGAGTCCCCCCCAAACCCCCAAATTCCCCAAGGAAATTGGGGTTTCCCCAGGAAATCCCACAGCCCTGAAGCCAGGGCGGGCTCCCCGCTGACACCCCGGCCCCACAGCCCCGGCCCCTACCCGTGAGGGGGCAGCCGCCACCCCGCTCCCCGCCGCCCCGCTCCCCCTCGCCCGGCCCGGAGGCGGTGCTGGGCCGCCGGGGAGAGCCCGGAGGGCACCGGGGCTCCGTGGCCGACCCGCCCGGGCCTCGCCGCATCCCCCCTCGGGGCCGCTGAGGGGCCGGGAGGGCCTCGGCCAGCGCCGCCCCGCGGCCGGCGGCCCCTCAGCGTCCCCCTGTGTCCGCGGTCTCCTCATGATGTCGCCACAGCCGCCTTGTTGCTCTTCGTGTCACTGCAGCCCCTCATGGGACACCCCTCCCGGCTGTCTCCTGTGTTGGCACAGCGTCCCCACAGCCGCCACACGTCCCTCTGAGCCCCTCAGGTGCTTCCAAGCACCCCCTTTCCGTGTCCCCATGTGCCCCGCCATGTGTCCCCAAAGCCCTCCAGCAGGGTTCAGCAGCCCCCATAGGTCTTATGGTCCTATATAATGGGTTCCTACAGCCTCCCCCACGCTTCTATGGGTCCCCAGGGGTCCCTGTGGTCTTTACAGAGCCACACGTGTGCCTGCAGCCCCTTTGTGTCCCCATGACATCCACAGGTCCCCGCCTGTCACTTCAGTCCCCTCAGGTCTCCATGGTCCCTGCAGGTCCCTAAAGGCCCTGATGTGCCCCTGTGGCCTCCATGGCTCTTCCCATCCCTCAAGTGCACCCACAGGCATGGTCC
Organism: Aythya marila; assembly: GCF_965140915.1. Taxonomy (NCBI): domain Eukaryota; kingdom Metazoa; phylum Chordata; class Aves; order Anseriformes; family Anatidae; genus Aythya; species Aythya marila. The sequence goes on along the minus strand of NC_139049.1, from coordinate 31,182,413 downwards.
CCATGTGTCCCCACAAGCCCTAAATGTCCCCACAAGTCCTAAATGTCCCCACAAGCCCTAAATGTCCCCATGGGTCCCCACATGCCAACCCCAACCACAGCCCCATGCCCCAGCTGGGACACTGAGCTCAGTTTCCTACGGGGATCGTGGCAGCCTCCATCCCTCTGCTTGGCTCCTCCGGGTGCTCCTCCACATGGAAGCAAAATGCACTCAAAGTAGTGTTTTCTGGTTTTTATTTTCAAGGAAAAAAGAAAAATCACATTTAAATCGCAACTTAGGTGGGTGTTTGATGTGGTTCTCATGTATAGAATTAATAAACTTTGTTCTGATGTGGGGGATTCTTTGTTGCAGTATTATGCATGGTAAATAATTGCATATTCAAGATTTTGTGAAATGGGTGAGAGGGAGAATGGAGGAAAGACATTTATAAAAAACATTATTTACAAAAATGATATCCACATATTCGTATCCTAATCTATAAGGCAAGTAACATTTAAAATATGTTGTCTCATGATTATCTTCAACAAGTCAATACAACACATTCATATTACCAGTGGTCAAATACAAAGCTTTGCTGCAGGAGTCCATGTGCAACAAACCTGTACGTCTTTACAGTTTTTCTCTGAGAACATTAGGTAAGCAGCAAAGTTTTCATCACAGACTAAGCAGTACCTAGGCCATCGTAGACTAAAGGTATAATATATCTCATTGCACGTTTAGGCAAGAAAGGCCAGCCATTCATTAACTTATTTAACTTAAATCTTAAAAATAGACCTGTGTATCTTAATCCACAAATATTTATAAACATTTTATACACGAGGGGTTTCATAAAATGATATAGCTTATATAGGGTGATACCCCGGGGAACCCAATTTGCTGCTGGGGCTCCCTTTGAGCCCGGAGGGGCTGCAGCAGTGGGGGCGCAGCCCAGCCTCCTGTGTCCCCCCGCTGCCAGCCCGCCTGGGCAGGACCGGAGCTGCGAACCGAGACCTGACGCGATTCCTCTCTCAAACTGCGACTCAATTTTGGGTAAGATTTGTGCCACCAAAGCACCTGGCCGATTTCATCAGCCTTGGAGCATCCTGGATGGAGCTGGGAGAAAGGAGTGGGTTTCAAAGACACCATGCATGGATTACAGGGCCGAACCGCAGCGTGGCATTTCCCCCCAAAATTGCTGCTTGTCAAGAAGGAGAGAGAGTTGTAACAGAGAAATAAATATTCTAAGCACCTGTTAAAACCTGCCGTATCTTCTCGCATACTGCTCGGCCTGTAGTGAAGTCCTGCTTCTGTGCAAACCCTTGAGGAACATTGCCTCACAAACACATGCGATTTTCAAGAAAATTGCCAGCAGCACTACCGGCAGTCCCTCCTGAAATGCAAGGAGAGATCGTACAGGAGGTGTGGGCTATTTCTACAGGCCTTTATCCTGCTCTGCAATGAAGTGAGAATTAAAATATATCATAAAAAAATCATAAAACCTCCTAGCTCTATCAGAATTGCTTTCCTTGTAAATTTGTGAGAAAAAGAGTAAGTATTCTGGCTATGAAATGAAGTCTTTGAGACAGTAATTCCTTACAGGGAAAGTACAACGTGATGAAATTACGTATTTCAGTCACGGTAAGCTTCAAAATTAAGATTTTTAACAAAGACATTTTCACATAAAGATGACGCCTTTGACAACAAAAGAATAGGGGAAAATCACTCCATATTCAGGGTATAGAACTGGCTTCCTCAAGCACAAGCTGAAATAGGTGCTACGTGTTCAGGGGGAGCACCATCAGCTCTACTAAGAAAAAAAGCCAAACGGAGACGGGTTTGTCTGAGACACGGAATTACAACATACATCTGAGGGCATTTTCAGTAAAAGATGTTTGACCCTCTTAGGTCATTTAAAAATACAACACCTTCTCACGATAGTCTGGCCATTTGGAAATGTTTCTGCTGCAAAAAGGTGAAGCCGTGGCTCCTGACGTGACACTCGTGCTGCAGGAGCCCCAAGAAGCACCTCTGGGATGCTCACCTTGAACTGTCCAGGTCCCAGGAAAGGAGCACAAGGACAGCGTGTGGGGTCTCGCTGAGAAAATAACTGCCCCTGCAAGAGCAGGGCAATTTGTCACCTGGGCACTGAACGACTCCCCTAGGTCTCCCTGATCTCGTTAAAAGGAAAGGCGGCTGGCTCTCACCTGCAGGTGTGCATGGCTTCAAAACGAAGGGTGGAAGCAGCATTTTCCTCCGGTGCAGCCCAAAAACCAGGCAAAAGGGACCCTGAGAGCACCCCACTGCGACGTCTCCTGGTGCTTACAGCCTGGGAAAATGCTGCCCTGGGAGCCAGAGCTCACCTTAACGTTACTAGGGGCATTGGCTTTTTTTTCTCACCTATGTTAAAAAACCCGCTATAATGGATAACTCCTGAAAGGGCACGCTGAAGAAAAAAAAATAATATAAAAAAATAAGTATTTTAAATATCACATAACTGCGCAGACATCCTAAGAGCAGCCTGCACCAGGAGGAGCGTGCAGTTGTGCAACTTCCTCGCTGCACGATTGCGCTCGGGACAAGGTTTTGCAAGGGAAGCCACACGCACACGGCGAGAGCCCAGCACAGAGCCCGGAGTTTGACAGCCAGCGGCCTTACAGCAAAAATAACCAGCAGCTTCACAGCAAGGGAGCGATATTTAAGAACAAAAGTAAACACCAAATGAAATGCTTTTGATTTGGGGATGTTTTCTAGTATTGAATGATCTCCTAGTTATTAGATATTGTTCATGTAGAAAGTTGCTCAGGAACTCCTCCTGCAAGGAGCACCCTCAGCTGGCTGTGAAACCTCAATACTTGCAGCAAACAAGAGAAAAAAAGTTGCAAAAAAAAAGGACTTTCTGTTCCTGACATCTAAAGAGCCACGTCTGCAGGTGTCTGTAGAGAAAAACAGCCCGGCCCCATCTGCAACAGGGCGAACCCGCAGGTGCCAGGACCCAGCACATGGGAGCAGGGCCCGAGGGGACCACGCTGAGACCTTTCTGTGCATGCACCCAGCCTAGTAACTGTCTGAATACTTCCTTTTTTAATCAAACAGCCCGAGTGCTGCTGAGGGATGCGAAACGTTGGCAAAAACAGCACGAAGGAAAACTGCCCCAAACCGCTGGGTTCGGTCCCAGCATCGCCCACGACAGGGGCCCAGGCGTGCACAGGGAATGGGGCACGCGGCCAGGAGGGTGCTGAGCCCCAGCACCCACGCCTGGAAAAAGGGACCTGGTCTGGGGGACACGAGTGGGACAAGCTCGGGAGCTTTGGGTTATTTGGTTTGGTTTTCTTTTTTTTTGTGTTTTGTTTTGTTTAAAAAGCATCTAAAAACCCAATGCTAATGTAAACACCTTGTCTTTCAAACAAAATATAAAGTAAAATATCTATGTTCTGGCAATATTTACATTATAAAATCCTTATTTTCAGGACTATGACATAGATCTCTTCTGGAAGCATGAGCTTATAACATTTGTACACAGCATGAACCAATTATGCGGAAACTGATTCTTAGATTTCGCCCTGTGCCTGAAGGGGGTGGGCTGTACAGTTTATACATATTTCCATTTTGGGGGGGGGAAATAACTAAACGGCCTGAGTGCTCCATCTGGGAATACCGGCGAGTTTGCTCTCAAAAACTTGTGCTTTACCTTCTGTGTTTGCACTTCTCTTGGGCACCCATCCCACCACACACACCCCGACCTAGAGCCGCCTCAGGACGGAAACATCTCCAGGCCATGCGAATGCTGATCCCTGCACCAGGTGCTTTTGGCTCGAGCTGCGTTAGTTTTTTCAATATTTGTATACTAATATGTCTATTTTGCCTGCCTAATCGGTAAAATGGAAGGGCACAGGGGCTGCACGCCCTCAGATCCCTGACATGGGACCTGCGGGGCCCGGGGGACACGGGCTCGCTCCCGGAGCTGTCTGGCAAGGGAGGTTTGAAGGAAATGCTCTGTACAGAAGTGGCATTTTCCCTTCTTTTTTTTCTGGGAGGCTGCACTAGGAGCCTCCACGTTCACGGAAATGTGGTTCTGGAGTTGGACCAGCTAAACCCAAAGGTCGAGCTTTTTATTCATCTCCGTCGGCCATACGAGGGACTGAAGAAAAAGTAAACCAGCACGTGGGCTCTGCTTAGCTCTCTTTCTGTGAGGCACCCCCTTTATAACAGCTATCAGTATTGAATTTAAATCGTATATATTGACAAAATGTAATCTACCTCTGTAAGCATTGTGCCATTCAACAGTACTACTATTAAATTTATATACCACAGTTTAAATTACATCCATTTCATGAATGGTAAAATGCTAAAACTCAAGTGTCTAACTGCCAAAATACAGCCTTACTGGAATGAGTACAATTTACAAATACAATAATTACATTTTAAAACCATTAACAATGTTACATCTAGAAGTAAATACTGTAGGACTGGTCAAGACGGTGTTTTCCGAGGAAAAAAAAAACGCTGAAAGTTGTTGACACTTCCAACAGAAATGTCCCGAGTGCAGGATTTAGTTCATTTTCCTTAAACTGCAATTAAAACCCGTTCCACGCAGAGCAGTCCTTGGTTATTTTCCGTGTTATTTTCCACAGACTTGCATAAGCTTCCTTCAGTTATCGGCCAAGTATTTACCTGGAAATGGGACCAGAAATCAGCCGCCAGCCCTGGGGCGCAGCAGGGGGGCGAGCAGCGGGCGCTGCCCACGCGCAGCCAGAGACACCGCACCCCCACGGGGGATTTTTGGGGGGATTTCACCGGGTATTTCACCCCGGGGACCTCCTGCCCTCCTGCCACCCCACGGGAGAGCCACCAGCTGGCACCTACCTGCCGCGAACCTCTTCTTGATGAGGGAGAAGCGGTAGCCGGCGCCGACGAGCTCGATGTCGCAGCTGGAGAGCGTGCTGCCCTCGCTGGTGAACTGCACGGCCAGCGGGGCCGGGACGCTCGGCCCCTCCGACAGCTGGAAGCGGGCCAGCAGAGAGCCCACGCCTGCGGGTGGAAAGCCCCCCGCGGGTCCCTTACGACCCCGCAGGGACACGCCGCGAGCCCCGCCGGCGGGTTGGCACGCGCTGCCCGCTGCCATGGGCGCACGGGGACCCCCAGGAGGGGGCAGGAGGTGAAACCCCTCATTCTGCCATCAGATTTGTGCTTTTTGGACACCCTAGCATGAAGCACACGTGAGAAGCGACCCACGGGTTGCTGCGGCCCCCAGTGGGATGCGACACCAACGCAGGGAGGGCTGAGGGAGCGAGGGGCTTGGAGAGCAGCCGAACCCGTGCCCCGTGTGCTAACACCCTCCGTGAGGCCAAGCTCTGGTTGGCAGAGCCACGCCAGGGACATGGCCTGGATTTTTAAGGCTCTTTGTGGGGTTTTCAACAGCATCATCCCCAGCCAGCGCTGGCAGGCGTCGCTCTGTCCGGACTTGGGTGCGGACAAGAGAAAGAGGCCAAAGTCTGGGCGCAGCATTCATGGCTAACAACATGCACGTTTTGGGGGATTACCTCCGTTTTCTGACTTCTGAGAGATATCGGGGATCTTCCACAATATCCTCTGCTGCTCAGCGTTCCTGCAAGCAGAGGAAGAAGAGCGTTTCTGTAGGAACCAAGTCGCTGCCCAGGCTGCCTCCAAAAGCTGCTAAAAGCTGCATGCACCGGGCCCCAGAGCTGCTCGGCAGAGCTGGAGCTTCGAGCCTGACCCGAGCAGAAAACACCGTGCCCCTTTGTAGAGCAGAGTTACATCCTCCATCCTGCAGGACGGGGATGGGATTTGGTCCTGGCACCCCCCAGCACCCACACCACCCGTCGCAGAGGGCTCCTACCAGACAGCGGGTGGAAGCACGGCTTGCAGCTTGGTTACTCCTCCGTCGACGGGGACGAGGAACTGGACGTTGTTTAGAGCTACCGGTGTGGTCATTGCCTCTGTATTGTATTTGTAGTCGATGCGGAGGTCAGTGCTTGCAGGGTCACACCGCCAGCTCACTGCAAGGTTTAATGGAGTAGACTGAATACCCTGGGCAGATACCTTCCAAAATGACAGAAAAAACATTTAGTTTCCGTAGGGGTGAAGGGAGAAATCCCATTTTACAGACGCAGCAAATGCAAGGTGTTTCAGAGGAGGCAACGCCGGGCAATCACACCGCAGGCGTGCTCGGGGCTCGAAACCTAGCGGCACACGGAGGGGACCCCAGGCCAGCACTTCCCCACCTCCTGCTACCTCCACGCGGCGCCCCTCGCACCGACAGGGCACGCACGGGTTTTGGGCAGAGCTCGGCGTGAGCAGAAGCCGTACCTGGTACTTGAGCATGTCCACGTTGTAATAGGTGGCTTGTGGTTTCTGCTCCGAGACCTTCTTCAGGTGCGTCATCAGGTTTGGCATGTTGACCCAGAACTCCTTCGTGCTGGCGTCGCTCTGCGTGCTGTCACTGCGAGCAATTAACGGGGTTAATTAGGGAGGGTTAACCCTTTCCGTGAGCAGGGCACAGCCATCCCCAGGCCATGAGCAGGTTTAATCCTTAATGAAACACCGCGTCCCCCCCGAGTGTCTTTGCTCATGCTCAGGGAGGCACCGCAGGAGCATTTTGTGAGCAGAAAACGAGCAAACCCCAGGAAAGGCCCTGTTCCTCTGCTGCCTGGCAAGCAGCTTGCTCAGAGGGAATACCCCCGCCAATATTTAGGGGCTGAGAGTTTCCTCCCCAAAACCTGCCCAGGCCCTGGGGAGGACAGAGACTTCCAGCACGTGTTTTTGCGAGCGCCCCGCTCTCACGGAAAGCCTCCTCGCCCCGGCTGGATGTGAGGGCTGGCGGCGTGGGGCTTACCAGCAGAGGAGCTGGGGGTTTGGCAGGACGTGCTCCAGCCGGTTGTAGTTCAGCACGCGGAAGGTGAGCACCGCCGGAGCGGGGTTGTTGGCAAAGTGTCGGGTGATGCCCGCTGGAAACGACAGCACCATCTCCCCCGTGATCTTCACGATGCACCTGCAGCGCCGGGCACAGAGACCCAGGGGAGGAAATGGGGGGGCTCGAAATGCAGCACGGGGAGGGGACGGCGAGGTGACAGCCCCCTTTTCTGAGCTGGGACCCCCCCAGACATGCACCCGGACCCCCTGGTCGGCACCTACTTGCTGGGGTCGGCCCCTTTGAAGTACGCGTTGACGGTTTCGGTGAAGGCGGCGGCGACGGGCAGGGTGTCCTGAGCCCCCATGGTGAGCGGGCTGGGACCCCGAGAGGAGCCTGCAACAGAGCAAAGCCTCCGCTCGCTGGGGCAGGGGGGGCACCCGGCTCAGAGCCAAGCCCCACACGGGGCTTTGGGGGGAGATATTTTTTAAAAAAAAAAGGCCCCCAGGCTTTGGATGAAGCGCTAACACCATTACGGGATTATTTCCACCCCCCCTGAAATGAGCAAAGAAAACATGAGCAGGAGCACAGGGCACCAGCACGGTGGTCAGTGCAGGGTGGTTTGGGCATTTTGAGGGTCCTGGGGGGGCTGGGAAGTTTGGTTCCCATGCCCAAGGGAGCAGGATGCTCGCTGGCTTCTCCCTCCCTGCAGCAGGTGCTGCTTTCGCAAGGGCACTGCCCAAATCCTGCCCGCAGCACCCCCACGCGTGCATCCACGTGGGATGCTGCTGCTCGCCCTGCACACCTGGAAACCCCACGCACGGCTCCGCAGGCTGAAAGCCATCGAGGCTGCATCGTGCCGTGGTGGGCTGCAGGAATGGCATCGGTGCGAGGGGCTGCCCGAAACCCTGGGGCGTGCTGGCAACCCACCGTCACCGAGGGCAGTGCCAAGACGGGCTGCCAGCACGCAGGGTGCTGGTTTCTGCCCCAAAGCATCAGCCCCAGGGGAGCTTCTGGTCCCCTCCTCGTGGTCCGACGTGCACCACCACACCCCGGGCTGAGCCTTTGGGACCAGAGCACGTCCCCAGGAGGTGGCAGGGAGCGAACCGCAGCCCTGCCGGCTCCAACGTGCCCCCAGCGCGTTTCTGCAACGCACCCTCCTGCAACCTTAAAAAAAAAATACATCACTGCCTGCACATTAACTAAACACGGGGGGTTGTTTTGCCCCCAGAGCACATCACAAGTCACAGCAGCGGGCGAAATGGGCTGTTTCGGGGTGGTTTCTCTCGCAGCATGCTCCCATGCAAGCTCCCAGCGCAGGCTGCGGGCAGGGCCGGCGGGCAGCGACCCTCGCCAAGACGCCAAGCGAGCGGCTGCTGCGAGCTCATGCTTTCCTGGGGAGGCTGTCCTCGGCAGGAATCCCCTCTTCTCCACCTGCTGCTCCCCTGCTGTCGGTGTGGGTGTGTGTTTGCTGGCCCCTGGCCGCAGCAAGGCCCTGCCTTGTGCCTTGGCCCTGTGGCATCAGGCGAATCGGGCACGGGGTTTGGGCAGGGAAGCCAGGGTTCATGCAGTCCCCTGGGAGAAGCACCCCTGCCAGCTGAATTACACTCTGGGCTTTGATAGATTAGTTGTGAAAGAACATGGCACCGCAGCTGACGATCCCACACGCCCTACAACAACCCCAAAGGCACAACGCCAGCGCTGCTCCCTCCCCGCGGCACGGGTCAGCCCTCCCCAGTGCTGGCACTGTCCTTCCAGAGGGATAGCACAGCCTGGAACGGTGTTAAAAATTAATGTAGCCGCACATCTCCCTGGTCATACATCTTAAAAGACCCAGGAGAATGCATTATTTCAGCCCTGGCCTGGAAGAAATGATGCTCAGCGAGTGGCAGCGCTCAGAAACCACGTCCACCACGCACAGAAAGCCCCTAACAAGCACTGCTGGACGTGTTCACGTCTCGAGCACACCATTTGCCTTCAGTTCAGCTTTTTTTCCTCTTGGAAAAAAGGTGATGAGCTGAGCAAGGACAGTTTACACCAGGGGAAGCCTCACCGACCCGCGAGGTAGCAAATCACCACATCCAGAGACCAACTGCACGCATCCTAGCCCCGGCACGGAGCAAGGGGCTCTCCAAATCCATACAGAAACACTTGGGGGTCAAAACCACCCCAACCACTGCAGGAACCAGGGTGAAGGCTTTGGGAGGTGCTGGAGGTGCTGCCCAGCAGCACATTTCGGCAGGGAAGGCAGGAGGGAGATTTCAGGCAGGCAGCTTTGCCGTGTAATTGTGAGTTTGGGGGAGAGAAAAAAAGAAATCCTCCCCAATACACACATGGCACCTGCAAAGCGATGGAGGCAGCAAAAAGAGGATTTGAGGAGTGAAAGATCCGGCTGCTGTGGGTCAGGCAAACGCATGTGTAGGGGCTCGGTGGGGTGAGCAGGGCGAAAGGAGGGGGCGACCCCAAGTCCATCCAGGCAGGAGCAACAGGAAAACCTCCCGAGAAATCCTGTGGCTGCTGGCATGCAGGGCTCTCAGTCCCCTCTGCCCTTCCCCAGGAAAACCCCTGTATTATTCTAACGAGCTCAGAGCCTAACCAGCTTTTTTTTTTTTTTTTTTTTTTTTTAAACAAAGTTTTAAATCAAAAAGAGAAGTACAAAACTCTCTGCTCTAAGCCCTTATATTCTTTTCCAGCAGCTTGTGAGACGATTCTATTTTAAGCATGTGCTGTGCTGCTCCTCCACCAAAAGCCTGGCTGTTTGGTTACTGCTTCAGGAGTCGCTTTTAGAAACATGACATTTTGGCAAAACAGCCTGAGGACACAGGATAAATCCACCTTTGGGGCTCAGGGCACAGGCACCTGCAGAGTGCTGGGTTCCTTTGCTGTTATCTATTGGGAAGGTGGCACCTGAACCCATGATTTTGGGTCTGAAAACAGCCAGACCCCTGAGCGCTGGGTGGCTTTTGCAGCAACGTGACATTTGCCTCACTTTTCCCTGCACAAAGATGGGGAATAGAGGTCCGCGAGTACTCTGATTGTAGCAAAAAAAAAATAAATAAATAAAATAAAATAAAAATCCTACAGAAACACTGCCACAAGGAACTGCAGAAATCCAGAAATACCAGCCAAAAAAATATGTTTGGAAGCATTCGTACCTAAACCCACACGCAAACCTGCCACGTGCTCGCGGGGCTGCGTGCCCAACCGAGTGAGGAGGAGGAGGAGGGAGCGCCGTGGGGATGTGCAGGCTCGAAGGTGGCCACTGTGTGCCCTGTCCTGCCTCATTCCATCCTCCCTGAGCCCCAGCACGGCTCCCAGCACGCGGACGGACAGACGGACCCCGGGGATGGGAGCCCAGGGAGGGCTTGGGCTGGAAAAGGCAAAACTCAACCGAGCACCAGAAGGAAAGGGCCCAGCAGAGGAAGGGAAAGGCGAGGCAGAGGGGAAGGAGCTGAGCCCTCGCCAACACTGCCTGCACGTGCCTGTGCTCGGCCCTTTTGGCACGCTGCTCCCGTGCCACCACGTCCCCTCCGGGTGGCTACATCAGCTCCTGCGTCCTGCTCCCGTGCGCTGCGTGCTGGGGAATGGGCAACGAACCACAGGGCTCTAAGGCAGCCGAATCGATGTGATGAGCCAAAAAAGAAAAAAATAGAATTGCTGTCGGTTTTCTGAGCATTTCTAACCACCTGGCTTTGTCCTGGACTCGTCTGAATTTACCACCTGGTGAAGCCCTGCTGGCAAGGCAGGCAGCAAGCGATTCGGGATGGCTTCGCCCCGCCGGGTCTCCACGGGTGCAAGGCCATCCCGAGGGGCAGGCAGGGACCCTGCTGCAGGGCTTGGGGGCTGCGGGGCTGGGTGGTGGGATGCCCCTCGTCACAGCCCAACAGGGAGCCCAGCCCCACAGCCCCCACACCCTGCAGCCGGCAGCGACGCCGAGCTCCCCGGGGGGCTCCGTGCCGGGGTCCCGGGCGGCTGGCGAGGGCGCTGGGGGCTTCATGGTGAGCACCTGGTGTTCAGCCCAGAATTTTTTTTTTTTTTTCTCCCCAAAATAAATAAGATGAACGGCACAAATCAAGCCCAAACGGCGGCAGCTGGCCGCAGCACCTCGCAGCCACCCGGGCTGGAGCCTTCGGAGGAGCCCGGGGGAGCGAGCGGGAGCGGGGGCGAGCGGCAGGCGGCGTGCTGTGCGCTACTTACCTTCGAAAGTCAAATAAAACTTTCCTCTGTCAAACCAAACGAGGGAAGGCTGTTCATTCTCTGTGTGGCCGGGAGTTGAAGCGGGATGGGGAAGGTTCAGGAGAGGGAGAGAGAAGGACACAGAGTGAGTCACGGAGCAGGACATTCGTCTCGCTACGGGGCGGGGAGCGGCGCCGCAAGCCAAGCGTGCAGGGCAGGGAGCGGGCGCTGGCACTCGGGGGTTTGCTCGGAGAACAGAAAGCAGGAAGCAAAGCTATGGAAGCCCAGATGGAAGGGAATTTTTGCCCGCTTAAAAACGATTTTTTAATATTTTTTTTTTGTTGTTTTCTCTTTTCTGTCTATGGGTGGAGTGGATGAGGCGCCCTGGCCCATGGTCCTGGAGACATCACAGGGGGCTCGCTTCCAGCCTCAGCGCTGCAAGCAGCACATGCAGCAAGATGCAGGTGTGTGTGCGTGCATTTTGGGACAGACAGCTCACAGAGAACCACGTGTACGCAGGGGAGGAGATGCCTAACTGGGGTTTTCCCGTTCTCACCAGTTACCTGCACTCACACCACCCAAAAACCACTTGGGGAAGGATCAGCGCTTGGCACCGGGTGCTGCTGCAATAACCCTTCACCCCTGAGTTTAGGAGGCGGTGGCGTGGCACCTCTTGGTGCTGCCTGTCACCGAGAAGCCACCGGCATGCCCACTTTTAGGCCAGATTTCCCCAAAAGTGCACCCGCAGGTGCCTTGCCGAGGTGGGCAGCGTGCCACTGAGAGCACCCTCTTCTGATGACACGGGCAGAAGACACGCAACGAAGAGCAAAAAAAAATAAAAAAAAAGAATGCGAAAACGAGTCCCCCGGTGAAATCAAGCAGCGCGTCTATCCACAGGGACACACAGAGAAGAATTTTAACGAGAAAAATAATTGCAGGCTCGCTGGCACAGACATAACAGCGCCTTTCTCTGCAGTCAGTGACCGCACATGCAGCCCCCACGGAAGCACACCAGCACAGCACGAGGGACACGTAAACGAGGCGACAGCTCCGAGCGCTCTGGGACGAACTCTGACGGATTTGCCCCTACAAAAAACGAGGCCGGGAGCGTGGTGCTGGCCGTGGGCATCCCTGGGGAGCCACAGGGCCACCAGGTCCCCAACCTGCTGCCACACACCACCTGCCCACGCGGCCCCAATTCTGCCTCCTGGTTTCCCCTTATCTTTTTTATCTTTTTGCATGAAAAAATCATAGATGGAAAACGCTGCCTCCTCCACCGTGGAGCATGGGGAGCGTTGCACTGGTGCTCGCCCGACACCGGTCACCCTGGGGACATGGGGGGTGCAGAATAAGCCATTACGAAACACGGAGAGGCAGCTCTGCTCACAAAAATACAAGTTAAAGGGAAAACATGTACATTTCAAAGCGAGTGCCCCAAGGGCTTATTTCATGCGCATCCTATGGGAAAACCCACCCAGGCCTTGGCAGGGCGGGGGCTGCCGGCCTCACGCACAGCCTGAATTTCACAGCCCTGGCTCTGGGACTCCCTAAGCCCCTTACCCTGTCCCCAAACAGGCTGTGCCCTCCACACCACAGCCTCCATCCCCCCACCACAGTCCCCATCTCCCCATGCCCGCTGGCACCGCCAGCCCCGTGCCCGCTGCCGGGTCCCCCGGGACCCCCAGCCGGCACCCCAGGCACACGGGCTGCTGGCAGCGTGCTCTTTGAGCAGCATGCTGGCACGGGGACCGACGGACAGAGGACGGAGAAACACCCACGGCACCTCCAGGGTGAAGCAGCAGCGGGATGGAGACGCAGGAGGGAGGCTCCGGCCTCCCTCAGGGCTGCGGCGCCGCCGTCCCCAACAGCCTCGTACGGGGATGTCCCATGGGAACGCCTCACGCCGTGGCTCAGCACGTACAGACCCGAGCAAATCTGCTTTTTTTTTGTTGTTTTGTTTTTGTTTTTAAAGAGTTTTGGGGCTCCAGCTTCCCTCCCTAGCAGCCAGCCTGCTTCTTCCGCCAGCGCCCCCGGCTGCTGCCGGCCTGCAGCAGGCAGCACTTTGGGATGGCCCTGCCGAGCACACCAACATTTCAGGGCAACAAACAGGGAAATAAAATAAATAAAATAATAGAAAATGGAGCTGCAGGAAGCGGGGTGCAGGCGGGAGGGCAGCGGGGATGGAGGCAGAGGCACGGGGGGAGCCGGCAGCACCCAGAGAGCGGGACCTCGGGCCTGCATCGACTGCCTCGCACTGCACCAGGCACCCGAGGGATTTGGCAAGAAATGTGTTTTTTTTTTGAGGGTGTTTCCTCCAGAAGCAGCACCTCGTTATGATCTAAGATGTGTGAAGCTCAGGGTTTTGAAGGGCCTTTGCCAAGACCCCGTTTCCCACCCCTCCTTTAACGGGAAATGTGAATTTCAAGCACCCGGAGGGGTTGAGCAGTGATTGCTCCCCGGGTCCCACATCTGGCTTCCAGCCCCCTCCCCACCAGGGTGTGAGCAGCCCCCCCAAAAAAGCGTGTTTTGACCAAATTTACAGCCCACAAGCACGTTTTCTGCTGCATTCCGCTCGGTGATAACCTCTACCCTCACCCACACGTATTTTGCACAACTTTTGGGGCTGGCAGGAGGAGAAAGCTTCCCTGACAGCATCGCCCTGGTGGGCCGCTGCGCCCACCTCCAGTCCCTTTTTGCCTTTCAAAACCTGCTTAAAGTGAGCCAACGTGAAACCAAAGACCAATCGAGCAAATCGAAAGGGCTCGGGACTCTTTCAGGGCTGTTGAGAGGTGGGAAAGGTGAAAGAAAAGCAGTGCTGGAGGTTGTTTTTACCAACTGTGGGAGTGGTGGCTGCACTCAGGGAATTGGTGGAGGATATGGAAGAAGTACTTTCAGCACGGGCTAAAGGTGCTATCGGAGGAGGACTGGATGAGTGAATAGGAGGGCTAAAAGGCCTAGACTGTAGAAAAAAAAACATAAAATAACACAAGGTTAAAGGAAATAAAGCACAGAACATCCACATCAAACAACCAGAAGCTTTTGCTGAAGACGTGACCCCTGTGTACCCCAAGGCAGGCTGCTCCCGGCTGGCCCCAGCCTCCCTGCCAGGTCGGTGCAAACCTGAGCGACTTCAGTTATTTAATGTGGAGATATTTTCTTCTAGATCCAGGAAAACAGCAGATTAAATCCTCCACTGCACTGCTCACAGGAGAGCAGTGGGGCACTGCAGCTCTGGCAGCCACTGGGTGCATTTAATGCAACCGGTATTGGGAAGAGAGCAGTGCCAACTGTGCCCACGTGTCTTCACAGCTCTTTTTGGGATAGTTTTGTACCACAACACCCATCCAAAATTCTCTGCTTGCACTGGCCCCGAGCTGCAGGGAGGAGCCCAGCACCCTGATTGCAGCACAGCCACAGGGAGCCCACCCTGCTGGCCCCATCCCTGCTCTCCGTGCTGCTTCACATCCAAACCCACCCCTACTTGCACAGGAGCAGCAACCCCGTACCCATCCCAAACCCCCCAACCCCATGCAGCCCTGACGCCTTCATCCCATGGGGATACCACTCCCGACTCGCTGGCTGCCCTTTTCCCATTCCAGCCTCGTTTCATAAACCCCATAAAGCTCCAGACAGCCCCAACCCCAAGCCTACCAGGTCGGCGACAGCGGGCTTGCCGGGGGGCAGCTTGGGCCGGGAGGGGGGCCGCGGCGGTGGGGGCGGCGGGGTGCCGCAGGCGGCCAGCGGCGTGCCGGGGCGAGCCGGGGACGAGGAACCTGCAACAGAGACAGGGGCATCAGCACCACGTCGGTGCCCGAATGCTGCTCCCCAGGAGCTGATGGGGTGGTGGGGAGGGAATGGGGACCCCGGCACCCCCATACTGCTGCTGCAGGGTGGCAGTTTTGGGCAGGAGAGCCCCTCACCCCGTATCCAGCCTCAATCCTTTCAGGAACCCTACAACGCTGCCCAGACAGGAGGAGACGGTGTGCCAAGAACCAGTTTGACCCCAGTAGCAGCTGATGCTGCTTTTCCTCCATCCTAGCAGCTTGCAGCAGAGATTTGGGCTCTTCCTGCGTGCCCTGAGGCTTTGTGAGCTGCAAAACCACCACGTGCCTCCATCCGCCCCAGCACGGCTCCCACAGCTCATGGGACCACCATAGGGTCAGACAAAGAAAGGAGGCCTGAGAGGGATGGGGCTTTATCCCAGTGATGAAGAGGAAGGGCAGGAGGTGCTGGAGAGCAACGTTATGGGCTCTGCTGGGAGCAGAAAGCGTTTCCCAGCTCGCTGGAAGAGTTTCCGTGAACACGATGGTGATGCCTTCATGGTTCGTGTGGTCGTCACGGGCTGTGACCGTGCCACGAAGGCTGACGTGCCATCAAACAAATTCTAGCTTTGTGGTTAGCTTTATTTCTGCTGCTTACAAGAGGAATAGCTCGTGGAGCTTTGTGGATGGTAGCTCTGATTAAACCATCGGAGCAAGACCTACAGCAATTAGACCTCACGTCAGGCTGCTGAGAGAAGAGGGACAAGTCCTGGCCATTGATGTGAGCACCTCAGAAAATTAAGTCGGTTTTATTTAGAAGCCTAATTTGGGTGCCAAAGATTGACATTTTTCCCTCCTTGTCCACTCGAAAGCCTAGGAAAACAGGAATTATTCAGGGCAAGTAACCTCGCAGCAGTGAACGGAGGCCACAAGGTGGCTTTTGAACGCTCATCACCCCCAGAATCAGCAACGTGCAAAGAGTCCAAAGCTCTGCAAGACGCCAGGTTTAGCAGGGGCCTCCAGAAGATGGAGCAGGAGTAGGAAAGGAACCTGGCTGGCACCACGCACCCTGACCCGCTGCCACCAGATGCGGCTGTCTGAAGGCTCACACCACCTTTGAGTATTTATTTCAACATCCACCATTCTTACAGCTCGCTTTTCTGGCTTTTACACGGGGACTGGCCCAGGACCAGGTCTCAGCAGCCTGCAAAGCACAGGGACAGGAGCCAGAAGGCAAGTTTTAGCCAAGAGGTGAGGATCCTCTGAAATAGCTGCTGCTGCCACGCGAACCCAGCTCCGGGCAGCAGCGTGGGGCTGCTCCATCAGTCCCCACACACGCAGCCACCTTCACACCCCCGTCCTGCCCCTCTCAGCTCATTCAGAGCCACTGGTGTCTCCCACAGAAGTCCCAGCACCCATGGGTGCCAGGCTGGGGCTGCGCGACCCCGGGTATAGTTTCTGCTCTGTGGGGTGGCAGCAGCACCGCCAGGTTGGGGGAGAGCAGCTGTAAGCTGACCCCCACCACCCAGACATTAATAATTAATAATTAAGCAGGTGAAACCAGGCAGGACGCACATGTCAGACAGAGCTAGGGGGGTTGTTTTTCTGAACCACATCCTCCAAAAGTCATTTCTCCAAAAGGGACTGGGGCTTTGCACCCCACAACCCAGGGCCAGGTGGATGGGGACTGCATTCACCCCTCTGCCTACCGCTGTGCTGGGGGGTCACTGCTGCCACCCCCGGGGTGTTGAGGGGTGAGGAGCTGCCTGCAACACATTTTATTCAAGCACCACGGTTCCGAGGCTCGCTTAAAAGTTGATCACCAGCTGGGAACATTTCTTCCTTCGTTCACTCTGAAGCCTACAGATGACGCAGCCACGAGCACGCTCACGCCAAATGTTTCCAGGGGGGGTGTTACGCACATAGCAGGGGGTGGGGATGGACACCGACACCCCCCGAGCTTTGGGGAAGGCACAGGGGGGAGCACGAGACGGGGAGGGGGCTCGAGGGCAGCCAGGCACACAGCGGGTGGTGGGGGACGTACCGCTGGGGCTTCCCGCGCCGCTGCTGGCGCCCGGTCCGGGGGACGAGACCACCGTGCGGTAGGTGGGCGGCGGGGGGGGCGGCGGGGTCGCTCTCTGTCCCGGCCCAAAATCCTTGGGGGAGGCAGCGGCCGGCTCCGCGTTCTCCTCTTTTGGCTGCTCCAAAACCTTCTTCTGGAGCTCCTCCAGGCGCAGCGGGGACGGGAGGGCGCGGGGGGGCTCGGCCACCGGGCTGCCCGCTGCCCCCGCCGGGGGGGACGCCGCCGCCGCCGCCTTCTCGCGGGGCCTCGGCGCCACCGTCGCGTTTTCCGGGGAGGGATCGGAAAAATTGACCCACTTGTCTCCCGTGTGCACAGCCACGGACTTGGGGGACAGCACGGGGCCAAAAATGCTGTCCAAGTCATTGATCGACGGCACTTTGTCACTTTTGGCCTCGGCGGCTGGCTGGTCGCTCCCTGCGGTCAAAGCAGTGGGGGTTTAGGCTTAGGGTTAGGGGCTGCGCCCGCTGCTTGCTTGCTTGCTAGAGAGGGTTTTCCTACGAGCTGTCAGGACCACGATGCAGGCACGAGGATCCACAGCAGCACATGTGCAACGTGTAACAAGCCACACGGGACCGGAGCACACACACTGCGGGGAAAGCATGCCGGGCCCCGCCGGCCCCCTCTGCTCTCACCCCTTACCTGCCAGCAGCACCAAGTTACTGCAAGACACTCAGCTCCCAGGAGACGTTCAGGTTACGCACTCGACTCAAACGAAAGCTCTCTTGCACACTCTGCCCATATATTTATATACAGCTCCATATAAATATATACGCTAAGACATGCTGGCGTGACAGCCACACTGCTGGGGGCATGCAGCACAGGGAAGCAGACCAGGGGATGGATTTGGGCTGCGACCAGCAGCAGGTAAAGGGACGAGGCTCTGCTCGCTCACGGAGCCACCAGGAGGCTGTTAACGATGACACGTTAACGAGCACGTTAACAGCAGGACACAGCAGCTCAGGCACACGCCTGCAGCACAGCACGATGCTCCCCGGTCCCACCACTGCTCATTTTGGTTGTTTTGGTCCCTGCTTGCAGCCCGGGGACACGGAGGGGCTGCACAGCACAGCTCATGGCCTCGGGGACGTGCCTGGCACCAAGGGGACGGCCAGCCTCGTGCAGCAAGGGCTGAGATTCCCCCCTGCAGGCACTCAGCAGGGTTTTGGGTGAGCTTTGGGGTCACTGCGAGGAGCCAAACACCACACCAGCAGCATGGGGAGCAGAGAGCAGGAACCCAACCAGGGCGGTGCCACCCGGGCTCAGCTCTTTGCAGCATCGCCCCGCACACAACAACACCAACACCACGAGGAGGATGCGCGGGGGCAAATCCACGTCCGAAATGCAGCCGTCACACACGGGACACCCTGGGGATATAGGGGGGGGACCGACCCCGGCAGCGCAGCCCCCAGGGTCCGGATGGCAGGCGCTAGGAGCGGGGTGCCTGCCCTTTACCTGGGGCCACCGTCAGGGGCGAGCCGGTGCGGGGCGGCGTGGCCGGGACGTTCTTGGGCGGCAGCGGCGGCGGGGCTGCAAGGCAGAGGAGGGGGAGGTCAGGGGCTGAGCTGCCGAGGGGCACCCACCGCAGTTACCGTGTCCCCAGCCCACCGGGGCACGGCTGGAATAAAGCCAAATGGCTGCGGGGGGACCTGCTCCATGCCCAGCCGAAGGCAGAGCAGCCCTGGGACGCGGCAGAAAATCACAAATAAAGGGTTTGCACAGCTTTTCTGTCACCCCCCCCCCCTTGCACAGCTCTGAGCTGCTCTGCCAGCATGAAGTGCCAGAAGTGGCAGGCTGGGGCTGTGTGTTTGCACTCCTGCGTTTTTGGGAGACTTACTTCCAGTTGGAAAAGGTCTCGGCAGCTTCGGGGAGTCGGCGCTGTTGGGGGGCTGGATGGAGCCCCAGATCTCGGGCTGGTCCAGAGGAGCTGGGAAAAGAAAGCAAATAAATGCACGTGCAGAGGTGGCGATCCAAATAAATGCACGTGCAGAGGTGGTGATCTAAATAAATGCACGTGCAGAGGTGGAAAGCAACGTGACTGTTTTCTTCCAGATACCAGAATCACGCAGATACGGTGCGTTCATCTGAGGCATGCAACGACAGGAAGCTAAATATTGACAGCACCCCCCCCTCTAATTAAAGACAGGGTTATTTCTGTAATGTTAGGTAATTACAAGCCTGCCCGATTTCGAAGCAGGACACGCAATTAGTTTGACAATCATGATGCTTGACAAACGAAACAATGCCGTTTGTGTATTTGGAGGCTCATTGCATTAGGCGAAGCATTGAATAATTGCAGAAATCCTCCGGAATTTTAGGATGCGCAGGAAAAAAAACCACGCAGGTATTAAAATGAAGAGATCCAACTGTTTACACAGATCGTGTGGAAAGCACCACGACTCTCGTTTGCTCATCACGTGCTGTTTTTCTTAGGCTGCGTGCAAGGAACGGCACGTAGAGGTTGCTTTGAACGTGAGGTTTACCTGGAGCTGTTCCGAGGCCTGGCCCCAAGCCCCTGCTCTGCACACCCATCCCCGTGCCCTACACACCATCCCCGTGCCCTACACACCATCCCTGTGCCCCACACACTGTCCCCATGCCCCACACACTGTCCCCAACCCCCCGTGCCCCACACACCATCCAGCTTCTGCTCCTCAAACGCCGACTCCAGCGGGGGCCCGAAGAGCGGTGCCAGGGCAGCGGGGTCCTCGGGGGGCTTTCTGCTGCAGGGGGACAGAGGAGGGGACAACTTCAGGCTGGGGGGCACAGCACTGTGGCAGCCCCCCCAGCAAGGCAGCTGTGGGTTTTTCTGGCTTGTACAGGATTTAAATTATTCCCCTCAAAAAAAAAGCTTGGTAAGAAGTGACGCTGAGTACAGGTGCGTGCATTTGCGGGGAGTTTGTGTCCTGGACCTGCAGGCAGCTTGCAGAGCATACAGGCTGGGGGCATGGAGAATGGAAAGAAGAGGGGTAGCATCTAAAATCAGGGTGTTGAAAGCATTTTGTACCTCAATTCTGTGCATTTTTGTTAAAATGCACATAGGAACTACCAGCCCTGCTGCCCTGGGGAGGAGCCTGCTCATCCCACACCTCTGGCACACACGCAGGAAGGATGAAAGGCTGATATTTCCCCTTGGAACAGTGCTGCAAACGCATTTGTGCACCAAAATGTTTTAATTTATGTCTGGGTGATGCATCTGATGGCAGCTGTAGGGGAGAGCAGCACTGGTGGACACTGAGATATGGGGCTGTTGGTGTTCTGGGGGGTGCCAAAACAAGGTTTTACACATACACAGGGGGTGTGCAAATACACACACACACACAGCCCCCCCGTACTGACCTGCTGGGGTCCGGCGTGGGCGTGGAGCGCCGGGGCCGTGCGATCTCCTCACCTGCACGGGGTGGGACAGAGCAGGGTTAGAAACGGTGCCCCCGTCCTGCACCACCCCCATGCCCCACACACACCAGGCGTGCTGCTGGCACCCCGCACCAAGCCTGCTATTCTGGCTTTAATTAGGTGTTATTTCTACAGAGGACAGGGCTAGCAGGCGTTGCTTCTGCTACGGGGCCCCCCAAGGGTGTCCATGTCCCCCTCTTTAAGGGGACATTTGGGTGCCACCACTTCTGCCGCGACCACGTTAAAGCAAACCCACCTCTCCTCCCACTCCCCTTTATAAAATTAATTCATTTTAACCCCCCAGCACCAGGCTGCCGGCACTAATTACTGCTCTGGAAGGCTGAAGGACATACTTACTGGATAAATTCCTCTTAATCGTCCCCTGGAATTAGAAACACAGGAGGTCAGCGGGGTGTGCGGGGACACAGGCACGTTGCCGCCGGCACCAAACGAGACCCGTGGCAGCACCATAAAACACAACGTTTGCTTCGTGTGGCTGAGGCACCCACCTGTAGGGATGCCCTGGGAAGCCAGGTTTGCTCCCAGCACGCCAGGGCAGGCAACGCAGGAGGATTTGGAGCCCCTAAACCCATCACCTGGCAGCGCTGAGCCCGCAGCCACCCTGGCTGTAAACGGCTTACGCTCGTCATCTAAACCCAACGGGGGCAGCATCAAAGCCAAACCCTCACCTCCGATGGGCCATGGACTGATCCGAGGCAAATCATGCATGTTCAGCAGCCCGAATCCTCTCTCTCCCCGCACAGCACGGCTGCCTGCATGCAGGAGGAGCCCCCCAAACCCCTGTGGGGGACCGGGCGGGCACAACGCCCGCACCAAGGTGCTGCCAGGAGCAGAGGGAGGCAGGGAGGGAGCTTACCGGGCTGCGCCGCTGCGGTCAGCGAGAAGGGAGAGAGAACAGACACCTGGTGAGACACCGGGTCAGGGAGGGACGCCCGGTGCCACACCGAGCACCCCGGGGCCCTGAGCACCCCTGGGTGGCAGCTGGAGGAGGGGATGCGTTTCGTTTTCCCCTGGGTTTTCAAGCAGCCCCGCGCCACGGCACAGGCATCTCGCTCTGCTTACAAGAACCGCGGTGTCCACGCAGGCAGAGCTGACCCCGAAACATTTTGGGGCTCCCCCCATGCAGCACTGCTGGCGTACATGCACCCCAGGAAGCATCAAACCCATCAGACCCCACCCCTGCCCTTCAATGCTCCCAGACATGGGATTTTTGGCAACAAAACCCTTTGGAGCCCAGGGTTAGGGTGCGCCAGGAGCAGCTCCTGCAGCAGGGAGGGACCCCCTGCACCCCAAACAGCTGGGATTGCCCCATCTCAGGGCAGTCCCGAGCCAAACCCTCGCAGGGATGATGTGGCTGCTGCACCCAGTGGCACCACAGCAGGTATTGCTGCCTCCTGCTACGCGCTGAGGCACAAGGACACGTGCAGACCCCACTGGGGCAGCACTGCACCCTACACATCTCTTCCCAAACCAACCCCACGCCTTCACAGCAAACACAGCCGAGCTCAACCCAAAGGAAAGGGCCAAAAATGAAGGCCACGTGTCCCCAAACAACAGGGCTCGTTCCTCGCACCTCCCGCCCCACTCCTCGAGGCATGCAGAGCAGGCGGCATGCAGGCAGAGCACGGGTCGAGTCTGTGCTCAAAATGCAAGAAAAATAAATGCACATCTTACCGGGCTTTTCCTCTAAAAGAACAGAAAAAAAAAAAAAAAGAGAAAAAGTATTTTTATAAGGGGCTGGCAATGACAGGCTTTGTCAACGACAGCTTTGAAAGCTCCCAAAAATATCACATGGGAAGAGCCCCAAGCGGTGCCCCAGTGGCAGCCAGCGGATCCTGCCCAGCCCCAGCCTTCCCGGGGGAAGCACCAATTCCCCAGGAGCTTTCTGTGGGCTTGGCAACGCTGCCCTGGTTTGGGAGGTGAGACTGATTTTGTCTCACCTGTGCTTATATTTGCAATTCATTCACACTTCACATATGGGCTGGTTATAAACCCTGAACGGCTCCAGCTGGGAAGACGGAGAGACACCATAGCCCACGCTGAAGCCCACAGAAAACAAAACCCACAAATCTTTCCCCAGCTGAACAGATTGGGATGAGATGAGAAATCCCAACGAGCCTCAGGAAAATCAGCGGGTATCGGTGCTTGCAGCAGGGAGGAGACAGGGGACAGGTACCGGGCAGGGAGCATCCTTTAGCATCTTACAGCAGCACTAAGAAAACCCCACAGATGTGCTCCCTGAGCTAGGGATCAGGGCGAGCATCAAACGATTTATGTCCTGAATGACAACCAAACTGGGGAAAAGAGGAAAAGCAGGGCACGTAGTGCCAGGACATAGGGTGCCTGGAGGGCTGTGCCAGCCAGCGGCGCTCCTGGCACCACCCCGATAAACCCACGGCGCCGCTCTGCACCGAGCAGACCCCACTGAGCAGGGCACGAAGCCAACGCTCCCCACTCACACCCGAGGAAGAGACTCCCCGGGCTGAAGCACACCAAGCAGCCCTGCTTCCACAGCCCAGGAAAAAAAACAAAAACAAAAAAAAAAAACAAAAAAAAACAGGCACAGGGCACTCACCACGGGGGATGGAGAAAGTGCGATGTTGCCTACGGATGCCTTCAGCTCGTCCACCGTCGCCGCGCTCTTCAGGATGTCTTTAGCCTGCAGCGGCTTGATCTTGATGTTGAACTTCTTGTGGGCCTCCTCCTCCTCCTCGGACTCGCTGGAGGAGTAGAAGTGCTTGCCTCTGGTGGGTGCAGTGCAGCTAAGGAAGCTCCGGGCTGCAGAGGTGCCGCAGCCATCCCAAAGGCAAGCCTTGGCTCGGGGGCAAGGCACGGGGGGTTCAGGAGCACCCCTGCATCTCAGCAGTGATTCAAAAGCTCACATCTCACTGGAAAAATGGGGATTAGGTGTTCCTGAAGTGCTCATCCCTACCTCCGATGGCAGGAGCAGTGGCAGGGACAACAACTCCTGCCGTGCTGATTTCCTGCTGCACCACGTGTGGGCAGAAAGCACAAAAATTGGGGCTGGAAAGGCTGAAGTGGTGATGGAGCCTGGGCATCCCCCCCAGGCTGATGTCCTTCAGCAGCAGGAGAGGGAGAGCTCTGGTTTCCCACCCACCTCCTGCAGCTATGAGCAGGACATCGATTTCCTACATCTCCTACAAGCCCAGCACACGGACTGTGAGCATGGGCTGCACCTGGAACCCCTTGTCCCTTAATGGGGACGCGTTATGGACCCACAGCATCCAAAAAAGCAGAGCACGTGGGATCAGCCAGTGCCCACAGTGCTCCTCATGCCACAGCAGGGGACCAGAGGCAGCCAGAAACTTTCTGCTCTGCTGCCTCGGGCAGTGCTCTGGGGGAGATGGATCTGGCTGCAGAAAAACAGCCCCAAGGAGCAAAAAAGGAGAAAAAAAAATAAAGTCAGTGGCCTGCCTGCGAACCCCAGCTCCTCTTAGGGTTTACAATCCCACAAAGGATATAGCCTGGCTCCTCGGGCCGGATGCTGTACCCCTCCTCGTCGAGCTCCGGGGAGTTCTGCACGGGCACAACACGCGCAGGGTCAGGGACACGGCTGCAGGGAGCCCCGGCTGCTCTTTGCTCCTGCAGCCAGCGGTGCTGCAGCACAGCACCCACTGGGGCGCTGAGCAACTGCTCTGCAGACAAGCCCAGAGCTTTTTCCCCTCCCAGTTCTCATTTTTTTGTAAGCCAGGTTTTTCTCTGGCAAGCCTTAATGTCCTCCAGGCAGCAGTGCTCTCCTCTGCGTGACTGGCACTGGAGCCACCTGGTTCCTGGACAGGCTCACACAGCCTAATTAACGTGCAAACGCACACGATGCCTCGGTGCAAGGGCAGGTTTCCCTGCACAACTCTAAAAACATCTCCAGAATCGCTGTTTTCAGTGGGACTGAGACCCCAGGGCATGAGGACACGGCCCCGCACACCCACAGCCACCCAGGAGCCAAACCCGTGGCGCACACACACACAAACCCCATGGGACGAAGGGCCCTTGGGCACTTAC
Source organism: Aythya marila (assembly GCF_965140915.1). Classification (NCBI taxonomy): domain Eukaryota; kingdom Metazoa; phylum Chordata; class Aves; order Anseriformes; family Anatidae; genus Aythya; species Aythya marila. The sequence goes on along the minus strand of NC_139049.1, from coordinate 31,158,112 downwards.
ATATCTGTCCCAGTCGATCTCTGCATAAAATCCATTGGGGGCTCCATTACTTTTCTTCTGCAACAGATGGGAAAACGAGATTTGCACATTTTAAAATTAAGGATGATAAGATGACCGCAGCGTACCTGTGTTTGCGCATCCAGTGCTGGGACCACAACCTGCCCAGCACCAGCTTGCTTGGAGCCACCCCTGGCTGAGCACGTGGCGTTTCTGGAGGGGCAAGGAGCTCAGTGAGGGCAGCTCTGTGCCCCTGCCCAAGCTGGGTTTGGGGCTCACCACAAAGTCATTGCAAGTGGCCAGCCTGCAGCTGGCTCCCAAGGCAGGGTGCTGGCTATCCATCGCCTGCAAGAGCTGTGGATGCTCTCTGCTGGCCCCAAGCTCCTGCAGAAGCCACGTGCACTGGAGGCCAGCACTGAGATGGTGACCACAGTTCATGTTTTTCTATACAAGGGGCCGGCGAGGCTCAGGGCGATGCCACCCTGTGCTCAGCACCCAGGGGGATGTGCCCAAGGACAGCGCTGCCCACTCCAGAGGGACAGCAAAGCAAAAAATACAGACAAGTAAGACACCATCCTTTACTTCAGAGCTCGCAGTCATCACAAAATCACTGCCACGTGGCCGTGACCACCACCAGAAATGCTCTTTCCTCCCCAGCAGAGAAAGCACTGGCACGGGCCCCACCATACAGTGGCATTCCCGGGGCCCAAATATTGGCCTGACTCAACCTAAGTGGCATTTTTCTACGGCTTGGCTTTCTAACCCCAAATTACTCACTGCTCTCAACAAGCCCTGCGTAGCTGTAAACCCAGCAGTGTTCTCCTTACCGAGTTTTTTTTTCCTCCTTCCCGCACGCTGTCGGGTTTGCTATGGCAAGGTGGCTCAGTGGGATGAGGGCTGAGAGGCTGGAAGGGATTTGGGTTGGGCAGAAAGAGGGTTAACACATCGGGGGGCTGCTTTTCAACCTCAAAGCAAACAGCAAGGAGCTAGCAAAGGCTGTAGGGTCTGTAGGAGGGGAGGGTCTGGCCTGGCCCCCCCAAAAGCATGGGGTGCTTGGGGTGGGCGAGGGCCATATTCAGCAGTCAGGGTTTCCAGGAGTCAGGGCTGCCAGCCCTGCCACGAGCATCGTGGCAAGAATGTGCTAGAGGAGGAAAACTCAAACATTTCCACCATCAATGCCCCTGTCTCCAACACACTCGGTGGCTTCATTATATTAAAAAACCCTAAATTGCATTTCTGCTTCCTCCGGCTTGCTGGAGCACTGGAGACCCACCTGCCCTACAGAGATAAAAAGCAAACCACCTCGAAAACCCCAAATACGAGCATTATGGAGAAGGCATCAGCTGCTGACAAGGGCTGGAAATGTCATTTCAGAGCTCCAGCCCTGTTCTCCTAGGGGGTCCATTTCCAACTTGGGGATCGGGGCCACCCAAGGTCCCCCAGCCCCATCTATATGCAGCCCCGCTTCCAGCCATGCCCTAGCGAGCTGCCAGCTGGGTCTTCACTCTCCAAATTTAAACTTGGGTTTGCTAAACAGAGCATTTTTATTCAGTGCACAGTTTTGTGACACTTGGAAAGGTGTTTTTTTTTTTTTTTTTTTTTTATTTTTCACTGCTGAATAGAGCCTTGATCAAAGCACTACCTGAGCTGCAGACTTCTTTAATCACCAGTCCTTATCAGCCAGTAACAGAGGGCTTAGAGTGAGCCCAAAGCCAAGGATCTTGGGTCAGAGGTGGGAGGAGCAGCTCTCACTCTAAAGGAGCAATTTGGGACCCCAATTTCCATGTGATGTCAGACCAGACACCCCAGGTACCTGCAGCGCCCTGCGTGGTCTCTGGTGCCGGGCCAGCCAGGCACGCAGCACCACTCTCCCTGCTGAGCATCTCCCAGGGGTTATTTTAAGCCTGTGATGTCCAAATTTGCACAGCCCCAGCCTGAGCCCAACATACTTAACTGCAAGATTGAAGTCAAATGGCTGAACCCTTCCCCTCCCTGCCCAGCTCGAGCAGGGGCATTTCCATCCAAAACCAGTAAAAGCAGAAGTAACAACAGAACACCTATCCTCTTCTTTTCAGTTTAATATAGAAAACACAGCCATCAGAAACAGCTGAGGAGGCTGTTTTTCCTTTAACTCCTCGTACAGCAGATCTGCCCCGAGCCAACTGCGCTCAGGGGGAGCAGGAGCTAGGATTTCCTGCACGAAATCCTGACTTTTTTTTTTTTAAACAGCTTGTTACTGCAATGGACTTTGAAATTTTCTATATTAAAGAGGAGGAGAAGGTTCCCAAAACGCCCTCAGGGCTGGCAGAGGAGGAAGCCATCCCGCAGAGCAGCGCCGTGCTGTACTTACGATGCCGTCCCTGTCCGGCGACCCCCTGCAAGAGAGAGAGGCAGCGGGGTTAGCTCAACACAGCCAAGAGATGAAATGCACAGAGGGTTTTCTGAGGGCACCCACGGCAGCAACAGACCAAAAACATCATGGCTTTGCTTAAAAACAGATGTGAAAGCTGATGGAGCTGTGAGGGTGACAATCCCCAAACACTCACGGGCTTTGGACCTTGGGGTGAGCACCGCGGGTCCCGCAGCCACACGCCTGCCCGCGCTGGCCGAGGATGCCGAGTTATTTAGCCAAGAGCCAGATGTATTTATCAGAGCCAGACTGGCTCCTCACCTCCCACACAGCCCCGTGTTTATGCGTTGCCAGAGATTTTCCACAAATTAACGTCTGACTCACGGCCGCGCAGAAAATCTGAAGGGAGCTGCTGCCGGGCTGGGCCTGATTTAATGGAGATTAACGCCTCCCAGCAAACTTCTCCGTAAGGCAGCACGTCTGCCTGCCCTCTCACCCTGCCTTTAATCTCTGGCTTCCCCCACTGCGGCCTTCCCACCTGCATCTTATCACAAACACAGCAGCTTTCCCTCTCTCTGCCACCCTCTTTGGGGACGAGCCTCTCACCTCCCCGTGTTTCTGGGTCCCCCTTTGCAGCAGGCAGTGCCCACGGTGCTGGCACAGCCGGGCTCACTGCGCTGCAGCTTTCACACGTGAAAACCTCTGCACATCCTCAGGCAGCTGCTGAACAGCTCAGGAAAACCGATCCAGAACAAGAACACCATCGGGCTCCTGCAGCGCCAGGCAGGAAGCGCTCTGGGGAAGGTGCTGCCTTGGGACGTCTCCCAAAAAATGCACCAGGGACAGCCGAGGGTCTGGACAGGGCTCAGCACCCCAGCAGCAGTGCTGCAGCATCTCCTGCCCTGACGGGGCACAATGAGCCCATCCCTAACATCCCCCAGGGAGCAAAATCCCCTCCGGCAGCACAGGGAGGGAGCAGCCACGTGCCCCCAGCGAGCACCGTGCCACCGCTGGCCATCAGGGCTCCTGTTCTGATGGAATCTGCATTTAAAAAAAAAAAAAAATGCAGCAGACAGGAAAATCGGGAGTTTGTGCAGAGATTAACCTGCTGGACCTCTCAGAGGAGTAATTTGCCTGTGATCTCTGCTAACTGCCAGCACGCAGGGAGCCAGCTTTGCTGTCCCCACAGCATCCTCGCGTGCTGGCCCCTGGACGTGCAGGGGACATGGCTTTGATGCTCTCGTTGTTTTGAGACCTGACTGAAGGATCAGGGATGCTTCTGACGCAGCGAGCTCTCCCTGCCCTGGCACACTTCTCCCCAGCAGCACTGTGTGACGTGCTTCGTATCCCAGGGACTTACGTGGAATCGGTGTCCTTTTCTTTCTTGCGTATACCAAAGGCCTTCCTGGTACGTTTTTTCAATCCTGCGGATGGGAGGAGTACAAATAAGAACACAAATTAATGTTATGCTTCAAATAAATCCCCCAAGAGGCTCCTTATCCGATTGCCAGCTGTAAATTAAAGGAGGCCCAAGCCCAAGAAGTCACCAGCAGGACACTGCAGGTGGTGAGCACTTTGCTTATACACCAGCCCTTTGCTAAATGAACTCTCACTTGGTCATGGCACGCGTGGCTCTGGATTTCACAGCCCATGTTCCTGATCTGCCTGATAAATGCTGGCACACCAAGGAGGGGTTCTGGAGCATTTTAACCTTTGGCAGACAGCAGGGAGCCAGGCACTGCCCTCCTCCTGCCTAGGTGCAGCCTCGTGCTGCTCACAGCACCGCAACGCGCGGCCGCATCCAGCCCCCAGGGTCTCCGACTCTTTCAGTGCTTTTCAGTGGATTTCTCTGCTCTGCCTCCTGGTTTGAGCACACCCTCAAAGGGAAAATATTTCTGCTTTCCCTGGAGCACTCCTCCGGGTGCTGATGCAACGAGCACCACAAATGCTGCTCCTCAGCGGCGCACCAAAAGTCGCTGGGGTTGAGTTCTCACAGCACAGGGGAGGCTTTAGGCCCTTGATACCCTGTGGCTGGCTGTTTTTTGGTCCAGGGCAGGACCCGGTGAGGGTTCTCTGATGGATGGGGCTGTGCTAAGGGACCCAGAGGCGATGCAGCAGCCAGAGCCCCGCGCCTTGCTCCTGCCATCTCTCGCCTCCCAGCCTCCCCACGACGTCTCCAGCAAGTTATTAATAACCGGGGGAGATTTCCTCTGATCTCAGCCCCTAGAATAACTCCAGCCTCCAGACCCGAAGTAGAGCAGGGAGGGACGGAAAACCACAAAAATAAGTTGTTTGGCCTTATCTGGAGAAGAGCCTGATTTGGCTAAGTTCTGTAACCAAGCCTTCTGCTCGGTTACATAACGGGCCCACCATCTGCTTGGGATGTAGCTGTGATTAGGGAGAGGAAAGGGATATTTAGGAAGAGGCAGGACAAAGATGAGAGCCCCCTGGCCCTCCAGGCTCATTCCCAGCTTTCTGGGGGTGCTGAAGTCCCCTTGCAGAGATACCTGGGGGGGGGGATGCGCCACGGGAACACTGCAGGTTTGGGAGAGACGCGGGAGGAGATGGATTTGATGCTGGAACCGAGGAGGTGGCAGCAAGTGGGAGACGGCGGAGACGAGGCAGCAGGAGGAGCAGCACAGGAGCAGAAAGCAGAGCACGGGGGGCACCTGCCCTGGATTTCCCAGCCCCACAGCCACCCCCTGCTGCTGGCACCAGGACACACAGACCCCACAGCCCCACCGAGCCTCTCACTGAGCCTCTCCTTGATGGGAAGCCGTCGGCCACACCACGGGAGAAATACAAGTTTGTATTTACTGCTGCGAAGCTTTGAGCTTCATTCTTCAAAGCTGTGCAAACGTCTTCTACACCAGAAGATTTAGCAGCTCTAAAAGAAAAATCACCCAAATCTGGTGCCCTCCCCACTGCACCCCCAGGGTGGGGGCAGCTTCTGGACCCCAGCATCTTCTTGGAAGGAAAAGCCTTATGGAAGCAACACACACCTCAGGGAAGACATCAATGGCACCGTCACGGCCTCACACACTCCTTTTTGATGACAAAAAGCATTAAAACAAAGCCAATGAAATGTATTGATTCACTGCGCACGGGCTGAGCAGCACTAAAAATAAACGTGCGGAGCCTCGAGACCCAAAATACCGCTGGAGGAAGAGAAAAAGCAGCAGGGGGTGGGGAAGAAGAGGGGAAATTCCCATTAGGGTGCCGTTTGTGTGCACGCTCCTGCTCTGCAGCCGGGGAGGTGCCGGGGATGGGGACAAGGCAAAGCACCAAGGCCAGCCCCAGAGGCTGCGTGTGCCAGCCCTGCAGGGACAAATGGGCAAGAAAAAGGCAGATTTGGGGCTTTGGATGGGGGAAGATGGAAAGCAGGAGGCAGCACCCCCTGCTGCGGGCGGCCCAGGCACTGAGAAGAGGGAAATGGTTTGTCTTGGGGCTGGATTTGAGCCGTTCCCTGCTGCACACACACCTGTCCCCGATGAATTATCTCGCTGGGTCCAAAAATGGGGAAATTGGCTGCTTCAAAGCCAGCAGACTTGGGCTTGCTTTGCTGAAGAACTAACCCTCAGTTTGCTCAGCAAAATGAAAAGAGAGGCAGGACAAAAAAAAGCCCAAATCCCTCACGTCACACCCAGAGGACAAAGTCAAAAGGCAAATTAAACTCCAGGCAGGGAGTGCGTAACCACATCTAACCCCAAATGGGTGACCCTAATAGCAGCGCCTCGGCCCAGAACCTGGCTTGAGGCTGGTTTCACAGCCACAGCCCTGCACACCTCGTGCCCTGCTGCTGTGCCAAGCATTTCACGTGAAAACAAGCATGTTCTCCTGTCGGCCACCAGCCTCTCACCCTCCCCGGGTGACACAAATCAACCACGCCAGTTCTTTTTTTACCCTGGCACAGCAGGAGGGCAGGGGACACACGGGGTGATGGGGATGGGGAGAGCTGTGCCTTGCAGCAGGAGCAAGGCTCTCCAGACTGACACTCACCTGCCCTGGGCTTCCAGCGAGGAGGATTGCCTAGACCTGAAGGTATTTGGTGGGGACAACCTTGGAGATCTCACGGGTGGGGGCCCAGCAGCATCCCAGGGCAAGGACAAGACCCAGCACCCTCCCCACAAGGGCCAAGTCTGCATTTGGACCCCCCAGAAAAGTTCAGTTTCCTGAAAATTTATTGGAAAACCCTTCAAAAAGCTGCAGGAGGCACCTGTGCAAGCTTCCTTTGACACCAAAATGTGGCAAAGTTAGGTTTAAGTGATTTATGTCACTGAGCCCTTCTGTGTGGCTTTAGCATGGGGGGCTGCTAAGCCAGCTTTGATAGCGAGCTGCCCGGTCACTAAAATTCCCTGCTGTCTATCTATGAATTAATTTTAGCCTGTTTGGCTTCCAAAACACTGAAAATATTCTTGTCTAGTTAGCAAATCCCACACGCATACCCCCAGATAGGCTTCCACACACTCACAGCAGTTTCCCCACGAGGCAATGACCCACCGAGGGCAGAGGGATGGTGGCCTCACGGCCACTTCTGTCCTCCCCTGCTGCAGCAGGGCATCCGCACCCACAGCGAAAACAAGAGCAGGCAACAGGCTTCCGAAACAAAGCTTCAAGAAATTTGATCCTCACCAGAAATATGACTTGGAAGTAAAAGCTGTTTTGCTGATGGGCTAGCTGCGATGGAGAGCCTGCAGCAGAGCTGGGAGCAACTCTGAGTGGGGTAAAACCTCGCTGGCACTGCTCCTGCATCATTTTCTCCTACGGTGGATGAGGTTGCTCTGGGAGCTGGGGAAGGGAACGTGGTGGTAGCGGGCAGAGGCAGCACCAGGGCCCTGCTTCATTCAGAAACGGGGCCCCTTTCTGTACCAGGAGGGTAAGCCAGCCTCGGAGCAGGTTGTGGTGAGCCCTGCCAGAGGAGATTTCCTTGCTAAAAATACACGGTATTTTGGCTGCTGGATGCACAGGGGGAATAAGGCAGCTCCTGCGACCAGGTGTCACCCTGGGGCTTGCACTAGCACTGCAGCAGCATCCCCTGCACACACACACAGGCTTCTTTAAGCCCTTCTGGAGACAAAAACCCACAACTGTGCCTTACGCTGGCCCTTTGCCTTAAAGCCCCGATTGAAGCCACATCTGTGCCCGCAGCACACCCCGCACATCTGCAGGCCCTCAGGAAACCTCTTCAATGGGATTCAACCATCATCATCTATAGGGCACAGTGCGAGGACCTCTAGATGGGCACACAAAACCCACCAGAGGCTAAAAACAGCTCTTGGCTCCCTGCAGAGGGGTCCAAGGGCTGCACGGCCAGGGCTCTGCACCCATACCCGGCTCGGCGCGGCCAGCTGCCCACAGGCACTCCATTTGGGGAATATTTAAGGTCGGGAGGATGTAAATAATTGCTCAGACATTATGCTCTAACCTCAGAAAGGCAGCCACAGGAATTGCTCGCTGCCCGCTTGCCCCAGAAATCAGGTCTCTGCTATCAGCTCGCAGGGAACCGCAGGACACAGGCGTCCCCGCCAGCGCTGCCGGCACCTCGGGCACACAGTTGTGGCTTTCATTCGGGGCTGGCACGCGCACAGGAATGCCAGATGCACTTGCAAAGGTTGCTGTGCTGTGCGAGCAGTTCTCCAGGACAGGCTCTCCCTCCCAGGGATGCTCAGATTCCTGTTTTTAGGGTTTGTTTTTTTTTTTGGGGGGGGTTGGTGGGGATCCGGCACCGAGCAGCCGCAGCAGGGCACCCAGCAGCTGAGGAACCCAATAATTGTCCATGAGGAGATGGATTTTGCAGCCATGTAATTACACAGAACAAGGGGACAAAGACCAGCATCATCCTTTCCTGGCCATGACACTGGCCTTACACCCACCCCATAACTCCTGAGGCCAAGGCCACCCAGCTGCAGACACGCGTGACCCTCCACAACATCTCATCCCCAGTTTGCCACCAGATTTTGGTTGTGGGGCTGTCACCCCATGCCAGGGGGGGCACACTCGGTGAGAACCTGCTCAGGTCAGGGCTTTGGGCACCAAGGCTAACAGAATTGGCCCGTGAAGATGAAAAGCTCAAGCGTGAGATGTGAATGACCAAAATCCTTGAGAATTAAGGCAGTTAAAGTTTAAAAGACTGTACAATTAGACTGATTTGGGCTGGAAGGGACCTTTCAGACCCTGGCCTCCTTTGGAGCTGCTCCAACAGCTCCATGTCCTTGTGCTGGGGGCCCAGGGCTGAGCACAGGCTCCAGGTGGGGTCTGACAAGAGCAGAGGGCAGCGATCCCCTCCTCACCCTGCTGCTGCTGCCTGGGATGCCTGCAGCTATACACACACATTACCTACGATTATGTGAATATATCCTATTAATGTTATATAGCATATAAATGATATATAACCATTAACGTGCATATGTAAAAGATGAAGATTTACACCCAAAACCGAGCACAGCGTGGCACTCCCATTAACTGCCTCATCCCTCCCGTGCTCTGCCATCAAACACTCAGCTTTTAAGGAGCTATTAACTAAAAATAAGCAGAGGAGACCTGACCCAAAAGAGAGGCTGCATTGCCAGGCACCTCACACAACAGCCAAGCCTCTTCCCAGCAGCTGCTGCCCCGCGGAGGAGCGGTGCTACAGGAGGGAGATCGAGGTCCCGGGTGCAAGGAGCTGTGCAAACAGAGCACCAGTGACCTTATTATTAGTCACACTGCCTTCTTCATCTTCTGTGCTAGAGCTAAAGCCAGGCCAATACCCCACTAAATTCAGGAAGCCATACTACATCCCTGAAATCACCCCCTTACAGGTTTGGGAAGGCACCCTCGGGGGGCTAGAAGTGCCCCAGATGAGCCCATTTCAGGCATATTTACCAACATCACTGGCTCCCAGAAAACCCCAGTGACAAGGCCATGAAAAAAAGCCACCATAAAAACAAAAAAAAACAACTCCCAGATAAGCTTGTTTATGAGGCTTACAGCATCTGAGGTAGGGGCAGGATTTAGGATGAAGCCCACCCATCTGAAGTGGCCGTGTGATGCTCGGTGTGATGCTGGAGGTGCTTTGAGGCACGCACAGAACAACAAATGCCCACTGACACGCACACGCTTGAAAGCCTGGCACCCATCTATTATTAATTAGCTCTAATAACAGGGTGCATCCTGGATGGTTTCTCCTTCAGGTCCTGCAGATCTGGCTCTAGAGAGGAGCGCCGCACACAGCGGGATGCGCCCCACTGCTGCACAGCCCCCCTGGCACCGTGCCCCCTGCCCTCCCACCCCATCCCATGCTCCTGATGCCCACCCCGAGCACGTCTGCTCAATTCCCTGTGGCCTGGAGGTGGGAGGCTTTAGGAAATAGCCCACCCTCCATTCCTTCAAAAACTCTCCAAAAAAAAACAACACAGGAAAACATGCACAAAAACTAGACAAAATCCCCCCAAATGACCAAGAAGTGCCAGGGGTGCACAGAAGTGCTCGGAAATGTGAGAGCCCAGCCAGCAACTTGCCATTGGAGAGTTTGAAAAATCATAATTATTGTGCTAAGAAAAACGTGCCAAAGTCAGGGGGCTTCTCCGAGGCTGGCATGGATAAGGAACAGAGCCGCGATAAGATGGGCTGGCTGCAAAGTGTGATTTCCCCTGTACTGGTTCCTAACACCACCAATATATTCATGTTTTCTGTGTTTGCTCTGGTAGCAGGCAGGTTAAGTCCCCATGGGGTTGTTGGGGTTTTTACCAGCACGTGGCTGTGCCCAGCCCCGGTGCTCCCACGTGGTGCTGGATCCCGCGGCACCCAGAGGGCTTTCCTTCCTTCGCAGCCTCCCCCTGCACAGTTAGCAGCTGTGAAACCCAAAACCCCTAAAACCAACCCCAAAGTTAAAGACGGGCCATCCTGCGGGGCTGACCATGGGGGAGCAGCATCTGCGGGCGTTCTGCAGGCCTTCCTCCTCTGCCAGGGCACCAATAAAGAAAAAAAAAAAAAAAACACAAAAGCCCCTTAACTGAGCTCCCACACCGCCCACAGCTTGGGCACAGGCACCCAAGGAGGTGCCTCTTGCTCACCCTGAGCTGCTTAAGACCCTGGGGTGAGGACTCAAGAGGGGCATGCATCTGATTTAACCTTTTTTTTTTTTTTTTTTAAAGCATCTTTAAAGTTTTCACACTGCTGGTGCACCAGGCAGTGGTTTTGCCCCAGCAAAGACTCTGATTGCTGCGTTGGGCTCCAGAGATACCCAGGGCACATTTTAAAGCAGGACCCACCAAATGGATGCTTTGCAAACCTTCATCACATGTACTTATTGAATTTGGCTTTACTTTCTACCCTTTCCACCCAAAAAGCCTCATCTATGGAAATCCCGGTATCCCTCATGGCCAATACTGGGAAGTATTTCCAGGCTTAACCCAAACTTTCCCCAACTCCCAGGGTTTGGGTGGTGTTTTGTTGCGTTTCGGAGCCAGATCCCTTCATCCCCTCCCTCCTTTACTAAGACCTATTGAGAAACACGCTGCCAGAGGTGGGAAACCCAAACCAGGCTGGCCAGCAAGGTTTGTATGGCCAGAGCTTGGCTGGCTTGTACAGCCGGGCCAGCAGCACCCCAGCCACCCCATACACCCCCAAATGCTCCACATGCATCCTACAAGTCCTACGAGGCCTTTCTGAGGACCCTGGGGCCCAGGAGGGGCTTGTAAGGGGGAGACCCCAGCACATCACCACAGCTTGGCCCCACGGGGCAGGGCCATCCCTGCAGGAGGCATTGCCTCCCCTGGCACAGCCGTGGCCCTTCCATCTCCCCCCGTTGGAGCTTTCCGAGCGCCGCGCGGCATCTGCGTGAGTGACGTGTTGCAGCAGTGGTTTCAAAAACTTAATTAAGCCGTATAAAATACCTTCAGTGTGTTTGAGATGCAGCAGATTAATTAAAAAAAAAAAAAAAAAAGAGATCAATACACCCCTTTGTTCTCACGCACGGATGTTTGCCTCAACAACATCACCGGGTGCATTCGGAAGGTCCAGAGCCCACGGCGGGCTCCCCAGCACCTCTCCAGCACCAGCTCCTGCCCAAAGCCAAATGCCAGCACCCCACATCATTTTGCCATGGGTTATTTCCATTTTGGTGTTTCAAAGGTGAGGATTTCAGCCCCTGCTGCTGGTGGCCCCATCCCACCTGGCCAAGTGGTGCCCCGGCGCCATGCAGCACACACTGACCTCCTGGGACAGTGTCATCGATGTGGATTTTGGTTATACACCTTGAGTTTTGAATGTGTGTCGAGAAACACAGTGTTTAGAAACATAACCATGGCTTTTTCTCCCTGCCATCGGCTAGAAAACGCTCTATATTGGGTTCAGAACAAACAAACCGCAAGCCCTGCATCCCCCCGAGAGGCCAAGAGCCCCCGTTCCCAAGCAGGATCCCAAACCAGCCCCACAGCCACCCTGTGCCACCAGCACAGGGGCACCAGCACACACAGCCCCAGCGTGAAGCACTCCACAGGTCATTTCACAGAACCACTGAGGTTGGAAAAAGACCTCCAAGATCTGTCCCAACCATCCCCATACCACCAATATCACCCACCAAACCGTGTCCCCAAGCTCCACCATTAAATATCACCACCGAAATCCCTCCAGCCCGTTTGGCACAGGGACCTCTCGCAGCTTTCCAAGTTTCAGACCAGTTCGAAGCTGGGAGCACTAGAAACCATTCCTGTGTTAAAACAGAGCATCTCTGCAAGGTGTCAGCGCTTCAACAGGGCATCGGTCACCGAAGTCTCGCTATTCCCCAAATAGAGCTGGCTTCCAACTCTTTAAAAATTAACCAGAAGCATTAATTATTTCTTCTCACTCCATTTTCTCACTCCCATCCCAGGTTCCCATGCACATCAGACACACCAGGCAGGTAACGGGGCACTTCTCCTGCTTTTCCCAAAGGGGAGACCTTTCCACGAGGCGTGATTCCGCCGCCAGCAGAGCCACCAAAAAAAAAAAAAAGACACTAAAAAAGCATAAAACCAGACCCAACCCTTCCTCGCACACAGGCACAGCAGCAGCGAGCACACAGCACGCACTGCAGCAGGCCAGCTTTCATTTCCCTGCATTCATCCCTCCTGACACGTCGGCGCCTTCGAGAGGGGCCCTGTTAACGGCACCTTCCCCACGGCCACAAACACGTCACGTGCCACGGCTCAGGATTAAAATCTCCTAATATTGATGATCGTTAAGGCATGAATAAGGCACCGAAGGACAGCAGTGCCCGTTTCCCTCGCAGCAAGGAGTCAAGAAGCACGAGCAGCCATCCTGTGCTCACACACGGTGCTGGGTTCCCAAGGTGAGCCGAGCATCACCCACCGGCACCGAGCTCCCTTCCCGGCTGGTCTGGGCATGGCCACATGTCCCAGGCCCCCATCACCACCCAAAAAACACGTCCCCAGCCCCCACGGCCACCCGTGCCTGCAGGGGCTGGATGCTGCTGTCTGGGCACATCGCACCAGGCAGGCCTCCGGCTCGGCCAAGGGGCCGTACATTAAAATAAATCACCTGCATTTTGAGCTTTTTTTTTTTGGCCCTGAAGGCCAAGAGCTCCCCTGCTTGAAGCAAATTAAAACAAAAAAAAATATCTCCCTTCCGTGGCATCTTGCTCAAGAAGGCATAAAGGAGAGGTTTGCATACGGCCGAGATGGATGACACAGGTTAAAATCTGTGTAAGAAATGCCCGGGGGCTTTTCCCACGCACGACCAGACGCGCATTCTCCCAGCGCTCCCCGGAGCATCTGATGCCCGGAGCCCATATTTCCTCCTCGTTTCCTTTTCCATTCCAATAAGCCTCAAAGCAGTGTCCCCCCCGCCTCCACCCCTCCTTTCCCAGAGCCTGCAGCTCCAAGCCAGCAGCACTGCATGGCAGGAATCGCCTTCAGCCCAGCATCCTCGCTCCCCGCCGGAGCGATTCACATCCACACCGCCGTGCTACGGAGGCACTGAGTCCCATCTATCGCCAACAGGCCCCTGGGCTGTGCGGGCAGATAGCATTTAAAATCATCCTCTGCATCACACCGGGGGGAACAAGCAGGTTTCCAAGCAGGGGATGAATTCCTGCTCGCCGGAGCGGCCAGCACCGGCCCCAAGCTCCCTGCCCGGCTGCTGCCCCCCAGCACGGGCACAGCGCTGTGAATAATCCCCCGGGCTCGGCATTACAGCACCCAGCAGCTTGCTGACAGCAGGCAGGGAGCTTCAGCTTAGGGGGAGGGGAGTTTTGTTTTTTTTTTTTTTTTTTTTTAAATCATCCTTATTTCGATTTTCTGAAAGGAAAAGGTGAAGGATGCACGCTCCCGGGTTCAACGCCTTCTTCTTCTCCCCCACCGTTGCCTTCAAAACTCCGGCGATCCCAAAAGACATGCTCAGATCATCACCTACCTTCCATCATGGTGGCAGAATTGCATTCCTCAATTTCCAAGGAGCCTGAAAAAAAATACAGGAGAATACAATCCCGGTTACCAGCTGATTAACAGAAGCCCTGAAATCAAACGCCTCCGATCCACGGCTTGTTTAGCTGCCAGAACAAGGGGAAAAAAAAAAAAGAAAAAGAAAAAAAAAAAAGAAAAAGCCAGTGCTAATGCCGAGGGCAGGCCATGGATGCTGCTGTGGCTGTATCACCTCCAGGATCACCGGAGGATGCTGAGAGAAAGGCAGGATGAGCCAGGCTGAGCTCCGGCGCTGCCCCCGTCCCTCCCGCCCCACATCTCGTCACATGCGCGCTGGCTCCCGAGCCCTGCCACAATGCCCCCGGGAGCGCACCAACCTATTTCCCATTTTTTCCCCCCCACTTTCACCACCAAAAGCAGAACCCCTTCTCGTACCTCGTGACGCACTTCCCCTCCCCGTAATCCTATTGCAGCAGCTGGGGGAGCGAGATTAATTACCCGGCGCTGTCAGATTAGGAGAGCGCTCCAGCAGCGGGCGGTGGGGCTGGGCAGGGGGGAAAAAAAGCAAAATCCCCCCCATGCACCAGGGCCGCACACCCACGGCTGCTCGGCCCTCGCCTCTCCCGCAGCCACCCGAGGCAGAAATCGATGGGGCTGACGTCACGGCACCGCTCGCCCCAGCAGGGTGACGGGCAGGGATCGCTCCCCGCCGCCTGCCGGAGCATCGGGGACCTCGTCTCCCATGGGGATCAGCCAAAGCGGGGATAAGAGGTGCCGTGAAGGGCAGGAAACCACGCTGCACCCTGACCCCAAACGCCCCAGGGCCACAAAGTACCACCCAGAGCTACCACGGGGCACCATGCACTGCTGGGATTACCCCACAAAAATATAAATTTGGGATTTGCACGCAAACACCACCTCCAAAAGTTTTTTTTTTTTCTTTTCTTCTCCTGGTAAAAATTATGCCTTAAAAATCCTTGCACCTTGCCCTGAAGCAGACCCAGCCCCACATGCTCCCCGCTCCTATGAGGGGCTGGGGGACGCAGCCCCATCCCCAGGCTGGTACCAGCACCCTGCCACACCTGGGAGGGGGATGCTGCCCCGTGCCACCCCCTCAGGGACACCCCCATTGGGAAACATGATTATAGATGCCACTAAGGGCTGCAGATGCAAAGCCACTGGGATTTGGGGCTTGGGTGCAACCCTATGGAAAGGTCCATGGGCAGCTCCAGAGATGTTATTTAAAAATTAAAAAAAAAAAAAAAGGGGGGGGGGGCAAATAGCTTTAAGGAAATCCACAAATTTGCTGTACATGAATGGCAGATGTGAGGGGATGTGATGAGAATAAAAGATTGCAGTATCCGTGGGGTTGGTGAAGTTACCCTCTGCCTGCAGTGGGAGCTGACCCCAGCCCCTCAACCCCATAGCACCACCCTCAGGCTCCGTCCTAGCCTGAGGGTTGTCTGGGATTGCCCCTTTGAGAAGCTGGGACACCGATGGGTGCAGCATTTTTGCTGTTATAAAAATAATGAAGAAGCACAGCTGGATGCATCCATGGGGACGCACCCTTGGGGACACCCTCACCCACCCCAGGCAGGTGCCCACAGGGTTCACCTGCCACAGGGGGCATTTATCACCCACCATCCACCCCAGCAGCACTGGGGGTGGAAGGACGGGTGCCCAGCAGCTTTGGGAGACCTTGCTGTAACCTATGAGGGGTACAGCCCATCTAGCACTGCTCTACTGCTCCCCAGGTCACCTCACATGGCTCCTCTGCCACCACGAGGCTCCTCGCTGCCGGTCCCCAGTCCCAGCACTCCTCCAGCACCACCCCAGTGCAGCTGGGGCAGGATCTACCCCACACCTCACTGCTCCTCCTATTTTATCAGCTCACACCACGGGCTCACCCACAGCCCCGGGGCTCCCCAGAAGGCCAAACAGCCCCAGTTTATCTGCAGAAAAGGGCACAAGCGTTTTAAATAAGCAAGGGATCACAGTGGGATGGCCGGCAGACTCTCCAAAATAACATCTATCCCAAAATTCATACAGCTCTTCCAAAGCAGAGGAACCACAGCCACCCAGCACCCCAGGGTTGTCCCTGCAGGACAGTTCCTGTGGATATCCCTGTTGCAAACTTGCAGCTGTGACTTGCTACAGACCCATCAGAGCCGAGTAACCCTTAACCGAGTTATCTTTGCTCATTCCTCACTCGGGCACTGAGTTATGGCAGCCTCCACACTGTGCTGGCGTACAGGAGTGCCAGAATGAAACCCATGGCTTATTGTGCAGCGTAACGTGGCACCTGTGGGGTCCCATGGGACACCTGGCCCAGAGGCACGGAGCTGATAAAGCATCCCCATGTCTCCCATTCCCGTGTCTCCCATCCCTGTGTCCTCCTGTGGGCAAAGGCAGCCACGGAGCAGGGCCCCACAGAGGACACCACAACCCTGCCCTCCCACAGCCCCTTCCCATCACCGCAGGAGGAGGGAGCCAGACCCCGCTGGGTGCACAATGGGCTGCCATGTGTAAACATAAACAGGGGAAGTCAGCCTCAAAGGAGAGAATAAGGAGGCAGAAAATGAGTCACAGCAGCGCATTACTCATACCGGAGCAGTCATGCTCGCGCCGCATGTGACGGACGATCCCGGCGCGTCCCCGCCACGGGGCAAGGTGCCCCCGCACCCCTGGGTGAAGGGATTTGCTAAATAAAGCTCAAATCCACCAGCCTCATCCCTCTCAGGGCACAGCCCCGTAAATCCCGCAGCATTAACAGCGCTAACGGGCAGCGGTGAGTCGGTGACAGGTCCACGCACCTGCCTCAACGACCCACCACACGAAGCCTAATGGGGCATTTCACTGAAAACAAGTCCATGGGTTTCTCTCTGCCAGGTGGGGACACAGCTGAAGAGGCCAAACAGCCTGTGAAGCACTGATTAGGATTTGGGGATCTCTCATTAATTAGGCTTTTGGGCTCTGACACCAGGCCCTGTGCCTCCTCTGCCCATTGCGCAGGGTAGGCCGCACGCAGGGCTGTGGTCAGGAGCCATTGCACGCAGGCTGCCTCATCAGGATTTAGAGACTGTGAACATTTGTGCCTCGCTGCGAGGCAGCTGAAAAATACCAAAGCCTTTTATAGGCTGCCATTTGGGCTTTGATACGGTGACATTTTCAGGCTGCTTGCTCCAAATGCCTCCTCCCAGCGTGACAAGGGGGGAGGCTGAAACACTGCCTCACTGGGAGAGTCTCAAGGGGCACAGGGCACGTTTGGTGGTGGCTGGGTGCTTCCGAAAAGATGGGGCACCTGGGCACATCACGTGGGGCTGGAAAAGGCCATAACACAGAGGTGCTACTGGGCTCGACCTCACACATTGCATTCTCTGCAGCCAGCAGTCCACATCCTCATCAGGATTGTGGTGTTGCTCCTCGTGTTGAGCACCTCCACACCCAACAAGGAGGAGGACTGTTACCATCTGCTCTGCTGGTTTTTGCCCCATTTATCCCATTCTGCCCCCACAAAAAGAGCCGCTGGGACCTTCCCAGCCCAGTGAGCAAGGAGAGGAGCTCAGGAGCAAGCCCTCACTGTGCCCTAGCACCAACTACAGCCCTTTGGGGGAATACAGGCCAGTGTGGTGCTGCTCCCCCACAGCAGCAGAGAAGCTGTGTTTGCCGTACACTTCAACAGAGCTTCACTGCTTGAGGCTCTGAAACCACAGCCCAACATGCAGGGCCCCAGCCCCCCGGCCCCGCCAGCCCCCGCACCCTCTGCTCGCTGCCTCCTGCCCTGGCTGGCACCCGGCCCCGCTGCACACGTGGGGAACCAGCCCCACGGGTTGCACAGCTGCACCCTGCCCACGCCGGGGCCCTGCAAGCGCTCCTTGTGCTGCTGAGGAGCCCCCAAAACACCCTGAGCACCGCAAAGCATCCCCTTCACCCCCAGCACAGGCTGGGGATGGTGGCAGCAGCACCCCACAGGGCTCTGATGGGCTCCCTGCTCCAGCACCACCCATCACAAGCATTGCACGACCAAGATCAGCTCACAACCAACACAACATGCCAGGGCACCCACCAAGCAGACGGCTGCATCCATCCCCATGCACCGGCAGCACCCGCAGTGCCCATTTGGCCAGCAGCTCCGTGCTGGGCAGCAGCAGTACCGGGGTGCAGAGCTCCAGGAGCAATTGAATGCTGCCAGAGCAGCCTCTGCCTTATTTAATGGCTCTCATGCACACGGAGGTAATTAGGCTGTGCCCTGGGGCGCTGGAGCACCACGGGAGCCCCGTGCACACCCTGCCAGCAGCTCCCACGGCCACAGATCGAGCACACATTTACCAGCAGCACCAAGCTCCCGGCCAGCACTCACCTGCCTTGTGCCCCCGCTCAGTTTTGCCCCCACTCGTGAGGAGGCCAAACCCTGCAGGTGGGCTCCCCAGCTTAAATCCTGCCCGGGCCCGATGGGATGAGGCGCAGCTGCGGCCCCACAGCCGCGGGGGCTGCTCCTGCCCTGCCCCAGCCCTGCCCCAGCCCTGCCCCAGCCCTGCCCATGGCGCTGAGCGGGGCTGGAGCCAGAGCCACAGCCCCACAGCCCCCGGGTGGCACAGGCCTGGCAGCGAGGCTGTTGTGCCTTTTTTTTTTTTTTGGTTAGAAAGAAGGTATTCAGGAACATGGAAAAAAAAATCCCCATGTGAATGATGGGTGTGTGTTTTCACGGACGGCAGCGCCGCCCCACAGCACACGTGTGTGTGCTCCTGAGCATTGCCCAGCCTGTTTCGGGGCGGTATCGCCGCCAGCATCAGCCCGGGTGTGATTTGGGATGGAAAGCGCCCTCCCCGTGTGCCCCACGTCGTGCTGAGCAGCCCCGGCAGCAGGGGGAGCGGGGATGAGCCCAGGCAGTGCCTGGCCCCTGGGAACCCAACAGCCCCATTTCATGCATTTCTGCCCCAAGAAACACCACATTTGAAACGCTGCACGCCAAGGTGAGAAGCAGAGGCTCAGCAGCACGCAAGGGGTTGGGTTTTAAATCCAATGTAAAACCTACAGGAACAGCATTTTGAAGGGAATTTGAAGAAACTTCATGTATTTGGGCGCTGCTCCCCGGCCCCATGAGAGGCTGGAAGTGCTGCCCCGTGCCCTGGCCACAGCTGCGCCCATGCCCATGGGCAGGCACCGCTGCCAGCACCAACAGCCCGCGCTAAAAGCTTCTGACAGTTGCCTGCCTCGAGCTGTTTTCTTTTTTCTTTTTATTCTTTTTTTTTTTCAGGAAGGTTTCCACCGAAATAGCTCAGCTGAGCCTAAAGAATGAGGTTATGGAAAAAATACATATCTGAACAGCGTTGAAAATATTTGTGCTGCAAAAGCCTCCTGCCTCTGCTCCTGGGGCGTGCTGGGGGGATGTCGGGGCTGCCTCACGTTTCGCTGCGGACAGGTCCCCGTGGGTGACAGCGAGGGAGGTGACAGCCCTGGCCCTGTGTCTCCTGCACCCGGCGTCAGCTGGGAGGAGCGCAGGTGCCCGCGGATGTGCTCCAGGTGATTGCACCCCCAGCCACCAGTAACATGGCCTGAATTTCCAGGGAAGAAACATTTACCCCTCCCTTGTAAAAACAAGATTTTTCTGCAAGATCTGCCTATTAAGACCTTATAAAAAAGTATCAGAGCTGAAGGTGGTGCCTGTTGGCGGGGAGGAAGAGGAGGCTGGAGAAAAATAAGCAGGGCTGCGCTTGTGCAATGGGGTGAAAGGGTTCTGTTGGGTGCGACTGGCTGCGCTTGCACATGGCTGAATGAAGCCTTGAGCTCCTTCAGAGCGAGCAGGAGCAGTGCTGGGAGCGGGAGAGAGCAGGGAACAGGAGGGGCTGTGCGGGGAAACGGCTGTGCAAAGGGGCAAAAAAAGTGACGGGTCCCAAAATGAACTCCCTGGGGATGGAAGCAGCCGCCAGCTGGGTGCAGGATCCAGCTGTGGGCATTGGATCCAGCTGTGCTTGGGATCCAGCTGTGTTTGGGATCCAGCTGTGTTTGGGATCCAGCTGTGCTTGGGATCCAGCTGTGCTCGAGCTCCAGCCACACAGGATCCAGCTGTGCACGGCCCCATCTGTGCACCCCTCCTGCAGCACAGGCCCCAGCTGCGCGCTCCTCCACCTGCGCATGGCCCCGGCCTTGCGGGACCTCAGCGGGGGCACAGCTCCAGCTGCTTGGGGCCCTCTCCAGCTCCATCTGTGCTGACCCCACTGTATATATCCCAGCCATCCGTCCCCACCGCGGGTGTCCCTGCTGCATGTGTGGTGGCTGGGGCTCGGCAGATGGAGCTGTGCAGCTGCGCACGGCCGCGCGGGCAGGCCGGGGCTGGCTGCGGGGCTGCAGCGGGCTGAGCCCTGGCTGCCACGGCTGCTGCGTGGGTGCAGGAGCAGGGTGCGGGAGCGCCGGGGGCGGCTCTGCCCACGCTTGGCACAAACGTGGGGCTGCAGCGCGGCGGGGCCCCCGCCTCTGTCCCGCGGGGCTGCGGTGGGACGCAGGCGGAGCTGCGTGGGGGGCACCCAAGCCGTGGCACGTTGCGCCCCGAGGGGCGGCGAGGGCGTTCAGGCTCCAGCAGTGGGGTGGGGGGACATGGGGACACTGTGGGTTTGTGTCCTGCTGCCCGTGCTGCGCCCCCCCTCTTGGCACATCCCTGTGGCTGTGTACGACTGGGCTGATGGTAACAGTCCTGGTGTGAAGGGAGCAAGGGGACGGCAGCCCTGGTGTGCATGGGGAGCCCCATGCTGTGCCCATGGGTCCTGTTCCTGGGTGCAGGGAATGTCCTCAGGCTGGTCCCAGGGCTCAGCCCCCCACCAGCACCGCTGCAGAGCCCTAAAATGGGGCCAAACTGTGGCTGGGGGGAGCAGCACGGCCCGGCACACCCTGCCTGAGCATGGGCAGCATTTGGTCCCTCGTGCACCATGGCCAGCTGGGCACGGCACGAGTCCTGGTGCTGCCACCGATAGGTTTTGGGATGGGAAACACCAACACGGGCGGCTTCCTGGCCAAATCTGCTCCAGGCAGGCAGATGGGGATGTCCTGTGTGGGCTGGGGGTGTGCCGGCATCTCAGCAGGTGCCAAAACGGCATCAGAGGGACCCGGAACAGGGACTTGTGTGGGTGACAGCAGGGCCAGGACGCCTTCGGGATGGGGAGCTCCGGGGGACAAGCTCCTCGGTCACGGTGTGGTCGCAGCCCTGTGCTCAGCCCCATGCCAGCACCACCTCCCTGGCACCGAGGCTCGTTGCCACTGGGCTTGGTTCCAGCGCCGCGGGCACGATAAAATCTGGGCTTTGTGCACCAGCCCCGAGCATCTTCCTGTTTGTGAGTGCAAGACCGTCAGCGCTTGGGGTTTTCGTTTCTTTTTTTTTTTTTTTTTTTAATCTGTAGGATTTTTAGCTGAGCACTAAGCCAGTGGCACCTCAATCACCTAAATCCTTGTGGCCAGCAAAGCGCCTCCAGCTCTCGGCGTCGTTTGCAGGTCCCCGGGGCTGAGTCCTGCCCTGCCAGCTGCTCCCGTCCCGCCGGGGAGGACACGGCGCCACGGAGCTCGGGGCCCCAAGGCAACCTGCCGACCCTAAGGCAACCTGGGCATGGCCTAAACACAACCAGAAGAGGATGGAGGCCGAGCAGACATTGCAAGGGAAGCACATTCCTGGAGGTGGTCCTGCTGCTTGTTCATAGTGGGGGCAACTGCCCAGCGCCCTGCAGCCGGGGGCCTCGGTGCAGGGACCGTGTTCCTGTCCCTTGTCCCTTGGTGAGGGGCAGCCCTGATGGTGTGGCACGATCCTGCAGCTGCCCTTACCCAGACAAGAGAACCACGGCCTCTGAGCCTCTCCTTCAGAAGAAACCCAAGGTTTTTTTGACACTTTTCAGGGGGTGCACACCTTGCGTGGCTCGGGGTGATGGGCGCCGGGTGCTGAAGGAAACTGCAGGAGCTGCAGTGGTGCAGCAGGAGTTGGGGCAGGGGGACGGCAAAGCACAGCCAACACGCAGCCTCGTCCCCTGAGGAAAGGAGGCTGAGTGAGCTACCAAGCAAGCCCGCACCTAAACTGGGATTTCCCACCCCCAAAATGGGAGGATTTGGGTTATTCAGCAGCAGAGCTGCCGGCAGGGCGCTTGCTGCTGCTGCTGAGGAGGAGAGAGAGGAGGCTGCTATCTCAGCGCAGAGCACCGCCACGCCGCATGCGTTCACGGTAAAGCTGCTGCCTGGCAGAAATGGGTCACTGGGAAGGAAAAAAAATGAAGGCTGGAGGGGGGCAGAGCCGGGTGGGAGGGTGCCACGCAGAGCGGCCGCACCCCGTTCTTCCCGGCCCCCTCAGCGGATTGTTTTTCCCTTCATCCGCCCACCGTGCCTGCGGTTTTGGGGGATCACCTGCACTCGCAGCTCCTTGCTTTCTGCCCTGGGATGGGTTCCCGGCCCCACAACCCGCTCCCCACCTCCGCACGTCCCGGCACGCAGCTCCCGGTGCTGCGGGGCAGAGCCGTGCGCGTGGCTGGCCGAGCGCGCCCGCAGCGGGGTAGGTGCAAACCGTGCGCATGGGCACAGCCAGCGGAACAGGGAAATTTGTACCAGCCCTGCCACGAAGGCGTTCATTAGTGGTTGGGATCCTGGCGAGCCGCGGCACCAAGCACCCCGGAGGCGCCGCTGCGGGGCAGGATGCGGCCCCGAGCTCGGCGGCGTACGTGCGCGCTCAGCTTTCGCGCCTCTCGCCAACCTGGAGGTCAGCTGCCATCGAAGCCCGCTTACAGCTGGGCCCGGGAGGCTTTGATGGAGGCTGGTTGTTAATTGCCGCTGCCATTAAGTGCTGTGTGGGAAGGAAGACGCGGCATCGGGGATCTGCGCTTTCAAGTGGCTTCGTTTCGGAGCCAGGAAGTCTGGGGAGAGCCCGGGGGAGCCCACGCCGCGCCGGCAGCCGGAGCACCTCGCCGCGCCGACGCAGGATCGGCCCCAAGCGCCGCGGGCACCTCGTGCAGCGCCCGCAGCGAGGGCGGCCCCGGGGGCCCAGCCCGGCCGTGCGTCACGGCCGGAGCGCGGCGCTGCCCGGGCTGTCCCTCCCGCACGCTGGCAGGATGTGTTTTTACTGGAAAGTCGGTTGTTTTGGGTTAGGCCAGGACATGAAAGCAGCCCATGGGCTCTGGTGCGCCGCCGGCCGCGGCCATCGCCTTCCTGTCTGCTGCGCCTTCCTGTCGCCAGCGCCGCGGCCCTGCTGAGGCTCAGGAGCAGCGCCCGGAGAGCCGCCCGTGGGGCCGCAGAGCCGCGCCGTGCCCCCGGGGCTGTGTCCCCATTCATAAGCCAAGCACAGGAAGCTGGATTTCGGCCACAGGAGGGGTCGTTTTTCCCTTACTCCCTGAGCTGCTCGGTAACCACGTGCCAGCCGGGTTCCTGTCGTGCCTAAAGCCACCGTAGGTACCGTGGCTGCGGGTGGGTACTCCCCAAAGTGACCTGCTCACACAGCAAAACACAACGCCGAGGAGAGCCGAAGGGCAGGGTCATGCTTTCATTTATTCACTTCATATAAAAATCTCTTAAGAATGCATCTGAACACAATATATAATACTATAACATACATTGTGTGAAACTTTTGAAAACAATAAAATAACCACCTGGAACAATGCAGTGTTCAACAGACATACAAACCCATTGATCATGCACAACTGTGCTATTTTCATTAACTAGTTAGTCACAAGTTGGACCAAAAGCTTGAAACATATTTTACAAACTGAGATTGACACCGCTCACGATGCCTAACAAGCTTTGTCAGAAGAAGTTTCACAGCACAATTATTACATCAGTTCACATTTTTGTCATAGAAATTCACATTGGGTTGTTCAGAAATTGGAACGTGACATTGAAAAGCCGGCCCACTGGCGGGGGGGTTCCTTCTCCTCTTCCCCTTCCAGCCTCTCGGCGCCCACAGCCCCCCAAATCCCCTCCCCTGGGGCCCCACTCGCCGCGAGGACGAAGCCCGTGGGCGGCTGCCACCCGAATGCCCTTCCTGGGTTGCGTATGTCTCTTCAGCTATGTTCAGGTTCTCGTATTTTATGCAATACAAAAGGTTACAAGAAAAAAAGGCAACTCTTATTCCGAGTTTTCTACACAATTAACATCGCCGCCGACAGGCAATGTTAATTCATATAAATTAATAACTTACAAAACATTACAGTATATACATTACGTAATAAATACACTGTTATAAACAGTAATGGAGGTGTTAGAGCTCAAGGCAGTGCGGGAGGAGGACGGTGGACCTAAACCTAGGAAACGTGAACAACAGGCGAGAGAAACACAAACATCTGAGCGTGCAACTTCCACTGAGCCAAGGAGCTGCCGAGGGGAGCGCGTCACACACTGCCTTATTACGCTTACTGATATAGGTACTGCACGGTGCCGTGAAAACAAACTACCCTTTGTCCTGTGCACACGGAAAGTAAAACCCAGTCGAGGAAAAAATACTGTTATTCCTAGCAAGCCAACGGAGAGGGCGCACGATGGCATGAAGTGGCTCTAAATGGGTCGTCTGGAGTAGTAAGGAGGCTACTGAAGGTGCAGCAATGCAAACCAGAGGGTGTCCTTTCTATTTAGTCTGTAAAAGTGATTAACTGCAATAAAGTGACAGGTATTGCCCATGAAAAAAGGAAGACTGCTTCTTGTAACAGGAAGAATCAAAAAAGTATCCATCAATTTTGAAACACTTTGTGTTGCTCTTTATACTAAACTCCGTGTATTTAATAGACTCTTGAAAAGACATGAAAGTGTTTACAAAGAAGGCACACAGGTCTGCAGACAGGTGGTCAGGTGGACAGGTTTTATACGTAGAGTTATTAATCAGTAGTTTCTATCAGTCTAACTGGTATAAATTCCAAAACTAACAGTATAAAATCTCTCAGTTGTGTGTCATTTACTGTTCAGTTACGATTCAAGCCAGCTCCAGGACAACACGATGCTTTTAGCTGACAAGGCTTAAACCACAATGTAAATCATCTGGCAATTTCCTGAGCAATCATTCACTACACGATCTCCAACCCTGACTCCAATCTCAAGTAGCTGGGGAGAACTTTTAGCCAATGTTAGACACAGGCCTAAGACCCAGGCTGCAGGCGAGTCCCTTGAGACTGCTCGCATGCTCATTAAGTGTTTAAAATCCACTTACACAGGTACAGGACATTATGTGTCAACAGGAGACGTGTCTTCTGTCACAATTTCTATGTTCGCCTCCCTCTGTGACTCTTTTTCCCCCGGCTCGTCCACGCAGAGTGTCTTTGTATTGCTGAAGTAGCCGATGCCCTCTCCTTCCTTCTCGGGTCCGTCCGAATCCTCCTCCTCGAGGGTCAGTTCAAACTGGAACTTCTCCATCAGGCCCTGGCAGTCCCTGCTCCGCTCCTCCAGCGGAGGAGAGGGGCTCTGAGGTATCATGCTCTGGTACCAGTTCCTGTTGTCCTCCAGTGTGTCCAGGATGTCCTGGGCGTCGGGCTGCACCAGGTCAGCCCACGTCTCCCAAAGCGGGTGGACGATGTAGTCGATGAACCCAACCTGAGGAACACAAGAACACGCACAGTTAAGGGCAGGGAAGTAAATGAGTGTCTAAAGAGTTAAGATGACCGTAATACACGATTTTTGCAAGGAAAATAGCTGCCTGGGAGCAAGCTCCCTGTCCCAGAACAGTCTGATCACCCCCTACCAAAGCCGCACCCCCAAGTTTGAGGCCAGGTTGACCTCTTGTCCAAAGCCAAGCCTTGCATGGAAGGTTGAGGAAAAGCAGGAGCCACCTGGACACTCAGTGATAAGCTGCCACTCCCATCCCTGGCTGCATGAATGATTTCGAATGTCCTTGTAGGTGTCTTTTCCTGACCCCTGAATCAACCGCTGCCGTGCAGGAGGCAGGGCGAGTTCCTGCTCTGAAGGCAGAACATCACTGAGGTCCTGCAGAAACAACACCTACCAACTGCCAGTGCACGGAGACATTTTAGACAGGTGTTGTCCCTGCCCTGCGAATTAGGGAAACGTGCTGTTATCTCCCAAGGGCCCCGTGCTGACTGCGGGCAGGGTTGGTGTATTTATGGCACCGTGCAGTCACACCCCAGGGGCTCCGTTTGGCTGGCAGTTGTGAAAATGGCAGTGTTCTCAGGGTGAGCACCGGCCCCGATGCTGAATGTCACTGCTTTTATGGACTCCAGTTTGACCTTTAGATGTACTTTACTACAGCGTGCAGTTCGTATCTGTCCTGAACATTTCTGTGGTGCTGCATCTTTAAGCACTTCAGCGTGTTTCCTCTGCGCTGCCAACGCAGCCACCTCTGCGGACCTTGTAGAGATTTCCCTTCCTGCTGCTTTATTTTGGAAAAAGTGCGGAAAGCAGGGTAACTAACCCTGACAAGAAGTCCTCCTGCACTGCCGTGGACAAACCATTGCTGCTTGGAGTGACGTGCCAGCGCTGGAAAGAGTGAGGCTTGCGGCCGGGTCCGTCAGTCCATCCGCCCGCTGGCGCGTAAGTTCTGAGCTAAATCATTTTTCAATTGTCTGACTAAGAGGACGTACGTCCAGGATGGAGAAAACTGAATGGCCATAAAGAGGATTGAAATTCTTCCGTCTTGGCAGCGTGTGTCACTTCTCTCCTCGCTCCGCTGGACAACATTTCTGTGCAGCAGGAAAATGGCTCTCAAAGGGGCCAGACTCAACGTGCAGATGTTTGCTTTGGAAATCACACATGCCTCCTTCAGACACAACAGGATGTCAATAGAACCATTAACATTCAATTGTAACGTACTGTTGAGGCAGCTTAAACAAAAAGGTGATGAAAATTTCCTGCAGCACATGTTCCGGAGCACTTTTAAAGTGAAAAAAAAAAAAAATAATAATTCTGTACCGTTAGCCGGTGGCTTCGCCGCCACCCAAAACGCTCAAGGGCTGCAGGACCCACGGCTACAAACCGGGTGCTTTGCAGCAAAGCCATTGTTCCTTTAAACAAACATCCCATATCACAGAATAGCTGGCCAGATGGCCGAAGGCTGATCTTAAAATATTTTGATGTAAAGAGGGAACATCCAGAGCTCTGCAATACTCGCACACTGTCTGCCCGTCGGTTCTTTGTTTCGCTCCAGGATGGAAATGCCACTTCCCTCCCCCCCCCGCCATCAGTTGGTATTTTGATGGCAGCCATTTCGTGCAATCCCTGCTCTTTTTGCATAGCAAAAATGCCATTTTGAAACCTCTATGAAGTGCATATGTGAAACGAAAAAAATAATTGGAGCTTACATGTGGAGCACATGGGCATTTTCTGGCCAAGCCTGGCCAAAGGATTCACTTCTTGTTAGGTTAACAAATAAGACAGATTTTTCCAACAAAATCACCATGCGGTTGAGTGAATAATTTTGAAACCACTTGGCTTAGCCCAAGAGGACATTTGGAAATAATTATCGTCAATTTTGTTACTTATTCAAGCTGAAAAACCTCGATGATGGCTTGCTCAAGTCATTTAAAAACAACAACCAAGACACCATTATATGAAGACAGGAATAAGTTTAGGCAAACATAAATTACCGGCTTCATTAGAGACCAGCCAGGTGAAATTTTATGGCCTGGGCTACAGGTCAGAAGAAATTTGACCTTTATATCACTTAATCTATGAATCAGAACTAGGAATGTGCCAGGTAATCTCAAAAAAAAAAAAAAAAAAAAAAGAAAGAAAGAAACATCCAAATTCTTTTTAAGATTCGTAGTGACTTAAACACCTATTCTTTGACTTCACAACACAGAGACTCCATCAGGCCTCTAATGTCACTGGCCTCATCAAGAAGTGCAAAACTGTTCTATACAAGGCTGAAAAACAACCAACATTCAGACTTTTTCCGTGTCCTGAAATGGAGCTCAGCCTGGGGACGCTCCTTTCGCTGCCATTCAGTGGGACTGGCATTGCTATAAATTTCTAATGTGGGGTACAATATCGGGAGGTTTAGGAGGAGGTGCTAATTAAGAGCTAAGAAGGAGGCTGTAGGGTGTGAAGACAGAAGAGACCTGGGGAGATCAGAATCACACTCTTCCAGCCCGGGGAACAAAAGGAAACCAGCTCACTCTGGAAACTGGGACACAAACAAGGCCAGATAAGCATGCACTTAGAAATGAGGAGACGCCAAGGAGTACATAAAGGAGGCTGAAAAACCTGGTGAGTCTATATGAGCTTCAGGCACAGCTGCGTGTCAGGGTCAATCAGAACCAACCCTCTGAACAGCTGGCTGTTTGCCTAATTGTATTAGAGAAAGCAGATGAATTTTTGCCTCTGCTTTAAAAATACAAGCTTAGGCAATACAAAAATGCAGCTCAAGGCCAATTACCTGTGATTTTTCCACTGACGCTGTATGTTTGTCACACATTGGACTGATTTCCATTCCTCTTTCTCGTTCTTTGTCTCCCTGCTGGAAGAACTCCTCCATGATTCTGTCTGTCCACTGCCGGTACAACTCCAGAGACTTTGTGGGATTACTCAAGTCTGCACAATGTACCATATTTCGGAGAACCTGCAATTATATTAATCAGAAAACTCGTAAAATCAAATGGAAAAAGAGGACGGCTTCGAGCTGTATCTGCTTGCTTAATTCAGAACATTTAACCACAAGACTCTTTGATTATGCAACATTCCATAAAAATATTAACATCGTAATATCTCCGTATATGCGACCAGCTGCTGTGGTCTGCTCCAAAAGCAAACTCTGCTATATGTTTTTTAGACAACCCAGTCCTTACAGAGGGTGCAGTGCCGGCGATGTTAATTACATCATATAGGTTTGTTTTTGAATGCAGGTGCTTCCCACCATTCAAACTTTATTTTCATGCTCTCATATGGTTAAACTCTCCTTCTTTATTAAATGAGTAATATCCCCTCCACACACACAAAAATGTGCCTGACTAACTGTGGCTACAAGGATTTAGAAAGCAATGGAGTGACCTGTTTTAACAGCAGCAGTCTTAAACAAAATATAAGGGCAGTTTTCCTATGAGACTGTTCTTAAGAAGCTGGCCATCAAAGCAGAGAGAGGATCAGGACGTACCTCGTCCTACATGTTAACCACGTAACCCCCCACCAGTACTGCTTTGTCATTTCTGTAAATCAAGGATTAGACTATACAGAGCGTACATCATCGATTTTAACCCAGTTTAAGAGTTGCTTTAGGTATGGAGCTACAAATTAAATTCTTGCAATCTTGCAATGCTATAACCATCTGGCTATACTTCTTTGTTACGATAAAGAAATGGAGGAAAGTGGGAAAGAAATTCCAAGAGCCCTCAAAAACTGAGCTTTACAGATTAACCTCAGAGGAACAAGTATGCTTGCAGTTGCATGCTCTAAGCATTAAAAATGTAAACCTTTCTACCTAAAAGACAGGAGACCACCTTGTACCACCTTGTTGGTCTCTGGTGCAGAACAGAAGAAAATATATCTACAGTTCTTGCGTGACTGCTGAAAATCTAGGTCAGCAACTTTACTATATATAGCCTAGTGAGAAGCCACAGCAAAACCAGGAACATGGTTTCTTCAGTACTGAACAAAATACACGAAATCCCTAGGGAGCCTCCTCTGACCTACCTGTATTCTATCTGTGTAGTTATCCAGAAGGAGGACTCCTGAACTGGTCACTTTCTTGGTTTCCACCATGGTCTTCAGATCAGCCAACAGACTCATATGCTTGGACATATCTGTTGCCAATACCTTTACGGGAGAGAAAATGATCTCAGCAAGGGCAGCCAAACAAAGAAGCCAATATTTTATTTAAGAGTAGCAGTGTGAGCAGAGGTCATACCATGTCAATCACCATCTTCCTCAGAGTCTGACGCTGCTTCTTGGTCAGGTTCTGGAAGATGTCACAGTGCTCTTCTTGAAGCAGTTTGAAACCCACAGCAAGATGGTGGTTCTCCAAGACGGATTCGTCGTTGTACATCAGGGCGAGTTCAGAATCTAGCAGAGCAACATAAATATGTGACTCCAGGATGAGGAGTGCGTGACTTCAAACAGCAAACGCTTACGCTGGGCACTGAAATGTTTATCCAAATGCAATAAATCGGGAAAGTTTTCTTTTTTTTTTGTTTCACATGTGCCAAGAGTACGCAGTTTTCTAATCTAAGCACGTATGTAAATACCATAAACAGCCCTTTGCTCGGGTCTAATGAACAAAATAGTATTTGGTTGACTTAGTTACAGGCTTCAGAACCACTGACAACAGAAAGCATGAATCCTGCAAACGCACTTTCCAAAAAAGAACAATACACATATTTTGGAATCAAAATACATGCTTAGCCTGTTGCAGAATACAATATGAACCACAATATTTAGGCTTTATTGTTGTCAATAGCAACAGCATTATTAACCTTATATTAACGATTAAATTTGCACTCAGGATGGGAAGATTTATTATGCCTTATCAAGCAATAATCACAATATTCAAGGCCACTTTGCAAATTGCATTACAATAGCTTCCCTTGTTTTGATAGGAATTTAATTTTAATTACTGCTCATTTCAAAATGTAGGACTAGTTTACTGCACAATACATCGAGAAAGCAACACAGTCTGAAAGTCATAATTTGTGACCTCGCTGTAACGGAAAATGCACTCCAAGTTTGCAGATGAAGTTATAATTGTACTTGAAATAAAACTCACTTGTATTAATAAGAAACTGATTGGAGACACCAGGGTGATCCACATCATGAATTGCAGCTGCAAAAATTGCAGCAAGGATTTCCAAATCAGTGAAGACAGCCTAGGAAGGAAAAAAGAAATCTGTCAGAAAAGTCCCTATGTTTTCTTGCTCAACAGTTTGGGATGCTGATGTGGAGAAACAAATTGTTTGTGCTTTCTGAATTACTTTTCATAGGATAAGGCATTTACTCAGAAGAAAGGTATACATGCAGCATGTGACCTTTAAGATGAAACAGAGATTACAAATAAAGCTGCTGCTGAAATTTCTTTATGATTTCTTCCCTGGTAGGAAACTGAGCACTCAGAAGAACAGGCAGCCCACTGCAATTTTTTTTTTCAAGTCTGAGTGCTATCAGTGATTGACTCAGTTTAAGGTTCTTCTGTGTTCATATAAGCAGTGTGCTGCTTTTAATCCACCATTCAAAACATCCCACGTTAAAACATGACCATCGCCCGACACAGACCACTGAGCTCAAACTAGGTCACTCACATCCAGAGCAGGGGTGGAGAGAAGAACATGGGTGGACTGGGCAACATCAGCAGCATGTAGGCTGTTGTGGTAAGCTACATCCGAATGGTAGTGGTCTTCTAGAGTCATCATGTACGTTACAAAAGTGTCCGACGAGATCTTGAATGTTTTTAGTAGGTCTCGTTCCTGTATAATAAATAAGTACAGATGTATGTATCAAATAAGGGTGCCATATCGTGGAAAGCAACATAGCAGAAAGCAATTAGAAACTAAATTAGAAAATAGAGTTGTGAAAGAATAGCAAATGTGATCAGAAAACTACGAACCTGGAATATAGCATACATAATGCAGGTGAGCGGCCTGTTGTGGGAGTACCTGGCAACATTAAATATGTTGAGACCCCATTTATTCAGATCTTCCAGTTCCTTTTGAAAAGACAAAAAGAGAACAATTAAAATATTTCTCAAGACATTTCTGCATTTATCACTTTCACCGAGGCTTTTGCATGTTCCAAAAGTTTAAGCAGAGAATTCAACCCTAATTGTGGTAATCAAATAAGTGCATGAGCACACGTAATTATTAAAGTACACGAACAGAGAGTAACTGTGAAGTGCTGATGTCAAAGCACTTGTACAAGGAGACCACATTTCTCTGCACCAGGGGAATTATTTGTGATGTTTGTTCCCAGGTAGCAAGAAGCACCTGATGGAGACAAAGGCCTCGTAGCCAGTTTGTTGCACATAGCGTTGTTTTATGTTCCCGTGTTTGATAATTACTCAGACTTCATCACAGTTTCTGATTATTTTAGTGACATTTTCAAAGAATTTGTCAACCTGGGAATATGCCATTAGGGTCTGGTCCCATAAATTACAACATCTGCAGCGGTTGTATCACTTAGGGGATACTGATTCCAATTTTACCTAGGGGCAGTCAATCCAGCCCACCCATCCCCTGCTTTGAGATCACACTGACTCTCCCAGAACCGTAAGGATCTGTCATACCTTGGCCAGATGGTCTTCCTTTTCTGTTTTCACACCAAATCGTGAAATGCTGGTATTATTTAAGCTTGAACTATGCATTAATTTTTTCACACCACTGATCTGTGTCATGAGCTGCTGTTTTTTCTTCTTCTCTCTGTCTTTCTGTGTGGGAGAAGGAATCTCCACATCATTCTGCTTGTCTGTAACAAATAAAGGTGAAATGAATCAACATCATTTGCAGAAACAGAGTGTGAGCACCCATCACACCCCTTAAAGTCAACCCTTACCCTCGATCATTAAATATGACTAAGTATTACCCAAGTGATGCATATTAGGGTCCATACCCCCTGCTCCTAAAACAACAGCCCAATAATAAATCGGTGGCACTTATTTATTAAACGTTTGCCCTCTACAATTTGTATTTTTTTTTTACTAAAATGCGTAGAATAACACACAAAGTGCAGGGTACATCCCTACTGTCAAGTATGCTTAGAGATAATAGCAATATTATCTCTAAGGTTCGCAGTGGGCCACAAACTTGGCTGTGGAGATGTGTTTGATAGATAAATCTATCCACGTATGCGAGTTGCTGCCTTCACAACTGCTCCATTTGCTGCACTAAAATGGAGATACAGTGGCTCGGGACTTTGATACCAGCCATTTTTTCATGAACTTTTAAAACAGCCTACTGTAATCTCTTTGCACCTTTGCAGAACTGAGGACCTCCGGAGGGACTAGGCATCCAAGCATTAGTTACTTTTGCCTTAGCTTAATTAAAAATCTCCGAAATAAGAACTACCAGTGTGTCTGCAACGCTGCAATTAAGAAGGAAGCCATTATTCACAGCAACAGTCAAGCTGACATCAATGGGTGTTTCCCTTGTGTGCCTTTGCTGAACAACAGAAGGACTTTCCTATATATAATCTCCTTAGCAATGACTAATGCTAAGGCAGTGTAAAATGGAGATTCTTGAACAGAAATCTCTAATTCATTAAACCGTGAGCTTCCCAAACTTGGTGAATTCTGGGAAAAGATCCTTTCAGGGTATCTAACAGCCTGAGGAGTAGTGCAGTGGAGAAGCTGAGGAACACAAAATAGGCAAAATCCTCAGAGGAAGACAATATAGCTACACAGTGCATATTGCTATTCAACGTACAGCACGAAGTAGCACTTATGAAAATATGGTAATTAATCTTAAACCTTTAATTGGTGTTTTCATCATGCCTCCGAGTTGGCTAACAGATCACGTTCGTTGCTTTCAGTGCCTAGCAGAGGGCACATGTGGATTCCTGTGCCTTAAGCATTATTCTCCAGAGGCTCCTGCCCACTCTGACTTGTCCTTTCACTGAGATGTTACTGCCTCTGCAGATCTCATCTGTGATCCCCATCGTGCTGCTCGGGGCAGCCTCCCCATCCACGACTCGGGGACAGCAGGCACACGAGACCTTTCTACAACGCCCGCAGTCGTTGGAAGTCAAAATGCTGAAGGTGGGGGCTGAGAGCACCAGGACTGCTGCTGCTGGCAGGGCACTGCTTGGTTAACGCTGCTGCCTGCAGGCTTGCAGGGGGCTGGGGACTGCTTCGAGCTTCTGAGCAAGCCGCGTGGCCAAGGGGATGTCCCTGCAGCAGTGCTGGGAACCACGGCACCTCAATACCCCTTGCTGTTGTAGAAAAGGGCAGTTGATAAAAGGCTACTGTGCTCGTTCCCATTTACATGATGGGGCCAAGGATAAACCCACCATTTTTAATCTTTGGCCTCGATTCAGACCTAAGGTTGCTGTCCTTACTCTTACTGACCAAATGGTGACAGCAGGACTGGCCCCACGGGCAGAGGACATTGCTTTATGGGGGTCTTCTTCAGCTCCTTTAATAAAGGCAACAGACCAAATGAAGTTATTCGATCTGTTTTTTGTTATTTATAAGCTACCCCCATCTTACAAACGCTGTTTGGAGATACATGATATGTCTGTTCTGTTCTATCCACATATTCCTTCTTTTTGGTTCAATTTCCTCGGTTTTAGACTCTTGTTATTTTGGGCATTCATTAAAATTTTAAGCCAAGTTTCATGAAAAAAGCAAATTCATAAAAAAGCTACAGCACGACTTCCCAAAGGAGCTTTAAGGTCCTTTTAAAAGCTTTATTCATTCCTTCCTAACACAAGCAATCGAGGTGGGAGCTGGCCCAATGTGGAGAGCCTGCACCACTCGGCATTAACACAGCCCCAAGTGGCCCTTACACTGCGAATACGTCACCACCATGGAGCATGTGAGAATAAGCAGGACAGGAATAAACAAGACATGAAGGGAAATGCGGTTCCCCGACCTAGCCTGAGCACAGGGAATAATACAGCCACATCAGCAGCAGCTCCAGCTCCAGCTCCTTAGCCCCTGCGGAGATGCAGGCTACCCTAACCTGGGTGTAGGTGGGGTTTCCTGGCACTGCATTCCCTGCACGCTGTCACGAGTGCTGTGTGTTACTTGCACACCCAGCACCAAGAATACACTGGGTAGTTCTGCTGCAGCACATCCTGCTCCAGAGATGTGCGCCTACTGGAAGTGCTGATGCACAACAAACTCCCTGAAAATGCCAGGGTGGCTGTGATCCCCAGTAAGCTGTGCAGGCTCCAGGCTCTCCAGCTGCAGAAGTGGCCTGCTGGCTGGCAGCGAGGCAGCCTTGCTTTTCTTCCCTGTATTAATTCATGCTCTGGATGTCATGATTAAGCTGAGCGATAAGAGAAGACCAGTGGATTCCCACAAAGCGACTCCAGACTTTTACATGGATTATTAATGATGTGATGTGTCCTAAATGCACGCGGTAGTTCCAGTTGCAACTGGCTATTGAAATCACTTTAAAATCCCTTAATGGAAATAATTGTGTGTCATACAGTGAATGCATTCTGGGCCATCTCAGCCGCAGGGCATGAGTCCCCCGTGAGCTCCAGCACACCACACACACTCAGCGTCTCAAGCTATTGGGCTCAGACAGATATGGATGAGGGCTCTTTTTATAAGCAAACAATCACAAATTCTAGAGCTGTTTGAAATCACAGCAAACTGTATTTTTTGTAAAAGATGTATTTTGTAAGCACAGAGGATGCAATCCCCAAACCACTTAAATTCCTGTCGGTAGTCATGAGCTCCAACAGAACTAATGACATGCAAACCAATTTTTTTTTACAAATATTTTTGACTTCCCATGTAAAATGAGCAAATAAACACAGAGTAATAATAAAAATATCTGGGCTGGACTTGCTTGTCTGAACCCCTGACTCTGCAGGGGGAAAATGCAGTTTTATGAGGCAGAAGGAGCAAAGAGGAGAGTATGCAGTTGGGCTTGTGTGACTTTGTCCTTTACATAAGGTCAACACAAAAATCAAATATTGCACAATGCAGCTGACAATAGCTTAATTCAGCCCGAACAGAAAAATCTTTCGATTTGGAAAGGGAATTCCTCTGTGGATAACATTATTCAAACATTACACTGCTTTCCTCCCCATATCCATCTTGAAAGTGAGAAATCAAAACGTTTTAATAACGCTCTGCCTCAAAGCACCACTCAGAAATTGGGCACAAGTATAGACTGGTGGGTATTAGGCTGCCATTAATTGTTATCTTTGAGTCATCTGAAAGCTCGGGATGCAACGCCTTACCCAGGAAAGTGTTGGAAATGTACTCAGACACCTGGTTGCCGGAGCGGCTCATCTCGGAGAGGTGTGTCAGCTCGCGGTTCAGCATTCTCTTGAACTGGCAGGGGAGAAGCACACACACAAAGATGGCATTTTTCTGAGCACTGGTCTGAATTAATACAGCTTTAACTCTATTACAAGCAACACACAAACAATTTTTTGTTAAAAACAAAATTGTGGAGATATTTGGAACAGAATCAGTGACATATGGTTCAGTTTAGGTCCTTCTCAGAACAACCATGACTAGATATTTCTTTTCAGCATACTACACTGCAAAATGCATTTCCAGCAAGGGCAGATATTAATTTTCACTGCCGTAAATGAGAAGATGTTTCAGGTAATCTCCCTGAAAGATCGAAGTCCTGTATCAGTTTTTATCTCCACATCCTGCAACCTTCTTTTGTTCTCAGTTTCATTATATAAGTTTGCTCCATTTTGCAATATGCAAGCAAAATACAGCTGCATATGCTCAAAACACAACAGAGGAGCAAATTTGCCATAAATCTGAAGATCTGCTTGGATCATTGCAGTAAAACACAGGATTTAAGCATTTGTTCACCCAGATATACAAGACACGATCCTCTTAATTTTCTAATCACACATTTTCATTGCAGTATCATTTTATCCCACGAAAGTGAATTCCCAAAGGGAAGAAATAATTCACATACATGTATGCTGCATGCACCGTGCACACGTTTATCTCATGCCATACAGTACACAAAAATAACCAGCTAACGTGCATGTTCTCCTCTTAGGGGTTCTAGCCTAGAAATACAGCACAAAAAACAGGCATTTGTGATCCTTCCGGATTTAACCCACCTTAATATAACCCCAAGATACAGATAACAAATAGTTTGCTTCAGGCATTTTGGAAAACTCCACACCACAGTCCACAGATCCTTATGCAGAAATCGCCGGCAAGAGAGGAGAGCTCCACAAGCACAAGGACACCCCGGTTTCCCAGGCAGTAAAAAAAAAAATCAGCATTCACCAAGCCCAGAGATCCCCAAAAGCCCGGCAGTCGCTAATCCCAGACAAAGCCAGCCTTGGCACAGCATCTTTGCAGAGGGCTGAACGTGGGTGTATTTGCTAGCAGGAGAGAATAATGAAATCAGGGATTGCACGAAGAAACAAGAACTAATCCAAATGTATTCAGCGCGATGGCTTCGAGCACTTATGAATTATGAATCGTCCTGGTTGCTTAGTTGGCTGAAGGGGGTCCCCACTCCACATTAGCCTTGCTCAGCTGAACCGGCTGACAAAAAAATGATGCTGGTTTCTGAGGGGCTGCCAGCTTTAGTAACACAGCCATCTTTTTATAAGGAAGATTAAAATGGAGGAAGCTCTGTGCATATTTAAATAAGTCAAAGTAGGCAGCCCTCTCTTCTCCGGTTATGCTTTTTTAAAAAATCCTCTTCATGACAGAGGCTGAGGATTTTCAAGGCGAGTATTCGGATGGATCGTCGAGACCACGATTTTTCACATTTTCACTGCGATCGCTGTTTTTTTTTCCCCACGCAGCAGAGGGCAAAACGCAGCAATGTAGGAAAACGCACCTTTACAGCAGGGAATCTTTCAGCGAAGGAGTCTAAACTAGCAATAACCTTACATCGGTGATGTCAGCCTGCAGTCTCAAGGCAGGATTTTAATAAATTCTTTCTTTCTCGTTAGGGTATAGGCAAAACCCGAATTTGGAGATTTGCTCGTTACTTTCATTATGTGAAGCCAAAAGACAAGCACTTTACAGCCAGCTGCAGCTGCCCTTTTAGCCTCAGACCAGCAGCACAGCGCGTTTTGGTGTGCGTGGCAGCGATCGCGGCGAGGAATCACCCCTTGGGGAAGCGCCCGCGCTGCCTTCGGGCGACCTCGGTGCCTGCCACACGGCCAGGGCTCCCGAAACAGAAGGGCAATCCTTCGTCTCCAATTATTTCCCTGCTCGGGCTGCTTTGATTGAATATTATCAGTGGTGCTTGGAGCGACGTCACGAGGCTCCCTGGCGTGCTGTGGGGCAGCCCCGGCCGCAGGGCTCTGGGTGCAGCACCCACGGCTCCCCGGCACCCCGAGGAGCGTCGCCCCATAAAAGCAGAGCCACAGCGCCTCGGGGCGATGCTGAGGAATGCCAGCACCTACAGGACTCCTCCTCGCCTCGCCCACTGCTCTCTGAAGGGGCTCCTTGGCTCCCGAGCTGTGCTCCCCCATGCTAAACTGCCCACCACAGCGCCACGCTGGGCCCACAGCCCGCTGCCCAGGGGTGCTGCAGCCACTGCTCAGCACCAACCAGACGGGGTGCTTGGGTTTTGGCCACATGTTCACCTCAGTAATAATGATAAAGGGGTTTGAACCGTGCTGGAAGCACTGGGGGAAGGCGCCAGAGAGTCCTGCCCCAGGCCCCGCACTGGGGCTCCACAGCCGCAGCAGGCCGGGCTGCTGCGGGCAGCAGGAAGTCGAGCTGGGGGACAACACGGAGCCGTGGTGCTGTCCGTGCTCATCACACACTTCTTTAATCTCCTTTTAAACAGAAAAGCTCCTTTTAATGCCCGCTGCCTCCCCAGATCTCCCCCTCACACACAAGCCAGGCCTGGGCCTTGCAGCTGCCGTGACTAACCCAGATCCCGGCCTCCATGCCCCGCGTACCAGCGCCAAGCACTGCCCCGTGACAAGACCAGAGCAAAAGGAGCTGTGAAGCCACCTTCTTGTCCCCCTCGAGCTGACGAGGCTCAGAGGCAGACAGCTGAGAAACCTTAGTGATGAGAAAACTCAGAAAACGAGTGGCAAAAGGAGTGTGAACGGAGCGGGAGGAAGCCTCTGGGATGAGGCGAGCTCTGCCCCGATCGTCCCTCGAAGTGACGTATTTTCGTGGGTCACAAGCACCCGCCAGCAGCATGTGAACACCCCCACAGACCGACGGTGAAGCACGTGCCGAAAGACTTCTCTGGATCGAGGCCTTTATCTTTACAAGAAAAACACCATCATCAGATGGTCACACAAACAACTTTCAAGTCAAGTTACATCAGTTGGGTTTCTGCACAAACAATCGCCCCTTTCAGACAAATAATGCCAAGTGGTGGGCAAACATTTGAAAAAAACGCCCTTACCTCACAAACTGGCTTAATAAAGTACAAAGGGTAGCTCTTGCCTTTCACGGAGGCACAAAGCAATTAAGCGGCCTCCGCAAGGTCACACAAGCCATCCGCAGCAGAGATGAGGCCAGATAAAAGACCTTTGTACCCTCATATCTGATCTTTAACCAGAAATCTGTCCCCTTCATCTCTTCCAGCAGCCTTCATCTTGCTCACTTTTCCAGACTTTTAATCAGCACCCTTTTATAAACACAGACGGGCGGTATTACAGCACGGCTGGGAAGTCTGTCATTGCCAAACCCAGCCGAGACACCCACAGTGCCAGGTCTGTGCCCTGGGAGAACACCCCCGTGCTTCGTACCTCCCACCAGCATTTACCACCTGAATGATGAGGGCACCTGAGCGGGATTTCCTGAATAACACAACACACTTAAAAAAAACCCAACCCCATCTCGGCATGGAAGGAGGCGCGCTGATGGTTTTCATGGCAATGCCAACGTGCTCCCTGCTGGTGGGGGTCTGGATTTTTTTTCCCCAGCTGCCTTGCACGTCAGGATGCTCTGGAGTGGTGATGTTTCCTCCGAGCTGCTTTGCCATTTGCCTGCAGCACCCGCGGGGAGGAGGCGTGCTGCTCCCTCTCCGCACAGATCAATGCGTGATGTCATGTGCAAACCCCGGTAACGATTCCTTCGTTGAATCGATCTGACAGCGAAGGGTAAAACAAACAGATTGCATGCTAGCACTGAGAAAATACCAACTGCTTTGCCATTAAGCAAACAGAAGTGTTGCTTCTTTGGGGAGGGCAGGCTGTGTGCTTCAGAGAGCTCGTGCGCGGCGGCAGAACTCGGCTCGGCGATTCCAGCAGCGCGGATCAGCAACACGTGCCCGTGCGCTGTGATTTTCATAATTAATAATTATCTCCGTGTCTTTTGCAAAGGAAAGAGGCCCTGATAACCTCGCCGTACAGACGGGAGCCGGGGCGTGCCAAAGAGGCTGCGTGGAGGGGTGGATGCCCACCTGGCCCGTGCTAAAGAAGCAAGGGGCAGAACTGGGAATTGTCCTGGGGCTCCGACCACTGCGATCAACACGTAGAGCTGATGAAAAGAGTGCAAATTCTGGGAGTGAAATGAAGCCCAAGCTGAAATTTGCAGTAACCAAAGCACATACGGCGGCACACCTGATCTTCTCATCAAGTAATAGAAGTCTAAAACCATCTGGACAATTGTGTGAGAAAAAGACATCACGGTGGGGGGAGCCTTCCTGTTTCGCATGCTCTGAAGTAACTGCAGAAGTCATCTGAACCAAATTAAGCCTCCCAGAAATTGAATCATTCTTTGATTAATTTTTCATGTATTCTCTGGTAGAGGGAGTCACAGTTTCTCTCCAGCTTTCCAACCCTGCGTGCGTGTGGGAATTTCCTTGATTACTGCTCAGGAACTCGGCTCACAGTTCCCCTCCTCGCTCCTGACGCCGTGCCCTCTCAGTCCACGTCCTCGGTAGGGGCATTTTTGGGATGGGGTTCGCCCCTCCGGCTGCAGGGACGGGCCGAGTGCTTGCCCCAGCACCTGGCTCTGCGGCGAGGACGTGCCCACCGAGCAGGAGCACGGTGACAAGGCAGTGGCATTGCCACCAGGCGTGTGACAGCTCCCACAACCTCATGGTGAGCCGGTACAGCCCCTCTCAGCCATCCTACCAAAAGCTCTGACATGGGAGATCATCCTCGT
Organism: Aythya marila; assembly: GCF_965140915.1. Lineage (NCBI taxonomy): Eukaryota > Metazoa > Chordata > Aves > Anseriformes > Anatidae > Aythya > Aythya marila. The sequence goes on along the minus strand of NC_139049.1, from coordinate 31,117,734 downwards.
GCATCAGTGTGGTAAATCCTACCTTTCTGGCTCTTTAGGGAAGAAATAATTCTCTTCCTTTTCCAGGAAGGTTCATCAGAGAGCTACACATACAGCTCTTGGCCTTTCCAGCCCAAAGCCGGCTCCGGCAATAGTCCCGTTGTCATTCCTGTTCCTATTCCCCCTTGGAGCACAGCATCAGAGGTGTTCCTGGTGCCTTACAGACAGCATAAAGACAGGAGGATGTATCTGCTGCTGATGCAAACCCTTTGAAGTCAATGTGTACCAGCTGAGGTTCCCTGAGGCCAAGAGTCCTTATTCAAACAGGCTGCCTAAAAAAGTTTGAGTCATTTGCAGGAGCTGAGGGCAATTGCAAGATAAAAGAGCTGCTAAGATGCTGTGGGGCTCCAGCCTGGAATACCTACGGAGAGCGGGGTCCCACCCCGCACTTTGATGGGGGAATCTCGTTGCAGATCTCCAGCGTGTAAAAATGTTTATAAACTCTGTTCCCGGTGACCCACCCTTCTGACGCAAATATTACATCCCTCGCTCTTCCACTGCGCTTGGAAATCCTTAGAACAAAGGGATTTGTGGTACAAGGGCAACTTTCGCCTTTGATTTCTACGCAAATGCAGCCGGGCTTAATCCTCCTCGGTTTAATTGCCCTGGTAAATCACTTCAGTTCTGGAGGCACAATTAAATCTCGGGGTAGCTCCCCTCGTGTTAGCAGCACCTCTCCTGGGAATGGCGGGCCGGCGGCCCCGGGAGCTGGGGAGGAAAAGCTGACACCTACCTGCCCCGGGACGGGACGGCGATGGGAATCAAGGCGGAAATCATTTACACGCAGGAGGGAAATTACTCATGCATGCAAACGACTACCAGGTCCGGCGGCGAGTGCGTAATGCTTTTGTCCAGACCTCTGGTCGGGCTGAGCGAATGGCTGCGGCACAGATGTGCTACTGATTTAAAGCAGTCAGAGGAATCGTGTCACCTGCGCTGGAGGAGCTGGGAGAAATGTTTTTAAATACCTCTCTTCCTGGCGTTGATGCGCCTTGTCCCGGACCGGTCCTCATTCAAACCGGCTGCCGAAATAAGGGCTCTGCAGCCCAGCACCTCGTTGCCACCGTTCTGCTTTTCACCAAAGCAGAGTTGGGAAGCCTGTTGATTCTGTAGGGCCGGGGTATTTCTTTTGTTGTTTTCTTTAAAAGTTTGCAAGCCAAAAGAGTGAAAGTTCTTTAATTTATCGGAGGAGCAACCCAACCTTTTGGCTGTGCTTTCCTGACGTCACCTCCCTTACAAGAAGGATCGCCAAACCAGCCTGCAGCCGCCCTTGCTGCTCCATAATTTCCTATCAGTTTTCCTCTTCAAGCACTCGCACAGCAGACATCAGGAAGGTGTATTTAAATACAATGTTGAAAGAAAAAAAGCAGCCTAATTTCACATTAAATCAATACTACGGGAGGAGGTTTTCAGACCTATTTCAGTGCCTGAAGAAAAGTGGAATGGTTGCAGTCAACAGCCAGTCATTAAAAAAATCAAATGCTTTTGCAACTCTTTCTAGTTCTTGTTTCCTAAAACAATATAGTTTTTAATGTGCTAGAAACTATTTTTAATGAGATACAAAGTACTATTTGGTTTTTGTTTTTTGTTTTCCCTTCAGCTTATTTTTTAAACCAAAAAGTAAACACACGGTTATGAAATCTCCAATTTCACATCAAAGGGGAGTTGATTTATATACGCGTTCAAAGGAAGACTTTAAAGGAAAAACATCATGACCAACTTGTTGGCTTTGTGTTATTAGAATAATTTAGAAATCCACAATGTAAATGTTGATAAATAAATAGCACGTTGCCATAAATCAGCATGTGGCTGCTCATGAAAGCAATAACATATATCTGATGTAGACGGCATAATATTCAGATTTTACCCGTAAAGTTTAGCATTTCATCCGAAACCTCCCCTGGGTGGTATGCATTTATGCAACGCAGCACTTAAAAAGTGATGAAATGGAACCTGAACCACCAGTGTTATCGCCGGTACGCTTCCAGCTCATTTCCAGATAAATGAGACTTGAAATATGCAAATTGAATTAAAATGCCGGAAAGGAGAAACTCCCCGCACGGCCCTGCACCAGGCAAAGGCTGAGCGCTGAGCCCTGCGTGGCAGCGATTCCGAATTTCCTCATTTAAAAGCAGGCTCGGGGCACGTTACTCACTTGCTGGGAAACGGTGAGCCAGAAGAAGGAAAAAACCCCTCCGCCTGATACTGGGGGATCGGCAAGGTCATAGCGAAACCACCCCGTTTATTTTCCTGAAAACGCATTTGTCATGTGTTTACGAGGTGTGCCCGCCCCGCTTCTCGTTGGCACGCCGAGAAATGCGCGCCGTGCCCTGCGGGGCCACATCTGCTGCCAGCCTCCTCCTGCCGGGCAGCCCGCGGGATCTCCTGCTGATGAATTGAGGTCCCGGGGTACCCAGGGCTCTCCATACCCTGTTTGCACCCAACAGCCCTCATTTTGGGTTAGTATTTGGTGTACTGACCGAAGTTTGGCGCTGTGTGGGGCAGACAGGCGGTGTTGGGGAGCTCTGACCCCAGCCGCAGCTCCAGCCGAGGCTGCGGTTTTCTGGGGAAGCTCAGGATGGTTTCTGCTTCACCAGAAGTGCTCTCGCTCTCAGCCATCAGGCTCGTTAAGCCAACCAAGCTACAGCACAACTGTACCTTAAGCCCGAATGCCAGGTGATCGTGTTTTGTATCAATGTCCTCACCAGCACCCCAAAAATGCCTGGCACTGAAGCCCTTTACCTGGAAAACTGCACACGATCCGCGGGACGGGGACAGGGCTGCTCCGGCACCAGGGCACAGGCAAGGTAAATCCAGCACCAGCCCGGTGAGCCCCAGCACCAGGCTGTCAGCCCTGCTCTGGTTTTGTTCTTCAGCCCAACAAGAGGCCCGTCAATAAAAGCAGGAAGAAGCGAAAACACCGGTTCTGCAAAATTGTTTTTACGGAGTTTTAACCAGCTGAAAAAATGTTTGCCGCGCGTTAAGCGCGGGAGAAAATTGAGGAAGCAAGAGCCGAGGAGCAGCAGCCTGAGCTGAAGGCTAGGGGCTAGGAAGCACCAGCAAAATTAAAAACTGCAGCAGTTTGTTTGTTGACATAAAAACTTGATTAAAGAAAGCCCTGATGCAGCTGACAACATCTGCGGCCGTGAGAGCAGATAACGCTCCAGCAGGCTGCAGATCTCAGACCAAAATCTTTTGTCAGTCCCACCCATGCAAACCACACTGACGAAGCCTCAAGTGCCAAAGGAAGCCAAACAACTTCGTAAAACGAGCCCACAAACCAGAGCACCTCCCCGGCTCCTCCGCCCGTGCCAGGCAGCAGCGGAGCCGGCAGCGCCTCCCTGGAACCCGAGGGGGCCCCGGCACCCAAGGGGGCACCCCATGTCCTGCCCACCGCCCGGGGACACGGGGCAGGAGGGTGCTGGGTGCCCGGATTGCCTCCCTGGCCTTGGACAGCACCGAGGGGGAAGTGTGCTTATCGTTTACCAAGAGAGCGATGCAATTAAAAGCGGGATTTTGTTAATCGTATGAAGCAGCAATTTAAATTTCATTTAAATTTGAGTCAGGCTCCGCAGTCCTCGCTTAGGCAAATCCGGCAGGGGTTTTACCTGAGTAGGAGAACAGGCTTTGGGAAATTCAAATCGCCCCGTGCCCTGAAACGACTTCTGGAAGGTGCTTGCAGGGATGCGAAACTCCGGCAGCTTTGAAGCAACAGCAGCCTGCTTCGGGAGGCACAGAGCTCTGCGGGCCTGGCGCAAGGCGCACGCCACCCCACAAGGCAGGATCCCCCCCCAAAAAAAAAGCAGCGGTTGGTGCCAAAAGGAAAACAAGCCCGGTGCAGGCACCGAGACCATACGAAAGGCACTAATTAATGTAAATGTATTCAAATGAAAAATCCTTCTCACACAGAGATAGGCAAATGATTCGCAGAGTAATTTTTATGTAGCGTTGGCCCAGCTGTGCTGAAATAGCAGCAAGGTGAGGTGCTTCTCGTTTGTTTGCTTTAAACACAGAGCAAAGGCTTTAATCAGAGGAATCTCTCCCTCTAAGAGCTCTGACAGATGAGCTTTCAAACCAATACATCTCCACAACATGTTTTGGCTTTGATAACACAACATCTTTCAATTAAGTTTCACTTAGTGAAAATATTTGGATCGCCAGTAGCCTCCCCGAGAGCAGTTGCTCTGCACCTGGGTGAAAATCGAGGCGTTTGGAGCCAGGCTGTGCCAATCCACAGCACCAGGGTCAGGATTAGGACTGCTCCGAGGATGAAACCCTGCTCTGAGACCCTTCTCTGCCTGCCTCCATCCTCAGCGGCGCTGCTCCTCCGAGATTTCATGCGTCTCCGGGATCCTCGCCTCACTTCCAGAGAGGTCACTGCTCCGCACAGTTACTCACCCCCGCGTCCTGCCCTCCAATCGTGATTCATTTCGAACCTGCCTTTGAGCTATTATTTATTTAAGCCCCACCCTGATGTGTTATAACGTAAAAGTCTGAGAATGCAGAACTTTAAGAGCCGTCACATCCGAGCACAAGCAGAAAATGGTAAGGGACAAGCGAGGAAGTCCCGGGCACCGCCGCGTCCTGACGGACGGCGGCTCCCCCGAAGGGCTCCTGGGAAGAGGGATTTGGAGCAAAACTCAGAGCCCCAAACCCTCAGCTCTGCGGTGGCTGTCCAGATGTGCACTGCCAGCACAGTGTGTGGCCGTGGGGTTGCCCTTTATGGGCTTTTCTGACCCGTTTATGGCACCAGCGAGATGGGATGGGGCAGCAGCCACGGCTGGAAATGAAGCCCTTTGCTCCAGGAGGGGATCTCGGACAGTGCCCCTGGGTGCCCCGCCGTGCTGGCACTTCCCAAAGTCAGTGGAGCACCTTCCTGACGTGATATTTGGTATCGGAATCAGCTCAGCTGAGATAGCTGGAAACTGGCAGCCCACGGGGCTAGCAAGGCACAAATATCAGACTGTCAGACACGCCTGTGCGGGGCCCGCTGTTCCTCCCCGTTGTTGCGCCGTGTCTCATAGAAGCAGAAAGATTTATTGTAGAGGCCAGAGAGAGAGGGGGGAGGAATAGGGAGGATAAGGAGACAGCTGACCCCAAAGTCCGTGTGTGAGCGCAGTGAGCTGACGCACACAGCGGGGTCAGAGCCAGCTCCCCCGCCTCCAGCACCCTGCAGCTCCTGGGGCTGCTCCCTCCTCACCCCACAGCCCTCACCCCAACCTCAGGTTTCCCAAACGCTCCCGTTCAAAGCGAAGGGGTCGCTCCCTGCGTGCGGCGCTGCCACACACACGGACGCCACCCAGGAAAGCAAAGCCTCGGCCACAAACGGCTCCTACCGTGCTTGGCAGCAGCGATGCTCTCGTGCCCTGCAGCCCGAGGACTAGGAAACAGTTAACAGGAGCTGGAGAGCACCAACGTCAAACCCCACACGGGCAGAGCCTCGGCGGGGAGGGCAGCGCGGTGCCAGGGGATGCTGACGGCGTCCAGCCCGCGTGTGAGCCCTGCTGGTCCCCGTGTGAGCCCTGCTGGTCCCCGTGTGAGTCCTCCTGGCCTCCCTGTGAGCCCTCCCAACCCCTCGTCCGCGCATCTCTGCTTCCTCAGCGCCAGTCCCCGGGCGAGGGGAATACCGGCGTGCGGGGCTGGGTGATTCATCCCGGCTTGTAAAAACAGGAGACGTGGAAGTCTCTTTGTCTCGCTGGCTGCTGCGCGGCCCAACAGGCTTCTCTTTGTGAGGCGCTCGGCTGTTTTAAAGGATATTAAAACAAAGGAAGTTACAGCGAAGCAACCCAAAGACTAAACAGCTTGGCACCGCTCAAGGGAAACATCACGTACGAAGCGGACAAGATTCGGGGCTGACTCTGGGGTGAACGTGGACGCTGTGCAGCCCGGCACATACCCTGCTGGCACCCGGCCCCGCGCTGCGCCAAACCTCCACCGCGACCCGCGCGAGTTTACATTAGGGCCCAGCTGTTTATTCAGCCACCGTCGCCTCAAAGCGAGGTGCGGCCCCTGCTCCTCTTCTCTGCCCGAAACGCCCGCTGAAAGGCACGCAAGATGAAATCACTTCTGTTTATCTTAGCGGCTCCCGTGCGACGCGGAGGGGAGCACGGAGAGAGAGCCTGCTGCTGCCGGCTGGAAACCTCGCCTGCTGGCAGGGCTGCGGCCAGGTCGGTCAGCTCGGGAGTAACGGGGGCTTCTTTAGGAGCCAGCATCTCCGAACTGAAATAAGAGACTTGAACGATTTGCTCTGCGTGTTGCAACTGCGCCGGCAGGGAAGGGTCCTCCAGGGAACAGAGCGAGGAGCGAAACAGGTTCCCAAAGTTGTGAGCGCACGAGGAAGACACCCTGGTGACAGCAGCTCGGTTTACTCAGAATTAGCATGTTCCCACAGACCACAGAGGAGGTTATCTGCCCATTTCCTTACTGGACGGGCTGCAAGCAGCTCCAAACAAGACTGGTCTACCTTAAGGACGTGGCGAGGTGCTGCGTAGGTCCCGACACATCCACGTCACCTGTGACCTGGGCTATGCTCCGCGCAGGCAGGCAGGCAGCTCTCCGACAAGTAACACACCTCCCCTGCCCCTCATTTTCTGACTTTGACGCCCTGTAAAAGCTCGGGAGCTGCCCTGACCAGCGTTTCAGCTGGGAAATAAACTGTCCCTTTTTGCTGCGGGAGGGCTGGATGTGCTGAGCACGTCCTGCCCACATCCCAAGGCTATATTAGGCAACGGAGACGCGAGGGTCCTGTGCTTCCGCCTGCAGGACGAGCGAGGCTGCGGACAGCTGCCTGATGCCAAATGCAGCATCGCAGCGTGGCCGCCGAGAGAGAAAATACCCCTCGTTATCGGGAGGCCGATGAGTCACAGATCCCTCTGAGGCTCTGCAGTTGCCTGGGCTGGACAGGGTAATAAATACAGGGGAAAAAAAAAAAAAAAGAATAGATGTGTTACAGTAACGTAAATACGTGTGGCCTGCTCCCACAAGCAGCACCGGGGAGCTCTAAAGGTCGTTTTGTTTCACTGCAAAGCTGCAGCGCCGTACCCTGCCCGCAGCCAAAGGTAAGCACAGCGTTAGGGAAGGGAATTCCCTTCGTGCTGCTTGCATTCCCCATAAGCAGGTACTTTTCCAGGTAGTTTTTTTTCATCTGATTTAGGAAGTTAAGTGCTCTAACGGCTGCCAAACAGAGAGGACGGATAGGATGCAGGTCTCCTGTCTGGCCACAGCACCAAATTGCTGCAGCAGGCACTGGTGCAGCCACTTGTTCTTCAGCAGGTAGTGAATGTGTCAGGAATCACGGACTCTGACAGCACACGGGGCACAGAGCTCCCATTCTGGCCGATTTATGTCCGATCCCCCTCACACCGTGGGTCCCGTCGTGCCAGCAGCAGTGCTCCCTCGGCTCACTCTGATGTCAGTGCAATCAGGCTCGTTAGCTCACAGTAAGATTAGCTGCTCATTTCCTCGCCTCTCCTGTAATTAACCCACGTCTTAAAAAAGTATACGCACATGCCTTAACTGATGTTTTCCGAAACCCATCAGGCTTTAGCCAGGATGCTGTCCTGCATGGTGTTTCCCCCCAGAAATTCCTTTTTGGTGCAGCACTTCTGAGAATCGCCCTGCAAACACGTATGCGGAGATCCTCCCTCCCCGGCTGCTGTTGTTGCAACTCTGGGTTTTCTAAACTACGTCTGTCAGGAAGGAGACAGGAAATTCGAGTCACACTTGCAACAGCTGTGCCATGCCTACTATCAGTCTCAAATGACGTAGTTTGGCTTGAGTGGCGCGGGGCCAGGAACTCGGCAATAGCAGAGGTCAGGAAGATAGGTCAGTGTTTATACTGCTCTTGCACTTGGGAGCATGCTGCGTCTATTTGCTTTCTTCCTATCTATACTGTTTCTCTTTCCGTTTTTCTTTAATAATGTGGAGCCCAAGCATCCTGTTTTCAAAACACTGGGCTGTTTTGGTATTTACCAGCGACGAGTTTAAATGCCTTTGACCGAGGCAGGCAGTTGATTCGGGTACTCTGTGAGATGAAGGCACGCTGCAGCCCCCTTCTGAGACGCACGCTGCCAACCCGGCCGCTTGTGGCACTGACAAGGTCACCACAGGCGCTGTGTGTGTGCCACCAAAACCCAAAAGCCCCAAACTACTTTGTGACCACATCTACTGCTGATGAGGGAAGCGGGATGTGAGACTATTTTATGCTCTTCTTTCATAGCCAGAAACGATACTGGAAGCTGACCAAAAAGTGTGGACATTGCAAAAACTGGTTTTGAAAGAACAAAGTTTTGGGAACATTTTTGCTCACCCAGCTGTAAGACATTTCCACACAGAGGACCACAGCTTTTAATTACTACAACAAGCAATTTAGTCTTTCACCTTCCCGAATCCAGATGTAGCCCTTGGCAAAGAAGAAATCTCTCTAAATGAAGGGCATCAACGCCCACATTTGAGGCGCATCTTTCTCTACAGCTTACACCCTTCCCAACTTTCAGCCTGGTATCTCTCACACAAACTCAGAAAAGAAAAAAAAAAAAAAAAAAAAAAAAGTATTCTTCACTTGAAAGCTCGATCTATAAACTTTTATTGCTTCCTTTGCCCCTGCACGTCGTAGTAATCGCTACCAGAGGGAGGAAGCTGAAATAACACGGGATTTGTTTGCTCAAGTTTTCCATAAAATCAGCTTATGATTCAGCACTTCTGATTTCATTAATTTCCAATTAGGAAAAAAAAAAATAATAGCGCGGGGTTTGTGCCGTACAGCCCAGCACTGGGCTTACCCACAGCAGCGGGCTGCAGGTGTGGACGTAGCGGGCGCAGCTCTCGCACCGAATACGGAGCACACTCATTCTTGGGACCCTGTCATCTGCTCCACCGGGCAGCCCGTGGGTGTTAAGCAGCTCAGGAAAAGGCACAGCTGCAGAAACTGTGCTGGCGAGGGGATGGGGAGCTGTCGGATGCCCCCTGAGCTCTGCTCTGGTGCTGCTGGGGCAGGGGGTGCCTCGCACCCACCAGCGGCGGTGCTGACAGATCGAGGGCTCGCCTCGGGAGATCCCTCAGCAAAATGCAGCTGCAACGGCTTGGCTCAGAAGGGGAGCGTGGCTCCGGGTGCTGAGAGGAGGAGGCGAGGAAAACCAACTTCAAAAAGTAATGTCAGGAAGGGCGTTAGAACAACACGCTTCATTTTCTTTCCTCTGTGCTGCCTCTTGCCATACCCGGGGGACCATTTATGTCCCCAGGGTGCTCCTGTTGGCCCCACGGTGCGGGACACTTGGCTGTAGCCCCTCAGTCCTTGCGGGCAGCCTCTGGCTCCCGCTGGCTCGCTCAGAGCCCGTTACCCACGCACAGCCTCTGCCTTCGCACCCTTGCCACATGCTGCCACCACTTAATGCTTGCTGGAAGGCCAACAAAACCGGGAACATGGTGGCTGTGTGGCACCGCGGGTGGGTGGCGGTGGGTGACACCCCGGGGGGCTGCGGGCTCAGCACCCAGCCAGACGCTGACCCGTCCCCGCCGCCCCGCGCCCCTCGCTCACCTTGTTGGAGGCCATCTCGCTGACGGAGCGGTAGGTCTGGATGGTCTCCAGCTGGTCCAGGCACCAGTCGAGCTCCTCCAGCGTCTCCATGGCCAGCTTCTGGTAGGGCTCCTCTGCGAACAGGCAGACGGACATGTAGTCGGGCTGAGGCGGCGGCAGCCTCTCCATGCCGGAGCCGCCTCCAGCGCTGCCGGAGGTTCCGCACCGCTCCTTCATCATGCGCCCTCCGCCGCTCTCCCCCGGCCGCCGCCGAGCAAATCCCCGCCCGGCCCTCGGCCGCCCGCCCCGGCCCGCCCCGGCCCGCCCCGGCCCCGCGCCCCGGGCGGGGCAGAGCCGCAGCCCTCAGCCCGCAGCCCGCAGCCCGCCCTGCTGAGGCGCCCGAGGGCCGCGGCCGGGCTCCCCCCGCTCCCGCCCGCCCGCCCGCCCGCCTCCGGGTCCCTCCTCACCACCCCGCTCCCGGCTCTGCTCCCCGCTGCCCCAGGGCTGCTCCCGTAGCAGCCCCGCGGAGGGACGGAGAGGGTGGTGCGGCCCCCGCTGCCCCGCTTTGTGTGGTGGTTCTGAAACACTTCGTGTGGTGGTCCTGAAACACTTCGTGTGGTGGTCCTGAACCACTTCGTGTGGTGGTTCTGAACGACTTAGTGTGGTGGTGCTGCCCTGCTTCGTGTGGTGGTGCTGCCCCACTTCATGTGCTAGTCCTGCCCCATTTCATGTGGTGGTCCTGAACCACTTCGTGTGGTGGTCCTGCCTCACTTCATGTGATGGTCCTGAACCACTTCGTGTGGTGGTCCTGAATCACTTTGTGTGGTGGTCCTGAAACACTGTGTGGTGGTCCTGCCCTGCTTCATGTGGTGGTGCTGCCCCACTTCATGTGCTAGTCCTGCCCCATTTCATGTGGTGGTCCTGAAACACTTCATGTGGTGGCCCTGCCCCGCTTCATGTGGTGGTCTTGACTCACTTTGTGTGGTGATCCTGCCCCACTTCATGTGATGGTCCTGACTTGCTTCATGTGGTGGTCCCGACCCATTTCATGTGGTCCTGACTGCCCTGCTTCATGTGGTAGTGCCATCCTGCTTCATGCAGTGGTCCTGACCCCCTTCATGTTGGTCCTAACTGCCCCACTTCATGTGGTGGTGCTGCCCTGCTTCATGTGGTGCTACTGCCCTGCTTCGTGTAGTGATCCTGCCCTGCTTCATATACTCCTGCTCCCCAACTCCATCTTCATCAACCCCAAGCACTCAGCCCCACTCCCCACCAGCCTTGACCACCAGCTCCAGCACCCTGGTGGCCCCGCTCCCCGGTGCTGCCCCGCAGGCCCCGTGCCCCAGCCTTGCCCAGCTCTGCTCCCGAGCCCCCCAGCTCCATGCTGGCCCCATTCCCCAGCCTCGTGGGTACCTGGTCCCCACCAGCCCTGCTCCTCAGCCTCCCCCAGCTCCGCTCCCTGACCCTGCCAGCAGGACAACGTGCTCCCGAGCGGCTCTTGCCGTAAAAGTTAAGGTTTACATAAGCGGATACAGTGAATCATAAAATCTCCCTATGAATGTAACTGCTTCTCATAACACCAGCGACATACGCTTTACCCCATAAATCTGTCAGACTTAATGAGTTCAGCATTTCTAATGGCCCGGGCTGAGCAGGTAACAGTGACATCAGTGGTCAGGATTGCTATGATATACAGCAAAGTGAATGCTCTACAGCACACGCGCTGGACGTACGCGTGCCCCATATGTTTGTAGACCCCAGCCCTCCCTACAAGGGGTGCACTCCCCGTGGGGCTCCCTGCAGAGCCCCTCCAGAGCCTGCTGGCTGCCCCCATGCTGGGAGCTGCCTTCGGCAGGGGAAATCCTCCTCGTCCTTACCCACAGCCACAAGGCACTGAGCTGCGTTAGCAAGCGTCGTGCAGAGACCCCGCGCTCAGCGTTTGAAGTTCCACAGCAGAAAATAAATGCTGCCAGGGAGTAATTGAGCAACGAACTATCAGGAAACACTTAGCACGGATAAAGAAAAAAAAAAAAACTAAGTCTGAATCTCTGTCATCAAAGTTTAGTGTTTTTTTTTTTTTCTGTGCTCACGGAGCTCCAAACATGGCAAGTGCTCTCTCTCAGAATGCATACTTCTGCGATACATATATCAAAAAGCAGGTAAAAACAGCCAAAACATACAGAACTTGAGCACATTCCCTTTCTAACAGGCATATTCTCCACCAACTACTTTATCATGTAAATTAGTTGAACTGGAAGGGCTCACATTTCTTGCACCAGAGAATGTTTGCATTGATAAAACTAACAGGGACTAAATCGTTATTTTAGGAATAGGAGAAAAATCATCTCACCAGGCAAACCAACAAGAGCTGGCCATATGTTTAAATAATGAGCTGCAACGTGTTATTGCAGAGTACTCTGCTCTAGGATTTCTAAGTAAGCAGAACCACGGCGTGAGCTACGAGTGCATTCCCATGGCAGGGAAGGAATAGCTTCGTGGAGGAGAGGGGTTCTGGCACTAGGCACCAGGTTAGCCCATTTGGGGGTTTCCAGCCTTGCCAGGGGTCGGGGTTGCAGGACCTGGTCCCTCATTGCCTGCTCCTACCACTCTGCTTCGCCTGAAGTCTTCACCTCCAAAGGATGGGAAGAGGAATCTGCCCTTGATAATGTACGTGTTTTGCATGGAAGGGTCCATGCTATTCCCCTGCTCTGTAGTCTGAGTTTAGTGTAGCAAAAGGGGGAAGAAAAACCATGGAAAAAATGTCATATGTTAAGGAAAATGATTACAATTAACGCAAAGGGAAAATTCAGGTTGTTAGGTACAGAGAAAGTAAGTTTGGTGCTAGGCTACTGCCAGCCCTACATTTCTTTTAGCTTTAGTTTTTATAAAATAACAGGAAAACACAACTTTATATGGGATTTATAAAGGGAGGACTTAGCATTTTTGGCACGGTGTATTTGCATGGATGTGCAAAATGCCCCTTGCTCCCCAGGGCTGCCTCTCGCTGGTGCAATCTGCACGCCCATGGGGATCCCTTGGGGCTGGAGTGAGGTCACTGGCCACAAAATGTGGCAAAATGCAGCCCTGGGCCTCTTGGGCCTTTTCAGGCACAACAAAAGGACAGGGGATTAACGATTTAAATGCAGATGTTTAGAAAACTGCCCCCTCAGGTATCTCTAGTCATTTCAATGGCAAGCGTGTGCTCAGCTGTTAGCAGACAGCTTTGCAAAGCGTCCCTTTACAGAAAAGCAGTGAGTTCTGCTACTGTTCAATTCGATTTAGTGCCTGGGCCAGCAGCGTGTGCATTTCCATGTGAAAAACAGGTTTTCAGAACCCAGCTTAAGAGAATTTGGGGTTTCTGCCCCTTCCCCAGCTGGCACAGTCACCTCGACTCCCCCAGGTTGCATGCAGCAGCAGCGGCAGGGCTCCCCACAGCCCCAACACAGCTGACCACATATCCCTGGGCTCTTCAGTTCTTAGCAATCTCCTGGTTTTGACTGATATCATTTTTTTTCCCCATTCACTTTGTTAAGTAAATGATGCTACTGATCGGAGGCTCCATCCGCTTCTCCACCCTGCCTACCCCGCCGTGTCCTGAGCCAGTGGTTCCTGAAGCCATGGTGAGTGCTAGCTCCAAGTGCTCAGCCAAGACACCGAGCAAGAAATTCAGCCATGCAGAAGGAAAGATGCTATCCTGCTCGACAGAAGGGAGACAGAGAGAGCTCAACCCACCTGAGGAGCTTGGTGGCCTCTCCTCAGCCACTTCTTAAGTGAGCCAGGCAGGGACCAACCAGCCCCGGGCCACCAACACAGATCCAACCAGCCCTCCTCGGGCACGAGCTGCTCTGCTCACTCACTGTGTGTTAATTCGTTGGGACTATTTACAAATACATTGTGAAAGCCCTGGCTGTGATTCCGTAGATAAAGCTAAATTCGCACCAGGTGTTTTTGAAATACAGCAAGTCAAATTAAAACACGTTCTCCGAGCCCCTATGAAATGCTTCAAGTTACAGCCAACAGAGCAGGCAGATTTAAAGCTGATTAGAAGCTAACTTTCTATGGGAATGATCTTAAAAGGGAACAACATAAATCTTCCAGCTTTCTTAGCAGTTAATATTTATGCATATATATGTTAATTACATTTGAATCTTTTAAAATTGACAGGACATTTTGCTAATGATGAAGGACAACGCATGCTATAGAAGAACCCCGGACAGAAAACCTGAGAAGAGCCAGCCCATCCCTGGAGCAACAGCCCCTGAAGACGACACAGCTGGAGCTGTGATGTAGCACGATGCACCCTGCATCTGTAGGACCACACGCCCCGAACAGCCAGAGCCTTCCCCAGGACCCAGCGAGAGCAGGCTCGCGAGTCCTAACAAGGCAGGTCTGACCTACTGGCTTATCTTGTTTGAGTCACGGGAATCAATGTGCACACCGGGACATGCCAGCAGGGTCCCTACGTCAATACGTGTTTAGCATTAACCTCAAGGAAAAAAAATTACACGGGGTTTTCGACCAGTTTTTTTTTGCCCACACAGGGCGTTGAGGCCACTACGCTGCCTAAGTGCAGGGAGGGGGGCTCAAGAAATCAAATTGCTGCATCTCAGCTGGACAAAGGTAATCTTGCAAACACTGAAACGTGGCCTCAGTCCCTATATCCACTGGAGGAGGCTGCACGGTGCCCGCAGCCCCTTCCTCTCCCTGGTTAACCCCGTGGCGGTGCTGGCGATGCTCTGGGGCCAGGGCTGACCCCCTGTACCCTGCACAGGGGGCACTGGAAGCAGCAGGGGAGTTCAAAACACAAGTGGCAGAACTGAGGGAATATACAGAAGTGGGGAGAAAGCAAAAAGAATTGACAAGAGGAAAATGAAGCGCATGGGGATTATCTCGCTGAATGGCACCTGGAGTCACTGTCAGGCTGCACACCAACAGCAAACACAAGTTCGGATGCTACTTGACGTCTTCTTTCCCCAAAACCCACGTGAAACTCCCACGGGCATCAGGAGGACACCACCCCCCGCCAGACACACTGCTAAACCTCTCCCGAAGGTTTCGATAACCCTGCCGGTAGCGCACAACGCACACAGTCACTGACGGAAGCAGTTGTACAATTTCTGGATATAGTCTCCTGGAATACTACATGACGTCTCTTCAACTGTATCGTGTTTCAGTTTATATTTGGGTGTTGCATAACCGAGCTCCTACCCGTAAAATTACCTCCATATTCCAACTGGCATTTCCGTCATCTTTTCCAGTGCCATATGTGAAACCATTTTTGAGGCGGAATAAAGAACTAATTAACGAAAAGGAGCCCGCTTCAGTTTTACCACCAGTATTACACGGTGTTTGACCCAGAATTTAGCAGGAATTGGGGTGACATTTCATCTCCAGCCCTGGTTGCTGCCACTCCATTCAGAGGCCACGCTTGCCAAGCCCTCAGAAGAAGCCCAAGGTGAAATGTTTTTCAATGGGCACTCTGAAAATGTTTATGTTCTAATTGCAAGTTATTTATGTGCCGGCATTT
The DNA here is from genome assembly GCF_965140915.1 of Aythya marila. Classification (NCBI taxonomy): domain Eukaryota; kingdom Metazoa; phylum Chordata; class Aves; order Anseriformes; family Anatidae; genus Aythya; species Aythya marila. The sequence continues at coordinate 31,102,654 of NC_139049.1, read as the reverse complement.
CACAACACCTACACTTTTGGTATTATTTGCCCACTATTTTCTTTTCATCCCTGCCAGACGATGAAACATACAACACTTCTCGCTAGAAAAGTGACCTGGCCGCCCATTTTTAGACGTTTTGTCCCATTTACTGACTCGCCTCTCTTATCTTTTCCTCCCTGCGAGAGCTGCTAATGAACGTGGCCTTGAGGCTTGTCTTCTCCTTGCATACTTGGGAAGTGAACAGTTTAGGAGATCACCCTCTTTTTGGGGAGCGATTCGGCTAAGATCAAATACGCACCTCATCAGAAGGCTCGTCAAGGGGGCTTGGACAACGAGCTCTCTCCTGGCTCTCCCCGCAGCCCTCTCTGTCCTCTGGCCGGCGGCACGAGCGCGCGGGCAGCCCTCAGCGCAGGCCAGGATATCCTTGAGCATGGGGCCGACGTTATCTGCAGCTGCAGCTGCCCGGCGTGGTTCCTTTCTCAGCCCACAAACCAGCCGTCCCCCAGCCCAAGGCACGGAGCACGGGGCAGCTCCCGAAGCTTCAGGAGCAAGGGGCGGCTTTGACCTCAGCTCGCACGGGAGATGAACTGAGTTGAGAAGCACCAGACCCAAATGCCGAAATTCAAAGCGAGTCCTCCCCTCTCCTGACTTGTTCCTGATCCTCTCCTCACCCTCATCACTTTGAAATCGATAAGCAAAGACGTGGCTGAAAGTGGAAAGGCTAAAATGTTTTAAGAGTGGCCCAAACACCAGACCCCAAACAGGTGAGCTATAAGCAGCAGTTCTCTTTGCTCAGTAGGCTATTGCCCGTGCCAAACAAGCTAAGGCTTCCACAAACTAGCAAAACACACCTAAACTGGTTCATATTGCTAAAGGTTACCATCTCGTGAACAGATTGTCCAGTCTGGAAGGTGAGAAAGGTTGACCACGAGTATTTGCAGACATCTGTACAAACTCAGCTCTCCTCAGCAATTAAACATCAAATTATGTACTGACTGTACGAATAAAAGACTTCCTCGTTCTGCAAAAAAGAAATAGTTACTACAAACGCATTATAACTTCACTCATAAACCCTTAAGACCTACAAAAAACTGACAGTCCCTATGAAAAAATACATTTCACACTGAAAAATTCAAAGATCAGCCTTGTACAACGAAGGTTCAAAAGCAAGTCCTCGCAGCTCACAGCAGTCCCAGCCTTTTACAGTGTTTGTTATGCCACGTGCAAGGCTGTTTGTGTGCTGTGCCAGTACGGCACCTTCTGGGTTATTTACTTTTAATTGCATCCTGGCTGCAATAAATTACAGCTATTTATAATGATAAACTTCTTGAACATTTAAGAGCGGCCAACCCCCAGCACACAGCTCGAGTCTGCCGGCACGGCAGCATCAGCTGGGGTGTGAGGGAGGGCCCTGAGCTCCCCAACATTCCCATTTGCTCCATTATTCCAGCTCATTCAATAAAAAAACAGGATCACTCTGATTTAACCTTACCTCAAGAACAATTCAGGCTCAGGATCAAATCTGTTCATTTAAAATTAAGAAGAAAACTTGTGCCTCGGGAAAATTTAATACTGGACCTCACCCCAAACCAGCACGGACCACCTGCCAGTGGCACCAAAGCATCCCCTGAATGCACAAGTGTCACACACTGACATCATTTCCCAAAACCTGAAGCAGAACACTCACTGGAAACGAACTGAAGTGCCAGTGTTACAGAGGAAAATGCTTACTACCTCCCACTAGTGTCAGGGAAGCAAACTGCCAGCACGGCACTGCTCTTGGTGGGCGAGCTGGGCTGCAGCCACCCGCCGAGCTGGGGGCTCTGGAGTCCGGTGTCCTCGCGTGGAAACACGTAAATGTGCTGGAAACTGCTTACAGGGACTGAAAACTCTGCCTTAGGAGATGTCCAGAAGCATGCTCCCAGCCTCCTAACTTGTAGAAGTGTTTGGAAATAATACTAATAACACTAAATAGTATTGTTAATGAGACTAGCAATTTTAAAAGGTACCTACTCCTCAGTGTCCATCAGGACAGAGCTCCGGTTCTAGAGGTTTTAGGCAGATGGGAATATTTTGCTTATTTACAAATATCTAAAATAACTCACAGAATAAAAAAGTAAGCATATTCAGATACAGATGTTTCTTTAAAAACATAACAATATACACTAGGAGTCTTTAGCACTTAGCATGTGCCAGAGGATCTTAACACAACCCATTTTTAATTATATAACATATTCATTACACATTACTGTCATTGCTGTCATTGTCAGGGATGATAAGAAATGATTAAGAAGAGAAGGCAGATCCTCTGGATAATCATTTGAATGACAGATTATAATTTTGTGAGCAGCATAGATAGCACTAATGTTTACTGGAGGCTTCATTCACATTTCTCAGTCCTCGACTACCAGTGACTAAGAGCTTCTGCCTAAGCAAGCAACAGACCGGGATATCAGAATATACCCAAAATGGTTTGTTGAAAACGCTGCCCTGGTGGGAGGCCGCTCTGTGTGACTCGCACAGAAGAGCTGAGCCACAAAAGCCTGACCCACGGGAGCTGAGACCCACGGGATTGCAAACCCTGGTGCAGGTTGGAGAGAAGAGGAGAAGGGGAAGGGGAAGGGGAAGGGGAAGGGGTAGGGGAAGGGGAAGGGGAAGGGGAAGGGGAAGGGGAAGGGGAAGGGGAAGGGGAAGGGGAAGGGGAAGGGGAAGGAGAAGGAGAAGGAGAAGGAGAAGGAGAAGGAGAAGGAGAAGGGGAAATGGAAAAGGGAAAGAGAAATGGAAAAGGGAAAGAGAAAGAGAAAGAGAAAGAGAAAGAGAAAGAGAAAGAGAAAGAGAAAGAGAAAGAGAAAGAGAAAGAGAGAAAGAGAAAGAGAAAAAGAAAAAGAAAAAGAAAAAGAAAAAGAAAAAGAAAAAGAAAAAGAAAAAGAAAAAGAAAAAGAAAAAGAAAAAGAAAAAGAAAAAGAAGGGAAAAAGGGGAAAGGAGGAAAGGAGAAAAAGAGAAAAAGAGAAAAAGAGAAAAAGAGAAAAAAGTAAAAGGGAAAAAAGAAAGCAAGAGTATGGTGGCCTGTGTGATTTACCACGGCACATGTGCGGTCACGTCTCAGACACATCCAGCAGACCCTCATTCCCCCTCACCAGAAGGAGCCTGTTTTCACTCAGGAGCGCCAGATCCGTGCCGTGCCCTGAGACAATCCCTCGGCAGCGCCCGGCATCACCCCAGCACCCGGCGCTCAGCGGGACGGGTTCATCACCCAGCGCCGTGCCCAAACCTGGCAGAGCAGGGAGCTGCACCCCCTGCCTCCCAAGGTAGCCGTGGTTGTTTGCAGATGGTGTGGATGCCTTCACATATTTATCCCTGACAATGCTGAGTGAAGGGCTGACACTAAATAATTGATTTGTTTAATGTATCCTGTCAGTGCCTTCATGCCTGCCCGTGAGCAGAGAGCCATTTCCTTGAATTAAGCCATTGTTCCAGCAGAGCCAACAAACAGGCTTGAGAAAATTGTTCTGTGGATGGGTTTGAAAAGTCACAGGAAACAAAATAAAAGGAGCAGAGCACAACTGCAGAGATTCATTTCAAACCTAGAATGAAAGTGCCTGAGCCTCGTGGCGCCATCCTATGCCTTGAAGCAGCCCGCGCCCTGTGAGTGCAGGGCTTTTTGGAGAGCTGCTGCGTGCTTTTTGGTGTTCGGGGCATCCAGGGGCCACGTTTTCAACTTTTTTTCTCAAGAACAAAGGCTAGAAACCCCCCCAGAGAAGACCTGCTGTTACTCAGAAGCACCCAGCAGACCCCCCACCCAATGCCACACGGCACACGAACGCATCCCCTCGCCCCAAACACTTGTGTGCTCCCAGCACAGCGAGCCACGGGGCTGGATTTAGGGCCTTATCTCCCATCATGGGAACGACGGAGCGTTCAGATTCACTGTCCCCCCCCCCCCCCAGCATTTCACTGCGTGCAATGAAACTAATTATATCTTTTGCAAAGATAGGTGCAGATGTGCTAAGAGAGGCACAAAGCCCCAGCACCTGCGGAACAGGTGGAGCCAGTCCTCTTGAGCAAGCCCCGAACAAATGGACGAGCCTGCCCTTCTGCCCCCTCCGGATCGTATTTTTGGGACTCCGGTCCTACCCGTCGCTCCAGCTGCCCCCTCTCACGTTTCTCACACCTGCAGCCGTCCCGCAGCGAGGGCTCCGTGCATCCCCCCGGCACGGCACGGCCGGGTAGGAGCCGATACCACGGCACTGCAGGCAAACGGAGGGCACGTGGCACCTCACAGACAGCAATTTTAGCAAAATCTGCTTCCAAAGCACGGGGTCCCTCCGTCAAGAACGGAGGTGAGGGTGGTGAAAGCCCTGGGAAGAGGCAAGGCACGGATCAGCTGGCACAGACCCGCCTAGGGGGATGCTGAAGAGGTGGCACCGGAGGAAACCCGGCCGTGGGGGGAAGCAGAGAAGAGCTCCACGTGGGCTCCAGAGCAGCAGGAACAATGGAGCCTGTATTCAGCGATGATAGAGGAAGATAGAGGAAAAAAAACAAAAAACAAAAAACAAAAAACGAAGCGAAAGCTTTCTACGGCTAATTGCGAAAAATGGCAGGAAATGAGCGAGCTGCTGCTGCCAGGAATAACGTGTGTAATGCTGAAATTGGTGATGGAAGGGTTTGACGTGAGCCCCAACCTCGGGGAAAACAAGGCCAAGATTTTGGTGGGCACTTCTGGGTTTCGCCTTCTCAAGGCACCGAGCAGCAATAGAAGCAAACGCGTGTCTTACCCGGCCGAGGAGTCTGGCAATCGCCCTCAAAAGTCATTAGAAGGCTTTTAATTAAAGCCAGGTCCTTCCTGGGACACACGAGGGTGGCTGCCCAGAAAAACTGCTGGGAAAACAACCCCAGAGAAGTGGCTCCAGAGAGGCCGAGGGTGCCGAGGCTGCAGCAGCACCCGCAGCAGTGGCAGAGGCTCGGCCAGGTTAGGACACGGGGCTGTGGCCTGGTCCCTCAGTGCCATGGTAGCCGCGATGTTTCTGAGTCCACAGCCGACGTGATTGCTGCCCGAGCACCGGGCCAGCTGCGCTGAAACCGGAGCCCCACCGATAAGCAGTAATATTAGCCCGGAGAAATGTCAGCGGGGTGTGTGCGTGGGGGTCATCCGCTCTATCTTTAGCCAGCGAAAAGTTAATCGCCTAAGCTCCCTGCGCACTCAGTGGAAAGTGAACGGGGACCTCCAAAGGGTGCTTCTGGTCTATTCTCAGCACGCCGCCTGCCAGGGGCTGAATCGCCCTCTGGGGGTGCCTGTCCTCCTCCCGCCAGCTGCACGAGGCTCCGAGCTGCACCGAGGGCCCCCCCCTGCCCGCAGCCATCAGGACAAGGCATTACCATCCTGTTTGACAAGGCATTGCCATCCTGTTTGACAAGGCATTGCCATCCTGTTTGACCCCCCCAGTGCTGTCCCAGCGCCCAGGGGCAATGCTGAGGGCAGCGGTGCCGCAGCGCCGCTCCGTGTGCCGCCCAGGCTGCCCCGTGTGGCTTTCAGAAAGGAATTGCCCTTACAAACCTGCATTTACTGTCCTGATTTCATGTCCCTACGTATCCAGAAGTGGATGCCACCCTGTGGATGCCACCCTCGGTGGTGGCTGAGGAGTCTGACTGCTCCATGGTTCCCCGGGCCCCCTTTGCTTTTCTCAGGATGGGGATTTCTTCCAGCCGTCACAGACCTTCCCCAGCTCCATGGTTTTTCACAAACGACTCAGAAGGGCCTTGCAGCCACATCCGCTAGCTTTTCCAGCTTGCCTCCTGCCCAGTTGAGCACAGCCACCCCCTCCAAATTGCCCCTGACCTGCTGCTCCCCATCCCTCTCCTTCCCAAGCAGGCGCTGAGACCCAGCAAAGGCTTTGTGCGGGTCGGCTGTGACAAGAGAGGGCACTGAGCAATTCAGCCATTTGTGCGTTGGCTATCACTAGGCTGTTTCCCCCAGGGATCAACAGACCCACGTTTTCCCTGAGGTTTCCCTCCCTACTCCACACCCCAGCCCCACTTTTCCCCTCTTTTCCCCTTTTTTCCCCTCATGCCCCCCACAAGCTGCGAGCCTGCGGCCTGCCCGACTTCAGCCCCCGCACCTACACGCTGCTTTTACATCCTTCCTTTGTTACAAGTCCTTCTTCTCACTCTTCCCTGCTCTCATTTTCCACTTTGGTCCACTAAGAAGCTCCTTGCCTCATCGAGCTGGCTCCTGCTGAAATTCCTGATCTTCCTGCACAGCGGGACGGCCGGCTCGGCAGCTCGCCCTGCGTTTTCTTCCAAATCGGCCTGTAATTTTTAGGTCAGGCTGCATTCACCTCGTGGCAACGACAGCACCTGGAGGCCAAGCAGCACATGGAAGCCCTCAACAGCAAACAAAGCCATTTACGAGCATCTGGCACACTGCAGAGCCCTGGTGCTGGGCAGTGCAACCACCCCAGGCCTTGCTTCGACCGCGATCCCCGTGAGCACCCCAAGGTGAGGGCAGGGCGAGCGGCCACGAGGGGCCCTGCCCCTGGTTTGAGGCACAAATGACACACTTGAAGGAAACCCACGGCAAGAGGTCAGCCCGGGGCTGGGAGAGCTGAAGCCAGCCCGGGCAGAACTGGCCCGACCTGCAGCACCCACGTTGCACCCACCGGCACCGTGGGCAGCGGGGCGGCTCCGCGGCCTGGGCGTGAGAATCGGGTCAGAGAGGATCCACAGGGGCTGGCAACACGCTGAGCAGACCCCTGACTGCATGTTTTGTCATGGATCTTCATTCCCCGAGGAAAAGTAATGCCAACATCTGTCCAGCTGAAAGAGAGACACCACTTGGACACCACTTGGAAAGGATGAGCTAACAAAAAGTGAAGGTCCTGAATGAAGCTCAGAAAGTACCCTCACAGTTACTTGGTGTGCTTACAGGCATCAGATGCACATGCACTCTAAAGCAACTGTCTAAATCTCAGCTTTAAATGTTACAGCATAAAGACAAAAGATCACGATTCCCCACTGCACCTTCTGCATGCCAATGAGGTGCAAAAATGAGGGATAAACACCACAAAAACAGTAAGGGGGATGAACAGAAGCCTACGGGACTTCCCAGAGAAGCCATTTCTCACCTGAAGGTAAACCTAAATATTTAATCTGAAATGGTAACGAGTGAGGAAAACTGAAGAAGCTCTGAAGCAGGATTTAGATCGGAGGGAGGGTCTCACCTGCAGGGTTTTAGCACCGGGCAGTGCCTGCAGCCTCCTCTCCCCCCTCCCGGGGCGAACAATACATCGTGGCCGCCACAAATCAGGAGCGTAAGTGACAGTGCTTTTATGGTGCCAAATGGAAGTAACAAAATGCAGGAAGCATTCTGTCAGATGTCACTTAGCAGTGATATCACGGGGGAATCTGGGAACGGGATTTGCCTGCATAGTAGGAATTCCTCGGTCCAGGGACAGGGAGAAGCAGAAATGGCAAGGGGGGCAGAATCTAATCTTGGCCTGGTGAATGAACAGGAAAGATTGCTCCGCTCCAACTTGAGCTCGGGGAGCAAACACACGGTTTGGCACGCTCTCGTTTTCCTGACCAGGCTCGATTCCTTGTTGTCCTGCCTTAATCACAAGGCAGAAGGAGAAACACGAGGTAAGAGGGGGTACCTCTCCCCCGGAGAGCCTCGCAGAAGCGCAGAGACTGACGGCACACATGCGGGAGAGATCTCGAGGAGGAATGCTGGAAATGTTTTTTCAGATGACATTTTGCCAGGAAATTAATACATGCCTCGAACGCGTTTCTGAACGCAGAGCACAGTTACCAAGGCTGACACAAATGTCTAAATGAAGTGATCCCATCACTCCTCCGCTGGACACACTCCTCAGAGGGCCGTGAAATCTGCCCGGGGGCTGCAGGCTGGGGGAGGAGAGGACCATTGGCAGAAATAAGCACCCGACCCAGATCTAGGACCGAGGACGAGGATTTAAATCCCAATTCCAGCATCCTGTACACCACGGGGAGCCCAGATTGTGTTTTGGTTTCCCTGGCTAAACAAGGGAAGGCCGGATCACAGCAAGATGAACATTTTACTGCGTGACTAGGAATGTTTGCTTCCTGAGCACATGGCGTGCATGTGAAGGCACAAGTGTGAGAAAGGCCCTGAAAAATCAGGATATGATTATGAAATTACCTAGCTGCCCACTTAGGATTTAGCAGCACCGTGCAGCGTATTATCTCACCGGGCGCATGTGGGCTGGCTCGGAGAGGGCTGGTAGGCTTACACGTGCAGGGAAACCAACTTGGATCCTGGAAGCAACATCGTTGTGCTAACAAGGCACTCCACCTAAACTAATTAGCCCTGCCTTTCAACAGGCTTAATTAGGTGGGGCACCATCCTGTGCTGTTGTGGCTAGACGGCTTCCGGCTCCGGAGCTGGCTCACCCACGGCGCGTCCGAAGGCTTTGGCACCTCGCTGCCTTGTGCTGTGCACTGATGACATGTTTCGGAGCGGGGGCTCTTGTCCACGTGCCCCCACGGCAGAAATCAAGGAGCTGGGGCTCTCCTGAGCTTTCTGTGCACGTATCCGTGCGAAACGCAGTGCCTGCGCCCCTGCCGATGCTCTGGAAACTCCTCCTTGGGAAGCCAAGAGCTGGCTCTCACAGCAGGCCTCAGACACAGAAGGAGCTATCTAGACAGGAGACCACAGCAACGACTGTAATTCAGCATGGGGAGAAGCCTTGAATGATGTAAAGGCCAAACTGCACCGTATTTCACTGTTTCATAAGGCTTTTGTAAATCACAGGTCAAAGCGTCTCCATCTGGATCGGCCACAGAATTCAGATGCTTTCATCCACAAAGCCATCCATAGCAATTAAACCCAGTTTTGAACCAGGTTAGCCTGGAGATAATAAATCTGATGGTGTGCACGCTCTGTAAGAGTGAAAGTCCTTTGTGGTGAAACAAACACCGGGGTAGGGAATGGGAGAGGAACCTCAGGAACGAATCCTGGAACTACAAAGCGCGGTGCCTGACCTACCTGAAAAGCTCCTCTCAGCCACTGGCATTAGGCATGAAGACAAAGTTAATTAATAATCCTTAGCTCTTTATGAGGCAAATTATTCAGAAATTCTTACATGAGGGTCAGAATAAGGCCACCCGGGTCACCGCAGCCATGTAGAACATGCTATTGGAAAAATGTTAGACCTGTTTAGCTCTGATCCCTTGGCTTCTGAAAAGGTCACAGTTTAACGTAAAATTTCATCTCAACTTAGTTTCCTTAAGGTCTTCCATAGGAAAGTTAAGAGTGTGGATCCTGAAAGCACCCTGGCCGTAACTCCCAGGAACTCTTTAGGACACACAAACCATCGTGCCCGTACGCCCCACTCCCTGCCTTGAAAGCCTGGCCATGCAGTCATCCATTATGTTTTCAGCCAGCATGCCAGACACATTATATTAATTATAAAATACAATTAAATAGATTTTTTCATTACTAAATGTAATTTCTTGAAAGCATTATCCTCAGGGACGGAAGCTTAAAAATTGATTTTGTTTGTAATTTTAATCTGTTCTCCTGCCATAGATATTTTCTGCGCTCACAGAGCAATGATGCCCACCTCGCTGATTTACCTGGCTTGAACTTCATGTCCTTATTCAGCCTCTCAAAATAAATGCGTGTGACTGTCATCCTCCTGCTGAAAGGCAAAGATATTGCTACCCTGCACTGAGCAGAGCCGCTCAGGTATGTGGCATGTTGCAAAAAATGCCCTGTTTTGACATATTTGGTTTTCGGGTGATACTCTGAGTAAGCCCTATCACCCGATCTGTGACTGCATGAGGCTGCACTGTGGGAAGTCGGAGGATTGCTCACGGTAGATCGTGGGCTGGTCACAGAGCAGAACCAGCAGAAATTGCTTGAATAATCTGGAAGCACATGCAATTTAAAAAGCTGTTACTTAATCCATGATCATCCAGCTTTTGAAAATGAGGATATTTTACTTGTCAGCCTGGCGTCACTCAGCTCTCCGGGTGCACCCCGAGCCGTCCGGATTCACTCTTAACACATCCACACGCTGCAACTCTGCAAACGTTCAGAGTATGCTCTCAGGCACAAAACTACAAATCTTCAGACCTGCAGTAGCTGAAAACAGAGCTAAACTATTCGTTGTGCTAATCATCTGTATTAATCTTCCCCAGCAAACCATTTCAGCTGTTCGGAGCTGTGACTCAGTGTGCTTTATGTTTACCAAACCGCACGTACAGCCTTTAAAAATAATCTGTTTAAAATCACAGATTAAGTCCCACGGGTAAAAGGGTGGGGAGGAAGAGGGAGATGTCAGTATCCTACAAGCCAGCATCATTTGTTTTGACAGCTTTTAATATTCCATATTAATAGTTTCACGTGCTGATCTCCACCATGCCTCTGAATCACCCTCCGGCCGGGGCCATCACACCCTGGCCACCAGCTCTTTTAAAGGTCTGTTTGGGACACGGGGCAGGACTGGACCACATTTTGCCTGGCAGACCCAGGGACACGGTGCTGGAATCACTACGTGGCCATCCAGAACCAGAAATGGGTTCTGTACACAAACACCAGACAACAATTTGCGTTTCTTCTCACATCTGGCTCATTTTAGCCAGAAAGTGGCTAAATGTGGAGGCCTGAGCCCCGCAGGACTACTTTCCTCGAGTCTGAGGTCTCGGTGCTGACCTGGATCAGGCCCTGGTGCTAGGGCTGAGCCATCAGAAAGCTGCCCCGAAGGGCAGAGGGAGGATAAACTCCAAGCCAGCACCGACAGGCAGCCCTCGAAGCACAAGTGCTTGCCAAATTGCTATAGCAGGTAAGGATGGCCTTCCCCTCTCAAATTATATTACTTAAGACCCTCAGAATATATTTATTTAAGGCCCTCAAAACATAGCTATGTAATCTTCTCAGGCCAAATACGAGGAAATCAAAATGTCAGCTACGCTAATGGCACCTTATTAACAATCTCAGTTAAAATACCAGATTAAATGGACATGAAAATTGAAATGCCCCCACTGAAGGTCAGATGGGGGTTGACCTACTGCAAATTATTCCAGTGGTTTCTGCTTTAGTTCTGTGCAATGTGGCACCTTTCATCCAGCAGCATAGCAGAGGCACCCCACGTTAGCCTTGGCCGAGGTCTCGGCGCTGTAACTCACGCTACTTCTCTGAAGTAATTAATTCTGTGTCATAAGTTCAGTGAAATTCATACAATTTCTGCGAAACATCTGATTTTCAGCTGCCCGGGGCTTTCCATTTAAGGCAATTTGCAATAAAAGGCATTCTAGCGGCACACTAAATTGACCACATTTGGACGTGTTACAAACGCCGGCTCAGAGCGAGCAGCTGCTGCTGAAAAATGTGGTGCGAGGAGCATCTCCTCCCCGTGCCAGGCCTGTGGCTCCTGATCTATAAAGTGTGATTAACGAGCTCCTGGCTTATACCTGGGTTCCCGCTGCACATAGATGGAAATATTTAGGAGTTTCACACGATAGCGTTGAAGCCCAGGAAGCCGCTGACAGTTGGTGACAATCAGGCATCAGGAATTTCGGGAAATACCCTGCCCAAAAAAACGTGAATCAAGGAGAAGGCCCAGCTAACGATCTGACTAGGATCTGGACGTGGACCACGTCCCGTAAAGAATTACTGCTAAAACAGCAGACGCTCCGGTTAGGCTGGAAACTTGGGTCTGGATTTCTCCTCTTCCAGAAGCAGCTTTGGGAAGAAGGGAAGGACAGCCCTGCCCAAACACCAAATGTTACCAAAATCCATGAGCGACTGCCTGCACACCTTTACTCCCTAGTGCATCCTCAGCTTGTGAGTGTTTATTTGGGCTTCTGCTAACGGGACCGGCCCCGGGCCGTGCTCAGCCCATTCACACCAGTCCCTGGGGGCTGTCCCAGTGCACGCTGCCGGTGCCCATCGCAGCAGGGCCACCACATAGCTCGGAGCAGGAGCAGGAGGCCAGGCTGGCTCCTCTGCTTCTCGGAAGAGCACGCTGCTTTTTCAGAGAAGCCAACAATTGCTGTGTCCTGCTTTCATCAGCCTAATGCGCGGCATTTGAAGAAAAATACGTTGGTTGTAAAATGTGACCTTTCCGAGCCATTTTGGTATTAAGTGCTGCGCTTGTAAAGCCTCCCCTGAACACATGCCTGCAGCACGAAGGGCCGAGCTGGATTCAGTTCATTTTAACCAAAACCATTGGGGTGTCTGGAGCATGCTCTAAGGCCTGGGAAGCTGGAGCCAAAGCAGCCTTGGGATTCAGAGTCTCCTGGGCACGATGCGAAAACGTCTGTTTGGGGAAGTTTTTGAAGAGTCTGGAGGTGCTAGAGGAGTTTTCATCTGCACAGACGTTCGGTTTCCTCTTGCAAAGCTATGGTTATGACAGCACGGTATTTACACTAGAATATCTGTATCAGAAAGCTCAGCTTTTTTAAAAAAATAAATTTACCACATCAGTATTCGGTACTTAATAATGGCTACTGATAACAGCTCCTAGTAAACAGAAAAACCCAAATAACTCTGACCTTGGGTCAGACCCTACGCCCCTTATGGCTGATGAAAGCCTCTTTGCCTCTGGCCTCTGCCAGGCCCAGTACTGAACACGAAACCAAAAGGCATTAATTAGCAAATCAATGCATTGCCAGGTTTTGCATGTTGTTTTTTTTTTTCATTTTGAATTCCTAAACTGATTAAATGCCTGAACGCACGACCAAGTCAATCAACGATACCTTTAGACATGAAAATATATCCCAGAGGGACGTGTTTAGATGCTTTTTAAAGTTCACTGCTTAAAAATGTAAATCTTTGCAAGCGTACATGTTTTTCCAGTGAACTGAATTAACTTAAGAACCTAGCATGTTTTATTAATAACCATAAATAATTAACAGTTGTTTCCTTTCTGTCAAAAAAGCATCCCAATTATACAATACTTAAGGCTGTCATTCACAGACACTTCTCGGAGAGAAAACAATATTACACTAAGACGTTTCATTAACTATTGCCGTAACATTCCTTACCCGTTGCACAATGCCATTATGCCCGTATTAATAGGCATAACACGCTCAGCTATACAAATCTGCTTCAGTCGATCAGGAAATTAAAAGATACTGGCAATAAACACCCACATTTCTGGGTGACCTGAAGGCTGCAGGCAGCCGGGGGGGGGTCATTGCTTGGTGCTGCCATGGGGGGACCCCCGAGTCTGAACCACAGCTCGGAGGCTTTAAAAAACTTTTAAAAAAGCTTTAAAAAGCTCTTTTCTTTTCAATCTTTACAATTGCTATGCTATCCCGTGCAGTTAGCTTTGGTGGCAAAGTGTTTACCCCGCTGAGGACACCAGGCAGATCCAAACCCTGTCGGTCGAGGCCGGCGCTTTGCCCTCTCGCGTCCCTGCGAGCTGGAAACTGCTGCCACCAGGACTGATAAATATCAAACGCTCAGCGGGAGCGTTTGCCCGGCCACGGACCAAAAGCTTGGGCTGCTGACAATCACAAGACAGAGTCAGAAACGCTCACTTTGTAAAACACAACAAAAAGGCGACTTACGCTCGGAATCAGATCCCGCAGGAGGACGCAGCTTTGAGCATGGGGACTGCCCAAGGACAGGCTGCTGCCTCCGGGACGTGTGCGGTGCATTACCCTGGGAAAGTCTCGGCACAGATCCTCAGATGCAGCCTCTCACACTCCCATTGCCAGCTGTGTCCGGGACACAATGCTGCAGCACTGAGCTCAACCTCGGGGGAGGAAGGAGAAACTTATATATAGCTGCTGCGGGGATGAGCCATGGGTGCTGTCGGGAGCCCGTTTCAGCTCTCACTAGCTGGAAAATGCCGATGACATGGAAGCTGAAGGGGCTGGGAGCAGTGGGACAATGAAGAACCCTATTCATCACTAAGGCATGCACAAGCTGTGCCCCGCAACCTAAAAAAATAACTCCGCCTGCCAGCAGTTTGGTTTGGGTGCTTTTGTTTGTTTTGGTTTGTGTTTCTTTTTTCTTTTTTTTTTTTTTTTTGCACAGTCCAAGTACATATTTCTCAAACTCATATGGAACTGATTCAGTGCATTGAGGACCGCGATGTCAAAATCGCACCCACAACCACTATCATCGTTCTGTGCAGAAAACAAAAGAAACACAGATTTTATCAACCCCGATATTAGCCATGGCAAAGCCTTATTGTCTTCACGGAGGCCTTAAGCAATCCCGCCCGAATGGGAGCTGAGGGAAGCAATGCAGGGCTTGCAGGGCTTGACCCGTGTTTGAAGAGCAGAGTGAACGTGGGGACACAACGCAAGCACGCCGCTACGAAGACCTCCTCGTTGCCACCTTGGCTTTGCACTTGGCTGGGTCATTCACAAAGAAACCAGCCAGCAGCCCTTTCAATAACCTACGGCTGCTTTTATGGCTTTATGCTACAGAACAAAGTGTGGGATCGCCAGCAGGATGACCACCTCGACCAAAAACCAGTGTTTCAGCTCCTACACTCTGCAGCCGATCCCGACATACCTGCTGATCTCGCCAAGGGACGGCTGCTCCCTCCAATGCGTGAGGGTGCCCCCTGCTCATGTCCTCAGCTCCCCAGCTCACCGCCGACGGCCGGGGCCATTCCCAGCACGGGGCCGGGAGCAGCAGAGGTGGCACGGGGCCGTGGGTGCCCCGGCAGGGCCAGGAGCTCGGATCCCAGCCCGCAGAGCCCCGAGCAGCGCAGGAGCACGCGGGGAGTCCCGCTGGCACCCGCCGGTGGCAGCTGGGCCCCGGGGAGTGACAGGCTCCTGATGGCAGCAGCACGTGTAGCATCTTCATGTGACATCCACAGGTGGGGCGGAGGGGAAAAACAGTTTTCATCTGTTGCTATGGAGCCGTGATTAGCTTGTGTGTCTTCAGAGCCTGCCGAGGAGAAACGACGGCTATTTTCTTATCTAGATGTCATGAAATCAGCCCTCGCAGAATTTCGGGAGTCAAAAGGCTAAGCAGGTTTGCCTGAATACCCTCTGTTACTTGATACACGAATAAATCTAGCCGGGAGACCTAAAACGGGTGTCGTTTTTCAGCTGGGAGTTGATCACAAAAAACTACTCTTTAGCCTCATTTGGAGTTTATGTGCACAGTAAGGCAGCGACAGCGTGCTAAATAAAATGCTGCCATTATCTTTGCAGAGAACGAGCCTCAGGAAATTAAGGAAAAAAAAAAAAAGAAAAAAAAAAAACACAAAAAAACTGGTAGTATTGCAAAGCACGGTGATTTCAGAATAAACTTTTCCCTTATTCCCTCCAATTGCTAAAAGAAAACCTGATGTTCCTCTTTTAAAATGTGTCTGCCTCTAGGTCTTTGGCACAGGTTTGCTGATGGGAGGGCCGGCAATCTATTTAATGACTGCATTGACGTCAATAGCATAACTGAAATACTTACTAAGATGCATGAGTCCAACTTTCAGGGGGTGTGTGTTCGCAGGCAGGAGCAACACACGAAACGGACTCGCCGTGGGAATGAACTGCCCCCGCCGAGCGGGGATCAGCCCCCCGACAGCGGGCCTTTTCCTGCAGGTAGCTCTTAGGGCTCGCTCCGAAACACGCTTCTCATTTCCCCCAGCAGCCCGCGTCACCCCTTCGTTCAACAGCCCTCGTTTTACTCGGTGGCTTCACTCAGCTGCTATCTATCTGATGTCTTCGGCCGTTTTGCTGCTTTCCAAACCATCTGCATCACCAGGGCACCGCAGCCCTTAGCAGCAGCCTTTCCAGATAAGCTCCCGGCCCCGCTGCCGCGCGGTGCGCCATCGGTTACTCCTGGCGCGGCTCCCCGGCGGTGTGCGGCTCCTCTCGCACCCTCGCTGGAAGCCTAAAGCACTTGCACAAGCTGCCCCCAAATCTACAGTCCCCATCTTGCAGTCCTCAGCCAAACTCCCGGCCGAGCAAACCACGAGAACAGAATTTCGGGATGAATCATCTATTTTGTAGATGCCCAGAGCCATTGTCCGCACGCCGAGCAGAGGAAGTCTGGTGCAAGAGCACCAGCTCCACGCTAATTACACGGGATTTATAGATATTTGTAACTTTGATGCACAGGGCTTCTTAACTCCTCCAGAAAGTCGGGGCTCTCATTAGCACGAGCACCAGCTTTATCCAGTCTTTTGTTTATGCTTTATACAAATGTTCGTGCACGAGTCTGTGTACGTCTTACACCCACATAAAAAATGAAAGAGTACGAGTTTTGAGTTCGTGTAAAGGCATGTGAGAAGTGCAGACAAACGTGCGGATGAGCAGGGAAGCAGAGACTGAGGCACAAGCAAGAAAAATACCAATCTTTCACTCCCACCCCCAGAGAGGAATTTTAACAAAGCTTTAATCCCCTGAGCCCTGAAAAGCCGGTGTGTGACATATCGCAAAGCGCTACACCCCCCGAAGCCTCGGGTTGCAAAGCCGATCAGCTATACTATATTGCTAGGTATATAATTAATTGTGAGGACATACGGTAATTATTCAGTGTTGAAAGTATCCGAGGGGCACTTGGCTGCCTGCTCCTGGGAGAAGTTTCTGCAAACCCCCCAGGGCCGCAGGGAGCACACCGTGCAGGGGACCCGCGCACAGCGCTCTGTGGGCACTGTCCCGGCCTCCTGAGAGAAATGCTGGGGGAAAATGACCCGTGCTGGCGAAAAAATGACCTGTGCTGGAGGAAAATAACTAGTGCTGTCTGCTGGGTACCCATCTGCCAGCAGAACTGGGCCACCTCTCCCCAAACCCTTTGGGAATCCAGCAGTGGCTTCTCGCTCCTCGTGGCATCCCCACCGGTGCGGCGTTTCCTCTACGGCCCCGGATTCATTAGGGCAGCAGTGCCCACCAGGAATCAGGGGCCTTTTACACACACATGGGAAATGAGGGGCCTTTTAGGGTGAAGGTGAAGGTGGAGGGGATGCCCTGAAGAGCCTGGGCTGCTTCGGGCAAGCCAGGCAGGAAACCGGGCCCACAGCCACCACCGCGCGGTGATGCTGAGGCTTTGGTATTGGGATTAAGCAAACAGTGGGATCCCATGCTGGTAAACAGGATGGTAGGAAAAAGTACTGGGAAAAGCACAAAGGAAATGGAACGGTATGAAAAAGTACTGGGAAAAAAAAAAAAAAAAAACACAAAGGAAAAAAAAAACAGATGGAGAAAAGATTGAACTAAACCGGGTGGAAGAACGAGAGGCTTGTGCTGAACGTGGCTGCCAGTGGCAGATGATTTAGTTTGGAGGAAATCAGGATCAGCAACGAAAATAAATATGGAGGAAGGAACAGAAATAAGCAGGAACTGGCAGACTTGTTGCTGGTTACAGACTTTCTTGGCTGAGTTAACCGGGCAGGAGCTGAAGCTTTCACTGCTACCAGGGGCGGAGGGAGCTGAACCGCGGGGAGCGGGCACTGAGACCGAGGGAGCACAGAGGTCAAAGCAAGGAGCTGTGGCAGAGCCCACATTAAAAAAAAAAGGAATATATGAGAAGGAAGCATCACAGACATGTGCATGATGATGGTTTTATACCTTTTGTTGCTGTAACACCAGAAGAGGTAGCGGGCTGGCAGCTGCTCCCAACGCTGGCACTGCACGACGGCACTGCGCGGTGCCATGGACTGCTCAGGAACCTCACGGCCCTGCCAATCCCCATTATCCTCCCCAGCTGTGAAGTACATGAGCTAATTAAGGATTTATGTACTTTTTGCTACAGCTTCATATTTCCACGTTATGGCTTCTCAGTTAATTCATAAAAGCAATTTTGTTTGTTCCTGTGATCTGCGCTTATAACAAAATAACAGGAAAAATCTGCCAGATTTACTTAAGCTGATACCAAGGACAAAACACAGGATGTCCAATGCATATTCCTCTTCCTTTTATGGCTGTGGTTATAAGGTTAAGAAAGCTCTGAAATCTACACTGACATCAGGATCGGCTTTGAAAGCCCTCTGTCCCATGAAAAACCTGACCAGAATTTTTCACGGTTGCGAGAAAATGAAAGCAAAAAGAAGAGGAATTTCATGATTTCGACACAGCTCATTCATTTCACCATGGGCCTGGGTCCTGAGTGATGCAACTCCTCGGGAGCACACGAGCCGTGGGTTTGGCTCCTCTCTGTTTCAAACAACTGACAAATCCCGTAATATTCCGCCGGAGTAAACAGCTGGCGCGAATTACTTCCAGTGCAAACGCTGAATGCAATTTGTCTCCCTCCAGGGTAATTTTATTAATGTATGCCAGTTCGCTGCAAACCCCGAGTTCTGTACTTTTCATAACAGGATATAAATCACTCCGCTAATGACAAATAAAAGGAGACATATACGAGGTGCTCATACTGATGTCAATTGATGGTGGTAGATCTGTGAATCAATGCGTGACACGGGAGAGCTAAAATAAAAGACCGAGCTTTGCCGGCTCACCCGTCTAGGGAACATAAACACAGTTCATCTCGAAACACATTCTTTCATCTAGAAGGATGTAACACAGCCTAGTCCCAATCCAAACATTGCTGTTTCCTTCTCCAAAACTTTCGGGACAAACACTCGGCACCCTTTCAGACACAGGAGCCGCTGGCACAGCAGTGGGAGTGTTCCGATAGGAAAAGCTCTCCCTCTTTTCCTAATTTCCAAATCAGAAGCCATCTAGGGGAAAAGAAAAAAACTGCACACACCGAAAAAAAAATAAAAAATCCCTTATAAATCTTTGCTCTTTCTGCATTTCAGTGGAAGCTTCCTTAGAAAGCACGTGGCCTTCACTGCATCCTCAGCTGGCCTCACCTGGGAGCAGGACGAGGAGCGTCCCCTCTGTCAGCTCCAAGCCTCATAACCGCTGGGCATTTGCTTTTTTCACACCTCAGGTCGGATGTTAATGCAGTTTATTTAGACAGACCTGTCCACAGAGCGCTGGAACACTGAAAATCAAGAGTCAGGATCACAAGGGCTTGGTTAAAAATGCTAAAAGTTGGGTTCTTCTCAGTTGCTTTCTCTTTCTGAGCTTTCCAGAGTAACCCAAAACTTCCCCGACAAGTGCCAGACCCTTCAGTCAAACAGGGAGCTGAAATTTTCACCTATCCCCAGTGGTAGGAGCTTGGGTCAGCTAAAAAGTACCAAATACCCTACTGCTCATGTTGCAAATACTGCAACACACTGCTACGTCCTCAGAAATGTAGAAAAATGTCCACAAAGCGTTAAAAAGCAGAAAGCTACCGTTTCCACAGAAAGTGCTAAGAAAATTAATCAAAAAAATTCCTGGAAGGGAATTATCTCCCTGTTATCAGATCCTGCAGCCTATATAAACAGATCCATGCAAAGGTTATGAAATTTTCCGTGAATTCTTTTACCTAGGCCACAGAAGCAAAGTCTTGCTAAAACAGATCTTGAAATAAAGTGACGAGTTGCATTCCTGCTAGCCCCGACTCGATGCTGCTCACAAGACAGCGCGTGAAGGAGGAGCTGAAGCTCGCGTTGTCCTGGTCTCTTTCTGCCTCTGAGATTTCCCCACTCCAGCAACTATTTTTGAGGAATCTAACCCAGAAGCCTCCTGTGCTGTACGTGTCCCCAGACAGTAAATAATACCCAGCATGAGAGGAAATGATAGTTCTCCAGGCTTCACACGCTGTAATAATTAAATTTTACTAGTCCCTCCTAGCGCTGAATTATAAGAGAGGCTGAGATTAAACCTTACACACGAGCACTCCTCCAAACCTCATCTTCTTTTTGGGAGTAACGTTTAAATTAGCGTCAGCAGGACCAGCTCGGATCTTGAGAGGGGTCCCACAAGCACTCAGGACCACGAGCTGCACACAGTGTGTCCAGACCCTTTGCTCGGGGTTATTCACCTCCCTGGCTAAAGCCGAACCTGGGCGTTTGCTGCAGTCCCTGACCCGAGACAGGGACGAGGACAAGGTGATGGGGGGACACGGCCCACAGAAGGGGAACAGGCAGGGAAGACGATGCGATTAGTCTCACTTACTGACTGCTGCTCTCTTGCTAAATGCAGGTTTCAAAAGAGCACAAACAAAAAAAGCCATTCTAGGGCAGCCTAATAAAAGCGGAGGAAGTTTCACCTGAGAGAGGTTTTTGAGATTGCAATTTTTACATAGAGCACATGCAAACAACTGAAATAAACAGGATAAGGAATACAGCTGTGTCTGAGCCTGTTTGAGGCTTGTAGGCTGCTGCTTGTCCAGGCCTGCGCAGCACAGGGACTCAGAAGAGCAGCAGTCACTGTGGCCATGACTATCAAACCAAAATCATGTTCGCCTTTTATGCTAACACGCAAGGATAAACACAAACCCCAAACGATTACAATAACAACAATCTGGGCCTGATGGTTCTCCCGTGTTGGTTTCGCACGAGTCAACCAGAAGCAGCACTGGAAGCCCAGGGCTGAGCTGGGCTGGGGGAGCAGGGAAGCAGCCCTGAGTGACATGATGTGCAATCAGCCTTCCTCTTCGTTTGGCCCTGGTTATCAAAAAGTCACACACCTACCTTGTAGGTTAACTCTGGAGACAGGTGGCTGACTCGTTGCAGGAGATCTCCTAAAAGGGATAAAGAATACTCTATAAATAGGTTTTATTTTAACTCTTCAAGTACTGCTGCTGTCAATTCCTGGAGCTAGAAGCCCTTTTCCATGCCCGCAAAGAAGCCAGACCACTTTCAAATGGATTGGCAGATAATGAGCAATATCAATATATCTGTTAGAAAAACCCAAATGTGTCCTAAGCACACACACATGCTAGAAAGAGCGTATATCAGGAAAGATGTGCCAGCATCCCACGCTGCCTTGGCAGCTTCGTGGTCAAAACATGCCCGGAGGTCAGCAAGGGCCAGGTTCTGTGATTGAAGGGCTCGCTGGGTCCCAAAATCAAGGCTGAAAGACAACAAAGTCTGGACTGGACCCTGAAGTAATGTCAATTGTTATACCAATATAGGTATAAGGCTTTAAATTAGGATTTAACAGCTTGAGTTGCACCTGGAAGTAAATAAGGAGACGCTGCGGTCACTAGCACAAGCTCTGAAACCAAGCGGAATGACTTTTCTTGACTAGGAGCAACAATTTCATGGGGAAACTCTGGATTTCAGAAGGACCAAGCGCTATCTGAAAAATCAGCTCAAGTTTAGCAAGCAGGTTTGACTGGAAAAATGGAGCGGTATTTCTCCAAACATCAGATGATTTCATTGTGACATTCGCCAAACAGTACGGTTAATTTTTCACATTGAAACCATAGTTTACTTATAAAAAACAGAGTTTTTTTAAAAAAAAGAAGTTAAAAGGAGTTAACGCAAAACCAAAAATGCTTCATTTGGGATTGAACGTGGTATTTCAGGCTGACCAGAAGTGAAACTTGGCGCTTTTCCTCCCCAAGAAGTTTCTGATATGTTTTAACTGAAGCCGGATTTCCCCCTGCTCTCTCTTAGGCAACCTCCTAACCCCAATTTTTTGAGTCAGCCACTGAACCGAAACATCCATTATTTGCCAGCTCTCCTTTGAAGCTCAAATCAAAGCAAGCGAGCAGCTCAATTCTGCTGCACTCGTAGCTCCAGGGGGTTCTTCAGAAGTGCTCCAGGAAGGCCTCGCTAGCCAGGTAAGCTCTGTGTTTGAGTAAGGCAGCGAGGGTCCTGCTCCAAAATCTCACTCCTGGCTTCCCGACCTCCCAGCAGGGCGAGGGCGAGCGGGGCTGCAGCGAGCGGCGGCCCCACGGCCACAGCACTCGCCTTTTGGGTGGGATCTCAAGGGCTCGGCTTTTCTGGAGGGAACCACGGGCCACAGATTCTTCGAAGGGCTCAGCCCAGCACGTTGGATGCTGACTTTTCGGAAAGCCTGCCCCGACCTGCCCGTGCTGAGCCTTTGAAAATCCGAATCTTGAAATCTTTGGAAAACAGAAACTCCTCGGCGGGGACACCGCGCTGCGGCTGCGGCGCTTGCAGCGTCTGGAGAGCCGTGCTCCAGGTACCTCCAGCACCGTGCCGAGGTGCTCAGACATGCCTTCGGGGGGCAGGGAGGGGTGAAATCATACTCGGAAGGGTATTCCCCATGTCGGAGCCTGAACAGGGCACGGCACCGCACCCAGCACCCTCGAGTTATGGCCGGCCGGGCCCATCCTGGTTTGCAGAGCTGGCAGAGGAGCCCCGGAGATCTGCGTCTCGATGCCACTGCCCCTTCTGGGTCACCACGTGCACGTGGCTCCTGCCTCCCACTCCTTCTTCCTTGCCGACGGGCATCTCGGGGAGCCGGCACCGGATGCTTTCTGACCGTGTCCTCGGCCGCATCTGCCAAACTCAGGCACTCCGAAACCATTCATCACACTCTCGTCTTTTCCAGGCAGGAAACTGTCTTAAAAACCCCGATGTTGAAGTCCAAAAAAATAAAGAGTTCTTGTTTTTCAGTGTTGTTTTTCTTTTCTTTTCTTTTTTCCCAGTCCTTAAGATTCAGATTTTCCAGCATGTAAATAAGTGGGACAGCATCCTCTTTCTCCTTCTCGGGACAGAGGGGGTGGAGGAGGAGGAAAAAAAAAAGGGGCGAGGAAGGGTTAAAGAAAAGCTGTGATTCTCATGATCCCCAGAGCAGAAGTTTAAGAAAAATACCACATATCATGAGACATATGATAAAATCATGAGCTGGCAGCACGGCCGTAACCCAGCAGAGCTGTTTGGAAACTGTGCGGGAAGCTGCGCAGCGCCTGGAAGCACATTCCGCCACGGACTTGGCTGTTTGGCACATAATGGCTTAAACATTTAATGACTTTTACTTTGGCTGGGCAAATGACTTTATACCTCAATCAAATCTGGGAACGTTTTCACAAGGACACTGCGAGATGCCTCTGTGTCCTACAGGTTACGCCCTCGCTTCCTTCCGGCCCCGTCCAATTTCAGATTCCTCATTAGGAACGAAATGCTTCAACTATTCAGAAAAGCCAAGCGGAAAAACAACAACAACAACAACAACAAAAAAAAACGGATCTATTTTTTCAGCCATCTGTTTTTCTATTAACCTCCATCTTGGAATGCGGCGCTTGGTTTCCGATCAAAACTCGCCAAAAGCAATCAACGGGAGGAAAAACCTCACGCCCAAACCAAACGCCGGGCCGTGCGTGGAGCGCAGGACGGTGCCGGCAGACACAAAGTGGTGTCAGTGGTGCAGGAGCAGGAGATGCCACCGATCTCAGGGCAGGACATCTGCGGGGATGAGCGATGCTGGTTTGGGGCAGAACGGCTCTCCGGGGGCAAAGCAGGGCAGAAAATGATGACGACTGGTGCGCTGTGAATGGCCAAGGGGAAGCGGGGGTTGTGATGGTGGAGTTTGCTTCTCCTGTTTCGGGGTTTCTCCTGTTCAGTGTGAAAGAAGCCGTCAAGTTTGGTCCTGTTTGGTGTCACTGCTGCTACGGGACACCGCGTGGACCTGACGGTGGCATGGGCAGGGTGGCTGTGCCCGTGCGGTGCCACCACAGCCACACCAGGCGTCACCATCCACCTCCAGCCTCTCCTCCCGGTGCCCGTGCTCCTGGGGAACACCTGAGGCAGCACAAGCCAGCACCCCGGGTTGAGCTGGATGGCTGAAGAAGCCCAAAAGGGAGCGGTTTTGTGCTTGGGGGGCACAGCACAGCCCCTCACACCCCCTCATCGTGTGGCCCCCAGGCTCCCAGCCCAGCCCCTGCCTCCGGGCGCCCTCAGGTGGGCAGAGAGGGACCAGCGGCGGCCCCAACCCCTACCCTGGTCCTGCACAACTCGGAGAAGTTTGTGCTTACTTGTTGGCCGTCCCGTGCAGGTTGGTCAGCAGCGTGAAGTTGTTCCTGACGCTCCTCAAGCTCGCCAGCACCTAGGGCGAGCAGAAGCAGGCGTCAGCGCTTCTCCCACCCAATGCGTCCCCGGCCGGCGCGAGGCAGCGGGCTCCCGACTCACCTGGGCGAAAGGTGTGACGATCAGGTCATCGCCGTGCCTGGGGGAAACAAGAACACGGCTGGGTCAGGCACGCTGCGGGGACGGGGACCCTTTGCCAGATCCTTTTACCGGAGCAGGGCACTGATGCGCGCCGCCGGACCACGGGCTCGTACCCAACCCCAGCCCCGAGCACTCTTGTGATGAATTTGTACCCCAAGCAACGCTTCAGTCACCCCAAGGAGTGTTTCAGAGGGGGTCCTGCACCCAGAACACAGCCTTCAGCCCCTGCAGCCTTTCCCTGTGTGACACCACACCAAAATGACAGCGCTGGGAAGGCCTCGGCTCGCCGGGCACATCCAGGGACGACAAGCAGCCCGGCTGGATTGGTAACGCAATAAAAGCCAGGAAATTCAAAGTGAAGGCAGCACACTCACACCGCGGTGGAAAAAACCACCACGGCCTGGGTAAAGGTCGGCTTTGAATTTCCTGGCTTTTGTTGGTTTGTGTCACAGTCTTTAATGTTATTCAAACACCGGGGTTCGCCCGGCCGTTTTCATCATGGAAGATGTGAGCGCAAGTTCTGGGAAAAACACACGGCCACCGTCACCATCAAGAGGAAGGATTTTTCTTGGCAGTAGCGCACAAAGCACTTGTGTCTGTGTGATAAACCCCGTACAAAGGGATCTATTTTTCCCAAACTGAGCGCAGAGTGGGCCGAGCTCCTGCTGCGAGGGGCTGACCTGACCGTGGCTGGAAGGCAGGGAGAGGCGGTGCGCTGGCTGCAGGGAGGGATGCTCTCTTCCAGGGGAACTCATAATGGAGCCCGCTGCTACCTAGATTTCTACTTCACAGCAAAACCTGTAGGGCCTTCTTAACAGCCAAGTGTTTTTACGAGCACTTTTTTATGGCTTAATGGTCACTTTAAAACTTTAAACTGCCTTTTAAAACAAAGGGCTGCAAATCCAGGCCATTCGTTTAAGCTTTGTGCGCTGAGTTATATCGATCCTCTCAAGCCAACCATCTGGCTCGGCTTTCTGCTTTATTTTTCACTCAGTTCTAGCAAACAACTCATGACAGAAAAGGGGACGGAGAAGAGGAACGCTGTAAATATGCGTACAGTCATATTTCTGTTTTTCAGGCTCATGGCGTGCGGTGATGTTAACCAGGCACTGAGAACGCACGGTGAGAGCCGAACGGAGAAAAACAAGTGCAGGACGGCACAGGCACACATCCCCTTGCAGCTCACAGCACGGCCTTGAAAGCTCTTCTACTGGATTATGGAGAAATGTTAGGAAGAACTTCTTTACCGAAAGGGTTGTGAGGCATTGGAACAGGCGGCCCAGGGAAGTGGTGGAGTCACCATCCCTGGAAGTCTTCAAAAGACGTTTAGATGTAGAGCTTAGGGAAATGGTTTAGTGGGGACTGTTAGTGTTAGGTCAGAGGTTGGACTCGATGATCTTGAGGTCTCTTCCAACCTAGAAATTCTGTGATTCTGTGTGATTTGGAGGATGCGATGGGAAAAAGGCTGTCGTGTCTAGGCAGGCTGTGAGAGCACCTGTCTTGGGCACTAGGGCTGTGAAATGTGGGAGCCACGACAAGCCAGGCAGAGCTCCCGTTCGCTGTGAAACACAAGGTGAGCTGAGTTTGTGCTTACTGTTCGCTCGGGAGAGAGGAGTTCCTGGACATCGTCTTTGGTGACAAGTCGTAGTCGCTGTCCGAGCGGTAGAGGAAGGACTCCCTGCGCTGGCTGTGCCCCGGGAAGGCGGTGTGCAGCACCAGCCCCGAGGAGGAGCTGGCCTGCGGGTCCAGCGGGCTGCGACCTGGGGACGGGCCATTTTCCACGTCGAAGCTGCAAAGAAAGCACAGAGCGTGTCACACGTGCCTACCAAAAGCCATTTTTTGTCACTCCGGCTGCCTCGTGCAGTGCAGAAGATGCAGCGTTGCCTTCACTGCAGCCTCCCACTGATGTATTTCCATCGCGTGCCAGCAGGGCTCTGCATTAAGATCCAGCATTTACCCTTGAGCTTTCTCCCCTGAGTTCACTGCCCTGTCCCCTGCACGTGCTCTCAGCCTGCAGCAGCCGAGCACCAGTGCCGGGCTCTGCAGCCCTCCCCATGGCTGCACAGTGCGCACGAGCCAGATGTGCCAAAATCTCACCCCACTCCTTGCAAACCTCACGGGGACTGAAGGCACTGCACCGAACAGCCACACACTGGCAGCACCACGCTGAACTCGTCCACCTTCGGAGCAAGGTTTTGAAATCCTGCCTGATGCACTCCCCAGATGTGTGACCAGATCCCGGCCACGCCGTGTGAGCCAGGTTGGGACCCTGGGACCTTGTTCCAGCCGGGAACCCCGAGGCTCCGTCCCGCAGCAGGAGCCGAGCCCTCGCGCTCCCCTTGCCCTGCTCCCATTCCTCCTCTCTCAATTTTTGCTGCTGGCGACCCCGCTCATCCCATTGAGCCAAAAGCTCCTGCCTCAATTAATTTCTTTTCTTTTTCTTTTCTTTTTCTTCTTTTTTTTTTTATCTGCTCTTTTACCAATGACTGCTTGAGTGCGTTTTATTTCTGCCCACAAAATAATTATCAGAGGGAACTCAGCGCTGTTACTACGCTGTCCACAAACTACTACCAGCTGATAATTAATCCGTACCTACTCAGAAAATTAATGCTGATTACTCCAACCATTTTATCACACATTTCCTCTATCATGAACATCAAGCTTATGGACACAAATGGAAATGCAGCATCCAGGTAAACCTGAGCATTTCGCCGGGCACAGCCGCTTCTGGCGGTTTGCTGACAGGCATCAGCAAACACTTGGGGAGGAAAAGGGAAAATGCAAGCTGTAAAAAGTGTAAAAGTGAAGGGAGAAAGGCAGAGGGCAAGGCTGGCAAAAAGGGAAATTGCAAAGAAGACTGCACAGCAGCAGTGGCTGGAGGGGATGCACCTGAAATCTGTTTTTGTACGGCTTCTCTGCCTCGGGGTGGTGGGAAACGTTCAAACCCCTTCCTCTCCCCTCTCCTGTCCCTCCTTCAGCATGAAGCTCTCTGCCAGCCTAAGCCATCGGGCACAGGAGCTCCCACCCAAGTCCTGTAGGATTTTTAGTGCCTTCAGAGGATGTTTTATGGCCCGAGGTGAAGGAGCCCCAGTGCCCAGTGCCCTGGGTTGGAAAAAATCAGGGATGTCAGACCTTGGCCAACACAGAGCTGCCCAGGAAGCAGCCTTCCTGCCCCATGAAGCCTTCCAGATTTCGGCAGCATTTGTGGTGTCTCAGGACCAAGCATCGCCACCCCTTCCCCTTCCTTGGGCCTGATCCAGCTCTTGGCCAACCGTGTCCTCAGCCATCGAGCTAGCACAGGATCCCCCTAGCAGCAGCGACAGCTACTCAGGATTTTGTAATTATCCCCCCAGAGGGTGGGCATTGCCCCCTTTTTGTCCTATTTTGCCCGTGAACGAGCGCCGCAGACGTGGCACGGCCTCTCTCCTCCATCCCTCTGCACTTTTTGGGAAAGAAAGCGGGATGAGAAGAAAGTGAAGAGCGAGGAGGGAGGCAGCAGGTGGCAGGAGTTAGCTGCAGCTCGCTCCCTGGCTGGAGACCCGGGGAAGGATTTGATGGCACGGGGAGAGCGAGCGGAGGAAATACGCAACAAGCCGCCGGCAGGAACCACGCTGAGCCGTGGGACACAGCAAGCCCCTGTGCATCGGTCTGGAAAATAAAGAAAATGAGCAAAGGCAAACCTCCACTGCCCAAACCCTGCAGTCTGGCGGCGATGACTACGATTTCTCTACATGAAAAATTGCTGCAGACCTTTGGCATAGGGGAAAAGCCCAAGCAGGGCCTTGACCCTTCACCCTCCGGGCATCTTCGCCAGCGTGCGCGGCCGAGGACGGGTCCCCAGCGCCCTCTCCAGCACTCCCAGTGGCTCCCAGCCCTTTTTGCTGCCTCCCCCAGCAGGGGATCCCCAACGTGCTCCCTCTGGGAGCATCAAGGTGTGGGAAGCTCTGGGTTAAGGCTGAGACACAGAAATGGCTCCGTGGCTGAGGTGGGGTCTGGAGCCAAATGGCTACTGTGAGAGCCCCGCAGCCTCGCGCTTTGCTTCCAGATCTGTAGCATAAAACACACGGGCAGACACATTTATTTCACTCTGTGGAGCCAGGCAGGCTGTGTGGGCTTTGCTCGTACGAGGAATTTACACGTTTCCCCGGGATGACAGCACTGGCACGAGCTTTCCATCTGCTCCGCTCTCCCGGGCTCACCCCGAGGCACGAGCCCCGAGCCTCTGGCTACGGCCCCACCTTCACCACGGCATCAAATGGATTTCCAAAACCACCAGCTCTTAATAAAGGGCGCACGGGCTGGGCACACCAGCATCAAGCACGCTGATGGCTGATGTGGGTGCACGGGCACAGCGCTCCGATGACCGGGGGTCCCCATCCTGCACCACCAAGGGAGGAGGCAGCTGCTCCCAGCTCGGCCCAGGCTCAGGAGCAACTGGGTAAACTGGGCAGGAGGGAGGAAGGATAGAGCATGGTTGGTTCTGGGTCCCTACCTTCCCACCAGCCGCTTGCTCCCCCCAAAAATGAGAGGGTTCAGAGCCAAGCTGTGCCACCACGGGAACACCTTGCTGCTCAGGGGCCTCCTGAGCATTCAGATCCCTCGCCAGGTGTGTCCCTGGAGAGGCTCCCAAGTGGTTTTTATCCCTGGAGCCCAAATGCTCATTCCCCTGAAACACAGCTCCCGAGCTCCCCGTGCCCCCATCGCCGCCGCCTGGCACAGAACGTCCCCCGGGGCTCGCTGGAGCACAGTAACACAAGCTGCCGTCTGCTGCAACGCGTTACTGAGCCTCTGTGGGTATTACACAGCAAAAAAAAATGTGTGTTCCTTGACTTGGTGGTGTCTGGGTGCAGAAGCTCACCTTCCAGCAGCTCTCCTGCCCTTCAGCAGCCCATACCCGTGCGCAGGAGGCGAACAGAAGGGTGGGCACAGCCACGGCGGCTCCTTGTGCCACCTCCTTGCTCTGGGTCTGTTGCAAGCACTGCCCCAAACTCGCAGCTACCAGGGCTGTGGCTTCTCCTCACTCTTTTTTTCTCCAGCAGCACCAGTGGAAGCCAGCCTGCCCCACGGTGTGCCCCACGGTGTGCCCCACGTGGGGCTGCAGCAGCCCTGGGTGCGGCCGGGGAAGCGCACGAGGGAGGCAGAAATGAGTTTGGATTTTCTCTTAGCGTGGAGGCTTCCAAGAAACCTAATCCTTCTCGTGTTTACTGCAGATAAGTAGCTTGACATTATCCTGTAACACGTTGACATCATGTGGCTGGTTAAGCCCCCTGCAGAAGAACTCCTGAATTTCAGAAACCAGCGGTTATTTTCCCAAACGCGCATCCCCGGCCGCGTTACCGTCTTACGGTGGTTCACTGCCAGCCAGCTCTCAGAATTACAGGGCACAGCCAAACACAGCAGGCACCCTCCCTACTTTCACTACCAGCAAAATGAAAATGCAAATGATGTGTGCACAACTGGAGTGTGCACGACGGGTGTGTGTGCAATGGGAGCGTGCACGACCACTCCTTGCACTGCCACCTCCTCAGGGCTTTCCTTTCTCCTTCCAAAACCACCCCAGCTACCATGCCACAGAGCAGCTGAGGCACAAAAGCCTTTCAGTCAGTCCTAAGATTTACCCTTTTTTTTGCACTAACCTGTTAAACCTCCCTCAGCCCGTCCACAATGCCTGAAAGTCAGCTGGTGACTGCGTGGAAAGCGGCTGCACCGAGAATCGCGCCCAGCCTTTCCGCTTGATTCATGAAATAACGATCTGACCCGATCCGTGCATTTCTTCCTGTAACTGGTGTCTGCGCTCCCGCCAGCAAAAGGACAATAAAATGTCCTCGAATGGCATGCAGATTGTTAAATCCTCTGGATGCTCAGCCCTCCGCAAAAATAATTAATCTGGGTTGGGTACATTTCAGCAAGATTTCACTTGCTTCAGATCTCTCCGATGTCTGTACTCCTCATCTCTTAAATCAACAGCACCAGACACTGCACATAACAAATGGCCACGGACACCAACCACACAGCAGGGCAGCCTGCAGGGGGGCAGGAGGCGTTTGGGCAATGCCCTGGTGAACATGATGGGCCTGGGGGTGGCCAGGCAGCCGGGCTCCATGGTCTTTGGGGGTCCCTTCCAACCGAGCTCTTCTCTTCTCTTCTCTTCTCTTCTCTTCTCTTCTCTTCTCTTCTCTTCTCTTCTCTTCTCTTCTCTTCTCTTCTCTTCTCTTCTCTTCTCTTCTCTTCTCTTCTCTTCTCTTCTCTTCTCTTCTCTTCTCTTCTCTTCTCTTCTCTTCTCTTCTCTTCTCTTCTCTTCTCTTCTCTTCTCTTCTCTTCTCTTCTCTTCTCTTCTCTTCTCTTCTCTTCTCTTCTTCTCTTCTCTTCTCTTCTCTTCTCTTCTCTTCTCTTCTCTTCTCTTCTCTTCTCTTCTCTTCTCTTCTCTTCTCTTCTCTTCTCTTCTCTTCTCTTCTCTTCTCTTCTCTTCTCTTCTCTTCTCTTCTCTTCTCTTTTCTCTTCTCTTCTCTTCTCTTCATTTTCACTTTCTGCTATTCAGGTACATGCCTTAAAATCAACCTTGATGACTCTGTGTTGGCAAACTGGCTCCACCAGAAGAAAATCCTCCTCCAACATGAGGAGAAGCCACAAGTGGTGGGCAGCAAGGGGAAAACCTTCCCCTGGCAGCAACCGATTCCTGCAGCCCGCTGACACGGTGAACATACATGGAAAAAGCGAGGGCTTCCTGAGCATGGCAGGGTCCTAGGGTTGATCCTGATGGACTTGCCAGCTGGTGATGGCAAAACACTTGAAGGCAGTAAATGTCTTTATCCTTTACATAATATACCCATTATTTCTCTTTTCTTAATGGCTTTAACCTTTCTCACATCCCTGCAGCTTGCTCCCCATCCCAAACCAAGCCTGACCTGCTGCGTGCCTTTCCATCCAGCTTCTCAGCCACCTCGCACCTCCTCTGCAGCACTCTGCGCCTTAACAGCACCGAGCTGCCACGTGTTTGAGCTCCTCATGGAAGATCAACCTTCTGCAAACCCTTTGGAGGGCTCCAGCCCTGTGCCTGGCCCGGCTCGTCCATGCCCCGCTTCTCCAAAGCTCTGGTGTGGCAGCAGAAAGCACACTGCTGGCACCCGAAACATCCCATAGTAACACTCTCGGTTTCTGCAGACCTGCAAATCTTCCCGAGACCCACTGCAGGGCTCATTTTGATCTTACTTAATTAACAGTCTCTTAGAAGATCCGTTTCATGCTGCAAAGGACTGAAATGCAAAGCCATAAATACTTGGAGATTAGGAAAAAAAAGTAGTGGAGAGCTTGCTACAATCGATTGCCGTTACGAATAATGCAGTGGGTGAGGTTTTCAGTGTGAATAAGCATAAACGTGTAGGCATGACACAAAATCACTACATCTGATCGTGGCTTGAGACTCAAAGCCATCACAATTAAAGCTCCGTTCTTCTGCTGATAGAAGCGAGACACCCTGAGAAATCGGTGTGTTTGTAGTAAGCTAATGAAGGGAGAGTTGGTAGAATAATCAAAGGGCAGAGTGGGCCCATTAAAAAAAAAAAAGAGGAATTACATGAGAATTGCACCTAACTGTAGGCTTTTAACCCTTCCCGGGGTGAGATGTCAGCAGGGGCACCTGCCCGCCCCAGCCAGGCTCAAGGGCAGCCTCTGAAGCTCTGCCCCTTGTTTTTTGGGCTGCTGCTGCCCTCCGGCAGCCATCGGGCTCGTTCCCCCCCGCAGCACGAAACCGGCCAGCTCCCAGGTTAGAAAACCTTCCTGTAAATGTGTTTGCGGACTCGGGACTGGACGGTGTCCAAGAAAGCAATCAGTCACGGGGCGAGCCGGAGCGTGCGCTGCCTGCCTGCCAGCCCCGGGGAGCGTCTGGAAAAGATCAAGATTACAGGCAGGGGGTGGGAGGGAGGTAACGGGTATTCCCTTTGTACCGCTCCGTCGGGACCAAATGTGACACGCTATATTAATAACCTGGCGTCACCCAGCCAAACAGCTGACCCAGGGGAACATGAAATACCAGGCAGATATCAAGGGCCTGGTGGCAAGTCATGTGAAGAGCAAAGGAGATAGCGGGGTGCTGCGAGATGCAACCGCAGGACAAGAGCTCCGTGTCAGGCCCTTTTGTTCCTGGCAGAGCCAGCCCCGAGCACTTCGTGGTTTTCATCTTCTGCTACTTTACATGGTCAGGGGAGGCAGCTCGGCACACACAGCAGGAGGGACGGAGAGGGAGAGGGCATGTGCCAGGCCTAGGTCACCCTGCCGAGGAGCAGGGATTGACTCCTGGCGTTTGGCTTTGGACGGCTTCAGCGTCCTTGCAGGGTTTGCTTCAGGTTCTTAGCCTGCTATTGTCAGAAATGTCCTCAACAATTTAATCTAACAATACACTTTGCGTGCTGTTACGTAGCCACACACTGAAATCACTCAAATTCTATCTAAACGTATACTCACGCTAGTCTCCAGAAGTAGAGGCAGAATTAATTCCCATCCCTTTTAATTGCAAGGTGGAAATAAAGAGGCACCACCACTGAGACAGCCTGAGACCACAACCACGGGCCCCTGATAGCTCTCCTTCCACCAGAAAAGTCACCCAGGAGTACACAAAACACGCTCACCTCCAGCTGAAATATGGATTTCCAAGGTTGCTCTCACGGAAAGTTTTCAGCTGCAGCAGGCTCATTTGTAATATGAGCACAATTCAAGTAAACACGCAGGTTTTGTTTAAACTGCCTTGAAATTAATGCTTTAAGTTTAGAATGTGTCCTAGGAAGATTTTAACCCCTGGAACGTCAGATTTAACACTGTGCTAGCCCATGCTGTGCACACTTAAAGAGCTGTAGGGGAACACGACACCCAGGGTCTGCTCACCCCGCTTTAACAATAAGCAATAGGAAACTGCATGCTTTAGTAATTGGTGAAAAGGGGAAAGTAAAAAAGGTATTTTCACATGTAAGTCCTTGTATACTATTTCCTATTGCATATTTGTACATATAAATCTGTATTTTCTATGTTCATGGCACGGATACAGTTTTCATCAGGCACGTGGCCTGCCTCCCCGCCCAAGGAAGGGCACGGCTTTCAAACAAACCCATGATGCAGAAATGTGGATGGACACAACTCAGCTGCTTAATGACTGTCAGAATTTAATCGATTAGTTAATAAACCCCACTGGTTCACCGCAGAGTTAACCCAGGAGCAGTGCTCCTTCCTAGACTCTCGGAGCAGCTCCGTGGCCGTCTGAGTGGCCTTTTGGGGTACTTGAACCTCTTGCCAGCATGCAGACGGTTCAATAGCAGCATTCAAGTCTAGAGTAGCTGGACTGGCTGCACTCAGTCTTCACAAGAGGACGAAATTCTTGCTGCAACCTAAGAAAGAAAAATCACTTAGCACAAATAAGACCTTTTTTTTTTTTTAACCGCTGATTAAATAGATACTCACAAGATAGAGCACAATGGCTTTGATGGAGCCGTTGCAACCTATTATATAAATCCTCATTCATGCCCATGAGAGCTTTTCCTTTTCTTTCTTAACAACAGAAGAGAAAACGCAGCCATGTAAAGGATGTTAAATGGCACAAAGGTGTGTGACTGGTAAGTTCACAGCCCAGAGCAGCGAAAGGACCGGGCGCTGGGGCTGGAGCCGTCGGTGTCCGTGGCCAAGCGATCACAGAGGCTGTGCTCGTGGGTGCCAGGAGCTGCAGAATTACTCCTCTTCTGAAGATTTTGTCTATTTACAGAACTAACCCATGGATGCACAGAAGTGCCCACAGGGAAAGCAAAATGTCCTGTGAGGGGCTGGTCAATACCTGGCAAGCGTCCCTTTCTCTACGCGTGCTCCTCCACCGTGCACCCACCGGCAGAGCCGAGCATCTTGCAGCCACGCAGGGAGCTCAGCCCGGCCCCACACAGCCCTTGGGGACCTGCAACCCATGGGTCCAGCCCAGAGCCAACCCCGTGAGTCCCTCGAGGCTCAGTGTGGGCTCTGAAGCCTGTGCAAGCACAGCTTTCAGGACTGCTTTAGTAGACGGGTTTTGTTGTTCAGCACGCAGTGCGCTGCACATGCTGTTATACCAACGTCAAACCTGACTGAAGGTAATGCTTCTGCTACAGCTGCGGCAATTTTCTGTGTTTCCCCCTGAGAATGACTTTTTTTTTTTTTCCAGAATCCAGTTCTTAACACATTTACTCTGAAATAAATATATAATATGGCACCAGCCATCAGCTGGTCTCATTAGCTGGGCTTGCTCTACCGGTGCTAAAGCTCGTCTTGGAAACCTGCAGTAAGCGCAGAGCTTAATAAAGCAGTTTTTAAAGCACCGTATAATTTCGTTGCAGTAAAGCAAAAGGGGGTCAGCTTGTTCTCCTAGACTCCACTCCAAACAATTTATCGTCTTTACAGATGAAACAAATGCAGGCAGCCCTTTATGACTCCAGCGAAACTAGGCCATTCAATACGCGCCCACTTCAAAACTCCTCTCACAGACGGCTATTCATTCAGCTGATATTTATTCTCTACATTTTCAAGAATGCCTTTTCATGCACTCCACGCGGCCAGATACAGGTACTCTGTCCCCCAGCAAACCTCTGCTTCCCCGAGTGCCTCACCACCAAGTCCCAAATCGAGCCAGGAGCAGGTGGGCTCGGTGCCCTGCACCGGGGAGCCCAGCGGTGGTGCTGAGGGACCAGGCAAGCTGGCTCAGCACCAGTACCCTTGGTGGGACATACTGGGAAGTGTGCTGATCTTTGGGACCCATCACTGTAATGGAGCACGTAGATCAAGCCCCTTCCTCGCAGCTCCTCGGCACCACAGAAGTTTGCAGGCTCCTGGCAGGCTCCCGGTCCCCGGACACAGCTGCAAGCAAGCAGAGCGACACGACACTGCCTAGCCTCTGGGTGCTGTGCCAGTAAAACCAGGAATTTAGCTCACTGGAGTTACCATCAGCGTAGACTCATGCCTTCTCCTCCTGAGGTCACCCAGCACTTTGGCTGGAGTGGACAAATGGTACCAGGCACGGGGCTTCACCCCAAGCCTCCTGCAGTGGCACCAGAGGAGCCCCTGTGAACCACCAGGGCAAGGTGGCCCTGGCAGAGAGGAGTACAGCAGACCCACAGCTAATGGTGAATGAAAAAACGACCTGGAATTTCAGTTCTGAATCTGTTTTTCTTACTGATTTCCTCTGCTGGTGTAAGTCCCAACACCTGAGGCACTGCTGAGTTACATCTTTGCAGGGATAAGGGGGGACCGTGTCTGCAGTCCCCAGAAATTCAGTGCGACCCTGTACGGTGTGAGCCTCATACGTGCAGTATGAGGCTGAGGAGCCATCCCAGGGGGTGATTGGTATCCACCTTCCTTTTTTTTTGGGAACGGGTTCCTGCCAGCAAGCTGCCCCTCACTTTTGCAGAGCAGCAGTGCTGCTTTTTCTTGGGGAAACACGGACGAAGCGGCGCTTGGCAGAGGCACTGTTTACGCAAACAAGCAGAAAGTGGGGGAGGACGTGGGCAGCAGCGTGCGTTCCCTAAAAGCTCGTGATTTCCTCCTCCCTCTCCGGGGAGAGCTGGGAAGCGGGAGGCAATGAGGACAACTCCTTAACCAGTTACAGACCCAGCCCTGCTCCTCCCAGGACACGGGGAGCCAGGGGCTGCTATGTGGAATCTCCCCTCCGACTCATTCCCAAGACTGGGTGATTCTGCCCCAAACATTGATTTATAAACTTGCTGAACTAGTGAATGATGTTCTAAATAGCTTTGCAAAAAAAAAAAAAAAAAAGTAAATAAGGTAAGATTTAATCTCTTCGCTCTTCGTGCATTAAGTCATTCTGAGGACTTAATTTTAAAATACAGAAGTGTTCTGAGAATGTTTTGTAATTACAAACCAATAAGAAAAATCATCCAGGAGGAATAATTACATAATTTCTAGATGAACTCACAGCTTAGAAGAGCTCACAGCTTAGAGGAGCAGTAATAAATAGATCCTCATATCATTACTGTTGCTGCGGCTGATGACTCACCACTGTTACTGGGATCATATCCCAGAATAGTCATGCTACTCTGTGTACTGCATACAAAATTAGCCATGAGGGACTTACTATTAAATGAAACAGATTTGGGGTTTTAGGATTCATGTGGTCATAGCATAAAAACAAAAGCTGTTAAACATTTTACCGGACTGCATCAGAGCGGCGGTACCTCCTCCTGGCCGGACAGACGCAGCCCCGCAGGGTTTTGGGGTGACAGTCCTGTGTCACACCCTTCTGGTTGGGCTCACACAGGGCAGCCCTGTCCCAGCCAGCAGCTAAAACCAGCCATCTCGAGAGAAAAATGCAAGTACTTTGGCAGAAACGGAACGGAACAAGTGCAGGTGTCTGATACAGCTTATGAAAAGGAAAGGGATCATCTAGCTAAAATCGGTGTGCCTTCCCGAACCAAAGCCAACGGTGGATTGCTTTGATGGAGCCTACCTTAGATGCACACCAATGCTGAATGAGAAGTTGAAATGTCCTGCTACTAAACCAGCCCCTCGGCCTCCAACAAACCTGCTAGAGACAGCAGTGGTTTGCTCTCAGGGATCCATCCACGCTTGCACATCACGTACGTGGTGTTTATGCTTACATGCCCCACTTAAGGGTGGTTTGTTTGGACTTGTCAGTGCATAACACAAGTCGTCAAGCTGTACAGCAGATGTCAGGGTAAAAAACAGATTTGGGAAAAATCTGGGAAAGCAGCCCCCCAGCTTCTCAGCCTCACTCCTGAACGTGTCCTGTGCTTCCATCCTCGGCGCTACCCACACCTCTACTGACACACACATAGTCCTCCTCACAAGGGATCCGCTGGGAAGAGCATTAGGGCAACTGAAGTTTATTTTTCAGCTGAAAAAGTGCCCTCTTCGTGTACATTATAAAATGAACAAGAGAAATATTTTTTGATAATTTTTACAAGTTTCATCCACTTTTGAATTCACTGTAAATTCCTGCATAATAATCTCAGTCCCCTCTCAGCTCTCACAGCAAATGACACAGAGCACATGCACCACTGATATGGGCACACAACTAACATTGTAACACTGCTCATCATTTCTCTTCCTGTAAACGTGCCCTGTTCTCAGATTTCCACCCGTTTTGTGTGTATCCTCTGGGTAAAATGCCAGCTATGACACAGCACACCGACCGCGAGCACAGTCCCACCACATCCTCCTGTGTTCATCATCATCTCCTGGCCTCTCCGCGTGCTGTCGCTCTTCAGATCAGCAGTGTTTTCACTCCAGCCCCCTCCTTGGGTCATGCTGTTCCTCTGTAAATAGCTGTAAATGTTCTCTTCCTGGCTCTTTCTCAGCCTTATTGATTTTCAGAGTGCCCTTGTACTAAAACCCGCCTCATCTGGTTGGAGTTTCTCTCCACCACTCAGTACGAATGTCATTTATTCCCTGCCTCTATTTCTCC
Organism: Aythya marila; assembly: GCF_965140915.1. Classification (NCBI taxonomy): domain Eukaryota; kingdom Metazoa; phylum Chordata; class Aves; order Anseriformes; family Anatidae; genus Aythya; species Aythya marila. The sequence continues at coordinate 31,065,303 of NC_139049.1, read as the reverse complement.
TTACCGGCTTGGCAACACTTCTCAGTTTAGTGGCATCTCTTCATTTAATTAGCTTGCTGTTTATTTTGTTTTCCAGATCATTAACAAAAAGGTTAAATAAAACCATATGCAGCACAGTCACTGAGATACCAACCGAGAACCTGCCCGCAGGACGCCACGTGGGACTTCAGCTGGATTGTGGCGAGGAAACTGCAGCGAGCCTTTACGTTTATACTAGTTTATTTCTGCATTTACTCAAACCAAGGGATATTTCATGGAAACTAAACTAAATAAATAAATAAATAAGCAAATAAAATCCACTTGCTGGACTGTTCAAACACAGTGCAAGGCCCAGCATTGCTCACCGAGCACAGGGTACTGATGACCACTCACAATCCCGCCCTGCTCACAGTAACTGTCTTTGGCTCTTTTGCCCTTCAAGCTTTGACATTTCACTCCTCCTCACCACTTTCTGGCAGGATTTTAGCCAAGTGTTTGCTCATGCCCCAGTTACTACAGGTGGGCAGTGCAGCTGGAGCCGTGGCAATCAATGGGGAGAGGGGCTTGATGCTTTGGAGAAAGGAAAAAAACAAACCCACGATGGGATCCCCATGCTACCACCTTAAGGAAATTAATTCTAGCATTTTTATATGAGCTACACCTTGAGATATTGCCAGCCACGCTATCTCCAGGCCTTCATTTTGGGATGCTGGCTATTTTTACAAAAAGCCACTATGTCGATTTCTTGAGAGAACTCCTATTCTGTCCTCCAAAGCAGCACACAAACTTACCAAAAATGTTTACTTCTCTTCATAGCAAAGCAGTGAGCTAACTAAAGCAGCGTTCAGATACGTGACGTTTGCTTTCCATCAGACTCCGCTAAATGTCCTCATGCACCAGGCCATGCAGCCCTATGGTTCCTGCCAGGAATCATGAAATATCCCAAGTTGGAAGGGACCTGTGAGGATCATCGAGTCGAGGAGATCCGTCCCCATCGTGTGGGGCTGCAGACCCACTCCGAGCCGAGGCCCTGTCGGTGTGAGGTGGGCTCGGGGCTCTGTGGGGCCCCCCGGTCGGCTCCATCGTTTCGAAGCGCCTCATCCAGGCAGATCCTGCCTCCTCCAGCGCTGCCTTCAGCCTCACACACAGGAAAGCAGAGCTGTACCTGTCAGAGTTTCAGAGCTTAGGCCATAAAAGTTCTGCTGATCTCTGCAGACACCATTTCATGCTGTGAGGGGTCACCTCAGGCCTTGAGGAGCGGCCTCTCCCTGCAGGACCTCACCGGGCCGCCCAGCCCTCTCCCTCACGACAGCCAACGTGGATCCCCCAAGTTTCTCTTCATGCTCTATCCAAAGCCAAGCACCGTCTGTCAAGTCCCGCTCCTCTCCCCGTTCCCCAGCTTCTGTAAACAAGCCCACCAGCCGCATATGCTGCGCTTTGCTCATGTTTGGGCTTTTGACAGCGGGCCAAGCACCGAAATCACAAAGCTTCCTTCTGCGCCAGTGTAGGCAGCACAGTATATGCACGTAAATGTGGCAAATCATCTCTTAGTAGGCTCTTAATGATGACAGATTTTAATTCTGTGCAAGTAATTGCCCAGACCACCACCTATTCAGTTCTACATGCACGTGCTACATTTGCTTTTTCCAGTCTTCTGCTTTTTCTATGCCCCTACCCCAAAAGCACATCACTGAAATCACCAGATAATGCCTTCACTACATTATATTGTCAACCTGTCATGTTTTACCCACAGCTTCCAAGCATACTATATAGTGCAATCAGGCCCTTTGGACTGACTCAGCTCCCTGCCATGTCCCTAACAGGCCTGTACCCACCGCCTTCCTCTGAGATACCATGAGTGTGCCATGGGTTTACGTGGCCTCCAGCTTCCAGGAAAGAAAACTTGAGAGAAAACCTAGAGAAAAAAAAAAAAAAAAAAAAAAAACTTTTTCTCATTTAATGGCAAATCTGGGGTATTTAAAACACTCTGTTTAGGTGCTACAAGTGTCCCAGCAGCTCTCTGGAAAGCACAGTTAAAGCTTCCTAACCCCAAAGCCCTCAGACACTTGTGTTACAAACCCAAGTTTGGTGCCGATACCGAGCCCAGGCACGGACACGGCGCCGGCACCCGCCAGCCCCAGAAAGGCAGGAGCACTTTTTGCCCTCTCCAAGAAGTTCTTCTTTTTCCTGCACTTGCATTTTGCATGGTCTGGAATGCAGATGCTTTTTTCTAAAGCTTGATCGGGATTTCCTGCATAAACCTCTTTTACAGAGGTTAATAACGGGGATAAAGACTTCTTGTAGCTACAAGCGTTCAGTTATCTGTTACAGGGAATAACGGGATGAAAAAAAAAACAGGCTTGCAATCTGGATCCTGCAGAAAGCAGGAGGGAAATTTTGGATACCTCCTGCACTGCTTTTGATCATATTGGGAATTCTAGAAGGCGAGTGAGGTTTTTGGGGGGCTGTGGAGGCTGCATGGAGCTGCTCTTCTGCATCTTGAACCTTTGCCCCATTTATCACAGGTGATCCCTAATGCTTATTGTAATTGCCCTTTTAGTTAATGAAATACTAACTACATATGGGATGTGAAAATAGAACAAAATAGGAAAAGTTTTTCAAGAAAAAAGCTTTGCTTTTATCCTTGTGAATTAGCTACCAGTGATGCATCCCACAAATGGGTACCGCTCTGGGATGGCAGCGAACGCACCCATATTCGCACCGCCCGTACTGATGCTGGCCTGAGGGCACAGCAGGGACGTCTCAGGAACATCATTGCTGTCCCACAAAGCTTTCCTCACATCTTTAGGCCCACTCTGCAGAAATGCTGCTGCTTTCTTAAAAGCTCTTGCTTGCATTTAGATACAAAAAGGAAAAAATCAGTTCTTAAAAAGAGAAGAGAAGGATTCCTGATGCCCACCGGAGAACCAGAAGCCTGATCTGCCCAGAATCACCCTTCCTGTGTTTGTTGCCTTTCTGTGAGAGCCCAAAAGGCAGACGGGGCTGGCTGGAAGCTTCACGGGGCACCCATGGGCCCGCAGAGCATGGCTTGGCTGCTGCACTCACCGAGGTTCATGCGATCCCAGCCCGCGACGGCTCCATCGGTGCTGCACCAGGGCTCCATGGCCAACGGCCCCGTTAGAACTGTTCAGCTCACCCAGAGTCTTCTTTTGTTCGGTGCAATTAGCAATGAAAACGGGATTAAAAACTGCAGGTGGTGAGCGAGTTAAAGCACTCAGATGGAAGTTGAATTTTTTGGGGGAAAAAAAGAATCCAAGGTGGCAAGATCGTTGCTTTTCCTATGAAAGGATTTAATTATCATTTTTACAGGATCCCTCTCCTTCCCCAATTATGTCTATGTTTTGTTGCTTTTTTAGGTAGCTATCAATATAAACTCTAGAAAATAAAAATATCTGCAAGACTTTAGTAGCAGTTCGTCCTTTTTAGCTCCTTTTTCTTTTTAGGGAAATCGCACCACATGTTCCATCAGCCTAATGAAAGATGAAAACGAGCCCAAGAAGCAATCGAACTGGGATGCCATGCAATCCTAAAGGTTCCTGTCGTTATAAAGTTACAAAGATTATTTCATTTGCATTCGAGGTAAATAATGTAAAGATGATAATGCAGCTGTGGCAAGGGAAGCCTCATTGCTCTAGGTGCTGCTTTCTGTCTTGAAGGAGCAGCTTGGGTAACACAGGCAGGGACACCAGGACGAGGCCCAGTACGGGGAAGGCTGCTAGACCCCTAGAGACTCCACAAGAACCCCTCCGAAAGGAGCTTTTCGAACAGCAAAAGCAAACGCCCGTCTTTCTTTGGATTGCTCAGAGCCAATTAAAGCACAATTATCCTATTGTTGAAGATCACGCTTCAGCCAGGCATTGTCTTCACTGAAGACACATTTCAACAGCGCTTTCTTTTTGCTTTTTACAGCCATTTGTGAGCATAAGAAAAATATTTGGCTTTCTCTTCCCAAATTGTGCCTACAGATTTCTGAGCCGCGTCCCTCAAACACATCCCGTGCATATAAAGAGTTTCTTTGCTGAAGAGCCTACCCATTTACAGAAGGCTACGGAAATAACACCCGAGGAGAAGCAAATCGCTGGGGCCCCGCAGGTAACTTGGAGGAAAAGGGGTTTTAGGCAGGGCAGGGGCCCTGGGGACACCAAGTGGGGACAGACACCGGTGGCTGCGGAGATTGAGGGGATCAGACCAGGCCCTTCAGTGAGCAACACCTGCCAAGGGCATCGCAAATACTGCATGAACCGAGGCCAAAACGCTGTTAGCCTCGGACCGACTGCCCGAGTTTCATGCCAGCAACACTTGTGGGGTCCTTCCAGAAGAAACTCAGGCAGAGGAATTGGAAGGATACGTTAAACATTTTCGATTTAAATAGTTCAAGAATAAATTTACAAAGCAGGCTCAGTCTATGTGCTACTGTGGTCTGCAAAACACTTCCAGCCTCACGTCCTGCACCCCTGCCCCGCACCCGGACCCATCCCCACCAGCAGGCACTGACCACGGGGGTCCCAAAAGGGAACATTATTTATAGTTTCCAAAAGGGAACATTATTTGTTTCCAAAAGGGAACATTATTTGTTTCCAAACCAGAGTGTTATTCAAACGACTTCCAGCACTGACCTGGCCAGAGACGGAGCAGCACCGTTCCAGCACCATCCCAGCCATCCTTAGTGCCTGTTTTTAATTATTCCTTTGCAACGTAGAGCAGGTGCTTGCTCACTTGCACACCCACCCATTGGTGCATGGTGGCTGGGTTGATTTATTTTACTGAATACATTTTGGATAGCTCAGGATGATGACCAGTTATGCTGTCACCAAAGCCTACAGCACCGCTACTTTTTTTTATTCAAGTTTTGTTAAAGAGTTTGTGTATGCAAGATGGGACAGAGGAAAGGGAAGCTCAAAAGAGGACCAAAAATGTATTAAACAAGAAAAAAAATACCTGGTCTAAACCACCCTAAACTGTACTGGTCGATCACATCAGCTCGGTGGCCCCCTTGTCCAGGCGCCTCATTTACAGCCCTGACGCCTGCGATGGCGGTGCCGTGGGGCTTTATTTCAGCTTCCCAGAGCTAAAATTACTCCTGCCACTCTCACTGTGTGCTGTGCACCGTCCCCGACACCTGCAGGCTGCAGCTGCAAAGCATTTCCCACCCCGACGGCCCCAAGCAGCTCCTCGGAGCCATCTCCAGACGGGTTCTGCTCCGTGTCCTGCCCCCTCAGCAGCCCCTGCTGCTTTACCTGCGTGGAGGCCGGGGAAACGGAGATAACGCATTTAATAATGCATCAATAACGCATTTGTCCTCTTCTCTAAATATTTACCTCTTCAGTCTCCAGTCCCTGAAGCGCCACCCATGACTACCAGCCTGGTGCTGGACCAGGAGAGCACCTGCACGTCTGTAAGGTGCCGCCCGGGACCTCGGGGTTTGCATCGCCCTGTGCACACGCTGAGCTACAGCTTCATCACAGAGCCTAGCGCACAGGGGCTGCAGCAGGATGTGTTGTACAAGCAGTAATAACAGAGAATTCATTCTAGGTAAGAACAGGATACACATTTGTATGCGCGAGATTACCAAATATAATCCTCGAACCTACAGAATAGTGAATTCTCTACGTGTTCTGTACTCTCACAGGGTAAATATCGTTCTGTATAGTGTCATCCACCACGCTATCCGATAACTTCCTACCGTAACCCCGAGAGCAGAGCTCCAGCAGTGAAACCAGCCCCGTCCAGGGGCAGAACAGGGCACCAGGACCCGGCCCCGATCCCCCCCAGCATCGCCCCCAGCCCACGGCCACCAGCCCAGGGCAGAGGCAGAGCCGCAGCCAGCTCCGGGCACCGCGGTGCCACATCCACTGCCTGCGGATCGGACAAGTTACAGAGGTAACGCCACCAAAGCGTGCAAGGGAAAACATGTTTCAGGGGCTCCTTTACTTTTTTAGAAGAAAATATATTTTCTCAAGCGGGTTTTACAGACAGAAACCTCCCTCTTTTGGTTTTGAGGTAAGCCTTGCAAAGCAAATAGCTGAAAAATGGCCCTCACATATGAAGATCTTGGAAAGCGACTCCGAGGTAAGCACGACAAGGACAGATTGCAACAGAAATAATTAAGCACAATACAACACTTCCCGACCTTTGCGTGCCCCCCAGTTCCCCGGCGTGAGGGTGCCAGCGGTCCCAGATCGAGATCTGCTCAGATCTGAGAGCAAAAGGAAACACTCAGCGAGCACCAGGGAAATGTCAGGGCTGGGGAACACGAACGTCCTCACCAACACCTCTCCGCTTTCTGCAGACGTAAAGCTGCACGCTTCCAAGTTCCTGTGCCCACCAAAATTGCACCGATCCAGACAAAGCCCAGTACCAAATGACCACTTACCAAATCCACGAGTGACGGCGACTGCGCGTGATATTAATATTTAACATCTTCCAGGGCAGTATTTCTCTTCCAGTCGCCTGAAAACGCTCAGTACGTTTCACGCTTACTCCCAACTTCTGTCTTGCCTAAGTTTTATCAGCGGCATACAGCTACTTGCAGGAGTTTTTGTTCTTTCTGATTACATGTCAACTCCCATTTCAGGGTGGATGTCACTTTATACACGAATGCAAATGACTTGGCAATCAAAACGCGAGGGTGCCGCGGAGCAGCCTCGGCAGACTCCCATATTTCTTCGTCTACAGCAGAAGAAAAAAATAAAAAAATCTATTTCTGGCAAAACCCTGACTGTAGTTTCCTGCTCTCATTTGTATAATCCCTTCCAATGACACTGACACAGGAGAAAAAAAAAAAAAAAGAAAAGCGTGCATTTTCCAAACTCAAGAAGCATCCCCGTGTTCCTGTTTATCCTTCCCAGGTCACGCTCATCGTTCATTCAGCCGATGAACCCAAGTTTCCCGAGGCTCCCGTGTCGCGGGGTGCTGGTGGCAGCGCGGGGCAGGGGGACAGGGCACCCCTGTGAGCGCAGCACGTGCCGGGGACACCGGGAGCAGCCCCGATGACGAGCCGGGAGGGAGCAGGGCTCTATGACAAAAGGCCTGGCTGAGCAGTGACATCGGACTGCAAGGACCGAGGAAGCTTTCTCAAGGCTTCAGGCGCTCTGCAAGGGGCTGTGCTGGCCATCCTGCATAAACACCGGCGCGCTCGGCTTCGTTCCTGTCACCCGGGGACGTGTCGGAGCTCACGAGCGGGGCCGCTTGCTGCCTTTCCAGCCCCCTCCTGCCGGTCGGAGAGGTGCTCTGGCGCTAGGAAAATCCTCCCAGCAGGTACGTCCACAGCCGCAATCTCAGCCAGAGGCTCTGAGCAAGAGCAGATTTCTACCTCTCTGCATAAAGCGGAATTTTACAGGATTTCCATCGAAGCCCTGCCGCTACCCATCTGGCCCCGCACGGCTCGCGGAGCCCCTGCCACCGCCCCGGGGACGCTGCCGGGGACAGCCCCGCGCCGCCGAGGGACCCGCGTGGTGACAGGGTGACAGGGGAGGGCTGATGAAGGACGGGGAACTGAAACCGCCGGCAGCAGCAGATGCCCTTGGGTGGCTTGGGAATGCTGGAGCAAACATGCTCGCCCCGCGCCGCTGCCAGGATGGAGGTGACAGCTCCCGAGGTGGGCTGAGATGTGCTGCCCGGCGTGCTGCGTGGGGCTCGGCAGTTCAGAAACACACAGTATGGATGAGCACATTTTCCATTTTCCATAAAATACACCAAAAAAGGAACCGTGCCTATAAAGATGGAGTGGGGTTAACCAGCACGTCAGTTTGGACCTTCCCAGTTGGTTTGCTGCATCTCTACGTTTGTCTGTCTTGGAATGGGCCAATTTGACATGAAATGGTGAACTGTTTTGCCTTCAACTCTATGCAGACTGGATTTATGCATTTTATATATGAAAAAAGCCCACAAACATGTATATATAGCCATACCCAAACCTGCAGCCCCAGTAGCAGGCCTTGGACAAGCGGCCACTGGTACACACAGCCAGCAGAGATGTCAGTCCTGCAGTTATGGCTTCAAAAAGGGAATTTCCATCTCCAAAAGTCATGCTATGCTATAAGTGCAATGCAGATGTCAACGCTTTGGGGGCTAACAAACTGCCACCCTCAGTCACCCCCACGTCCCTCCGCAGGCTTCCCACCCCTTTGCACCAAACAAGCTGAAAACGTTCACAATTTCATGAGGCACACGGGAATTCCTAGGCAATATGCTCCTGGTGCCCTAGGTGATCCTGCCCTTTTCTGCTTTTCCTTAGCTCTCAGCCTGGCACATTGAAATATCAAAAAAAAAAAAAAAAATAGCCTTCAGTGTGATTCTCGTTGGGTTTGTTGAAAAAGACCAAAGGCATTCACTGTTCATTTGGTAGCAGAAGTTTCCGTGTGCTGCTGCTTCTCTTCTATCTACTCAGAATCTACTGAGATTCTGCATTTTCTGCCCCGGCTCCCCTTTCTGCAGTATCTCATTTCACGTTTCCAACCCTCCCTTTCCCTCGAGCACCCTGAACTTGATGTGGATAATTGCAGGGAACACGGCAGTAATGAAACGCTGGCTGGGTGGGAAGGACCATGTCTTTCTCCTGTTTTTTTTTTTTTCTCCTACAGCTACTCAGACAGTTGAATAACTATCCCCCATTAGAGACCCAAGTGAAAAACCAACACGACACAAATGTTATCCAAGGCTACGCTCAGGAGCCACTTTTCCCTTACCTCTGGGTCTCGCCACGAGTGCCCTGCCTCCTCCTCCCACACCACCCCTATCCCACACCCTTTAAAAATCACCAAACTGCTCATTTTGATCCTTACCCAGTGGGTGCCACAGCTGCGTGTTTAATGTCTATTAATTAGGGCTCTGCAGGCCCTATTAGAGATGAACCCTAGCCCCATGGGTTCACCCTGGCCACCCCAACGCCCGTGCTCGAGGGAAACACCTTGAGCGTGTTTTGTGAACAGTTGTGGGGATTCTCACAACCACTTGATAGGAAAGCAGCACAGAACATTTCTCCCGTCTTTCAGACAGGTTACATAAGGCAGCTATTGTGCAGCCGGAACGCTTTCACGCTGGCTTCAAACACTCCAGGTCCTCCAGCACTTTGTTACCTTTTTTTCCCCTCGATCAGCAGCAGATTGCTGCAAAGGCTCGGGAATGTTCTCCGTCCCCCGAAGGTACAGGTACAGTGGCCTGAAAAAAGCTGCCTGATATTTTTGACATTTTGAGACGAAACAGAAGCACAACACCTTTATCCAAATGTTCGCATTTCATGGTATCTCCAGATTAAAAGCCTTATACACATTCAGAAGTATATCGGGGTTTTCACTCCAAATAAATACGATATTAAAACACCGAGATGAATATTTTGCCTTCCTCCTAGGTGTTAATAGTGGCAGATCAGGATAAAACACAAAAATCCTATCTTATAATCTGAAAGCATGTAAAGCATGCACCTGTCAGAAGCAAACTTCCCATCTCTTGCTGCTCCTGGTGTTTTATTAGCTGTTTTGCAGAGCAGCACTGACCCTTCTGCAAACGTCTGCGTCGTTGTTTCTTCCAGCACACGCAACTACCAGAGGCTGATTTGCAGAGCACAAAGCTGCCCATTGATTTGGAAGGGATGTGATTGCCTGGGCACCAAACAAGCCACTCGGCCATGCAGAAGGTTTTCATTCATTCTTTCTTTCTGGCCACACTGATTCATAATGATGACATCCTGATTTGCAATGCAAATCCCCTTTTTTCTCTAAAGTAGGCTGCCCAAGGAGCGCTTTGCCTTACCAACCCTTACCTTAATACCAGCATCTTCCGTGTAATACTGGAAAATATTCAAGAAACGCAATCATAAAGCATACAGCCACTTAAAATGATTAACTCATCAAACGTAAGTTTACGATAATCTGTTTTTCTTTAATTCTTACATTCTGATCACCAAATAACGAGCTATTCCTGCCGTAAGCTGACCTGTGCTACGCACAGACCCCCGGCAGACACAGCCATAAAGCCCCCCGGGAGCAGCTCCTCTTTTCAAAGCAGACACTTCTCCTCCAGCTGTCTCGCGAGCACCTTCCCTCCCCTCTTCCCGTCACTAAAACCCTGTTTTCAAACGGGGAAAATTCAAGCGAAGCAGCTTGATGTGGGAGAGGAGGTGTTTGAAAGGAAGCCACGCAGCTGTGCTGCACAGAGCCGCCCAGGTGCGCCAAACGCGCGACCTGGCTCTTAGATTCTACCGCAGCCCAAAAAAAGCAGCATTTACGTAAAAAAAAATGCATTTACGTAAAAAAAAAAAAAAGCCTTTGAGCTGAGCAGGTGACTGCTCCGGCATTGAAGCAGGCAGCGTGCTTTATGCTCCGGCTGGGAGCAGGTACGGGAGGGAACAAAGTGCAGCTCCCTTCAAAGGGAAACCGAGACTCGGGCGGGCTGCTGCGCGCATTTGGGATGGTTTCAGGTGGAAACCAGCGCTCCCCAGTTCATCCAGGAGCCAAAGGGGAAAAAAAAAAAAAAAAAAGAAAGAAAAGCTGGAAGATGAGCTCAGTGATTCTCGATCCGTTCTGCAACTTCACAGCGAGCCTTTCTGAGAAGTTTCCAACAGAAATAACGCAGCGAGCTGGTGCCAGCAGCGCGTTTACACAGTGCCATGTTCTTCGTGACCTCCTCCAGGTCCCGGTGCTGACCTGTCCCACAGCCCCTCCGGGACCGGTCCCATCCACCCCTCGCCAGCAGAGCACAGGATGGCATTTCAGAGGGCACGATTTTGGTAACAGCACGCCAAAACCTAAAGCCTAAACCTTGTACCTTCAGGGGGCTTTGATTTTCTATTCCATTTTGGCTACTTCCAAACTCTAAAGCTTTCTCAAACCAATTTCTGGCAGAGATGCTGCAGGGGGCGTGAGCTCCCACGGCAGCGTGCGAAGTGCCTGAACCAAAACCAATAATCATTTATCTGATTGAAACAGAAACTACGGCAAATTTTTCAAAATGAGCTTTATGCCTAACTCGAAATTTATCAGCTCTCGATGCTCCGGTTCTTTTGAGATGCAGCTGCTGCATTACCTCGGTTGGTAAAGAAACACTTGCTGATGGTTGCTTTCTGGATGGAATTTGGTGAAGTAACAGAGAGAAGGTGCTGTAGGTGTGTGTATGTCTGGTATCACCACTGGCGATTAGAGGTGAGGAATCGCAGGATTAAGCAGCAAGGTATTGAACATCAGGAGGCTTCCCAAGCTTCTCCATCAGTGGAACCACCTGGAGAAACAGATCCCGACCAGCAGCCTGACCCCAGAGCCTTCTTTGCCCTCCCGACCACTTCTGCAGGCCGGGGAGACGAACTGAGCAGTGGGCCTGAGCACTTGTGAAATTAAATACGTAAAACTGGAGTGATGTTTAGGTACCTGTGAACAGGGCACAGCACTCACCTCGCTCGGGTCGTGTCGGCTTGGCACACCTCACCCCCAGCACGGCTGCGTGCGTGAAAGGAATCATCGCCTCTCAGCACAGGTCACAATATTATGACTTATTACCCTCAACACTTTATTTTCGTCTTTTTTTGTCTTCCACCCTTTAAGCTGCAGCGTTCGAGAGCATTAGCTTTCATAGCTACTTGAGTGAAGAAGGGATATTTTTACATTACGGCAGTTTGTGGTAAAACAAGCAGACGACAATTTGGGAGTGCAGTACTTAAGGAGCTATTTCCTGACAGGAGACGAGGGAAAGCAGCAGTTTCCTCAGGTACTCAGATTGCTCCTTTCTGCTCGCTTCCCTCATGCGAGCTCCCATCATGCTCTCAATTTCCTTTCAGCACAAATCCATCTGCATGAAAATATTTTAAAATATTTTCTCTTCCATCCGAGTTCGTGACAAGAAAAAAGCCCCAATACAGACAGGGAAATTTAAGTGTGTTCTCTGTGCTTCCCCACTTGCTACCAGGTATTTCACATCTGCTGTGAGCCATGGCCTTGAGCAGACACGATCCGGCCTCCACATGTTCAGGGCAGGCTGGTGCCAGCCCAGCAAACCAGCAGCAAAGCCACAGCTGTGCCACGGAGCATGGGGATGGGACATAGGGAAGAGGCTCGCTCCTACAGGTCCAGAACAAGGTCTTCGTACACCTTTAACATACGTTACAATCCCCAATTTTTGGACTGTCACCCTGAAGAAGACAGTACGATATTTGGAACTGCAGTCAGCAGGGAATCTGCATTTTCTCTGACCCCTTCTGAACCAGTTTTCAGAAGCTAAATCAACCCTGCCAGAGTTATCAATGTTATGATTTTGTTTAACGCATCATTCCCTTGGCGTATTGAAAGTTCCCTTTCAATGAGAAGTCTCCTTAACAAAGAAGTAACTGATATTGACAATAGCTGTTTTTCATATTGAAATGACTCTCATTTTAACTTCCAATGTCAGAATAATACGCACGTCTCCACCTAATTCATTCAAGCCAGCAGACTTTGTGCAAAATCCGAACACTAATACTTCTGAAACAATTGGCAAACTCCATGAACGTGCCATGGGTACACCAGAGAAGCACGCTGTGAAATGCACACAGAGCACAGAGCAATGGTTTGCTCGGAGCCAGGTCCACGGAGGGGGAGCTCTGGGGTGGCACACAGTTATCAAGAGAAAAAATAATCAATCACCAGAGAAGAATTGAACCCGGTGAGCACCTGCAGGACAGTGCACCCCAGGGAAAGCTCTTCGCAGGCAGCCCTTGCAGTTGTGAGCAGAGGACACAAAATATGTGTTGTACGACTGCTGCAGTCGCTGCAGGGAGGTTCCCAGCACCGTCCCCAGAGGTGCAAAACCAAAAGGCAGGAGAACCACTCCTAAAGCAGGGGATGGGGCGGTGGGAAACCAGCTGTGCAAAGACCGAAAGGATGGACCTGAAGAGCCACAGAGCGAAAGGCCTTCTTACAGTCCCTGCGACTTTTATTTTCTGAGTTTGTTGTCTGAGTTGACCCTAGCTAGAGAAGAGGGATACACAGGCAGAATTTGAGGGTATCTCCTTTTCCTTCCAAGCAGGGCACTTTCAAAGACAGAGCCCCCAGAGCAGGCTACATGTGAGCACTCTTCCCAATCTGCCATTTCGATGTGCGCCCAGCAAGTTTATGTAACACAGCAGCACAAGGAGCCTTCGCCCAGATAACACAACTTCTCCTGTCATCATTAGCAGCAGTGGGAAGGCATCTAACTCCCAGCGCTTGTGCTGCCCTGGGCGATGCTGGCACTACAGAACCTACACAGAACCTACACGCCTCTCCTGCCGCCTCCCTGCAGACGAGGCTCCAGCTTTAAAAATCCCAAAGCGCCGCTCTCAGCTTGCTGAGCCCTGCCAGCAAAGACTCTGCAGCAAGCCGGGGATGTCGTTTTTCAAGAGAGCAAGCTCTGCCAGCCGATGCCCTGCAGAAAGCACACATCTGTTTCGCTGAAGTTCGGCGTTAGAGCAGCACTTTGAAAGAGAAAAAGGTATTGCACATAATTTAATGCATATTTATCAGCTTCAAATAGACAAAGCTGATTAATCCAGCTTGTCTGCACAATTCAATGCTGTATGTAGAACCGGGTGCATCGTTTCTGCAGACAGCAGGGCTGAAATGAGGTGCTTCGACCCCAGGACTGCACAAACCCTGCCCCTGCTGGCAGAGGAGCCCCTCGGCCTCCGGGACTTTTCTGTGGGCTGCTCCTGCCTGGCTCTCCGGATGACCTATGGGATATGCTAAAAAAATATTATTCCCAGAACAGATTTCATGAAGGGGTTTCAGTCCTTCGAGAGACTTACTCATGCAGCTCAGAATAGTGCACGCCGCAGCCCTGATTATTTATCTGCTGTTCACTGCCTCCTGCATTCGCCACCCTCCACATGTCGCAGGCACGGGCAGAAGGCACGCTCCTCCTATCTGCTTCCCACTTTAAGGAAAAAACAAACACAACTTTTGAACATTGGCATCTGGAATTTCTAAAATTTGTCTGCCTGTTGTGATGATTTTCAACTACTGCTCCTGTTTCCCTGAAAAAAAAAAGAAAATTACAGAGGAAATGACAAGGCGCCTGGAAGCCACTCTCTGCACTCCAGCGCAGAACATGTGCCCACAGCAGACTTTTGTAGACTGAGACACATGACAAAGCAAAAATGTCCCTACCCAAAATACACCCAAAATTCCCTTATCTAATATGGAAACTAAGAGCAACATGTAAAAAAAGAGCTGCAATATAAAAGGGGAGGTGTGTTATTTTACAATAAAGCGTGCTCCCATGACACTGCATGTTTTTTAAGAGCACTTTGAAACACGTGAACAGAGGAGATGCTGCTGAAGCAGGCTGATGAGTTCTGTGATGCCGGGATTAGCGTGCTGCCTCTGGACCACTTCTTCATGCAGGCTCAGGAAAACACAAACCCAGATGTTTTTGGAGAAAGGCTCCGAAGACGCCGCAGTTACCTTACGACACTTTTATCTCCCAGGAGCCTGGTTATGGAATTTTCTTACAGGAAACATTTTATGCAACGAAAGTGCAGTGCATTTGTTTCCTTGGAAACAAACCCTTTCAACCTTCATCGCACAGAATCTTAAGCAAAAGAAAACTCTGTAATTAGGCCCAAGGTCTAGCTATTTTAAGCCAGCAAGATGTTAAATCACAACTATTTTATTAGCAATAGAACACAATGAAAACACGCTTACCTCAATTATGGGAGTAGTAAGTCTTCACATCAACCAAAACAATAAATCCATTGAACTACACCAAGAAATATAATGACTTGCCCATTTAACAGAATTTGGGAGACTTTGATTTGGCTATGCTGTGCGCTGGGATTAAAAGCAAACCTCTAAGTGACAAACAAAAATGAAGCAACAAATAAGTAACATTTATTCATTTAGGAGACTTCAAAACCTTGAATAACCACCTGTGTGCTGCTGTTAGTGCTTGTGAAAACAGCATTTGGGCACACAGGCTGAAGCTCTATCCAGCACCACCGACCTGCACTTTTGCTGTCAGTACTTTCCCCAGGCTCTTACACAAAATGCTGCCACAAAATCAGAACTAGCACTGGTAGCATTGATCTTGGCACCCCCACCCAGACCAACAATGCACCAGGAGTTCAAGAACCAAAACACTGTACTCAGAGAAAGTGGGCAGGTTTGCTCACTACAATTATAAGCATGATCTGAGGAACTTCATTAAAGGGAACAGGTAGTTCAGCTTAAATATATTGGATAATTCTCTTCTGCTTATGATTCCTTGATGTTTTTCCTATGGAAAAGTTCTATACAACTTCAATTTAAAAGATGCAATTGATTTCTACAAAAAAAACTCTGAAAAGATGCTATGAAAACAATCATATACTAAATTCTACTCTGAAGTTAGTAGTTTTTCCTAAAAATTTTGAAAAGATTATTCTCTAAGTCTGTAATTTTATAGCATTCTATCATTCTATTGTTGATTTGAAGAATTTTAGGAATTATAAAGTACATTTGCTAAGCGTTGAGCAGATTATAATGCATCAAAACATGATTCCTGTTGAATTCTACTACTTGGGGGGAATGGATGATAATAATAAAAGAGATTCAGGAAAGTTTAACCTCGTGTTCCATACAGCACAACTGAGCCCAGCAGCAAGAACAGCTCACAGCACTCGGCTTTTCTTTGCCATTCTCTGGAGATTCTCTCACTTGCTGCTGATAGATTTTCCCTTTCCTTGTATAAATGTTTTAGAATGAGAAGGATTTATGCTCCGACCATCATGGCTTTTTGATTAAACATTACACCGCGGGGTTTTTTTCCACAATAAATAGAGCGATTTTCAATAAAAGGCAGTGTCATGACACTTCTGCGCTGAATCAGTTGAGCAAACAGAGGTAAATCACAGGGAAGGGAATTTTCTTCCCGCTTGCCCATTGGAAGTCTGGCAAACCGAGCTCCCCATGAAGTGTGCAGGTTGTCAACTTCTTTAACTGGTGTCTGGCTGGCACCATGGCAGGACTTTCCAGAGGCTGCTTGCTGCCGAAAACGCCGCGATGCTCACCATGAGGGGCTCCTGGCTTTGGGGGATCACAGAAGAGCTCACTTGGGCTCGCCATTGAGTAGGGTTTGGGTGTGGGAGGTATCTGCTTGTTTTCACAGCTGGCCCCAACGTATTGCCACAAGCAGCAGCTAATGTGACATTTCTGTTAACCAGAAACGAGCTCTGCTATAGGACAACTCTCCTAGGCTTAGGACAATACAAAAACAGGCTCTGGGCAGGAACCATCGTCATGGGGAAAAGACAATGAGCTCACGTGTAAAGATCCTGTTTTAGTCTGCTTGGAAAAGTTCTAGAGCCTACCATTTCTGCAGTGGTCAGAAGCTGCCTGAGATGATTAAATCTATCACAGTGCACGAGGAAACACAAGTAGCCTTGAAGGAAAGCTGTTCTTCTGCTGGAGAGCTGGGAGGCCATCTGCTCTTACCTCTACAAAAGCTCTTCCTATTAAAGACCAGGATTTAGAGAGACACTGACATTACAGGTGTATTAATAGAGCCAGGCTGAGCAAGGTTTCCTACCTTGTGGGTGAAAGTAGCTCCCTGCACAGTAAGCACTGCTTCGTGTTTAGGTCGATTTAAGAAGAAACATCTTCTGCCTCCTTCATTCAGATGTGCCTTCTTTCAATGGAAAGCCAGAAAGGGACACCTAACACTTTCCATATTTTTGGTGCTTCTCTCTATTATTCATACAGCAACTGGAGACCAGTGTACTGTTAGAGACGTGTTATCAATGTTTGCACGATCGACAGCAACTGCATAACCCTAAGCTGCTGCAAAGCCACCCCGATGTAGCACGCCTGCAGTCATCACCAACAGGCAGTTGTGAAACATCCTCTGCTCACATCCCAATCCTCCTGCAAGCAGGGGATCGCACACTGCCTCTTTATAAAGGAAGAGGAGCTAGTTAAGGCAGAGTGATGACCTTTTCAAATGTCAAAGCGCGGCTGGTTGGGCGCTGTGAGCACGCACCCCTGCCCCAGCCCCGGCACTTCCATCAGGAAAGGAGTCAGCAGAAGGGCCAGCCAGTCAAAATACCAAATATTGCTGCAGAATGCAATGTGTTGCTACTTTTCCCAAAAGAGCAGGTTAGATATTAAATTCTCTCTCTCTTCTGAAAGCGAGACTGACTGACACAGCGGCAGAAAATTCAGAGATGGATCTAGTCCCCTAAATGAGGCAATTCACAGCTGATAAATGACACTTCTCTGCCTGCCTAAGAAATGCTTCATTAGAAGTTCAGCTCAACCCCTACTGTTCAGAGAGAACAGATCCACTTACTCAGAGCCGAGCTGGATCCTAACACCTCCTAGACAATGGCTGTGTACAGCTCTCCGTGCTGCACAGCCGCCCTGCCTGCTGAGACAGAAAATTGCCTCCGTTGTCACAGAAAATACATACACCGGGAGGCAGGCAGCGTGGAAACTATTTTGGTTTTGAATGATGGGAAGATGGCTTTCTTCGTGTTTTTATTACTCCTCCAATCTCCAGGGTATATCAGACTCTAGCAGAGGACAGCGTTACGCAGAAGGGAACGCGTTTCATCAGCAGCATGCGTAAATAAATGTGGTGGAGGGCAAGGTGGGCCACGGGCCCGTCGTCGCTCATTTGGAGCACTAGGAACAAGACCAGCCCGTGTCAAGAAGATGAAGCAACTGCACTTGCTTGTGTTCTCACGTCAGGTTGCAAAGTCACCGCGGATCCTGGCCTGTGGTCCGTCAAGAGCTCCGCCACGGCCTCAGACGTGAACGTCAGAGAACCTGCGAGGCTTCAGGGCTCAGAACCAGCGTCCGCAGCAGAGTGGTGTCATTTGTAAGGTGAATTTCTTCCTGACGGCTGGAGAATGGAAACTTGGCCACGGCCTGACTTTTCTCCAAGTCCACTGCGGGTGAAGCACATCTGGGATATATTAGTCTTCTGCATGGGTCTGTTTAGACGTGAACGCTGGACCAAATGGCTTCTAGACCAGTCACCATGGGTTGTTTTTACATGAAGAGCGACCAAAAGCTGTTCTGTCTGATATTAGCTGGGAGTTGTACCTTGTGAACAGAATCCAAAACCAGTTAAATGCCGTTTCTGCTAAAGAAAACACTTGCATATAGATTAATGTTTGTCTAATTGTACATGACAGTAATTCCAGGGAGGGGGCTTCAAGTGGCACTAAGGAGGCTGAGGGGCTGTTAATCTCACAGCAGCCCCTCCGTGGAATTTCAGCTCCACATGAATAATTCAGCTTGTGTAAAAAAACCCAGCTTATTATGTATTTTATTCCAACTTTTTCATTATGAAGTTTCTCCTCCCCATGGCGGCTCACTGCTTTCAAAACGAGAAGAGTAATTTATTGTGCTTTCAGTCTGATTCCTCTCATGTTGCACCAGGTTTTATCTCTTCCTTTACCAGAGGGAAGCTGGTGCATCTCAATGCCTTTGACTTCAAGGGGACCTCTTCAGAGCACCTGGAAATCTGTCCTGGAAAGACTAGGAAATGAGAGGCTGATGTATCAGCAATAGCTGGGAGATCTGACTGAAGGCAGCCACAGAGATAAATTCATATTTTGCTAACAAATATTTACCATAACTGGCTGCTTTTCTCCAACACAGCACTCAGGAAGAGTAGGGCACATAGGAGCTGCGATAATACTTGTTAATAAAAATCCAAAGTTCATTTAGAGTATAGGTGGATAATTAAGAAAGCAGTGTTAAATTAACTCCTGTAAAACGCACTGGTGTTTGTTGGGAGAAGTTGTCAAAGCCACTGCTCGGCAGCCACTTTCATTATGAAAAGCTTTCTGAAAAGTGAGCGTGTTACCTCCAGCCCCGAGGAGAGCCAGAATTGGTCTCGGCACCCCTGAGGGACCTGCTGGCCCCCAGGGGATGAGCTCTGCCTCCTGCCAACGCCAAGCTGGGCACTGCCTGCTCCAGCCCAAAAAGGCTTTGAACACACGGCCAAATAGTTTCTTTTTCAACAAAGCACAGAATTGGCTTAAAAGTTCATTTACCAACAGAACAAGACCGCATCTGCTGAAGCACTCCCTTGTAGGTAACAGAACACCAGGGACCAGTCGTGGTTTCTGAGTGAGGGATTAGATCTGCCACTGCAGATCCTTGATGCAGCACGAGAAATCCACGAGCATCCAAGAACAACAACCACAATTCTACCAGTCATCTTCCAAAACTCGCCTTCAACAAGCCCAACTTCGCCCCCACGCACACGAAATTGATCCTTTCATGCAGTACACACACTAATCACTGTAAAACCCCATTTCCCTCATTGTCCCGGTAGCTCATTATGAAGTTCATTATGGCTTCGTTATGAATTTCACAAAGCTAAAAATTAGGCACATGTAAAATGCTGCCAAAGTGTAGTGCTTTAATACTGAAATGTTATATGAATACTGAAAAAATAACTATGGACAGATCAAAAAAAAAAAAAGCATGCAAATTCAGAAGAATCAACTCCAAGGAAATCCTGTTTCTGCATCCATCCAGGACTGCCACAGCCTTATTTACCACCATACCTAGCCCCCACCCCAACTCAGCTTGAATCCACAAATTAGGCTTCTCCGATCTGGCATCCCCTTGCAGGAAAGCTCAAGATATGAATCCCATTGAGCTTGTCCCCACCATGCCAGCTTGGAGGCCTTGACCATGAAGGAGCAGGAGCAGCTACTGCCGTGCAGCACCAGCCACCCCCTGCCTCTGCTGAAACAGCCACGCTCCAAAAATATTTACAGCTAGTTGGAGTTTTTGCAGAAAAAGTCTTTAGTCGACCAACTGCGATAACAAATTGCAAGCTTTTTTCTTTTGCAAAAATTTACTGGAACTGATATTCATTATTTCAAACATGAGTAATAAAAAAAAATGAAAATCACATACTAGGAAAGCATCAAAATGACAGCGGCAGCAAATACATAACTCCAAAATGAGAATTTACTCTTTATAATGTAGCAGAGGTCTTTTTCATTGCAGCAAAGCAGTATGTAAACTAATAATTTAATGTGCAACACAAGGTGTGGCATAAATTAAGAATTAAACAACACTTTCATACCCAGAATAAGCTTTACATGATATATGCAAGCATAAATTTAATAGACAGTTCATCTGGAACTGCACAAGGATGTGAGTCGATGTAAGGTGAGGAATGGGTTTACCTGAATAAAAATTCACTGCCCTGATGTGGGGTGCATATAACACCCACTGAATGTCTATGGAGAGCCACAACCAGAACTTACAGCAATAACTACAGGTAAGAACGACATAAAAGCTCATCAGGGAAGACACTGACACTAGTTAAGACAGCTGAGAAACAAAAGATGGAAAAAGTTGTCCTGCCTGCGACCAGCCCACTCCTGGGTCATAAATGCAACCACAGAGGCTGAGCAGATACCAGCTGAGACAAAGAGGCTTAGGTTGGCTCCTCCTCTCCTCTCCCGTGTATTTATTTCAAATCTTTACAGCACAAATATACAAATACCTACATAGGACAGAAAAAATCTGTTGAATAGTTTACTTCATAGTAATAAAATACATTCCAAATCAGCACCTAGTGAGAGTTATCAAATGAACAACTGAAGACTTTATCAGCATATAGTGAAGGCAGGCAATCCATGGAAACCCATGAATGCATCCTTCTTTATTGAAAATCAACAGTAATTCAGAGCATCCTCTTGCATATCGCAGTAATGTACATCACCATCTTTAAACTTTCCTGAATGTCCCTGCTGCTTTTGTATTCATGGCATTGCATTATTATTCTGAGCAATTCAGAGCTCTTTTACTGTTTATATTTATTTTTCATGAGCATACACGGATCGCATAAGTAGAAAGAGTGAACTTCACTTGAGCAAGGATACAGTGCATTGAGCCAATTCAAAAGGGAATCAAATTAAAGCTCACAAACCTGTGAATCAATTTCCTCTGGCTTTGGTTGTTGTATTTGATGCCTCATCTGTAAATCTGGAGGTGAGAACACTATGGGATTTCACAAATGAAGGATTTTCTCTGCGGTACCATAAACTTTTCATCTCTGTTACTGCAACAAAAATATAGCAGCAGAAAACAACACTAATATGACTCCTCTGTCTGCCTCAATTTGGGCTTGTAAAGCCAGACTGGTGCCTAGACATCCCCAGATAAATAAGAAAGCAAACTTTAATTTATATAGTCCACTGGTCTTCAAAAAGAACCAAGGACAAACGTCCTTGGAAGATTTAATGTTAAACGTAGAAGTACTGCTATACAGTTAAGCGGTGCCCAGTAGTGGCTGGGCAAAACAGAAAGAGTGCTGGTCGTCAACTTATTAGGGAAAATTGGGAAGACGCATTATTCTGTAGGTATATTACAGAGATCTCTCTTTGTTTTATTCCAATGGATGGTGCAGAGTTAAATCAAAGGATGCTGTTGAGAAGAACCTGCAGGAAAGAAGCAGTTGGCACAGACAAGTACCTCTACAGGGAATTTCAGTAGGGCTTGGGAGGAACACGGGGGGCTGCAAAGTCTCTGCCCCAGCTGCCAGGAGAAGGACCAGCCCATTCTCCACGAAGGGTTCAAGTCCAAGGAGCTGCAGATGATTAAACCCTCAGCCTAAGAGCAGAGACGCAGCGAGCAGTGACACTGGGATAAACACAGCGTGGAGCAAAAATGCGTTTCTGCAGATGTGCCAGAAACAGTTAAATCTTTGAGAGAGAGACAGAAAGCTGCAGGCGAGCTCCAGGTGAATATCTACAGCGTTTTCCTGCTGTTTGATACCTGTCTCCGAGCACTTCATTTCCTTGGCAAAAGCTATTTGCATTTACCAGCTTGTCTCTGATCCGAGGTGCTCAGCCTGTGTGTGACAAAAGAGGCTATGTGGGACGAATATATGGACTCAGGCTCCTGACTGGCCTGCATGTGACAAAACAGGCTATGTGGGACGAATATATGGACTCAGGCTCCTGACTTGCTGCTGAGGCCACCTCATGGTGCCACAGCCCCACAGGGCTCCACGGGCTCCGGTCCCCAGCCCAGCGCTGCCACAGGGCCTGCTCCAGCACTAGAGATGTGGGCCTCAAGGCCAGGGAGACCCACCACAGGCCAACCCCACTTCAAATGATGCTTTAACCTTTCAGTGAAAGCCATTTAAAATAGATTCCTGACTGTCCATCGTTAGGGACCAGTGCTAGGCCCGTCACACCCAGAGGCATTCCCTCACCTGAAGCACGAGGCAGCGGCAGCAGGGCCGGCCGGGGTCCAGCCACCAGGTTAAAGCCACTCTTCTGAAGGCCGTTCAGTAAAAGCCATCCTTATTTACTGCCTCTGAAGCTGGTAAGAAGCCGAGGCGACGATCCAGCCAGCAGAAACAATGGCTGAAAATGAGCCACTTGCCCCCTATCAGTCAAGAAACAGCAGTCTAAACATTTTAAATACAGATTTCGCCGAGGAACCCATAGTGACATCTGTGTGGGTGTTTTAATACAGTTGGTAAATAAAATGTCTTCAAAAGATCTCTCCAAATGTGTACAATGGAGACCGCTGAACAGTGAATTGCTGACGGAAAGGGGCTTGTGAGCTTCGGTGGGATTCCACCAGGAAACAATAAAATCTGTATTACAGTGTCTACCCCCCGCAGCATCCTGCAGAGACTGAGCTCGTGGATAAAAATACACCGTTCTGCAGCGGCCGCCAGACTTACCCAGGAGTCTCCGGTGAAAATCTGAATTGTTTTATTTTTTTTTAGAAAGCCTTCAGAGCTGATGTCTGCTTTCCCCTTAACCAAATCAAAAGAAGTATGAACCAAAATAAGCAACTGACATGTATTGGAATTAATATTACAGTGATAAAAATGCAAGAAACTCAACTGCCAAAATGAGCGTCCCAGGCTCAGTACATATCAGTGGGCTTCCAGAAGAGACAGCACAATACGCCTTCGTTTCTGTAGGTATATGCTATAATTACTTTTCCATTAAAGTACTGTGTTGTTTGTGGCTTTGCATTGGACAAAAACAGACTTCTCAATGCAATCTCAGTACATTCATGGACCTTTCTGCTAGTCCAAAGCTTGCTATGCACAGGAGCCAAGGAGAAATCTCTCCACCAGCAACGAGCAGCACAGAGAAGGGGGTTAAATCCCCTGTCACTGGCCCAGCTCAGGGTGGACAGAAGCTCTGCAGCTGCACAGGGGGCACTGCTGATGTCTTTAACCTCTTCTGCTTTCTTCTGGGGGCAAAATACAGATGTGACCTTTTCCAGCAGGTTTGAGGTTTGTTCTGGGGCGCTGGAAACCACTGCGGTGGTGCGTGGGCACCCTCAGACTGTCTCTGGCATGCGGCTGCAAAGGGCTAAAGGAGATGACTCAGGTGCTCTCTGGCTTCCTGCTGATCAAGACTGTACTAGAAAGGCTTCTTTGCTCGGATGGGATCCCTGCTATGCTCTTTGTTGCTGTGGTTTAAACAAGAAAGAAAACTGCCTGCAGTCAAGAAATCACCTGCCTGGAAAGAACAGGACGTGATGCAGCTCCAGGCTTAGGTCGCTGAAGGATGCACTGAGAATACTGAGTCGCTCCCAGGGGCCCGACTGCCACAGATGCTAATCGAGAGGAAGAGTTGCCATCAGCTAAACACAAAGTCCCCTCTGAATTAAAAGTTGGTGGGCAAACTGCAGGCTAGGAAGCATAAAAATGCTGTTGCCATGAGCTATAAAAGTTACTTTCACATAGACTGAAGCCCAGGTGTCAGAAAGAAGGCTCTAAAAAAGATATTAATTTCTAGGAACCAACATATAAAATTTATTTATATCCTCTTACTAGAGGCAAATCTAATACAAAAGTAGAAAAACAGTGGAACACATTCTGATACCTTTACTGCCAACTCAGATAACAGCATTAGGTTTCAAGCAAAACAAAATGTCTCATTTTTTTCCTTGCAGCCTGCCTTGCTCCAGGTTACGCATTAACCTGCTGCATTTGGGAGGCAATAGGATTGTGCCGCGTGTGGGAGTCAGCAAATTAGATTGCAAAGCTTCTTTGAAAACAGTCTTCGCACAAAGAACACAAAGAAATTAAAATAACGTAAATGATTAAATTGGATAAGATTTTCCTCAGTTTTCTGTATTTTTCCACGCAGGTATCAGTTACCACCTGAACAAAGATTGCTATGACAGCGTTTTTAATTTGGACAGATCCTCTCAATAATTACATATTCCTACATTCGATGGTAATTCTATATAAAAATCTAGTTTAAGATGTAATAGTGGGGATCTATTTTTCACCTCACTTTTTATGTTTAAGGCAAACGATTGGGATGTAGCCTGCCTTTGCCTCGCAGACCTCAGCTGGCTGTGAGCACTACCCTGCAGCCCAGGCATGGAGGAAACCCCAGGAAGCCCACCTGAATGCATTAGGTATGCAAGTCAGTCACCTCTTTGGCTAGTTGGTACCAAGATCCACTCCTTCACTGCCTGCCAGAAACTGATGAACACCTATTTGAAATATTTGCAAAAAAGAGTAATGCTGGTTACAGCCACGACGGCGTGTAACGTGAACTACTTACATGTACATCTCCAGCCAACTTTCCCATTTTCTCCTCTATTTTCGTCTCTTTTCACAGCGGTCCTTTGAGACCATTTTTCCTAATGGTAATAGGCAGGAGCTTGCAAACATTCCAGCTGGGCTTGAGTACGAAATCAGATTAGTTCATAGCTGCACGGTATCTGCCCTTTTCCCTGAGATATCTGAGCTGGCCAGTACGAAAGGCCAGGCTCCAAGGACGCTGCTGGGACCCCAGAAGCCACAGACTCGACACATTTGGGGCTCCAGGGGGACTCTGGAAGGCTCTCATCCGAGCCCAGGCCCCGCTAGGCCAGCTTGCTCAGGACCAGCACCACGACCTCCCCACCTCCTTCTCTCCCGGCGGCCGTTCAAACCCATTTTTCTCCACCAGTGCTGATGTTCCCCGTGGATCTGCTGGCAGCGGGGAGCTGGTGGCCTCGTCGCTCCAGGGCCTGCCATGCCTCGGGCTCGGCTTCTTGGCCAGGTCCCCCCGAGGCCTTTGTGGTTTCCACCTCAGTGGCACCCAGCCTGGACTGTCACACGCAGTAACCCGATGAAACCGTCGGAATTTGTGCCTTCCTGTCAGCCTACATGTTTTTAATTATTTTCTTCTTGTTGTTGATTCAATCTATGCTGTTTTGCCTTCGCTTGGAATTTGGTTTTCATTCCAGAAATCGCTGCTATTTTTAAAAGTGTACTCATCATTCCCATCAGCTCTTTATGAACAAACAATAGACTTTTTAAATATTCACTGTATCATCGGAATTGATTTTAATTTGAACTGAAGCATAGGGATCATTTATGTTATCAAAACACATTCATTTTTCATGAGGGAAGTACACATCTTAAAAACACGGACCTTAAAAAATACTAATGGCTTAGTGAACACCCACATAACAGCAATAAAAAACACGTATCCTTCAAAACCGTGATATAAACGCTTTGTTTTAAAAAATATAATTGACTCTCCCACTAATGCCACTAGATATTTCCGTGAAGGACATACGAATAATGTGCCGAGAATGAGGGGAAGATGTTATCCACCCCTTTTGTCTGGCAAATACTTCAGGCTGACCAGAAGCACTGAATGACAAGGCTCAGCACACAATGCGTGGCACCTCGGCCGTGCCTAGATCCTGGGCTGGCCAACGTAGGAACAGATGGGTTTGAACGGACACGATTAGTCCCATGACCAAAAACAACACCAGATTTAACTTATTTTGGCAAAAGTCATTTGTTTACTCTCACAAAGCACATGGAGATATACATCAATCCCATCTGCATATACCAAAAAGAAAGCAGGAGGCGTGCATTCCCTCTGCATGCACTAGCAAGGCGTTCGGGTTATATCTCCAAAGCTTTGGGCATGAATTATTAACCACCCTAAATGCAGGGAACTTATGCTAGCTCATACCACTGCCCTGCTGTGCCTGGACTTTTAGGTTCCTACTTAGGATGTACTGCATGGAACTGCTCCCTTCCCCTTCACCTCTCTGGAAATGGAAGAGCCACCACAAACAGCCCTGTCCCAGGGACAAGACGGGGAACCAGAGGCTGCTGCAAGGCCCTGGAAGCAGGTGGGGGCCCCCGGGGACACCTCAGTCCCTGGCAGCCCTGGTGCTTCACTCTGGGTCGCAGTTTCAGGGAGGGCTCCCACAGGGCTGGCCGCTTGCACCATGCTCAGCTACAACCTCAGGCTGCCGGACACCTGGGTGAGGCCTGTCGACATCCTCCCTGAAGTTATATTTAAAAAAAAAAATAAAAATCAGCCAATAGTTGTCTAGAAATACCTCTCATTTGAGTCTACAGAACAAAAACGCTCTTGCACTCAGTCTATTCTTTGTTAAAAATAACAAAACCAAGACAAACGCGCTGTTGCGGGAGGTGATTTTCCTTCCCCCGAGTTTCACGAAGAGCTCACAGGGGCAGCGAGGCAAGCGGCGAGTCGCGGCGATCTGCCCTCCCCGCTGCATGCAGGCGCGTGAGTCACGCCTGATGTCAGGGACATGCATATTTATTAACCCATCCGGAGGCATGAGCAATGAGTGCTGCTAATGAGAGAGGATTAGGAAATTTTATCACGACGTCTTAAAGGATGATGGCAAACATGCAAAAACCACCCAGGAAACGGGAATGGGCTGGGTGCACCAAGTGATTAACAAAGCAGATTATGCCAATTAAGTGATGATACACAAAAGAATTATTGTTCAGGAGCATGGGGAGGACTTACTTATTTCTTTCTATGTTTTAGCAAAAAATGATCTTTTTGAACTACAGATGGAAAAGGTAGATTGAAAAGAAGTAAATACTTCACAGGAACAAACCTGCATTTTATGAAAACCATTCCCTATAACTGCAATACAATAAATTAAAACCTGAAATTCAAATCCCTGCTATTAGTTCTAAAAAGATGTGATCCATTTCTTTAGGAAAGAGGCATTTTGTTTAGAACTAACACAGAATAATGCTTTTATAATTCAAAGCTAACGCATTTGTTATATCTAAGAACCGAACTGAACAGGCGAAGAGAAAACAAAGCCCTCCGAGAAGGTGTCATTGAAACCCATCCTTGATTTACATGACGACTTTCTGGAAAACAAACAGCAGGCACAAGCACTTGTCAATATGATTTCTCCCTTTCACATCATAGCTTGATAATTCTTCTTCATTGCTCCTGGTATTTCCTATCTGCAGATCTGCTCAGCTGCCCCTCGCTTTCTGACAAGGCCACCAGATTACAGCAGACAGAAGAACAGGAATTTCTTCATCGACAGATTTTTCCTGAATCTGCTGAGCATTTTGGGTTAGAAAATATCTCCCCAGACACTTTGGGAAATTAAGACAGAACTGTTCCCCGAGGAGCATTATTCATTTTTTGTCACGTAACCCACGTCATACCCCAGTTGCAGCAAGAACTCCTCGCTAGCGCTGACGCTGCCCTGCAGGGACGTGTGTACACCAGCGGCTTCCTCTGGGTCATTTATCCTATCAGATTTATAAAACCCATTCAAAAGCTTCTCTAAACTATTCGTTGCTAATAAAACTTCAGAGCGTCAATTGCAAATCTTACCGAGATGTACAGGCTGTCGGCTATGATGTGTTTGCATGGTGGATCTCAGGGGCGGATATAAAATGGCTAAGCACAGGAGGTTTTATAAACAAGCCGCAAACGCTGTGCAGCGTTACCCTTTATTCCCTGGGCTTTGCCAATTTGCTGTCACAGACGGGGAGCAGCCTGTAAATTTTTAAATATTCTTTCCGGAGTAACACAGAAACAACTCAACTCCCACCAAAATGGAAGGAGTAATTGATACTCGTGTACAGGAGAGGTTTTGTTTTGGGTTAAAAACCCTCCGGATGGGCTCCTTAGCAGCTGGGGGCTTGTGGTGGGGGGCTGAAACTGCATTTATTGACCCGACGGCCCGCAGTGGCACACACCAGCAGGGACGGCGGCGCTGGCAGGGATGGCTAATGGCATCCTCCTCGTGACAGATGATAGAGCTGGAGCAAGAGATCAAAAACTTCACCAAAGGCTTCAGCAAGAAAGCGTGTCCTTTCTACCCAGCATCTCTAACCACACGGTTCTGCTAAGCCTGAGAATGGATGAATTTCATTCTTAAATGGAAAATGAGTTGCTTCTCTCTATATTGCGATATTTAATCCAGACTTTTTTCAAAACAGGCAAGATGAATGGGATTAACCCTGCGAAAACCTGATTTACAGGGACAGTGCAGCCATTCCTGGTGCTTTCTCCTCCTTACCCTCTGCCACGTGCTGCAAAACAGCCCACGCGTTGCAGAAATACGGAAAGGAAACCCTGACTGTCTTGTGACATCTCATTCTGGAAGCTGTCGTGCCATGCAGACGTCACGGGAGGGATTTTCTTACCCACATGCCAGGAAGGAGAACAACCTTTTGTTCCTGACACCCACCCCCTGGGAAGACGCCTGCAGGAGGAAGCCTAACACGAAGCGCCACCTCTCCCTGCGACCTCGTGCCAAAGCCCTGAGGCACAGCGTACTGACATTTGGTCAGCACAGGGAACACGGGGCCTGACAGCCCGAAAAGTCCCCCAGGGATGAAGGGACATCTTTGTCTCAGGGCAGCAGCAGAGGAGGTCGGCACATTCCTGCTTACACATGCTGGTGGGAACCCCCAGGACATTGTCACCCGGCCTCTGCATGGAGAGCAGCTTGGGAAGAGCAGGAAACCTCCACGTACAGCCTGGAAATCTGCAATTATTTTGTATTACTTTGTACCTGACAAGGATTCTTGCTTAAATGCCACTTCTCCTACTTCCCTGGACTTACTTCTTGCAGACAGACATTCTTTGCAAGCTCTGTTCAAGGAGCACGAAATTTACTTGATGCGATGTTTAATGTAAGGCTAAATATTTAACGTCTCCTGCTAACAAAGGGAAGCAGACCCCTAGAAGACACAGTACAGAAAGCAAATGTTTTGGTGACAGTGCATATAGGAATAATGTTGTGTTTGTGTGTACACTGCTAGAAATAATTGGGATATAAACATAACGAGCAGTGACGAGCAGCATGGGAAGCAGCGTCTGTCAGTGGGGTCAGCTCCAGACCAGACTACATTTGATTTTAAAAAGGAAGATAGAAAAGAACCACGACTTTCTGAAAATGGCAAGATAGATAAAAATGCATAAAAGAAAGGGCGACCTTTTAAGAGCATTTAGCTAAATACAAAGACCAGTTTCTGTGCGGCATTTTCAAGGTGAATTTCTGCTGCTCCGCTTACCCCAAGGGCCCCTGGGTTCCCCAGAGGGGAGCACCCTGATGTGTAAGGCCACCTCTGCCTCCAGCCGGGCAGGATGAAAGCTGCAGTGCAGACTGAAGTGGTCAACGGGAGGCTTTAAGTGGCCAAAAGTCAAAAGGAGTGGTCAAAAGAAGTCTGTTGCTACCAAGAAAGATGGAAGATAAACTTCTTGAATTTAGTTTGCCTGGACTATGTACCGTGGTGTTTGGAGACCTTACAGGCAGAGAAAACCCTATAAAGTGACCATTTTGTGTATCTGCAGACAAATAATGTCAACAGATAGAATACACTTGGCTTAGTGTAAGAGAAAATGAACGGTTTTGCTTTGAAACATTAAAAAAAAACAAAAACAAAAAAAAACACAACAAAACACCAAGATATATGCATTCATGTAGGGTGCCTATCAAAAGGCAACAACTGATTTACTCATATTTTTCTCTGGCTCCAACGTTCATGCCTACGCTTCCAATAAGC
Organism: Aythya marila; assembly: GCF_965140915.1. Lineage (NCBI taxonomy): Eukaryota > Metazoa > Chordata > Aves > Anseriformes > Anatidae > Aythya > Aythya marila. The sequence continues at coordinate 31,035,543 of NC_139049.1, read as the reverse complement.
AGTGCTGCCTAATCATTTCAAAAATTTCCAAGCAACCACCAGTCCAAATACACACTCTGGTTATTTATAATATCATTTGCATATCAAGTACATTTTAAAACGGAAATAAACTTTCCAACACCCAGTGGTGCTGGTGTCACCAGTGCATGTTCTCTCCCAGGAAACAGAAACTGTTGTCCACAGGATTTATTTAATCAAAACCTAATTAGCATTCAATAGCAATTCTTTAGAGCCTTAACTGTGTTTGTGTCAACAGCATAATATCCACGTCCCAGTAATTTATCCAAGTGATTTTGAGAGCCATTATGTATTAAACAATATAAAGAAGAACCTCAAAGGTATCTGGTATTTTTCCTTTTGCAGGTTTTTTTAAATCTAAAAATGCTGAAAGTTTCTGGAGCCCTTCTGCTCTCCTCTCCTGCTAAGTACTGAGTAAATACACGGGTCTCTTACTGGATAAGAGATCGTTTTCATCTCACTCACTTTGAGACCAGTTAACGGAGAAGTAAGGGGAATATCTTGGAGGTAAACGAAGCCCTGCATTTTTCAGCTGCAAGGAGATCTTACCTTTTTACATTTCTTGTACGCAACATTTGCTCCCGCGCTGCATCTCGTTATCCAGCAGCAGCCTGGCTATTTTTCTTTTTTGCATTTGCCCCCTCTCTGTGTTTTATGCTAAATATTGTAAGATTGCTGTGAAATTATGGTGATTCACACCTAGATGACACACGGAATTTCTCATGAAGAAAGGTGCTATATATGCATTTGCATTTTTATTATAAAGCCTAAAATCTCCACTTTCCCTGAAATGGCATAAATATTACATATGGCTCTTACATTTGTACACCTACAAAAGCAACGGAAAAAATAAATGCAAGCAATGCTTTATGGCAAGAAACATCACAAACTGCTTGTGCTACTGAAACCAATTATTTGTAAAGAGCACAGCCTGACATCGAACTCTCTTATGCCTTTAATTACATCATTTGTAATGAAGACCCGATTATGTATAAGCATAGGATGACATTATTTTTTAAATTATAGCTTAGCGCACAAAAAAAAAGTCTACGCTGGATCACTACCTTCACATATAACCCTCTTACATTTTATGAATGAGCACAGTGCTTGGGAGAAGGAAGCAGAGCGGAGTGGATAAACGCGAAGCCCTGCACCCTTCGCAGGATTATGTTAATGCACGGGGAGCCCAAGCAGTGCCGTTGTTTCGTTCAATTTGTCACACAAGCTGTCATTGTTTTCTGGTGCTGTGCAAACTTAATGGAAAAGCAAATCCCTGCTCCAAGACACTTGCGCTAATGAGCAATAACAGAAGGTGCAACCCCAGCAAAAATCCCCCCTCCAAGCCCTGAAGAGAGGCTGCCTTCATGCGCCTCGCCCCTGGCCTCTCCGGCCTCCTTCTTTTCCTTGTGGAAAAATGGCCAAAACAGATTTGCATTTGGGAACCTGAAAACTGAAAGGCAGCATAGCACTAAGCACTTCTGTATTTGTGCACTTTGGCAGACTACTTGCATTAAATCTTGTTACCTGTCCACTGAAACTTGAGTGAGCGCTTAGAAAGTCTACCCCATAGCATATTCTACTTCACAGTCATCTCCAAATCTCTCTCAATTAACAGCCCCGTGAGGCTTTAGTCTCACATTATGTTCATTGGGTCTGAGACAAGAACTCCTGGCGCTTTTTCTCCTGATCACAGAGGAACTGAGAGCAGCCTCGATGGAAAATCGTTCCCTTGGCACCAGGTTCCCTTTGCACGGTGACAATGACACTTCTCCATCCATCTCAGCGGACCAGGCACTTGACATCCCATAAGAACAGATTAGCTCATCGAATGCTTTATGTACAGTCAAGTCAAAATAAACCCATTAAAAGAGAATAGTCCTCTCGAATATGGTGAGCAAAGAGATGGAGCGACTGGGTGACTATGGGCACCGGTGGGCACCTCTCCCATTTCATTAAGCAGCGTGCACTACAGTGAATTGGAGAACCTGAGCACACAATATGCTCTATTTTCCATCTAATAAAAGCAGAGAATATGATTATCATACCGACAAGTTCAGTAAAAGCAACGCCGATCTCTTCACTCAGGGCTGCTTTCGCCTGTCGGGGAAAGGAAGGGAATGGTATTTTCTCAACACTTGGGGAAACAAACAGACAAGAAAAAAATTGCATAATTTGCTTGTTTATCAGACTGTCCTTCAAGTTATTCTCCTTTTTGCCTTCATTTGCCACCTGCTTTAAACTCCCTCCTGATGTTTAGAGCAGGGCAAGGAGCTGTCTGTGCTGCTCTGCCGGGGACAAGCAGCAGCACCGCCGCGTGCCCCCCTCACTGCGCTGCTCGACACGGGGCAACAGGCTGCCCTTGGGTGAGCCAGCAACGTGGGATCTGGATGTTAAATTTCAGAAGTAAATGGCTGATTCTGCTGACCCGTTTCTCATTCTCACCTAAGGATACGATTCAGCTAGTCTTTGACATTAAAGGATTCCGTGCAAATGACGTGGCTCCTTGGTAAATCCTTTTTTTAATTAAAAAACAAAGTCTATTTCGGAGATTTCCTTCAATAAAGAGGTGAATGATATTAAAACACAGTCCTGATGACAAGCAATTACAATTAAAATTATAACGGGATTTTAAGCCGGACCAGATGCTTGTTGAAGGGAAAGAAACAATAGTTGTTTTCTTAAGAAAAAACAATTCTCTGAATGTCCATGTTTCCATAGAGACAACCTCTATCCTTTTGTGCTTACTAATCTATCTTGGTCGATCAATACTTTATGGTAATTGTTTCCATGGTAATTGCAACTATAATAATCCCCCTTCTCCGTAGAAAAGGAATATATAAAAGCAAAAACAAAACAACTTGGGCAACACAGACTGCGTCTGTGGAAGTGGCAGCGCAACGCACGCCGTTATCTTGATGAGAAGTTAAAATTTAGTGCTCGACTGACCCAGGTGGAGGTCACGGCTCAGGTGCTGAAGCTCCATCACGAGTTGCAGGATGAGGACGCAGAGATGCTCCTGCCCAGCATGGGGCTCAACCCTGTGCAGCACGATGCAGCACGCCGAGGAAAATAAACCACCAAGCACTCAGCACTGGGTATCACCATGTGTGTCTTGGAGAGCAGCTCCAAGCCCTTTACCTGAGCCAGTAACTTCCAAAAATGATCACAGAAATGTGTGTTACCGTTCCGCTAAAACCAGCAATAAATAGGGCGGCGATGCAAACTTCGTGCTCCTCTTGGGTCAGTAATTCAATTCCAGTAATTCATCGCATGAAGTTGTATCTTTGGTAACATTATTTCCTGGCTGTAAATTTTTCAAACTGGCCTCAACGCGTAGCTCTGCCTTTCCAGGCTTAGGAAAAGGATCTATGAACGTTACTGCCTTTTAGCAAAGAACGAGGCGTCACCCCCAAACTGGTATTTCCACACGGTTAAATCCCAAAACAGGCGGGTAAAGGTAACATAAGGTAAAATGAATTTCATCAATATAATGATTAGCAATTAGCAGCTAGCTAAAGAGGAAATTACCTAGAATACTTAGGGAAAATACTCCCCCCAAATTAGGACCAATTTAGCCATTCCTGATCGCTTTCCAATTGAAGCAAGGAGAGCAACAGTATAGAAATTAATTATGTTGATTATGTACTTGATTACAGCGGATTAAAAAGCATTATACAAGTGCTGTTCCCATGGCAGTGTGAACTGTGTCAACACTTCACAGACCTGTGCCATAACAGCTCTGTAACTCCAGCCCGGCTGCATCTCCCTCTGCAAACACGAACCCGGTCAGATTTATTTTCCGTCTCGGCCAGGCGAGGATGAGCTGGGTGCTGGGGCTGTGCATCGGGTCTGCTGTATTTATCCAAGTGAAACCGGAGCGTGAAGCACTCACCAGCCCCAGTTTACATTTGCTCGCTCGTGGTGGCTGACACGCATCTGCAAAGCCCACGGCTTAAAACAAAAATGAATGGAAAAAAATACAAAGACAAAGCTCACTGGGCAGGGAGGCGGGCAGGAATGATTGATTTGTTTGTGACAACCCTGACACAGTTCCCCAGAGTGGCACAGCGGGTTAAAATCCATGCTGGCAGGGTCCCTTGCAGGGGCACTGCTGCTGGCAGGGGTGATCAGCGGGAGTTTTGGGGTCGTGTTCCCGTCCCAGAGCCACAAGCTCTGCACAAATCCCAGCCCCTGGCCACAGCACAAGAGAAGGAAGCCAGCAGTGGCTCTGCGTGAGCCACACCAGCTGACAGCATCACCTCAAGCACTGGCGGAGGGACCCAGGGCTACGTGGGACCAGATGCGCCGAGCCGGCTGCTTTGCCTTCTACATCATTTTAAAAGGTCGACGCATGTTTTAAATCCACAGCTGATCTGCAGGAATGCAGAAAAAAACTTCACAGGGAGAATCCTGCAGGCAAGGAAAAGGCTAATTCTGCTGTACCAACCGCTGACCTGCTTCCAGAGCGGAGTTACCAGCACAGCCCCGCGGACAAGGAGCTGCCAGCCCCAACACGTCAGCAGCGCCGCCGCAAGGGCTGACCCCTCGAACTGCTCCTGCAACGTGCGGCACTCAGCACTGCAACAAGGAAAACGTGGGCAGCGGGAAGATTATGAGCCATTTTCGTGACTAGCTTCATGCATATTTTATGAGCCATTCTCTCGAGACACCATACCAAAAAATTTGTACGCTCTTTTTTTTCCCTCAATTGCTTCTGTGATCCAGAACTGTTTTGCAGAAGTGGTTGCAGCTTGGTAGGAGGGCAGAGTGGAAATGCTTGAATTGCTTGCCAATTCTGTATTTTATATTTTATTTATATATATAGATATATATAAATATACACACACTTCAAAAAAAATACCTGCCGTCTTACCAGCCTGCAACCTGACTGATTTCCATGGGAAGAAACAGAGAGGCATAAAGAAGGAAACCACTACGCCCCATGGCTGACAATGGAAACTTTTCCATAAATGTAGGGAGTCTGTAAAGATTAAAAATATAAAAAAGCAATGAAAGCACATAATCTTCATTTAACAAAGTATTTTCTAGTACCTGAATTGCTTATGGTAAAGGTCTCATCAAAAGTCCCCTAAATGCTCCAGGAGGTAGGACCGAACACTGAATTTTGGATCTTTTAGTGGGTCAGAACAGTGCCCGAATCCTTATAAATAACAGTTAGGAAAGGTTAAATTTACAAAAAGTTGTGATTTCAGTTTAGGAGGGAAGGACTCCTGCAAGATTCTGCCTAATGACCAAAAACCCGTGACAGCAAGCAATACCTGATGCGGCCACTTCAGCTGGCCCTGTCTTATATTAACACCAAGGTGTTTTGAGTTCAGTTACAGAAATGTTCCCTGTGCGTTTTAGTGAGAACCCCAGACTGTCAGCCCCACTCTGATAGCACAAAACAATTAAAAAAAAATACAAAATCTGAAATACATATGCTTGTCTTCTTAAAGTTCTCATTACTGACGCTCATTTCTCTTCCTCCTCCTCAGGTAGCAGATGGAGTAGTACAAATCACACGCCAGCATATCCTTGGGAAATAGTCTGAATAAATATAGCCAGTTTAAAAAACTCTAGATAGCACAAATATGAGGAGAAATAAGGCTGAATACGTGTACCATACTGACTGCCATGCACCAGACAAAGTGCAAATGCGATTTAAGAATTGAGGAAAAAGTGCATACAGCTGAATATGTGAATAGTGATACTTTATTTTCTTATCTCACTGGAAAATCAGGCTTTGTGTGGAAATGGATAACACGACAGTGGATCACGTAGTGTAAGAGCAGCTTTGCAACATCCAGAAAGCCAGCTTTTATCTTCTGCACTGCCAGATGATAAATTATTTTTTTAATAACATAACAGAGCCAATTTTCTGAGAGCCTTTCCAGAAGTTCCTGTGGAGACTGATGGTCTCTAGCACCAGCCCCGGTACACCACGCAATCTGTAGATGAAAGGATCTTAAAAGCACATCATCTAAGGCAAGGGCTTCCCATAACTACTAGCTGTTTAGGTCTCTGAGATCCACTCCTTCCCCAGAAAGCCCGAGATGCAGATGCTCACTACCTGCAGGCTCCGAGCCAGCGTCAGACCTGAGGATCCTGCACGAAGAGAGAGAACCATCGAGTCACAGAATCGTTTAGGTTGGAAAAGATCTCCAAGATCATCAAGTCTAACCATTAATGAAGCACTGCAAGCCTTCCTCTAAACCACATCCCCAAGCACCACATCTACACGCCCTTTGAAGACCTCCAGGGATGGTGACTCAACTACTTCCCTGGGCAGCTGGTTCCAATGCCTCACAACCCTTTCAGTGAAGAATTTTTCCCTAATATCCAACCTTTACCTCCCCTGGCACAACTTGAGGCCAGCTCAGATCTAGCAGCTGGCACATCTGTGCATGTATTTTGAACTTGGTGCTAACAGTGACTAATTTCAAAAGGCTTCAGCCATGCTCACCAATTCCTGCTTGGAAACCAAACAAGAGACAGCCTGCTTATAAGGCCTGCACTTCCTCAGGAGATCCCAAAAGTTGCTGACATTCATTCTCCCTCTTAGATCGATGGAAAAAAATCTTATAATCTTTAAATGTTTTTAAAAAAATTGAAACAATGCCGTTTCACCTGCAAGAGAATAACAAGACTGATGGGATCTCTTCGTGAAGGATGTGAAGATGACTGGCTTTGCTATCATGCCTGGTCATGGGAAAAGCTGACCATTTGTAAATATGCATTGTATGTTAGTAAAGGGTTTGTCCTAGCTGAAAATCTAGACTAGCAATAGAAAACATGGATAGAAAATAAGAAATATTTCCAACTGGAGAAGTGTACCTAAAAGCTAAGTGTAAGAACTGCTACCTTTATTAAATACAGTAATTAATTAGCTACAGCTAGACAACATTAGGAGCTCAAAAAACTCGTGAGGTTTGGACTTGCTTCCCTTGCTGTGGATAGGGACCAAGAAGTCATCAAGTCACTTCCCCCATTTTCTGCCCTGGTGCTCAACACAAGGACTCAAACATGTTTGAGTTGCACAGAGGATGTTCCTTACTCTAACAGTCTTCTGCTAGGATGCAATGGGACTGGAACATGCATCTGGAATAATAGCCTCAGACAATAATACAGAATACAAATGCCAGGATACATTAGACCAACCCACAAAACAAAATCAATAGAACAGCAACTTATTTTGCTCTTGAGAAAGCTGCTCGGTGAGCTTATTCCTCCTGTCCTCTCTTACGTGATTTCTGCTAAACAACACCTTCAGGATTTTGCAGTGAGAGGGAGCTGAATGAAAATTAATCAACAATTTCCAGTAAAGATGATTTACGGATAAAAGAAACTTTGATCTGAGGAAGCAGAACAAGAGCAGTGGCAGTGCCTTTGATGCAGACGATGGACTGTTTTCGGCAATACCGTCTTGGTCGTGCCGTTAGTTGAGGGATTTACCTTTCTTCTTCGGTTGAAACGTCTTTTGCCAAATAAAATATAATGTTTTGATCCCTTTTATGTCAATTATTTTGCGTTGAATATATTGACTCAAGTCTTTGTTGTGGGTGTTGCCAAGAGTGGAAAGTTCTTCTACATCTCCTTCCTTTGAAGAATGTTTCAATATTAAGTATGAGTAAGCCAAGGATGGCGATGAGTCAGACCTATCACTCAATGCAAAGGCAGCTTTGAACTACTGGAGATGACACGGAAGCCCTCAGGTGTACCAGGAAAAACGGATCCCAATGTTTCGCTCAGCCGGGAGAATCACATTTCAAGCAGCCTTGTGGAACACGGTACAGAACTCCTTCATTTACTGCATTTTCTTAACATACAATCAATGGAAGAAAATGCACCTTAAGCTTAAAACAGAGTATGCAAACTGTTACGCAACCCTGAACGTTTAATATAAAAATTATGTCCAGCTTCTAGATCTGAAAAGCCCATAGGAATTAGAGAAAATCAAATTTGCTAGCATTTCTGTTGAATGTATTCCCTGAAGTCAAGTAAAATTGTCCTCAAATTCTCCCAGTTGTATAAAAAAAAAGGTCTGAAGATTACTCAAAACCTGTGGCTCATTTTTAATACGAGAGACAAAAATGTTTAACATCAACCTTACTCCCTGACAATATTTTGTCAGGAGAGAGCTATACTAATAATATTTATCTACCAATATAAATAACTCATTCCTTTTGAAAAGGCGTTCAGATGTCCAAAATAGCAATTAATCTCCCTGGTTTTGTTAATCACCAGCAAACTGTGAATTTTCATGGGGAGACGACAGTCCCTGCGAGGGGGCCATAGGGGGCACCTCAGCTGGGAAGCGGGCACGGGCCTCCCCGTGTTAGGGGCCGCTCCTTCTCAGACCTTGTTGTGTTATGACCCCCTGTCCAACAGCTCCTCCACAAACAGAGGCGGATTTGCTTCTCTCACATTACGAACGTGATGATTCCCTTGTAATCCCATTCCTTTTTTCACACCGCTCTAGGGGAAACTGAAACGGAGCCGACAGGCCTTGGCACACAAACACGAGCAGGCAAAGACTTTGGAGATGTTATTTAGGGGTCGGCTCTGCGCTCGCATGGCAATGACAGCCACTTTAAGGGCACATCAGTGCTTCTACAATGGCCTTCATCCCCTTTGTTTGGCCGTGACAGGACCCATGAGGTGCTGAGCCGCAGTGGCGCGGGTCAGGGCCTCCCCTGTGTAGCACGATGGCTGCCTCGCCACCACCACCCCGAGCCTGGGAGGGTTTTGAGAAGCCAGGGAGTGGTTCAGAGCAGGTCATTAATCTGTATGCAAACGAACGGCGGGCACAAGGTATCAGCCCGCTAAGGACCCTCGCTCAGCAAGGCAGAGCAGCTCCGGCTCTGTTTCCCCGACGCTCCAAGTGCTATTTTCGCTGGATGACGCCCGCAGTGCCATGGTTACGGCAACGCCACACAAAGCCTCGCTCCCGCCTCTCCCGCTGCTACCAAGGACCCCTCAGCTCAGCACAGCCGCTGCCAGGCCCCTTCCTTCCCCTCGCTGCCACCTGGGGACAACCCCGCTGCCACCCGGGGACTTGGCGAGGGACCCGCGGGCCCGCGGCCGCTCGCCACATAATGGTGTGGGCACGGGCCGTCGGCTCGGCCCAGCAGTACTTAACAGCCCTCGCTCCCTCATTACATTTTAATGGTCTTTGTTTTATTAAAAAAGTTACTCAGCACTTCAGAAGGCTCCGTAGCTGACCACGAGCTGTGCCTTGTTGCTGTGCAAATTTTTCCAAGCCCCTACGTCATGCCACAAAGAGCAAGCGGGCAATGCCACACAAACAGGCATTTAGTAAGCTCCGCAGGCTCTAGCAGAGGTCTTTGAACCTTTCTTTCCGAGATGTGTAATTTAAGCCTATTCTACATACTGTTTTTCCCCATTTACAAACACAAAAAAACTAATTTTTCATCTCACCGGAACCTTACCAAGCTCAATAACCAGATAATGGATTCTGAGCACAGTTAAGCAAACCTTATTCAGACAGAAATCTCATCAGCTGGGCTTTGCAGTATTTTTTTTTTTAAAGAATTATTTGCTTATATCTTGACACTGTTGTATTCAATTCCAAACCTTGTTTTGAATTTCAAACTCTATCCCCTTTTCTGCTACCTATTGGTCCGTCCTGAAAAGAAGATTACTCTGGTCAATCTTCGTCTTATCATGCAATTTTCTCATTTTTCACATTACTGAATACTAATGTAATTTCACTATTATCTATTTTCAAATCAGAACTGAAGAAGAGGTTGGCTTGGGGTGGGCTGGTTTTGGGTTGTGTTTTTTTATTTTTTTCCAAGTTAATGACTCCCACCTGTGTCTTTCATGGTAGAAGGCATTAATTAAATCTGCAGAATTTCAAACATTTTCTTGACATAATGGTTGCTTACCCATTATCAGACTACCATTTTTCCCTCCACCACTATGCTTAAAATAATGAGCAAGTGACAGCCATTAAATGTCAGCGCAGAGAAGTGGCAGATCGATGGAGAATGACTTGTGCCTGCGTGTACTCCAGCAAGTCTGGCCACTGTGTCTGACACAGTATCAACACAGATAAAACCAGGGCTTTATCAAGTAAGTTTGAAAAGGGCAAAATCCACAGTTTGTTTTCTTCTCTTTTTTTGCCTATCCCCCCCTTTGTATATATATATTTTTTTTAACTGATCAGCCGACAGCCTGGCACACGTTAGTGTTCAAAGAGCCTCATGCCCACCCTTTGCCATGATAGCCCCAAGGAAAAAAAATATATAAATAAAAATAAATAAATAAACCTCAATTTCTTTGAAAATCTGCTTGCATTTCAAACTTTCCGACCACCAGCAGCACCAGCCACACTTCAGGCATGCCATGCCTTACTTTTTGTCCTAGCAAGTGGCAGGTGCCAGGCAGGCAAGAGCAGGTTCCCCCAGCAGCACAAGGAGCTCGCAGGAGGGTTTGCACCATCCCTACGGCCATGCCTCTGGGTTTAGCTCCTACTGACAAAACAGCGAGTGAATTACTTCTCTGAGATTGATTATAACTTCATTTTTCTTGATTTCCTCTCATGCTTTCTTTACCAGTGAATTAGTGCATGCATTACAGAAAGCAAGGCTTCCTACCGAAATAAAACCAAGAAAGGTCAGATTCGCTGAAGCCCAAACATCCTAGCACTGCTAAAGCATCCACATCCCTCACCGCTCCTTGCCAGTTCCTACACAGACTTGTTCTAAGATTCCAGCAGAATCAGACACTATGCAAGAATACCTGCCTGAAATCAGTGCTGGCTGGCTTTAAGTCCTGCTGTAAGGTACAATCTGATAACTTGTGTTGATTAAAAAAGGAGTACCTGCTGCTGCTTTCAGCGTTAGAATAACTTCTGGTATTTCACTCAAGCGACTTGGATGTCTGAGCACACAAACACATCAAACTGCAAGACAGAATGGAAAATTCCACTGGAAGAAACAGGCACTTTTTTTTTTTTTTTATTATCGGCTGGCATTTCTTTTCCTTTATTAGTGTCTGCTGCTTCATGTCTCACAGCTGCAAGGATGCTTTGTGCGTGTGCTGCCCACCTTGGCATTATTCAGCAGAAAACACAGCACTTACTTCTTACAGCTCTAGCATCTTTGCAGGACCTGGTACCAGCACCTTGTTTGGCTTGTGCGTAGCCCCATAACGCAGAGGCAGCAGGGGAACCCAAAGCTCCAGCATGCCCCTGCCTTCCCACCCCACCCCACTCCATCCCCTCCTCATTTCAGCCAAGTTCCAGCTCCCTCCCACCACCCGATGTCCTCCCAGCTCCTCTGCTTTGCTTGCAGCAGCACCCCCCTGCCTGCCTCTGCCGCCAGCACAGTTTCCACATCCTCTCCTCACGGTAACAATGGCAGCCTCCACTTCTTCTTCGGGATCAGGGAAATGTAAAGCCATGCAAGTTTTCGTTCAAATATCTTACAGAGCTATTCTCAAGCCTGAAGGAGATGAGACGTAAAGGAAGAGCACTGTTTCAATTTAAATACCACAAAGCACCAAAGGTACTTGTTTAAAGGTCAACACTCCCAACACATCTCTTCTAAAGCACTACAAATAACAGCAAAAATCCTTCCTTGTCTCGATGTGCTGTTAGATGTCTTAAGCATTCTCCCTGTGCCTACGGTAAGAATTACTGCTTAATGAAGAAGGGGACATTCACAAATCCCTCCCAACAGAGGCTCTACCTCAGTGGGAAGGAACAAATCAATTCACTACCTGGAATTAATAAACACCCTGAGTTCGTTCTCATTCTGGCTCACCCCCAGAAATACGCAATCATTTGCCATTGTTGATTTGTTTGCATTAAGCTTTACTGCACACACTGACACCAGAATCGGGCCAACCTGAAAATCCCATAACTTGTTTAAAAACAAGAATCTCCATTCATAGCCAGCGAAAACAAAAGAGATCCCAGCAGAAAGGGCTCCCATTGCTGGGAAGCAGCGATTTGATGGCACTCAATGACTCTTAGAAGCAGAGCAGAACCCCCCAGGCCCAGGACAGAGCTCTTTCCAGGTACCAATTCATTAGGTCAGCTCAGAGCACTGCATCCCTCCCTTCGGGTGACCTTGCAGCCAGGGGCCAATGCTGCAGGACCCTCACGTCCTCCCAGTTCTCAGAGCACAAATGGCATTTAGAGGCTTGTACGAAGAGATGCTGACAGCGAAGAGAAAGAATCTTTGTTTTAATCCTCGAAAATGTTAGGTAACATTCATAACACACTTAATTAATAGAAATTATACTTAATTTTTTTTCTAGTGAAAATTGCATGACTTTATCTTACAGAACAAAATCCTTGGCGAGTGAACACACCACATGTCACACCGAGCAAAGCAGCTATTAACTTACTCTTCAGTGACACAAAATAATGTTCTCAATAAAATATGCAGAACACAAGTGACACTAATACAAAAGAAGGATGGCTTGACTGCGGTTCCCAGCACAAGTCCTCCTGAAGTTAAAAATAAAACAAACAGAGTTATAGCACTGAGGCTGGTACCTACGTGGTTGCATCCATTCTGCCAAGTGCCGTGGCAAGATGCATTATAAACAAAATAAAAACTTGTGAAAGATGCAATGTTGCTGTATTTCAAACCCAGGACAGGCACATCCAATTCTGTCCAGAACAGCTGGAATCAAACAGAGGGAGGGATTATCCACAAAATTATAATTAACCTTGTATAACGTGTTCCTGACTAACACAAAGAGCTGTCTTTATTCAGTTCTGTAAGACAGGAAAAGACCCAAGAATTAGATTAATGATACAAAGATTTATACCTTAGGAGGAAAGACAGCTATGAAATGAAATCCTGCCCATGCAAATCTTGGTGGTTTTTTTTTGACATCAGAGGGCGAGACGTTCAGCCCTAAGCAAGCCCCTAACCCATTTTAACATCATCTGAAACAACAAACGATGGTGAAAAAAGAAAGAGAAAAAAATTACCTTCTGGCAAGGATGGCAAACAGCACATAAATGCACATTATTTAACTTCTCAGTGAGAATATTTAGGAACAGCTGCCGTCCCCTAGCAGTATTTTTGTCTCTACAGTCAGATGTGAATGAGTTTGGGGGATACAGACACTAACTGAAAAAATTCACCAAGAATGAGAAAAGGTGAAAATTCCCGAGGGAGAGTTGTGTATTTGTCAGTTTCTCAACCCAATTAAAAATGTCTATTTAAATAACAATTATCAGGATTCACAGACATCATTTGAATACTTTGAACAAAGCAATTTCCTTCTCACCAAAGTGCTAGACAAGACAGAGTTACGATTTTTTTTTTTTAAGGGGGCACAAGACCATTAGGAAGATTTCCTATTTTGGGGATTTTTTTTTTTTTTCCTCCTTGGGGGGGGGAACCAAAGGCAGGCTGCATTGTTTCCATGGTCCCTTGATTAACTGCCATAGTAACTAGGTGGTAGTGGATCTGGAGCAGGCTCCCTCCTTTTATTTTCACGTCGGTTGTTATACTTGAGGTGAGAGCACCAGGGCCATTTCTTTCCATACTCTGTATCATGCAAAACACCTGAACCTGTTTGTAAGAAAGGAGGAAGGAATACAGCAGTCTACAGACACAAACTGGATCTTTCCAGGTGAAACTGGGCTGGAAGGTGTGCTCCGGATGCACCCGGGGCTCTCCAGCCCCAGTTGGGCACTCAGTTTTTGGAACCAGCCCCAGGTTGAACCCTCAGAGCTGTGACATGGACATGAAGGGTCTGTGGACACCAGAGCCTCACCACTGCTCTCCTCTCCCTGTTTGCTCTTACTGAGCCCACTGCTTGCCAACGTGGACCAAACCTCACCGTGCCGATGGCAGCTTTGCCTACAGCAGACCTTAAAGAGAGAGCAAAGTCAAGCAGCCTGCACACCTGCCTGCTGCGGAACAGCATTTCTCTCCCGGAGAACCTGCAGAGCTGAAGACAGCTTCGCAAATGTCAGTCCCCAGCAGATGCTGCACTCTCATTCAAGTATTTCAGAATCTGCACTTCAAAACCAGCACAGATCGCCCTCCTTTGGAGAGGGGGCTTTGGTCTCACCAGGGAGAAGGGACTCGCCCGGTGGAGGGCTCTGAACCTGTCTCCTCCAGCAGTGCAGATGGGGAAAGGAGGCCGGAGAGGTCACCAGAAGAGGGAAGACACCACCCAATAAATGGGACGAGCCCCCTGCAGCCTTGCACAGTGCGCCCTGGAGCCCAGCAGGCAGCAGGGTGCCCGGGGAGCACCTCGGCACGCGGTGCAGGGCACCTCGGCTGGGATGTGTGACCCTGCTGCCTTACGTAACCGCAGCCATCAATCCATCCAGCAGTTATTTTCCACTCTGACCTCTGGTCCCACACACCAGACACATATGTGAGGTGAATTAACATCCTCGCAGGAAGCGTGGAGGGAGGTGCTTTCATGACAAGGAGTACGAAGCCACCAGCACGTGGCAGCTGCACGACCAGCAGGGAAGCAGGGAAGGAACACAGGTAAAAGCAGTAACGTGGGTTAGGATCTCCCTTCTCACTGCACTGTACGCCCTCACCAGCTTATTTTAGTGCAGATGGAGGTCAGCCCCTCGCTATCCCCCTTGAAGTGAGGTCCCCGTTGGCTGTTCCTCAACTCCCAGCCCGGCTATGCTGCATTTAGCCTCCGTCCAGCCTACCAGGACGACTGCCAGAAATGCACCTCTTTGCTCTGCTGCTGTTCTACGTATATTGATTAAAAATAACCACAGAACCCAACACCTTTTTAATTAATATCTTACCTTGCCTCTGTCTACCGCACTTTTTCACAGTAAAATTCCGTAAGATCTCATAAAAACAACATGTGAAAATGCAAGTGATTTGTTGACCTCCCAGGATGTTTCCCCAGACTCCTCTAATGTTATATTTGCCTTTCTGGACACAGAGATTACAAGCAACAACATTGCTCAGCCAGCCAGATGGAGATATGTATGGCAAGAGAAAGAATATTATTGTAACAGATTACAATGCACTGAACAATATGCTTCCAGTGCTGTAGGCAAGAGCATCTATCCACTCTGTTGGCCTAATATCAATAATTCAATATTAACGCTTCTCAACAAAAGTAGAGGCTTTCCAGGGGAAGTATTCTTTAAATGTTTATGTCTATACACAGCCCTGACACGCAGATCAAAACCATGAAATTGGTTAAAAATATTCTAAAATTAACTTAACAATTATAGTTGGGGAAATGATGAATACAGATTAATGAACCACAGCTTGTGTTAGGAGTATTTCCTCAAGTAAACAAGCTGCAACACGCACACGTGTTAGTGTGGTTGCTTATTCAGAGGCGCTGAAATTCCCACAAGAAAGCGATGAGGAAACCACCTGAACGTTCATGCTTCTCAAGGGGAAAAAAGTCATTCATGTGTAAGTTTATATGAAATGAATATATCTCTTGTGACTCTTTCCTTCCAGAATCTGACACCATGTTGGGGTGGGCAAAGGAGGCTTGTTACAATTCATCAGTTTTCTCCCCTGGCCTGAGAAGGTGATCATGGGTGACCTGGGGCGCTGCACTCCATCTGTGCTCACATCCTCTCCTCTTTTCTCATCATGTAGAGTGAAATAATTTACATTATTCCTGGTGGGAATTGCTAATCGTGGTTATGCCAAAGAGAGCTTCAACAAAATCTTTTTCCTTGGTTTAGACTGGAGGCCAACAAACTAGGTGTACTTGATGCCCATAAGTCCTGACCATTCACTGAACCAGAAATGAATCATTTATACCTGCAATTTGCATTATTTACATCAGTGAAATACTACTTAAAATTCATAAAATAATTTACGGGATGGCTATGAACGTCAGAAATAAAAAAGTACAACAGAAATACATTGTGAAAACTGCGTGTTACCTCTCCTGCTGTGTTTTGTTAAAAGCACACCAACAGGCACTGAAAACAATCCCAGCAGAACGATGCCGCAGCTTGGTTAATTTGTGCTGGAAGCAGAACACAGACCTGGGGGTTGTGGTGCAACTTTCTGCTTTCACCCTCATTTTTACCAGAGGTCATCACCTCCCCACAATCAGACAGCAACTCCAATTTTGGACTGGCTAAATTTCCTGTTATTTCGACAAGAAAACTGAAACAATTTTCATTGTTACTCCATGTGGACATTCCACTGGTATTTTCAGCCCTTAAATGTTAATGCATTAACTGAAGCACTACTTATACTGAAAAGCAAATTGTTTTTCAAAACCCTCATGAAATCTGGCTCCACAATTTCCAGCGGTGCTCTGTCAGGGACTGCAGTTTTAACCCTGGCTGTTTTATACACAGATATTTTGTGAGCGGAGAAGAAGTATACACACTGCGCTACTTAACAGCATAATCTGCAGGACAACGGATAGCTTATTAAGGGACAAAAGTCCAATTAAAAATATTAAATGAACCTAAGCAGCAATTGGTATAAGCACTGGATTTAGTCTGCTAGTGCCTCAGTCATGGCACGGTGCCCTGCAGTGCTGGTGTCTCTCTCCCCCCTGTTCCTCTCCAAAAAAACAACAAAAAAACTCCGCAAGCCTGGGATGTATTTGGTTTAAAAAAAAAAAAAATTAATCTCTTCTTACAGATCTGATTTGTACTTTGGGATAATCTCTTCGTGACAGCTCTCCGAAGCCTTCAATGTAGGAAAAGGGGCCAGCTGAGGAGAGAACGAGCCCTGCCCAGGTGCTCACAGGAGGATGGATTCCTGCTCTCCCTGAGCAGAGCTTTCCCTGCCCAACACACTGCGGATTAGTTTCTGGAACACGTCTGTGGTGATGGTGTTTGGGGAGCAGCAGAGACCTCGGTGCTGTAAAGGTGTCAACAGACTCGGGAAGCGATGCGACAGACCTGGAGCGACGTTATCATACATGCGTGTGGTGGAGGACTGGTCAATAGCCAAGTGCCTTTCAAAACGTTAAACGTTCTCGCTGAGGAAGGATTAAGGCTGATGAGGCAGAAATTACATTTCCTCGTGTAGGTGGCACCATATGGGAGTTGTCACAACACATGCTCCTGCAGAGGCACGTGTCCCAGCGCTCTGCTGCCTCTCATACACGGGGACTTACCCCAGCTACAGCAGAATTTGTGCATTAATTACTGAAACCTTAAAAATCATCTTCTGGGAGGGCACTGGGGTCCCTTGGGGTGCCTGGCAGAGCTGGGTCTCAGCCCTGGGGATGAGCCTGGCTTCTTGGCAGCAGCACCAGCGCTCCGATGGGGAGCAGCAGCCCCGCGGGCCCTTGGGGCTGCAGTACCCACAGAGGGGTGTCCCTGACCTCTACCTCCAGGCACAACGTGTGCCAGGACCTCTCCTCTCCCAGCAGGAGGGTGGAAGGGGCCTGGCAGACAGCAGGGGCTGTCCTGCAGCCCATGGTCCTGTGGCTCGGCCCCGTGAGGCCTACACGCACAGCACGGCAGGAGCCATTACCTGGCTGCTTGGAAGGGGCCTTCTGCACCAACAGCACCTCGGAAACATTCGGCACAGAAAATTCCTCTCAGTCTGTCCTCAAAAGACTTAAATGTGATGACCTAGAGATTAATCTTCTGCCTGCACCGTAAATCCAAGCGGTGCAGCAGGAGGCCCACACATGTCACGGCAATCAAAACAGCTCAGCCCCACCAGTTCAGGGAAGGATTACTGCAGGGGAATGAAAAAAAATGTTTTAACAGCTCAATAAGCCAGCCAGCGTCTTAAAAATACTTAAAGATATGAAGATGTCCACTCTGTTTCTGATCAGAGAATGAAAGATTAGAAATGTGAAGTCAATATATTCCACCTGGGCTCCAATTCCAGGCTCATATGCTCTCTGCGAGTACAGATTGATGAAGCAGGAACAAAACAAATAGATGCTAAGGCTGCCTAAAACCTCAGCCAAACAAACTGTCCACAGGAAAACACACTAGCGTGAGAGAGACAGGAACAGCAGGACAGAAATGAAATTGGATTCTTTAGTTCATATGTCTAAAACATTAGAAATTCCCTCGCTTACCAGTAAATGTTAGTATGAGAGGGATAGGCCTAGAAAAACAAACTGAGCGCTGACACCCGAAGTGACAGGGTATGCCACAGAGGAATCACGTGGCTTTGAAAGGAAATAAGGCAAGCATAACAGGTCCGGTGGGATTAATATCAAGAAAGACTAAAATCAGAGGACACTCATCTGTTAGGCATGTCACAGCTAACACAGTCACTCTGATTGCCAACGTTTGTTTCCAGGTATTAATACAAGCAGTTAAAAAACATATCAGAGTGGTAACAGATAAAAGCACTGCTAGGAATATTGGGATGAAATGAAGAATAAAGGTCTACACTACACAAAGAAGCTTCCAGACCCTGATATTCACTGAACAGGAACAGTGCATCAAGCTGCAGAGGCTCTGATACTGAGGACATCTATCCCAGACCTTCAGAAACCATGGACTTCCCAGTAACCTTCTCTGATGGTTACTGGGACCAGTATTGGCACACTTTGGGCTGGGCCCATGCAGGGACCCAGAGAGCATGGAGCAAGCTGAGTGCAGCAATGTGTGGGGAATATAATGCTCCATAATGACCAGGTGCATACAAAATGGGGTAAACATCCAAAAACACAATAAATAATCACTATTACCTTAAATCTATTCTGTTTGTGCATCCATAAAGCAAAGGTACTTCTCTTTAGTAAGGATCTACAGACTTCCAGGGAGAGGTGAGGGGGAAGAAGGACCTCATTAAGGGTTTGGCTAACAAAAAAATCTGAGTTACTTTTATAGCCTGTTAATTCTTTTATTTGTACTGTATGCATACATCCTATTTAAGATAAGTATGTTAAATCAGTGTAGAGAAGGTTAGTGGATTATTTCAAAAAAATAACTTTGTGATCCTGAAAAGTATCTCAAGACTAAAACTAATAAAAAATTAAACAACCTTAGAATGAAAATACGATCTCTTTCCTGTGAGACCTATGACAGTTTTTCAATAAAGAATATTAGAAGTTTGCTATAAAGAATTTTTTTTCTGCAAAATATATTTATAATAACCCTTGATCTGCAATCACTATGTTCCTGTTAATCAACATGTGATTAACCCGCACCTTCTGCTCTGTACCAACTCCACCTTACCAAGGCTTTGCCAAAGTGACTACCATTTCCAGCAGCACAAAAGACATACTAATATAACTATACAACAGAGGAAAACTAAAAAATATGTTAAGCTTGACTGGGGTGCCCAGCTGGAGAATTAGAAGAGTCCCAATTTGCAGACCTATCTCAAACCCAAGTCGCTAGGAGCTCTGCAGCTCATCAGAACCAAACCCAGCCATGACGACCTGCTAGCAGACACCGAGTCTACAATCTAACCCATGAGGAATCTCCCAGATCTAAATTGTGGCAGGAAGCCAAAGAACTCAAACCAAGCACCCCCCAAAACTACGTTCTTCAGCTGTCCTGAATACCTTTGCCACAAGGGCTGACGATTCAAGTCCCCAGAACTCGCTGCCAGCTGCAAACGCTCTCACCAAGAGACTTTCATCCAAACACAGCAGCTTCTCGTCGGCACGCCCTGTTATACCACGCTTGTATTTATTAAGCACTAATAAGTTTTTAATCTTGGTTATTCTTTTCAGTTGAGTCATTACTGGAATACTTTATTGCCTTTCTGAAATGATTAACAGCAGTGACCTTTTCAAAATTTGGAAGGATCTTTTCTGCATGCTAAGTAAGAACACAATGGCTTAATTTAAACTATAGCACAAACCCAATCTGCCTGAATAATCTCTGTCAACAATCACCTAACACTAAGAAAGTCAAATAAAAATGCACAGTCAGTAGCAGGTTTGTTTTTAATTCCTCTGTCCTTTTTAATATCCTGCTCTAGGCAAGAGTTATGGGTGACAAAGCCAGCCATAGTTATCACATCAATTTAACTTCTGTGCATGAAGCCAAATCCAATTCAGATGCGAGAAGCTGCAAAGATCAATTTTTCAACATGACAAAACCCTCGCTGCTGCAGTTGCCCAGGTCCCAAATCCCAGCAGATTCGCTACGCGAGGCCAGGTGACCACAAAGACACCTCTGTGCTGCCTCTGACAGAGGAATAAGAAAATTGGACCACAGAAGCACAATTGTGCCAGCATAATCAACAGAAGTTACTTGAAGGAGATGTCTGCCAAAGAAAAAGCTGACTGAAGAGTACTAAACAGCTCTGAAACTTTAAGTGATCAGTGCTATTTCTTTTCACCAAGATGAAATGACGGGTAATTTTTGTGAACGGTTCTCCCTCAAAGTAGCCATATCCACTCAATTGTTACCAGCTGCAGGATTCCCAGCCCAGGGCCTTTATGTCAAATGGGGAATATCAGATAATTGCTTGCACTTGGGTCACACTGAAAGGGAAAAATAAAGTTATTTCCAATTGCAACACACTGCTGTTTTTAGAGATTGCTGTATTGCTTTAAACACAAAGTTCCTTCAAAGCACGTCTAGTTGGAAAGGTGAAGAGCATATGTTGCCATGAACTGCTCTTTAAGTCTCTGAAATGCTGTATTCGGCTTTGAAATTTAAATTTCTGAAACATAGATCAAGAGATGTGGTATGAAAATAGGCCATTTGCAGCACTGGAAAAGCATTTGTATTAAAGCCTTCTGTTCTACGTGGAGGCAAAGTACTCTTGAACATTAAAGTCGCAGCTTGCATTCTTGTCCCTGTTTGAGATTTGCTTTTATCTCTCTTATCTCTTTTTAACCTTTGTCTGCGGTAATTGTTTTTGTTAAGTCTTGTTAATTAAGACTGTGAGCTCATCAGGGAAACCTGCCTCTCCTTTTGTTTCCCATTCCTGTAGCAGCCTGGCAGAAGTGCAGCATCCAAAGGCGTCAGACGAGAAGCCCACCAGAAGCACCGCACGGCATTGCAGAGCCGAGGTCCTCCATCCACCCGTCCACCTCCAGCAGAAGGCTTCTGCCCACGGAGCTGTGGTTCTGCCAATGAAGCTGGTTTCCTGCTCTCGGTGGGAGATTTTAATATTGGCAATTAAAAACCCGCTGGAATTAAATCATTCCCCCTCTCAGCCCAGAGCCGATGCCCTTCACGCGCTCTCAGCCGTATCGCAGCGCTCCTTCCCACCCCGCTGACTTCCCAGTTTGGTTGGAGTTTCGCTAAATGCTATGTATTTATTCTCTTTGTCTGAGGCCTTGAAAGTTGGCTTTTAGTCTGTATGACAGGGCTCATAAATTAGTGACTATGAATTATTCATTAGGTATTTAACCAAATGCTCTACCAAAATGCCCAGTGGCTGCAAATCTAACAAAAATACATTATATATTCTATTTTTTCTTGATAAAACACTAAATACTACTTTCTTTTTTTCCAAAATTTCCTTAAGGCATCACTAGCTTTTACCTTAAGTGATACTAGAATAAAAGGCAGATTTAATAATCTGTTTCAGTTTCTTATCTTCCCTTTTCTTGAACCATTAATATAACTGAAAGCAGAAATGTAACTCAGCTTGTTATCTTTGCAAAATCAAATACATTAGACAGGGTATTATTTGCCTCAGGCAATGCCATTTCAAGTTTGTATCACTCCTAGCCAGGACCATTCAGTTTACAAAGAAAAAAATTTGGATTTGACAATGACTGCTGCCACTTGTCTGCAATGAGCAATTGCTCTTTCACCAAGAAATCAGTTTCCACCCCAATACATTTGAATGAGCAAACCTGTGGTGTTTATTACATAGGAAATATTTTCCCAAAAGTCTTGAAATAATTAGAATTTGTTTTTCTTTGCCACGCTAGCAAGAGAAATCGGATATTAACCAAGACCTCTCTTATGAGAGCAATTCCATCTTTAACAACTTAGAAATGAGATTTTTAACAATGAAATACAGCGCTCATTTGTTTGCATGATAAACACGAAGGGAAAGAAAACCCAGCAACCAAATGCCTGGGCCTTAAACCGTGGGCTGAGGGCTCCACACGTCATCAACCTGGGGGAGCTGCTCTCAGCTTGAGAGTGGTTGTGACTGCCTGGTCCCCTCTCAGCGACAGCCTCGGGGCTGAACACTACGCTCCTGGTCTTCTACACTTTGATTTACATGATCGATACATGACATCACTCCAAGACTTCTGAATACCTGCCTTAAATCATGATGCACACAACTTTAAATGAGTTTTCAGTCCTATTTATTTTTTTTCTCATTTTCTTCCTCGCTGCCTTCACAATTACTAGCTCAACCTTCAATACTGTGCTTGGCCACCGGGAGAACTTGTCAATTCTTCCACAGCTGGTGCTTCAGAACAGGGCCAGGATCCTCATTCATAATATTTTTCAAACTTCACTTTGTGAATTACCATCACTTTAAGTCCTTCTAGTTCATTCTGAATTATTTTAACCGCCCATTAAAACCGAATTCCTTTCTCAAGTACAGCTTGAGGCTATTTTGAGGGAGTACACTACAAAGGGAGCGTGCTGTCAAATTCGGTTAGTGGTTAATAGTACGTGAATCCAAACAATATAAATATGCTCAGAACACAACAAAACAACCCATCGGAAAATATTTCTGTCCTACAGAGCAAACTCCTGACGTTTTTCACTTAGCCTCATGTGGAGTCCTAGGTTACAGAACTCCAGAAAATGAAGATTTAACCCAAAGTACAGAGCCTGTTGTCAAAAAATCTTCAGTGCTTTCCAAGCACAGCTGAAGAAGATTCACATCCCGTTCTCAAAAGGTGACCGGCAGAAAGCACTTACAACTTGTTACAGAAATTTCTTTCATTGTAAAATAACAACTGACAAGTAGAAGACAAACGGGAATAATCAGCCGTGGCAGGCATGCAGCGTGCTGCAATTGCGAATGCATACAGCAACACAACAGCTTTTTTTTTCTGGGATATGCAGTAAAAATAGCAAAGCCTGACATTTAGCGATTTATTTTTTTCCCTTATGGAGGCAGTTTTCAAGTAGGGTAGATGCAGACTGTCTGCACTCTCTTCTTGAAAACAGGGCCAAGCCCTAGGACTCGGTGGTTTCGAAAGGTGCTTCTGCTGTAGGCAGGGACTGTGAGAAAACATCCTTGTGCCTGGAGAGGTGACTGCTTAACGCTTCCCTAAGCCAGAAGAAAAGACAGCAGCTGACTACAAGCCCTAGCCGTACAGATATTGCCAAGCCATTGTATTCAAGGGAAGCTTATTTCAAAATAATTTCTGGAGGAAGTGTGGGCTGCTCATTACAGCAACTCTCAGTCTGCATCACCCAACGTTACCTTCTCCACCCTGTACCCCCTTTTCTTCTTTGTTCCTTCCTTGTTATTATGTCAGTGTCATCACTTGCATCATCACCAACACGATGGCAAAGAGATCTCTTGAAAAGGTTATTATTATAAAAAAAATTATCCCTCGTACAGTCTTTACACCATTTAAGGTGTACATATTTGTCTTGTAAATACCAATTAAACAGCAATGGATTGCTTTTGTTGTTTTTTTTAGGGGGTTTCTTTGTTGTTTTGTTTGTTTGTTTGCTTTTGGTTGGGGGGGATTTTTTTTTTTTTTTTGTAAGGACATAATTCGTCATTTGTTACCAGCTGTCTTTGAAAGCAAAAATAAACAATGTCTAAGACTGAGAATTACACAGCATTTTGAGCTTCTGTCAGCTTCATCTGGAACATAAGGAGCTCAGTATCACACAAAAAGGGCTGTAAGAATTTATCAATACAGCGTGTGGCCTCAGGATGGGTTTGTTAAATGAACGTGTATGTTGGTTTAGTCTAACAGCAAGCTGCTGAAAAAGCAAGCAGCAAGCCCACAACGGCTTGAGGCAACCCGTTCTGCAAACGCTGGAGGGACAACGCAAGAGCCACTTGCTTCCACGATCCACCTCTGACCTCCAACAGCTGAGCAGAACAGTTTGTTAAAGGATCCAGTCTGACAATGCAGACCTTGACTAGATTCGGAAGGACACATTCCCTACAGGGGAAGAGAGATTTTAAAAACAGACCAATGCCCAGACCTCAAAAAATTAAAGGTGACCGGGGCTTGCTTGCTGCCATTAATTTACAGTGATCGTAGTTAAGACACGTAAAATTACCAGTTGCTTTGAAATCTTTCCTGCTTATGTCAACCACTAAAGAAATACTGAAATAGGGGATGCTATCCACTTACTCTGGTCACCACCAGCAGCCCCAGTTCATCTCCAGAGCACTGCAACTGGTGCAAGGGGACGGCTTGCAGCCCTCTGCTGCAGGCTGGTGGGAAACACAGGGCTTCCAGCCACAGTACTCAGCACACCACAGAGGGCACACCACAAAGATGCTCAGAGCTCTGCAGTTGTGATGGCCATTGGGAAATCAAGCCCTTGTATTTACTCATCGTTGTAATAACTAAATGCTGACAGAAGTGAGCCTCCCTAGGATTAGCTGCCTCATCTGCTCTTTACGCAAATATTCCAATTCCCCATCTAACTTGCTTGAGAGGGGACAGAATGAGGCAAATGGGCTGAGAGCCTCTTAAACGAGCACTCACTCGTTAATGTCCAGGAATTAGATCCTCAGCCGATCCCCCACGTGTGTCTCAATTCCTACAGCGGGACTCCCAGCCACTCAGCCATTACCAGACGCCATGCGGATCTCACACTGAGTGCCATGCCATTTATCCATCAGCGGAGAGGTGTCTCCATCTGTGGTGCATAACAACAGCTTGGTTTTATGACAGAGAGGAAACATTGCTCTAACTCAGCGTACTCATATTGATGGTCATTATGCTGCTGCTTCTGCTTCTGTGTGAGCTGCAGCATGAGCAGCCTTTGGTAAGAACAGGGCCACGTTCCAGGTTGGAGGTAAGGGAATCCCACAGAAATGTATGTGTCCAGATGAGCAAAATCTACTCAACTAAGGTTATGAAGCTGCAAAAAGAGATGACAAAGTAGACAAAGACATTTAAGTCAAAAAAAAAAAAAAATACATTACCAACTTCGTGCTTTTAGCATATTCATAGGAAAACACCAATATTGTGAAATACATCCACAGCATTGGGCAGAGAAGGGCACTTGGACAGCACACTGTCTAAGCATCTTAAAATCAAATGGTACTGCTACGAACACTCACAGGAACTTGACTTTTCAGGATGAAATTCTAGCTCTTGAAGATGAGGTAGGGCTAGGAACAGAAGTGTACCATGCTGTGAACATGGTTTATTTTCACCTACGTTTTACAATGTTGTTTGAATAGCATCAAGATCTGGATCTACTTGAATTTACTAGCTAGGTAAATTAGTCCTCCCATGGTACTTTCTTCAACATTTAAACAGTAATAGTCTGCATATATGCTTGCAAGTCTTTGGCAAAAATGCATTCAAATCTCTTACAGATGATTTAATAAAGGTTATGAAAGCTGGCCCTGAAGCCTATCTAACCTGTGCCTCACCTGGCTCCTGCATACTCACAGAAACCTGCATTTTTAAAAAGTAGATGGCTGTATCATACACCCTTTGGAGGCTGGCAGTGTATTCACTAGCCACAATTGCTCACAGATGAAAGGATCCTGGAGGCAAGAAATGTGCAGCTTACTAACACCAGGTTCTCACCTGAGATAAACAGACAAAAACCTCCTCCAAAGCCAGAACACAAACGCAGCATTTCAGAGGTGACGGTCAGATTTGGAAGGCTGAGGAAAAAGTGAGGGTCAGTGCTTCAAAGCCTCGCCTCTCCCAGCTGTACTGGCCTGCAATTCCAGCAGCTGGCTCTGCTGGTAACTACCTACGGACTGTGTGACTTGCCAGTGACGGGCAGGCACTGCATCAGTTAGAATCGATGCGAAGTAATTTGGAAACTGCTGCCCGCAGGATTAGTGTGCTGCCCAGCTCCTCCTGCCCAGCTCCTCGGCCTCTCATATTCTTTCTGCCTTGGCTCTGTGCTCCCTGTCAGCCTCTTCTTGAGTTTCCTCATCTTACATCTGATTGTTCTGTCCCCATCCTCCTCAGAAAAATACAAAATAAAGTAATACATAAATGAGACAATTACTCTTAATTTCTTCGTTTTGGTAGCTCTTCTTCCTCCATCCCATCTTCTATGCTCAAAGAAGAGAAACGCTGCAGTTTATAGAGAGAATGGCAGTCCGAACTGGATGCTTACTTGGGTCTATGATAAAAATTAATTTTAAACCATAACACGTAATTTGACTAAGAATTATCACTCTGAGAAGCAGAGATCTGAAAATACACTTGAAAATACAAGGGCTGAATTCTGAATCATGCTGAGTTCCCTTAAACCTCATTTCTGTGGCATAAGCTCCAGAACACACTGGGCTCAGTACAGATTCAGATCCTCCAATTATCCTGGTAATAATGAATCCAATAAAATGGGAGAGCTAATTTTACATTATTGTTATGAAAGAAAACTTTCCCTCTAACCTAATGAAGTTGTCCATCATTTATGCAATTATTACCTGCATATGTACAATGTCAGCAGGGTTCATTAAAGCTTTTCAAAATGAAGTAGCAGCAGAAAACGTTTCTAATTCACACAGAGAGCTCTTTACATGGTTCTTTATATACTGAAGAGAAAAGGCAGGGAGCAAATGTTCATTTACAGACTGTGTTCTGCACGCTTCAAGAACATACAGTAAATACTGTGAGACTATGGTAAAAGCTGCATGCCAATATTATAAAAGGAGGTCATTTGTTAAATATTTTTTTATGTTTGCATGCACTTTGACAACCTGTATCAGTGCAAAAGCTGTGCCTAAGCTAAGAGAAACATCAATTGATTTCTGTTTTGTTTTGTTTTAGTGATAAAATGGGATTAATTTCTCATGTTTCTTTGCAGAGCGTTATGTTTTCAGATGGCACGGCACGCTTGCTTTTCCATCCCAATGTCTAGACAGCTAGCTACGTCAGAAATCAATAAGATGAAATCCAAGAAGTTACACACAGCCTTCACTATCAAGACAAACAGGCGATGCAGTGCAATGGAAATTATTCAATATATAAGGAAAAATCTACCTGCTGTACATTTTCATTCAGAAAAAAAGACTTTCCATTTCTGAGGTCTGCACCAAGATGCATCATTTACTGTACACAACTGGCAATGAGAAATCATCATCGTAGCAGTAACCGAGCTACCCAATGCTGGACACACGGAGCTGCTGGAAGGGCAACAAGAACCCCTGCACCACATGGGTACAGACTGATTCCACACCAACTGATAAAAATGGTTCACATCTAGGTCCATTAACTGCCGTGCAGATGTTTTGCCTTCGTAGCCTTAAAATCTGTTGTAGAGAAAGCTGCAATAAAATGCTCTGTTGTGATAAAATGCAACTTCAACAACAGAAAGCGTGCGGCCTTTACCCGATGCTCCGCTGAACACAGAAAGGTGAGGTCAGTTCCAGGGAGCGCAGGCATCCTAACCTTACCCATAAAAGCTCTCTTTTCCTAGCAAAACAAGCTCTAGACAGCAAAGTAAGCAGCTTCCTAACAGCAAAGGATCACAGCAACAAGACAGCCCCTGTCCCCAGCCTCCCTGTGCCCGGGACAGCAAGGCCGCAGGAGGGGAGCTCTGGGCCCAGGGCCTGGCAGGCCCCGTCGGCCATCCTGCACCACCAGCCCCTCACCTGGCAGGCCAATCAAGTGTTTTGTATGACAAAAAAACAGTAATTTTTTTACCATAAAAAGAAAATAAATCGTTTAATTCATTGCTGGTTTTGCACAGTCTTATTCTGGTGTTCTTCAATGCCTGACCTGCCCCTCAGCCATACCTGTCCGTGGAGTTGAGAGAAGAAAAAAACTCTGAGAAATTTAAAATTGATTTTTCTTTCAGTGCTTCCCAGGGGTAGAGGTTTATCAGACTCAAGCTTTGCATTTATTTTGTGGAAAAATAAAACCGTATTTCATATGAATATTTTTATATGGGCAGCTGTGACAGTGCTTCACCCCCAAACACCATCGGCAGCTCCTGTAACCAGTCTCCTTGTTCTACCTTCGCATTCCGCTTGTGTCACTATGTCAGAGCGTTGCACAAATGCCTATTATTTACTATCAGTTATAGCCTTGTATTATGCTACAGCAAACTAACACATGTCAAGCAAAGCTGCCTCCTGGTTGCTGAAGCACCATATTTTCTGTCAGGCCAGACAGCATAGTAGAAAAGGCAAGAAGCGAATTGTAAGGTGGAGGGAACAACATGGATGCAAACAATTCTGTCTTACGCAGCATCTCATGGTGCTTGGTAAAAGCTCAGCTTTCTGCTTCACTTCTGTATCTCAGACTCATTCATGTCCTCACTAGGAAACCGAGAACAACTGTGATTTTCACGTTGTTAACTTCCTGAATCTGTTCTCCAATTTCTACTTCTCCAGATCTATGTTTGCAAAGACGCCTGTCACACTCAGCAGAGCATTTTCTGTGACACTGCTTTAATTCACCTCTGCCAAGATCATCTTCTGACTACGGCAAAAGCCTTGTGCTGCGACCCGTACAGAAGGACCTACAGACTTGCCCAGGGCGACACAGAAACCTGCCATCATGCTGGAACCGATGGGATGTTCTCATAAGATGATGCAAGGTAATGCAAGTAAAACACAGACATCATTTTGGAGAGCTAGCTGTGGTTATTCAGAAACAAAAAAGCTGAAAAGGATAAAAAACAGTGAAGAAGCAGAGAACATATAGCTCTGCAGTGAAGCTAATCTACACTGCATAAATTATGTGGCAGACACATTCGTGCTTTATCAGTCTGTACTGGCAACCAACTCAAGCACGTAAGAAGCAAACCCCGCTTCCTGGAAACGTATAGTGCAAATATAAATCTGTAGATGCTATCACAATAATAAGTTTCACATATCAACATAGCTTTCGACAAAGCTAAATTCAACTGTAGAACTTTGTTAAGAAACCATTTTAGCACAGAAAACACTGACTGGGTAGCTGAGGCTGGGCGTGCGAGTCGCTGCTCTTGGATTCTCTGCGTGGGTCTGCAGGTCTCAGCCACCAAGTCAGGAAGTCTCATGTAAGCCAGGTATCAAAAATGCCAGAAATAGATATTTATTTTTACATTAAGGTAGGGAATACCTCTGGGACTCATATCCACAGGGTCTGAAGAGGCTTTTATAAAGGTACCCATTTTATCTGCTTTACATGTAAAATTTCAGATTTTGTTAACAAAGCTTAATAAAGTACCAAAAACCATTCAGGAAGGGGCAAATATGATATAAATCATCATTATCTGTGAATCCACAGTCACCTAAACCTTCAAAACCAGGCATCTTCCACTGAGTCCCACTCTTCCCTTTGAGCAGGGGAGGAGGTGGAGGTAGGGATACAGGACAGATACTCCTAAGCCTGGTGATTTCTCTGTGAAGATCCACTCTTTCTATCTCCCTCCCAGAGGAACAGCTGAGCTCATCAAAATCAAATTATCATTAATATCATAATCTCTTGTACTTTGCGTGAATCTTTAACAGCTGGTAATTATGTTTTTGACACCAAGATAAAAGTTTGTTTTCCCACATAAAAGGTGGGGGAATGAAGGAAGCTTCTCCTTCCCGTCCTCCGTGGTTGTAGGCAGGGTTTAGGAGCAATACGTGCAGATGGGACAGATTTAAAGATTACGCTGCTGGTTTTGTTGTCGTTTGGGCTTATTTCTCTTGTTTAGTGAGCTCTTCTCTCATTTTCATGCCCCTTGGAACCTTTCCTGCTACCTTGTTGAGGTTGCTCAACCCCCATGGAGGAATGTATTCAGCAGAGAAAAAAAAAGGGAACCTTCTGTTTTTCCCCTTCCTTTTCCCTACTCACTTCAGTTTGTTTCTCCAAAGAGTTTCAACAGACAACTGAGCAACATAGTTTGTCCGATACCAGTGAGCAAGAGAAAGCAAGACAACCATCCTATTTCTCCAAAAGAAGAAAAACAAACTTGAAATCACATCAATACCCAGTGAAAAACAAAACCAGATTTGTTCACAGAAGTTAAGGCAAGCATGTTATTCAATGCCGGAATTAAGGAAACGCATCCTGCTATGTATACAGCAAAGTTGAAACGCATCCAAAATCTTATCAGAGGGAGATGGGCTACGAGAGACTGGCTTTGCCTCAAAACCAGAAGCGAATCCAAAAGGCAGCCCTGCCAATCTCACGGTCTGAGTGGGACTCGGGCAGGTGAGGCCCATGAAGCTGGCCTGCAGCTCCCTGCCCCACAGGGCCATGCTGTGGCTCCATCCCATGCCCGAGCACCTGATGGAGCTGGTGGGGACCTCGGGTCAGAGGCACAGGTGTGTGAGGACTGGAGAAAGTGATGGATCTGATAAACATGCCTGTTATCCTCAGCGATTTCAAGTACACAGACAGTCTCCAAACCCAGAATTTTCTGAAGCACTGCTGCAGTGTTGGTTGCCACTTGGAAAGTCTTCAGTATTTGGTTCTAGAAGCACAAGGATCAGAAAGCAAAACAAAACGTGACATCATTTGATAGCTCTGATGTGCTGACAGCATGTCGTGCAGCTCCAAGTAATTAAACCGATCAGTTGTTATTCACCAGGCTTGGAAAAAAATCAAATGCTACCCCTCTGACTGGATTGTGCCATACTATCTAACTTAGTAAATTCCATCGCAGAAGATTATTTTGTAATGAAAACAGATCATGTTTTCCAAAAATTAAGGCTAGCATATGATTTAAATTTTACAGCATACTTTAAAAAGCAAATATGTGTTGGTATTTCAATTGCATTGAAAGATAACCAAAAGAAAAAACAGAGCAAAATGTCCTAGTGTACCATTTCTGTTCTACCCTGTATTTTCTTTACATAATAGATAACAGCTATAAAGGAAAAGCAGGCTTAAACTTACCAAAAGGATGAAAGATAAATATGAATTAATTTGGAAAAAAACAACAACAACACAAAACCACAAGTCTTAGATAAAAGACAATAAACATTGTATTCCAAGAAATCAGTTCATTAAAAAGCGAGTGCTCGTCACACAACATAGCTGATGACTGACTATATGTTATGAAACCAAGTGATCTAGATTGTATAAACATTAGTGAAGGAGCATAAATAAACTTGAAATAAATATTTAAACAAAGCTCTATGACAAGCAGCAGAGCACGCTAGAAAATAGCTACTGTCTTTTAGAAGACATTGCTGGATCTAGCAGGATTTTGCAAGACATTGCTGAGGATTATGCTTTGGGTGTAATCACGGGGATAGCAGCAGTACTGATGAAAGTAAGATGGCAGATCTGAAGAAAATAAAAGCTGGTTTTAGAACTACTGCTTTGAAAGTGCTTGGGCTAAGGGCAGGATGCTCCGTGAGCAGTGGGTAGGGAAGGTGATGTTTCACCTGAAAGTGCTGGGACCAAGCACTTCTCCTTGGCTTCTGGAGATGCTTTCGTCTCTCCAGAAACTGCAGAGCAAACTCTGCAAGCAGGCAGCACTGCGTGTTCCACATGCAGATGGCTCGTGCCGCCTATCAGTTCACACCAGCTACTGCCTGCTCTTTTCCTCCCCAGATCCCAACTAACGCAAGTGGCACCAGTGGAGGCAACACGAAGGAAGGAAGAGGATGCAGGCTTTCCAGATCTCCAAGGCAAAAATGATGGTTGTAAGAAAGGAAGAACGAGACCTGTGGATTCTGGTGGAGGAAAAAGAGTGAAGGCTTAACAGTTTCTGTACTCTGAGCTTATATGAATGAGGTGCTCAAAGACTGGGCACTGCAACACCAGCCATGGCAAACTATGGAAGGGGTTGCAGGCAGGCAGGGATCAGCCTGACGGATGCTTGAAGGCCACTATGTTGACACGTTGGTAATGCACTCTCATATGCACTGTCATGAGAACTGGATCCTGAGGGAGAAGGAAGATTTAGAAGATAGAAGCATTTGAATTATGGTCTTGTTTAAAATATATAGATTTTTTTTTTCTTTCTTTTTGGGTAAGATCTGATGATCGGACTTTGGAGAAGACTGGTGATGACAGAGATCTTATCAACATAATCAGGAGAAAAAAGCTGAAATGCATTTAGTTAAATAGGAAAGAAAATGCCCAGAAAAGACAATTAATTAATAAGCAAAGGAACAGAGCAAGGGAAGACAGGAAATTGAAAATGAAGGGCATGAGCAGAAGATTCATCAAGTACTGACATTAGCAGTCAGGACGAAGGTGGAAGATCGTAATTTACCGCGTCACTGATCCCCAAACTGCAGAAGTTTCCTGTTTACAAGGCTATAGATTACAAGGTTATAGATTACATGATTTTTAACAGCATGGATTAACTGCCTTTTTGTTATTGTGCAGTTTGTGTTCCTTCTAGGTTTCCTCCTGAGGCAATTCCTCTCCTGCCCAGACACTCCATCCCAGCTCAGCACAAAAGAACACCTTACATAAACGGCGTCTCCGTTCGGCTCAGGTGATGAATGTTTGCATGCACTGCACAGCAGATTTACAACTAATAAGCACATACCGTTACCGCGCTGAAAGTCCTACTCCCAGCACACATGCAACATAGCTCCACAGACATCCTCATGAGATGTTATATCACAATTAAATAGTTTAAGTTCCCTCCTGTTTTAACCCAAACTGACGGCATGTCTGGATCAGCTGTCTGTCTTGACTGTGTTACACAAGTAGACGCACTCATACCTTGTGGAAACCTTTCCTTGCAAGGGCAACTTTTGTTATTTTGACAGTAGCTGACTTCTTATCTAAGGTTAAAACACCTATGTGCAATTAATAACCACCTGATTTGAAAATCTTAAAAAAAGGAAGAGCACGAGAACCTTCCACTCTTCCATGACAAACAAACCCAGCACACTCCCAGCTCCAGTGATCCGAGCAGAGGCCATCAGCTACATCTGTAGTGTCTGTGTGTGTGTACACACACGCTGATTGCATCGGGCAATGCAGACACCCAGGCTGGCCGCATCCTGCTCGACTCATTCCCAGCACTGCTGCTTTTCCACGGCACGCCTTTCTCCAGGCGTGCAGGTGGGGGTACGAGGAACAGCACCCCACTGCTGCAGTGCTGAGAGATATGACAGATGTTCGAGGAATTCATGTGCATAGACATAAACGCTGCTGCCTACAACCAACTACAGTGCTACGCCGAGAGCTTGCAGCATGCAGCAGGCTGGGCAGCTGTTATCACTGCCTGGACAAACAAGCAGAAAGTCTGTGTGATTCCAGAAGTATGACTTGAATCACAGGCTGCCGCATCTCAAAAGCATCTCAAACAAACAAATCAACAAAAAAGCAATCAGTTATCCCATCACTGCTCGGTACAATTCCCCGATACCAAAGTTCATGTTTTTTCCTCTTGTTTTTTGTTCCATTTAGCAGCACAGTACAACTGGAAGAGCTATTAACACATTCTATGCAAGTATCAGAGTTTTAGTAATTCACTTGTTACTAAATTACAGAGCGAATTACAGCTTTGAAAGGTTAGAGCATGACTCAAACCATTTTAAAATAACACCCTAGTTACAAAAGTAGCTGACAGCAATGGGTATTTCAGATACCCCAAAACATCTGGCCCACACAGACATAAGTGGGATAGCCTCGTCCTCCTTCCTCTGAACCGGGCTATGGAACAGGAAGGTAATTAACACGGCTGGTTTAAAAATCCTCGGGTTACTGAAAGTTTTCTGGTTTAATTCTCCCAGTCAACTGGTGCGTATTTTAGAGTGTTGGAATTTAAAAAGTGGGCTTCACAAGGCATATAGAGCAAATTTAGGAAATGAAGCAATGCAGTTCTCATTGGCTTTCCCCGAGTCGTGTGTTTTGGTTACTGCTTGTGACATGGCTCAACCAGTGCAAGTGACAGTCAGAGGCAGCTCACAGGCACCTGTAACGGCATGCAAATGGACTCGGGGCTAGCAATTAGAAGGGGAGGGAAAGCTCTTAGCTGGAGCTTCTGTGAAAATGGCTGAAAGAAGGGATGTCAGAAGCCAGCAACAACTGTCCAAAGCCACGCATCACCAAGTTGAAGCCCTCGCCATGATCTAACCCCAGGAGTCCCCTGCCCACACAGCCTGGTCTGTGCTGTGCTGTCATCTGCAGCCAGCGCTGACGGGCGCAAAGCAAAAAGGTAGCTTGAAGGATCTGAAATCAATTCGTACAGTCTACCACCAACAGCAACATAACACCCGGGAAAGTTACTGGCTGCCGTCTTTGTTCAGCAGAGATTAGCCACCGAGCACATGAATAATGGGCTGGATTTATTCTGGAGAACAGAAGCTGAATGACAATTGTAGAGGCACTGCATTATACATACTTTGGCTGCCTTCTGCTCTATTCATTTAACGCTTGCAGCAAGTGCTGTGAATGAATCTCAGTGTGTTTTCCACTTGGAAGCACAGCTACATACATTGTTTTGCAAACCCGTCCCGATACCCAGCAGATCTTACCACGTATGTGCCACCGTGAAGCGCCGACGCTGCCGGATGCTTTTATTCACAAGCAACTTTCTGAAAAAGCATGGAGAGTTCCTCGGTGAGCTGCGAGGAGAAATTTTCGGAGATGTAGGTCTGTTCCCGGGCAGCTTGGGAAGCTCAAGTTCTAAATGCATTTGCTCTTTGAAAGTCCGTATGTAAATCTCCGTCTCCGGAGTAGCGAGTTCCCTGGAAGAATCTTTTGCTGTCATAGCGTAGACGTTGTGTGAGCTCTCACCATTCAGCAACCATAACAAAAACACATCACGCAGGCATCGCCGCAGATTAAAAACGCTGATAAATCGGCAAAGCTTATCCCACTCATTCACGAGGCTGGGTTCCAAATGCAAAGGCTGCCTAGAGCAACAGCAGCATAAATCGAAGGACGATAAGCCAGCGCTGTCAGAAAAGCCTTTATCAGCCCAGCTCTCCCTCTGAAAATGCGCCAAAGTGTTTCTGTGTCAGCAGCCTCCTTGTGGATGGGGCTGTCTGCAAGCTACACACCGACACTCGCTGCATTCATTCAGCTGAGCGCACCAGCTCATGAAAAATTCATAAGGACCCTCTCCTGATCAATCCCTCTCACAGAACGCTTGGGCTTCTTCAACAACACAAAAACGCTGGGTTTTGGGGTGGATGCCGATAAAATCAAGGGATTCCCAAATCGATCACCAGCCAAGGGACCCGATTCATTCAGGCCCAGGGTGTTTAACAAAAAGGTCTTCATTCAGAATTAGTTTGAGCCATACCGCAGTAGCTCCACCCATGACGTGCTTATTGGCTCGATATTATTTTGACAACTGGACTCTGCCCGGCTCCGTCTTGTGCTGCGAGCGTGTCGGATTCTCATGAAATGTTAAAGGCTGTGACATTGTTCCCAGGCACGGCGAGCACACCCCAGGATCACAGCTCCTACGGGAGGCAGCGCTGGCACCGAGAGATGCGCACGGCGCCCGGGGTGGGCCAGCAGAAAAGGTCTGATGGGGGAGCGAGGGGGGAGAGAGCAACAAATGATATTCTGCAGGAACAAAGACTGTGAGGATGCACACTCCGCAGATGAAGCTGAGTGCTGGCGAAGCAGCACTTGGTACTGTGGGATCCTACCTGTGGTCAAGGGGCAAAATCAGTGCCAGGCACCGCTCAGCCCAAGCCCACCACCAAACACCAGCAGCACAGGGCGAGCAGAGGGAAATGCTGCAGGGTGGGGGACCTGGCACTTCCCTGCAAGGACAATGCACATTAATTAATAATAACTTAAGCCATATCGCTGTTTAGAAACACACAAAAAATCTGTTCTGTACTAAAACACCACAAAAACAACTTCTACACTTGTAAGGAAAAAAAAAAAAAACAAAAAAAACATGCTAGGAAGTTAAAGACAAGATGATAACAGTATGAAAACACTACAGAGAGTGGCAGAGCATCTTTTGAGCTGGTCAGAAGGATGTGACCCTTTAAACGTAAATACAGTAATTCTCTTTAAAGGAGGAGGAGAAAGGAAAGAGAATATCCAGGCAGGCTAAGGTGAAAGGGCTCTGATCTGCGCGCGGGAGGCTGGCTGCATGCTGCAGGTATCGATTACACAGCAAATCACCATCAGTTCCCGTCGGCTTTTCAGTCCTATCCACAAACATCTTGCAAAATCATCCACATGCCTTTGCAAAAGCATTAGCATGCCTTCCCCGGCACCAAGCACAAGGCTTTCTGTAGAGCTTCCCTGCACGGCTCAGACTATAGGGTTACCAGACATTTTGCCCACCCTTGCCACTAAGCCATACGCAGTTATTAAAAGAAAAAAAAAAAGATAAGTACCAGGATCTGCCAGAGCCTAACCTAAGGATACTGGAAATGACAGTGCTATCTGATGCTTAGAGGCTCACACGGTAGCAGAGAGGAACGTTTAATGCTTTAGGAATTATGACGTGTCAGACTGTGATCTGTTATTCTTCATCTCGACTGTACTGACAGCCAGTGAAAGACAAAGGGAAGCTCGAAAGCTATGCTGAATGATAAATAAAATCCGTGCAAACGCTCAGAATCTGGAATTCCAGACAGGAAAAAAATAATTTTCTAACTCACCAGGGAGCAAAATGAGATATTGGAGGGGTTTTGTGCCAATACATCTTATATTAGAGAAACAGTGTCTCTGTGCCTTTTCATCCAGCTATTCAAATGGCAAGGAGAGAAGTGGGGAGCCCACCCTTTAAAAGCACTCTGCAATGAAGCGTGCTGTACAACGGCATGCTCCTCGTACTGCACGTGTACTTTCCCTACCAGAATTCAGAGCTGTTTCACGAGCAGTGTCCATTAAGGGAGCGCTTCTCATTATTTGGACACCATAAATTAGTAATGAGGTGTCAACCCCGCAGCCCATCAAGGACGCTGTGGTAAAATGATGCACCGAGACTGTTGACGGAGGGAAGAAAAGCAAGAAGCATTAAGCTAGGAAGATGGGAAAGGAGAGCATGGGGAGAAGCAAGCCCACATCTCCCTTGTGGAAGCACGAGGAATGAAAAGCCAAAGTGCCACCCTGCTTGGGGCAGCCAGAACACCAAACTGAGGTCTAGGGTGCAGGGTGCTTGATACATAACCGGTGAGTATTCTGCATGCTGACCATGGGCATGGCAGATTTCTTCTATGAAACATCTCCCAGACCTCAGCAGCAGTGGGATCGAGTGGCTGCCTGATCCAGGCTGCAGAGCAGCTCTCCGTTTGGGGCTGCCATCCCTCATGCTGCCAGCCTCTGCCGTTGCACACACGCTGCGTGCAGCCGACGTCTACGCAGTCTCTACCCATTTGGAGTACTGGAGTCCTGTCAAGACACGCTGCTTTGCTTCGGGGTAAGCCAAGAGGTGAGAACAAGAACATCAAGAGACTTGAACTAACTGGCATGAAAGCTTGGTATCAGAGTAAACTTGGGGGTAATTCTGAAAAAGGACAGTGCTTGCTGAGGTTACGGTCAGCAACAGCAAACGAGGGACACATATGGCACCGAACACCTGCAGAGGTTACCAGGCACAAGGACCAGTTTTCTCAAGTTCCCCTTGCATACAGATAAAAACAGGCAACGGGCATCTCACTCGTGTCCGACCTCCTGCAGCAGTCCTGAAACACAGCGAGGCAACACCCTGCCTGTCCTCACAGATCACCGAGCAGTAGGGGCAGCAGCCCGGGAGTAAGAAGCAATTCCAGATCGTCAGAAAAGCGACCAGCAACACAAAGAAAGAGCTGTGGAGGCAGAACGGGTGATTCAAGAAGGGCCTGGTAGTGATGGCAGGAAAAAGAAACAGCTTGCAAGAACAAAGGAAATTAAGGAACTTTCAAAAGTTTAAGTGTACTTGGGTGATTTGTCATACAACCCTCCTAATGTACCAAAGCGCCTAGGATTGCAGAAGGGCTTTGGGTTTCTTTTTGGAATTACTGATATAGGTGGAAAGCAACATTTTCAAGCATGCAACTCCTCATCAAAGACTGGTCTTCGTTATGTTGAGAGCACACACAATTGCTAAGCAACAAGAATACATACTGCTTCCTTACACTACCGCTACTATTTACCTGTTGGAGTTGCCAGGATAAAACAAAATGCCAGGGAAGAGACAACGGTGAGAAGTC
Source organism: Aythya marila (assembly GCF_965140915.1). Lineage (NCBI taxonomy): Eukaryota > Metazoa > Chordata > Aves > Anseriformes > Anatidae > Aythya > Aythya marila. Next base: position 30,997,504 of record NC_139049.1, on the reverse strand, counting down.
CTGCATGCTTCAGCAGGAAACGAAGAGAGGTTAGTTGGCTTTGCACAGCGTTTCCAGTCAGTGGCAAATTGGGCAATTCTTCCATAAGGCACGCTCCATAGAAGCACGTTTAGATATAACCAGTTGGGAAGCTCTTTCCCCGTTCCTCAGGTCATTGTTCCATCCGTACACATTAGCGAGGCATCCCAAAAGAATAACACTAACCCATCAACAAAATAATTAGAAAAATCTTCCAAGGTATTGCAGTTTGCTGATACTATTTTTATTTTTTTTTTTAATAAAAAAATAGAGGAAGAAACCTAGATAAAAACACATCTTAATCAAGTACAGTCTCCTTCTCAGAAATCCTGACTTTTAGTACTGTATCTTCAGGAGCAAAAATAAATATTTTGAAGAACGTTATGTGTGCCAATCACTAACAAATAGAAAACAGATTCTCCCTGCATATTTTTTTTTTTTTTGTTCAAGGGATTTGAAGGAATTTGAAGTGCTCCTGAGGCAATAAAGAGAGTCCGTTCTTTTGTACTTGCTATTCCTGGAAGGGCTTTGATGGTAAATGGGGAGAGCACCAAATTCCAGTCCCTCGTACACCAAGCAAACAGATACACATACATGAAAGTCAGGCATCTGTGCAAACACGGGGAGTAAAGGTCACCCAGGAGAGATGGCCATCTCCAGAGCCTTCATTAGTAGCTGACGATGCACAGGAAGGGAAGGACTCAGAGCCAGTATCGGTCTTTTAGACCATAATTTGAACATGATGTTAAAAACTATCTGGCCCATGACATTACGGAATCTCACAGCGCTGCTGCTACTTAACAGTTGGATTTCTGCCCCATGTACTTGCTGTTCCTGAAGATGGTTGAAGGTAGAAAATGGGCTGGGAGAGGATCTAAGATGGACCTCCAGGAGAGAAGCTCGAGGGGCCCATTAGCTCAATTAGCTCAGAGAGAGACAAAGGGGCGACCTGATCCTAAGTAGGAATCCTAAGATCCTAAGTAGGGAGCGTAGGGAGCACTTAAATCACCTTCCCTCTCCAACAGGTCAGCCAAATCGTGTTTCCATTATAAAAGAAAAGGGTTGATAACAAAGTAGGAGTCATCATGCAGGAAACTAGAAAGTGGAATTACAATTGGGTCATGGAAATAAGGGAAGAGTTTAGGGGAATGGGGCAGCAGAGGAACATCTGAGCTTGTAAGGAAAGAACAAGATTCAGACAAGAAGAGGAAAAGGAAAACAAGGTAAGGGAGAAAAAAAAAAGTAAAATAACAATTTTCTGTTGGACTAAACCAATAAAGACACATGATTAGAGAGAAGCAGAGACGATGAGAAGGTAGATGAGAGTAAACAATATGGGAATAGCTACCGGGACTGGAGAGTAACTCAGTTAAGAAGAGTGCAGGAGAGCAGGGAATAAATCTGCAGTGGAAATGTCACAGGGCTGCCATGGATGAGATCTTCAGTTTGAGACCTGAGGCAGAGGATGCAATTGCTGTATGAGCCAGCAATGGCAATAAGTAAAAGCTATACAGGCTATGGGAGGCAGGCAAAGATGCAAGGGGGGAAGGAAACTGGAAGGAAACTGGGAACGGCCAGGAGGAAACAGAACAAGATCAAATGGCTCAGTGAACCAGAAGGTGCAGGTAAGTGGCCAGGAAAAGGGGTGCCAAGGAATGGTGTTTCTACGTGGAGTTAGAAGTCACTGCAGATGAAAACGTAAGGATGGGGAACACCAGCACAGGGCTTCACAAGAAAGAGCTGGGCAGGCTCTGTGAGAAGAAGAGCTAGGTGATGCAGCACTGCTGGCCACACGGAAAACACTCCAAGAACATAAAAAGGCTGCACAGCCAGCGTTGTACATAAGGATATTTGTACATAAGGATGTGTGATGCAGAACTCACACCCTCCCAGTGCTGGAGGTAGTTCCCTGGACTCTACAACAGAAGTGGAGAAGAAGGGAGAAGGAAGGTGAGGAGCATAAGCTGAAGAGAGTGGCACAAGTGTAAGTGCTAAAGCATGTGCTTTGTGCCTTTTTTATTCCAATTCCATCACAACCGAGCACCATGCTGTGTCTGCTCCACTGGCGAGTGCACTGGGCACACCAGAATCAGAAGCAGCAGTTGTTAATTCTTCCCATCCTAATCCTCACGTCACCATTAGCTCCCTTCAAAGCAGCAGCAAACCCACTGATAGCCTCTACTTAAACACACAGCCGTGACTGACAGCTTTAAACCACCACACCAAAATCTGATGCTTCAGAATAGGAGTTTAGCCTGAATATTAAGAATTTGTCGTTCTAATTTAAGATGCGTTCAATCAGCTCCAACATCCCACGACACGGAAAAGGAAAGCCTCAGCACAGCCCAGCAGTCAGACTTCCAAAGCTTGCAGTACAAACCTAGTCTAAGGACTAATAATAGCATTAATGTCACAACAGAAGCGTTATCTGGAAGCAGGGAAGAGATGCTGATGCAGTGAACTCCTTCAACCCTCCCTTAATATCTTCCTTAATAGAGGCCCAATGCAGGGAACTGTCTTTTGGGCTCAGAAAAGGGAAGCTTTATGATTTGTTTTTTCATCTAGTTTTGTTTTAATCTTTTTACTTAAAAAAAAAAAAAAAACCATCTCATGCTCTCTCCCTACCTTTGCTCAGCTGCAGTGCCTGCTGTCTCACGAGCCAGAACTTCTAAAAGATGGCCCCTGAATAGCTCCACGACAGAAAACTTTAAATGACATGTTTGAGGATTTTTCTTGTATTTTCCTGAATGTTTCCAAAATTGAAAAGCTGAATGAGAGGCAGAAATACATCACTAATTACTGGTTTGCAAGACGAGTTTCCCACATTTAAGGGAAAAAAAATAATAATTACAATTCACTGCAATTTATACTACCATTGGAAGATAACTTTTTTTTTCTATATTCAATAGTTTCAAATTATACAGCCTGAATCTCCGTTCCTGCAGATTTAGGGGCCTCTGAATTTTCCTGAGGGGCAGACACCAGCAATTCTTGCACTGGGCTTTGACGTGACGTTTTGGAGCGCTATAAATGGCCACAGCAGACAGAACCACAGCACCTAGCAACACTTACGTGTGCAGCGTAAGAGCTGAGCCAACTGCAAAAGCAAGAAGCAACTGGAAAAGTCTGTCTGTGTTTAGTTCAGAGAGCCTGGACAGACAGCAGCACAAAGAAATTGTGTGCTTTTAAGAGCTTACCAGGACCCGCTCTATCTAGAAGGCGTCCTTTGGAGTTCTTTCCATTTAATTAGCATCCAGTTGCTTTAAAACAGATTATTCCGTATTTATCAGGCAGCTCATTCGTTAATTTTGGGTTTAGACCCAACAGCTGCGGTCTCTGCATACCATTTCCTAAGTTTTTAAGTCTTTAAAATATCCAGTACCTCCACCAAGCTGAAGGAGATCCAGAATCCTTCGTTTATTTGTGACTAATCACAAAACCCCATCCCTAAGAAAGACACCCTGAGAGTCCGTGGTGGCTTGGACGCCCGGCTGCTCACATCGACCTGGCCCTCTAGGTCAAGCAGACCCCTGCACCATCTGAGTTCCTTGTACTTTTAACATTTAAACAAAAAATTACAGTTTCTTACGGTGCTACAATGCCATTTTTTCATGTGGGCCTTTATGTTGTTACCTCCTAGGAGCTGCAAATGAGGAGATAAATTTACGTATTAAAAACCCCTGGGGCATGATGTAAGACACAGTACTCATAGCAGTAATTTCCTTAGCAACTTTGTGCTTGATTTAGAGTATTTCTTAGGAAATTTTAGCTGCCGTCTACATTATCCCTAGTGAGTAATCCCTTATGTCAGCCCGATCTGTATTACTTACGATTAGTTTCTGATTTCAGAGCCATAGATTAATACTTCACAATAAGCAAACTTATTCCTCAAAGGCATAAACCTCGGTGGTGACTCTGGAGAAAAAAGAAGCTAATGCAAGGCAGTCGTACAATTTCACACATCCCTTACGGACGAAGCGATCAGAAAAGGCTTTCTGCTTCTCCACAGACAGCTCCCGCTCAGCAGCCAGCCTGGGCTCTTTGCTCACTTCTGCACCGTGTCCAGGGGCTCCTGACACTGTTCCTGGCCAGGATGTGCAGTGAGTCGGTCCAGGAGCCTCCCTGCTCAATACGGAGTGCAAACAATTTTCTAGTTTTCATGCAATGAGAATGAAAACGATCCAAGACAGTGACAGGCGTGAAAAATCGATGTTGTTCTGTCAGAGCAACATGCTTCCTGATAACAGATAACCCCATCCAACCGTGTCCCCTTTGCCAGCTCATTTGGGCACTGCAATGGGAATGGTCCAACAACAAATGCCCAGCCCTGGACAACCCCTTCTCCTCCTTTCAGAGAAAGGATTTAAGCCACTTCCACAAGCAATCATTTTTTGTTATTGGTCTCACCTGATGGACAGGACCCGATAACTCCACCATTAATCTGGATCTGATTAGTTCCAGTACTTTACTCTCACTCTCCCAGGTTCTTAGTTCTGCTGTAGTTAACTGAGAAAACATCATTCCTGCTCGCACACGAGTGATTTTGGTTACTGTGCTGTGGTTCAGATCATCAGCTTGTCACCTCTCTCCAATTAAACAGTGGAAGGTTTACAAATGCATTTATTCATAACTATTGTTCCCCTAAAAATCACTACGTTTACTGTTCAACTGCGAGGCTGGAAGCTCCAGCTTTGCCAAGTGTCTTGAGTTTTGGTGCTCGGAAACCGTACCAAAGGCACTGCGCACCGCAGTCACAACTCACATCCTGCTTTATCCATCACAGCTCAACGAGAGGAATAAATTCACAGCCACAAACCTAGAGACCAGTGCACTGCCAGTGCCAAAAAAAAAAAACAATGGTGAAGAGAGGAGCCAGCCTTGGTCCCTCCAAGAGTAAAGTCTCAGGTTTTCATTATTGGAAAGCCAGTGGTAGCCAAATCCAACCTAAGGCACTTTCCATTGTTAAAGGGCTGCAGCTGGAGCACGTGGCAGAGCCACAGCCACAGGACGAAGGGCTGGCTCCGCTGGCAGGCCCAGCATCACCATCCTGCAATAACCACGGCCACGTGGGACAACCCAAGCCAGGGATGCAGGGCTGAGCACTGACAGAACGAACAGGTTCATCGTGTCCTGATAACCAGAGCTCTCGTGTCTCAGGGGAGTCTTGGCAATCGGAGAAACTGCTCACAGCAGATCAGAGATAACTGAGTGCTGTTAAAAAAATGAGTATCTTGGTTACAAGTAGTTAGAAATGTGCTTTACAAGTGGACTTTGCTGAGTTTGGGCTGGGGAAGAGTGCGTGGTGCATGGGATCCTGCTGCTTACACCATGGATCCGCTGAGAAGGAGAAGGCAGCTCTCCAGGTAACAGCACAAGCCGGTTCTGATCTGACTAATGATAACTTCATCTGAAAGGAGAGAAGTTTAGAGATAAAAGAAAGTTGTGTCAAATTCTTGTCTGATTCAGCTTTTATATCAACTGTATTTCCATAATCTCCATTTATTTTATATTCTTGGGAGGATGAAGTTTGAACATAATATTTCAGAAGCCTCATTGTCTTTTTCTAATTAACAGTGACTCATTTCTTTCCATTCTAGATACATTTCAAGCTGTCTTACTTCATTCTGGAGAGAGGTGTATAATTATAATTGAATCATTAAAAGCCTTTTCTGTGTGCCGACAGCTACCTCTGTTTTGAACGACTAGTACCTCCAGGCAAGCCTTGCAGTACCAAACTTCTGGATCACCTTCAATAAAATTCATGTCCTCGAGTTGCAATTCATCCAAAAAAAGGGTTGCTATCATTTTGAGCACGTAAGCAGACTAAAATCCAACAAATCTATTAAGTGCAAACTACAAAAAATATTATATTGTAATAATTTGCAAAAAAGACATTTTGTACAAAATTAAAAAATGAGAAATAATGGAAATTGAAACCTACGACTAATCCAACATTATGTTTCTTGTGAAAATTCCCCTGTACCAACCATACCACGTATAAATCACAGTTAGCCAATCTAGGACTTCTGGCAAACACAAATATCAAAAAATATTCCAACTGGGACAAAGATCCAACTTCAAAAAAAAAACAACAAAACAACAGCTCCAGACAATGTCTAAAAATAGGCAGTCAAAACACTTATCTGTGTATTTTTTTTTAGCTGAGCAATATCTGCAGCGATAACTCGGAGATAACACCTTATCTCTGCAGCACTGGGCGTGCGGCCGTACCCAACTGCTGTCCATAAAACGAGCTCGCAGCGAGCCCCGTGTATTTGGGTTTCCCACCAATTTTCCCATCGTGGAGGATCCCTGGGACTCGGTCTCACAGGAAGACTTGCTTGCAGTCCACCCGTGAGGTGTTAAAGGGAGCTGGGGCAGGAGAAGCAACCATGACAACAAATTCAAGGAATTTTCTTCTTCCCATGCTCGACAGATACCCCCTGCCTCCCACCTTGCTGAACCCAAACAGATTTAAACCTCAGCGAGCTTCTTGATGTGATATTTATGAACTACCTCTAGACACCATAGGAAGTGTATCACGACAGAACACTTTCAGCTTTTCAGAGACGATCTTGAGGGGCTCCCAGCACCCCAAGCTCCTAGGAAACCCGGTGTTCAGCACCAGGAACGAGCAGTTCTTAAATGCAGCAGGTAACATTTCAAAGGAAGCTCCACGGAAGAACAAACAAAATCACTGAGCAGGTAAAATCTGTTAGGACTGTTCCCAGTGTTTCATCTCTTACATCCCAGTTTCTTACATCTTTCTTGCTAAGAGACCTAGAACAAATCACGGTAATTCCATTACTCAAACCTACATCGCCATACACGTTGTCCAGAAACACCACAATGTCATTAAAAACTACCTTCCCTGCAGAATATACAATATATTATGAGGAATACAGTTGACCTCCTTTCTTCCTTTTTCAGGATTCATGCATGCTCTGGAAATGCAGCACAGACTTCTGAAATACAGGCAGCATGTTCAATCAGAAGAACCGATTCTGCTTCACTACAAGAAAATAGGATGGGATTTATATAGGTAATAAATGCTTTGGAGCAGATGACGTTCAGAGGTCCCTTCCAAGCCCAACCAGTCTGTCATTTAGATATTTTTAAGTATAGGGGCAAAGAAAAACAAATACGATTTTGTTTTTTCCCCTCTAGGTTTTCATTTTTCACAAAGCCAGCTCATCTATTTTTTCCTCCTGTTCTAGGGTTGCAGCACATGCCCTCAGTTCTCATCCAGTTGTATTTGCAATGACCTGTGAAATGAAACTGCAGCCTATTTCATGGGGTGAGCACATCTCCATTCCCTTTCCCCCCCCCTAACTTTCCGTGCCTGCCCCTTGGCTCAGCACCACCAGCACGGCAGCGGCCGAGCCCAGCCCCAGCTGAGGTCAGTGTCTGCTGAAGGTGTGGGCTCGGACTCAGCTGCCCCAAATCACTCCGAATTTTGTTGTTTTGGGTTTAATGCTGCATCCGATGTGCTGCCCACGATCACCACCTGGAGAACAACCTGCAGCACTGCAGGCAGCAGCCTGGATGCTGCACAGGATGGATGGAGCTCTGCACCCTGCTGCAGCCATGCACCCACCCCGTGCTCTTCACATGTCCCCACGTCCTACCGGCTTCAGCAAGAGTTTCAGATGGGCATACAAAACAGAATCAAGCCCTAAATATTTTGCTTTCAGCTTTTGACCACCACCAGTTTGCACTGGCAAATGACCAGCGCTAATGCAACAAGCTTACACACACAGAAAGCACTATAGTTTACTGTGGTTAATCAGAAGTGATGTAAAAAAATCCTTAAAAGCAACGATTAATGATTTATTTTCTTCTTTTCTTTCTTTTTTTTTTTTGTTTTAAGTGAAAAACACACAACCTGAAGAGCAACCCATTCTATTAGCCTGCAACTCCCTACAAACCTCAGTCTTCATTTCCTGCTCACGGAAGAGCGAGGCATGGTTTGTGTTGGACAATTAGCACAGATGTTCCAATACAGCATCTAACACCATCATCTAAATGTTTAATAGAATTTCTATGCCCTGAGAAATTGCACTCATTTGTTTATTTAATATTAAGTGTATCAACTCTTTACAGAATTCTCAAAACTGCCGTATTTCCTTATGGCTTGGAACAGCCACATCCCCTGCTTATTATTATATCATATTCTTATAAACAGCTTATTTCCTTATGACCATGAAACTGTTTTGTTTCAGCACAGAAACTTGATGCATGATGGCCAGTGCATCTCCACAGCCCATGGAAATGGTGTAAAGGAGAAGTGCTCGCTGCCAAACCCAGCCCAGGAGCTGCTAAGGATCAAAGAACGGGGGAAGAGAATTATTTTGAATGCTCCAGGTGTAGCTACAAATGCATCGTTCACACCTTTGTTCTTCTTTCGCGCTTGGATTTATCATCACAACGCTTTAGTTAGGAAACATGGAAAAGGATTGCTGCAAATATTTTAACAACTGTTATGAAAATAGAGGCAGTATTTGTACAAAAGCCACTTATAAGGCTTCTACTTTCAGACTGCTGCTTGAAGGTCTATATCCCATATCCTATATCCCTTTTCCCCGGTACGAATGACAGAAGCTGTTTGGTATGGGCACTGCCTTGCCATTTTCACACAAAATGTTGTTACAGCACAGCCAGCTTAACACTGCTGCTTTGGAGTCAGCCTGCTCATTTTTCTCTTTATTGGTTACAGCAGCACTGGTCTCCAGAAAATACAATTCTAACATTAAAGAGAGAGAGAGAAAGAGAGAGAGAACCCTCGGGAGCTGCTTTATTTTTAGGTCCCCATGTATCTTCAGTGAAAATGTTATGCAAGTCATGGCTCAGCCTCCCACAGTTCTTACCTCTGTATTACCACCAGAAGGTGAATTTTGGGTGATTCCAGAAAAAATGTGGCAGAAAAACACTTATGGAAGGAATGAGCTATGCCTTACTTCCCCCTGCCCTTCCCAAATAACACGTTCTGTATTTGAACCCTGTTATTCCTTTCTTCAAATCACAGTCCCCGTCACCCCAGGAACAGCTGGACTCCCACAATCACATTCTCAGCACGTCCCCTAACACAGCACTGATGGCGCAGACGAATTTTGTACTGTCACAGTGATGGCAGAACCAAATCTCACCTGACCAACAAAGCCCAGTATTTATAAAAGGAAGCAAAGTCTTGGAGCCCCTGCGATATAATCTGGCCATGTTCTCCAACGAGATGCAAGGTTTCGCAGAGCTTGGTAACATCCATGCGTGGTTATTCCGAAGTCCCCACCTGAGCTCCTGTATCAGAATTAATTCCACTCGATTTGTTGGCATCCTGCAGTGGCCAAGAGGCAGCACAATCATTTAGATTGTGATCTTGCTCTAGTACGTGCTGCTGGAAATCAGACGAGGTCTCTTAGGTACATAGGGATTGGGGCTGGGAAAGGTTGGTTTGGGTTTAACTCCATGAAGTTAACGTACCCTGTGCAGCAGAGGCTTTTGTACCAACAAGAAATGGGAAAACTGGTAGAAACTGGCTCAGCAGAGCGCACACCCCAAATACACACAGCAAGCATCTTCCCAAGGATTTGATGGATTTAACAGGAGAGAAGTGACCCCAACAAAGGCAGAGGCATTGCACCCCTTCAGAGCGTTCACCAGAGCAATTCTTTGGTGATGAGGTTTTGATTTATCCCTGCGTCTCCAGAAACCACCTTATTGCTTTTCTGGCTAAGGTGATAAATTTCCACAAAGACAACAACGGCTTGCACAAGCAGGAAACAAAACCCCAAAGCAAAGGGATTTCTTTATTCAGCACACAATGCCCATGCAAAGCCTCACCTGATGGAAAATACCAAACATAACGGTGTAACGAGGAATTCATGTTTCAGAAAGCAAAGTCAGCTGATACCACGAGGAAGCTCTTCTATAAACTTACAGTCATTAAAAAAAATGAAAAGAGAAATTTGCGCACAGCCGACAAATGAAATAATGACATTATTTCAAAGACTCATGTTTCATGTCATAATAATGAGGTGCTTTGCAACCGTCTACGGGATTTTGTATGCACAGAAATAGCTCGCAGAAAGCTCAGGTAAACCTACACACTTCTCCACGAGTCTTCTAGAAAGTGTCTCCACGCTTCAACTCAGTGAGTCCTCAGGAAAAAAAAAATCATACTAAGTGAATGTCAACTTAAATCACGATAAATCTTATGCATCCGATAGTCCTTATAGAAAACCCGAGTTTGGGCCTTACGTTGTTTATGCATTTTACTTGTGTGAACCCCGAATGTCCTCAATCAACGCCATTTGCATTTAAATTTAAATTTCAGTGGAGATTTTCCTATTGCATGCCCCACTAAATCCATTTCTATAAAGCTATCAACAAACTTCCTTTGCACCAGCTATAGCAAGGCTGCACCTCAGGGAATGTAGGCAGCAGCCAGGAAATGGGGCCCAAAGCTACATCCAAGGGATAAATTCAGGGAACCCTTTCCACGGCGCAGAGACAGGGGTTACAGGCCTAAAGCAGTGGGACCTGAACACACAGTGCTGGAGCAGTGGTGGCAGATCAACCTCCTCTTCTGTTCACGCCGCTCGTAAGACGCCTCTCACCCCTCTCCTCAGCTGTGTGTTTTCCCTGCAGGACAGCTCCAGCCTCCCGCGCATTCCTAACACAGTAGCAATAATGGTAGTTAATTAAGTGTAGTAAATAATGGGCTCTTGCCACGGTGTCCTGATGCTGCCTGTTTTAACCTCTGTTCTTTCCCTTCAGATCCTTACCTTTTGATCTGCTTTTTTGACCATTAATGAACGTTGAACTTGTAATTCCAGCAGTCTTCTCTCCTGTACCGAGGATTTTGCTGCTGAGCAGTAATATTGCTTTGCAGCTACAATCCCTTCATGCTCAGATACATCACTTTGTATTTATCTACACTGAAATTTTCCTATCCTTTTATTGCCCACTCACTGAGTCTCTTAATGCTCATATCACTCCAAAGCTGTTCCAACACAATGGCACAAACTGGGCTTATATAAATATAAGCTGCCTCTGGAGCGTATTTGGTGCAGGACTGTACCATGGTATAGAAGCCAAAATAGCTTAGGGACCGGATCCATCTTGCACCACTGCTACACTGACACATCTCCAGCACGACTGCGCTCCCTCCGGGCACGCTCGGGCCCCAAGTAACCTGAAATCCTGTAGGTAAGCAGCTGCCCGGCATGGGGAACAGAACTGGGCCAACCTATTCAAGGCCCTTAATGACCAGAACTTAAAACAGAAAATGGGGCAGTTTAGACCCACTTTCTGCCCAGCTGTATGAGTTATATGAGCAGTCAGTGTAGGTGGTTCCCAGGTCAGAAAGGTGAGGGAGAGGCAAAGACACCTGCGTGTTACGGTGTGTTGGAACAGCACTCTGCTTGCAGAGTCACACTAACCAGCAACCCCAATTTTCTACATGGCTACAAACAGATATGCAAGATTCAAACAAAATTAACAAGCCAGAAGCTAATTGCTTTCTTATGAATGATAAAGAAATAACAGTGACCTGAGAATCAGCTCTAAGTGCCTTCTCTCTGCCCGGCATACTGATCCCGAAAAAACACACCTGGTACAATCCACGCTGATCTCATTCTCCTGTAAGGGAAGAGAGGCGCGGCAATGCCCCCTTGTGTCCCGATGAAGCTAATCAGAAATTCACTGCAAGTCCTTGCATTTTCCTAAGTCATGCATGAAGGTTTATTCAAAGACCAGAATTAATTCATTCTCAAAACCACACCTTATGAATAGGCTCTACCTCATCTTGTAGACAAGATTACAAATTGCTTAACGTGCATGAGAGGGAAACACTTAAAATGCTCACAAAAGGTGAACCAAACCTTTCACTGTCAAAACACACAATCCATTTGAAATTAGTTAACTCATTTTGTTAACTTTATTCACAGCAGTTAAATGCAAATATTGAGCAAAAACACCTGTTAATTCCTCTTTGATTTCCTTATGTCAAGCGCATTGTTTAAAATCCTATTTTCAATAGGAAAACTGCTTTTCCTAAAGTACCGTAACAAAGGACTTTTGGAGGTCTTCCAAAAAGAGTGCTGAGCTTAACAGAAGCTAAAACCAGATTCAGAGTTTGAAATAATGAAGTGAATACACCTTCCAGCCAGCAAATGAAATGGAGAGTGGAGGATTTAAAAACTAGAACCCAAAGCACACTTGAAATTTACGTTAAAAGGACAGTGTTTATCATTGCATTGCAATGCCATTTCAAAAATCATATGCTAAGCTGGACATCTGACTTTATTTTGTCATGAAATTCACTGCAATGCCAAATCATGAACACTTACTTGTCTACCTCTCCTCCCTCCAGATCAATTTCCTTGCTTTGGAACTTTGCATTCAGTTTCTGTTTTGGAACTCACCTCTTTGCAACCCCTTTTGATCAGCTCTCCTATAGTTTCTTCAGGACTTTTCTCGAGCTTAACACCAGATTCAAATGCTTTTCCAAGCCTTCCTTCTAACACTTTGACAGAAAACAGCCAGAGAGCTAAAGCCTCGTTCCTCAATCTGTTTTAAAAGAGTGTATCGCCATCCTAAACAATCCACATCTTCTGTGGGTGGGAAGCTAATAACACAAATCCTTTCACCCAGATCAGAATTTACAACACAAAATTTTCATGAAGAGTCATAAAAATGTGAACAAAAGAGGTCCATAAGAGAAGAAGAGTTTCAAAAAGGGCTGGCAGCTACTCTGCAAACGTAAGTCCATGATACACCAACTGCTACACATCAACAATACTGATTAATTTACACATTATTTAATGCCTTTAAGAAAAAATAAAATAAAATAAAAATAATAGAAAACAACAGCAAACCCTCAATAAATAACCACACGAGGTTCATAAGGAAAATAACCTACCAGTCTTGGTAAGTGGTGATCGCAATACTTGGAGGTGTCAACAAAGGCAGAGTTGTTGGTCTACAGACGATGTCTCTGTCGGGTGTCCTTGCTTTTTCTGTTTGTCTTTGGGATAGTGGGGGTAACTGCAAATTGCCAGAACAACACCTTCTTCCTCTCCAGAGGTCTATGCCCAGAGCATGGCTAGAAGTACTGTAGGACTTACTCAGCCCACACTCCAGGTAATCCAGAGCATTCTGCAAAGAGAAAAGCCAACGAAATTCTTCAAACAATCATTTTCTTCCACACGAATAAACCACACTCAATTACATTGTTCTACAGTCACAGCTACTCACAGAAGATAATTGTTTTATGAAATCCTGGCAGAATCTGACTGCATTGCGTTGTTATTTTATCAAGTTATGAATTAACTTGAAAACTCATTCATAACTCGTCTAGGCTAAATTCTAATCTAAACAAACACTTCAATAATCCAAGTCACTTCGGTGATATATTAAACTTTTGATATTTTGAACTTTTTCAAAGAATAGTCCACACAACATCCACCTCTTGTATCATTCCACTCCACAGCACAAACATACTGGTTTGCCACTTTTTTTTCTGATGATTCACCAGGCACAGAAAAATGCCAATACAGGGCTTAGGTACATCCTGAATCATTGGTGACTCGGTGAGAAGAACTTCCTGCTGGGCTACCCTACCCTATGCTCGTCATTTCTAATAGAAATATATTTTTTTCTCTCGGAGCTTCTATTTATTTCTATCTCAAAGCACCAACATGATCACTGAGCTGGCCATCAGTCTTCCCAAATCCAAGCCAAGGTCTTCCCAGAACAGAACAGCACTGCAAGAAGGCTGTCAGTTTTGGTCTTACAGAATTTAGCTGGTCCAATACAAATGAGAATAGTTCTGTATTGTGAGCAGTTTAAACTGAAAGGTTACTGTAATAGGTGTGTATATATATGACCACCTCTCTATATTTTTACTCTTCTACCTGCTTCTAAATTTTGATCTCTTCCCTACTCTCTCCACCCCCTCTCAGACCTCCCTCAGCCCACCTTCCAGCCTCCCCAAGCCCCTAGGTTCACTTTCTGGTCCAGCTATTCCCACTGCATCCTTTCCTCCACTTCTCTAGCAAGCACTGAGTGTAGAAGGATCTGCCTCACCCCTGGAAACATGTTGAGCATTGAGTAACTGGTAACTTTGAAAAATAAACGAGTAGTGTAAGGTTCCATAATCACTTCTTAGGTCCTTCAGGAACAACTACAAAGTAGCACGAGGCCAACCTTGCCTCCTAGTTGCTAATGGGAAGTATGTTCTCCATAGACATGAGACTATGGTACTGCCTGCTCTCCTACTGCAGCAGGGACTCTCAGCACAGGAGTGAAGGACAAGAATGACATGAGAATGGCACATTATCAATTTCCTCAGCTTTCCCTGCTTTTTTGCCCATCCCACAACCACACAAACCATCCAGAGAGGAAACAACATGGCCCACAGTTACTGCACTCCTTCATTGTAGTCTGAAGTGCTACAGGGCATGCTGGTGCAGGTTCCTGAAGTTACTAAAACACCAAAATCATAATGACTTAGATGGAAGTTCAAATATTTGGCATGCTACACTTTCAAAAAGCATGCTAGAGAGCTTCAGTGATCCAAACCCTACTCTTCCGCAGCCTAAAATCTGGTCAAAAATATTCCTAGGAAGCCCAGAAAGAAAAGCCTGGCTTCTACAGGGGGATCTGACTTGACATGCCTTTATGAGTAATTTTTGTAAGATTATTCTTTTTGTTATTATTTAAGAAATGTACAGCAGAGTGTTCGAACTTCCCATTAGATGTCAGATGCCTGTTTTCATTATCAGCAAGGACTGAGTTGGCTACATCAAACCCACCATCACATGGGGGCAAACTGACCATGAAACAGTGCAACGTATGGTCTAAGAGTGTAAAAGAATCACTTATCTACTGGAGGAGGGCTATAGGATACACTGGCTCTGAAGTTCCACTCCTCCAGTGTATTTTCCTATACATTCCTGTGGTTTTCCATTTTTGGAGAGTCCCAGCTGTGACAAGCAAGACGATTAATGCTGCAGTTATCACGCCATCATTACAAGCTGATGCATTTCTCCAGAGAATGGGAACTGGCATTTAATTAATAGGGGATTATGACGATGATTAGCAAGTGTAGTAATGGAATAACACATGCATAGCATTAGGTGTTCAGCAAATACAGTAGCAAGAGGTGTGGAAACACTTGCAAGTATAAAACTACTGCACATGCACAACGATGGGATCCAGAGCAGAGCTTCCACAGGGTATGGAAGTGAATGTTCAGTCCTCCCAAATGTCATTATTACACTGAGCAAAGAATGATAAAGAATGTGCTCTGCATAAAACTCTTCAGAACTCATAGTGTGGGTGTTTGTTTGTGCTTTTTTCTTTTTTCCTTTTTTTTTTTTAAACATGTGTGGGCCTTATTTTATGCTTAATATATGAGCTGCAAACAACTCTAAGAAAATCAATGAGCGACCGAAGCGAAACCAGCTGATACTTACCAAGTAAGAAAAGAACAAACTTTTGACCTTACTTCTATAAAGTATTGGGATAAATAAAACACACCTCTTGAAGAAACATACCTCATCTGCAGTTACTGTCATGACACTTCTGCTTTTCTTCATTATTGAGATTACAGTGCGCCCTGCTATACGAACTTCTTGTTCAAGCCGATTTCTTCAGATGAGCAACCTGAAAGAAAGAACAGCTGCAGCTGTAATTTTGAATAACAAACCATTTTTGATGACAAACTATGCAGCTAACTGCTGGTATCACGGCTGATTCATAACTTACTGCCCATTTTCATGTAACACTTGGCAGCGGATGTTATGCAAGCGTAGCTCTCCATTAGTGAAAGGGCAATTTAACATCTACTCAAATCATGTTAAAAGTAATCAGTATTCACAAGGCTCTATAATCTAGGCAAGCCCCGAAACATATCCAGTAATACAGGATCAAAGCCAACAGGTCCCACTTGCAGAGGATTTTTCCTTAATTGAGCTCTTTGCAGGAGTACAGAAAGTCCTAGGGAAAGGCTTCAGCTGGCTCTGAGAGAAGCCCGTCCGAAAAACCATAATTAAGAAAAAGAATTGCACTAGCATTTGGTTCTAAGATTTAATTGTAACTCATGGCATTATTTACTACCAGACTGGCACACACACAACAAATACTTCAGCCACAGAACCGCGGCCTTCTGTCGAGGGTGGCACGTAGACAAATCCAGCCATGCAGCCAGCCGGAGAGGAGCAGATGTGGCACCACAACTCAGCTCCCCGTGCTCTCCCCGGGCACACAGGGTGGCAGAAAGCAGCACCCTGCTCCCCTGCCCTTAGTGCACAGCCCCACGGCGGGGCAGGCACTGAGCACCACCCCGCAAACCTGCCCTTGGGTCCCTTGGGCAGCGGCAGCACGGGGACAACAGAGAGAAAAAAATATCAAAATAAACTCAGATTAAACCCTGCCACAGAGCCAGCGTGGTGGCTGTGTCTCACTGCAGCTCTGGCCCTCCTCGCCTCGGGGCTCACGCATGCAGCACACGTCCCTGCTCACCAAAGTGTCAGGAGCGCTCAGCTCCCTGCCAGACGCCCTCAAGCAGAGGGCAGAGAGCAGCCTCCACACAGGGAAATAGGGCACAAAATCTGGCCAGGCTACTTCCCGGCACTGCTGCTCCTGCCTGCAAACCGTATCTGGCTTGTAAGACCTGATATAATTAATTAGATGAGCAGCCCAGCAGTGAGAGAAGTTCACGCCGTGTTAACAGCACAGAAGTCACACTACGTTATCAGGAAAAAACTTAACAATCTGAATCCATCTTCAACAACTGGGAGAGGTTATCCAGCTGTGTTATAAAAAAAAGAACCCCAAAACGACAGTGGACGGCAAACGAGATGAGACACCAGTAAAGATGAATTCGCAGAGCAGGAAGAATAACTCCGGCATGACTACTTGCTGCCAAAAATAATATGCAGTCCTCTGCAACACAGAGACAAAATTCACGAGCAAGAACAAAAGGAGGAAGCGTTCTCCTGAGTGGCACAGCAAGCAGCTCACAGCTCGCTGGCACAGCGGGGTCCCCAGGGCCTCAATGCAGGACGCACGGGTGCAGCTCCCTCCTGGGCAGGACTGCCTGTTTTTACACACCTGCTGGAATTCGGCACGCTTCGGGTGTGCAGAACTCCTCAAAATGTGGCTGCTGTCAGCAAAAAGGCTGGAAGCTGTGCTGCTGGGGCACAGGGAGAGAGATGCTCGCAAGGCCCCGTTCCTCAGGCTGGCGGTCAGCAAGAAATTAAGATCTGATGGATTAAGTAATTCAGAAGGACTAATATGGCCAACTCTGCGTAGCTCATACAGGAATGACGACCTAAATAGTTCATATAGGGTCTGTGAGAGAGGTGAACAACCTTACACATCCTGAACGTGGGCACGGGGAGCACCAGGGAGAAGACACGGTGAGAAATGCCCCCAGGATCACCTACCGCAGGGAGCACAATAGGGAGAAGTAACTGAGTGTAAGTAAAAGAAATAACTGCAGGAAACAAGTACTGAGGAAAACATTTTTGGGAAAAAAAATGAAAGAATGCGAGTTTCAGGGTGTCTCTGGAATTGTGCTGAACTCTGGGATCAGAACAGACCTCGGATACGAGGTGGGGAGTGAGGGACCAGGTTTCCCAGCAGTTGGTTCAGTGGAAGCCAGAGCCCTCGAGCACCACTGCTGCCTCCCCTTCCTAAGCATTTATCAGTTTGTCAAAGTAAGTTTAAGCAGAACACGAACAATTATTAAAAAAAAACATATAATAAAAACCCGAGTCGTTCTTTCCTTGTGCCTTTACACAAAAGATCTGATACCTGGGACAAGCATCTAAAAAAAATAAAAATACCAAACCACAAAAATTCCCCACCCCAAAGAGGCTTTACCAGAAGTGTTTTTCTTCCAGGCACATGTTCTAATTCATGTAAAATGAATTACAGGCACAGATTTTCTCTCTTCTACCCAAATTCTCCATAAAGACACCATCCCAGTGGGCTAGCTAAGTGTGGGTAACAGGGAATGACTTTGATTTGGTATTAGACGACAAAAAGAACTCTTTCAGTGCCACAGCTGGGTCTAATCCATTTTGCTGGCCTCTATCTCAGGAAGCTATGAGATTTCTGGTTACACCAAGCTGACCCAGGTCCTGCACTTGGCCATTTTTGTGCTCCTTGACCACGTTGTTCAG
This sequence comes from Aythya marila, assembly GCF_965140915.1. Taxonomy (NCBI): domain Eukaryota; kingdom Metazoa; phylum Chordata; class Aves; order Anseriformes; family Anatidae; genus Aythya; species Aythya marila. The sequence continues at coordinate 30,979,295 of NC_139049.1, read as the reverse complement.
ACGTGACAGTGACGGCTGCTGTGATTTCGGGGTGATGAAGCCAGATCCTGGGGGAGTGAATGAACAGCAGGGTTCAAAACTGGCAGCTGACAGCGGTGCGGATAAAACTACATGGATGCATGTGATGAAGCCTGCTTTTCCTACACGCTTCTTTAAAAATAGCTATTGAACTCATCCAGTGTGAAATCCACTATTTAAAGAAATTCCTAAAGTGCATCTCGATGTGCAAACTCTGCTGTGATTTGCAATACCAGGCACGTGTTTCGCCGTGACACTGCTTCCCCACACGTTCTGGCCTCTGCACGGGCAGGTTTAGAGCCAGAGGGTGATACGGAAGCAGACTCATCCTGCCACCCCTCCTGATGACGCCCAGACACATGGGAAGATCACATCTGACCTGATTGCTGAATTAATTGAAAAGCCTTCCTAAGGAAGGGCTGCGATGAAGGAGCTGGTCTGACCACACGGCTACATCACCTGTGAGCTGGGCTCACCCTCAGATAACCTGATTCTCTTTGGAGATCAGCAGAGCTTCACAGGATGAAGCACATCCTCAGACAGGGTGACAGTCACCAAAAAAACGTGGCAATCTCACATTTTGCTCTCCCAGAAGAAGCACGTGGACTCTTGGAAGTTGCGCAGGGTTGCTGGAAGAAAAATAAACCTTACGTGGACTTAGCATTAGCCAAAGGTAAGCTGAGATATACCTAGCAATTGATACCAGTGATGGCTTCTTATTTTGCTTTTAATAAAACCAGCAACTCTAGAATACAACAGCAAGATTCGCCCTCAGCTTGCTCGGAAGGTCAGCGTGCTTGCTGGCAAGGAAACGAGGTCAGGGCCCGCAGCACAGCAGCGCTGGAGCTGCACACCCAGAGCAGGAGCAGGCTGTACCCACCACAAAAGCACCTTCAGGGAAATAGCAGCCAAACAGTTCTGCTGAAATCACATTCCCTGAAAAATTAGGCTCAGAAATGTAGTTATTTCTGCACCATGTACACACACAGCAAGTCTTGAGCCACTCAATAGTCACCTGTACATTTTTCTCTTCCACCAGTTTAGGCTTTTGGCTCTTGTTTTCCAGCACCAAGCCCTGAACTTTTAGCTGGGTGACCACCACAGTTCTGTCCAGCTACCTTTGTACAGTCTCCCAGAAACACCTACATAAGATTTGCCCAACCAGCCCTTCTCGCTATTTAGAGAGAGAAAAGTTATTTGTTTTGTCCACTGGTTTTCTCTTAATTCTTGTGATCAGAAACAACGGAACTGCTCTGCAGTTCTGAAAACCCATTCCCATTTCCATGAATCACTGGGAAGGCTACTGCAGACTTGCAGCACTACACAGAAGAAAACCAAGCACACCTACCTCCACAGATGCTTGGGACTTAGGAAAACAGAAAAGACAGAACTGCCCTAAGAGAGAAAATGAGGTTTTTGTTTGCAGTTTGTTTTTTTTTTTAATCACCAGCATTCTTGCACAAGTTGTTTGCTGTAGGAGTGCTAACAACCTACCGATATCACCCAGCTAGAGAAGAGCCTGCTCCCCTTCGTACTCCACCACTGCTCAAAGCTCTCCTGGAACTGGCATCCTGTGAAGTGGGGCTCGGTCAAACCGAGTCTGAATTAGGTGATTTACACGAGAAGGCATCTGTGTGATGTAATACAACTGCAAATTTGTCTACAATTGGTAAATGAAGTCAGGTCTTTGATTTTAGAAAGGCAATGCCATACCCAGGGTACTCCATGTGCATATCTGAGAAAGTTCTGTCAAAAGCAGGATACTGCAGGGGCAAATCAAAAACTTCTCATAAGCCTCCCTGCCCATGTTACCGCCGGGTAAATTATCCTTATTAACACAGTGTCTTAACTTTCATTAGCAGGCTGCTTACTGAGACAGCACCGAGGTTAAGAGGGCTGCAAAGGCTCATCTTCTCTCTGGCAACCTAATCATTACAGCTGAGAATAACCACGGCAGGCTGCGCCAGAAATCCCAGTAACTCTTTGGTTTCCAGCAGCGGGGATGCTCAGACTGCCATTGCTCCTCGTTTGTTGCAGGCCCGATAGCAAAAGCAGTGCTAATTTGAAGGCATTATTACATTGCTCACTGCCATAAGGCCTCTGCAGAACGCCACTGGAATACAAGCAGTGTTTTTTCATTATTACTGCTACGGAAGTACAACCGCGTTTTTTTCAGGAATTTTTTTCAGACAAATGTTAATAGCCTGAGCAGAGCTAAAGCCGCTCTGCTACTTTCTTCACTGCGTTAATGGTTTTAAAATCCTATTTCTAAAAGTTTGTCTAATATCGTGGTCAAAACCAGTTAGTTTAAAAATCAATTTTGACGGCAACAAAGGCCGCAGTTAAATAGCGGTAGCCACCAGCACACACATGACTCCCGAGGTAATTACTTCGGAAAGTGAAGCACACCATTAAAAGACACAATTTATACCTTCCTCGTTCCATGTGCAAATGACTAGCAGAGCCTCCCACTCCTCGGAGTGCAGCAGAACAGCACTCAGAGCAGAGAACAATTATTAATTATGCTTTTTAAAGAGACTGTGATGGTTTAAAAATACAACAAAAAACGGTGCAACAAAACACACCTAATGCAAATCCCCCCCTTTAGACTGGAAGGTGGCTTTAAAAAAACACAAAGCCAACAGACTTCATGTTCCCCAGGTGTTTTTATGAGGGAAGGAGCCCGGTTCACTGAGCCTTGCTGCTCTCCCCTGATGCCAGCAGCACAGACCAGGCAGGATTAGCTTGGGCTGGCTGAACAGCAAGGGGAACTTCACGCTCTTGCCTCCTGCCACTGACTTCTTACCTTCCTGAACTCACTCCAATATTGAGTCCCAAGGGCAACAGCTCTAAAATCCACCGAGCAGCTCTCTTCCCCCTGCAGTTTCCATGGGGAGAGGCCATTTCAGAAAGCACACAAGCAGGAGTTTTATTTCTAAAGCCCTGGAGCCATGCTGTGAGCAACACGCCGACCCTAAGCACAGAAGGAGACAATCAAGGCTGCAAGCAAACAGCATCCCAGCGTGAACACATCCTCCAACACCCCTAACAGAGGGACATCCTTGATCCTGAATTTTTTCAAGTCTTCCCTCACCCTTCCTGCTGCCGTGCCTTGCTCCCAGGTAGCTTACACAGCGGGCAAGGGGCTGGGAGGCCTCACAGGGCGGCGACACTGCCTGCTGCAAAACCTCCTCCTTGGCAAACAGCAGCAAAGGTTTCTGCGGCGAGAACAGGGAAAAGAGTAACCAGCTTTTCCTGAAGCAGACATTAAAAAAATAAATTATTGGAAGCAAAACCAATGCCCAGTTCCTGGGCAGCCAGCTGCCGCCGTGTGTCTCTGGCCCGCCTGCATCATCTCTGCACCAGGAAGGGTTCTGCAGCCGATAAATTGCATTTTCATAACTTGCCTATCACAGCCTGCACGTAAAAGACAATGCCAGAAGGAATCCAAGGAAGGAGAAAGATGAGTCTGAGAGATCTCTCCGTGCTGTTAAATGAGTACAAAATGAGGCTACTTCTGGGCTAACAGCATCTCTTCGCACTCGATGCCTCGTTTCTAACAGCTCTGCCTGTCTGCAGCATCATTTTTGTTAGTGACAAACAACGGATTTATTATTTTTTTTTAGATCACAGATTTTGTGCAGGAGTAGCTGCTATTACTCTATTATTAACCACAGGAATAACCACTCTCTGCTGCAGTCTCAAAAAAACGTATAAAACGAACAGGAACACGCACGTCATCTCGAGGAGAAACGGCCAGGCACCCACAGCAAAGCTCGCTTGCCTCTGCTACCTCCTACCCAGGTTTGGTACACGCCGAACCACAACATCCCTGCAACACTTCTCACCCACAGATCTCCAAGGCTTTGACGAGTGGGCTCAGTCTGACAGCAGCGGACACACAAGCAGGGAGATGGTGAGCGACTGACTCAAAATCACGTAGCAGTCAAAGCAGAGCTGGAAAGAAAACAGACCCAGCTACGCTCACCGCTGCACAGGGGCGCCCAGGAAAAAGCACACGGAGCAGAAGAGAACCTGTTTTTAACTCACATCCCTCCCCTAGCTCCCCTGTTTACTATTCATCTAAAAGCAGCTAAATTCTGAGATGTTGAAAATAATGCAGTTGTTCATTTAGAGCCAAGGCGCTTGTGTAGCTGCAGGATGTAAGGCTTGGCGGAGAGCTAACCTCTTCCCAAAATTCAGCTCTAAGGGCACCTGACACGCTGCTCTCACTCTGAAGGGTAAGTGGTTCATCGAACGGCTCCGGTTTTCAGAAAGTCTCCTTTCCACACAGAAACAGAGAGTAAAAATTAAATTGCACAGCCTCATCTGCAGAGGCAAAGCCTGGCACTCGCAGTACTAAAACGGACATGATTGCATTAGCGTAGCATGGCCAACTGCAAACCTGATTTACCCCAGTTCTTCCACGCTGGCTGTTCCAGATCGAAATATCCTGGCAGTGCATCCCATAAAAGTCCCCCAATGAAAGCAGCAAGCAGCAAATTACGCTCGTGCTGACTGTCCCTAACAGCCCACCGTGAGGGACAGAGCTGGAGGGTGGGAGGAGAACAGAAAGTGAAGGCAGGTAGCTGAGGGCACGATGGAGGAAAAAAAGGGAAAGCAAAGAAAGGAGGGCACTGCAAGATGAAACACTATTTCATTCAGTCCTTACCTACAAGGCAGTGGAAGGGAAGAAACTACCAGAAAACCATCGGGAGCGACCTCGTACTTGCAGCTAGCAGAACCCTGGATCGATGGCAAACACCCTCAGGATACTGCAGTGCTGCAGTGAAAAGCAGCACGATGACAGCACACGGGGAAAGGGCATGAGTGTCAACAGCCAAATTCTGGCAGAGTGGGGAAAAAAAAAGCCCCAAACTCACACAACGTATCCCTCAGAGTTCCAGCAAAGGAGCTGTATGAAAGAGATTTCATATTTTCCTTGGGGAAAATAGACCAAATGAAAAGCCTTCGGCATTCTTCAAATGCACAGATGTTTCCTGCCAACCGCTGGCTAAGACCACTTCCATTAAAATCTTTTAATTCGTACACTTCAAGAGGCATCTACGGCCCCATTTTTGTATTCTGAACAACTACTTCGCAACAAGAGATCGAAAAAAGCCTCATTTACAAGAACATTGAAGCTTTTTTATTCCAGGATTTTCTTTTAGCAGATGTCACTGTTTCTTTATCCTCCTGCTATTTTGTTTCATTCAGTATCTGATATTTTGTTTGTTGGGAAAATATTTGCATTTTTCTAAATTTCAGGCTGAAGTTATCAGCGTTTTTTTTAAAGGAAAGAATGGTTTAGAACACTGCAATTTTCTCAGAAATCAAGTGCTATTATGTTAGGTGAAAGTGGTAACACCAGCATTTTCCTCAAATTTCCCATTGTAATTTTCCCCCCCTAGTTATTTAAAGCTCTTCAAGCCCTTAATTATGTGGGGTGATACTTCCAACACTCAGTGTCTGCCTCGTGCTGCATAGTTTAGAAAGTTTTGATCGAATTCAGTCACTTCAAAGAGTGCAATTAATGAGGAGCTCACTGTTCAGTAATCTACTTGCAGCATACCCGTGCTCAGAGCACAGGCTTCAGACTTCACTGGGACAAGCTCGGTGCTCTTCTGTGGGGGTTACCAGGAAAATTCTGGCTCTGTCCAAATTGTTCAACGCTGAAGTTGCACACTGAACTGCAGAGCTGGAAATTCCAAAAGGCTGGGATGTGTGAGAGCCCCAGGGTGTCCAAAGCACAGGCAGAGGCATCCCAACCACCAAAAAAAGTGACCTCTGCTCTGCACGGAGCTGGACACGTGGAGAAACGACAGCAGCTGAAAACGGGAGCCTCGATGAAATGGGTCACTGCTTTATCTTTAGATGCAGCAACTTGTGGCTTCCTGGTCATCTCTGACCCATAAGGCAAGGGACATTCAGGCACTGCTTGAGGAGGTGGCTGGTAGCTGCAATTAATACTGTTCTTTAAATAAGAATGGGAAATTGAGGGGTGACAGGCAGTTCCTCACCTTTCCAGCAACAAAGGACAACTCCGTCTTTGAAATATTTGGGTTCTTTTTAAACAGGTAACACTACTGGCCACAGATCGTCAATACTAGCTCCTACACTTTTCTTCCAGAAATGCCATATTTGGGTATTACCAGTACAGTCTTCTTTCGAACTAACCTTCCCCTAGAGCAGAATATGTTGCTACTTGTTCCGATGCCAAAAAGTCAAAGTAACAGCATGATGCAGACTCAGAATGACCTATTGTACCACATCGCACCAGCCTACAAAATGCTAGGAAGTCACAAGAGTGCCCTAGCATTTGCAAAGGTTTCCTGGTTTGTTTGTAGGACGTGCTCTACTCAGGCAAAAAAAATAAATTAAAAAATAAAGTGTTGGTTTCTCTGGATGGCAACGTGGACTTTCCTTCCGGGCAGGAGAAATGCCAACTTTCAAGACAAAAGAAGTCCTGCCCGTCCTGTAACCTTCTCCTACAGCAACATCCCACTCTGGAGACCTGACCTTGCTGCTGCTGCTGCTCTGAGCAGCAAAACTCCCTCTGGCAAGGCAGCACCACTGCACCAGGCACTGGAGAAAAGGTTTGCAAAGGTGGCTTGGACGGTTCAGTGTCCGTGCTCAGAAACGACGCCTCTGTCTGGAAATACTGCAGCCAGATTTCAGCCCCGCACGGAAGAGATTGCCATGGAAACATGCCCCTCACTGTACCCTCTAGACTCACCTCTCCAGCGTGGAAAAATCTTCAAACCCACAAACTTTTTATAGCCCTGTGAGGTGACCGGAGGCTTTCAACACAACTCTCAGGCAAGAAGGTTTTATGCGACAATTAAGGGAAACGAAACCTGAGTAACGACGACGTGCCTGCTTCCTTTCATTTCTTTAAACTGCTGTAAGAAAATAAAGGTAAGGATTTTCCAAGATGAATAGCAGATTAAGAGGATAGATGGCTTACCGTGGCTCCTCGAAATCATTAAATTACCACCCAGCAACGTGAATCCTCAATGCATAAACAGCACGGAGGAGTTTTCAAATGCCCGTCTTTGAGGATTACCTTACTGAAAAGCCAAAGGGCACCTGCACTCCTGTAGTAAAACAGCAGCATTAAATTACTAGCTGGATTTTAAAGCACGGATTAGTCTCCATGCAAAATTTAAAGCAACAGATCAACAACTTTCTCACAATTCGGAAAACGCATTGGTTAAAAAAAAATGCTATCAGCTTGTCACCTCGCTCTTATCACCCCTGTACAGGGCAATGAGAGATCCAAGCAACTCGCAGGAAGGAAACTGGGATCCCAGCAGCCATCCCCTCCCTGGGCACCTCCAGACACGAGGTGCTGTGGGGCAGGAGCCCACAGCATCCCCCATGCCTATTATGAAGCTCTCTCAGAGCCACCTAGCCAGTGACTTGGGGTGAGTTCTGCCCATTTTCTTCAAGTATCACTATACAAAATCAGGTGTAGATGCTGCAAAGACGAGAGCTGACTGTTAGGCAGACATCCTACAGGAAAACCTCTTGGTTTTTCGCAGCGGGTGGCATCAACTCGTCCCCCTGCTGACACCCGGGCTGAGAGCCCGGCCTCGCCACGCGGGCAGCGCACGGCCAGGCCGCTGCCACACGCGGGCTCCCGCACGCCTCCCCCCACGGCTGAGTCACTCGGATCGTACATCTGAAACCTCAGCCTCCCAGTTACTATAACAACTTAATGGATTTTCTTTTTGATGTTATTAATTGCGTTCAGTGTCAGCTGCTCGCACGGGCTGTCGGAGGAGGCACGGCGTGAGAGCTTCTGCTTTCAGGGGCCTTCACCTTCCTCACTCCAACGCTCAGGTGCACCCCCATAAATCTCCCTCCAGCGAGGTAAGGAGATGCTCCTATTCCCTCTGTACACAACTCAGGATGGAAGAAATGTTCCTTTTTTCCTGTGACCAAGTTAGCTGCCTGTGATGAATGCTGTAAGGCTGTACCCTCAGCTGTATTTCTGTGGTACATACAGCACAGGTGGAACCTGCGAAGTGGCATTTATATCGCATCCCAGAAGAAAAAACTGAGCACTTGGCAAGCAAAACTACCCAGCACAAGCAAAGCAGCGGTCAGAAGGTTTCATTAGGGCTACCTTTGAAGCCTCAGGGTACGGATGGGCAGGCCTCTGCTGCTGGAAGGGGCAGGGAACGCCTGAACCACGAGGCAAACCCCAGGTTCAGGAGCATCGCAGCAAACGCAGGGATTGAGGTTGTGGAAGACAGCCAGGTAGTCAACGAGTGGAGATCACAAATCACCTTATCCACATTGTTGGAAAAACATCTACTGCTTGCTTTAAAAAAGTCCTACTTCAAAGGGCCAGACCGTAAGCACGGGGACAACAGAGTCCAGCAGGGAACCCTGCACGGCTCGGGAATAAAGCAGCCGTGCTCCTCTCGCCGGTTAGGTTTATCCTTTGGAGCTGTGGAGAGCGGAGCTGCAGCTATCTGCAGAGCCACTGCCACACATCATTCAGGATAATTTTAACCCCACAGACATATGGAGAACACTCCTTTCACCCTCCTCTGCAGAAAAAGCAAAGAGGATCGGATCCTACAGACTTTCCACAGGGAAAAAGATCTTCTCTAGAATTCTAAAATTAAAAAAAAAAAAATCATGGAAACAATAATACGGATTAACTATATTTACAGTGTAAAGACATGCACAACATTTTAATCAAGCACCCAATGACAAATATGAGAACACACGGCAAGTAATGTTATGCTGCTTGCAATTATTTTTTTTTTTTTTATGTCAAACTGCTAATTTCTACGAATTTAATTACCCTGATTACAATGTACACTTCTTAGACACCTACGGGTACCCTTTTAAAACCTATCATTGTAACCATATTAAAAAAAATACTCAAGGAATATGTCTGAAGTAGAAAGCAGTGTGAAGCAGCTGTGCATGCACATGACTGCGTTTCACGGCATCAATCCTTCTGCAACTTGCTTGCTCCGAGACACGATATCAGTAACGAAAAATCAAATGAGTTTGGTTGCCTGAAAAGCATTCGGTTTCATGAAGAAAATCTGTTTTACAGAACCACAGAGAACTGGTACAAGTGTAGAAATAAAAGGATTGTGCTCCAGAGCAGTGTTGGGAATAATTACTAGCTGTGTTTAGCCTGAAGTCCTGGGGAGGGGACTGCCAAGTCTCCAAGAAGCAGCAGGCTGGCCTTAGGATGGTCCTAAAGCTGCCCTTTGCCAGATTTCCCAAATCCATGACTAATTTTCAGACTGGAAGATCCCTGCACTGCTCAGAGCACCGTAAGGTACTGAACAGAAGAAGCTCGAGGTGTAACAGCTCGTGGCACACCACTCTTTCCCCAACCAGGAGACGCCCAGACGCTGCAGAGTGGCTATTGCTGTATCAACCCAGCCTGTTTACCTGGAATCCACCTCTTTCAAAGAGCCTCAAAAAAGCAGAGGTGAAGTCCAGCCCACTCTGCAGGCAGACTTTACAAAGACGTGGCTGGAGCCAGCAGCACTGTGGTTTTAGAGGTTTCCATCTCGGTTCACCATTTCTATTCTGTTTCTGCACCGTAAGCCAGGAAAGGGAGCGCTGGTGCCTACGGACACACAGGTCTTTGAGCCATTAGGCAGCCACAAGACCTCCCAAATAAAGAAGCAATTAGGCATCTCCGCGGAGTAAAATGGAAAAAGTTACAGCAAGAACCACTCCAGGGATTGCACCGTGATGCAGCCCCATCAGACAGCGAATTGTGGGAAGGCAGAAGGGAGATTTCCTCGGGGTATGGCTGCAGGGGCTCTCTCTGAGGCATCCAGCACAGGAAAGGAGAGCCCTAAAAGAGGAGTGCAGCAGGAGACCCATCACAACTGCTACCTGCTGTGAAGGAGGAAAGGAGAATGTGTTTGTGCGGGTGAGGAGGGCCGTGGAGCTGATCCATTCCACGGAGAGTTGTCTGGAAGACGCCTTCTGCTTGTTCCTTGCTTCATAAATAAAGCAACGTAGCTCACAAAACGGCGCGGTGAATTCCAGCAATTCAATTCCTCCTGGTAACGAGGACAACCAGCAAACCCCACAGCACTAACAGCTCCCACCACAAAGGAGAAGCAATATTGAACTTAGCAAAATCTGCCAAAGATTTTTACTGATGGGCACAAAGTCAACAGGAGCGTGCTTAGGAGTAAGCTACCATTTTTTTTTATCACAAAGCTTATTATTTTTACATTAGTCTAAAGAAAAAATGTATCTTTTGCTTAGCTGGTGCTTCCCAACTTCCATTACGTGTAACTGAAGTGGGGAATTAATTTCCATTCCAGCCAGGCAACGCGGCACGAGTCCTGCATCAGAACACTACCAGACCTGTACCTGCACACACATAGACCAGTACTCGTACCAAATATTTCTTACACTTTTACTGAACGATTAAAAAACAAGGAAAGATGCTAAAGCAATGCATCTTTCCACCTCCTTCCAGTTAGCTATCTGCTTGTGTATTTATCTGTGACCTGATTATTTTTCCTTCTTAATAAACGTCTGTTTTCCTGTGAATTTGCCAATAGGATCCAGAAGTACACCAAGCAATAGGTAAACAAGTATTTCTTTTTATAGTTCTGCTCGATTTGATTCGAACACTGCTTCCTTCTTGCCTTTCTGAGAAAAGGCATTTAAAGTGTTCAATTTATATCCGAATTGATCCACCAGTGACCCACAGGCTGCCTGAAAAAAATTAATAGTCTTGCAGCTCCTCCAAAAATTACAGAAATGAATGAAAACTAATGAAAAACGTGAAAATGCACAGGGGCCCACTCACCTACGGGCAGGGGAAGCATTACTCAGACAGCAGGCATCACGTCAGATCTGTACCGGTACAGGCAGGGGATTTCAGGACACCAAAACATTATGCAGAGGCTGAAAGCAGATGTAAAGCCCGGGATGGAAAAAGAAGATCAGCGTTTTGTAGAAGTGCCAGGCTAATTATTCCGCATATTTCAAGTTAATGGCCTTCATCCAGAGGTCCGCAGGCTGCGTATGTGCCTAATTCATTAGCAAAGTGCAGCGGTGACAAAGATTTATAACAGGGATTTCTGAAGGGGTTTTAGTACGAAATTGAGACAGAGAAAATGAAACGGGCACATTCACTTCCAACCCTGTATGCCTGGGGAAAGGAAGTGGGGAAGGGAATCCTAAGAACTATCATGGCAGAATATTAATTATTATTATAGCAGTAGACCACTTGCCCAGGTTTTTTGACAATGGACCTCTTCTGGAGCTGTTTCAAGCAAGAATCCTTCTTCCAAACCTCGGGGTTAGCAGGCAGGATGCTGCTACACCTCATCCTCTCTTTGCATTGTTCTTCCCAACCAAAACTCTCTGGAGAGCATCTAGGGCTTTCAAGGATGGCAATGCTGGAACAAGTTTCCTGCTCTTCCTTGAGGATCCTAAAAGATAGACCCTAAATACCCAGAGAGGCTTCTTCTGCGAGAAGAGAAGCGCTTCTGGAATCAAACCTGACAAAATAACACTTCCCATCCTGGTTCTCGATGTTCTTTGCCTCCCATCCCAGAATAGCTAGCGTTGCTGTGAACCACAACGCCAGTAGCCATGCTCAGATGAGAAATGGGGAATCTTGTGCTCGTTCTGTGACAATTTTCCCAGCTGATGTCTCCAGTGACTGCAAATGCTACGTGCGGATGCCTTTTCCTCAAGTGGAAAGACCAAAATAGGTAACAGTGGGTTTAGATCTTGCACCACACACAGGCAGCGTGAGATTTATGATTAGTATTCCTGAGCACAGCGTGCATCAGGAGGATATGATTTTCTTTGAACAGAATCCCATCAAACAGAGCAGCTTCACCCTGAAGGTTTCCATATGTTTTATACTTATTTTCTTCTCAAGAGCTCTTGTGAGGTTGGATCATTTTCTGTTTCTTATTTGGGCTTGTGGTTTGAGAAATGGTTACTACAAGGGATTAATCATTTCAGATTCCCCTCTTCCCGAAGTTCCTGTTTTCACTATTTATAAGCACTCTCGAACGCGTCCCTGCTGCAAGGAGCTCCGTTCCCAATTTATCTTTCACATTTAACAAGTGCTCTGGCAACTTCAGAAGGTTCTTCTGGTACTCTCTATTGAAGAGGCACACAGCCTATTGCTTCCTCGAGCAATTACCGAGTTACAAAAGCATGAATGAAACAAAAATCAATTGCAAGAACTTACTTTTCAATCTGACTACAGTGCCGTTACATCAGCCGATGCTCTGAGACCATTTTTCACTGGGTGGCCACCAAGCAGGCAGAGAGCACTGAGCCCACATCAATCTGCATGACTCAGATATTGAACTTTGCTAAGCACCAAGATAACTAGAGCAGGTTCTCCCCATCAAGTGAGATTTCTCTCCTTTTTCTGAGCTTTTCAGGGTTTCCGTCCCCAAACAGATCCTGTATGCCAGTGAGAAAACTCTGCAGCTCCAGCAGCTCCCAGACCCCAGCATGCTGCAGCCAGCCTCGTTATCTGGGTTAGTTTCCAGAAGAAACGTTGCTTCTTCTGGCTGGCTGGCACCTGAGTTCACCTGGAACCCCAGGCAAAAACACAAATGAAAGCAGCACGGTTATTTATTCTAGCCAAGAAAAGGGTCAATTTCTTGTTTACAAGTTTACAAACACTGCTACAAAGGAAAAACACTTAAAAGAATAGCGAGGAGGAAATCCTGGCGCTGAGCTCTCACTCCTTTGCAGCTCCTTCACGCTATCTCTGTCTGCACAAACCACGTAACCACGCCAGCAGATCACTGCCAACAGGGCGTGTTGTGCTGTGGCTTTAGAGAAACGTTCAGCATCCCCTGACCTCCTAAATGTCATCTCTGAGAGGTGACTTACACAGTTACCCGATGGCATCAGCGGTCTTCAAGACCACATTGTTTGCCTGGAGTTGCTTTAGGTGGCCTCTCTCCTTCCCCTCTGCTCTTACCACTTCTTTACTGGCAGAACAGAGCCTCCACTCAGTACTTGTTTCACAACATACGCTTTGAAAGTCTCGTGCAAAATCATTCTTTCCTTGCAGGCACCACACCAACCAGCCCCGTCCTACTTGGTGCACGTTTTAAAAACATTTCTTACAAAAGGGCGTTAGTCCCTGCTGCCTGGTGACCTTTTTAGCCAGCCTTTTATTACCTCTCCCGCGTTAACCACAGTCATTCCACCCCTGCCGCCGCTCGCTAATGCTTGGTAGGCGCAAGGCATGCTTTTTGCCACAAATAGCCACTGTTCCCTGCAAAATCTGCTGCTTATAATCAGGTCAAAAGAAGGGTATTATCAGCTGTGCTGCAAATAATTAGAGAGCAAACGAGTACACGTCAACTGTTGAGCAGCCAAGTCAGGTCAGTTTAATGCTCTCAACAGGCAGCTATTTGCAACTGGAGTGTATTCCAGCAAATGATATTCGAAGTATTTCTCCAAAATGGCATCTAATAGTTTGTATCCTGGTGCTCCCATTGAAATGCAGCCTAGGCCTTCAACATAACGCAAAGCCACGGAGGAGGGTTTCTGTCCTCTTCTGCACATCATTAAGGAATTAAGGACGCCCCAAGAACCAAAAAGCTCGGCCACCTCAACTTCTGGCTGCGTTGCAAAGGATCCTGGCGGCCCCTGTTGCTCTGCTGTTGTCAGAAACCCACTTAACACATGAATTAATGTGCCATACACTGAAACACCGGGATTTCATCAAGTTACCTACGGCCCCGAGGAAAACAGAACTGCTGTAAGGTTTCTTGCAAAAATCACGGAGGCTCTCAACAATCTGAAATCAGAAGGTCCTCTGAGTTAACTTGTGTTTCGTGACAAAAAGAAACTTTAAAAGACTCGACCAAACAGCTGTGCTTATCAGCAGGCTTGACCACGATCTCATCAAGACTCCTCTTCCGAGGCATTTTCCCCTGCTGATACCAGTCCCTACAGAAAGAAATGATCCACCTGCCAACCCCTGACCCCAATTTTAGCCATACTACAAGTTGCTGTAGCACTTCTACAAGTTCTACACAGAAGGAAAAAAAAAACACCTCGACTCGTGCCAGATCTCACCTGTTTTCCAGTGGCTTTACATGCGGTGCTGTGCTGAACTCTCAGGTATTCTTCCCACCAAAATCTTCTGTAGCAGCACAGAAACCAAGTCCCAGTTCCAAACCTTCACGAGCATCCATTTACCTCACAGCCCATCCCAAGCCCACTTTCTGGTGGTGAGGCCACGTCCTCTTTGTTCTCTCTGCGGAGCCTGGCGATAAATTCACCGCCTGTGGTCCCGTTTCCTCAGTCCCAGCCCTACGGTCTGACTTTCTGACCCCAGCTTTGAGCCATGCCTTCCTGCGAGCACGTTGGAGCTCGCAGAAGCAGCACAGGATGCATCAGCCCACAAAATCACCAGCGCCACAACCCCGTGACTCACCCGTGCACCAAAAACCAACCGGGGAGTCAACGGCGCCGACATTTGAGTTAGCCACGGGGGCTCTGTTGGATCTGGGAGGGAAAAACAAGCAGACAAAACAACAGCAACCACCACGCATAGAAAGGAGAGGGGGAAAAAGACAGCTGCGTGCGACTTTGCTGGATCTTCCTCCCCTGAGTTAATATTAAGACAAAGTGCATCGTTGGTGCACAAGCGTGAGAGAACGCCCGGCTCGGAGCGCACACGTGCGCTGACAGAATTACACTTTTTAAGCATCTGAAGAGCCACGGCTCTAATCCATCGTGATCCACTAATCTATTTCCCATCTCTGACAGCAGCGCCAGATGCTGCAACAGGAAGCGCAAGAAATTCCACTGCAGGCAGGCACTGAATAAGCTGCTCTCCTCGAAGTTTCCTCCCGGCCTTAATTCTCAGAGACTGGCTTCAGCTACACAGGCCAGACGTTTACATCTTTTGTAACGCTCCAAAATCATCTCTAGTATTTGCATATTTCTGGACTCTTCTGTGATTTACAGAAATTATTTTGGATCTGGCCAAGTCCCGTGCTTCCAGAACGCTCAGGCAAATAGTCCTTCAATCTAATTCCACATCTCATAAAATAATTAACAGGCTTGAATCTTTCCCATCCCACCGCATGCCCACTTTTTCTTGTATATTACCAGGAGAAAGGTTCTGAACCATTCTCTATACCATCCTCCTACTCTGTTAACCCCAACAAGGGATTTACTCCTAAATATCTTGAGATGTGATGGCACCAAGGGCTTGCAGGCGAACAGAACCGGTGGGACTGCACAGCCACAGAACAGCTCCAAGAGAAACGAGAAGCAGGCCTTTCATGCATATTTTTAGCCAGCAGAGTGATACTATCAATTTAATCCCTTTTTTCTTTTTTTTTTTTTTTTAAACAAGCTTTTAGAGCTGGAAAATATTTTCATAATTAAGGAGCTCAGTTAAAATATGTTACCTAAACCAGCTACACAACCATTCCTCTGCACTGCCTGGAACCAAAACATTACAGCAGCAAGAATCTGAAAGTGAAGCTGACAAATTATTTTAATTCTCTAAACTGGGAGAAATGCAGAAAGAAAAAAAAAAAAACGAGCATGAGTAATAACATCAGATTAATATCCTTTTGCCTTAGAAGCAATATTTAATACATGCAGACACACATTTGTTTGCAATAGCCTCCCAGTTCAGGGGAGTTCTTTCATGTCGTCAGTTCCATGCCTTTCCAATAGTTTTTTTCCCCATCTGCTGAGGCTATATTTATCCCGCTGTCATAATTATACAGTTTCATTTACTGATGTAGCCAGTGTGAAGACCTGCATGCTTTATCTCCTGCACTACAGACACTTCACTTAGACAAATAAAGGTGTCTCTCCACACCATTTTGTCACTCTTTCCCTCGGTGCACAAGAACTACCACGCCTGTGCTGTAAATTTCCCTTAAGCCTGACACCACGAGCCCATTACACACCGCACAAGCGGTGCCAGCAGTGCAATAAACCCCGCTCGTGCTGTGCGAGCACGGCAAGTTTCGCATTACCCAACAGAAGTTGAAGAAAGTTCTGAGAGCGCTCCTTTCTGCATGCTGGCTGCTAACTGCCTGCTCTGTAAAGGAGCACAAAATTAGGGAAGTGGCATTAAAAGGGGCCACGGCAATGCTGAGGGCACTTCCAAGCAGCACAGCTGCCAAGCACATTTTCTCCACAACGCCCAGAACCAGATGCACTGCAGAGCACGGCAGCTAGACTTGATTTCTTCCTGCTAATAACTGTACAGGAATAATAAATATACACTGTCCTATTACAAAGAACCCAGAGGAGCCGTAGCGATAGCTTGTGCTGTGTGGGTAACTCCGAGGCAGCTTTGTGTGGGTAAAACGAGTCATCCCAACTGGCCAAGTTACCAAAAATTGCCGGTTTAGGAAGGATTTGATGATTCCACCCGGGTTACCCATCTTAAATATGGAAGGTAGTTGATTGTAACGACTTTTAAATAAGACTACTGTTCACAGAGACGATTAGTCAGCTTATCTGTTATAAGCTTCCTGACAGATACGTAAGGCTCTTCAGTAAGGATTTGAATACTGAAGGAGAGGCCCACGTGCGAGTTCCAAGTTTTTGGGAAGCACCAAGGTGGCTGGGGAGGAACAGGAAGGGCTGGGGCACAAAGCTGCCAGTGCTGGGCAAGAGGAGGAGCTGGCACAAAGGAAAAGTTAGCACCTAAAAGAGAACGGGATGTATTTGCAGCACCCTATTTACTACCAGAAAGTGAGAAAAGGGTCCAGAACAGCACGGGACCAGGATTTGGTCCACTTCCTACATCCGTGACACTGCAGTCCTAGCCTGAACCTTGCACCTGGGTGCAAGTTCAACCTCAGCATGTTTTTGGAAGCAGCAGCCAAGCGAGGCTGAATCTTGTATTTCAGTTCAGGCTCAAATTTAAACATTACATTAAAATGGTTTGCCAGATTTCCAAGATGTCCAAGGACGGGAATAAAACAAGGTACAGCTGTAGCCTGGCGTACCTGAGCAGGCAGGTGGCAACACACTGAGGCAGATCAGATGACATGAGAAACAGACAGGCAATTACCATGAATAATCTGCTATATGCAGCCAGTATACTTAATAGCGTACGAGGAAAGCCCTCTTTGCACTAAAGAGCTTAGGTCTGGATGAGTTATAAATCAGAGATTTGTTTACAATCCGGCCACCACCTCTGCAGCTGATGGCGAGGGACGCAGCAAACAAGGCCCTCGCTCAAAGCCGTGGAAGAACTTCTCTGGGTCGCTGGATTTAAAACCTGCAAATGCAATTATTCGGCTTATTCACCGTCGCTTCCTCTGGACATCTGAGTTTCAGAGAGGAAAAAAGACCAGCCACAGTACGCATTGTGCTGCTCAGAGAAGACAGAAATCTACCAGGACTTCTCTCCTCAGCACCGGTGGCCGCTGGGGATACCCTGGTAAGGAGCTGGAGCCTCTCGGGGCCCATTTCCAACCCTCACCCTCGGGCAGGAGCAGAAAGGGCACTGCTGGGGCTGCGGGGCCCTGCCCTGGGCAAGCACCAAACTTCCCAAACCTCTGGGCACCGAACTGCGGGACGGAGAGAACCAGGCACCCAAATCCACTCCAACCAGCCGCCAGCCAACGCGGTGCGTGGCAGCGAAGCCTGGAAGAGAAAACGCTGTGGAGAAATCAACGTGGGGAGCCCTGAGCTGTAAAAAGGGGCCGTGGGGTCCCTCCACACCCAGCCCCGCTCCCCGGCCTCGGGGGCACGAGGGCGGCGTGAGGCGCTCAGCCCCGGCACCCCGTTTTTTCCCTCCGCAGCTCCCGCAAGGAAGCGATTCCAGCAGCAGGCTGGCCACGAAAACATGAAATAAAACACGTTTTCCCCCTCCTTAAATAAATAATTAATTAATATATATATAAATATAGACTACCAGTTCCCAACGCCGGGCGACTCCACGCCACCAAACTTACCCAAAGCACCCCCACCGACCCACCAGCGACTACGGCCGCCGGAGGGCAGCCCCCAAGGTGCCCCCAGCCCCCGTCCCCACCACCCCACGGTCTCCCCCGATCCCCCTCGGTCCCCCCCCGGTCCCGGGGGTCCCCATCCCCGAGCCCCCCATCCCCGGGGGCCGCTCACCTCCACCGGCGTCGTGGCCGCGGGGCTGAGCCCGGCTCGCCGCGGGGCTGGGCTCGCCCTCAGCCCACCGCGGCTCCTCCGGGGCTCCGCGGCTCCTCAGCGCCGGTAACGGCAGCGGAGGCTGCTTACCGGAGCCAGCTCCGCTCCGTTTTCCCCTCCGTTCCCCCTCTCTCCCCGCCGGCAGGCAGCGGCTCCTTCCCCCGCGGCCGCGGGGCGGGCTCGCCTCAGCCCCGGCAGGCGGCGGGAGGGGCGAGCGCCGCCCGTGAGGAGCGGGGCCGGGGAGGCGCTGCCGGCCCCCGGGCAGCTCCGGAGCCCTCACGCCGAGGCCGGGGCTCTCCTCTCCTCTCCTCCTCCTCGGTGGTACCGGAGGGGTGCTGCAAGGCCTGCTGCTGCCTTCCCCGGAGCTCGGTGGCCGGCCCGAGGCGATGCGGGAGCTGTGTCCCTCATGGGGGGGCTGCCCCGCAGCACGGAGAGCTCTGAGGGGGGATGTTAGGAGTCGCTGGGAGCTCTTTGGCTCTGCGAGGTGCTTATCAAAGGCCGGGCGATCTCCTGATGTGGCTGATTTAGGGTTTAAAAGAGTGATTTGCTTCCCCCCGCAGTTGGGGAGCAACGTTGAAAAGGCTTGAAAGGAGCAGCTCCTTTCAAGGAGCCCCAAAACGCCAGAATCCAAAAATAAAATGTAGCCATTGTAAGCCCCTGTGGATTGCAAGTTAAATTCACTACTTGTGGATGACACGGAGCCTTGATTTCAGTGATTAATGACTACAGTGTCTGCAGGCTGAACAGAAAGCCGCTGTGTTGTGGTTCTTGCTGAAGTGCTATCCCCCTAGCTGAGCATCCCAGAGATTCAGTGCAGACCAGACCAGATCTCAATAAACCAGGCTTTATGCGATGCAGGGGAAGAAAACAATGTTGAATGAAAGTTTTGTACCACACTCATAAAGGGAAGAAAAAAAAAATTCCCCTATAGCAATTTAGTTATGCTGTGGTAAAATGAAAAGTTAGCAACTGCTTTCTGGATTTCCACAAAACACATTTAGGAAGCTTTTTAGCATGCACAGTATATATTACTAATGACCAGTAAAAGTTCCATTTTTAACTTTTTTCCATTCTTGAATAAGGTGAAATTTATTTCTGTACGTTTAATGTAAAAGATTGTAAGGCTGCTAATAGTTATAACTCAAACGATGACTTGTATGTACTGTATTCCTTCCATTGCCTCACATCACAAACAAGGGTGAAGAAGAAAGGTAACCTCCAAGAATACACGATGCTGTAATGCCAGATATTTTACAGCAACTGAAAAACATTCCTGTGAAATCGTTTTGCACCTTTAACACTTATCATCTCATCCTTTTCTTTGCCAATAAAATACCGCTCCTGACATTTCCTAGCCTATCAAGCCTGCAGTCTCAAAAAAAGAAAGATTTGCACCACTTCATCTTGGAGAGCTCTTCGTAATGTACTTTCTTGGTTGGAAGTGGAACCCAGGATGCTTACGTTCATTTGTATGAGCTGCATTTTGTTCTCACGTAAAAGCAGGATATCAGAGGTAGGGGCAAGAGGGACTCAACTGAGTTTCTGCAGAAACAGGAGCTGTCACCTTACAGAGTAGCCACCTGGACATTTCTCTCTGTGACCACCTCCAGTTCCTGCAGAGCAACACCACTTCGTGCCGTACTGCTTTAATAAGCAGCTCTCGGGGGGATAATTCACCCCAGTGCAAAGCCACGGTGGCCAAAGTAGCCTGTGTAGCACTGTGTGCAGGAGCTGTGAGCCTCTGCAGGTCTGATCTAACCTTCTGCACTTCATAGGCCACCACCATTTCCCCCTGCTCAGCACTGTGTGTCTGAGAAAAGCATATTTCCCACAGCCACCCAGTCTGAGTCAGGAGACAGGACACCAGAGAAGTCACCACCTGGTAGCCTGTTCCTCTGGTTGCTCGCTGACAACAAGCAAATATGTACGTAAGGCTCCGATGTGAGCTTGTCTGACTTCGGCTTTCAAGCAGTGTTTCTTATTGTGCCCTTCCCTGCTGAACAAAAACTCTAACAGTATTTAACATGGTAATCAAACCACAGCTTAATCCTCTTTCTGGTAAAATAAACAGATCAAGCTCTTCAAATTCCTTATACATGGCATGTTCTCCAGTCTTCAAACATATATTTTGCTTTTTTTTTTTTTTTTTTTTCCTAGGCCTGTCAAAACCTGTAAATACATTTTACAATATTTGGGCTGCAAAACTATTTCTAGTATTCTGATAACAGTCTTATCAGTTCCATAAATTACATTGCCACTCTCACTCCCTGCTTCCTATTTGCACAGCTAAGGATGACATTAGCCCTTCTTTTGGCATTTGAAATAAAATTTTTAGCTTCACACAGGAGCACTGAGTAGAAGCAAGGTGATTTTTTTTTTCCTCTGTATGCTGCCTTGTTCAGAGAATCACACATAAAAATTCTGATGAAAGTTATGGAGTGTGAGGGTATAAATGTGAAAATCTACAGTGAGGTTGAGGTCAGAAACCCTTCCATATATTCTGTATTTAATCTCCATGTTCTAGGTTCAGGTGATTCCCACATTTCCTTCCTTGCAAAATACATCTCAACCTTGAGAGTTTCATATAGTTTGCACTCGAAGAAAACTAATAATTCTTGAAATAACTGTAGCTTTGGCTAGTGAATTCAGTGCCTATCACTTCTGGTAAGGAGTTAAGTCCTTGATCGTTGGGTTTGGAACATTTAGGAACATCACCTCCAAGTTCTGCTTAACTAAATGAGCACTGACTGTACATATCACAACAGGACAAATATAATGGCTCTAATCCTAAAAGAAAACCTTGTCTTCTTGACTACAAGTCCAAGAAAATGAGAACCTTGCTCTTAGCCCCCCGCAGCCTCCAGGCAGCGTGCAGTACCTTTTAGCTCCCTGGCAACAAGACCATCCACCAGTTGCTGTTTTGGGAACTCCGACTGAGCTCTGAGGCCTCCCAGCGGATGGCAGAGCTTCCCCTGGTGGAGGAGGACCTGGCCATCACTGCCATGGTCCTCCTCTCTTCACAGATCTCCTGCCTTCTGACATCCTATCGGAAACAAACGCTGATAGCAAAGGCTGATACTGGGAGGATGAAATTAAGAAATTTCTTAGAGCTCATGCTGTGATCATATCGCAGGCTGTGTTATTCTTATCTTCCTCTCCCGAGTCTGCCAAGCCTACTTCAAGGAGTCGTCCATGGCATTAAGATATTCCACCGACCCTGAGAGCTCATAATCTGCACTGCAGCTGAATGCTGAAAGCTGTGAGCTTTACTGGTCCTATACTGCTGCATTACTCACCAAATACCACTCCTGAACACAAATATTTCATTATCGAGAAGCTCTAAACATCCTAAAAGGCTCAAGGCTCACATATTGTGACTCAAGTCACAAGACTGATACCCTGCCAGCCAAGAGAAAGGATTGTGTGTGACTTACACAGACTAATACTACATGATCAGTGCTTTGGCCATGCTCTGCAGACTTGTCTCAAACCTTCAGACACACACAGTGGCAGGCAAATCCTGAATCTTTATCCCTCCTGGGGGCACACCAGGTTATCCAGGTGGTGTTCACAGCCAGGCCCCCCCGTTCCTGTATGAGCCCACGGGGAAGCTGCCCAGAGGCCTCCTACAAGTGCCTCTCCCTGAGGTAACGCTCAGAGCCCAGCACAAATTTAGGCCAAGGCATACAGACGAAACAGTTTTAATGGCAGCAATGAACTGATTTCTTCCTCAGGAGGTAGGAGGGAGGCATCTGTTCTCATTCTCCCTCAAGTCGCTTCACGGTAAAGCTTTAGGCCCTGGGATCCCACTGCCTTCCACACAGGAATTGGCAGGGAAATTACTCAGAGGCTTCGAATGCTGTCTGGAGGGGAACATCTATGTCCCAGTAATGGGCCTTGTTCCTCCACCGTGTTCCTCTCACCCTGCCGGTCAGCGGCCTGCCGTCTGCTGACAAACCCCAGGTGCCAGCCATGTGGAGGCCACGCGCAAGCGGTCGGCTCAGGCAGCAGTGTGAGCAATTTTGGATGTGTTGTTGACACGGAGCTCTCGTTTACCGGGGTCTGAGTAATGTTTTTCATCGTCAGCCCCATTCTGGTGTGTGATGACCTGACTGATATTAGGCATGTCTTCATCACCTCTCACGCTGCAGCCTTGATGTGAGTGGAAAGGGAGCTCGCAGCACTGCCAAACGCCACCTCAGCACCACCAATAATCACCCTAAGCTCTAATTGCCCATAAAACCAAGTGCAGTGCTCTCACCTTGCTATCACTCCATGCTCCGAGCTCACCGTAGCCAGAAGGTGACCCAGCAGGATGAAGGGCACCACTGACACCATCGTGGCTGGCAGCCGGAGGAGGGATGCTACGGCTCTGTGGTCAGCAGGTAGAGCTGTCACAGGACCAAATCCCAGGATATGCACTGAAACAAGGCGTAAGTGCCATTAAATATCACCACTTACTGCTTCATGAGAAGTGTACATCTCTTAAGCTTTGCTTTCTCTACAACAACAACAACAAAATAGGGCAATGTATATGCAAAAGAGGATGGGAAATATCCCACCTACCAAAATAGGCCACGCTGTTGCATCCATATTTTTTTTTTTTCCTCTGAAGAGACTAAGAGAGATAAAAAATAAGCTGGCAGATGCTAGTCATTTTGCTTAATGCACTCAGATACCTTGGCGATAAATGTGGTGGGAGAGCTTGTATAGAATAGAATAAATGGCTTCAGCGAGGTATTGTCAAAACAGTAAAAAGAAGATATGTTTCCTATTAAAATAGAGAGGGAGTAAAAGCAAATGTGTTTTTGAATGAGGACGGCTGGTATTAGCAATGCTAAAAATAAGGGGAACACAGCCCTTACTTCACTGCCAAAAAGAAAAAGGAAAATTTTCCTGTCTCTAAGGTGAAATTACTTCCCTCCCCCAGCCGTGCTGTGCTGCTTGGTTAGCTGGCGTCGCACCACGAAGGACACCGCTGGCAGAAAGGTTTCTCAGTTCCCGTGGCTCCTGTGCCCTCCACCATCCCAGAACTGCCACTGAGGAGGTGCTTCCCATCCTTTTCCTTTGCAAGACTTTCTGTGATTCCTCCAGAGTTCCTCTTCTCACCAAAAAGATGACCAGGAGATGTCTTGCTACTGCCAGCACCACGTGGAGAAGGCGCCCAGTGCCTCACCCTCTGCTGCAACCAACGTGGCCTTGTCATCTCCTCTCTCCCCTAAAGGCCTTGGTACCAGCAGGGGAAATAAGGTGAGAAGTGATGGGAGGCTGCAGACAGGTGGGAGATTTATAGGGCAGCATGGAAATAGGGTGAGGAAACAAATGCACTGAACTCAATAAGAGACCGGTGAATTAATTCGTTGGGCACAATTAATGAGCGTTTGTGCTCCCATCTCTGCCCTTCCACTGCAGCTGAAATAGCTGAGGAAGCTCTCACATATCAAACACAGGGGAATAGGATGGGCTGCAATGGCTGCTGTGATCCTGAGATGAGGCAGTGAAACCTACCCTCCACGTTTAATACCGGCAGAGTTGCTGCTTTTGCTTCCAAGAGCTGAGAGAAGACAGGCTGAGCCTGATTCCCGATTCCCAGGGCAGGCAGGTCTAAATTCAGGCAGCCCCACCACCCGGCACACCACCTGCTGTAGGAACAGATCACCTAGGTTTTCTTATGAAAAACAGCAGCAGCTTACTAAACCTCTGAAGCTCATTTTATTAATTTAAAAGTCTTCTAACATGCATTGCAGCTCCTAAACAGAGCCTGGTTTCTCTGCAGCCCTCAAGCAAAGCTGAGGTCAGGGTGCAGCCACGAGAAGCCCTCATTTATCAGGCAGCATTGCTGCATGTGTAGCTCCCAGCACTCAGGATGCTAGGTAGGGACATTGGCCAGGGGTGGCACAAAAGGTTTTGTCCTAATCTAAGGCCAGCGAGGGTAATTCCACTGGTGACCTCTCCTTCTGAAGGAAATCTGACTCTAAAATTTGGTTCTCACTGCCAATGTAATGTTACAGCCTCTATAGACCAGGCTCTACAAGGGAGGTTGGGCACCGGGGGAATTCATAGCCTTGGGGCATCATAGACATTAGCTGGGAAGAGCTGGATGCTGTGTAAATCACACATAACGAAGCAGAAAAAGACACCAGCAGGAAGGTGGATGATTTTATGCCTTGTTGCCTTTATGCCCCAGAAATGCTGGATGTTCCCATTCATTCACATCAAGGTTCAGCAGCTGCTTTCGTGATAGGACCAAAAGGCACCACTGCCCCCGAAGGATCGGCATTGATTTCACCAGGGAGGACAGGACGAGACTGTTTCCTTCAGGCAGAGTATTTAGCAAGGAAATAGAAAGGATGCCATTTATCCAGCGCTCTGCAGCTTTTCCGCAGCCTTCCTTGTTTACACTGCTGCGTACGAGCACTTCGAGCACTTCGCTCCTCTTCCTCCCCCTCAGCCTCCCAGTGTTCGCTGGCAGGGCTGGCAGGCACCGAGAGCTGATTCATTCAGCCCAGCCCTACAGAAAACCTAAATCCCTGAGAGGGTCAAAGTGAAAAGTGCTGGGCGATGGTCGGGGTGACAGCCGGCAGCAGGAACCTGCTGCTGGACATTAATCCTCCGGGCGAGGGCTCCCTGGCTGGCAGCCCAAACCCAGCCCAGTTTGTGAAACTGGGGGAGGGCGGGCTGCTCTGTTGGGTAGATGTGGAGGAATTCTGTGAAAAAAAATAGCCACCAACAGTATTTTTCAGCTCGTCTTGCATAAGAGACGAGGCTGGAAGGCCCCTGTATTTTACAGAGGAACCAGCTAAAGATCCCTCTAATAAACTGATCTGATCACAAGCAGTACAAGAAATAAAGCCCTGATATTAAAGCTAGCATTCTTCTTCCATTGGAAAATGGTTGATTTTGCAAAGTGTCTGTATTCCAGCCACTTAATGTAAGTAAACCATATTTTACATGGAAGAGGAGAACAGATTTACTTTGAAACTGATATCAGAGGGCCAACCCTACTATAAAACACAGACTAAGATCTTTTATCCTTAGCAGATACCTGTTACAACCACAAATTTCGATAAAACTCCACCCCAGTCGTTCAGTGGGCCGTGCTTTCCCCACACCAACTGATGCAGTCCCAAAGGACACTCCTTGCACAACCCATTTTCCACTGCACAGCACGGTTTTGCCAGCTGCACCGTTCCCTTGCCCAGCTCTCAAAACCCCGGCGGGCACGCTGCGAGGAGCCTGCTCTCCCTGCCCTGCTGCGAGCAGGGAGCTCCCAGGGGCCCCTCCAGCCTCGGTTATTTTACGATTCTGTTCACGCAGTATTTTTTCTGGCACGGTGTTTGCAAAATCACCCACCCAAACTGGGTATGTATTCATCCAGATCATCTGTTCTGCGTGCCGTTTCCTGACGGCTGCCTAGGAGAAAGCACTTTGAGGGATCTCAAGTAAATAAATAAATAAATTGGCTATCACATTTTGTCAGATTTAGGCCTGATCTGTTCCACTGAGGCCCCTATCGCCTTTGCCATTCCTCCAGGCACATTCCCAAGCCTCCATCCCGAGGTCAGCCGTGCTCGGGTGGGACCAGCAGGGCGATGGGGCTGCAGAGAAGGCTCAGGCAGGGGCCGTAAAGACCTGAGACTGCCCTCAGCACCCTGCCAGGTTGTCTCACTGCCCTGCAATGTAATTCGTGGTCTTGGATCATTTATTGCGTGGACTTATTGCCAGGAAAGGATTTACACCTTCCCTCGCCTTGCAGAGCTCTTTCTTTGCTCCCGATGACAGCAGCCACATCACCGTCTCTCTATCCGCTGCACGAGGCACGTCCAGCAATATCAGCCCATCTCTCACACTGCCACGGGTACTGAAACCAACACCTCTTCTGCAGGCTTTGGCTTCCTTTTCCAGGTCTTGCTCTGCAAGCGTGAGCCTAGAGTGATGTCTGTGACCGGGCCGGCGATGCCTTTCATCACAGAAGTCCATGAGGTGTCCAGAGGAGAGGTCCCCACCATGTCACACCTCCAGCTCTCATTGTGTTTTCATCAGCCCTGAGGAACGGGTGGCTCCAAGTTGCCCGTTAAGGGCCACAATTCGATTTGTAGCAAATTTTGCAGTGTTTTTCCTGAAAGAGATAAATCCAGCAGCAGGATGCACGCGGCCCTTTGTGCCGGCTGCCACCGCTCTCGTGCTGCTGAGCCCTCTCTCCAGTTGCTCATCTTGGCTGCTGACATATTGATGCTCTCCCTAGGAATTGTTTTTTCCTCTTCTGGGCCTTTAAATGCCATAAACAGGGCCCGAGCCAGTCGCAGGAGTTTGCTGTTACCTGCCCTGTACCTGCTCTGCCAGGGACCCCGTGCAGGAGCAGGCAGACACACAACCTGCAGCTTCAATCTGATAACGCCCAGCAAAGTGATTTTCCTGCCTGTCAGGAGGGTTACAAAGATAAGGTCTTATCTGGCTTTCTCGTCTGCATCTCGATTTTTTTACTGCTAAGATTTAGAAAAGCACCTCCAAAAAGTGTGCCTAATTCAGGCAGGGTACAGCTGCACTCACAGCAACAGTTTTGCAAAATAATTTACTAGACAGGTAACTAACTTCAGCTCTCTAAAAATAAGCCCATGCACTACCCATTTAGACTTTAGACCCCAATCCCGTGATTTTATTTTTTGATATTTTTTTTTGGAGTGACAAAAGATCCCCCACTGAAGCAAGAAAAGTCCCTCCATCCTTCATGCACTGCACTACAAAGAAAAAAAAAAAAAAAAAAGAGCAAATTAAAAAAGAAAACCAAAACCTTCTCTGATTTAGCCTGACGATAACTGATCCAACACAAACGAGGTAGACGAAAACAAGACCAAATAAACATCAGCTCTCAGAGCAAGGAGCACAAACCCTACCCCTGGCAGCTCAGCAGCAGGTAGGGGCTGCCGTGCCGGCCGAGGCCGTGAGCTGGGTGGCGCGTGTTGCGCTCAGCGCTGAGGGTTTGTTTTGCTCCCGCACGTGACGGCAGCAGCAGTGTTTGCTCTCTGAAGCCCCCTGCGCTTTCCCTTGGATTCAGCAGTCGCCGAGAGGAGCGCCGAGCACGCGGGCAGCTGGCTGGTGTCTGCCGGGGATGGCACCAGCAGGGTGGAGGCTTCAGTGATGGATGCGTGGGGTGCGTGGGCAGCTGGGAAAGTGCGGGGCAGGAATCTGTTCTTCCCAATGCTGTCAGCACCGTCGCCGAAGCAGAATTTCTCCTCCCTTTGCTCGTTACAGCTAGGCAAGCTTTTAAGAGCTCGTTTCTCGCTAGCAGTGGGCTCTTCCCATTTGTCTCAGCCCCTGACCCCAGCCTGGCTGTGTTTCTGGGCCCCATCACTGCTTAATGGCTCTGGACAGCACTGCGAGGGGGCCACAAAGCAGCGCTCACCTTGAAATAGAGCTTCAGATGTGCTGAATTTAGATCTCTGCAAACGCTCGTGCAGTTTTACCCTTGCTAATGCAACAACGTAGGAGTGGCTGCTGCAGCTAGATAGCTCCATGCGGTTTAGAGAGCAATCTATTGAAACCCCAGACAGGAAATTGGATGTTAGTCATCGCGGAGAGATAAGGACAGGGCTCCTAATTCACCATCTCTTTTCATATCTAACTGATCAGAAAAAAAGTGCAAAAGGGACCCATGTTTATGAGACGAGCAGCAAATAAAATGTGGCATACATGTTCAGGGTGCATTCCAAAATCCTGTGAAGTGAAAACAAAAACAAACTCAGCACACATCCCTCAGATACAGCCGTAGGAAACGATATCTCTGCAGCCATAAATCTGTACCTGGGACCTTTTGCTTTGGGAAAGGGGTTTTCATCACCGTGTGGCTGGGGGCAGAGGGGTGGCAAGCTGTTCCGGCAAAACAGCCTCAGGTCTCTGCACCTCGCTCCTGACATTAGCTGGGCTGAAAACTAAATAATTATTTCATTGCCAGGCTCTTCTGGCCCAGATCTTCAATCATCATTTGAAGCTTGAAGTAAGTCACGGCGTGTGTCTTTCCACCACAAGCCCCAGCCCGTGCCGTGTCTCCTGCCCACCTATGCGTGCGGCTCCCAGCACTGCCTTGCCAGCTCTGATTTGGGAGAACTAACAGCGAGTCTGTTCCTTGGCTCCCCCATCACATCCATTCTTCTTCACAAAGCGACGTCGCTGACAAGCCGCTGGTTTCAATATTGAAATGAGTTTCTCTGCTGAGAGGCAGCTGTGTAAAAGCAGCACCAGAAAGTTTTGTGTTTGGTATCTGCCCTTAATGCTCTGCTTGGGTCTAAAGACATCAATGGATGTTTAAAAAAAACATTTTTCAAGTGAAATGAGCTCAGTTTGCATTCGGAAATGACCCGTCCGTGACTGTGCAAAGAAGCACCGTGCATTGCAGGTGGTGAAAGGCCAGACAGGGCGCTCTGTTTATGGCTGCAGTACAAGCAGGGGTGTGCGCTGCTGGCACCTCGACCACAGGCAGCCTCAGCACAGCACAGAGACCTCGCTGGCCGGGCTTCTCATCAGCATTAAGAGCCCCCCAGGATCTCCCTTCCTCTGCCTCCCTCCACCGTTTGCTTTTCCATTCATTCCCTAGCAGCGGGGCACCGCATTCTTTCATAAGCCATCGAGGCTGATTTTCAGATTTCCTAGTGAGAGTTTCTCAGTGCCTCTCCCTGCTTTGCTGATGACAGCTCTTGCATAAGAAGCTCCTGATGGGTCGTAATTAATTAGAGTCTCACACAGACAATTCCTTTTTTTTTTTTTTTTTTTATTTAGGATAATTACTGAACAGAATGATACCTGCCAAAACCAAGCAGGCACCGGGTCAAGCAGGGAACTCGGTGCTTTATCACATCAGGGCCTTCAGATTTCATTCCAGCCTGGACAAAATTACCTGTTGCTTTCCCAGCAGAAGGAAGGACGGAGGAATGGGACACGCAGTAGAAATCTGCATTTTCTTTAGGTGTTGTGCAGTAGGAATCGGGAAGTGGAATATCCTCAGCAAAAGCACAGTCTGGGTAACTATTTGCAGCACATACTGTTCAGCTCTGTATTTTTAAAGCTAAGACCCGCAGGAAGGTTTCTCTGAAGCTTTGGGGAGCCCGGGGAATGCCTCCTGTGCCTGCGAGGGGCAGGGAGGGCTCTCTCAGCACCCCTGCTCTGTGCCGGCCTGCGCTGCTCCTGGGCCCAGGCTCCCCTTTCCTCCTCAGAGAACTGCTCAGAATCAATAAGGGAACACTTCTATAACCAGCAGCCGTGATTCACCACCAGATAATGCTCTTAGATGACAGGTTCCTCCAGGGCAGGGATATTTTGTTCGCTCTCAGCCTCTCGGGCCCTCCACCATGGCCTCCCCGCACCGAGGCCTAGCGGAGCACTGCTGGGGTGCTGGGGGCAGCTGGGGCCTGGCCGGGTGCTCCGGTCCTCCCCCAGCACCTCACTGCTTTCTTTGTACAGATAAACGCATAAAATGCTCTGACCTGTCTCCTCCTGCCCCATCTCCCCAGCCCCATCCATCTGCCCAGGTTAGAGCAGGGCCATCAGGCAGAGCCCCGCGCTGGCAGAGCCCAGCAGCAGCGGATGCAGAGGGAGGGATTTGGTCCTTTCACCCAACTCCAGGTGACAAATGACTGAGGATGGGAGCAGCCAAGAGCACAGGGAATGCTCCAGCTCCCTCACCAAAGATTCGTGTTCAGGATGAAGCCACCCCCAGCCAGGAGTGGGCCTTGTCCCTGCCCAGGACCAGCTGCAGGCTGGTGGCACCTCCATCTGGGAGCCTCCTGACAAAATCATCCCGTACCATACAGCAGCTCTGTCATCTCCAAGGTCCGGTCATGGCAAACTGCAAAAAAAGAAACTCTGAAGATTTTCCCCTTTTAAATAACAGCTCGGAGACCAGGCTCACCCATGGGAGCCCACCGGCAGGAGCATTACCGCCCCTCGCACACAAAGCCTCTGGAAACTCAGACAGACAAACTCAGAGTTAACATCTACAACAAACATTTTATTCACAAAAATAATTACAAAATTCTTCTGACGCTGTTGGAAGGTGGTGTTTCGAGTTATATTCTCACCAGTGGGAAATGATTACTGCAAATGTTCCAGAAGTGAACGCCACATTTGGAAAATAAATTAGTTCCCAGTTTATGCAAGAAGAAAAGCAAAACGCAGAACCCATTTTATTGCAGACTTTCAAATCCAAGGCTGATTAGACAGGTCAATGACTCAAAGACAGACCAACAAATGTACAAAATGGGGAAAACAATTTCTTGCTGCTTCACACATCAGTCGCGCTAAAAAAAAAAACGGGCAGTTAACTTTAGCTGCAAATGACCTGTAAAAGAAATAGCAAAACATTAATTTTCTTAGATAAATGAGCTAGACTCTTGAATGCTCTTCAAAATTAATTTGCAGGAGGTTAATATTAGGGCTTAATATGTACTTCTGAAGCTGCACATGGATCCTCCTAATTGCTTTTCCTGTTTAAACCGAAAAGGCCTTTCCTTGCCACAGAGCCATGGCAAAAAAATGTCAAAGAAAAATGTTTGCAAAATGACTAATTTACTAGCACTGGTAGAAGAGGGGGATAACACGGAGTTATTTGTAGCCGAGGCATAGGTGTGTTCATAGGAAAGCATTAACCAGTTCACTGCTAGGGCAGAAACATGCAGCCAAGGCCGGGGTGCGTGGTGGTGCCGTGCCCCCGGGATGTCCAAAATGCGTTTCTGTGGCACCTCCCTTCCCTCGCCGTGCTGCAAGGAGGCAACAGCCAAGATCCAGCCCCGGTTTGCAGACCAAGGGCCTGGCACAAAGCTGCTGAGGGAAAGCAGGAGGGCTGTCTGCCATGGGAACAGCCCTCTGAAATGAGGAAACAGCCGTGCTCTGACACCTGCCCATCTCTGTCACCCCCAGGAATAAGCAAACGAGATTTGCTCCCGCATGAAGCAAGGGCAGGGCTGCCCTGCGAAAAAAGTAGACTGCTGTAAATGTGGAATAAAACATTACCTGATGTGGCACGGAAGGCACTCAGCTTTGGTAATGAGTAAATTGACCTAAAACAGGGGGAAAAATGACGCTGAGAAAAGGCAGCTGTAGCTGTAGCTGCCCACGGGCAGAGCTGGGGGATGCAGGACACGCAGGCTTGGGCCTCATACAGAAGTGAAGAAAGGTGAAGAGCGGGATCAAATTCCTGCTTGATAGCTCTGAGCCACATCAGAGCCCTGCATGGAGGGGGCAGGATTTAACTCCTGCCTTTTCCCATGTACTGCAGCCCAGGAAAACCCTCCTGGACTCACTCTTTGGATCACTCCCATGCTTACGGGTGCTCCTGTCCCAGCAGTTACTGGATGGGGACTCACCCTGAGCACTCAGTGATAAAATCAGTGTCGGTTTTTCATTTCTCAAGAAAGATCTTCAGATGCAACCAGACAACTTTGCAGGACACAATAACTGAAGGAACCCACGCTCCGTGATGAACCGTGCGTTTATCATCCCAGTTTATGGAGCTGCACGAGGTTGATGGGCGAGAATGGAGGTTTCCCACCCCCGATTCTGAAGGAGCGCACGAGGGGTCCCTGTGGAGGTGCCTGGCTGCAGCTTCGTGTGCCCAGGGGATGTCGGGTTTGGCGGGCAGCTCCCGGGCCCCGCAGGCTGTGCTGTGTCACATCCACACACCGGTCGAAGTGTTTTTTTTCTTCAGAGGAGCTCTGGTTTAGCGTTCTCCTGCTGCTGGCTGCAGAAGCACGGCTCGCTCCAGCAGAGCAGCAGCAGGTACGGGACCTGCGACAAGGCTGCCCAGCCCTACAGGAGCCCTTTCAAGACTCTGGGCTCATCCCTGCAGCTCCAGTTGCTCTTCCAAGTGACAAGTTTTGGTCAGCTACCTCCCCGCACACCCCCTTTTCCTGAAAAATCACATCAGGCCTGTGCCATGTCAGCATTCAGAAACAGACACCCAGCAAGAGCCAGGCTAGCAGCTTGTTTGAGAACAAGTTGCGGGTTTTTTGTTGTTGTTTTTAAACCCTATCTTAAATTTAAAGTGCAACTATATAACTTGCTTTGGTCCCTTCTGCCCCATCGGATTTCTTATCACTAATACATTAAAATATCTCCACGCTTCTACTATTTACTACTGTTGCTGAATTTTGCCCTTTTGTTTTTAATTCCCCAAGTAAGTTTTACAGCAATTTAGCTCTGGAATACACAGTGTTTTCATCCTTCTTAGCTTTTCAAAATAGCTCTTTGAAAAAGTACGTATACAAAAATATTTATTAGCTATGAGATAGAAAAAATATATTTGGCTTCCAAGTGTGTGGTTTTGTTTACCTACAAACACAGCTGGGATGCACGATCTGATTTTCCTCCTAGCCAGAGCTGAGTGGAGCACGGCTCCTGAACTGACTTCATGTCTGTGTAGCCAGGCTAGCTCCCTGCAGATCAAAAATACAGGATTCTTGGATCAAATTACTGCCTTTTTTACTGTGGTTCTTAGAAAAATAAGTTTGGAAGAGATGTTAGTTTTACCACAATACCCTTTGTACTAGAACCTCATGGTCAACAACAACGTGGGTGCTCAGCACATGCCTCTGCCCTCACAGCCCTTCTTACAGCTCTTTGATGCTGCTGCTGAGCATTTTCATCTTACTGAAAAAGAGACAAGGTAAAAACAGCCCCAAGTTTGCCTCCGCTGGTCACGGCCTCCCTTTCAGCCACTGAAGGGCAGGATTCCCACTGCTTTTTCTTGTGGACCATCTGCGTGCTCACAGGCTCAATTAAATGCAGGTGCCAGCAAAGCAATCAAAACATCGGGATTTTGGAGAAAAACAAACAAAGCCACTGGTGCTTGTACAGTACCCGAGTTTGTACACATCCGAGTTTCTCCCCCCAGACAAAACGTGGGCACCTTCTGTTTCAATATGCCCTTTAATGCTATGCTTTAGGCCACTCCTTTGTCTCACCCTTGGACTCCCCAACAAAACCTAGAGCAAGAGCAAGCTCTTTCAGTGCTGTTGGCCAACATGTTAAATAGAGATTTTATTATTATTTTTTTTTTTAATGAATGAAACCAGAGCTGTGTTTATTCAGGGCACAAACAATGGCAACTCCCAGCCACTGAACAGTGTTTGGGGACCTCCACACCCACCTCCTCTGCCTCTCCCAGCTGGAGGAAGGCTCCTGCCACACGCTGAGGCCACCCAGCCGGGGCTGTTGTGCTCTGCCCGCACAGGAGCCACGGGAGCAGCACCAGGTACAGCTCCCGAGGGCTGCCAAAGCTGCCCACAGCCCACAGCACGGAGCCTGGGGGCTGAGAACTGTGTTTGGGTTGCAGCCAGTCCCCACCTGAAATCCTGTGGCACAAAGCCCAATTGCAAGGGCAGATCTGCACCGGGGTGCTCGGATGTGTGTGTAACAGGAGGAAACTATTTGGCACCAGTGGCTAATTACATATATTTATATATCAAAGATATAAAGGAAGGCCCCTCGTGTGAAACTTAGGTCAAGAAGCAGAATTTTCTTCCTGCTGAAATCCTGGGACTCAAATGCAGGATTAGTCACACAAGTTCCAACCAGGAGAGCTCCTGAAATAAGTCAGGAGAGGGAAAAACGGGGGAACATATCAACACCTAAAAAGCCACGACGAGTACCGAGTTATGGTGTGATGACTTAAGAGCTGTTCTCTGTGGCGTCTTGCACCTTGGTGGCAGGCATCTGGAACTGAGGCATGTAGGGCACAATGGCTTTGTAGTTAAAGCCACTTTGGATAAATGTGTTTAAGCTAGGAGGCGTGTTCCGAAGGAACCCCACGTCTCTGAGCAGATCAGCTGCGTGGAACTGACACATCACTCCGGAACTCTCCGTTAAAAAAATGTCACTCTCTCTTTTTTCAAGTGCTGCTATCCCCAGGTAATAGAGGCTTCGCTCAGGACTGCCTCCATCTGGGAAGGTGTCATCCTGATCTGAAGGCTCTGAAAACCCCTCTGAAGAAATCAGGGAAAGGGAAAGAGTCTTGCTGGGCCGACTGCCAGGCTGATCAGGCAGCAGGAGGAAAGCCTGGTTTCCCACCTCCCAAGAGCTACTTGAGAAAGCACCTGCAACTGAGGAATCTTCGGCCAAGAAGCACCTCTCAAAGCAACTTCTGAGATTCTTCTTCTCTTCATAAAGCCCCCCGGATCTGGAGTTGCTGATAATAGTAGCGTATTTTATGTCAGACTGCCTCGTGATTTCTCCAGCGATTTGCTCATTGTGAAAGCTCTCAGAGAAGCTGCTGCTAGTGAAATGGCTGCTAGAACAAGCAGAGTCGTGCTCAGAGTCTTGGATTTTTGTAAACATGGAATTAATTACTAAAAAATCTTGTGTATCCTCTTGTTTCAACACTTTGGTAACACTGATGTCTTCCAGCACTATTTCTGGTTCCAGAAGAAGAGGCTCAAATGACATTGCTTCGGGGTGCTTGATAAAAAGGTGCTCAAAAGTTTCAGGCTAGAAGAAAAGATAGATTTTAATGTTCATCTACTATTTAATAGCTTTTAGTTCAGTATGAAGTTACTGATCTTAAGAACCACAGACAAAACCTCCATAGATTTAGTAAGAACATATTGAAAATCCCCTAAAACACATTTCCTCTTTTCTTTATGTTTGTGTCTCGGTGAAGACTGAGGGGAAAGACCAAGTGAGAACCTCTTCGTGTGGCAAGTGCTGCAAAGCAAGCGTGCTGTGAAGCACCCAGTCCTCCAGCCAAGACAGTGTGTGGTTTAAGCTGAAATACAAGCAGCCAAGTGGTCCCAAATGTTTTGACATTAATAAACATGCACATACTGTTAAAAAAAAAACGTGAGTGCTTTGCAAGACAAAGATCTTATACCCTTAGATTTTCTTGGCTTTTTATTGAGGCTGTATAAACAAATGGTCTTAAGTCATACACATGCCAACTAAAGTAACTTTTTCTGCTAGGATTGTATTATTTGGGGTCAAACTCAGTCTTTCTGTAGCGTTTTTAGAGCATTCCCATCTATATAACAGTTCTATGTCTGAACTGCACGAAGAGAAACACGTTTATTTTGGAGAAATGTGTGCTTTGCTACTACCTAATGTATGTACATGTAAAATACACAGCAGTGTGAACTGAACAGAACAGGAACTCCTAGCTACAAAGGAAAAGTCACTTGAAGAACCATATATTTCCTAAGGAATTCAAGACAAAACAAATAGATAAAAACAGATTTTGTGTATATTAGCAAACCATATTTTACAGCAGGAAAGCTGCCAAAACAACCAGGAACGTGTCAAAATACTTAGGCTGGTATACAATTATAGAAGGGAGTACTAACTTCCACGGCTCGGGCTGCTGCTCCAGCCTAGCTCCCAGCAGTGACAATGCCCTCGTGTGGCAAAGCCTGTGAGCAGGTTTCCACCAGCTCTGGTCCTTGCCCACACGAGCCCATCACCTTCCCAAATTGGCATCTCCCAGGCTTCGGATCGTGTCAGGAAGCACACAGAAAACTGGCCAGCTATTGAAAGGATCTGTGGGGTGCTATGATGCTGTGTGAATCAAGCTGTACTAACCCTAGCTTACGTTGCCCACTGGCAGCTCCCTGCTCCCTCACCAGCTTGCTAGGGACTCGCACAGGCGCTGCTGTGTCCAGCAGACAAGTGGTCCAGGCAGGGGACACTGCCCCAGTGGCATTTTCCAACAGGAGACAGAGGCCAGCCAGCAATTTTGGAACAACCTGACCACCACACAGCCCTCCTGCCACCAGCAGCTGGTTTGTCCTGAGCAGGGACGGTTTATTTCCTTCCAAAACCTGCTTCCCTCTTCACCCCCACCTCCAGTAGCTGTTCTTATAAATGCAAATAGGCACCACAGAAAGCACGTCAATAGTATTGCCTGCAGAGATTAAATACGTCGCGTTCCAAGACAGGTACAAAACAAAACCACAGCACATCAAGAATTACAGAGTAAGCTGGGTGAACAGGGATGGATGTCCACAGTATACACAGGTATGGTATAACCTGGGCAAAAACTGTGTTCAACAACAGCCAGAGCAGTTCTGTAAAACACAGGATGAAAATCACAGTCCCAGGTCACCAGTTCCCAAACTCTGCTGACCAGATGAAACGGGATCCGAACAAAGAAGGAATTTCAAGCAATGTTGTGTTTTGCCCTCCTGGTCAGTCTAGGTTTTACCTTGCACTTGTCACAGCCTTGTCAGGAGCTCTCACACACAGCAGACTATCTCTGTACGCCAGTTACCACGCCTGAGACAGGTTCAAGTCGAAAATATTTTGCACTCTAGTTGCTAAACACAGACACAGCAAAATATGCTGTTGGCCTAATTCCATCAAGACCAGATTGTGACTGTACAGGCTTTTAGCTTCACATGCTGCAAGTAACCCCGTGGACTTAGTAGGGTAATTTAGATATGCATCGTTCTTTGAAGGATTTACATGCATTTTCTTGGAAAGCACGCGTACTTGTGCTTTAGTGATCTACAACAGTAGGCACTAAAACTTTGTTTATCTCACTAAGCAAGTAACAGAACTTTTCATGGTTCTGACGTTATGTAAAGGCTCACAAGACTGAGTCTAGATGTAAGATTTGCCTGTTTTAAATTGTGATTTTAATCTCTTGCTACCGTAAGCAACACAATCCCGATAAAGGAATGCTCTGTAAATGCAGTTCAGGAGCACCCTATCCCAGCATGCTGCATTGAGCACACAAAGTAATGCTCAGATGTTGCCTGCAGGATTTAGTATGGCTACGGACCAAGACAAAATGTGTTCCGCAGCAGATGCCTTCAGGAAGGCATCAGAACTTCTCAGTAGCGGTATGCAGGCTGTTTGTGTAATCAGTGGTTATTACAGGGAGGGAAAAATACCACGCCAGTCCTGGGCACTGCTTTTGCTAGTAGAAATTGCATGCATACATACAAACGCAGAATTTGACCCTAAATACGCTGCTTTGAGGAACGTGTTTCAGCCCTGGACATCAGGAAACTAGCGAGAGGTGATCATGCTCATCTGGGGACAGGCACTATCCCTTCAGTGCAATTAACATTAAGCAATATTTTCCAGTAAGATTAGTTCAACGTACCAAAGAGGCATGCTTTTTTTTTTTTTTTTTTTTTGCTAACAAGCTGTCAAAACTCATGTCAAACTTCAATTTCTTTCATACTTGCATGCATCGTTTCTTTCCAATTAATTATGGAACAAGGCATATGAATACGGAGCAGTATCACCAGGGTGTCAGCGTGGGCATGACATTCCCCTCCTAGTTAAAAACATCATCAACTTCGATACACTTATTTCAGCTCTAGCAGTTGGTGAGGAGAATCGTTTCCAATGTGTCAAATCCACCGTGCAAATTCCATACCCCTTTGCAATCTGGAATAACAGGGATTGTCTCGAGCTTCTGTCGCTACAGATGAAAAGATGAAACAGACAAATTCAGGTGCGCTGGTGCAACTGGGACTCCTGCAGCTCACAGCTCTTTGTTCAAAGAGCCCATCCCCTCCCAGGATGCAGCCATGGAAGCAGACACGTCAGCCCGGCCTGGGATTTAACAAACTGCACGAGGACAGCACACTTTGCTTTCTAGACCAAACCAAGAGGCACAGGCTCTGCTACCACCAGTGACTGCTGCTGCAAGGCTGTAGAACACCCAGTCATCCTCAGACCATGACTGCATCTTCCCCAACACAGATGTAGCGTCAGAGATTACTCAGGCAGCTGCACTGACATTTAAATGTTTAAATGATAATGAACGAAGAAGCCATACAAACAGCATGCATACTGGAATTCCCAGGAAAAATCAAGCAAAGCACAACGCACGGTTCTGCATTCTCTGAGTTGCTGCTGCACCCAGATACATATATAACTTCCAAAGACCTTAACAGGAGAGCCCTGTACTTGTGCAAATACAAGATCTGATCACCTCGATGTGCCTGCAGTCAGTGGAAACTCCCAAGCTAGCTCTCAACTAGAATAAACAAATATTTGATTAAAAAAATAAAATCAACAACAACAAAATCACCTTAATGTGAAGCCAGTTGCTAGACAGATCCTGCTTTCAACTGGATAAATCCCAAACCTGTCTGATATCTCTGCTTCCACGGCTGCATCCTGGGAAAGGCTGGGCTCTTTCAACTCCTTTTGAAGGCCAGGGCTTGAAAGCATTAAGCCTGTTGCAAGTCACAGCCTTAGTCAGCAGGGCACTAAAACCACCAAATCTAAAGTGTTTCTGCCTACGCAAGTGACAAACCATCTTTTGATCTGTAACATGGCACTTACTCCTAATTTTTGCAAGGGTATTTTAGATTTTTGACAGAGCTACTTCCAGGATTGATTATATTTAAGCAAATCAGCATTGTACTGTATCTGTTTCCTGTCTTGTGAATATAAATAGAAAAATCTTCTAACAATTCTGTATAGGAAGCCTGGGAGCTGGCCCAATGGTTCTGCACGCAGTGACCATGATTAGACTTCAAAGAATGTCCATTCTCTGTTTAAATGAAATAAAATAAAAGATGAGAAAAGAAACCTTCACTGGGAATGCAAATTAAATACCTGAAAAAAAAATCTTCTGCCATGATGTGCTCTTTCTTTTAGTAGTAACAGGCCTGGATTTAGATTGTTTCAGCAACTACCCACTGTCAACCTGTAAGACTGTGAGAAACTTAGCAAGCTGGCTAAGTCCACGTAACGGCTCTTACCTGCCACGGCTCATCACATCACAGCTCAATTCATGTGCTGAATGGAGAGGGGGTTTACCCCAGCAAAAAAATATGGCCATTGATGCAAGTGTGGCACTCACTGAGATAAATGAGCATTCCACCTATGGAGCACACTCTGATTCCATGACTGATTTGCTAATAGCCCTGAAATTTAAACACCCCGCATTCAAGAGAGATACTGGTCTCTGGTCCTAGCCCATTTCTACAAATGAAAGGTCTGTTGCATTACTAATTTCAGAGGCTCCAGGTAGCTTCATTTAAGTAATTCAGGTAGGTTTTGGTCTACCCAATACTCAGAGTTCAGTAGTGAGCAAAGAGCAGCCTGACCCACAGCGTGGGGAAAGAAGAATCACCAGGGAAATGCATACCTTCTGAAAATTAACTCCTTGTGCCCAGGAGCAATTCTTGGGGTTTGGAACATCTTCCCAAAACAGTTTCTTCATTCTGAAATATTAGGTAAATTCTGGAGTTGGTACTGTTCTCATACATAATGCATTTTTGCTATATCAGAAAAGGAATATGTGGAATTTTATTTATCTAGAATGCTATGACAAGGAAACAATCATTTCACATATTCTAGATGGTCAAAATTCAATAGAAAAATATCAAAGTGAAATACCATATGGCAGTTTTGTAAGTCATAAAATGTACAGGCAGTCTTTGCTAAGTAAGACCCCAACCCACATTCCACAAAACTCAGATGGATATATTTTTTTTAATTGGCTTTATTTGTAATGACAATTAAATCTGGGACACACAGTGCTTCAAAGCACTTGACACTCATTAGCTTGTCCACAAAACACTGCAAAAGTAAGCAGTGTGTGGTACAGGCTGAAGTGCTATTTCCCAGTGAAAAAGAACAGCACTGATCATCACCTTACTTTGAGGACACCAGCCCTGAAAGGTCTGACTTTTACAAGGTAACAAGCCTGTGCACTCGAGACATTTAAATTCTTGGTGCTGTATTTCGGAGTCCACTGCCTTTCAGTACACCTCAAAAGTACAAATGATAAAAATAATTCCTGGCTTTCCCCAAAAAAAGACACTGGCCACCAGTTCAGCAGACATACAGCTAAGCTGCATCACCTTCTAAAGGCCTTCTGTGACTTTTATATAAAAATGAACTTACCTTTGGTGTGAAATCAGCAATGCTCCAAGCAACAAAATCAAGGTTGAAACAACTATTGGCAGAACCATATAGAGGCTAGCATTATTCTGATTTTCATATCCATCTGGAACTAAAAGGGATGCAGATAATGCAGGAAAAATAATTTGTCTGAAAAGTTTGTAAATGGGAAATAACAAACACTTATATAAACAGTAGAAGCAACAGCTTACGTCCCCCGTCCCCCTCTCCCTCCTCCCCAAAAAAAAAGCTTTATCAAGTTTTATTGCAGATCAATGAACTTTTACCTTGAGAACAAACAGACAAAAGGGAAGGAATTATTTTAAATACTGAGGTGACTTCTCCATCTCTGGGGAAGGTCCCCAGTGCTCCCTCGTTATTGGGAAATGAAATCAGAGCACATAAGAGAATAGCCCATAATTGGAGAATGAAGAATCACAGAGACCTAGGATCTCAGCTATTAAGTCAGGTTGGTGGGAATTCAGTTGCCTCCCTCACTCAATTAACTTCACACGGTTTTCAAATTAAAGCAACTGAAATCTCGAGCACTTTATAGATGTATTAAAATTACCCTATTACTGAGTTTCTTCTGATAAGCTACAGACTTCTTTCACGTTTAAATTTAACTTTTACTATCAAGCTCCTATTACATAAACAACATGGAGAAAGATGCTGTAAGTCACCTTTGGTAAATCGATCTGTCACTCTGGATTTGCCAACTCCTCCAGCAAACACGGGGTACAGGCTGAAGTGGTACTTCTCAATTAGAATAAAGTGATCTGGAAAGAAGTAGTCAGCCTTTTGAATCAAAACTATTATCCTGCTATTAAACAATGACCTCCAGAGAGGCTCTGGTCACATATCAGAGTTCAGACCAGCCCAGAGGGGGCACAACAAAAGCCATCTT
This sequence comes from Aythya marila, assembly GCF_965140915.1. NCBI lineage: Eukaryota > Metazoa > Chordata > Aves > Anseriformes > Anatidae > Aythya > Aythya marila. Next base: position 30,938,365 of record NC_139049.1, on the reverse strand, counting down.
TTATAGATATGCACTTTAATATCAAAAGATTAAAACTAATAATCTTTACTGCATAATCTAGCATTATTTTTTTCCATGGAGTTAACGCTTTTATGCAACTATTACACAATTTTCTAAGATTAAAGCCAAAAATGCAGATGGAATTAACACATATTAACTTACATAATTAGCTGGTATGGTCAGTATTCCAGAACTAATTTTATCGTATTGCCAAAAAATGAACACACACCTGAGCTTCATTCTTTGTCAACCTGGATTATGAATGCAATAGTCAGTCCTTTACAGTCAGTCCACTAAGGATAATTAAAAATTGTTCTACTGTTCCTTACCACAAAAAATATAAATCAGAAACGGAGACGGGGGAAGGAATTTGAGATCTCAGAAAAATGCTACATTCTTCTATTCAATAACAACATAACACATTACATTTTCAAGTACACACTCACCATAAATATAATATTTGCTAGTATTCGGAGGAACTCGCACCCATTTCATCTCCTCTTCTTTGTTAAGGTTTTTCCATTCAATAACAAAAGATGTTATCACATATGTGTGAGGTGAAAGCGTCCAAGTCAAAATCACACAGGTGCTGTTCACTGGGTAAGCAATGAGTGACTGCACTGCATTCACTGACAAAACAAGGACAAAAAATAGTGAATTACGTGAACTCTGACAGGTGAGATGAGACCTGGCTTAGCAGGAGAGGTGTATACTGTAAAATGTATGACAGTTTTGGATCTTCATTATTTACTACTTTAGTTTTTTGTTTGTTTAGTGTTTCTGTTTGTTTGTTTTTATCTTTATACAATAAAGCTTGATCTTTAGTTCACATAAACAAACTTAATTCTCTGTAAACCACGCTTCACTGGCTTCAACCAACTAATCCCGAACACTAAATAGAACAAGTTTCTTAACAAACATTAAACAAACAGCCTGGTTCTTACATGCACCTCCTTAATTATCAGTCCTTAGCTAAGAAATTATCAACAAATGGACTGTCAACATTTAGCTGGTAAAACACACACTGGGAGCCTGTAAGCTAAATCCCAATAAATCTCTCTAAGTAACATACCCAGATCACAGTCCAGGCAGACAAATGCTTCCCCTTACATCTGCTACCAAGTACAGGCTTTCCAGAACATCCTTATGCACAGTACCAGAAAGAATTTTACCTATAAAAATACTTCTAAAATTGCATTGCAGCAGTAAAGTTCTATGAATAGACTGCAGTAACGTTTCCCACGTTATACATTTGCATATGAATGTTACACAGTTGAAATTGTCAGAACCGATAGCCTTTATTTTATTAATAAAGCAGAATGCAGCTGAACCGATGAAAAGGCTGCCCAGGGAGAAAAGCCAAACCTCTGAGAACTATGCACTCTGGCACCCTGTCAGGTGAGCAGCCGGAGAAATTAGACCACATTTCATTTTGGAAACAACAAAACATTCCCTAGCAGGAATGCTGGGTGTTCCCAGGACAAAGAAGATGGAAGATCAGTTTTACAGTATGATTTCATTTTTATTTGATCAATTACTTTAGATTCTGTCAGTGAAGGACAACTGTCAAGGACAACTTTTTTCCCCAAATCTAAAGTTCATTACAATTTTCACGTGATAGAAATTTCATTTTTCAAATAGCTCTGCTGGTGAGATACAGAATCTGATTCCCATAATACAGATGAACATATCATGTTTTTAATTTTAACAAAGGGATTTTTATTTCAAAGAAAGCTTTGCCCAAAAGCACCACAAGGATTCCTAACATATTCCACATCGCAAAATGGTAACCAACTGGTGTTCTTACCTGTGCTCAATTGCTGTGATAGAGTTAAATTAAAATTCCTTGAAGAAACTCCAATTGAATTCATGGCTAAAACAGTAATGGTATGTGTGCGTTCAGTCCATGGAAATAACCAGGTAGTGCCTTTATCGACATATTCTGACCACGTGGTGTTTTCTGATGTCTGATGCTTTATGATGTATTGGCTCACACTGCACAGTGAGTGATTCTTCATCAGTGGCTGCAACAAACATTGGCATTAATTAATTCCCAAGTCTTTGATTTCAAAAGGAAACATTATTTGGGCAAAAGGTGTTGGTTTTGAAGATTTTTAAGAAAACATGACCCAAGAAAGATATTTTAAAGACCATCTATTTTAGCAAAGACTCTGGAGTCCATTTAAAGACTTCTCTATCTGAAAGCTGGCGCCCTTACTTGCTATCTTTCCACTGAAGGGGGGGAATACAAGGAAATAAAAAACTTTCAGACTCCTATAACAGGTCACAATTTAATGTTAGCATTTTCCAGGACTGAAAAAAAAAAGATGACTGTTTGCACACCTAACATCGCAGCACATACAAACAGGAGTGGCCAGTCACTGATGTACTTTTTCCCCTCTATCCTGCGTTAACCTTTTAACACAGCTTTGCCCAGTTTACATGCCATTGCTGAGGTGTTTGAACAGGCAGCTGTCTAGGACTCAGTGGCACATCCTGCTCAGAGAACTTGGTTAGCAGAACTTGGCAGCCAAAGCGTGCAAGCACACTGCGTACCAAGTCCCATATGCAGTGACCACCCCAGTTTGCCTCTCAGGGCTGGGAAGCACGTGCTTATCAGTTTCGTAATTCTACCAATGCTTTTGGGTCGTGCATCTTTCAAAGTGAAAGACCAAAACTGAAGTGTTCTCACCTTCCACAGGAGGGTAACATTTTTCTGCCTCCTTGCTGGATCTTCAACAATAACTCTCCAAAACTCAGGGCCTTGTAAGGGAGCTGCAAGATGACAGTTTTGAAAGAACAGCGTCACATCTGAGTCTGAAACTGCACCAAGCATCTGAGCATGCTATGAAATCACACATACCTTTGATATCTCTCACAACTGCATAAGCTGATCTGCTCCAGTTGCTCCAGTAACCTAAACCATCCAGTGCTCTGCAGCGGACCTGAACAACATACTCAACACAGAGTTTCTGAACCTTTATCATAGCCGATCTCGTTGGCAAATTTGAAACTTCATACAGCTGTAACAGAAGGAAAAATATTCAGAGTAAGAACAAAAGGTTGTTTAGGCATTTGTTACAATCAAAACTCCTGAAAATAAATCCAGTGAGAAGTAGCCTACTCAGTCACATTTATTTGCTAGATAATGCACATGTTAGAACTGTGATTCACTGTATAAAACAAACTCCATAAAGCCTAGCTGACACCCTAAGTGACACTGCAATAACTCACACTTCAACGCAGATTTTAAGAAAACAGTACCTCCCATGTTAGTTCTTCCCTCTTCTCAGCATATTGAATCTGAAATTTTAGATCATCATTGGTAAACACAGGGTTTGTCCAGCTCACATTCAGCAGCCCATCATTTCTGGTGATTTCTGCTTTAATGTCAGAGGGAGGAAGTGGCTTCACTGGAAAATTGAAAGAAAAAAAAATACTAATAACTGTACTGACATTTCTCACTAAATCAAGTCATTGTGGTCTACCTTCTTCCTTCCCAAGGGTGGAAAGTAACACCACAGCCTCTACTACTCCACGTAAAGTTGGATCATGAAGCAAACACAACACTTCATCTGAGACTAATACAAAAGATGTAGCCTGCCACTAATAGGGTGCCCCAGTGTACAAAGTAGAAGCCTGTGTGGCCCCAAAAGGCAGATCTTATAAAGGACATGGACAATTCAGGTTTATAGAAACATTAATGAAGATTTTACGTGAAGGTTTTATTTTCCAGAATTGTACAGTTTGTTAACAAAGCCAAGTTAGAATAAATTTGTTTGACCACTGAGCTGGTGATGGAGGATAAAAACAACAAAAACTTGAAATAAGCTTTAAATCCTGGACAAGGCCAAAATGCATAGGTTTTGTTTTACTACAATACAGAGCATCCTTCATCCAATGTAGGTCATTGCTTTTTCCTTGAAGGGATGACTTGAGAAAACCAGCCTCCTGAAGGTCTGTGGGCTGCTGCAGCTGAAGGCCTGCACTTGCTAGCACTCCTCACTGGGCAGCATCACATAAAGCCGCTACCTCTCCCCAGAAGGAAACAGCCTACCAACCTCTTACACCCTGCAAAGCACGTAAGTCCCTGACACAGTCTAACAGTACAGCCATGCAGGCAAGCTCCCGTTTTTTTGGCAAATCTTCTGAGCAGCTAAAGTGCAGGATCTCCCCCACCGACCCTTACACCACTTTTATTTCTGAAGCTCAAGGCTCCAAACAATCCTCTTTGAACTAGACAGAAGCAACCCTGAAAACCACAAGGCCACTAAAATAGCAATAATCAAATGCTAAATCCCATATCCCACTTAGCTATAAATGCATTAAACTTCTCATTTCCTTCCCATAAATTTATTTTTTGCTCCCTCTATTTAAAATTTGAAATGAAAAGCATACTTTGGTTTAATTTATATGATGTGCACACTTCTCCCTCCCCGCCCCCCAAATAGATATATATTATTTTGCTTTATTACATGTAGCACTTTTGTGGTCTACCTAGAAGACAGAAGGAACTTATCTATTGCAAACACTAATTCTGGGTGGGAAACTGCGATTTCCTCTTTGGGGATGGATGTAGAACAATTTTTTTTTTGCAGAAGTCACACAAAGCCAAAGCTGCAATGTGTTCTCTCTGCATATGTTCACATTTGTGTCCAAAGCAATACACAGTCCAACGAATGCTCTGACTCACGGACCAGACAACAAGACTTGCTTTGCACATTTTGCAGTGTTTGAAAACACTCGAGCACTGTTTCTGCCTCTAGCTTTCACACACATTTAAGTGCTCCGTGTGTTGCAAAATAAACTTTGCAAAAGCAAGCAAGAACATAAACAGTTCCTGTGATTTTAAACAGGAATGAGCAGGCATGTAAGTAATTCACATGTAGCACTACACTGCATCAAAGCACGGCCTCCAGAGAATCACAGTAGGGCTGAGGCTTTGCACCTCCCTTCAGTTATTTACAGACACCGAGATCCCCCGAGCCTTCTCTTTTCCAGGCTGAGCAGTCCCAGCTCTCTTGGGCTCTCCTCATAGGAGAAAACCTTAACCAGCTGAAGACCAGAAAAGTTAGCTAATCAAGAATCTTAAAAATGAGACTGATCTTTAAAATAATCTTTAAAATACTCTTTTTTTTTTCTGTAGATGTCTTTGCAGAACACTTGAGGACAAACATGCAAAACTGAATGTTTCATAGGTACGAGCTGCAGCTACAGTCTGCTCCTGTGCCAAGCAAAATCTATGGAAATAACATTTAATCCAATGTTTTTTAGAAGATGACACTGAAACTCCTATGTTTTTATGTTCTTTCCACAATGTAATACATTTAAAATGCTAAGAAGTACTTTATCTATACCATATAAGGTATGAAATCCAAGGTCACAAGCAAAGAAAGACGTGCAGAAATCTTGACCTACCCACATCTGCTGGAACGACACAAGTTGGTGAGGACTCAAGTGTTCCTAGCGAGTGCTTAAATTCTATCCACAGGGTATATCCAGATAAAAGAAAAATAGGCTGAAATATGCACTCATAAGAATGATTCCTCTGTAAATGGCATTCTTTCACCTCTGATTCTGGAGGGATACTTGGAAAGTTAGGACAATAAATTTTGCTCCTTAAAAAGAGGGGAAAAAAAACTTTAAGTTAATACACTGCAACAACAGGCTGCTCATGGCATCAGTACAATAGAACTCAGAAGGCAATTAATACAGATGGTGTCACTGGAAACGTGCATTGCTTTTTTTTTCAATGATAAGTTCAAGATCCATCCAAACTAAGTCTGCACTGAATGCAGACTTAAAAGCTCTGGCTCTTCACCTGAAAAAAACAGCAGGATGTGGAAGCCATTCCCCAGTGCAAAATCTTTTGATAACAGACTAACAACGTGAAGAGGTACAAAAAGAAAGGTACAGGCATCTCTAATACTCATGAATCATTTTACTGGAGTGTTTTTTCTTAACAAGGCAGACCTCCAGCTGGGCATAGTGCCTTTCCAAACACCACCTGATGACCAGGGCAAAGTTGCCCAAAAAGATCCTCACAGGGAAGTCTCCAGAAGACTGAAATCCCAAAGGAGTATCAATACCAGAGGGTGGTTTTAAAATCCCACATGTGGTCAGTATCACAACTGGCCACAGAAGAGGAGACACAGGCTCTGCACAAAATGGCAGTGACACTTTATCTGAGCTGGGAAGGCAAGTTTCCAAATTTCTCCTAAGCTTGGGCAAGCTCAGACTCATGGTGAGAGTGGCCAGATCGGGTATTAGCTATTCAGCCGGACCACAAAAGTTAAGACTTAGCTGAATCCTTCCTCTTCCTGTCAACATAGCTAATACTGATTAAACAGTTGTCTGGTGCTTTGAAGGTTTCGTTTAGCATTCTGTTTTTCTAGGATGATCATTTCTGTGCTGTTAGTGTTGGCAGCACCGACTGTAGAGGAAGACGTAGTAACAAGCCAATGAAAACAAAACACCAACATGCAAAGCTAGCACACCACATTATTGCAGAGCATGGGATTTCATCTGTAAAATGTAATCACATCAGTAAGAAGAATAGCTGCATGCTCTTGGAAAATATGATGTGTCTGATGTCAACGCAAAGCATTTAATTTCTAACCTTTATCCCGAGGACTTGTCTATATCTAACCAACCACTCGCAACTCCAGTATATTTGTCCTTGTCTCCTATGATCAAGCTTGGACAATTTTATTTTTTTTAATGACTGTTTTAGCAGGTTTCAGGCTAGTAAATGTTCATTTTGTATTTTTGTCCACAATATGCAAGAGAATGCTATGCAAATGGTGATGCTTTTTTCATAGCTATAAACCTTTGTAAGTCCTATCCTGAAACTTTTTGGTAGTCACTACATTCATGTGGATTCCCCATGAACTTTAGTTATTTATTTATTTGATCTTTCAGACCTTAGCATTAACAAAGCAGAACCAGACACAAACACAACTCAGAAAAAACCCAAACAACCAAAACAAAGCAACCCAACAGACGGAAGGAAAAATCATATTAAATACTATCATTTGGCAAGAATTTTCAGTTCAGTTACTGTTCAGTGTTTCATCAGGCATGAACACTGCAGCAAACGGACAGGTTATCATGTAGCATTCAAAAAACACCAAGCCACCTTTTTTATCTGAACCTGAACAATGAAGAAGTGGGAATAAAAACCATGGCAAGAGCAGCACTGTGTTTATTTCAGGCTCCCTGCCCAGCAGTGCACTCATTACATTCATATTTGTGAAGACAGTCAAAACAAAACCCACCTTACTAGTCAGTTAGTCACTAATCCTGCCCTAAAAGTCTCCACATGAAATCTCAACCATTTCAGTTATTGCTTTAGTCCACAAAATCCTGAGAAATATTCATCTTGGTACGATAATATTTCAAAAAATTAAACCCACCTTCATTAGCAAAGACAGCTCAGCTTTCCAAAGGATTAGGCTCTGAGGGCTGGTTTAAGCTTATTCTGGCAAAACTTTTGCATAACTAGTCCAGCAAAGAGTCCAGTACAACAAAAGATTATTCCTCAGGACGGGCTGTCTGTCTGTCTTGTTTGTATAAATACTAGCATGATTTTAGGAAAACTCTCAAACTCAATGTATTAGTAACTCAAAGGGATTCTTTTTATTTCATGGTAAAGCAATACTTTCACAGGCACTAATTGAATGAATGAAGATGATTATATCACTGATTTAATAATCAATTTTGTCTTTTTTAAGCTTTTTTTTTTTTTCTGCAACCCACTCCAGTTTTCTTGTGTGTCCAAAAGACAAAAAAATAAAATAAAATAAAGCTCTGGAAAAATAATGCCTCTGGAGTCCCAGCTGAGGAAAAATCCAGCTTACGGAAATTGTGCACATTTCATAATTATAACTACTCAGAATTCTTTGCTGTTAAAGTATTTCCAGGGTAGCACTTTCCAAACAAAGAGTGCATTTAAAGCTATACACACCTGTAGTATCTTAACTGCAAGGAACTCCCCACGAGCAAAGTGTTTGGGTTTGTGGACCATCTGCAAGTCATTTTAGTTAAGTACCCATCAGTTTCACATTTGATATTGATATTCACATCTAATTAAAAACACATTAAATGTTTATTAATAAAGATATACTTCTTTATACAGAAAACATGCATTACAAGTCATAACTACTTGATAAAAGCTCGGTAGAGTTTAAGACTGAAATATTCTAACCTTACTATTAAAATGCACCAAAATTATAATTTAAAATCATCTGGAATCTTACCTACTACATATAATTCAGCGTATCTATGATGACATTCCCTATTTTGATGACAACAGTACAATGCGTTATAGAAGAAATTTCCTCTAGGTTTTGTTGCTTTCAAGTTGAAAAGAGTAACTTTGCTTACGCGATCATTCACAAGCGTATACTGACTTTCTGGGATTTCTTCTGCTAAGTTCAGCCACCAAACAATCTTCCTTGACAATACGTTCTTGGTTTTGTTTTTATAGATGCAATGAAATGAAACATTAGAACCAACACTGGTCAGTATCTTAGAAGGGAAGTACAAGACTTCAGCTACAAGGAAGGAAAAAAGTCCATTGAGATTAGAATCAGAACAACAACAAAACATATATGTCAATAGAAAATTGTATTATCCAGTTGTATTTCTAAATCACCTACTTCTTCCAGCTTAATAATTATTAATCATTACAGGGCAGAGGAGCAGAAATAGGCCGTTGACTGTCTCCTTCTATAACTGATGTCTGTAAATTCTGATAAAAATAATCTTTAATATCGCTAGGCAAACAGGAATTAAGTGAGTAGAAAATCACTAGGGAGTAGAGTGAAAAACAATGCACAGCAGCATAAGTGAAACAGAGAGTCATATGGGCTCCTGTAAATTAAATCTTGGGAAACTAGATCAACACTGCTACTTCATACTCAGCCCACTTTTTTTTTTTTAAGGCATCAGGTCCAACCAAATGAGTGTGCTTATCCACTTTTGAAAAATCATCTTATTTGAATGCTGCAAAAAGTACTTGGTACATAGAAAAAGTTAGCTTCTGTAGCACAACTCAACAGTGCATACACCACAGATTTTAAAATTGTAAAACTGTCCTGAGGTAGAAGTGAGAGAAGATCCAATTGAGTGAAGAGCAGTGTGTAGGTTTGAAAAAAAAAAAATCCACCTATCAGAACCCTGAAAGGATGTCGAAGGCGTATGCTAGCTGAACCATTTCTGTAATACTGGAACATAGGCTTTGAGAGATTTGCTATTCAGAAGCACAGAAAAATCAAGCTTTCCAATAGTTAGTAATCCTGCTCCTATTAAAGTCAGCAGGAGATTAAACTCTAAAAAATTGCTTTACAATCTGAACAACGTAGTTGATACCAAATGGTAGCAGTGATTCAATAAGCAATTCACCTAGGCATAAAGACACTGATTTTGCAAAGCACATACACATGTATAAGTTCAGCCTCCAACAGTCAAATACTTTGGGAATCTGCATGTGTTATACACTGGCTGAAAATGAACAGCTTGTCAGAGACCCAAAGCCAGCATCAAACTCCTTAATTGGCCAAGTTTGCTTTTTGTAGTTCAGGAACCACCTCAGATATTTTCAGAACTTTTCCAAAACACAGACCCTCTTAGACAGCTGAGAAGACCTAAAATACTGTCACTGTCAGAGACTTTCTTATTAAATACAAAACAGAACATGAAACTAGTCAGCTGTACAAACATGGAACCGCTTGATTTCAGCATATGCTCTTCTGGCAGTCACGTGCACACCTGAATTCAAGGCAGCATTCCTGTTAACAACTACCAGTTGTGCTGCACACTCCACTGGTCTTCCTCTGGCTCATCCCAACATTGGCCATTGGGAAAATATGTCAATTTGAGCCTCCTGCAGTGAAGAAATTACTCTCTCTAGGCTGCATCAGGCTTATCACAATGGGGTTATTTTGCTGATGAGATGTAGTTTCATACAATTGCATATCCCAAACAGGATTACAAAAAATAAAGAAATCTAACGGTATCTACCTCTTTTACATACATATTTGTTTCTCAACACACTCAGAAACCTCTTCTGAAAATAAGAGTGTATGTGCACATGAGAGAGAACACTATTTTGCCTACAGCTACCAGGTGTACATCTAGGTACCAAAATGGATTACATTAAATCTACAAACCTTAATCTGTATTCTGCACTTTTACTTCAGCTACAGAGCCTCGTACTAAACTAAAAGTTAGAGAAAGCATTAAGAGAAAAATTGTGTGGTTTTTTTTGTTTGTTTTGTTTTTTAAAATCGAGTAGAATTTAAACACTGCTGTCTTTTGAAATGGAAAAGCCCTTAGAAAAGCCCTTAGAAAAAGAGCTGCTGGGTCTGAACAGGTGCCTGGTGAGCAAGTAACAGGGCACATATGGAGGTGTCATGAAGCTGACTGTGCAGTCTCCATGCATTAATCATTTCATGCAAATGTTATGCAAAGCAAAGAGTAGGAGCTCAGGTAAATTTATATCAGAAGCGAAGCAGCAGGTTAAACAGTTTCCAGAGGGATTTTCAGCCCAAATCATGCACATAATGTAGTGCATCTCCCTGGACACATGCTCACACATAGAGATTTCACAAAACAAACTGGAAAATCTATTGTATTCTGAAAGCCTACTTACTACTCAGGATGACTGCACATGACCTACCTCCCAGTTTCAGATTATACGGTGTGCTCCAGTCACTCCAGAACCCTGGACCATAATGATTCTTGCACCGCACTTGAGCGAAATTGGAGGAATCAAGCAGCAAATTGTCAATGGCCAGTGAGGTGTTTAAAGCAACTCGAACCACCTAGTGGATTATCAGGAGCCATTACTATTATGTAACGATTTAGGGAAAAGAAAGGGAAAAACAGAGGGACACAGCTGAGCTGACTCACCTGCCAACTATTTGGACCTGCGTTTCCAGAGATGTTCACTTCGTACTGGAGGGGATACGGCATCAGCACGGGGTCAGACCAGCAGATCCTCACTTCACCTTTCTCTGTCATTTCTAGGTGCAGGTTCAGAGGAGGTTCAGGCTTTACTGCAGACAAATTAATTGACAAGTTTACAGCTAACCTCACTGCCTGTGACTGCTGGCTGTAATGACCTACCAATTCTGGATTGTCTTTCATGCCTTTTCTTTAAGTTCAGTTTTCAAGAGTTGCTCTGCAGATAACGTGTGACAGAGCAATGTCATGTAATATTACTGGGAAGTGTACTCCTACAGCTGCCCTGGGGCTCACTGGAGTAGGAGCCTGCACCTAGCAATGCTGGACTAGATATGAAGTGGCCATTCTTTGATTTCTTTGCTCAAGTCACCTCATGCAGGTGGTATTACTGGAAACTCTCTCAGCTTACTGAGCAACTGCTATTATTTTCAGCATAAACACAGTATATGAAATCAGAACTTATTTTTTATTACTAATCCAAATCCTCTATACCATCTCAATGCAATTAACTTACTCAAGACCAGCAGAAATTACTGATGTGGGTGGAGGCTCACAGCTTTTAAAACAAAAAAAATTATAACTTTTACATCATACTTCTGTGCGTCTTATTTTCCAAATAATTTTTACTTTCCAACTAATTCTTAACTCAGCTAAATCTTGGCAGAGCACATACTAATATTATGCATTTTTCAAATATATTCCGTTAAGCAGAACAATTTAATAATATCATTTTTAAACACTGGCAGGCTCGACTCTGAATTTTTATTTTTTTCCTGTGGCATTACTTAAAAGCAACACGACACACATGCAACCTCTCATCTTCAAAACTATCTCACCCAGAGACTTTTAACTTGTTCTGTCTGCAAAGCACATCAGTCAGAAATAAGTTTACAAAAATTCTATTTTCCCCCCTCAGCTGACAGTCCCTACCTTTTTAAAATTTGCCAAGGTCTGTAATAACTGTGCATACTGGAGAGGAACAGATATCAAATTCATTATGCCAGTAGGGTTTTCATTTGGTTAAATATTAGAGGATATTTTTCAACTTTGAAAATGCTGGAATTGTATGTGTAAGGAAGAAAGCATAAGAACAGCAGAGCTGCTGGAGAGAAGAGAGATTCTTAACTGCAAAGTAACATCAAGTACAGGTTTTTTTCTTCCTCACTTTTTAATTTAAGTCCTCAGCAACGCAGAAAGTTAACCTCCACCACTGCCCCAAACTCAGGCACAAAGAGGCCCCAATTAGAAATAAAATCTCAAGTATGTTAAAGGTTGTCTTTACTGACTGTGGTTTTGTACTAGAGCTTCAACGTGAGTTAGACAGCTAAGAAATGTGTAGGGCACCATCCTGAACAATTGAGACAGCACCAGCAAGTCTTTTCCTGTTCTGCCTGTGCACTCCTTCTCCACAAAGACATCCTGCTCCCTACTAAATAAACGTTTAAAATGTATGTAATACTTACTGATATCTATGGGCTTGACTGCCATCAAAGGTGACCAAAGAGGTGTTACCCCAGTCACAATCTTCAGCCACATGATGTAAGTGTTGTTGAGTCTCGGAGATGGCATGCAGCATTCACACTTGCCGTACTCACTGCAGCCACACTGAGCAGCCACGGCAGCCCCCTTCAGAGAGCTCGTAGATACATCTCCCAGTGGCAGATCCGATCTAGAAGGTAAAACAAAAACAAAACAAAACAAAACAAAAAGTTTGTTTGTTTGTTTTCTCAATGCTATTTCAATAGAGGAGGTTTGTCCTCTGGGTAAGGTTTATTTACAAAAAACTGTAATGAGAAAAGTTAAAAAGACAGTAATTGTAACTAATTGTATTTGCTGCTTCTCCCTTTTTAAATGGTTTAAAGTAGTTACGATGATTTAATGAAAAGTATTCCTAAGGACTGACCTTAAAACAAACACATTACCACACTAGATGAGACCTGTAGTTCTGTCAGACTACTTTCCAAATCCTGATGGCAACCATTACTAAATGCTCCTTGAGTACACAAATTTAGTTACCCTACCCTGGACTAAATGCAGTTCTCTGCCACTCCCACAGAGTTTTCTTTTGAAATCCTACTTGTGGGGCACCAAAATAAAATCTAAACAAATGTAATGTTCCTTCTAGCTTCTGCTACCATTAAACATTATAAGTAATACAATAGCCAAAAACTCTTATCCCAGTGAAAACAGTATTTGAAGTAACAACAGGCTAAAGAACTCCATCATTCAGAATGTATTTAGTACTAAATTTCAACAACTTACATTACTCAGGAAAAAAAAAAAGACATCTGTGTTCTCCAGAATCATTAATTTTGTGCTGAAGTTTTCTAGAAACAAATTTTTTCATCTATTTACTGTATAAAGCAGGCACAACCAGAAGAAAAGCCAATGGCTCCATACCAGGCAGGTCTTCCATCCCCTTGTGTCAGGAAACTACCAAGATCTCACTTCTGCACTGTCTGCACTGTAGGCTTCTCTGACACCTCGCTGCCTCCCCAGGCAGCTACACAAAGCAAAGGAAAAGCCTAAGCCACATTACCAGACACACTCCCAAGGGAAGATAGCCAGACACTGAGAAAGAAGATAATGATCTCTGCATTTGGGAGAACTGGCAAGACACAGGGACCATCTCACAATACCGAGTTTGGGATAAGATCAGTGGATGACAGCTTTCTGAGGGGCCCCCACATCACCTCATTCCAAATTGCTAAGCCAGGGCTAAACACATGAGTCTCGACTACAAGCAAAACAACAGAAAGCCAAAGTATTTTGGAGAACAGCCACAGCCAGGGATTGCACGAGCTGCCTGTCATCCCCAGTTTGGCTGCAGATGGATCCAGTCACAGAATAACCATTGTTCCCAAACTACAAATACTGACTGTAGGGGAGTTCATGCTTATACAGCCCTCAGAAGTTCAGGAGAGGTCAGTGTCTTCATTCAGTGGGGTGAGAGGAAGAACTCTGGATAAACTTAAAACAAAGCAACAGGCTGTTAAAAATGGAGTTTCCTATGAAACTTGCAGCACGCTGAGCTATAAATCCTGGTTCAGGAAGCACTTCACATCTCACAACGGTAGCCACATCCAACTTGTTGGGGAGGGGGGGAGGAAAGATAGAGGGCTTAGCAAATACACAAGTGCATATTGCTGTCCTCATTCAGTTTTACAGTGCTGGCTGGGGGAATCAGAGATTCGTCTTGGCGCTGAGGGATGAACAAAAAAACAGACAGGTACTAAACACACAGACTTTTGTGAACGGATTCTAAGAGCCCACCTCTGACATTCAAGAGAAAACTAATGAACTGAAGTTAAGCTTTCAATAGTTTACAGAGAAGGGAAGGAAAATGTGCAAAGGTGATGTGACTAAGATGGAAACAAGTGGCTAAAGCACAAGACACAACAGGAGAAAAAAACATAATAATGCTTGGCCTGAGCCACAGATGTTATTAACACGGGCATATGTCCAACACCTGCTTTTCTTTTTTACTCTAAGCATCATTTTCAGTTGTGCAGGGACAGTTCTTTTAGTCAACACATTAAGTGAAGGCCTCCCAGATGCTTTCACACATACTTCAGAAAGTGTTGATATTTTTGCTAAATTACTGTGTGGCCCTGTACTGAATTTTTAGACTTGAACGAAATGAAAATGACAAGCTGCTAAATATCTCTCCAGAAGTTCAAATTATTTCTTGCAACTGGAACATCTGACTGAAAACAAAGGGTCAGAATTGTTTTAGAAGAGATACAAGAAATACAAGTCTTCTATTTTCAAGAAAGGTACAACAGCACATTTGGGTAGCGATGTTGAGGCCTGTGAGAAGTGAGATCACCACTGTAACACTGCTTTTGGTATTTCTCTATACCGTGCTTGTGCAAGTGCAATCTTTATGGATGAACTGATAGAGCAAGGCTGTCTGGTGTTCTAAGGATTTTCAATAAGTATATATAAATTCATGTGAAATATAGCAGCTCTAGGTCAACACTTTGAACAAGCTGCCCCTTACCATCACAGAACACCTGATGGCTGCCTAGCTCACGAGATGCCAAGTCTCCAAGGAAAGGTTCGTATTCTCCAGCTAAAGAACACTCCACGTATAAATGATGTGCTCAACCAAGGCACCAGTCTTGAGGTAAATCGTGTGATTTATCCCTCAGAACCCAGAAGCCTAGGCCCAGAAGTCAAGCAGTGCCCCACAGGTACTGCGAACAGGGCAGAAACACGAGCACACCCGATGCATCACCATCCACCGAAAGGGCAAATTGTAGGCAGCGCTCAAAATTCAACCGGGAGCATTCATCTGTGCCACTGCAAAAGGATCCCTAAGGCTAAGTGATTTCAGTTAATGTAATTACCATCAAGGTTTGCAGCATTCCTAGAATACATACAACTGGAAAGATCATTCACTTTTGGGAGACAATTAACCTAATTTGTCTAATTATGTTTCAGAATAATCTTTCTCCTCCCAAAGACACACTGCTGGGGGAGGTAACAGGCTATCGCAGCACTGTTTTGGACAGAACAAAACATTTCCTATTCAAAGTAACTTGGTATTATTACAAGCAGGCAAACTGTGGATGTGTAGAATAAAAAAGATACATCTTTAATCCTGAAAAACTCAAAATTGCTGAGGACTCAAACTTTGTGATGTTGCTTCTTCTAGGTCATTATTTTCATACATTGCTTGTCTTATATGTGAGAATTCTGGCCTAAGCTCCAGACTCCCAGGGAGTAACACATGCCAGGAATGCATATTTTTAAATCTGGGAATGTTTTCAAGGTATTTTGGCTCATGCGAATAAAACGTTAAGGTATCAGCAAGCCAAGAGGGGAAGCTGTCACCTTCGTACAATCTGAAATGCTTTGCTAGCTGTTCCCCCAGAACACAGGAACCCTAAAAGAAAAACATTAATGTTAAGTTTGGGTAGTGAAACTTGTTCTGCAGTGTCAGGGACTGCACTGCATCTTGCCTTTTCAGCTAAAAGTAATCAAATATAGAAATGCCACAAGAACTCTAGGGAGCCTTTAGGGCCTCCTCTCATAAATCGCACGATACTTACTGAATTCCCTTCAAAATACAAAGAACCTTTTCATACCAGCTGGGACCTGAATCTGCTGTTCCACGGATGTCAGGCATACCCCAAAAAAATCAATATACAGATTACTACGCTAGGATTACTGGCTGAGATTTTCCTACTGCAGCTGAGACTGAATGGAACAGAGGCAGATCTACTTCTCCCACAAACACACACGTAGCGGTACGCCACAAAGCAAAGTGAGGAACACTCAGAGTGGGAACCCACTCAAAATCTGGTTTCAGCTTCAACGCATGGTGCCAACTAAACAACCACACTTATTATCAATTAATAGTGTTGCTTCCTACACTGACGACAGATATAATTTGTGGTAAGTGATACCTGTCATCCAGTTCTGTATTTTAAACAGAAGTTGTCACCTGTAAATTCAGCATGGCCAACTCTTTATACTTAGCTTGTTTCCTGAAGAAATTCAGTCTGCATGTTCACACTATTCCTTCCAGCCTACCAATAATACAGGAGAAACAGCGTGGTTTTGGAAGTGTTATCAAATAGATTGGTTTAAAACCAAAACAGATGGGTTCTGTACCAAAGATGTGCCCACCCCCCAGTCGGGATGATTACCACGTACTACCTTTACAGGGAGTATTTATGCCAGTGACAACTATGCAGGTGGGTGCCGCTCAGCAGCACCAGTGTGATCACAGCAACATTTAATACAATGCCAAGTCACATAATTACTCTGAGAGAACATTATGGTCAAAACCATCAAAAATGCAGAACCAAGATCACAGCTTTAGAATTAAGTGTAACAGCAAAGGTATTTTAGCAAGTCAGTAGGGATTTCATTAAAGCATTTCAAGAAGCATGGTAAGAACAGAGGAGAGGGGCCCTCCAAGCTTATCGTTTCTCATTCAAAAATAGAACCACAGGCTTTCCTCTGTACTGCCCTTGATTACTTTGAGATAAGGCAAGGTATAAACCGCATCATCAGCTTGTAAAGCTAATGCTACTAATGTGCTGCAAGCCTGGGAGACTAATGCTGATGTTTTTGAAAATGCTTTCGGATTTCTAATGCCAACAGTGAGAAATTTAAGTCTGTACTTACACAGCGTATAAAAGATTAACCTTCAAATCAGGTCTCAAGTGTAGCTTCAAAAACCGGAGGCTACAAACTAACAGATCCAGCTTGCCTTTAATCCAACATTCAATGTTCCAATTTGAATCTAAACAAAAGGAAGAGAGAAAACATTTCTCAACTATATTAAAAGCAAAAACAAACGGAAGAGCCAGAGTACTATTCCCTAAAAAAGAGACAAGTAACAGATACTCATGAAGGCAAGGCTGGACCCCACATACGCAAATGTGTATAAACAATCCTTTTTGAACTGGGGACCAGTATACAGCCTTAAACACAGAAAAGGTTAACCTCTTGTATGGTAACAGCCTGCTGCATTCTAATTAGAGAAGGAATATATTTTACAGAGCTATAGGGACAAGGCAACAAGGCAAAGTAAGAAATGAAGCTGCTGCTGCTTGAAGATTTTGCTGCTAACACGTACAGCCTCTGTGTGGCTGCACTGCATACACTCTGTTCACACATGCAGTCGTGTGGCATACACAACTGCAGCACATTTCATGTGGCAGTCTTTAAAAGAGATTTTTTCTCCCATGGGACAACACTTGTAAAACAGAATTCTACTCTGCCTAAGTCAGCAGACAAACAGGTCCCTATGTTGCTCGCATAGTGTGGTTTACAGAGGGAGAAAGACAGTCGAGGAAAAGTAATTCCATCAAATCCAAGCACAGATATTTACTAAAGGCATAGCAATCCAGTCAGGGAAGAAGGTTTTAAACTCCTTCAGGAGTTTAAAGCCCACATCCACACAAAAAAAATTCAAACTCTTTTCCAAAACATCTAAACACCTGTGAAGATTTGGGCTTGCAAAATGTCCCATTGAGGACGTTCCATGGGCATCCTCATAAGCAGTGCTACATATTCAAAGGGAAAAAAATGGTTGTCTGTCTTTCTACAGAAATGCTGAATGAAATACGTGCTATTACCACTTTCTTTTGCCTTCCACTGCAGACTTCCAATATATTATACTACATTGTCTGCTCTGGATAAAAAATAATACCCATTAAAACAAACAACAAAAACCTACTAAAAAAAAAACAAAAACAAAAACTTTTTTTGGGAGAACAAGTAACTTACCATGCCTTTGACTGAAAAACCTACCTCTTTCCTGAGAAACAGAGATGCTGATTTCTGAAGGAATAAACATCCTTGGCTGCATGCTTGCTCTGTACAAAGAACAATCAATGTTGTTATCACTCCAAAGGCAACACAGAAAACTTTCTTCATTCATTAGCAAGGGAGGGTTGGTTTCAGCAGCTCCATGCTCTCTCATCAAACCAGACCAGCTCTCTACAACTCCAGCAGAGAAAGGACTCAAAACTGTCTCATTCAGCAACATACAGGGTAACGTAAAGTTCCTGGGAAGAATTTGATGGACCATACAATGGGCAACGGCCACGTGAATGAAGTCTGCAAATAAAAAGACAAAGGAAAAGATACCAAAAATAAAGGTAAAAGTTTTTATCGCTTGACAATGAAAGGAGTGGCCGATGTTACACAGAAACACTTTCATTACAGAAAAAAAAAAAAAAAAATCAAATCATTTCCAGGGGCTTATCTCCTCTGAGCTGGAAACAAAAATATTGAAAATCACACCCTCTGAACTGGTGTCACAACCGCCAAGTGCCAGCTTCCTCTCCCAGAGTCACTACAACAAACATTTTGTTTTCTCAACCTCTTCAAATAGGTCAAGATCAAGACTGTAGGGGAAGCATCACTTTGGGGTAAACTGGCTTCTATTCATTTAAAATACACCAAATCCTAATTCTAAATTAACACACTCTGCTGGGACATTTGCAGTCCAGCTCTTAATAACATGGTGCCATTACTGCAGCAAAAAATAATCCCATTGTAAATATAACACAGTCACACTGTAACTGTTAAATTTCACGGAACAGCATTACCAGAATATATGACTGGACGCAACTATGCAACGCCAGAGCATTATCTGGGAAATGAGATGTAGGAAAAAAATAGTCACAGAATCAATGATCTTTCCATCAGACTTAGATTCTTCAAAATAAAAGTGCTCCGACCACAGTCATAGCTCTTGTTAGTAAGCCATGGCTTGAATTGCACTAACAATGATTCTGAGAGTGATGAACGGATCGCTTTTGGAAATAGCTTACTGTAAAACACTGAATGAATGCCAAAGATTAAAGCTCCAGTTACAGAAAGGCATGAGTGTGATTTGTGCGCTTCTTTGCTTTTAGCTTTTTGCTCAGTTAGGGCATAAATATTTTAAACCACTCATTAGATAGAAATTAATCCATACTCTATGCCTTGCAACATCTAAAATAATAGTAAAAAAAATCTCTAGGACTGTTTGATTAATAGTGCATAGGTTAATAATGTAAAAATAAAAAATGAAAGCTTTTTAAAAGTAGATGCACACGGCATTAAAAGCAGACACCACATCACTACGCAGAGCGTTGAAGTGCTTCGTTTTGTCTTTACACAGATTTTGTAATGCCAGGCTCCTGAGGGGTTCTGCTCTTTTCTCCTGTCTTGTTTAAAAGAGTTTGTGCCTCTGTAAATATCAGCTTCATTAGGCTCCCTGGCACCATATGGAGGATTCAGTTGACTGAACAGACTATTAGTCCAAAATACATGATTAAAAAAAAGAACAAATGAGTAAGTGACGTGACTGCCTACGAAGCAGGACAGTTAACCAATATACTGCCCAATTCACGGAGTCAATTGAGGGGTGCGAAGAGATTCCTGCCAAGTCACCTTTCTCCTAAAAAACATACTCTCCCCTCTCTTATCACACTATCAACACCACAGGATTAATTAGATCCCGTAAATCAAAATGTATGCAGCTACTTGCCATTTCCGCAGACGTGTTTAAAAATAAAAGAGCCATAATGAATTACAACACAGAATGTTTGGCATAGGCTTGCTCTAGCTTTTAAATGCCTGCTATCACAGCATGCATTGAGAACACTTCCCTGCTCCAGACGGAACTGTTTCTCTGTGCCATGGACACATGGGAGGCCAACACACACAGATCTGCCTCTCAAGTGGCTCTGTATTTAAGTGCCTGGGTTAAGAGAGCTACAAAGATGCTAACCACGGGTATTTGCTTATTTGGACACAGAGATGGCCAGTCAATAGATGCACTGATTTTCTGTCATTGCAGGCCACACAACAGCTCTGAAGCCTAATGAAAACTCCCTGAAGCATTCAGGTTTTCTAATGAAAAGGTGCACAACATCTTTAGATTACATAAGGTATTTGAAAGAAGAATTTGTCATCAACACAATACTTGACACTGCATGTGCACTGCCTAACGATTTCTTCATCCTTCATAAAGATAAAAGATGCAGATTTTGAAACTAACTTCATTGGATTGTGGTATCTGCTTTCTCCATGAACATTATCATCAAGTCTTTAAGTAGTTCTTTTTTCAATCAAAACAATGAAAGGCAAAATACCATCTGTCCCTGAAGAGCATACACCAACATTGTTGTGGACATTTCCCAATTAGAGCAACAGCTTATTACATTCATCAACATTTACAGTGAATTAAGCACTCTTTAACAGCATTGTGCACATGAAAGAAAATGTCAGCTACCAAAACCAAACAAAGCTCAATCTCGAAGTGCCACCTTGGCTACACTGAACTGAGCAGAAACTTTGTGGTTCCAGTGAAACCTGGGTTTTCACAACTGCTTTTGGACTTGTTAGGGTAACAGAACAAATTGCCTATGAGTTTCTCATCTTCCCAAATTCTGATTGAGGCATTTATCTGAATACATTTTGACCCACCAGATATATTCTATTGATATATATCCTGATCTTGCAGATCAACTGAGCTGCTTTTTGGGATAATGTACAAAACACAGCCCCGAGAGCATCACATTTCAGCTCTGCACAATGATAGATCAGGACCTTTGCATATACTAGCTGCATGTTGTGATAAGATCCTAATGCAGTAATATGACTTGAAAGACCACTGCGAACAGAAATGGTGAGTACCTTTCATGCTAAACCATTTCCAACAAACTTATTTTTAACACTGGTAACTTACCCAACAGCACAGCCGTGGTCAGAATGATTTGCCAGTACATCTTGTTTTGAAGAGCTGACCTGAAAAACATATAGAAAATTATCTGAGAATGATAATTATCATCAGGGTTTCATTATGGTGCACTTCTTTTACTTTGGTCTCCACATCTTTATAACAGAAAGCAACAACAAAATCAGAATGTCATTTGGGAATAAAACCCGTTAACACTGCTCAGCATATCAATTAAATATCAATGCAGCTTTTTTTTTTTTACATCATTTGAACTACATAGTGCCTTATTCCTCCAGGCTGACTGTTGAACACTTTCTGGGTTTGGTAATCTGAAAGGCACTAGGAATCTAAACTATCAAAATGCCCAAAAGATACTCAAGTATCTCTTCCCCCAAGAAAAGAAAAAAAGAAGTACAGCATACACAAAAGCATCCAAACGTCAGTTTGGTGAAGACTTCACCAAACTTTACACTAATATTTAAATACTTTTCTTTCATTTGAGGTACTTCGTTCTTCTTGATTTTCATATTTTAGCCACACAAATTCTGTTGAAGCCCAAATATAAGCATTTTATACTTTAAAAAAAAACAACAGTTTGACAGGGTATATCAGAGCAAAACACACAGACTTTGGTTGCCTTTGCAGTTAACTAGAACTGGATGATCAGTAAAATGAGTCCGACGGAGAATGTTGTGGCGAGAACTAAGATTCAGGGAGTCCCTCCAAAGGCGTGCTCATTCCTTACATAATTTTGAGAACAATTTCCTCGAGACCGTCAATGCTGCCAAGAGAGCTGGTGCCAACGTATGTAATCCCCTGGCTTTTCGGTTTGGGGCAGCATGCACTGCATCACGCGGCGCTGCAGGAGGATACCTGGTCTCGGGAGCTGTGTGGAAGCAAATTGCCTTGGTGGTGGAGGAGCAGGAGAAGAAGCAGGGCACTCCCTGCTCGTCCTGCACAGAAGGTGAGAAATCCTCGCTGTCTCACCCCGGACAAAGTGCCAGAAAGCCACCACAGGGCAGAGGGGCACCTGCACACGGGAACTGGTGGCTGCTAATAAAGCCAAGGGGTTTGGCTGAGGAAAGGAAAGCTGCTCTGTGCCCAGACTCCACCCAGAACTATTCCTCCTCTCCCTTAAGTCCTCGCCAGAGACTACCAGGATCACACAGGGACCCTGATGCTGCTTTAAGCCTTGCCCACGGCTTAAAGAAAAGGCAATTTGATGGGCATAGCTGTCTACCTGCGGCAGCAGAGCTCTGAGCGGGGCAGCCACAGTATTTCTGTGGTGTTGTCTCCCTGCGAGCTCTCTTACACGAAAAGCCCTTGGAAATTCAGCAGGGCTGGAGCCAAGCCGCTCCTTCAGCACAGACTGTCCTCTTTCTGGTCTGAAAAATGAGTCAGTCCCATCCACTTTTCTCCCCATTCACCCAGGTTATAATCAGACTACATTTTAAGCTACATTTTGATCAATTAAAGAGGAAAGCTCAAGATTTCAAAGGCAGTGCTCCACAACCCCTACTTCGGAGGAAAATTTGCCTCTCAGCAGAGCTGTTACCAGGCCAGCCTTCCCTGTACATCTGCCATTAGCCAATTTCCTAATAAGTGAGCCATGAAGGCCAGCGGAATTAGACTAGCTACAGCCTCCTATTAAGCCTGCCATTTCACGAAGATACAGGCTGGGATTATTTCCAAAAGCCTATGATGAAAGTTACCTAGTTTTTTGAAAGTTTCTGACCGGAGGGAAAAAAAAAAAAGCTTTTAGAACAATTTACTTGGCATAAACATATGCCATTCCCATTATTAAATCTATGGTTTAATGAAAGCCAGTCCATTTTCCCCTTTTATAGGCGCAAGAAGAATTTGCAGTTCGTAGCTCAACCACTTCTCAGTAGGAACTGGCAGAGACCACTTCCATATGCTGTGCAAGGAAATCAGACATCCACACCAAAGGCTTATAGAGTTATTGGTATGTCATGGACATTACTGAAAATGTCTTTAGAGCTCTTACTGATCACAAGTAAAATATTTCCACCAACCAAAGCTCTAAATGGTCCATAAAGTCACGGCCCATCATTGGGTCTCCTGTTGTGAGATCCCATACCGAATGAAGCTAAAGCTGCCACCCAGGTACCTTAGCCCTTCTGTTCCTAGATGTTTAAAGAAAAGAACCTCAATTCCAGCAGCCATTCATACTCCACTGTACTATTTCAAAGCAGGACGTGCAGCATCAGTGAAACACTATCTCTCGCTTGTCCCCAGATGCAGGAAGGCAATACCTCCCACAGACTGAAGGGAAAGCAACCACAGATGCCCAGGACCACGGACTCTTCAAAGAAGAAAGCTGTACTTATGCAGCCTCCTGAAGATAACAGCATCTTCACTTCCTGCTGCCATATAAACATCCAGATAGAGCAATCAAAGAGACTCTGATATCAGCACCAATTTAACCATAATTAACAATATTTGGGCCAGAAGGCAAAAACGTAGCTCAGACCACTTCAAGATGATTTATTTTTCTCCTTCTATTGCATCAATGTAAGCAGATACCACAAAGCTGTTGCTTTTAACCTCTGGTCCCAAAAATACTCTCAAACAAAAAAAACAGTGCTGAGCAGCATCAAGAAAGCAACGCAAACTACAAGTCATCAGCACAAGCATCCCTCCTGGATGCTTTGCACAGAGGCTGGGTAAAAAAGAGCTACCTGCAGGTAATGCCCAGGACACAACCAATGTCCTACTGGACTGGGCAGGAGTACCAAACACCTTTTGCAGTGAGAATATTGAATTTACCATAAATCCAAACTGCACTGAAAGAAAGATCCAAGTTTTACAAGAATCGCTAAAGGAACTGGAAGTTTAACAAAGGAACATTATGAAACCTTGTAACTACAGCTCTGTCCTGGAGAGAGTTAACACAACGAGGACAAATGGTTTTGTGCACAGTGGGGCAAGTCTCCACACAAATGGGAAGAATTGGGGCCTGCTTTAACATGCCTTAAGATGCTGCATCCTGGAACCAACTTTGGTGCCGCGCAGAAGGTGACATTTTCCACTTTCTTACTGTCCCTCTCCATGCTCACAGATGTATAAAAAACTTTACTTAAGGAGAGTTCAATGGGATTTTTATCAAGGCAGGAAAGCAAAACAGCAAATATGATAAGCAAGGAGCATGATAATGAAAATGAGGTCATCTGCTACAGGTCGGCTGAGAAGTCACACACTTCACTGGCACACTAGCATGGGAAACATCTTCAGCACAGCCTGAAACACGGCTGGTAATCCACAAACACCTGCTCAATGGGCTCAGAAAAACATACTGAGCGTTTGTCCTTGCCCTCTGAAACTGCCCTTTTCCTCATTTTTCCCCCCAACAGCTTCTTGTCCTGACAGCTTGCACTTCTGTGTGTCTGCCTCCTGCACCACACACACACACACAAAACCAAACCACAAAGTTAATGTGGGAAGAGGACTGCCGTACGAGGCAGGTGTGAGCATCAGCCCAGCCTGGCCGTGAGCGAGCAGCGTGCCCTGACAGCTCTGATCTCACCCTGAAGCTCTCACCCAGCCTCACAGGAGCAGTGGGACAAAACGAGCAAACGCAGCGGGATCAGAGCCTCACGTAGCAGTGGTTTGTCAGCGAGCAGTCTCAAACCTACAGAGAGTTGCAGAAACTCAGCTGCCAGGATCACATATTTTCCCTCCAACAATGTACCCACACACATATACAGAGTCTGAAGGTTTTTTTTTTTTTCCTTTTTCTTACTCCCATCCTCCCAAAAAAAACAACAACAGCTGCTAGTTAATGGGAAACAGGAACATAATACCACGAGCATACAAACTGTCCCCGACTTTTGCAGGCTCTCTGCTACAGCTGTTTTTAACTATTCAGAAGCTCTCGATTATGCATACAAATATTTGAGCAGTAATGCCTCCATACAGCACCTCCTGGCCTGCTCTTTATGGGGTTTCCCATTCCCGTGGGGTTCTGACAACACCCGTGATTTGGGGTCAGCCCTAAATGGGCATGAATTTGTTGTCGTTTAGCATATGCAAGCAGCATAAATAAGGAGTTCAGAGCAAATGAAAAGTACAATAGCAATGAAAATTATCCGAAGTTTTATGCTTTCAGATCCCAGCAGAGCTTTAACCAGGGCAGCAGGAGATGCCCACCTCCCCCCAGCAGACCCGCAGCAGCACCACCCTCGTCTCCAGAGGCAGCAAAAGAAATCCCTGCTGAGGTAAAAGGCTCCGGCTCTGCGAAACCCAACAGCACCACGTCCCAAAAACGCCCCAAACCCACCCCAAACACCCCCAGGAGTGGGTTCTCCTCTCTATGGGCTGCAGCTGCCCGCAGTTCGCGACACCAGAGCCCCTCCAGCACCCACCGCAGGCAGGATCCAGAGGCAGAGACCCCAAAACACCTCAGGCAGAGCCCCCAAAACACCTCAGCAGAGACCCCAAAACACCCTGACAGAGCAGGGGGCTGCGGCTCGGCGCCCACCGCGGGCGGTTGCGGTCAGAGCCAGCGGCTGCCCCCGTGCGCTAATTACCCGTGCGGTAATTAACGGCGGGGTCCCCACACGCAGCCCGTCACCATACTCGCGATTTCAGCCCGGTTTCTCTCTCTTCAGGCGCTCACCCTCAGGAGGGAAAGAGGGGAAGGAGCAGAAAGGTCCGGCCGTGGGCACCGCGCCGCCCGCTCCCGTCACGAACCGCCCCGCGGCTGCCCCAAGCGCCCCGCTCCCGGACCTGCTCCGCTTCGCTCCCGGTCCCCTCACGGCCCCATACGGTCCTTCACGGTCCCATACGGTCCCTCACAGCCCCATACTGCCCCTCACAGCCCCGCTCGGGGCGCAGGAGCCGCCCCGCCTCGCCAGCCCCACCTGCCCCCGGCTCCCCCCTCACAGCCCGCCCCGGCCCCGCCGCCTCGCCTCAGGGACAAGATGTCGGAGGGGCCCCGTCAGCGCGGGGCGGAGCGGGACGGGGGCTCCCCCGGGTACTTCAGCTGAATTTTCCTCCCATGGCAGGGGGCCCCGGGGGAAGTTTGAGCCCCACACAGCCCCCGGGACGACGGGGGGCTTCACTCCACGGAGGCAGCGCCCCCCGCTCCCGGGTGAGGGCAGCGCGGGCAGGGGGGAGGCTGACAAACTCCTGTCACAACGGCTCCCCGCGGCGTGGGTACTGAGGAAAGTTAAAGACAGTTCTTACTTTTTTCCTTCTTTTTACGCTAACAGGGAACCTTCGGGGGACGACCAGTGCTGCCTGGAGCCACGGAGACGTTTGCTGGGAGCTTAATGAGCGCTCAGCCGCAGCAGAGGCTGTGCTCGGGGGCCGGCTGCTAATGCAGGAGGTAGCAGCGACCACAGGCACAGGCAGTGCTTTTCTGACCAGTAAGATATTTAATGTGCTTCCCGAGGTTCTCGGAATTGTCACAAAATGATAGGCATATAAAGGTTGTGAAGTACTGATCCTAACACACACATCCTTGTCAGAAGGACAAAGATTTAGTGCCCTAAACAATCTGACTCGGACACGCTGCTTCTAACTGGCATATAACTGCAAGCAGTGCTGTCCAGTTCAGTTTTCTCTATTTATTCAATTACATACCTGAAAGTGAGTGAAGGTACCAGAAGTTAGTCCTGAAAACCCCGTTCTTTAAAGTTGTGAAAATGTTAATGTTATTAGCTTGTCAGAGACTTCCAAGGTGTATGTGAACATTCGACACAATTTGTTACATTTAACTATTTGAACCCAAAAGTGTGAATACCACAGTGTTCGCCGCATGCATTCATGTAAGAATATGATTTTGATCAAGAAATGTGATTTTAAAACTTAAAATAGTACAGACACAGGAAACATATAGGAAACTTAAAAAATAGCCCATTTTGTAAGCCACACAGACGACTGTTTTAAAAGAACAGTTATTTATAAAGTGTCTTTTATTAAAAACGACAACAAAAACTCATTTACCCGAGACAGACAGCATGTAATGTTGGGCAAAATAATAAAAGTTTTGCCATCGACTTCAGTGCAGTGATGATTTCACCTGCAGTATTACGGATCATTTGAATTAGTATTTGGATTGATTTTTAAATGGTAATTTGTTCTAAGATTATTTACGAACAAAAATCAGAGCTTTATTTTCAAAGTATCCTTACCGTCCCTGTGTCTTCGGTTTTTCTAAGCATATTAAAAAGGAAAGTAGCTTAATCTGTCATCTTTAAGCTGTATTGGTTATATACACAAAATTGTACATACAGTTCATGAATGTACATGAGATATACATGTACATAAAATATACATGCATAGTTATAAAGTAATGTCTTTGGTACATATAGATCCAGATAGACATAGACATACAGACTGGCAACCCAGTCATATGCACCATTAAAAAAAAAAAAAAAAAAAAAAAAAAGCAGTAATCTGTACAGAAAGTCAGAAAACATGGCGTATTTACATACAGGATGATATGTAGAGAAGCCTGTTCCTCTTTTCATGTAACAAGCAATCATTTCTGACCAATTTACCAATCCAATCCCTCATATTTGCAGATAGAAAACTTGGATCATTACTTTTGCATGCACTGCAATGAAACCTTCAGAAGAAGATGGTCATCGATACTTTTATTCTTCCAGGTTCCAGCTTACCCTACATGCAGCCCTGTTCACTGAAACTCCTTGTGGGCATACACCACAGTTTAGCATGACTAAGATTCACTGTCTACAGAGGACTTGCTGGTCCAAAGCAATTTGTTCTGAAATGTAATCTGGATTTACTCATTAGAATAAAAACTCCTGCAGAATTTATTTTCTGTTTAGAATTTGGCTATTAATCAATGGAGTTTGGTTTCCTTAAACACCTACATTTCCAACTGGAACTGATTTCTGCATCACAAAATTGTCAAAGAAAATGTGGTTTAAAAAAAAAAAAAAAAAAAAAAAGCAGTAGGCTTTAACACAGTTATGAACCAGTTGGAAGATAGATAATTATTTCTCATTATTTTTTTTAATTGCATTTCTGTGAACCACCTGGACACAGAGAGACTACTTTAATTTCTTCTTTACTATACTGCTCTTCTGCAACTTACAAATCCTGAGTCATAGTGAAGAAATTGACAGTGAAAATTAATAACTAAAATTAAATTTAAATCCTGACCTTGAATTGCTAGAATGAGCTTTTCAGCTATTAAATTGATAAAGACCAGGTCTGAAGTTGGAAAAATGAAAAACGTCCCAGGTTATGCAAAATGGTTTGAAAATGAACAATGAGCACACTGTAGCATCTGTACTTCTCCGAAAAGCTACACCGTTTGTAGCTTAGAAGCTACCTTTACTCAGAAGTCAGAAGTCCAGTAACTAAGTGAGATAAAAGATCTTTTTATGTCACCTTTTTGTACATATGTTCTTTCTTCTAATGCATAGCTATGGGCCCAGTTATGCACGTGATTTTCCAGTTCAGATCAGGCACACAGTCGAATATACACCAAGAGTACTTTGTCTCTAACAACAGTCCATGCCAGAAGTCACTAAAGATATCACAAATGAGACTTGGAAAAAAAAATACTAAAACAAACAGCAAAAGTAGAGATTAGGTTACAGATTAAAGATAACCCCCTTAAAACAAACAGCAGAAGTAGAGATTACAAATTTGCTATAACCCCACAGTGACCACAGAATCTCCTTACTTTGCTGTAAAGATAACTATGTTGACCACAGTAGCAGGAAGGATAAGAGGGTAAGGACACTAAAGTTACTATAGCCACAGCAGGGAGAATGCTGGAAGGGTTAATACATGCAAACAGAATTATGAAAAAGTAGCACGTAAAATTGCAAGTCCCAAGCACTGGTATTTTAACTAAATTTGCTAGGAAGTAGTACTGTAAGAGTTGAGAACAAATAAATAGTGCTTTTGTATAAAAGGGGAGCATGATAAGATCTGATTTCTAAAGCATACAGACTTTATAACAAACTGGGGGAGAGGGGTGAGAGCTGGGGAGTAACTCCCAAGCAGAAAGAATTATAAACCACTTGAAGCGAAGGACAATACTGGCATGAACTAGGTGGGTATAAGCCTGCCTCAGAAACATTTAGTCCTGTTATTAAAATCTGAGTCCTGGCCAGTAGAAAAATACTCATTTCTGGAACAACCTCTAATCAGAAAAACAGGACAGAAAAGAAGCAGTTTAAGTGAGGGTTTAATAAGTTAATGAAAAGAATAATTATACAGCTTTGTACCTCCAAGAAAATTGGATAAAATAATCTAGACAGACTGTCTTAGCCTCAGGTTTCGTTGCTACCAGTGAGAGTTCCTTGAGACTTAAATTACCGATTTCACCCCCATTTCATAGCCCTTGGTACCCCTCTTCATTATATCAAGGAACTTAAAGTGATGACTGAACACAGCTAGAAAATATGTGCTTACCCTTTTTCCTGGAAAAGACAGCAAGAGTTTAGAGCCAAGGTACCAGAGACTGATAAGTCCCAGATACATGCAGCAGAGGTTTTTATGACATTTTTTATTTTTAGCAGTGTTGTTTTAAAATAAATGAAAAAAATCCGTTTCATAAGCTATGAAGAAAAATATTTTGATTTAGCTACTGCAAGCTCTTCTCGGTAAATAGACTCGAATGTCTCATCATACCATCTATTGGCTTGTGTAAACAGCTCCACTGTGGCCGTAAACACAAACCTACTGACTGGCTTTAATTTATTTATTGCCTTTCGGTAATTCATGATCCATTTCCTCAAAGCAGCAGAAGCCAATCCCTCTCCTCATTAAAAGAATCATCATCTCGAATTGAATATAAATTCTATTTTTAAAATATTTCTGCATTCTGATGTGACAGTTTCGGAAATCTGACTACATGCAATTTCTGTTCAGAGGCTGGGAATCTGATGAAGCTTTTGTATCCTGGACTTCTGTAGCGCAAGCAAAAACTGTCACAAACTGGCTAATTTGCCACATCCGTGCTAGGTGAGGTACACGACAGGCCCACGTGGAAGTAATATTCTATTTAGGTTGAAACATCTCAAGACAAATGTTTGACTGAGTAAATTTTATTTCACTCTGCCATATATCACTGGTGTTCAGTGAAGGGAAAAAACATCCCTACATAGCCTATGCTAGTGCATAATTAAAGATTCTTTCTTTCTTTTTTTCTTTCTTTCTTAATATCTAAGCTAAATCTTCCTGCAGCGTAATCCTCTTTTTTCATATATTTGGGAAAGACAGCAGATGTAATCCTCCTTTAAGAAGTTCCTTTTTGTATGTTAGTTACGTTATTGTCCCATACTGGATGTAAACCAAACAGCTCCAATTCCTTCAGCCTTTCTTTACAGATCACCTTTTCTGGAGACCTGCTGAGGCTTACAGATCTCCTTTGGTCTCATTCCTGCTGCTCTCTTGTCTCAAGGGCGATGTCCAAAGTTGGAGCCAGAACTCCAACTAAAGTCGTAGCAATTGCTACGTAAAGGGAAAGGACCAGCTCAAGTTTTACACAAGACAACCCTGTTTACTCATCCCATGTGGGTGTTTGCTTTTTTTTCCCTCCCAGCTGTGTACCTATGTTGACTCAGGCTTAGTTTGCATATCTCCCTAAGCCTCGGATCTTTCCTGCAGAACTTTTGTTTGTGCAGTTGATTATTTCTAAGTACCTTGCACTCATCTTTATTGAATTACAGCCTATTTATTTCAGATCATGTCAGCAATTTGTCAAGATCACTTTTAATTCTAATCTTGTTTTTTAAAGCGTTTGCAACTGTTCCTAGCACTTTGTTATCCGAAGATTTAATACACATACACTTCTCAACTATTCAGGTACTCACTGAACACATCAGACAGTTTTAGGCTTCAGGTGCACCCCTGAACAACCATCCTACCTGAAGTCCATCAGCCTGAATTGCTTGCTGAAGGCTTGTTCTGTTCTTATTTGGTTTTGAAAGTCCCTTTCTTTTCATCTGAATACTTTGTAGAAAGATGTCCCTGCCCATAGCAGGGGGGTTGGACTAGATGCAGATGATCTTTAACCCAAGTTGTTCTGTGATTCTATGGTTTAATGTAGGCAAGACTTCCCTAGCTTGTTTAGGAGAAAGTCATGTGAGCATCAAAAACATCACTGAAAATAATATACTATCATATTAGAAGTTTTCCTTATCTGCAGGAATTCTTCTCATTACCAAAAACATTTTCTTGCTGACCCTAATGGAGCCATGGGGTCCGATCTGTTCTGTATTTGTCTTTCTGATTTACCCCTACATGCTTGTGTTATTCTTTCACAAGTCCTCTATAGTAACGTAACACAGCTTTCAATTCTAAAAAGAAGTTTCACATTAAATTCAAAATATTTTCTCCCCTGCTAACTTTACCACCTTTAATTCACTTTGAAGCTGAGGATGTTTACTCTCACATAACTTTTTCAAGAAAATGTCAACTTCCCTGGACAACTCCACTTGCTAGACTTAATTGCCATTTGATATTCACCATAACTGATTTTATTGGAGTTTTCTTTCCCAAATAGTTTTGTCTGTGTTCTGCTGTGTCCTTACATTTTCACATGCTCAACTGGTTGATTCCTCTCTCAGTCAAAAAAAAAAAAACCTGGAGGAGTATTCTCTGAAGATGTTAACCAGCTCTAGCTGAAAAGGTCCTTGCCCACCTGACCTCCTTTGTGACACACAATAAACCCTTGCCTTGATCTTTTCTTTACATCTTTGCCCAAATACTTCCAGTTACTTCACCTCCACATACGTTGGATCTCAACAAAAATCATGTCCTTTTGGTAAAGACCTCCATTCCTCCTGTGCCTTCTGACCTCTCCGAACGAGTCTTTCCTTCCATCCTGAATTACCCCCCGAATTATCTGCTTTACCAGTGCAGTTATCACTTTGACAGAATACAAAAATTCCCAGTTTCTCCTTTTTCTCCAAACTTTATGCATTTGCATACAGACATCCAGGGCGTTAAGCCAGCTGCCCCGTGATTTTCCTCTTTTGCTCCTGTAACTGTATCTTGATGAGGCTCCCTAGCTCCTGCACTTTTTCCATGCTCTGAGTTTATACTTAACCACCGGGCCTCTGCCATCATCCACTCTGAATTTGAAGGAAAACCCCTTGGTTTGGCAGGCCTGTGACTAAAGACAATGTTTTCCAGTGTCACTACAGCATCCCCTTTTCCTAGGGCTTCACCCTTCGTGGAAGTGGAAGTTTTTGGAGAATGTCTTTATAAATGCAAACAGCAGTGAAATTTATTTTCTCTCAGCCTCCACATTTCACCTCAAACTTCCTCCCTTGAAGCACTATAAAAATAGCAAAGGTCCAGCAGCCTTTCAAAGACTTACACATAGAACAACAACAAAATACCATGAAATACCAAGTCCCGAGTGTTTTTGTAAAGCACCTGAGAAGACTTCAGAAATCCACATGCAATTGACAGAGAAAGAAACATGTAAACTGTACGTGAAGTTTCAGACAGAAAAAAAATCACAATGTTATTTAGCCTTGAAGGCTTATTTATTTAAATAAAGAGGCATTAAACCAATTCTTTCCCTTCCAGGAGTCATGCTGGATAGAGTCATGTAGCCTTTGTGTTGGAGGACGATGACAGTACCCTGACTTCTCAGAACAAGAAGTGACTAATCTCCTGTGCCATCTTACATCCATACTGATATCTATTGTAATGCTAATCTTGCTGCCAGGTAGTACAGCAACCACGTCTCTTCTAGGCTTGTAGCAAAGCCTACAGGCTTCCTGCTCAAGAACAAAAAAATAATAATAATAGAAAAATATATATTATATATGCTATTTTCCTCTACTGCTGAGGAAAAATGGTCCAACCATCTCCTCCAACGTAAGAGGAGGGTGCCAACATAAACAAGCCTAAACATAAATCCTTTTCTGAGGCTTACAATTCTAAATAAAGATGCAGAAATCTGAAGCATATTCAACCTTAGTAACTTCATGCAAACTTAGCACGTATGCATGTGAAAGAGCTAGAAGAAGTGTTAGAAATTCAGCACCAGGTTAAATTTGTCAGTCCTCAGCACAGCTGAGCTTCTTCTGGGTGTGTAGCATGGGTTTTGTCATCCCCACCACCTTTCTAATTCATCTAATTTATTCCTGCTGGGTTAACCAACTTGTGTTTAGCCAGGTGAAAGAGACTGACTATAGGATTGCTGTAGAAAAATCAAATGCTCTTATTCTATGTAAAAACCAAATCATGTGTGTGTGTGTCTGAAGTTTTTCTAAGCCATTTAATGGCCACCAGAATTGAAAAGTCTAGCTTTGTTGTTAAGTCAAAGATGGACACTGCCTTCACATTGTTTTCCTCCAGGGATATTCTTGCTGCTGCAAGGAAGTTTTGCATTTACTCTTCCTGCACCTCCTAACTGGCATCCAAGTCGAATCAACCAACCAAAATCTTGCTGCTGCATTAAGAACACGAACAGAATTAGCCTTCACTTTTGGACACCTAAAGAAATGCTGTCTGCAATCCACACTGCAAAATTAAAATTACATTAAGTAGAGGTTAAGCATATTCTGTACAAAAAATGCTCCCTCCTGAAAGATTTGTGTTTTCCACAGCTGTACAAATACTACAGTCATATACATTGACTGATACAATAAATTGGCATCAAATACACTAAAAAAAAAAAAAACAAACCACTAAGTTTTTAGAATAAAAATAAAACAAAAAGTGCTATTATAACCATAAGAAAGGATAATTGAATAGACATTAAAACTTACTGAGCATACCACAATAAAACACAACCAGCTAATTAAATGTATAATTAAATGTATAATTAAATGCATGTTCCTCCTTTGTTGGAAACCCCTAGGAGCTGTGTGCTCAAATTTCCTCCCCAGGCTGATGCAAGCGTATCTATACTAATTTAGTAAAGATAATCCAAGAGACACACCTCTTTAATTTAGAGCAGAATGGCTCCTTCCTGTTATTTATTTGGTTCTAGGACAAAAAGTTAAATTGTTGCTTTGAACTTGAGAAACAAAGGCAGCCATCTGAGCACACCGGCTCACCTTCCAGGAGGGAATCGTTCACGGAGAGCTGTCGGAGCCTTATTGACAGTGATTCACCTCGGGGGCATAGAGGAATGAATCACAGCTGATAACTGCGGAGATGGTGGCAGCAGAGCGCCGATCCTAAAACCCTGACTCACCCTCAGACACTTTACCCTAGCACCAAGAGAAACTTGTGAGCAACTCTGTGTGGTACAAATTGATCTCTTTAAAAAAAAAAAAAAAAATCAGTAAAAGTGGTATCTTTGTCTCACATGATGGCAGGGTAAGACCAGTTTGTCTGTGAATAGTGGAACTGCCCGGTCAGCAGAGAAGTTATCTGAGTGCCCTGGTAACTTGCTGTTAAATGTAGATGTCCATGGGGAAAATGAGAAGTGGGATCCCAAATGCGTGTCTTTACAGGAAAGAAGAGAATTCACCTCCTTCTCTGACACTGTGCAAGAACCTAAAAGGGTGTAAACGCTTCTGTGAGAAACAAATCCACGTACAATTGTTAACAATTAATTAATGAATTCTCTCACTGTCACTCCCCTAGCACACCTGAAGGATGTCAGCATCCCACGACCGACACCGCAGTCCTTACTGAATCTGGCAGGACGTTACTAAACACCTGATGGAAACACACAGAAGCAAAGGGAGGAAATCACCGCCAGGCTAATGTAAGAATTGTTGGGCTCAGAATATTAATCCTCAATGACATACTCTGGGCACTTACAGAAATGTGTGCATTTGAACACTTAATTCCTTACAGCAAGAGAAAAAATTGGAGAGAGAGACCTAAACAGATGTAGATTGTGGTATAAACACCTATTGCCATCTTATATGGAAGCTTTTCAGGCAAGAAAATAGTTACAGAGGATGAAGTAATTCTGTGAGTCATATAGACAGAAATTACACAAAACTGATAAGTGTCTGAGGATAATAAAGACTTTGAAAATTATTCATGAGAGGAGTGTTAAAACGTTTGATTCATACGCGACAAATTGCCCACTTTTGCATCATGCTTTTTTCACACATTAATAATTCAAGTCAATAGATACATCAGGTTTCTGGATTTTTCTTTTCTTGTGCTTTTAAACTCCTGTGTTACTTCTCTTAACCATCTCCCAGTTTATGAAGGAGGTCTGTCTGAAGCAAATATATAAACAATACTAACGATACTTACAGACTGCTGCCATTTTAGCAGGAAAAACGTCATCTTCTGGACACATCAGCGCCACACCAGTTCATGAATTGGTGAGCAGTGCACAAACACCAATGTGGAGGCTATCGAGAAGACAGAGCCAGAAAAACAGCCAGGGCTGGAACAGATCACAGCAGTAAGTGCATTGCACTCATGTCCTAACACCTACTACCGGTCGTGATTGCCTCCAGAATTCAGTTTAAATTCTGGGACTAGCCACAGATCATTTTATGATGCCAAGACAAAGGTGTTCTTTTATCAGGGCAGGGAGAACTCAGCCTCAACACGCAGGGCAGCACAATGAGTGTGCTGTGGCAGCCCGACATGCAGAGCTCTGGTTGCTGCCCACCTCCTGGGTCCCACAGGAGCTCAATCCCTTTCAGGCACCACCTCTCTTAGCAGCACCCCCTGTGTTTGCTGCCCCAGCTCAGCAGTAGCAGGTATTTTGCATGGTTTGCCAAGCCACTGTTAATTGATTTTGTGCAGCTTTTTGGCAGCTGCCTGTTGTCAAGCTATCGCAGCCCTCAAATCTTTGTCTGTATATTCATGGCTAAATCTGCTTCATAACTGAGTGGCTACAGAGGATAAGCTTTTTTCTCCTAACTTCAAGAAATTTGTCTAATTTGTCCCAAAGTAGCTGCAACGAAGAAAACTCTAAAAATATGAATATTTTACTCAAATATTGAGCAAAGTCCTACTATACTGTGTCCAGTTTTAAGCTACTAGTTTTCCAACATTGCTCTAAACCACATCTTTAGGCACTAATTTTAGTGGGAACTTGGCATCTACCCTTTGGGACCCAGGCCTGACTCCAAAATCTGGCAGTATTTTATGCATATTAAGATGCACTGCGGTCAAGACCTATTAGAAAGCACATCTCGCATGCATCTCAAAACCAGATGTACTGGGTTGCTGAGACACTGTGTTCAGCAGTGAAGACATTTCTGTCTCAGTAACTTTTCAGAGCCAGATGTGACAATTTCAAAACATCAGGGACTATGCCAGCATTAGTAGCCAATAGTTTTGGAAGGAAATCAGAAGAACGGAGTGCAAAAAATGGGAAATGGGTGGACCCCTTTCTATGCTGAGATGTTGACATTCTGCATGACTTGTTTTCTACAGAAATAATAAAGGGTGATAAAAAAGGAGCAGCATGAAAAAGCAGCATGAGAAAAGAACAGCAAGGGTATAGAAACTGTGTGGTGGGAGGGAGGGAAAAAGGGGCTAGGAAGAGCCAGTATGGGAGGAAGAATGAACAACAAGCAGATGGATCCCACTGGGGCAGAAATAATGTGTATAGATATCCCCAGTCACCAAGATTCTCCTTTATTGATTAGGTATTTTAGCCCGAAGGTCTCCACTTGACACGTGTCAAACACAGGTCAGGTTTGATTATTTAGCTCAGGCAGGTTTCCCTTCAGAAAGGTCACATTTCATGCAGCCCCACTCCATCCCAGGTCTGGCTGCAGGACATACGAGTGGCCAACACTGCGGCACCAGGGGATAACCCCAGACAAGCACCAGTGGCCTTTTCCTCCACCTTGCCACTTTGCATTTCTGCCACTCTACTTTCTTTGTATGTGTGTTAAGGAGAGAGAAAAAAAAAGCCTATTGAACATGATTCTGTGATTAATCAAATCTAACTTCAGAAGGTTTGGTTTTGGGTAGGATTTTTTGATGCTTAAAAGGGAACAAAATAACCTACATCCTGTTCCCACACTCGAAGTAAAAACACAGTAATAACAAATGGCCCATTTCTGCAATTTAAAAGTTTTCAGAAGGCCAGGGAAATGCTATCAAGTTAACATGATTACTAAAAGTGCTACAGGAAAACACACATTGACTGATCCTCATAATGAGTTTACCTGCAGAATTCCTCATTACCTGCGCATTACAGAAAAGATTTAGTGCTGAGAATACAATTAGCTCCAGTACCCTATAATGCCTTGCACTGTAACTCAGCAGAGATGTGTGCAACAAACGTGGCCACTCGGACGTCAGACACACAGATGGAGGAAAGCTAGGCTTGCCCTTTGAGGTACGTACACCAAGCCTTTCACCAAGAATCAGAAAGTTCAGGACCTACTGGTGAACGATCCACAGACATTGGCTTTTTTATTTCTGTCTGTTGGTGTAACGATCCCTGTCATTAAAGAAGTGTGCATTGACATCAGTGCTGTCACTATGACTTCCACCACTAACTATCACTTCCACCAGGGAGGAAGCATTCCCTGCATAAGCAGAAGGCAAAGTTAAAAATTCAGCTACCTGGACCATTTTTCACACCAAATCAAAGAGGACGAGGAGGATTGCCTTACTTGGTGGAGTCACCATCCCTGGAGGTCTTTAAAAGACGTTTAGATGTAGAGCTTAGGGATATGGTTTAGTGGAGGACTTGTTAGTGTTAGGTCAGAGGTTGGACTCGATGATCTTGAGGTCTCTTCCAACCTAGAAATTCTGTGATTCTGTGAAAGTGTGAAGGGATAACAATACCTTTTGTGGGTTAGCTTTCCAGTTTCATTTTATTTTCAAGATAGAATGTTTTAGCTTTTTGAGTTCTTCCCAAAGAAATTAATTCTAGACATGTGTAGGAGCAGTTTAATGTTTTATGCATACAAGGGATTGAAGTGTAAATATGGCTTCATGGCTGAACAGTGGGTATTATTAAGTTTCCATTGGTCTTTGTGGGAGAACAGCATACAGGAAATCAGCAGGAAACGACTAAAAGATACTTCATCACAATTCATAGTGGTTCTCAAAATTACATTTTATTAAGAAAAGGTTGCACATAGACAAGTTCATATAGCAAGTGTGGGGTGTTGCAGAATTCTCGTCCGCAGCTGATGGCACCATCTGCTCCTCTGTAGGACTGTCCCGTAGGATGTTGCTGCGTCTCCAGCGATGCGTCAAGGAGAGGCGGCCAGGAGCGTGGCATCATGGGCTCGTGTCCATGTCCAGCGCTGAGGCTAGCAAAGAAGCAAAAGCACTAACAAGAGAACCCCTGTGTGTTGTGCCACCCCCCTCCTGGGCCCACCCTGTCACCAGCCCCACTGTGATGTGGCCGTGACATCAGTGGGGCTGGTGCCAGTGGCACAATATGGGAAGGGACTGGGTGTTGACCTTCCTCAGCATGTGGCCATGGAGTCCAGGGATCTGTCCTGTAGAATGTTGTCGTGTCATGGGCTCGCGTCTGTGTCTAGCAGTGAGGCTAGGAGAGAAGCAAGTACGGGCAACAAGAGAACCGCCATGTCTAACACCAGGCCCCTCCTGGGCCCCACTGTGATGTGGCCATGACATCAGTGGGGCTGGTGCCAGTGGCACAATATGGGAAGGGACTGGGTGTTGACCTTCCTTATCATGTGGCCATGGAGTCCAGGGATCTCTCCTATAGAATGTTGACGTGTCATGGGCGCGTGTCCGTGTCCAGCGGTGAGGCTAGGAGAGAAGCAAGTACGGGCAACAAGACATCAGTGGGTCTGGTGCCAGAGGCACAGTATGGAAAGGGACTGGGTGTTGACCTTCCTTATCATGTGGCCATGGAGTCCAGGGATCTCTCCTATAGAATGTTGACATGTCATGGGCTCGTGTCCATGTCCAGCGGTGAGGCTAGGAGAGAAGCAAGTACGGGCAACAAGACATCAGTGGGTCTGGTGCCAGAGGCACAATATGGAAAGGGACTGGGTGTTGACCTTCCTCAGCATGTGGCCATGGAGTCCAGGGATCTCTCCTGTAGAATGTTGACGTGTCATGGGCTCACGTCCGTGTCCAGTGCTGAGGCTAGCAAAGAAGCAAGTACGGGCAACAAGAGAACTGCCATGACTAACACCAGGCGTCTCCTGGGCCCACTGTGATGTGGCCGTGACATCAGTGGGGCTGGTGCCAGCAGCACAATATGGGAAGGGACTGGGGGTTGACCTTCCTCAGCATGTGGCCATGGAGTCCAAGGATCTCTCCTGTAGAATGTTGACGTGTCATGGGCTTGCATCCATGTCCAGCGCTGAGGCTAGGAGAGAAGCAAGTACGGGCAACAAGAGAACCGCCATGTCTAATACCAGGCGTCTCCTGGGCCCACTGTGATGTGGCCGTGACATCAGTGGGGCTGGTGCCAGCGGCACAATATGGGAAGGGACTGGGAGTTGACCTTCCTTATCGTGTGGCCATGGAGTCCAGGGATCTCTCCTGTAGAATGTTGATGTGTCATGGGCGCGTGTCCGTGTCCAGCGCTGAGGCTAGGAGAGAAGCAAGTACGGGCAACAAGACATCAGTGGGGTTGGTGCCAGCGGCACAATATGGGAAGGGGCTGGGTGTTGACCTTCCTTATCATGTGGCCGTGGAGTCCAGGGATCTCTCCTGTAGAATGTTGACACGTCTCCAGCGGAGTGCTGGAAGCAGGCTGTAGCCATGGTCTTGCTCTGTCCTTTTCCAGGATTCTATCTGTAATAATAAATAAAAAAAACAGCTGGAGGGGAGCGGCCGCCCTTCATTGCCATGGAGGGCCTCTCCTCTCCCTCCTCAGCCCACACTCATCTGGCTATTCCTCTGCCAGACTGGCCGGCCTGGCCTGCTGCGGCCCTTTTATAGCCGCCAGGGCTGGCTGCACCACGGGCTCCCCCTGTGACATGGCCACCGCCAACATTCTGTCCCCTGTGACATGGCCATGGCATCACCAGGACCCATGCCCACTGAGCAGAAGAAGCGGTTAAATAAAATAAAGTAAAATAAAGTAAAATCACAGAATCACAGGATTTCTAGGTTGGAAGAGACCTTAAGATCATCGAGTCCAACCTCTGACCTAACGCTAACAGTCCCCACTAAACCATTTCCCTAAGCTCTACATCTAAACGGCTTTTAAAGACTTCCAGGGATGGTGACTCCACCACTTCCCTGGGCAGCCTGTTCCAGTGCCTCACAACCCTTTCAGTGAAGAAGTTCTTCCTAACATCTAACCTAAAACTCCCCTGGCGCAACTTTAGCCCATTCCCCCTCGTCCTGTCACCAGGCACGTGGGAGAACAGGCCAACCCCCACCTCGCTACAGCCTCCTTTATGGTACCTGTAGAGAGCGATAAGGTCGCCCCTGAGCCTCCTCTTCTCCAGGCTGAACAAGCCCAGCTCCCTCAGCCGCTCCTCGTAGGACTTGTTCTCCAGGCCCCTCACCAGCTTCGTCGCCCTTCTCTGGACCCGCTCAAGCACCTCCATGTCCTTCTTGTAGTGAGGGGCCCAAAACTGAACACAGCACTCGAGGTGCGGCCTCACCAGAGCCGAGTACAGGGGGATGATCACCTCCCTAGCCCTGCTGGTCACACTGTTCCTGATACAAGCCAGGATGCCGTTGGCCTTCTTGGCCACCTGAGCACACTGCTGGCTCATATTCAGCCGACTATCCACCATCACTCCCAGGTCCTTCTCTGCCTGGCAGCTCTCCAACCACCCATCTCCCAGCCTGTAGCTCTGCTTGGGGTTATTGCGCCCCAGGTGCAGGACCCGGCACTTGGCCTTGTTGAACTTCATGCAGTTGACCTCAGCCCATCGGTCCAGCCTATCCAGATCCTCCTGCAGAGCCTTCCTACCCTCAAGCAGATCGACACACGCACCTAACTTGGTGTCATCTGCGAACTTACTGAGGGTGCACTCGATGCCCTCGTCCAGATCATCAATGAAGATATTAAAGAGGACCGGCCCCAGCACCGAGCCCTGGGGGACGCCACTAGTGACTGGCCTCCAACTGGACTTGGCTCCATTCACCACAACTCTTTGGGCCCGGCTATCCAGCCAGTTTCTAACCCAACGAAGCGTGCGCCAGTCCAAGCCAAGAGCAGCCAGTTTCTTGAGGAGAATGCTGTGGGAAACGGTGTCAAAAGCCTTGCTGAAGTGAAGGATATGATCTAGATGATTCAGCTGTGCAGGAACAGAATTAATGAAATGTGTTCTGAGGGAGATCACTGGCCTTGTTTAGCAGTGCTGGATTTATGTCACATTAATATGTGATGGTCAAAAAGCACAGTGTTTAAGAGAATGTGCTAATTTCTCTAGAAACAAGAGCTCTCTTTCAAGGCTACCCATACATCTGTCCTGCTCGGTCTTACCGCATCTAATGGTTGGCTGTGGGTGACCCCCCTACAAGGTGGGGCAAGGACAACAAAATGAGAGTGCTCAGACAAATCAATCACCCAACCTGTTTCTGGTTAAAGAAATTGCTATCTCAGAGTGGTTTCTTAGATGGTGCGTCTGAGAAAGTCCTCACAGAAAGAGCACTGGGTATTTTTAGCCCTTCCCTGTTAAACATAAGGTTTAAGTAAGTGGAAGTCAGAGATGGAATCCACATCCAGGACCTATTAGCACTTTACGACATAATTCTTTCTAAATCGCCACTTGTTTGCCTTGTTTTCCATCTTGTTAATACAACCCATAAACCCGTGTTTAAGTGTTTTTGATGTGTGGCTCGCCCTTGGCTCAGCTGCCTTCTCGTGATTCCCAGAGCTGACAAGAGCTCGGTCCCGTCAGGGCGGAGAAGCAGGAGCTGGCTGCAATCACTGGCTCTGGGGGGAACGTTCACTCCCTTACTGCAGAGAAACGGGAAATGCCAGCGGCAATTAAAGGCAGAGTCGCTTTGGGTTGGTTTTGTGTTTGTTTTTTAGGGAGCCCTAGCTACGGGCACATGTGGAGCAGGGCCTGCACGCAGGGCAGGCTCAGAGGAGGGGTCCGGGAGCCCCCCGAGCAGCCCCAGGAGGCAGGACGAGGGCTGGAGCTAGGACTGCTGCCAGCAGGGGCTGAGACAGAGCCTGGGACCTTCCGAGCCTTCTTTGTAGGGCTGGGTCCTGTGGGAAAAGAGACACAAGAGCAGACAACGGCCCTGTCCTGAGCAAGGAGAGGAGCAGACACCTGCACCGTGGCTCAGGCATCTAGAGGGGGCTGAGTTATCTGACCTCTAGCCGAGGCTATTTGCTGAATCCCAATTAACTTTACACATCGTTCACTTACAAGACTCTACCCGAAAGGCTGCGCATTTTGAAATGATTGTTTCTAATGAATATCTGTCTAGCTATTAAAGAACCTTGTAAACTAATGTGTTCTGCTGTAGATTTCAATTAAACAGCAAAATATTTATTTTTTCTTCATTTTTTTGTAAGAATGCAGGCTTTCTTGAAGGAGTGGATAGAAGAGAGAGCACGCTCTGGCCTGCCTGAGGTACGTTATTTTGTATAATTTGATTCAAAAGGTAAAATTCACTTTATGCATGCATGAGCAGTATTATGTATTTTTAGTATTTGTAAATGGAGCTAAGAGCAGAGGTCTCTTCCAAAATTTATTACATGGGAGATTGTTTTATTATCTTGTCCTTGTCCTAAAAACATCCTCACCCCTCGTTGCAACCGTCAGCAGTTATACTGTTAGAAAAAACAGCACAAAGACAGACTGGCCAGGCAGGGGGACACTAGAGCAAAGCTGTTAAAACAAGGACAAGCTGTGAAGTGCTCTCCTGCAGTGAAGGGTCCTCTGTGAAATGCAGGGACGTGGATTTGTGTGACCA
Source organism: Aythya marila (assembly GCF_965140915.1). NCBI lineage: Eukaryota > Metazoa > Chordata > Aves > Anseriformes > Anatidae > Aythya > Aythya marila. The sequence continues at coordinate 30,895,458 of NC_139049.1, read as the reverse complement.
CCGTCACCCACATCCCCTGTGGCAGAAGGAACAGACACCGAAGGAGAGGGACAATCCATTGCACAAAGTGACTCACGAGCACGCTCACAGCCTGCCCTCAGCCCTTAGGGGCTGCAGCATCCAACAGGATTTGGCCGCTTGTATCTTCCCTTCCCTGCCCCACTGACCCCAGCACCAAATTCCCACCAGCTTCAAAAAGGAGAACTTGATCAGGAGCCAGTAAGTCGCAGTTATTGCGGCTTTTGTTTTTATGTCGTGTAAAGGCCTTTTTTTTTTTTTTTTTTGATGGAAGATTGGTAACAAAGAGCCTATTACATGGTGAAATACCAGTCTCAGGCAGGAATTAAATGAGTAACAACATCACAAGCCCAGCTTTAATAGTCAAAACAAGAAATAAGCAAATCATATAAATGTCATGACCAACCCTCTTATTTCAAGCACATGCTTTGCAGAGCATGATAAATACCATTTAACTTCTTTCCAAATCCTCAAGCAAACAAAAACATCCAAGCATGGTGTCATTTATTCATGTTGGCCGAGGAAGTAAGTTTGCCAGTACAATCGAAAGAGCAGCTCCAAGCAAGTGATAAAAAGCAAAATTCACAGCTGTGGATGGCCGCAGCCATATCCAGCTTGTTAAGAATCCAGCTTTTTAAGAACTCCATAGAAGTGAGAAGTTAAGTTTGTAAGCATGATTTTTTAAAATTTATTTATTAATTTTATAACCCAGGAAAACATGCAATTAAAAATACAGTGTAACACCTTCCAGTTCAGCTGTTGTAACAACAGCCAACAAAGACACTGTCAGGGTTTCAGACCTCTGCCAGGACAGCTGCGCCCATCATTCTGTGATTTCATTGAAAATCCTAATTTTAATAATGGGCAGCAATGCTGTAAGCATGCTTCATAGGAAGAAGCCTTTCCTATATCCTATATGCAAAGATTCTAAAGTGAGCTTGTGAGATTGTATAATGTGCAATTATGTACAATTACGTTAATTAAACATAAATTACTACAATAAACAAAGCTGTAGCTTTAGTCTCACTGGGAAAATAATCCTCCTCCTATCATCTAAGACTTTTTTTTTTTTTTTTAGGGGTGGAGGAAGGGGGGGTATGTATTTATAAACCCCATCTTCTCTCCCTGCTTCAGACAGGGGCAAAAGGCCCCCAGGTGCTGCGGGCCAGCAGGAAGCCGTCTGCACACACAGACAAGGACTGAACACCCTCACGGGAGAGGAGACAGGGAGCAATCAAACAGTTCATTTACAACGAGCCAGCAGAAAGCAGCAGTATCCAGAATGTTTGTTAAAGTCTTGAACTAGTGTACAGGGAACATTAATTCCAGAATAGAAAGCAAAATACTTCCAGCCAAAGTCCTACCTACAGGGCATGAACTGCTGTAAGCAATTTGTGAATGTAACTCCCAAAAAGAGAGGCATGGCTAAAAACACCCTTAACATTAGAGAAAAAAAAAAAAAAAAAAAAAGAGAAATAGAGCACCAGGCAACAGAAGAAAAATGTTTCTGAGTGTCCAGTTGATCTTTAAAATTCAATCCCAACTCAGCAGTCAATGCTCCCCTCCATATTTTATCAAGAGACACTTCCCTGTGCAGCCCTCCAGTATGTACTGGTCATGTATTTGCAGAGGCCACTTAAACAAATCAATTAGTCATTAGTACCTGGTGTGCATCCAGCTTAATGAAATAGTCTTTTCATCCATTATCATAGCTCAGACACAATCCCCGCAGAGTAAATGATGCAGTATCTGAAAAGTCACACTGTGTTAACAATTAAAATCAGAGTTACAGAGATCATTGTAGAGCTTTACATAATTTTCAGTTTAACAGTAACAGCCTCTGCACAGCTTCCCAGGACAAGTTTGTTTGGTTAATGTCTGGGTATTGATGAGCTTAGATTCATTTTATGACTGCTTAATTTTTTAGAAAGTTATCCAAGGTCATAACCAAGGAGGAAAGTGACAAGCTTAGAGGACTGAATTGACTGTAAAACCAGTTCAAGACTCAAGCATATTTGTTTTTTTCTCCCCAGCTAAACAAGTTGACAGGAAAGGGCTCTGTCTGAGCAGCTACAAAAACAAGGGTGGGAGGAGTAGGAAAAATAAGTCATATCCTATATTATCATAGTACTGGCAAATCCAAAATTAGGTGGAATAAAGGAGTTCAGGAACCAAGTCTCCCATTCAAAATCTAGAGCCTGAAGTCACTCTATAAGCAGAGTATGAGTTGGGTGAGGCAGCACAGAATGGCAATCCCAAATATTTGTTCTGCAAAACAGGGCAATGATTTTGAATCGGCTGATTCGAAGTTCAAGCATACTCACCTCTTCCAAAGCTGAGATGCTCAAATCAAAGCAAAGAAAATATCAGAATTTAGAACCCAGACACTGCAGCCACCTTCTCCTCATGGCGGGTGTTTCACAGCCAGGGTTAAACCAACTGAGCAGGCTTCATTTTCACAAGCAGTGGTGGGATCAAGATCACCTACTCGGTACTGCCACTAACTGAGCTACAGGAGTAATAGGAAGGAAATTTGGGAAGGGAAGAGAGCTTTGATGCCCTGTTAATGATCAGGGGGACAGGTACCAAAACACCTGCAGGTAGCTCTGAGACACATTCTATGCAGCTCCAGAAAGGGTGTGAAAAAGATGTGGGAGAACCCCTGGCAAGATAGATGTAGTCCCCAGGGATCACAGTGTCTGAAAATCCCCTCCAAGACCCTATTTCACCCATTAAGAAACATCATCACCGGTACAACAGGCAATTGAACAGCTCATTAACTTCCCCGTCGTGGCCATGTTTGACAGCTACAGTACCTTTAGGAAAGCACTGGATATGTTGCTCCTCTTATCTTTCCTCTTACACAGGAGTCTTCTGTCAGCTCTTGAAATATAATAAAGACAAAGACTTAAACACCAGGTATGTTTACTCAGTTTTATTAGACAAAACAAAAAGAAAAGTAGGATGTGTCTTAATACTTCATCTCGAGAACCTGGCGATCACAGAAAAATAAGAATAGTGTTTACAAAAGTTACAAAAGCTGCACTGCAATCTGAATTACAGGAAATGTGATTAATTGACAAGGAAGCTTTATAAAAATGCAATAACAGATTTTCAGCTGTTTATGAAATAACGATCTTTCCATGTATAAGCATTCACAAAATCAGCACAGTATTGTAATTAAGGCACTTTGGATACATAACATTCACTTCCACATATGAAAACAACTTCAGAGAAACCACAGGAAATTGCTACTGGTAGATAGTGACAGTGTGCCCAGTACTGGCCATCAGAGCACCAGGTTTGTGTCAATGAGTGAAGCTAGCATTGAGAATTTTTCTACCCTGACACTTAAACATTGAAAACTCGTCCAAGGAAATTTACTTCTAAAGAGCTCAAAAATTCCATGGTTTAAACATGGTTAAAATTAATTTTAAAAGTTAGACAATTTAAAACAGAAGTCCATGGTGAAATCTGCATGAAGTTCACATTAAGTATTAGTGCACGTAGCTGCATCACAAGAGAAGCGTTCGCTTTCTTCATTCAATATCTACCTGCCATTTCATGAGGTACCCACCAACCACAGTAATATCCAAAGTAAATACAGTACAATAGCATAATTTGTCAAAGAAGCAACCTCTCCTTAACGATGTACTACTACTTCTAGTCCTCCTTTCAACTTCAGATTGTCACGTGCTCACTGCCTGTATCTGCCACACACACGCGCTATTTACTAACAGATCCTACAGTAACTGTTCTCTAATTTAAAGAAAAATTAATGTCAGCTTGTTTTTACTCCACTGTCTCAAAAGCAAAATTTCAGTGCTAACTGAATAGTTCTGTAGACTTCTATCGCAGCTGTTGGTCCATGAATTTGGAGGAGTGAAAATACTCAAGAACCCGCTGCAAGCCCAGGTATTTTAACAGGAGGTCAATGGAATGATTGCAATGACTTCAGGTTTGTGTAGAATCAGGCACTTCATTTGTATATTACTGTTGTTGTTTCACTTCACCGACTTCAATGAAAAATGCTGTGATACAGGGGAAAAAAGTGACTTCTTCAAAAATGAAAGCAGGATCTCTATGTAGAAACTGTGCTTGCTCTAAACAACTCAGCTCATAACTAGAACAGTTTCCCCAAAAGTACTTTACAATCAGTAGGACACAGCAGATTTCACTTGAAGTCAGGAAGAAGAAACTGGTGGACAACTTGTTTACACCCAGCATCTTTACAGGCATGTTCCTGCTTCATCTGTGAGGAAGCATTAACATTCAGAAAAAAACTTGTCCTCTTCTGTTAACTCTTCTTTTACACGAATGACAGCGTAAGGCACATTTCAGTATAAACTAGAGCTACTCAGCATTCCTCACCACTGAAGTGTTCACTTTATACACACCTGAAGTTTGTGTTTAAAGCATGTAATTAACAGCTTTCTATCTAATCAAATAGAAGAATTATTTACCTTCCTGAAGGACGACACTCCACATTCCTACTGAAGTGACACTATGTTACTTGGTCCCCAGAATGACTTTTATACCTTTTTTTTTCTACGGCCCTGAGCATGAACAAAAGACCAAGTATCAGAGTGCTCATGTAACATTCGTTAATTTGTTAAGCTTTGCTCTGTGCAGCAATCCACAGGACTCTGTTTTGCAGTACACCAGTAATGAGGGAGTTTGGAGAGTATCCTAAGTAGTTCCATACAATTTAGTAGGCAGAAACCATTGCATCAGTGAAGCCGCCACATCTCATAGAGTTGATTCTGTTACCTCTTTGCACAAGGTCCCTTACAGTTAATGCTGGGTGACAGCAGTCAGCTGTGAGCTAGCATGAATTATAAAATACTCACTTGCAATCTGCTAATCTAAAAGAACTCAACAGTAAAACATACCCCACGTGGGAATTCAGTTTCTTACTTCACAGAACAGGAATCTCCTTATCTCCATTTTCCTATGGAATAATAAGCTAACGTGTCTACGTGTCTCTTCTTTTATCCCTTTGTAGGCTACTGAAAAGTCTTCTAGAGTTAGGGTTGTATCAGAATGCATCTGTATTCAAAGGATTCAGCAAGACAAAATAGTAACAAACTCACTTATAAATGTAAACGTTTAGTAAGATAATGCCATCAGAAAAATATAGTTTTAATATAATGAGCTTTTCTTACAGACAAGAAAAACTGTTTGAGTAAGTATGTTTTAAAAGCAATGAGAACTGAGGAGGGAAGTCCTACCCAGCAGAACACTCATTCTTTGCGATTTAGGCATTTTACACATAGGAATAGAGTTGTATGCTGTGATTGTAAGTGTCCTGAGAGTAGTTTCTTCCTCCATGAACCTTCCAGAGAAGTAATGTCAGCTCTGAGCATTAAAATACATTAGATTATTCCCAAAATACATCTACAGTCATTAAGTTGAAGAGGGACAAATCAAGAGGATCTTTAGAGGGGAAAAAAAGTAGTTTCTAAATGAACAACATAAAAGGAAGGGAGGATTTTTAACCAGTTGTTTTGTTTTTTTGGTTAGGCAATAAAAGAGCTTGCATAACTTATGTTTGTTATTTTTTTGTTATCAGGAAAATCAACTAGAATTACAATTGCTCAAATGGAAAGCAAGTACTCATTTATCCATAATCAAAGTAGAGAGGCAATCAAGTTGAACAACAGTAAGTAGGATAATCTTTCTATTGACCTATTTGGATTACATGGTTAAAAAAACAAAACACAGCCATGCTGACCAACGTCTCATACTACTCTGATTAGAGCAGAAATTAATGCATATAAACTGAAAAAGAGAGTAAAACAGTTTACATTTTGCAAACTTCTTTGTAGATAAATTTGCAAGGGTGATCCCAATTTTTACTGGACATGTTAAGAGCTGTCACAAAGGCCCTTCCCCCTTGGCTGACATTTTAAAAAGCACGTTATGATCTGGTAGTGGAAAGCTACATTACATGCATATGCACACACGTACGCCTCGGCGTGCACACATACATATGTTGCAATACAGACACAGATACACACGGCGATGTATGCTGCAAAACGTTACCAGCGTCAGGGTGAGGTCCTACCACTGCTCCCAGCTAAAGTCATCTCCTCTACCAAACACAAGAAAAAAGCCTAAGATAGTAAGGAAAATGACTGCATTGCCAGCCAGCACCAGGCCACAGGCTCCCCATTTGATCTGAAATGCAAGGAAATGAAACAATCAAAGCAGTTCTTATAAGACAGGTACAGGGCAGTTAATTATATGCATTAGACAAACTAAACAAAATACTACAGAAAGGTGCTAAAAGCATGAAGAGAAAAAACAAACTATAAATAATTCAATTTATACTACTAATTACTTAATTAGCAACTACTTGTTATTAATGCAAGACTTCAACAGACAGACTAATGGTGCTACATTCTCGACCAAAATCATTACCTTGCCATACAAGTCACTAAAACATACCTAAGTCGCAGAAAAACCCAGTTAGATTAGTGTTCTCTTTTAAATATTAGGTATGAAAATAAAAGATAGACTTTCAAATAAATGCCAGGAACAAGCACAGAAAACAGCACAGGGCCCTAAAGGTAACAGGGCCTTACAGCTTTCTGTAACTATCTGCCCAGCTAAATTTACCCTAATAAAGGACGTTTACTCTTAAAAGATACAGCTATGAATTAGAGTTCCCCCTCGTGGTCACTTCTGGTTCTGCCTGTTGCCAGGTCCACAACGGAACAAAAACATAACGTTGGGACATTGTGCGTTAAAATAAATTATAGCTAAGCAGACAGAGCTTTAGGCAAAACTGAAAGACTGAAGGGAAAACAAAACAAAACAAAACAAAACACAAACACAGGAATCTCATTAGGCAGTTTGGGAGACAGGACAAGAGAGTTCTTTGCCTTGGAAATAACCGTGACAAAAATCTCAACACTGAAGAGCAGTTCGTAAAGCAAAGAAAGTAAGATAGCAGAATTTCCTCAGACTTTGAGAGGACAAAGCATGAGCTTGAGAAATGCTCTGAAAACCAGGAGGGCTGTTCTGGCAGTCTGGCCTTTTATCTTTTAACTGATAATGTGCTCCAGTCACCAAGTTTTCAGCATCCTAGATGGACAAAGCAGACATTCTGAGATAAAAATAAGAAAGGTGGCGTAAGAAGCACTGGAAAAGCTGATGACAGAGAGAGGCATGAGATGAAGGAGGGGGCAATATCTTGTAGCGGACCACAGCAAAGCTAGAAGAAAACATCTAAAAGCTTTTTAGTCACGTAAGTCATTTTGTTCAGGTCACAAAGCTGCACAGGCACAGAGTTTCAGCAGTGATAGTTTTCATCAAAATCTAGAAGCAGCACAGTCAAGAAATTACTGAAAGGATTCACCAACAAAAGTGGCTCACCGGGCTTAGAACGAAACAAGGGCGTGCTTAAAGGTTATACTCAGTGACTGGTTTCTTATAACCAGCCGAACTCACCGCTTCGACCCGTGCCAGGATTATGGGGAACCCGAAGGCGGAGACCACGATGCCGGTGGTGAAGAAATACGCCAGCTCCCTGCAGGCGCTGCTGGCCGCGTCGCTGTCGTCACTCACCCTTTTTGCGATGAAGTGGGGAATGGGGCAGATGAAGTAGAATATTAAGACAAACATCGGCCAGTACACGCTGGGGAGAAGGAAAAAAAAAAGAGATATATTGTCAGTTTAGTGCGTGTTTTAATGGGAAGTGTGTTGTGTTTAGGAAAAGCGATCGCAGTAGCTGCTGCCTTACTTTGTGGTTGGAAAAATGGGCTTAAAATCAGAGATTTAAGCAGAAGGTTTTGTCAGCAGGGCCCCCCCCACCCCCCTGCCTGGCAGGCTCAGCCTCCCACAGCCTCACGCAGGGCAGGAGCCGCCCCGGCACGCCCCAAAATTGGGTTATTGGGGGCTGCAGCCCCTCCGGGACACAACCGCAGCGCCTGAGGAGGCGCAGGACGGGAGGCAGCAGCAGCTTGCCCGAATCCGAGCGATTTCAACCCAAAACCATGGCAGCCACGAAACCGCACCCTACACGCACCGCGGGGCCGCGAGAAGCCCGGAGGGGGGCGTTTAAATAAAAATAATAATAACGATAATAAATAATAACAATAATAATAATAATAATAACGGGGCAGGGGCTCACCCGTAGTACTCCAGGGCGCAGCCCAGCATGAGGAAGGTCAGCCCGATGGCTCCGCTGAACGACAGCCCCACGAGAGCTGCAAGGGCACAAGGCGGCGGGGGGTTACCGTTGGGAACCGTTGGGAACCGTTGGGCACCGACCGTTAACGGCCGTTACCGGGAGCAGGGGAAGGGGGGGGAAGGGGGGGGAAGGGGGGGGGAGGGGGGGTACGGGGGGGGGCCCGGTACCTTTGATGCCCGCCATGTTCCCGGCCGGCGCCCAGCTCCGCGGCCCCGCTGAGGTGGCGGCCGCCGCTTCCGCCTGCCGGTAGCGGGGCCCCGCCCGCGCCCAGCGCGTCAGCGGCCGCCCTTAAAGGGCCCGGCGGCGGCTGGGAGGGGAGCGCGGCTGCGGAAAGGGGCTGCGGGCCCTTTAAGGGGCGGGAGGCGGGAAGGGGCTGCCCGTCGCCATGGTAACGGGGCGGGGGGGGGCGGGCCCCTGGCAGGCGCTGAGGCGGCTGAGGGGACAGGGCCCCGTGTGCACGGCTTCACGCAGCACCCTCCCCAAAAAACCCTTTTCTCGCCCCAAAAAGCCCCTCCCCGGCAGCACCCACCCGTGTCAGGAGCCCCCGGCTCACCCCCCAGTTCCGCCACGTCGCTTTTAGGGCAGGTCTTCAAGCACTGAGGGTTTTGGCACCCCGTCATACAAATGGGAAGCTTTGGCACAAAAGCCGCCTTTTTGAAGTAACAATTTTTGCAAAGCTCTTAGAACCCACCTCCCAAGGGAGATTTTCTTTAAATAGCCCCCATCTCAGGCTACCACCTCTTCTCATTCCATATCGGGTCTGATACAGACAAGTTATTTCCCAACAAATAAAACCCAGGGAATTCAATACAAATTTACATCTTGGTACAGCTACTGCTAACGTAAAGATCTGGGACCTACAATATACTTGTTTTTGTTTTTTTTTTGCTTATCCAGCACTTACAGAGAAGGTACCTGTTGAAAGCAAGCAGGCAGAATTCCCCCACCTCAACCCCCCAGCACAAACCATACCACAATGTTAATTTGAGCTTTTAATGTATATACAAATGTTTTAGACCAGTCACAATTTCATTGAGTATATACTGTATTTACAAAAATTACAATAATTTAGTCAAACGGTAAACCTGAACATTGATAACCTCTGTCACTACCAGATATGACAAGAATTTTTTTTTTTAGTTAATTATCTTGATATACATACGTCCTAATACTTTCATGCATCCATAAAAACATTAGGGATGAAGTAATCAAAGTTTAAGTGGGGTAAGGTTTCTTTTGGTAGATAAAGTTTAATGATGGATTTGGATTTTGTGAAGATGAGTATCCAGAGTTGTTTGCCATGACAAACTTGATACAAAGCTAATGTAGTTCTCATTATTAAAAAAAGTACATTATAGTAATGAGATCCTTTTTATTATATAGGCATAGGTCACAATATCTACAAATGTGAATGAGAAACAAACCAACGAATCACAGGAACATAATTCACATTCCAGATATCTCTTTAAATAAGACAAGCACATACTGGATCAAAACATTAATAAATAACATCCAGTTTGTTACTATTATCTTAAGGTCCTTTATATAAAAGGAGACCTATGTGTTGGTTTCACATTTTCAGTTAATGGTAGTAAATAATGGACCGATACAACAAAAGGATGACTTTTATACAGAAAGCAATGTACTTTGACACACTGTCTTTGCAGTAAAAGGTTTGCCACTTGAAAATTTAAGTGCAACAACAAGTGGATTGTCTTTAAAAACCACCAGCTTTAAAGACTCACATCAGATGGCAACCTGATCCTCAAGCAGTAAATACAAATGATTTCCTGCCTATCTTCTCCATGTACCTGCCTTCTCAAAGCGCAAATACAAATACAATTTGTTGGTAACTGAACTGCTAGCTTTAGTGATTCTAGAAAAGGAGAAAGTCAGATTTGGGGTGAGGAGCATAATTTGGTTTTTAACTAGGAAAGATGCTTCAGCAAAGATACTTCATTGTGATATTATTGCTTTGGTCCAAAACAAACTTCTAAGATAATCAATTTGCAGTGTATTTACCTCAAAAATCAGACCTGGCCCACAGATGTCTACATGACAGCTTGTACACCGCGGTCTGAAAGTGAAATTGCAATGGGTTGCATTCTGCCAAGAGCCTTTGCCACATGTTCTGGAGCTGATAAAGGCATAGAGGTGATGCAGGTGGGCTGGAAAAAGTCTTCTGAATGCTCAGGAGGGGAAGTGTTACCTATAGTCTAGGAAGTTGCTAAAACTGCTCAGCAGAGTTTTAGCTTGTTGATATTTATTTTGTTTGATGCTTTCAACCTACTAATGAGAACTTCACGGGAAGTACAGTGCTCATCCTTCCCTTTTTACAACTGTGGATCCACCCTTCCCCCCAGTTCATGATTCCCCCAGAACTGCTGTTTAACAAGCCAACAAGGTGCAGTTTAACATCAATTACTTGTTGTTTGCTTTAAAGACACTTGCTCTGTGATGCTGAGGAATTTGTTCCATACATTTCACTGCTGGACTGTGAGGTGAAGTACAGTATTAATGCGTAAAGCAGCAGTAAGCTGCCACACTGATCAACCCAGGCTTTGGCTTTGTCTCTACTCAGACATACTATACTACATGAGCAATTAAGCAGCAAATGGTGACTGTTAGAAATGTGCCTAAATCACATCCGAGCACTTAAATTTGATAAAGGTTGATCCAAACCTAGGAAGAAAGTACATCAAAGTCTGGGCTTCACCACCAGTTAGAGAACTCAAGTGAAGTGTTGCCATATCACATTTTGCGCACACACACAAAAAAAAAAAGTAGGAAATTCACCAGATACACTGTGTCAGAGACAGAACAATTCCACCTTTTCCCAGAATGTGTTCTCTCTCACCCCACTAGAATCCAAAGGGGAAAAAAATGTTACGAGTAACTGTAGCCTCTTGGCTCCCATATGGCAAGCCAGGTGGCTAGAGTTCCTTTGAGCTCAGGATTCTTGAAACAAGTATAAGGAAACCTTTCTCTTGTTCTTCATGATAAGTATTAGGCTCTTAGTTTTCTGAAACTTCTGAATTTCCAGCCAGAGTTTGGTTGATCTGTGACATTTGTGACAAGAGACTATACAAGCACTAGCACAGGTTTGTAGTGGAGACTTGAGAAAGTATCTAATACAAGGGTTTTTGTCCTTGGTTTTCAAATTCTGACCAGGCATCATTTAGCTCCATAAATATCATCTTTGCATATTGTTCATATGGCTGCCCGGTGGCCTAGAACAGAAACAGAAACAGAGATATCACATTTACCAGGTGAAACTACCAGAAGCAGACCTCTGTGCAGTTAGATTCTCAAGCCGTTATCGTTCAGTTTGCATAAATCGTTTTCATTTTTTTCTTTGACTACAGTTGAGGGCTGCTTACCTTGTTTGTAGGTTAAAAGTTTCTTAGCTCTTCAGCTCTTTTGCTCCTCAGAGTTGATAGCCCCTCAGAAGCAATGCAGTCCCAAAAGGGGCAAAAAGCTTTAATCTAAGCTTTGCAAGAGGCACCTTACCTGCACTGAAGGGGGAGAGCTACCACTAACACACAGTTCCTTGATAAAAGCAGCATCCCTGCAATCCTCTCTGCAGCCTGCATCTTCTCAAGCCTTGCCACCCACTGCCCTGAAAACCTCAGAGCCTCCATTTCCTTCAAGGTGGAAGCCTCATCACCAGACGGCTTCCCAGATTGTGTCATTGCATGCAGGCTGCTAAGCGTAAGCAGCAAGACCAGAAGCCACAAGTCTGATAATCAGAACCTGATTCTTCTGTTTTAGAAGTTCAACTGTAGGACCCACCCCTGCCTTCACCACATCCCCATCTCCTCTAGCAGGCACAATATTCTGGGCTGTCATTCACCAGAAACACAGCTTAGAGTCAAAGTGAAGGTGAGAATCTCTTGCTCAGAGTGGCCTGTAGCAAGCACAGACCTGGGACCAGACACAGTTTCAGTTCTCACCTTTAAATCTTGAAAAAATCTTGAACTAGAAAGTTACTACAAACTTGTTTGTACCAATTAATTATTCAACCACATTTAACACTTTATAATTAATCTTACTTTTTGAGGACAGTGACGATTTCTGAACAGCGTGAACTAGGAAAATCTCACCTTGTCGGGATGAACCACAAGCACTGCCCGCCGGTAGACCTTCTTCACTTGCTCTGGCGTTACAAGATCTGCCATACTGACAGGCTTCCACTTGGTTTCCCCTGCCCACAAGACCGTGTGCATAGTGGACAGCAGCGCTCGTATATTTCTCTCCTTCCCTTCAATCCATTCCAGGACCTGAAGAGATGAACGTGAATCTTAATTTATGCCTTACATCACATATTCTGGTAGGAAAAGGTTTCTCCATTTGAAAAGCAATGACTCCAAGGAGCATCTCGTATTTTTTCCCCAAGTTTTAGAAGGCCTTTGGGAGATATTTGTTAAAGATATCTGTCAGTTTTGTAATTTTTATGTCACCAGTTGAAGGTTAAGAAACACCCAGAGCAACACCCCTGTCAAAATTACTGAGCTGGTCCATTGCAAAGAACACTTCTGAACAGAATTAGATGGAACAGTCAAAAGATAAATTAAATGTTTAACTGCGTGGCTCTTCGGCAAGCTTAATTGCATACTTAAAAATAAGCTTGACTGGAACTCTGCTGTGGATACACATCTTCAGAAGACTTTACTATTTAGACATGCATAAAAGAATCATGCTGAAAATTGGCTTCATTGCAAATCCTTTTAAACTCTGTGTCAGAAGCCTCAAATTGTCTCCACGTGCCTGATTTTTTTTTTAATCTGTAATCCAGCAGTTAAATAAAACACTTCCCTAGATGATGCAGTCCCTCTTAGTGGTTGCCATTTTAGCCCACACTTGCAGAAAGGGAGGAGGACAGGGATGCAAACACCAAAACCAAAGTGTAAATAGACTCCGAGGCTTAAGAAGTGATTCAACAAAATAAAATGCATCAGAGCAAAGTGAATGGTATTGGGAATGGAGAATCACGCTTCAGTAATTCTGCAGCTTGCTGAGGGGAAAATGTTGCACACATTAAGTGGTACCACACGAATAGCTGAAGTTGTACAGCTCAGGAATTGAGAGAAGTGTGCCCGCCCAGCTGATGGCATGACCGCTGCCCAGCTCCATTACAAGCAGCATGGTTGCTGGCACGCACTTTCCAAATGTTAAACTTTCCAAAAAGTTAAAGAAAATGTATTAATAACCACTCATTCTGCTCTTCTGGTTTTTAGAAGTTTGCTTGGCTTTTGCTTTGGGCTTTCACTCTCAGTTCTGTATCTTTCTGTAATTATAATTTGTGGCTTTATATTCCCAATGCAGAGTGGGACAGAATTGATTTCCTTCCTTCATAATAGACCTGTAGTTTGGCAATTTATTCTGGTGAGATGAGGGAATTCCAAAGTAGACAAGATTAATGAGACTGAGGTTTAGTTCCATCAGCTGTGCCTGCTAGTCAGAGCTGCAGTAATGTGGCAGACCAGCAGCCATGAACTGAGCAAGCCACTGTTGCTTGCCACAGTCTCGTTTAGGATAGAAATGAATCCTTGGAGTTTTAATTGCATTCCAAAGGATATTCACCTCTCCAGGAAAGGTGTGAAAATGTGTTATATGAACAAACAGCAGGAAGCTCTCACTTTCTGCCCCAAGGCAGTCTCATTCTGAGGTGAGGTCCCTCATTTGGCCAAAAGCTGGGTTTGGCAGAAGGACAGGCAGAGACCTTAGCTTCTTACAAATGAGCCAGATGAAAGAGCAATGATTTCAGGAGAGAGGGCGTTACTTTTAGAAAAACTCACTCCTTTCTCCAAGCGGTATCTCTCCTTCTGATGCAATAGTGGAGATTCTTTAAGATATTCTCCACTACCTGCAGTATCTGACCGTTTTCTGATCACATTGCTGTCTGGGGTGCGGATGGGGAGCACAGCAGTTCATGACACTGCCAAGTTCAGACACCTACCTTATGACAAACAAGGATGAGAGGTACCGTGTGTGTTTGCAATCCAGCAATGCCATGGAGGATGTGCACTAGATTAAGTGCTAAAACAGGAGCACAGCTTCTGGCCCTAGATGATCTTCCCATTTGCTCAGCTGCCCCTCTAACGCAGTAAAGCCAGTGACTGACTGCCCCCCTCCACCTTTCAGGAGCGGTGTTTAAGCAGCCTCCAGCATGAGGAGAGTGAAAGACAGATTGAATGACTAACCACATAAATAGGAACGTTGCTTACTTTCAGTTTTTCAGGGTCCATTTCCTTAGCCATTTCTTCCTTTCTCATCTCAGCTATTGTTTTGGGCCCCTTCTTGTCCTTGTGAGCATTAAAACCTTGGCCAGATAATAGATCTTCGAAATCTGCAGACACTTTTGGTTTTGAATCTTGAAAAGCAAGAAGTTGTTCTCACAATGCAGGTTTATTTAACACAGATTTTCCACCCCAGTCACCCTCCCCACACTCTACCAGTCTCAGAGTGCTGATGAATATATGTAGGTTCTCACAAAAGAGGTATAAGCTAATGCTACTTTAGAATTATCATCATCACCCATTTTAATCCAGGATTTTCTATGTATTAGCATGCTTTAGAGTCTAGGACAGGACAAGTAGTGTTGAACTTCATAAATCAAATGATCAGCTTGCCAGACTCTAGCCTGTTTTGGTGTTTGTGCATTAATGCAAATGTTTGAGCAGTATTGCAAAGAGCCAACCTTTTGGACACTGAACTCTGAAATGCTTACCAGCGTTAGCTGGTCCTTTTCCACGCTCGCTTTGTGCTCCCGGCATTGCTGAGAAACTCACGTTGTAATTGGGCTTGTTCTGGGGAGAGGCATGAGGCATGCTTGGCTGGGCTTTGGGCTGTGCCTGCTGCCAGCCGTAGCCAGCTCCTTGCTGCCAACTGCTGCCGCCCATGGGCTGGGGAGAGGGTTTCTGCGGCGAGGGGGGGAATCCTCCTCCCATGCCTGTCGGCGTGGTTGGTTTACTGGCAAACGAAGGCCCACCTGCACGGTACGGGGAAAAAGAGTGACGGCGTGCGTTAGAAAACAGGGCAATGACTCACTTTCTGAAAAGGGAACCTAAACAAAATCCCCCAGGCGGCTGGCTTCCACTTTCAGCTCTGCCACAACCGTACTTTCGCAACATCATGCAAAGCCCTGCAACTTTCCTGCCACCGCTCTGCAAACTGCTTAAAAGACAGCACCCGCCTCTGGAGCTCGCAGTGAAATCAGAGCAGCAGCTTACTGGGGAAAAGCAGGGACAGTGACACCCAGCTAGCTGGGAACCACAGCTGCTGTGTTATAGAGGCACTGCCTGGTTGACACGCTGAAATACTATCTCCTCACGCTGTGCTGCTGTGGTGTTATCCCACAGAGGTGTTTCTTTCAGCACCTTGTTACTTTAGGGGCTGGTTCTCTGATTTAGTTTGTGCTGGGTGATATTTAGTGTTGACGTTTTATTATTTGAGACTAATCTCCACACTTAACTTTGAGCTCTGGAACATGCCATGGAAAGTGGGTCAAGTGCTTTTGACTTAGTTATGAACAACAAAAATGTGGTTAAATATCCTGTGCAAGCCAAGTCATTTGTTTTTGAACCCCATAGCTTTGCTACAGAATACATGCTTTAAAAGCACCTCAACCGCTCTGACATGAGTCTTGGCATTCTTTTTATTTTGCTCCTGCAGAGCAGCTAGTGATCCAGCAGAGGGAACTGGGAAACCTAATTCCAGAACCATGCTGGTACTGACGCAAAGGCGAAAACAAACATCAGATAAAACCACAATGGCTTGCAAAGAGCTGAGGGCAGTGACAAAGGGGAGAAAAATCTATTTACCAGAGTCAGGGAGACTGACATGCTGGATTTTAAGGAAAACTTAAATCATTTGTCAAAATTGTCTTTTTAAACGTTGGGGCTGATGGTTTGCTGATAGTTTTGTGAGATAAAACAAGGAGGAAATGCTTGTCTCAGAGCCAAGTAAACAGTTCTTTGTGGCCAGGTGAAAATGAAAATGGATTTGGACTCCACTTTCCGATAATGCTGCAAATTGGAGGCAGACTAGTGAGGTTCCACAGGTTTCTTCAGAAAAGGAGGAAAGTGAGTCAAGGCGAGAAGGACAAAATATTTCCTCAAGGACCCCAGGAGCTTTGAAGAGCCAGCACCTGTTCCCAGGCACTGCTCCAAGGTCTGCAGCAACAGTTCTGCAGTTGGAGTTAAACCCATCAGTATCAAGGGTTTTTGTCTAAGGATGCTGCTGAGACTGAGGCTTTGCTTTGCAAACCACGTAGCCTACAGGCTCCCAACAGGTTGTTAGCACTTTTTTTTTTTTTTTTTGATGGAACATCAGTAAAAGCACAGGCTTGCTAAAAACTTACAGAGAATTATGCAGGAGGGAATGCCTGAAAATGGCACTGGCATGCAGCTAGGCTGAGAAAACCCACAAAGTTCTTTGTCATATATCAGGTTGTTCATTTTATTTCTCTAAGACAGAGGAAGCTGGTAACGTTTTGTGTAAGGGATGCAAACCTGCTAAACTCGCTCCAAGAGTCCCCAGGTCAGCAAATGGATCCAGTGTTTGGGGTTTAGGCTGATGAGTAGGAGTGCTATGGAGGGATCCTGTAGGACTGGTGGCAGCTGACCTGCTTCCCATACCTAGGCCGCCTTAAAGAAAGGAAAGGGGAGAAGAAAAAAAAAAAAAAAAAAAACACATCAGTTTTTATCCTTATTTTAGCTGAGTGCAGCTCTTAACCAGTGCTCAGTCACATAATGTTACAAGACTGCTGTTAAAATTAAGTGTATTGTTGTCAGGTTCCTGAGCACTCTCAATTCAGCGTTGGCCCAGACTGCTTGCACTCCCACTCACAATTAGGCTCAGCAACGAGAACATTCCCTAGACTGTCTGCAGTGACAGAGTAATTATGATAAATGGATATATTTTAAGAACTAAAAGCCTTCACGAAGCAAGTTTTGGTAGGACACACATACTCTCCCAGGAGTAAAAAAGAATCATGCTGTTATTTAGCAGCATCCAAGGAACGTACAGCATTTCCCAGGTCCTCCTGACTCCACATCTTAACAAAACAAAATTGCATACACCCCCACCTGTCCCACCTCAAGCCCTGGTCTTCTGAGGAAGGAAACACAGATTTTTGAAGAAGTTTAGCAATCTCTAGCCAGACGCTCACATGGATGACTGGGAGACCAGAGCAATAGTACTTGCTGCAGTTCAGACAAGACTAAAATCCTGATCCAAGCTTTGCTGTATTAATCAATGTATTAATCAATGTGTTAAGCAGCAGAAAGTGGCAACTCATTGTCTGCAATCACCCTCTCTAAGGGTTTCTTAAGTGTCCTTGTGTTCTTATGACACATACCTGGTTTGCTGGGCCAGTCCCAACCACCTGAAACATCTGGTTGTATGGAAACCGTTGGTGTGCTAGAAGCTAAGCAGAATGAGTACGTATAAACATCTCAGAGCAATACAGCAAAAACAACATAATCCAGCACCTAGGAAGGGCAGGGAGCAAGGAGCAAGAGAGACAGTACAGGGCTGTGTCCATTTGCTAATTGGAGTGAACTTCTGCCCCACAAAGAACATTGAATATTTACAATTTTTTTCTGATCTCATACTATACAGAGGTGAGCGGGGAAGGACATAGATTTACAGTCTTCATTTCATGGCAACTTTAGCCAGAGGCTTTGTATGTAAGTTTGTATAACCTTATCACCAGAATAACATAGGTTTTTGCCTTTCTGAACACATCACAACCCAAGCAAATATCCTATATGCAAAGGGCAAGGATGGAGATCACAAATACAGCAGAGCAGCACCCACACAGACGTAAGCCATAAAGAAAGCAGTCTTTTCTTTAACGTTGTATCAAAGTCTGTCCATCTATACAGTTCACCCTGCCAGCTTTTCATTATACATAGACGCTAGCGTTGTAATTTAACACCTCATCATGCTGGGATACCATTTAAATTCCTTTCATTAGTGCAGCCAGCTCCAAGTGTGACCTGAATGTCTTATTCACAGAGTTAATTTCCAGTACCCAAATTTGGCAAAGCAAGGATGGAAGCAGTGCCAGCAACACACTAGTTGCCCCTTTTGTTATTCTGACTTTCCAGGGAGGCTTTCTTACGCATGGGACATGTGTTAGATGGCCAGACACAAACAAATTAGTATCTGAATGTGTTTCAGTCAGGGAAGGTTGTAATATTAAGTTTTGGCATGGGGGGAGAAAGGGACAGCTAAGGGACATTATTTCAAATGAAGAAAGAGATTAAAAGAATCCAAAGGAAAAATAATATTTTCTTCAAACTAGAAATTAGAAAGTCAAATTTAACTGGGAATTTGGCCAGGATTAGTATGAGATCTACAGAAAGCAGATACCTTTAACTAAAGTCACCAAAGGACACGTGTTTTCTCTAGCAGGCTTAATATGCCATGCTCTATTTAGTTTAATTAATGGCAGTTTGTTCAAACGAGACCTCATAACCACAGGAATATGCAGGCAGACATTCTTCATGGTCTCTTTTCTCATGTATACAAATAGCTTAATTAATTAAGTATAGGACTTGAACAAAACAAGTCTCGTCCTACCACACTTCAAATATGAATATGCTGTAAGTCTGGAGACAAAAGGCCCTTTCCTGTTTCGTGGGGTTTGTGTGGTTTACAGTCATTTCATGGTCAGCATTGGTTTGTACTTAATGGCTCCATCACAATTTAAAAGCAGCATTTCACGTTTACTTAAACACACCAGAAGATCCTCACGCTCTTACCCATGTGAAAGGGATCGCTGTGCACAGTTGGTGAAGGACTTCTCGTTGCCTGAAGGAAAGGATCACCGGGGACATTTGCTGAACCAAGAAAGGAACCCAGGAGGTCTGGACCAGCTTGCTTAGGGCTACTTCCAAATGGATCAAAGGCAGTTGCTGTAAAACAAATGTGAGAAAACAAAATCACTAACCATGTACAAGGACTACTGCACTACCTCTGGAAGGTGCCAAAGACGTCAGCCACAGCATCGCTCACGCCAGTGCCTCCTTAACAAAATGAAAAAAAATGACTGTTTCCGTACAAGAAAGTTGGCAGGCATTGCAAATACTTTTAAGTTATTAGTTGCTGAGAAAAAGTAAAGTAAGCATACTGTGCTCTTTGAATTATGCACGCGTTGACAACGTGTCAGCTCTCAAGCTGTAACATAAAGGATTAGGCAAACCAAACCCAGGGGGGCTGTGCAGTTAAGCACGGTGCAGAGACCTGCTGTTGGAGCGGGCCAGTTGCTCTCATTTTGTCTTTGGCAAAAGTGACCACCTATTTCAGAGACCCTCAGTGAATCTGAGCAACTTGGACTGGACTCCATACACTATTTGATTACACATGGTTTTCACTTGCCCTCCTCTGCTCACTTAACCCTCCATAACATCCCTCTTCCTAGCATCTCTTCAACCATTCCCTCCACCAGTCTGATTTCAATCTTTGGAGCAACAAAAATAATAAAATAATTTTTAAAATATTCTCATATTGCCTATCTTGTCTGCAGAATGACCAGAAACAGCAGAATCGTGTAGCCACATTTCATAGTCCAAGACAAGCCTCATTGCTCCAGACCCACTGAAGTTAAAATAAATAAATAACTCCAAAGCACTGCAGGTCTAACCAAAACGCAAGAGGCTAGTTTTTTTTGCTTGTTTTTAGTGAATGTATATTCTCCTCATGTGTTACTGGACACAGTAAGAGCAAAACTGATGACCTCCAGTGGCTGTAATGTAAGAAGCCAGCCAAACATATAGCTGAGCTCCACCAGGGACTTTAAGAAACCAGCCAGGCGACCTGCTTAGTGTTCACGGCTGTGACAATGCACTGAATCAGAGTAGAGGAGCTGGAAGGCCTCTTGGGATCCCTCCTGGCTCTTAGTTTCATGAAATGAGTGTACCCAAGGAGGAACAAACAGCCTGGAGCAGGTCACCCAGGTGGCATTCTCAAGCACATGCCTCATGTCACACGCAGGGCACAGCCAGCATTACCTTCTCCTGCCCTCGGGGACGGGGACGGAGATGCCGAAGCTGCAGAACGCCGAGGAGTTGACTGCACTGATCCAGGTCCCCCCACGTGAAAGACCTCCTCAGCAGCGGGCTGTCCACTTTGACTCTGGGAACCTGACCCGCCAACCCCAAACAAATCATTCAGCAAGTCTGAGTTAGAGGGGGCAGCGGCGGGCTGCGAGGGAAAACTCTTGCTCATGGGGCTACCATCCAGCCCCAGCAAGTCAACGTCTTCAGGCGGGGGTGGTGCCGGAGGCTCTTGCTGCTTTTTGCTGTGTTTTGGTGTCCCGTGAGGCTTGTCACCACTGGCATTACTGTGCTGACTGGAAAGGGACAAGAGTTCGTCATCTGACTGTTCGCTTTCCTCATGCACCAACGCTGCTCGATCCTCTGAGGTGGGGTGAGAGCTACTTTTGTCAGATTTCTGATCTAAATGACGATTAAAAATAAAATTAGGTAGCTGTTAGTTTTTTCATCACAAAGCTCCCATAAAAATCAGCTTACACGTAGAACAAAAAGCTACTGAGAACGAAGCCTAACAAAACGCTGCCATGGTAAAGATTAAATTAAAGTCTTTGCTGGCCTGCATTGTAAGCAGTCAGTTTTATTGATCAGGAAACACAGAGGGAGGTTAATTGGCTCTCCTGAAGTCTGAAGAGCAGGCACAGAGGAGAACTGAGCAAGTTTCTGGGTCAGGACCAAGCGTCCATGGTGATCTCCAGCCATGCTTCAAGATGCAGGCAAAACAAGGCTCATTAAAAAGGAGCAGTGACAAAACCCACCTTCCTAGCTTTGTCTCCTAGGCCAGGTTCCTACCGAACATATCCCTGGGGCCACGGGAGGAACGCTGCGTTTGGCACCACCGTGAGGGTTTTGAGGCATTCAGCGCTATTGAATGGCCTCTCTGACAGGCACCCTCTCAGCGCTGCGTTCTCGTAGCACCGCATATATTAAGTACAACATGAGCAAAAAGCAGCTGAGTTTTTTGTTTTAGCATCAAGGATGCCTAGGGCTAAGGTTGATGTTAGAACTATGTCAATAGGCTGTCACACACAGCACGAGCAGACAATGTTTGAAGGGGACATTGTAGGAAATTAATTTGCACTCAATTGCAACATACGGGTGTGACCAGCAATACACTGATCTAATGTGAAAGGCATGTTACAGTCAGATCCTTCAGCCTCCCTCTGTGCTTCAGGGAGGGGGAAAAAAAAAAGTTGTTTATCTCATTCTAAGCAGATTTTACTTTAAAGACTAAGTCTGCCTACCTTGCCAGCTGAGAGATGAGAAGAACGCACTCTGTCCAACGTTTCTGATGTTGTCTGGGGGTGAATCTGTAGGACATTTACCTGTAGCACAGAACACCACCATAAATAAATAAAAAAAATAAATTAAAATAAATCAAAACAAATTTTAGCATCTTGGTAAGCATGCGAATCAAGTGAGTAAAGCTGTGCAGCTCATACCTGCCAAAGCAAGAGTGTCCTGATGCTCCTGATGGGAGGAGAAAAGAATGGTTGGATTGATGTCTTTTGTTGTGAAGTTCTCCCAAGGAGGAGTTAATTCTGTTTGTCTATCAGTAGATTGTATTTCTATCTCCAGTATGACATGAAAGAGCTGGGGATATTTGTCTGGAGAATCACAGGCATCCAGTTCAGGTCTAAATGGGGACAAGAACTGGTCAATTAAAAAGAAAAGGATGTTTCTGCAAATCTATACAGTCTTTCAATAGATGCACACACACAGACTCTCATGTTTCAGCTGTGAACATTCTCCTTCAGCCTTCGTAAGGCTTTTATGCTTCAGGTTTGATTAATGCTCAGCTTAAAATACTCACTTGGTGAATTTTAATGTGGTTGTTCCCAGCGCTATGAATCCAGTGTGAAATTGAATTTGGAATATTTGTGTGTTGGTCATCTGGAAAACAGAGCACCAGACTGAACAAGAGCTTAAACTGACAGAACTAAAATATTTGTTCACTGCACATACAGACTTTTAAGGCTACCTTACTACCTGTTACTACATAGACTAATTATAACTGCTACAAAACCTAACTCATTCTGCCTGTTTTACAGAAAGCGGAGCTTTCCTTTCTCAAACCCCAATATTTCCATCTGCTTCAAATTTTCCTTATGCTTCCAGACAGTGGAGCGCCTTCACAGCATTCAGGACTGTCTTCATTTCTGGGATCTACTTGACATTTTAGCACTTAAATGAAGCTGACATATTTCCATTAAATACATTGCAGAAACAGGTTTGTACCCCAGGAACATACGAGACCATTTCACCTGCAGTAGCAGCTTCAGTAAAGCGTCATCTATACCGCAAGCAGCACCAGTAATGAATTAAGAAGAGAAACATTCGTGAGTCACTCTGCAACTTGAATAGTAAGGTTTCAAACATGTCTTCAGGAAAATTATTAAGATCTCAGATAAAAGTATCAGGAGATACAGTGACCACTGGAGAACGCAGCCACCACACCCAGCTGGTAGCTGCAGGCTGAAGCTGTTCTGCCTGATCCATCTGCAGCACCCGCCTGCAGGGAGCAAATGAGGTGGTACTCCAAGCAGGTGGGAAAACATTTGTTTCCCCCCACTTCCTCCCATCACTTTTCACACTTTAAGTCACAACAATTCAGATTATTTCACTGATTAAACCAATTAACCCTCATTGCCACAAAGGTTAATGGAGTGAGTTGTCTATCACAACCACTGATTCGGTTATTGCAAACCCAATAAAAGTTTGCTAGTCCGAACAGACTGCATCTCCAAATTCCTCTTCTGCAATTACAAGAGCCAGAGAACAGCATTTTAAAGGCAATCTGAAATCCTAGAACTGCACAGACCAATAAATATTTTCACTTTCAGCACTGCTACCATGCTGTGGGGAGGAGCTGTGGGTGCGCTCACTCTGGTTCCCCTCTGTTCTCTCCCCCCAGTTTCCATCACCTCCCATTTCTTTGATCTGCCAGTGTGAAGAGGTCTTTTGTCTATGGGGAAGGTGGCTGCCTGGCCAGCCTCTGGCTTATGCAGTCTTTCCCATCCCCACGGCTGCCCAACCAGCACAAATTGCCTTTTTGCCCTAATGGTCAATAAGGTGTCTGTGTTGCTTGTTCTAGAACAGCCTTTACCATACAGGAGTGACAGCTCATTAAGTTATACTCATTTAAGCTGAGTAGTTAGAATTTTTGGTGGTGTTTTGCCCTCAGCTGGTTACTGATAGAGCTGTTTCTGTCTTCAGCATCAGCTGGAAGGATCCTACACACCATCAGTACACACTGACTCCACAAAGAGACACCAGAGGCGTCACAGACTTCTCCAAATGCTGTTCTTCATTTTCACTCGGAAACAATCAAATTTGTGTTTTCTGTCTATGCTCGGAAAACTTTCTACATCATGAGTGCCACATGCATTCTTAGGCCCCATCCTTAGCCCCCTCTTAGCTACTTTGCTTCTACCATGCAAGAGAAGTTAAACTCCTACTTTTGCTTGAAGGCGTCCCCCAATGGTTGACCTCATGTGGTAGACAGAAACAACAACATCTCCATGGACAGTGGCTCCCAGTGGAATTAGGACTTTCCCTTCTTGCACACGGTATTCTCTTTGAGGGGATGAGAAGGAAATCCACAGTTAAGCTCCCTTCCATAACATCATTACCACCCAAAAAGCACATCAACATACAGCTATCATCTCGCTCAGGCCGAGCAAACAGAAGCTACGTTCAGCACTCTCCTTAACATTAGGTTTAGGTGAAACAAACACTTCACTGGGGAAGCCAGCATAGCCCTGAACCATCTCAGTGCAGATATCCCACTGCATGTAAACTGCCAGTCAGTTGGAAGTTAATTTCAACACGAGGCACCAACCTTCAACTAATTACCTGCACTCCACGATTATCAGGCAGTCTGACAGCGACTGCAGCACAGACTTCAGGTACCTTACAGCAAAACCAAAGCCTCCTTGCGCTAAACTCCTAAGGGTGGTAGGAGATCAGAGCAACTCACTTCATTCTTTCATACTCCTGGGACGTGGTGAGGATTCTGGTTTCTCCGCTGAGGATGTCGCAGAAGGGCCGGCACCCGTTCCTTTGCTTGTTGAAACAGGGGACTGGACTGAGGGTGACTGACTTGATAGTAAGTGGTTTGCAGTGAGGAATGATGGGCTTGTCTGCTATTAGGTCGCAAATGTATCCGATGTACCTGCAGGCAGAGAAAGCCGTTACTGAAATCCCCATCCCAGGCAAACAATTTTTGTTTTGTACTTGAAGTCTACCCTGATATCCACTAAAAGTGCAGCTCTTCCACAGTCGCAGCGTGGGAGTTTCCGTATACTCCAGCAGGTTTGCAGCTGGCACAGAATTTATGCTCCCATTTGTGTTTGATTACAAGAACTACAGCCCAAGGGGAAGGAAATTACCCTCTAGCTCCAAGCTGAAGGTCACTTCTCTGCACCTTTTAGGAGAGAAGGTGCAGAGCAATGGTTTTCCTGCTTTACCAGTAGAAGTTCGCCTTCTATTTTACACGCACATACCAGATGAAGTACTTTGTTAGTCAGGTACCAAAGGATTGTTATTACCACATACATAACACTGCATCTTCCCTTTGCTCTGACAGGCACTTCTGCCTCTGCTTAATGGAAATCATAAACAAGATATTTTTACAGTGTAACCTCCTGCAAGGATGAGGCTGACACAGGGAGGGGAATTCACCAAGGTCCTGTTAACTACAGACTTGTCAGCTTTCCCGAGCTAGAGCACAAAGGGTTTGGAACATTTATTCCTCCATTACTATTACATCAATGTGAGTGAAATGGAAGTGGCCATAAACATCAGTTAAGACCTGTCAAAACTAAGTTACACAACTAATGCATGAGTACTGCTCATGCTGCAACAGGAATCCTGGATTTTCAGTCTGTTGCCTCCTGCCAGCACCTTCAGGCTGGTTTGGGTGGAGAAAATGGGGTATGTGGCATGCATACCCTTCAGCTCACATGCATTATTTCATAAAATCAGACGATAACTCAGGTTGGAAGAGACCTCTGAAGGTATTTGTTCAAAGCAGAACTAACTTTAATGTAGCATCTAACCCCAGAGCTGGATTATGCTGCTCAGGGTGATACCCAGCCAAGGATCTCTGAGGACAGAGATCCCACAGATGCCCTGGAAAATCTGCTCCAGTGCCTCATCACTACTTTACCACATATTTAATTAATTTATTTATTTTTCCCAGGGAACAAAGTGATAACAATGCATATCTCAGCCTAGGGGCCGGGGACACCTTGACAAAATGCACAAGGATACTCGTGCAGTGTTTAGTGCGAGGAAAATAGCTCCTGCATGGCATTTAGCCACTATACTCTACCTCCTGTGAGATGGCCACAGTACGATTCCAGGTCTCTTTGTGTTCAGCAGCTGCACAGCAGGGCCTGGATTAGAGAAGAGGTGACAGAAACAGAACATCGCGCTGACCAGAACTGCTGAGGCTGCACGGCCATCCTGTTAATTAGAGCAGGGTGGGAGGAAGAAATGAAAAAGTATCAGAGACGTCCTTTATTTTCGGCAGAACACTCTCCACTGTTCCCTAAGTCACCTAAAATAATTTCTCCAGAAAGCCTAGTAATGAATTGCATGATGACAAGGAATTTCCAGTCCTGTGCCTTTTGTTTAATGCCTAGGACTTCAGTGAGCTGCAGTGGTCTGGATCAAAGCTGACATCCAAAAAGCAGCCAAAGCTGAGGACGGCTCAGATTTGGCTTCAATGCCCAGAAGCATGTTTTGTCTCCAGCTGTAGGATTTGCCATCCCATTCCTGACCCAGGCCCAAGATCTGCTCAAGGTTAACAGCCTATTTGCCTCTTCAAGTTCAGCCTCTGCCTATTGCCTCTGAAAAGATCTCCCAGTTTCACATGGGCTAAGTAGGCTTCTCCAGACTCAGCAGAAAGTATTCAGAAGGACTCACCATCTTTCACAGCATTACCCTGACATTCATTGCCCAAAGGACAGTAAAGGAATTTGATTCTTGGGCTGAATTTCCAGGACCGGAGGCAACAAGTGCATCTTAGTCTCTGTTTGAGACAAACCTGTATCCTGGAGCTGCTGGCTGCACTACACGAGGCAGGAACTGCCAGACTCGTACGTAAGGTTTACGCAGTTTGGGATCAGTCATTTCCCCAGTTCCTCCCAAGTTTACACTGATGAAAACTGACAGCCTCCTGGATTTAATTTAGGCTCCAGGAGCAAAACAGAACTCTCCTCTTGGGCATTACTGTCAACATAAAAGGTTGGCTGGGGTAAATTACAAGCTAGTCATACAGAATGACAGCACCCTCATGCATCAGATCTACGTGTTACCTGGTCCTGAACAACCCTTAAGGGGGAGTCAGCGGCCCAACTGGCTGTGGTGCACCACGAGGGGCAGAAGGCAACTGGATGTCTTCAGCCAGGTCTGACAGCAACCATCGCAAGAGACTGACAACCTCAGTTTTACAGTTAAACAGAATTCCCAAAGACATGTTTGCTCCTGCACTTCCATCAGCAACCCTCAGTCTAGAGCTGGGTTTAGCCCTATGACTAAACACAATTAAACACAAAGCAACAGAGGGCTGACGATCCTTACAGTCAGTTCTTGAGAGAAGTTCAAGCCATCAGCGGCTCATAGATCACTGCTGGAACAATTGCAACTTCTCTGACCTTGCATTGCTCCATGTTCAGTGCTAGGTCTCCCAGGTTAGCTATGGAGCTGCAAATAAAGCCCCTTTCTAGGGGGCTGGTTTTACCACATTTCTTTTATTTATTTATTTATTTATTTATAAGAAATTGTCACCATCCTTGTAGACAGACTCTAGATGTGCAACAGGCAGTGTGACATAAGACTCACAGGTCTGAAAATCTGCTCACATTCTGCCCTACTCACCATGCAGTGGATGACGCACACATTCTTGGGGTTCTGCTGTAGCCAGTTGTGCATGTTCTTACAGACAGCATAGAGGTTGTGCAGGCTGGGCGCTTGTCGTACTGGCCAGCTACATTCGGATACCTGCAGGAATTGCACAGTGAACAAAAGCTGGCTTCATAAGAGCATTAGGCAGGGCGTGCTTTTACAAACGCTTTCTGCCAAGAAACATACTTCTCCTTTGCAACCTAGAGTTACGTGCTTGAAACCTACTCCCTCTCTGATGTGTAATTCTGATCCCCGACATTCATGAATTATGAACGTACAAACAAAAAGGAACCCTCAATTGAATAACGAGATTTTGATGTCTTTTCATTGATGATACGTTTTTATTTTTTAATTGCATTCCAAGCCAGATTATCTTGAGTGGCCTTCCATAGCACTCCAGTCTCGCAGCTGCACATTGATTTCTGTCAAAAAATCTTTGTACAAGTTGTCCCCAAAAACCACGGCTCTGATTTTCAAAGGATACTGAACATCTGTTATTCTCAGTCGTTTTGTGTAATAGGATTTTCAAGCCCCATTTGACAGATATTAGATTGATGAAAGGGAAACTTCTGTTCAAAAAAAAAAATCCTATCTGAGTAAGCATAGTTAAGATATGAGCCAGAAAAAATGAATGACTTCTTAGAGTTGAAAACCCACAAATCCTAAAGTATGCCTGGTTACTATTCATCAGCATACTAGTTCTGAGTCACGACATCTCAAAAAGAGTTTTCACAGTCTCAAACAGCACATCAAATAGCCTTCTACAGACATCTCAGTTTTATTTGTTTTTAATTGAAATGTCTTTTTTTAAACGTCATTTCTGGCTAAAAGAAATTTAAAGGAAAAACATTTGTCATTAGACAAATGATTGCTTTTCTCTCAGCTGAGATTTGGGTTCTGTTTAATGAAAACCAGGGGCAGGAAGGAGATTGTTTGACCAGGTGTTCTTAAATGGCCGTACCATTTTCATACCTGACCGTGTCATCTCTCAGAGAAAGGCAGGGCTCCAGGATTCATAAAAGTTGCATTTAAGGTTCTCTCTTACATATGTACACCTGCACAACAGCTGATAGCAGAAGCACGAATCCTGCCCAGCACATCATTGATTCTCTTGCCTATACCTCTTCTGCAGCTTTTCAGGAAGGGGGACAGAACAACCAAAGGCTCACTGTGTGGTAGCTCCCATGCAGGAATGGCCCCCATCAGCTTTCTGTTCCACAGACCTGACAGCGTTTGCTTTGCTGAAAGCACAGGACCATTGTAAGTTCTGAACTAGAGAGTTCACAAACATTCATTCAATTCTTTAATAGACCCAGAATGCTGATGCCATAAGTGAGATAGAGGTGCCTGACAATTATTTTTCTATTATCAGGCAAGCCTTCTCCTTCCAACCCCCAGTACTTTTGCACCAGGCTTCTAGAGGTACAAGATCCACTTGCAATTAGAGCACCAAACCACAATGCAGATTACAAGAGGCTGCTAGAATTAATATGACCAGCGACCTTTGCACTGATGATTCTCTGAATAGGTCTTAGGACAACACACTGTCAAGCATCTGGAAAAGCCATTATCACTTACAAAGTAAATAATACACATTTCCCACAGTCCATAATTATATATTTACTTTGTCTATAATTACACATCTTTCTGCTGGTTCGCAATTAGGAAATTAAATACATGGGAAGTAGCATTTCATTTATTTCAGATATAACCTCAACACCCCTCACAAAAGGCAGCCTTACAGAAAAGGAACGGGAATTCTTCTAGAGCTTTGGAAATATGCAGCCAGTGCTTGTTTTTCCTCTAGCAGTAGGGTAGTAACGGCCAAGAACGTGACCCTACAGGGACTTTGAAGTTTGGTTTTGTTTAATGCTATATTTGAGTTATATGTTTTCAAACTGTTCACATTTTCTCAAGCAGATGTGAACTCTCCCCTCCTGCTGGGGTGACGAGGCAGGGAGAAAAGCAGAGCACGACTGGACTTGAGCAGCAGCTTTTACTGCTCACATTGCCTCCTCTCCTCACTAGACTGAGTACTCGGGGCTTCGAGCCCCACACAGCCACACAGGGGCAGGAAAATGGGCTGGCAGGACACTAATGTCATCTCCCTCCTCTGTCACTCTCTGTCCTCTGTGATCTTGAAAAGAGCAGCTCTAAAGAAGATAGGAATTAAGAAGCCATTCACTTCAAAGAACAAGTGCCTCTCAAAACTTCAGCTCATCTGGTATCCTTACCCAAAGCAGAGAATACTTTTCATGTGATTTCATTTCCTTGATAGCCCATTAGTATTTTTTTCCCCACTACAGGTTAAGTTCAACCTCATATTTACAATTGTCTCATCTCATGTATTCTGTTCTGCACATTTAATTTTCCTGAAGAATACTTGGAGTCAGTATTTCCTAGCCCATAACCTGAAAGTACCATCTTTCAATAAAAAGATGTATCATTTTCTTTGTGTGTGTGTCAAGGCAATAGCCTACAAAGCACCTACTCATGCTTCGAGAGTGACCTACAAAGTCATCTGTCAAGGTATGGTAGGAGACAAATTGCAGGGGATGAAGGGCTTATGGTCAGGTCAAGCAATATACCAACGGGTTTAATGCTAGGCTATCAAAAGTAGATCTGTCTTCCTCCTCCCACCAACAGCAACAGTGATGCACCAAACCCAAGTAAGACTGAAGATTCAGAGCCTTTGATATTTTTTAATTAGTCTTTCCTGTTCATTTACTCATAGCTGAAGTCATGGCTGCTTACCGATTGCTACAGAGAAATTTGCTTCAAGTATAAGTGAGTGGTTACTGGTGGGCAGAGCAATTGCTGAGGATAGATTCAGCTACAGCTCAAGGGAAAATGGAACGAGGCTTATACACAGCATGAGATTCTCTTACCCTGACAGAGGGTTACATCTGGCAACTACTGTTGCCTTTCCAGTCGAAGTTGACAAAAAATAAGAAATAAGAAAATCATCACTCCCTTGGGGGAGAGGAAAAGAGCAGGATTTTTTTTAGAAGATTAGATCTAACCTTGCATTTCAGCAGCAGTGTCTTGAAGAGCTATCCTCCAAAAGCCATTAATGAACCAGAGCCTTGAACTGCTCCTGTATGCCATTCTGGTTTTAGAGAAGGAAACTGGGACAGAGACTGGAGGTGTTTTTTTAAAATTATACGCTAGTGAAAGAGCCAAAATGTACCTTAGATACTGTTTCTAGTCCTGTGCTTTGCCTCCTCAGTGCTTCTGCTTGATTACACCACCACTGAAGGATTCTTCAACGTGAAAATTATCTAAGTCCTTTTACTGATAATTTCTTTTAAAGCACTTCTGTTAGGATCCTTGTTAGACCTTCTTTATAATTCCTATTAATTCCTCATCACCCCTCAGATACTCCTATATGATAACCCACAGCTATCTGTATTCCACGCTCAAGGCACTGCCAGCAATTTGCTATTTATTAGGATTCTTGGTAGTGATCACTGGGGCTCAGACCACATTGAAGTCTTGCACACCCACATCATATGCTTGAGTCTGTGCTTTAATTCTTTCTGAAGCTCACCTCTCTAAGTGCATGAAAAACTAAAGGGTTTACTCCTTATTTCTTTGCAGCAGCTTCTGGCAACTATGTAGGAGTCAAGAGCAGCACAGGCTCAACTCAAGGCAGCGTCACTCTCACAGATTCCTGATAGAAGCATTATGCCCTGAACTTTCCATCTCTTTAATACCCCAGACATCAGCTAAAACCCAGAAGAGACCATGGCCACTTAGTAACATCTATAATAAAGGTCTCTTCCAACCCAAGCCATTCAGTGATTCTGTAATTCCTTTTCCATCTCAGTACGTTCTGCCACACAAAGGAGAGACAGAAGCAGGATCTTCTGCCCCATTTCACAAAAACTCTTGGAAGACACTCACCCTGTTGTGAAACTTGGCACTGCGATAATACTTAGGTGACAAGTTGAAGACTGTATAGTGGTCAGGATGTCTGGAATCCAAAAATGTCCGTACGTCTTCAATGTGGTTCCTGAACCCCAGTTCAACGCCTTCAGCCGGAAAAGACATCACTAGAAGGGTAAGAAGAAGCCAGGCTGAGTATGCACCATAACATGGTTATAAACTGCTGAACCCCAAAGTACTACAAGTTCTATTTATCCCAGCAGCAGTACTTACCTATGATTCTCGAGGTAATGTATGAAATATCTAGCTCTCCCTTGGTGTAACTAAAAGAAGACAAAGTAGGAGACAGACATTATGCATTTTTACAGAAGACAGCCCATTACAGGAATCAGGAGGACATTGTTTTCCCACATAGATCTGCTTTTCACACAAGAAAGGAAATGATCATAAAGCCATTTCTTTGTCTTTCTGTCTTAAGCAGAGGCTACAAACAGTTTACTGTAGACAGTGACCCAGCTTTCCTTTCACATACACTATTAAATGGATGCAGAAGCTTCCAAAAATAATAATAATAAAAAAGTCCCCTTTTCCCCTTTTCCCTTTTGTCATTAATTTTCAGTACCAGTTTTCAGGAGAATCTCTAGCTGTTAGACACTTCACAGATCAAAGCCTCTGAGGAGTTGCCTCCATTAAATTTCTTTAATTTACTCTAGCCCCATATCCCTCAGAGGCAGGTGCAGTGCCAAGCACAAGGGCCATCACGAGCAGAGGTGACCAAAGCAAAGTCACTTCAGTTCTTTCTTCAGCTCAGGAAGTGGTTTTAGCAAAGGGAACAGTTTTATCAGCAAGAAGAGTCTCACTGAACATTAAGTAACATGAGCCAACTTCCAGTGACAAAACAGTCATGCAGCAGCCGAGTGGCAGGACCCCACAAGGGTCACAGGAATCAGAAACTACGTGCCCCACTTTCACCAGGGAGGCCTTTTCCAGATTCCTGAACGTTGGCGTTCATTTATTATGCTAGTTAAGATGGCAAGTCAGACCAGAAGCTAGTGACACTACCTGCATTAGCCAGCTCCAGCTCTACCATACCTGGCAACAGATTGCATGACCTTTGAAGATGTATCTTTCAGGGTATCCTTCAGGTTATCCTTCAAATTGCTGAACAGCCTCCCCGCTCCTCCTTTCACCATGTCCAGCAAGCCTCCCCCATAGCTGGACTCCATGTCTGGTGATGAGGCACCTTCAAATACAACGAAAGCAAACCCAACGTCACTTATTTGGAACAAATCCACAGAGCCAACGAACCCATTGCTCTACTCAGACCAAACGTATTCCCGTGCACCGCCGCGAGTCGAGTGTAGGCCCAAAGTAGTTTTGCTTATGAAAGAAATGCAATTTCTCATCTCTGCAAAATCATGTTCTAGGCACAGAAAGCGTCAGCGACCCTCAGCATTGTTTGTAGGTTGACTGCATGGTACCAGTACAGCATGGACAACCACCAGCCAAGCTCCCTTGCCTCTCAACCCAACCCAAAGCAAGGCCAGCTCTTCAGCGTGGAGCTGATCTGCTGATTTAAGAGTCATTTAAGAGTCCAGACAAGGAGAAAGCAGAGCAGGGCTCACCTCCTTGGTACGCTTTTTCCTCACAGCTTGAAACATCATGAAGCTGCAAAGTCGAGAGGAGACTAACGTAGAGCAAAAGCCATTTACATGTTATTTTGATGGACTGTGATGTGGCGTTCCACCTCAAGCGTTTGTATTTTGCAATTATACTAAAATAACTATTCCGCTCTCCTAACCAAAACCTAATTCATTGCAGTTTTTCTTATTATACCACTGCTGTGTTAATAGCATAAGTCATTCTCAGAAAAATATAATAAATTGAATGTAGACTTGAGTAAACATGGTTTTGTTTTATTGCAGAATTTTGTTAGAGACAAACCAGTAAAATCATATTTTGTTTGCTATAAGATAGACTTGACTACATAAATTGCTTTTTGTTTACTGGGACTCGACTATCTTGACTTAACAAACTTCAGCTACAGTACTCTAATTAAACATTTGCTACCTCATTATTATGTCAGATTAGCCAGAAGACCTAGATGCAAACTCACTTAAATGTTATTCACTCTTTGAAACCCGGCGTCAGCTATCAATAAATGTAATATATATTGTTAAGCTGGAGACTCCACTGGTAAAGTGATGCTATTTATTCCCCTGTGCCCAAAGAGTGCTTAATGCACTGTGATGCAGCCACAGCCCACGTGCACGTGACCTACGTGCAAAACTGGTAACATCAGAGGCCACAG
The DNA here is from genome assembly GCF_965140915.1 of Aythya marila. Classification (NCBI taxonomy): domain Eukaryota; kingdom Metazoa; phylum Chordata; class Aves; order Anseriformes; family Anatidae; genus Aythya; species Aythya marila. The sequence goes on along the minus strand of NC_139049.1, from coordinate 30,862,070 downwards.
CTCCTCTGCATCGTGCTTGTGAAGAGATGGACAATACTCTGCTGATTCAGAACAGGAGATGCCTTTCAGGGCACAGGAACATTTCCTTTCCAAACCACTTTGAAGTGTCTACTTCAAATATGAATAAAAAATAAAAAAATAAAATAAAAAAGGAAGTAGCTCATTGGCTTCCAAATAGGGAATCGGTGTTTGATCTTTCTTCAAATACTTCGTTTCCACATTACTCTGTTAGGAGGGTCAGGGATAGAGAAGCGAAGTTCAAAAGGCATGTGTAGATCTGCAGGTCAGCTTTTTAAAGAAAGGAAGGGAGAAAGATGGTAACTTGGAGTGAGGAAAGGGGGAGCAAAGGGATCAGAGCCAGTGGGTATTGAACACATTTTATTCTGGGAAGTGCTCTGTGAGCAACAGAAAGGCTTCAGGAACATGGAAAAACAAGAATCTTTGGGAAATGAGACAGGGAGAAAATTTCACTCCGCTTCTAAAAGAAAACCCTAGCAATTAGTTCCAAGTTTACTATATGCACTAGAACAGAGAGACCAAAAGGACTGCTGAACAAGAAATGCAAGCATTACCTAGCTATCGGGAAGCCGCTGAGGAAGCTTACAGCATAAATCACTCACTTCTATCCCAGGTGCACTAATTTGCTCAGGCATCTTTTAGCCACTGGATCGGAGCAGCACGCCCCGTGCTGACAAAGGCCATGGCTCTGTTACAGCACGACACAGCCGCAGAGGAGCAAAACAAATACATTTGAAGGCTCCTCTAGCAGGCAGCATCTCCTACAAAGCATAAAGGTGAATAAAGGGGTGGTGAGTCCCAGCAGCAGAGCAGAAAGCGTTAATGCATTAGCACACGGAGCTGACGACGTACACAGAAACCCATGAGAACAGCTGAAAAATCTGATTAAAAAGGAAAAAAAAGAAAAAAGAAAAAGAAAACCAGCCTGCTCCTGCAGTTTTTGCTGAATAAAACATTTCTGTGCTAAGTCCCTCTTGTAAATGCAAACCTTTAGAGCTGCTGCAGACCTCTCCAAGGGACACCCGCAGCTCTGGGTGTCACCTACCGCTGCCACTGCACGTCCCTGCAGCACGCCCAGAGATGGCCCCTCTAACAGAGAGGGCTTCAGGGCTGCAAACGAGATGGGACGTGGTTGCCCTTGCTTGCCTCCAGATCCAAGGCTGGGCTACCAAGGCCGCTCGCTAGGGCTGAAGGGACGAGCTCGCCGGGGCTCCCTCGCAGCCTGGAGGGAAGGGGCTCAGGTTTTGGGGTGATCACTGCTGGTTTGGGCAGTGGCAGAACGGCACGTCCCAGCTCTCAACGTGCCATCACGCAGCAGTTCAGCTAGCTCCAGGCCACGCGTTAGAGCTGCTGTCCAGAAGCCTTGTTAGGGAGAATTAGTTTCTGTTTGAGATGCAGCTTGCTCCTCACACAGCAAGAACCCGGTATTAACCCAGTTCCTGGATATTCCCCGCGACTCGGTGTGCCTCAGAGACACGCTTCTGACCTGTATTTGTAGCACAGGTTTCAGGGGGATCGCTTGCTAACTACAGCCTTTTCATTTCCTGGCCAAGGCACTTATAATGTCGGGATTTTAGTGCTGCAAAACGTGCCTGGGACATCGTGTAGGATGGGTCTTCTGGACCACCTCCGTTATGGGATGGCAATGATGATCACACTGAAGCAGCCCGAGCTGATGGAGCAGCGTGGAAGCAAGAAGCTTCAATCATCCTGATGACAAGCCAAGCTTGGTTTTCTTACAAATGAAGCTCCTTGCTCTGAGCTAACACCTCCCCAAAGAAGGGACAATTCGGTGCTCCGGATCAGCCTCCAGCAGCCACCAAATGGAGCAGCAGCCTCCTGTGCCTCCTTACAGAACTCAAACCTGTCATTCGGTGGTGTTCCTGCCATAACGTGTGTCCGTCAGCAGCCCGAGGGTGGGATTCCTGCACAGCTGGACAGATCGCAACCGAAGGAGCCTCCGCACAGCACCAGCCTTGTGCGGTGTAGGATGGGAGCTGGAGAGCACTGGTGTTTTAATTAAAGCACTTCAGCTTTCTCCTTGCTCGGGGCAAGCGAGCAATGCCCGTTTTGGAAGCTTTTCCTGCAAGATTTGCACCTTAGGGCCCTTGTCTCTCTAGGGGTCCCTGAGCACCAGACCCCACAGACCCACGAATCACAGGTCACGGCTTCCAGCTCCACCGGGAATCAAGGGGGAAGCGAGCGACGTGTAAGTGGCATTTCAGACTCTGCCCGTTTGAACGTTTACGCTGATGAAGCAATATTTGCTTGAGAGTGGGGAGGTGAAAACAAGACATCTGGAAATGGGAGAGCAGGCAGCTGAGTGCTACGTTCTGTGTGTTACTTACTGAGGGTCGGAAATCCCTTTTTGCCTGAGAGGGCAAAAGCAGACTTGAAACCATGGGAAAGGCAGCAGGTTCATCTTGGTCTGTGTCTCCTCACCATGGACCTTCCCTAGGAAAGCATTCGAGCTTTCATCTGCCACCCCCTCAAAAACCAGTGGGCACCTTCCTCAGCACAACCTGCTGCAATTTCCCTCCACTGCGTGCAGCTCGGTCCCTGGCAGGGGGACACGGCTCGTTTCCCCTCCCCTCCCTGTGCACACACCCCTGTACGAGTGCATTACACACACTGAAGTGGCTCCAGCTCCCGTAAATCGATGTCACCGCAGGTGTCACTTTTCCACAATTGAAGTCAAGCATGGGAGAGACGGATCAGTTAAAGAGAACCCAGCTACGGAGGATTTCAGCTCTCCCTCAAGCCCAAGCCCTGCACGGGGGTGGTCAGGGAGCAAAACGTGCTGCTCTGCATTCTGCTCCTATGGTACCCGAGCCTGACACTATGCTGAGAAAACGCTCATAACTGCTGCATTCACGTCCCAATTCCAGATTTTTAGAAGTTTTCAGCCTTTCTCCCTGTCTCTGCCCCACGTGGTGACCAGGGCACAGTGTGAACAGGGAGCAAGAGCTGCGGTGGCGGGCACCCACCCCTGGCCTTACAGAAAGGGCCCTTTTAAAGGTTCCCATCTGAAAGAAGTCGAGCTGCTGTTGTTGTGGCTTCAGCAACAACACCCGAATTGTTTTGTTTCTTTTTTTTTTTTTTTTAAGGAGCACCCATCAAAAAATGATGCTATTTGTGCTCCTGCCCTGCCGTGCCCCCAGGCAGCCGTGCCGAGGAGCAGCCTCAGCTCACGTTCCTCTCCCAGCAAAGCCTGCGTAAGGCAGGCCAGGATTTCAAACCAGCATTAAGAGACACAGGCCGAGGCTACAGCAGCCCCATCATATTTATGAGCTTCCCCTCTGGATCACACAGGAGCCCCCACAGTGGAGGGGAGCAGCCCTGGTACATGCACCCCTGCCATCACGTAATTAAAGCATCCCCTACAAAAAAAACTCATAAAATGATTTTTTATGGGGGTGTGTGTCTGCAGAAGAGCAGGGGCACAGAAACCACCCCAAGTACATCCCTGGGTACCCACGGCACCCCCAGGTCCTCCCATCCCCACGCTGGGGCATCCTCCAGGCTCAGCACGTCGCCTCTCAGGGACTGCAAATCAATGCAGGCATTACGGGAAGAGTTTAAGCTCCCGTTTCAAGAGGGCGGGTGGCAAATATTTCTAAATGAAGTTATCTGGGCAGGCAGCTCCTCTGCATCCAGTGATAATCAATAATGCTTAAAACGGAGTGCTTTGCTTGTCAGATACGTTTTTAAGGAGCGCAGCCTGCGAGCCCTGAGCCCGAGCCTCCTTCACCATCCCTCCCAGCACACAGCCCTCCTCGGGGGGGGGGGGACTGAGCTTTGTGAAATTTAAGCAAAGCCTCCGAAACATCCCTGCTATTCCATTCACCCACACCCTCTGCCAGGCCAGGGAGAGCCCACGTGGCAGGATTACATCGCCTTTTTCAAAGGAACTGCGTGGGTTGCAAAGGGACTAGAAAAGGCTGGGGAGAAAGCAGCAGCGACAGAGGCACCCAAAGCAGCAGTGGAAAGGAGAGCACTGCTGCTTCCGAAATTAATGGGCGAGCTCCTCAGGCTCACAGAGGCCCTGAAGACTGATGCTTTTGCTAATTTTTTTTTTTGCTACCAGGCTCGTCCGTCCCCTCCTCCTGCGCTGCCCCAGATTCCTGCTCGCGCTGGCTTTCCCACCAGGCCGAGAGCAGAGAGAGCTGCAACCAAAAGGTTATTCTGCAAAAAAAAACACACGGCAACACCCGTGTGGAGCAGAGCTGCAGCATGGCAGCACCACACAGCCGTGCCGTTTGGTCCCATTGTCACTCATCCAGCCCAAACCCACACACGGCCTTTGCTCTTCCCCGGGGTTTACAATACAGACCGGAGGCACACGGCAGCAGGTTGCTTTAGCAAGTGTAGCCCCCCGAAAAAAAGACATTATGGCAACCAAGCCCACGTGAGCTCCCTGAGAGCACAGCCAGCTCAGAAACACGGGGTACAAACAAATAACCACAGAACGGCTTGGGTTGGAAGGGACCTTAAAGATCAGCTAATTCCAGCCCCCTGCCACAGACGGGGACACCTCCCACGAGACCAGGCTGCCCAAGGCCCCATCCAGCCCAGCCTTGAGACATCTTAAATAATTCATTCAACTGAGGGCATACTTGGGTTTTGTTGTCGTTTTGTGTTATTTTGCTTTGTTTCTTTATTTACCGCAGCTTTCCTGTGGTTACCTGGCACTGCACCCAGACCTTAAACCTGACGTAGCTGGCATGTCATCGAGAAACCACCTCACGGCTCGGAGTTGCTCAAGAACTTCTTGGCAGCTTTGTCAAGAAGTCTTTTTCTGTCAGAAAAGCCACCTTGCCTTGTTCTGCCTTTCTCACCCCAGAAAACTATGAGCAGTCCTCCTTTGCTGTAAGGTTACATGGAGCTCACATAGCCCAGACCTTGGGAGGAAGGACGCTTAACAGCTTTAAATTAAAAGATGGTAGATTTAGTTTAGATGTGAGAAAAAGATTATTTACTATGAAGGTGATGAGACACCGAGGCTGCCCAGAGGAGCTGCCCCATCCCTGGCAGTGCCCGAGGCCAGGCTGGATGGGGTTTGGGCAGCCTGGGCTGCTAGGAGGGGTCCCTGCCCATGGCAGAGGTTGGGGCTGGGTGGGCTTTAAGGTCCTAAAGACTGCGAAGCTCCTAAAGGAGATGTTTCCGACAGGACCAGGTCTGGGCTCACACCGTAAGTGTGTGAAATGCACAAATACGTGCATAAATACCTGTGCATTTCTGCAGATGTTGGGTGACACGTCCAGTGGTGCCTCCCTCCTGGGGCTGGGATGAAAAGCTGCATTCCTCCTCCCACGAGGACTCACATCCCTTTCTGTGCTTGGTTTTTGTGGATGGGCTGGGACAGGGCCACTGCTGGGAAGCACTCAGAGCCCTGGGCAGCACAGGGCAGGGAGGCTCGGGAGCTTCCGTTTGCATCCTCCTGAGATAAACTTCTAAAGCTAACGTTGTAGGAGCCCAAGGCTTATTATTTGAAGGTTCATTTGAGACTGCATAAATGTAAACTTCATGGAAATTTTAAGAATTAAGATCTCTCTGCTGTTGCTTGGAAAATTATTAAGGATGCTGGTCGCACCATTAACTAAGCAACATGTAAGATTTCAACAGTGAGAGGTTATTTTTTTTTGTTTCATCGTTTAGAAGTGTTGAGAGAGGAGAAATATCCCCCCCTCAGTACTGTGCCAAGTTTGTTTAATTTGTTACGTTTTTTCCCTTAGTTATGAAAGTGAGATGACAGTGAACAAAATGCATTTGAGGCTGGAACGCTGAAATTTTGGCACAAACCGTGACAGTGGTCTTTAAAGGTGATTGACATTCTCTCTGCCTCGCCTCCCTACCAATTAAAAAAAAAGGGGAAAAAAAGGAAAAAAAAGCTATTGCCAACACCAAACCATTCAAGTATCCAAAACACACCACACAAACAAAGGAGTTATTAAACTGAGCCTCCCTGCTGGAAAATGCAGCTAGGAAAGAAGACAAGACAACATTGTCAGCGCCAGCCTTTGTCTCCGTGCCAGTGACATGGAGACGTCTCTCTCCTGACTCAGTGAAAAGTAATCACCAGCATACAAGAGACTAGGTTTGCAAGCGTAAAACAGCTAAAGAAATCTCGACTTGAACACTCGCAATTTATTTAAAACGTTTTATTTTGCAGTTACGCTGCCGGAGGAGGTACGTGGCACAAGCCAGTCTAGCCTCCGAGTGTTTAAAAGCCATTTTGTAGATTAGGCAGTTCATAAACATCCCAGAAGAGCACAGAAAGAGAGCTTGCTCCTCTTGTAACACATATCCTTGTTGTTACTTTTCCCTCTCTGCATTTCCTAGAACCTCCTCCTCCTCTTTCAGTACACAGCAAGCTGCTAAGAAAGCATTACTGAATGCCACAGCAAAAGCCAAAATAAATTGCTTCTTCCCCGCCTGCCTCTCATCTTCTGAGCACGTCCACAAACTTCACAGGTTAAGAAGACAAAAGGAGAACTACTTTAATGATTTTCTTGGAATTCTGTTTTGGGACTTGCGATGTTTTGTGTCCTACCAGATCCAGCTCGAGCCTCCCTCCGTGTCCCTTCCCCTCCGTCCCCAAACCCAGCAGCTTTTGGATGGACGAGCAGCGAGGAGAAACACACAGTCCCACTGGAGACCAAGATGGACCTAGGCACTATGATTGTGCTTCTATATGGCACCAAGCATATTCTGTAGGGGTTGTTAAAGGTGTTACATCAGGAGTTGAGCACTCAGGGCACACACTGCAGTTGCACAGAGCTCCAGTGCCCACCCAGGGCATCACAGAACTTAAACATAACCCGATACGAGGGAGCTACACTGCAATTTTAATCTCATTATGAAGGGTTTGAGCCTAGCAAAGCTTAAAGCAAGCAAAGACACGGTGATAACACACGGAGCTTCAGATACCAGCCTGGATACGGCTGCCCTACCTCATGTAAAGTTTCAGCTCTTGATTCCTCTGAGCTAAACCCAACCCCGATAGTGAGGGGCTGCAGTGTAAGGAGTTTCCACCTGCACGGCCTGTGAGCAGGGTGCCCTAGGTAAGAGATGATACTTTAAGATTGATTTCTGTGAACTGGTTAAAAAAAAAAAAAGAAAAAAAGAAAAAAGTTAATCATGAAAACCAGCAGGACCCCACTCAGCTCACGTGAGCTCAGGTAACTGCAGCAGGAGCAGGTAGTAGCTAATTACATCCACCAAAATTTTGCCCCAAAATTGTCAGCACTCTGCCTTCAGCACAAATCCTCACCAGTCTACCTTCTATAATCACCTAATACTAATCTAGACACACATCTTCCAGACAGCACAGGCCATTTTTCTGTGTCCTAGTGCAGATGAGCAGTAAGAGGAAAAGGGAGCGAGGGAGCTTTGATTCTCCAGCTCTGCAGCTTCACCGGGGTGCTCTGCCCCAAGCACAGCAGTGACTCCACCGGAGCACCCAGCTCTGCCCTGGCAGCCCCCTGCATTAACCATCCCGTGGGGCTGGGTGTGCAGGCTGGGACCTCGGGAGCATTTATTTCCCTCCTCAGCTGCAAACAGCCATTTTGCTAACGCAGGCAGCAGCTGCTCTGCCACACGTGAAGCCATCATTTAAAACCAGAAGGAAAAAAAAAAATCCTGAAGCATAAGGGAGTTCAGGTGCAGGGGATGTACACAACGGGTTCTGCTTCGGCCAGGACCCCTCAGGGATTCCAGTTTTGGGATCGGCCACATCCCTGTGCGGGGCAGAGGCTCCTGCACCCCACCACGAGGCAGTATCACAGGTCACCGAGCCACCTCGTCCCTCTCCATCCCCAGGACTTGGGTCTCTTCTCCCAGCCAGCACACTCTCTGCTGCTCCCCATCGTGTGAATTTAGGCTTTGATACCACCGCTGAAGAAGGAGGCCCGAGTATTTAATATGAATACCTTACCTACTTATTAAAAATAAATAAAAATGTTGGTATTTTTTCCTTCCTACTAGTAAGCCAAAACCCAGCCACCTTCCTTTCCTGTCCCTCTCTCACACTGCTACCTAATTTCCCCCACCAGAACTATCCATCTCCACACAGCATTAAAGATAAATTGCCCCACAATTCACAAGCAGCTTCAATTACTGAATCACCAGCAGTCAAAAGCACACCTGAGGGGTGGATACAGCTCTTTAAGCTTTTATAATTTCATACTTGGCAAAGAAAAATGTCTTTGCTATGAACTGATAAAAATTGCTCATTTATCTGCAGACAACAAATGAACAAGGCAGATACAAGTCTGACCCCACATTTAAAGCAGAGCATCACACCAGACACAGCTCTTCTGAGCTTCATGTGAAGATTTAGAGACCCCCTCCTCCCCTTTCCCCCAAAAATGCTTATGAAACAGATAAAGTATTAAGAAAAACTCTATAATCCCAATTCAAGGGCCACATCAAGGCCTGAGGTTTGTTGCTGCCAAGCGTGTGGCTGGTTCCAGTGACTGCAAGCTTTCGGCAGAGGACCATAAAGAGCTTCCAGTGAGTACCAAGTGCCCAAGAGGAGGGGAGCTCAAGCTTACACAGACCCCTGCACCATCACCTTCCAAGCCCCAGTGACGGCCCTTGCTCAAGTCCATGCATTTAAGGGAAGAGCATCCTAGAAAAATACAGAGGGTGTTTGTACAGTTACCCCTCTGGGATGTCTTTGCAGTTTGCAGCTGAATTGCTGGCATGGCTGAGTGTTGCACAGACCCTGTAAACACAGGCATTGTCTGGCTATCCCTGAACACCTCTTTTTGGCTCGGCAGGGAGCGGAACGGCTTGAAGAAACGGAACAGAACGACTGCACCAGCAGCGCTCAAATAATACAGCAAGCTGACGCGAGACAAAAGCCACGGCTTGACATGAGCTCCGGCGTGCTCCCACACCTGGCTAGATGTGAATGCCGCCCTCGGTTCTCCAAGTTCTAGGAAACCCATTCAAATAATTGCTTTAATGACAGACATTAAACTGACCATAATACCTACCCAACTCCATGGATGCTCATGTAAGAATCCAAATAACTGTAACACAGCAGCCTACTGTGAGTAAGAAACTACTGACGCATACTATTATTACAAGCAACTGTAGCAAGGATATCATAGCAGCAAATTAAAATGCATTTCTGAAGTCCAGGAGTAAAAAAGTTTAAAAAAACAAAAAACAAACAACAAACAAAGCTAGCCCCAAGAAGAACTCCAGAAAGCACATTGAAATGGCAAGGGGAAAGAGGGAAAGCTTACTCCCATTACAGCAGAGAAAATGGGAGAAGGATGCAGGGTGAGACTCTCCCCACCTAGATTCAGACACGGGTCATCAGAAGAGGTCTCCACGTTAAAACACCGAGGATGAATTGAGGAATTGAGCTCTTGCTGAGTGCCTGGGGCCCACGCCTTCCTTCCATAGCACAGGGCAGATATCCCTGCAATATCGTGCCACTGCAACGGACGGACACAAAATTCGGTCCCCCCACGAGTATATGGGGCATTTCCCTGACGGATTTTGATCTCTGTTAGTTCGTGGTGGTGACGGGCGTTGGTTGAGCCGGGCACCCTGCCCAGCCACAGCCCCAACCCGCTCCCCTCAGCGGAGCCCCAGGCGCTTGGGTTCTCCATCACCGGCCACTCAGACAAACACAAACCCGGCTCCATCCCGTAAAGACCATCTGGCCATCTCCCCTGCTCAATAAAACCAACGGCACACGCAACGTGCCCAACACCACCACCCCGCAACCTTTAGGGCTGCTTTTTTAGAGGCTCACACCAAGCCTCCCGCTCCCTTAGGGGACAGTGCAGCCCCACACCCCCCTGTTCACCCCATAACCCCAAACCAGCAGGGCGAAGCCAAGCACCCAGGGGTGCTTTTAGGCCACCCTCACCCACCCTACGGCCGCTTTTAGGGCTCCCTCACCCACCCCACAGCCTCAGGGAGGGTGGTGGCGGTGCGGTGTGGGGGAGAGGCTGCGGCTGGCCAGGACAAAGCGCTACCATTGTCCGCGCTGCCATTGTCCCCGCGGGGCCATTGTTTCCCCCCTGACGGTGCCATTGTTCCCCACACACACTCGGCACCGATGTCCCCCGGCCCTACCGGAGCTGTCCATGGTGCCATCGGCTCCTCTCTGCTGCTGTTGCTGCTGTTGTTGCTGAGGCGGCTGCCGTGAGGGGCTCCGGCCGCCCGCCCCCGGCTCTCCCGCCCCGCCGCCGCCGCCGCCCTCCACCAGCTGCAGCGCCTCATAGCCCTCCCCGCCCGGCTTCCTGCGGTACCCCCCGAGCAGGCTCATGGACGAGCCGGGGCCGGGAGCCGCCGTGGGCTGGGCGGAAGAGAAACGGCCCCGGGGAGGAGGCAGGAGAGGGAAGGGAATGGAGGGAGGGAGGGAAGAACGGGGCGGGACGGGGACGGGGATAGGGGCGGCCGCTGCCCCCTGCCCGCCCTCCGCGGGCCCGGAAGGAGTCGAGCGGCGCCACACGGGGCTGAGGCAGGGCTGGGGATGCTCCTGGGGCTCCTCCGGGTCCCTTCTGTGAGGGGAGCCCCAAGGGACGTGGGCGCTGCCAGCTCTGCTGAGGGCTCACGGAACCCCCCCCTCCCCTTCCAGCCCACCCTCACCTCACGGTGAAGGATTTTTCTGCCTTGTGTCTCGTCTAAATCCACCCTCCTTCAGCTTAATGCCATTACCTCCAGTCCTAACCCTACACACCCCAACAGAAGCCCTCCCCAGCTCTCCTGCAGCCCCCTCTAGGCACCTAGGTCCCTATCAGGTCCCCCCAAAGCCTCCTCCAGGCTCCCTCCACCTCTCTTCACAGCAGAGGTGACCCAATCCCACGATCATCCTTGTCAACCTCCTCTAGACTCATCCTAATACATTCATTTCCCTTTAATTTCGGTAAAAATAAAGACCCCTCCCAAAAATCTTGTATCATCCAGACATGCCTTTGGTGTCCTTCCTGTAAGAGACCAAGTACTCTGCTTAGAAAAATAAAGCAGGGGTGCTTCTGAAGCAGTACCATCAACAAGCCCTTCTGTAGGGATGGCCGTAACCTAAAATATTTCCAACATTTCACTTAAACTTTCCTCTTGGACACAGCAGGGCAGGGGGCAGCTGGTCCAGCCATACCTCATCAGGCGTGCTCGTTTACGTAACGCCCGCAATTTCCTATTACGCTGCAGACCGGGTGCATCTGTGACCCAGAATTTTCTCAGAACAATCCAAGCAGATTTGCAAGCAACAAACTAAAATGAATTAACCTGACATAAGTGGTTCACGGTAACAGCTTGAACTCGAGGTTAGAAATGTGTATCTGCTACCCATTCGTTAGCGGGCTGTTAATACGCCGCTCTGTACAGAGCGATGCGTAGATCATGATACTCATCAGGAGGAACGTGTCCCTCTCCCTCACATTGCCCATTTGCAGCAACCTAGTAAAGAAAAAAAACACAGGTAGTTTTTAAGGGATATCTGTGAGTCTGTCCTCGTCCACCAGGGATACGGTAATTCCTTCTGTGTTCTAATAACAAAATGGGAAATTCAGGGGAGGAGAGGTGTTCAAGATGGATTCTCATTTATCTTGCTCACTGAGATAACAGACCACCAGTGAAGAGGCAAAACCAGGCTCTTGGGTGAAGAGCACACACCGAGGTAATGTCACCACAAACATTTGGACATTCTCACGCTGGAGGTGATGAGCTGGGGAGGCTGGCACAGCACATGCCCTGCACAGCCTAACCCCATGCTGAACTGCCACCAGTGCTCGCTAGCTGATTCTGTGGCCTCCATCCAGCACTTTGAGCTCAGCTTCGATGAGACCGTGCCCTGAATCCATGAGTCATCTCTCACAGGTGAGCAGCAAGAGGCTGTTGCAAAGGATGATCTGCATTAGGCAGTGAAAGGGAAGTCCTTCCAAAAGTGTTCTTATGGGAAAAGGGTTCAGCATTTCCTACCCAACACTGATGTTGCTATTGCATCTGCAGTGGACAGACTGCAGTCCTATTCAGGAAACAAAGCTTGATTTTCTTCGTTGAATCCATTAATTCCTCTTTTCCAGATTTGTCCCAGTGTTTGGGGGATCATAGCCATCTTTCTCCCAAGGATTCCCAGAGGAAATCCCACGGCACCCTGACACTCCAGACCTGGGCTCTGCAGAGCATCAGCACAGGCATGGATCGGGGACAGCACAGCCTCCCTGGTGCAGAAGAGAGATGGGTCAACTGCCTTCAAAGCCCCTTTCTTGCCTGAAATTACCAGTTTTACAAAAAGAGAGCACTTGGCGGGATTAGGGGACCATGTTATGTGGGATTGGGTTATTCACCTATTCACTCATTTTCCAGCTCTACAGCAAGATTAACCAAAGAGCACATATAAAGGAATATGCCTTCCTCACCCAATTCACCCCTTAAATTGGGCCAGTCAATGGTCATACAATTTCTCCTGTTTGGAGGTCTGCTGCATAAAGAATGCTATATATATATAAAAAAAAAAAAAAAAAAAAAATGCAGATGGCTTTCAAAAATAAGAGGAAAAAAAAAGATCCAGGGAAACAGCTACTTAGAAAAATTCATTAGCATCCTCGAAGGCTTATTGAGTCGTGGCTAATGATGCTACAAAATAATATAGACGTTTTTATAATGTATGAATGGTAAGGCTGGCAGGTGCCATTAGGACTGCGGGAGATGTTAACGATGCGATAAAGAGGACTGCATCTTGCTCAAGACTTGGGAGACACAAACTCCCTCCCCACTGCTGACCTTGCAAATGTCAATTGATTTGCCCAGGCTCTAACGCTGTCTGCTCCTCCGTCTGGGCTGCAGCCTCTCCTGGGCAGAAGCCTTTTATGGCAGCTGTAATCAAGCACCAAATGTATGGAGGCATTATTTCTTTGTTCACCTCTCTCTCTCTCAACTAGATGTACAATTAAGGTGAAACCTTAAACTCTTAATTCTTCATGAACACACTCAAGCTGTGCAGCACCATAAGAAGTACAGCTATTGCCTGAAAATTAGTTTATTATCTTGGGCAATACCTTTAAAATTCAATGAACTAAACGTTTTTTTTCAGAGTTATTCCATTGCAAACACGAACTTGCTCTGTTCATTAAAGCACTTGTTTCTTGAAAATTAATGTTTGAAGCTTTCCCTTTATCTTACCTCAAAAAAAAAAAGAAACCACCTATTGTTTCCACACTATCACTGACCATAAACAGCATGCAGAGCTCGTCCCCGTTGTTAGATTTTGTACTCCCATTTCCCAAAGCACCTGGTACTGCTTTGTAGGGCAGATCATTGTCTCTGCACCTCAAAGCACTGTAATTTCTTCTTTCCTTTCTCTTTGAGCTTGCATGGACTGTGGCCCCTGCATTGGGACCCTGGGCCAACAATGCATGCTGAGAATTAACATTTTTACCTCCTCTCTCTTCAAATGGCTCAAACCCTAATCAAACCACCCTAATTCATAGACTCCCAGATTTAAATTTCCTTCAATGGCCTTGTAACAAATAATCTATAAAATGGACTTTCTGGGAGGGAAAAAAGAGTAACAAAAAGCCATTATAAGCTCACTTAATTCTGCTTACCTTCCCTGCAACTTCTCCAGAAAGGCTGATGGCATTCAGCCATGGCTATGTTTTGGAGAACCCTTCAACCACCCAGGAACCCACCCTGTCACTTTATCAAGAATTTGAGCTATGTGCCAGAGAAGTCAGCCTGCCAGGGCCAGGAGGCTTAACACCTGTGTAAATCAAAGCAGTTTGGTGATTTTTTGACATTAAAAACAAACAAAAAAGACAGCCGCTGCCACCATCACCTTCTTGTTCTTGTTTAGTACCCAAGTCTACAGCACAGCCACTGCTGAATGCATTAGGTAGCAGACGCTGCTTGTATCTATAATTTGAGATTTTGATGCTTAATCTAATTAGTCTTCAGGAATTTGGTGCAGTAAAAGCCTCTTCCCTGCCCTAAAAACTGATTTGGTACAGACCTGATGACTGCAGCTGCTACAGCATCACATTTACCCTCAGAAGCCCCACATCACAATAAAAATACAGAAACTAACCCCAAAATAACCCTTCCCCAGCCACATGCATGAGCATGGGGTTACAGCCCTGCTCACACCAGCTCAGCCCCACAGGGCAGGGGGGAGGACACTCCACCTGGGTTAGCTTTGACCCAAATTTTGACTCTTCCATCAGAAAAGCAAGAGCATCACCACATTTTTCTGTCAGACCCTTCCTCCTGGACCTGCCCCATGGGTATTTGACTCTGGCAAGTGCTCACAAGCTTTGCTCTCAGGAGAAAGGTCTGTCCCACCACCCTCCTCCCCAGGGAGAGCCCAGCACAGCCAAGCTCTCTCTAGCTGCCAGCATTTTAAATAAGTGCTGCTCGTTTAACCCTGGTTAAGCAAATCTGATTGAATTGATTAAAGCCAGCAAGATCTCGTCTGGGCCAGGCTGGGTTCCCATCAGCAGGCAGCCCAGATGGGCTGGAAGAAATAACACCACTGCGCTTTGGGTTGCTGCTGCCACAGGTGGAGAATATCTTAATGTTTCCATTTTACTTTTGGCCTGCTGCATCCAAATATTAAAAAAATACAAAACATAAACACTCAAAACTTTTGTTGTCACGTTCAGACACGAGGTATGAGGCATGGTTCCAGCTCAAATGACTTTGGGGCATAAATGACGGGTGCAGAGAGGATGACACCCCCTGCCCTCCCACCTGGGGGCTTCATTCATCGTTCGTACAGCTCCTTGAGCTGCCCAGGAGCACTGACACCCGTGCACTACTCCAGGAACAGGCACATGATAGCACCACGGGTACAGGCCCTTGGTACGGAGCCAGAAATAGGGTTTCAGAGCAGTATCAGGACTTGTGCTGAGGATAAATACGGGATATTTGGACTGAAGTCAAGGACAACCATGCGGTTCCTTTTCTGCTCGTGGCTATGGGAATGGTTTGTCCAGGCCTGGATTTGCTGGAGACATGAGGAGCTGCTCGGGCAGCAGCCACGCAGGGCAGCGCCGCATCTTATCCCCATGGGATGCGCTGAGCCCCAGGCAGACCGGGCTGGGATTTTTAGGAATGCAGGGGGAGGGAGGGGAGTCAGATGATCCAATCCTTTCTGAAGTGGCTTAGAAAAGTTGTTCTGAAAGAAAAACTAAACCTTGCCACGGAGCCAAAAATGTAAAATTTGAAAAGAAAAGAGGCCCCCTCGGGCTCCTTGGTTTGTGTCTTCTCTCTCGCAGTGCACAGCATTCCCACTGTGGGTCAGGACTTAGGGGCGGACAACTTGGCCGTGAAATATATCTCGCACATACAAACCATCCCCCTTTGCACTACCCTCCCTGCCTCCTTCCCCCTTTTTTTTATCAATACAGCTTGTCATTATTTTGTTTTCCAGTGACTTCAGCGTGGCTCCGTTATTATCTCCCCGTCCGTTGCTGCCCTCCGTGATATCACACGCCATTAAGTGTATTGCTGCCTCTGCATGTTTTTGTAGCTCGCCTCTCAGCCTTGTTGAATTGCTGCTGGGGACGATGCACGGCTTACTCACGCCAGCCTAGGACTTTGTTTCCAAGTGTTCAAGGACTCAGGGGGCTCCCCAGCAGCGGTTCAGAGTTGGGGAAACACGAGGGACACCGATCCCCAAGGGGACATTAAATCAGGGAGTGTCACCATCAGCTCAGGAAGTCCCCAGCCTGCAGCTTGGAGTTGTGCAGCTGTCCACACAGCACATCAAACCTGAATCAGGTATTTGGGTAAAAATCAGGTATTTCGGTGCCTGCCTACCACCCTTTCATTGCCTCCCTTTCACTGTACAACAAATGGTTAAATGCCATGAAAAATCTGGGCCTCCTAAAGCCCGTCTGCAAGGCTGCAAAATGCTCTTGTGCGTGATGCTGACTGGAAGTTCTGAACCACAGCAGCATCTCCGTCAGCACAAGTCCTGCACCCCACAGCTGGTGCCTCAGGAAAACCCCAGCACTGGGAAAAAAAAAAAAAAAAAAAAAAAAAAAAGAAGAAAAAAAGAAGATTAAGGAGTTTGATTTAAAGAAAAGATTGAAAACTAAAGGAAGCAAATAGGTTTCCTGTGGCAAATGCTAACATCGCCGATCAAATGTGTGAGCTGTGACACGCAGCTCAGCTTTCACCTGCCACGACCAATGCCATGAATCCCAAAGCGTCTTGGCTCATTTTCCGGAGACATGATGCGATTCCCTCAGCACTCACTGTGCCTGAAAATAATCAGCTGAGGCTCTCGGGTGCCACGACCAGGGCACAGGAGAGGAGCCCTGCACGCCGTGAGCACGGCCCCGAGAGCAGAAGAGGAGCTGCAGGCGGCATCGCCACCCCTTGCACGCCGCTCTTGTCAGCAGATCTGCATGGGATGGAGGATGGGGCAGGGGATGAGCATCCTCACTGCAGCTTTTAGGGTTTCTCTCAGATGAACATCTACGTGAGGTCCTGCCCGCAAAAGGTTGGGAGATGCAGATGGGCCTGACAGCACCGGGAGGTTCGCCAGCAAGCCAGCACTTCTTTTTTTCCCCCGTTGAAGTGTTCCCACGCTCTTACAGATTTTGGTAGCGGGCTGCTGCTCTAATACTAATTGGAAGAACAGCATTATTAGAGCCTTGTTACTCATTCTGCCTGGTATGAAGCATTGCAGCACGGGGCCTGTCTCCGCTCGCAGCACCAGCTGACTTAGAGCCCTCGATCGCGGCGGTGGTGCGGTGTGGGCCCAGGTCTGTGTCCGTTCCTCATTTCCTTGGCCGTGCTCGTGCACCTGCCCCCAAACAGGCAACACTGTCCCCATGGTGCTGCCTGCACTCCGCAGTTTCGGAAGAGTGGCTTGGATGCGTCTCAAGGGGCAGGAGGTTGAATTGCACCGGTGTGGGGGCCGTGGCAGCGCATCGCCGTGGCTGTGGCCCCAGGCCGAGCACGGAGAGCTGCAGGAGCCAGAAGCCAGCTCCTCGGCTTCCACAGCACATCCCGTGCCTGCCGTGCCACCCAGCGCTGCCTTCACCCCAAAATCTTGGCTCTGGCAGCTCCAGCACCGTGCTGGCTTCCCAGGAGAGCATCCTGAGCACACACGGCACACCCTAGGCTGGGATCGGTGCTGCCGAGCGAACGTCCCACAGCTCCTGCACAACAGCCCCACTGCAGAGGGTTCGGGCACAGTCCTGGCCCCCACCTCACTCTGCCTCAATGAGTTTGCTCAGCACGGATCTGTTTCCCTGCCAGGATTCAGATCTGTGTGGATACCACTTCCCATCCTGTGTATTTTGGGTTACTGAAGACAAAAATATATTTAGGGGAAGAAAATCTCTATGTTGTCTACAGCGCCTACCAAAACAGGGCTTCATACGCTATCATAACGTGAACTACCTTAAAGGTTCATAAATTATTATTCATATTTGGCTATAAATAATAAAAAGAGCTATTTATAGCGTTTCGGCTTTGAGAGCTCCTCACGGCAGCTTCGCCCGCGCCCCTAATCCCATCTGAGCGGCGGCGGCAGTGGTGCCCTGGCAGCTGGGATTTCCAGGCCGCGTCCCTGCAGCCCCAGGGTTTTATCCTCCAAATCTGCACGCCGGGGGCCGGCACGCACAGGGCCGGATTTCAGCAAATCCCCACCCAAAATCCGTCCCGTTGTTGGCCGGCCGAGCGCCCGCCAGGGCTGCTCGGGGCAGGGCGGCGGGCGCAGCGGGCGGCGGATTACTCGGGTCAGCAGTTAAAGGCCGGAGCTGCCAGGGCTGGTGGAGAAACCCGGAGCTCAAGGACAAAGCGTGGTTCCTCCTTAAAGGCCACGGCTGCCCCGAAATGCTGCATCTGTGGGCTGCGAGGGTTTCTGGGGCCATAAACAAGCAGGCTGTGTCACAGCTGTCTAAATATAGTGCGGCCCGGGTTGCCTCCGTGCTGCCTGTGCCATCGGAATGGCTTGATGCACAGATGCGTGTTTATTTTTTTCTCTCCGGGCAGGCTATGACTAAGAGAAATCTGCTGGGGAAGGGACAGCAGAAGATGGAGGCCCTCGGCTAAATGCAGGCACTGAAAAAGTCCGTCGTGTGCAGTCCTGGAGCCCCGGCCAAAATATTCCTCACCCTCCTCCTCCTCACCCTCCTCCTCCTTCTCTTTCTCCTCCTCCTTCTCTACCTCTCCCCCTGCCAGCACGCAGAACAAGGCTGCAGTAATGACAGCCCCAAATACATCAGAAAAACATTAAAAATCTCCTGATTTCAGGTGATCCAGCAGCACTGACGGGCAGGACAGCCGCGTACCTGCACCGTGGCAGCGAGTGCAGGTCCTGAGGCCACAAGCCCACCACTCGCCCCGGCCCTGCCGGCCCCTCCCGCAGCAGCCGCAAATTTTGCCTTTTTTTTTCCTTTTTTTCCCTTCTCTCGGGCCTGAAGCAGGGCTGTCGTGGGGAAGGCAGTGCTGTGTTTGTCTCGCAGAGCACACAGTGCTGAAGGTCAGCCCCGCAGCAGATGTGCTGCAGGCGGCTGCGTATCCGCGCTCCGTATCAGCGCTTCCGTGCTACACGCACACCGGGTAACCTTGCCGCAGGAAGGCCCGGATACAAGCTGGAATTATGATTATTTCCAGCCCCCCAAATCATTTCCTTTCCCTTCAGGGAAGGCGGTATGCCCAGGGGGTATTCACAGCGCTGCTGCGTACGGCCGCTGATTTTGGGGTGCCAGGAGGGATGGAGGGAGGCAGGGACCAAGGTGCTGGGATGCAGGGACCCAGGATTTTGGGATGCAGGGAGGCAGGGACTGGGGATGCTGCGATGCTGGGGTGAAGGGATACGGGGACCTGGGATGCAGGGACCCAGGATTTTGGGATGCAGGGAGGCAGGGATCGGGGATGCTGCGATGCTGGGGTGAAGGGATGCGGGGACCTGGGATGCAGGGATACCGGCATTTTGGGATGCTGTGATGCAGGGAGCCAGGATGCCAGGATGCAGGGACCTGGGATTTTGGGATGCGGGGACCCAGGATTTCGGGATGCTGTGATGCAGGGACCCAGGATGCCAGGATGCAGGGACCTGGGATTTTAGGATGCGGGGACCCAGGATTTCGGGATGCAGGGACTCGGGATGCAGGGAGGCAGTGAGGAAGGGACACAGGATTTCAGGGTGCAGGGACCCAGCATTTCGGGATGCTGTGATGCCGGGACCTGGGATTTTGGGATGCAGGGACCCGGGATGCAAGGAGGCAGGGATGCAGAGCGGCAGGGAGGCAGAGACCCGCGATTTCAGGATGCAGGCACCCGGCATCTCAGCGTGCCGTGATGCGGGGGGATTTCGGGACGCCCTCTCTCGCCTTGGGGCGGCCCGAGCGGGCAGCGGGCTTGGTAGAAACCCCCCCCAGACAACGAGCAGCGGGCAGCGGCCCCCGGGAACCCCTCCAGCGACCCCTTAACCCTGCTGCTCGCCCCGACCCCGGCCCCGACCCCTGCCCGGTGCCTCCTCACCTGGCCCCGCCGCCGCCTCCATGCTCCCGCCGCCCGCCGGGGCCGCGCCGCAGCCGGCAGCGCCCGCTCGCGGGGGCGGCGGCGGCGGCGGCGGCGCGGGCACGCGCACGCGGGCACGCGGACGGACGGACAGACAGGCAGAGGGACGGACAGACAGAGGGACACACAGACAGACGGACAGAAGGACAGCCAGAGCCCCCAGAGCCACCCAAACCCCGTCCCTAGCTCGCGTCCCCTTTCTCCGCCCCGGTCCCGGCGATGCGCGGTGACCCCCGGGGGGACCGGGGCTGCTCCCCCCGGGGCTGCTCCATCCCCCCCCGAAGGTCCCGATTTGGAGCAATTTGGGTGCAAACAGCCGGCAGGAGTGCGGAGAGCAAAGAAAGAGCATCGCCCTGGGGGTCTACGCGAACCCCGGGGGCGTCGTGCGGTGCAGGTGAGCGGGCAGGAAGGGGGGAGCCTGGGTGATTTTAGGGTCGCGGTGAAGTTTGAGGAAATATCAGCAGCCCTCGGATGTGGACCCGCAGCCGCTTTGCCCCCCGTGAAATCCTGGGGGAGAAAATGGGGAGTGACAGCTCGTGGGGCAGTGTCACCCAAGGGGCCTGTGCTTTACCCCCAGGTAGCGGGGCAGGGCGATGGCAGCAAACCAAAGGGCATCCGCAGCTGGCACAAACTTCCAGAGCCCTCTGGGTTTCTCCCGAATCCACCCATCACCCACATTCCCCCACTGGGGTTCAGCTCCTCAGCCCCCCCTCCCCGATCCCAGCAACATTTCCCACCCCATTTTCCTTTTTTCCCCTCCAGTCACTGCAGTGTCTCCGCTTATTCCACACGTGGCACCGGGGCCTCGAGCTGCTGGCTGTAATTAAAAAGAAGAAAAAACGACGGGATCTGCAAGGTAGTGATGAGCTGGGGCACTTCCAGCTTTTAATTCCCTCTGCCCCGATCCACGTGACGGATTACTTGGGGCACAGAGCGAGCTGGAGCGTTGCTGCCCCTAATGCTCCTGTGCTTTTACTGAGGGACGCTATACGGGGAAATGAGAACGACTTTCTGTGCAACAGCCGGCTTCATCCACAGCGTCTGAGCTGCCTTTTTAACTTTTTATTGTAGATTTTACCAAATAAAGGAGCTGGCTGTAAGGCAGGACCCAAAAAGCAGCATTGGGTTCAAGCCAAAAAAATATAGAGGGGAATTTCCTCCCCTTGGAGTGGGGATGCTCCAGCTCCTCTCCTTCCTCCCCATTGTTCCCAGTAATTCCAGAGGCTCCTTGGCATGGGGAAAGGGCTCATGCAGAGCCCAGCACAGTGGCAGTCGAGCAAAACTCACAGACAGACACCGCCAGCACAGGGATAAGCAGGAGAAAAATTTTATTTACATCTTTCGAGCAGCAGCACAGCGGTGGCCACTCCCCGGGAAGAAGCTGCAGGAGCAAACGGGGGGCGCGGGCCCCCAGTGCCCCCCACGCGGCACCTTGGTCCTTGCAGGATGCTGGAGGGAAGGGGATTCAGCATGGAGCCGAAGGAAAACACGGCAAGGAGGGAAGGCAAGGGGCTGGGTGCGTGCCGCTGCGGGGTTTGGTCTATGAAAGTGCACAGTACAACAATTCTTGTAGAAAAATCCGTCCCGAGGGCTGGAGGCATGCGTGGTCGCAGGGCTTCTGCATCTACAGAAGGGTTCAGAGCCTTGAAAACAAGTGCTCGGGGTCTTTCCTGGGGAAAACCCAACCGCAAGCCCCGGGCTGGGCAACACATGGGGGATGGATGCTGCTCTGCAGATGCCCAACGGCTTCTGGCTCCGTTATCAGGAGAGAGCCAGAGCAGAGCTGCCTCTGACTGAGCCAGCAACCGTCAGGGGCTCCTCTGGCGGCATTAAGATGTGCTGAAGTTTTGCACAAGCAGCCAAAAACAAACCCCAAAGTCGGTTCCCCCTGCCCTGCCAGAGACCTGCTCTCCCAGCAACGAAACAGCGACACTTCAGCACCAGAAACTTGCCCAGGCTGCTCAAATTGATGGCACGGGGGTGGGGGGTAGCGACAGCTTTTCTGCATCCCTGCTGCGCTGCCCAGCTCCACCGGGGCAGGCAGCTCAGCAAGGCGTTCTCCAAAGTGGATGCTAAAACTCTGTGCTTTTTTTTTTTTTTTTTTAACCTTTAAAAATACACATCTCGCTTTTTTTTTTTTTTTTTTTGTTAAATATATAGTCTATAAAATAAGGCAACTCGAGGAGGCCAGCAGAGCATCCCTGCGGATTGGGTGCTGTGCCCCCACGGGCTCACAGCACGTCCAGTTGAGAAAAGCTGGGGTCTGTGCCCAGGGCTCCTGCACACGGGGCAGCAGCAGCACCCGCAGGGCCTTTTAATCCCAGTTACACAAAGACGTCTGGGCAGAAGGGGCACGCTGATGCTGTTTCAGACGAGGTGCACGCTCATGCACATCACTGCTGAAGCGGGCTGAGCATCAGGGCACAAACATTTTTGGCAGCACTCACGGGCAGCACAAGAGCCTGCGGCCACGGGGGGCGAACCCCTCCACAACGGGCATTTCCTCGGGGAACAGCCCAGGTTTCCACAAGGACCTCGGGTAGAAAGGCAGCAAGGAACAAGGAATGACTCGAATTCTCCCCCAGAACGCAACGCGTTAAAATCAATCTCTGGGAGAAGCTACAACACCAACATGTCTCATGGTACGAAAAGCTACGGACAAGGAAAGCACGAGGAGTGCAGCTCCGCCCTGGCTCTCACCTGCTCACCTGCCTGCTCCACGTCACACCAGCTCAGGACAAGCCGACTGTATAGCAGCTTTTCAAAATGCATTTTTTTTTAAATCATCCCTCTTCATAAAAAAAGCACAACTATGTAGTTTACCTCCCATGTTTTCCCTCTTCTGTTTCTATCACTGGAAATGCGATCTTCACATTTCTGAGCTCTGCAATGTGAACGTTTTCTGTGTTCCTCACCAATTCCCACGGGGCTAAGTCTCGCATTCTAGAGCTTTATTTCTCTAAGAAATAAATTTAATAGAAAATAATTTAAAATGAAAAAAAAAAAACCTACAACAGAGTGATCTGCAGTAAACAGTACTGTGGAGCAATGGAATGACGCATTATAGGCCTAGAGAGAGGTTGGGGTTTCATATGGGGGTGGCGGGGAAATCATGGCAAGTTGTGTAAACCTGACAGAATCATTACCTAGGTTTGCATCACTGATCTGTGCAGTTGGATCACCGGCAGGAATACTTTCTAGCCTCAGAAGGAAAAAAAAAACACTTATTCTAGCAGACTTGACCTTATAAGCGGAGACCTCTTCACCCTGATGCTGGCTGTGACTGTGTTTCCACAGCTGTTATCCAGCACGCCTGGGGAAGCAGCCGTAGGTACTGCATGATCACCTAATTTGAGCAGAGCTCCAGCACGGTGCAGAGAAACCAAACACGTTATCCCCTCAGTCCCTGGTCCTCCACCCAACCGGGTTAGTTTTCCTCCTCTGAGTGCAGAGGGGGGATCTTGTTGGAAAGCAGAGCGTACACGTACGGCCAGATCTTGTTGGTCTCCGTCCCCGAAAACGAGTGCAGGATGCCCCTGCTCCTGGAAGAGAGTTGAGAGGAGAAGTCAGCACCTAGGGACAGGACCCCTGCAGGCAGGGCGTGCTGTGAAATGCCTCTGCCTGCCTCTGGGGAAGCTTGCCCGTGGCTTTCTGGGCTGCAGGAGGGGCAGCGAGGGGTTAGACGTGTTCACACATGGGTGGGCTGAACCCCAGCAGCCACCCCTAATCCCACCACACACCTCCCAGTTCCCACGGGAGCAGCAGCTGGAGAACCCCTTCTCACCTCCCCTGCAGCCTGGATGCTCCCAGTCCACACATTTTCTGCCACCCCTTGCCCTGGCTTCTCCTGCCCTGCTGCCAGCTGCCCCATACTTCACCTAAAAGGGCAGGCAGCGGCCTCAGCCTGGTTTTTGCAGGGCAAATACACCACCCCGGGCTGCAGAGCACAGGGGGTTATTTAATGAACTCCTCGATTTATATTATTTGAAGCAGCACAGAAAGATGCTGCAGGTTCTGTGAGCACAGTGAAGCGCCCTCTGCAAGGCCACCCCCTCCGTGGACCCCGATGTGGTGCTGAGCGCAGCGATCTGCCCCCCAACACCCAGCAGGGGCCGTGGGCACACTGTTTTATTTTTTTTTTGCATGCTATACTCACTTGTACAGCTCTATCACCGGCTTGGCAGCGTCCTTGTACTTCCTCAGCCGGGCAGCGATGGCCTCGGGTTTGTCGTCCTCGCGCTGGACCAGCGGCTCGCCCGTCAGGTCGTCGATGCCCTGAGGAAAAGCCAACACCATTTGGGGGCTGCAGCTCCCCAGAAAGCTGCCCCAGCTGCCCCGTGCCCTGGTTGCTCGAGGCAATTAACATCTAAGCACCTTCCTGCGGCGCTTAACACAAACCTCACTTGGCTGAGTGCATTTTGCACAGCTCCTCAGGGACAGCTGCCAAGCACAAAGCCCTCCGGTGCCCCGCAGCCCCCGGGTCTTACTACATGGGATTTCTTCCCCGGTGGTAATTTAGGATCGTGCCAGCCCGCCCACGCAGCACGAGGCGCCTCTGACCTTTGCCTCCCTCCAGTCGCTCTGGACAGGCACAAAGCCAGCGCTAGGGGCTCTTACGTGCACGTGGGGCGGGTTGAACTCCATGTTGTAGACCCTGCCGCTCGCCGGGTGGATCCAGCGGGCGCTCAGGCGGTCCTTCAGCGTCTCGAAGGGGATGTTCAGGCTGATCACCAGGTCCAGCTCGCAGATCCTGTCCAGCGCCTCGGCTTGCCCCAGCGTCCGCGGGAAACCTGCGGGCAGAGAGGGGCTGGGTGAGCAGCAAGAAAGCATTTCTCTGCCCGCCCCGCGGCCGTGGCGCTGTAAAGATAGCACAGCTCCTCGCTGCAGCCCAAACGGTGTGAAAAAGAGGCATCCGCCAGATGGCTGCGACAAAAAATAGCTCCTCCAGCACCGGCTCCCAAAATACAGCACGCAGGTCGCTGCGGGCTCGTGTTCTCCAGAGAAACCACGTCCAGCAGGAGGACCTGCCCCATCTCCCCGCCTCTCCCGGGCACCGCAGAGCTCAGCGAACATCTGAAAAACCCCAGGTTTTACCCAAGCAAAGAATTATTAGCTGAGAGCTGGTCAGGACACCACCACAGCTAATGAAGGAGTCGTTAGGAGAAAGAATACATGAGGTCTGCTTTGCCACGTCTAGTCGGGCTGTTATTTGGGTATGGACTGCTTGAAATCAGCACGCTCCTCGCTCCTTGGGGCAAGGCATTGGGCACAAAGTGGTGGCAGGACAGCAGCTCGTCCCCGAGCTGTGCTGCCTGGGGGCAGCTCCCACGCAGCACCACAAACCAGCCCAGAACAGCCCCGTGCTGCACGAACCGGGATCTGAGCGCTGGGATGCACGCTCGTGGATGTTGAAACACAGGAGTTTTAACACAGCAAAAGTACGGAGTTGTTTATACAGCGCTGCTCACTGTGCGATTTGCCAACCAGCAGATGAATTAAGCAGTGTTATCCTAAGAGTGGTGAAATTTTAATAGCAAGGACTGAGTTTGGGGTGGTTCCTCCACCCACTTTCCTCTTTTTGTGCCTTAAAAAATAGGAAACAATCAAAGAAACCCTTCAATATACAGAAATGAGGCTCCCGGTTATTAATAACTGGCTATTCCTCCTCTTCTCACACTCCATTAATTCAGGGGCTGCTTCAACCCGGCCTGACCCCACAGGGCTCAGGGGCCCAGCCACCCATCCTGAGTGCTGGCCCCCAAAAGCACTGCCCTTGTGAGAGGTTGGGTGCCATCCGCCCCAACTCCTGCTGCCAGCAGGACCCCAAAAGGCACCTTCGGTCTCTCTCCTGCTGCTGCAAACCCCTCGGCAGCACAACGATGATCTAAAAGCCCCCGGGAGCCTCCTGTCTGGATTCACTCACCGTCGAGCAGCCAGTGCTCCCCTCGCCGCTTCT
Source organism: Aythya marila (assembly GCF_965140915.1). Taxonomy (NCBI): domain Eukaryota; kingdom Metazoa; phylum Chordata; class Aves; order Anseriformes; family Anatidae; genus Aythya; species Aythya marila. The sequence goes on along the minus strand of NC_139049.1, from coordinate 30,836,584 downwards.
CCAGCTCCGTCATCATCACGCGCGTGATGACGTGGTCGGGCACCAGGAGGCCTCGCTCAAGGTACTGCTTTGCCAAGACGCCAACTTCTGTTCAAGTTAAAGAAAATTAAAAAAAAATGAATGACGTTTCTGCTTAAAAAACACCGCTCCCCCTCAAATTCTGTCTGCCCTCTGAGAGCGCTCATCCAGGAGCCTCTCAGCAGCATCCCCGTCCTCAGAGGGGACAAATTTGTACATCTGCTGTAGAAATAATCCCACTGCACAGAACCACAGCGGCTGTCACTGCGCTTTGGAGAAGTTTCCAGTGAAGTTAAGACGAGAAATGATGTGTTTGGGTAACGTCTGGACAACTGGCAGCACCTGGCTCGCAGAAACCAAGTTTGCCTCCTCCTGCTTCCACGTCCAGCCGTCGCCGTGAGAAGCTGGCACTACCTTCTGGAAATTACCCCAAGAGATGCAAATTCAAGATTTCACACGCAGGCTGCGGCAGTAAACAGGCAACATCAGAGAGCTCGTTTGGAAACACAAACCTCAGAGCCCTCACTGCAGCTGCTGAAGGCAGAACACGGCTTTCCATCCACCGGGCTTTACGACTTCAGAGGCTCAGCTCAAAATACACGCAGATAAGAGAACTATTTCCCAGATCAAACACCTGAGAATATAATTGCAGCGTACCTGCAGGGCGAATACACCTGAGCAGGCTCCTGCTTGATTCTCCCCCGCATCAGCTGGAGCTGAGAAAGTGCTGCAGGAGGAGCCCCGCGGGGCAGCGAGGGTTCCCTGAGGGATAAACCTGGCCAGGACCCACCTGCCCTGCAGCCTCGGCCACCTGGGCAGCCAGCAGCAGCCCTGCTTCCACTTCTTTTTCCCATTTTTATTGCAGCTTGGGTACTTTGAGCGGTGAGGAGGAACGCTGTGGTTTCTGCCTGCCCCCAGATGGTGAGAAAAGGGGCCTGAGACAAATTCGCCTGGGTCTTACGTTACAGATTGCCCACAATTTTGTCTTAGGCACTCGGAGACACAGAGAAACTATGTGGAAATAGAACTGCTCCTTGGCACCAGCTGGGGCAAGTCCTGCCCCTGCCCCTGGAGAGGCTCTGCCCCTTCTGTCTGCACCAGGACCAGACCAGCTCCCCTTCCCCAAGCAGCTAACACAGCGTTTGGAAGCAGAAATTAACATTTTGGCACATTATCGAGTGAGGCCAGCATGTCCCAAAGCACCGGTCCTCCACCTGAAGTCCCAGGAGCCGTGCTGCATGGGGCTGGCTGCTGGGGTTTTGCACCGATGGCTGCGCACAGAGGGAGGTGCAGGAGGGGCAAAGCCCCCCAAATCCCAACCCGAGTGGGGTTGCTCCCTCCTCTCTCTCCACCAACCTCTGCAGCACCGCCTCTGCCCGAGCTTGGCCCCATACTGGTCCCAGTATTCATTACTGGGGACTTTGGAGCACGGCGAGCTGCCTGAAGGAGAAGGGGCTCTCCAGGCTCTGCTTTTCCAGCCTGAAACACCCCAAACGGCGCCGTTCCCGACAGGCAGCAGGCTTTGTGCAGGACCTACAGCTCCCGGGGAGAGCCCCTCACCTCCACCCCAAAATTACAGCAACCAACGCCGCCGAGCAGCTCCGCACCCGGTGCCTTTCCCAAAAACGAGCTCGATGTCGCTGCCCATACGGTGATGGGGGAGAGAACATCAGGTCTTGTGCAAGCAGCACCGAGACCTCCTAGGGCAGAAATATTAAAGTGAAAACTTTACTCTTCTTCACTGACAAATCTTCCTCAGCCCGGGCACGGCATCCCCCTGCAGGTCCTGGTGTGATGGGCAGGGGTTTTCACCCGCCTGGCCTGGCGCAGATCCCACCCAGGGGCCAAAATCCACGCTGCTAAGCTAACGACCGCGGGACTTCAGACCCTGCTGTCCCCGTCCCTTCCCGGCTCAACCCTGCACCCGTGCCTCTGAGCTCTTATCAGCAAAGCGGGTCCCAGCCTCCAGCGACGCCTCCCGCTGTGGCTGGGGGCTGCGGGGGCTCGAGGAGAGGCTGTTCCCAAACACAGGGAGCAGGAGGCTGTGGCTGGAGGCACTGCAGAGCACCAGGACTTCGTTTGCCAGCAGCCCCCTGGGCAGACCCTGCGAGATAACGCGGACTTTGGGCCCCCCGGGGCAACCTTTTGCATGATTTCTTATTTGGGCTCCAGCAGCGCAGCCTTAATGGAGAGGAGGAGCTCCGGGTGGTTAATGCAGCACTGCCCGTGGTTATCTGTGCACCAAGCTGGAACAACCCCAGCTGGACGGGGTTCTCGGAGCCCCCAAACCACTTCCCCAATGCAGGGCTCTCACTCTCACCCTGTCTCTGCCAGCCTGGCCTCCCTCCGGGGAGCTGGAGCATGGCACGGCCACAAACCTGGGGATGTCACTGACCTCCCTCCCACCCCTTTTAGCGCACGGTTCCCATCATCACAGCACCCTTCTGCCCCCAAAATGTTGCAGCAAGCAGAGACCCAGGGCGTGCAGTTTTACTGGAATTCACTGAGCCCTGCTGACACCCCGGGACGCTGCAGGCACCAGAGGCAAAGAGCTGGGCAGTGGGACAAGAACCGGCCGAGGAAAACGGTCACTGCCCTCCAGTACCCCCGGCACAGCACCAAAAGCAGTTTCTTTACCTCCTGCTCTCCCCAGATCCAAACAAAGCACTTTTGCACAACAGGGCAGCCACGAAACGAGGCACTGATTAACCAACACATCCGTGGTAGCGGATGCACTCGCCGAGTCACTGTTACAAAACCCCAAGGGTTCCAGTGGCAGCGGCACACCCAGACACCCCTCACCCTGGGGCTCGCTCTGTGCGGGATGCTCAGGTGTCCTCCGGCTTCGTGAGATGGGAAAATCACCTCCAAATCGACTCCTGTACAGTTTCCTTGCCCAGAGGCTGCTCTAAAACCCCTCGGCGGGTCCCTCTGGAGGGCAGTGGGGTGTCTGTGAGACTGGCCTCAGCTCCCCTACAATGCAAAACCAGTGGCGTGGATGACAAACTCAGGAAGGGAATTTACTTCCATCCAGCTTCCTCCAGAGCTGGCACACCGCTGCGTGGTCATGTAACAGCTTGTCCAAAGCAAACAGCAAAAAAAAAAGAAAGGAAAAAAAAAAAAAAAAAGCAAACAGCTGCACATTACTGAGAGCTATGACCAGAGGTGAAGGCAAAGGTGGCACCTGAAAATTACGGCGGCTTTGCTCCTGAGCAGCCTCACCTGAGTTTCCACCCCCGTTCCCCACCCGCTGCTGCACCGCTTGGTCTTCGCCCAGGTGCTCTGCGGCTCCGCCAACAGAGCTATTGGGATTTTCCAAATTTCGAGCCTCTCCCCAGGGGAAATATTGCCGTGCTTTTTTTTTTTATTATTATTTATTTATGGAAGGAAATCTGGGTATTTTTAAACGAGCCTGCAACGCCCCACGGAGCACGCAGCTCTGAAAGTTTATCCTCCCCTTTTTTTTTTTTTTTTTTTTTTCCCTTTTCTCGTCACACCTCGAAAAAGGCAAAGTGCGGCTTGTTCCTCTGGGCTGTTTTGTGTCGTTTTATGGCTCCTCTGAGTCAGTTTCCTCCCCGGGGAACAGCAGCAGCGTTGGCATTGCCCAGCCACGGCTAGGGACAGCCCCACACCACCCGGCTGCTGGCTCCCAAAACTTTGCTGGATCCATCACGGGCCGAGATGGCTGGCCCCGATGAAGCACATCACAACCCGTCAGCTCATAAAAAAAGGGCTTCAGATGCGAAACACGGGGTGGGTTGGCAGTACTGTGCCCCCTGATCCTGGAGGGCAGCTTATTAAGGAGCGGGGCTCATAGGGTGCCCTGTGCCACCCCGCTGGCCTCGCCACAGGGGATTGCATGGCACGGCACAGCATCGGGACACCCCATAACCCACAGCAAGCTTCCCAGAAGGGTTTCCCTGTGGGAACTTGTATGTGCCCAGAGCATCCCTCGCCCCACGGGTGTCACAGCAGGCACAGGGGGACCCAGGCTGCGTGACTGAACCCCATTCCTCCAAAACCCTTGTGTTAACACGGAAAACCCGCAACCCCAGGTGCCGAGGCTGCCCGTGGGCGCTCGTGCAGCTTTTTTTGGCTGTGCCCACCTGGGGCTGGGGGCAACCCTCAGCCCGCTTCTCCCCAGCACACCCAAGATGGAGGGAAGACCACCTCATCCCCACAGTGGGGGGGGGGAGATTTCCCCTTAGGGTTTCGCCCCGAGCCGTGAGCGACCCCGACCCCATCCCCACACCGCCCACGACCCCGGGGGGCACCCCGGGCACTCACCGCCGCCCCGGCCGAGGCTCTCCCTCAGGAACTGCCCGCTGGAGAGGTGCTGCAGCCCGAAGCTGCGGGCGATCCTCTCGCACACCGTCCCCTTGCCCGAGCCGGGGGGGCCCAGCACCACAGCCCGCAGCACCTTGGACGCCATCTCCCCGCGGGGCAGCCCCCCCCCCCAGCACCCCCTTCCCCCCAAAAAATCTCTCGCCTCACGCAGCCTCCCCCGAGGGGGGATGCGGAGCTGGGAAGGGGGCACGCAGGGGGGGCCCCGCCGCCTCGCAGCCCCCCACCACGGGACCCCGCATGCCGGGGAGCCCCGCAAAATGGCGTGTTAATGGGGGGGGGGGGGAGCCGTGCCGAGCCGAGCCGTGCCGAGCCGCTCACCCGCCGCCCGTACACATCAGCACGGAGCAAGGAGGGGGGGGACACGGCCGCCCCCTCGGGCCGCCCCCTCGGGCTGGGCACCCTGGGACTTGTAGTCCTGCAAAACCCCCCCCCTCCATTATAGATGGGGCAGGGCTGGGCTCGGTGCCGCCTCATGGGGCTGTGGTGACAACGGGGGGAGCACCGCGGGGCGCCCCCTCGGTGTGTGCGGTGCGAGGTGGTGATGGGGGGGGGCTGTGAGGGGGCACCCGCGCGTGAATTATATGCGCGTGAATTACATATGCGTGAAACATATGAGCGTGCACGACACGCGCGTGCACGACATGCTTGTGAACGACATGCGTGTGCGCGATATGCGCGTGCACGATAGGCGGGTGCCCCCTCCCTCCCTCAGGAAGCGGCGGGCGCATCACATGGCCGCGCGGCGCTGCCATAAACACGCCAAGATGGCGGCCCTCACGCCGCCCGCCCGCCCGTGCTGCGTCACGGCGCCCCCCGGCCCCGCCGCCAGCCCTCAGGTGGGTCCGGCCCGGCCCGGCCCTCAGGGGGGCACCGCGCTGGGTTTGGGGGGGCTTCCAGCGGGGACCCCCTTCCTCAGAGACCCTCCCCCGGGTTTCGGCAGAGCTGGCCGGGCGCGGTGCTTCCTCCCCCCCCCCCTTCCTTCCCGTTGCGCACTGCTGTTTTGGGGGATTGGGGGAGCGGGCGGGGGGCTGAGGGGCGCTGAGGGGGCTCCATGGGGGGCTCCGTGTGAGGCTGTGCCTCAGGGGGGTGGTGGAGGAGGGAAGGGGAGAGGTGCTGGGGGCTGTGGGGTTATCGTGAGCCCCCCCCCCGGGGGTGTTGCTGAGGGAGGAGTGCTCGGTGCTGGCTGCTGGTGCCCGGCCAGGGTGGGTTGGGGGTGGTGAGGGGCACGCGGAGGGGACGGGAATCCTATAAAACAGCCCCAAAACACGGCCAGCAGCCGGTCCCCAGGGTCTGAGGGGGGGAGCGGAGCTTCGGGAGCAGCCAGGCCACGCCGGGGGGCTTCAGAAAGAAGCAAGGGGTGGCAGCTTCCACCAACAACCAGATATTCTTAAATAACCCTACAGGGATACCCAGGGCACGGGGCGGTGTGCTGGGTCCCCAGCCGGCTAAATGTTTTGTTTAAAAAGCAGGGAGGGCTCTCCAGACGGTGACGAGGAGCCAAGTTCTGCGTTTTCGCACACCTGTTTGCTTTCCGCATCGTGGCGCGGCTGGAGCGAGGCGAAAATCGGCGTGAGAGGAGAGGAGAGGCAGCAGGTTTGGGGGATCCCCTTGGGGGAAACGGCACTGGCCGCGAGCGGGTGCCCAGCAGAAGAGGGGTGCGACGGGAGTTGGGTGGGACCGCACACCTCTGCGGTCACGGAGCTGCTTGAAACAGCCCACGAGTAACTGCTGGAGCACGGATAAAATCTTCAGATGAAGACACACCTGAGCTACCAAGCGGCACCTCTTCTCTTCCCACCTCAGCCTCCAAAATGTGGGATTCCCCATGCCACTCCTCTTCCATTCTGTTGAAGTCAGTAGATTTTTTTTTTTTTCTACTGGAATAATGTGGCGTGAAAAGGCTTCAGAGTGGCAGTAAATAATTCATTTTTGGGGCACTTCCCTTCCTTTTCAAAAGTCACAGCTGTACGTACAGATTTTCTTGAGCATTTTTTACAAAGTTTTTTGGTGTTTTGTTTTTTTTTCTTGCAGCAGCAGATGATGTAACTAATTACAATCGATGGCAAACCTGCAAGTTTTAGGGTATACGTTTAGGTCATCTGTGTCATCATCTGACGTCAGTATTGCATAATCTGTTGACTGTCCCCTTTTTATGTAATGTATGTTTGCAGTTTGTTTTAAAATGTACAAATATTTTTTTCCACTGCGTGCTTCTCCTCAGATATTTCATACTTGTCTCTCCATTGCCCTCTTCTGTTAAAAACTTGTAAGGCACCATTTTGGTAGCTGGATCCCTCTCAGCGTTACGCCTTTCTCTTTTAAAAACAACCTCTGAACATCTCCAGACATGCTCTTCTCCAGGTAAGTTCTTTAGAGCAGCAAACCACATCTGGAGTTTCTGCTCCCTCCTGTTAGAAATAGGAGAGCAGCTTGTACTGAGGACGTCCATCAGCATCGTAAATTAACTTTTATAAAAATATGGTAACTTTGGGTTAAAAAGTGTTATGTTTTAAACTCAATTATTTCAGAAGTCAATATGATTCCCTTAACCAGAGGTGTACGCGTGTAGAAGTAGTTCCATGATCTTTTCAGCAATACCTGTTTAAAAAAGAAGAAAAAGTGGGGTGCAAACTACTGGTTGATACAAGTTTGACTTGTGGTAGAAGTTTTTATTTCACAATTCTGTGTTTGGATCCTGTGACCTAAGAGCTCCAGTGGCATACTTGAGCCTGCAGAGCCTTGAGGCACCCCTTCGGCCTCTTCCAGCTGTGGTCCCTCGAGAACACAGCTGGCTGCTCGGCGCCCGGCGCTGCTCCCGTCGGAGCCCTCGGTAGGCACAGGAGCGATCGCAGCTCTCGCAGCGCATGTGACAAGCCCTGATGAAGCCCAGCTGAACGTGTTCGTGGCGCTGTAAAATTCCACGGCTGCCTGGGCGAGCGCCCGGCGCGCTGGGTGCAGTATGCAGCGCGGTCGCGGTGTGGTGCTGCCCTCTACTCGTGCCGGTCGTGATCCCAGCCTTCGGCTGTCGCACGCGGTGCAGCTCCGCCGACTTACGTGGCTCGCAGCCACGGCTGCCTGCTGGCTGTCTGGTTCATGACACTCGGTTCTCGAGTAGCATAAACCAAGCGCTGCTCTGCAGCTCCAGCGAGTTTAAGGGGGAGAAAGGGTACCCTCATTTTCTCCAGCATTGAGCGGTAAGTTAACCCTTCTCCGTTAAATCCAGCATTAGTGAATTGGATTTTGAAGGCTGTTTTGGTCACCGTGGTCGTTAAGATAGCGCTAATTATCTGGATAATTTTCTGAGCTGGATCCCCACATGCAAAGCCACTTGTGTTAAATACTCTGAGCCTCTCACCTGGCAGCTGGGCACCCGCAGAGGGCAGTTTGGGGCTCGGAGGCGTGCAAGGGATGAGAAGACGGAGGAAGCACCTGGCAGCGCCGCGGAGGGGCCACGATGACTGACAGGCTGCCCTGGCTCAGTTATCACAGTGCTGATGCTGTCTCTTGTAAAGGTACAGTACTGTGATAACTGAAGGATGGCAGCCATCTGAGCTTCACGGGGCCCGTGCCCGCCGCGCCCCGTCCCTTTGATTCCTGGAGCTGACGGACGGACAGATGTACACACAACATCCTGCTCAAGCGTCCCTGTTCTAAACAAACCTCTTCGTGTAAAAGTCATGGTTTAAGGAAACTTGAGATGGACTTGAATAAAAATTGTGCTTTACTGGGAGTTCGCCTCTTAGTTGTCTGTTTGATGTAGAAGATCTTCCAGGAATGCCGTGCTTCAGAAGCTTCAATAAGGGTCCCAAAAGTGGGGTCCTGTGCAGCTGGGGGAGCATTTGGGAGAAGAGGTGAGGAGATGTGGGCCAGTGCGTGGGACTGGGTACCAGAAGAAAGGGGAAAGACTGCAGCTATACAGCCCCCCGCTGTAGATACGTATTTTCTATATTTCTTGTTAAAGATTTTAATGATTGTTAATGATTTTAGCCAGTCCCCACTCGCTCTGTTACGTGGGGTTGGGCAGGGAGGTGGTGCAGCCACAGTGGGGCATCTGGTGCTCGCTTGGGGCTGGGGTTTTCTGCCTTGGCCAAGAAGATGGCACGTTCCTTGGGTAACTTCTGTCACAATTCCATCAAAACACCTAGAAAAGGTTTTCGGGGCTCCCACGTGGTGAAGCTCACAGCTTTGTGTGGGTGGCACACCAGCGGGGCTTGGCGGCCGAGGTGTTTGTGCACACCGGGGTCGTGAGTGGTGGGCAGCAAGCAGCCCCGTGGGGTTTGGTGTGAGCCCAGCAGGGACCTGCTGGTGCATTAGTCCTCAGCCTGCAGAGGCTGGGGGCTGATGCAACAGCCTGCAGAGGTCACGATTTATTCTTGATACCGACATTACCTGTGGTGTTAACCCCGCAGCACTCAGAAGGCTCTTAATGCTGCACGGAGTGGTTCATCACCATCGGGGCCCTGCCCTGCGCTGCTTGCGGAAGAGGATTAGCTCAGCCAGCGGCTGCTCCAGCGTGGCAATTACACGCTTTGTGCTGTTTTTTAATTCTGATCTTCTTTGCTGGAAGGTGTTTGCCCGAGCGTGCTGCTGGCTGTGCCTGCGAGCCCTGATGGAACGTTTTGCCAGCGTGCGTCATTTACGCGGGGGGAAATTATTACTGGTGTCGTGACAGCGGCTCGAGTCTGCGTCTGGAGGAGGGCTCTGTTGTACTAGAAACCGTGCAGATGATAAAAAAGACATCCTGCTAACAAGAGTTAAAGTTCTAGATAGATTAAAATCTAAGCAGTCAACCCTCCACTTCCTTTCTGCCTCTTTCCGAAGCCCGAGGGGACCCCTTGGCTGGGGCAGGAGCACCCGAAGGCAGAGGGGGTCGCCTGGCAGCGGGCTGTCCGTGGGGGTACGGCAGCGAGATGCTTGCACTGCCCCTTCCTGGCCATGCCCTGCTTGGGGTTTGCTGGCAGCCTGCACACAAAGTCCCATGAGGAGAGAAAAGAGGGGCTGGGGGAACGTTTGTGGGCTTGCAGGTGGGCACGGGCAGGTCTCTCTTCCCCACGGGGAGCAGGATAACTGCTCGGAGGCAGATGAAAGTTTTGCTGTGGATGGGGTATAAGGAAAAGGTTCTTTACCTGCCTGGCCTTGAGACAGATTTAAGGGCGGATAACCGAGCCAGGCCGCTCAGGGAGACCCCATAACTCCCACACCGGGTACTGGTGAAAGCCAGAGCGAAGCTGCCAGCTGAAATGCCATGTGCCTCCGGGCTCCTGATTGCGATTCTCATTTCCTGTTACAACAAGCACAGCGTCGAGCTCTGGCATGGGACAGGAACTGAAAACGCCGTCCGTGCCTCAGAACAACACCTCTCCGATCAGATTTAACGGGAGCCCTTATCTCCTCTCTCGCTCAGTGGACACCGCGTCCATCTCCTTTCCTGTAGCTTCCGACTGATACCACAATCGGACAGACTTATTATAAATACTCGTGGGTTTGCTATGTCTAAATATTGCTACACGCGAACAATGCAGCTATCAAGTCTTTTTTGGCCGTGGAACACTTCCTCCCACGAGCTGTGTTAAAGCAAGATGTAAACAGCGTGCGTACAGCGATGTATCGCAGCGCTTGCTTCTCAAAAACAAGCTCGCGGAGGGCCAGCCGCTCCCTGATAAAACTTTCTGCAAGGCGTAGCTTTGATGCCAAGGCAAGGCGATTTTCTCGTGACATTTCTCAGCCGTCCTTCTGGATGGATGTGTTCTGCCCCAGCCCTTCTCAGGCTTTTGCAGCAGGAAAGTCCCTTTTCCCATCTGGAGGCTGTCGCTCTCCCACCCACGTTTCGCCGAAGCACAGCAGCTCCGCTCCTGCCGCATCTCCTCGGGGCCGCGAGGCTGCAGACCAGAGCTCAGCTCAGCTCCTGGCTCCCATCCACAAAACATCCTTTTAGGGTAGAAATTATTGCTCCAAGAGAGCCGGCCAGCAGCTATCTCCCTCTGACAACAGCGGGATCAAAGACATCCTTTGTCTGCTAGCACTGAACCTTGGAACCAGGTGAAGGCTTTGCCTTTCCCCCTTTTTTATTTTATTTTTTAATGTGACTTCTCTTACCGTACAGCAGAAAGCATCGGCACCAGCAGCCCTGGCTGTGGTTGTGCTAAAAGGAAAAGGAATCCATCCCAACAGAGCTCCAAGCATGCAGCTGCCGTTCCAAAGTCCAGCGGTGCCCCATATGAATCAGGCTCTGTTTTAATTGCTGTTCATTCAAATTGTCTCTGGCTAGCACAAAGCACTCCACTTGAACTTTAGTCCAGGCCTTCTTGATTAAACATTTCTATAAATCAAGAACCCTGACTGCAACGTCTTGATAAGTGCAAGTACTCGTTGCCCTGGAATGCAACGATGACAAACTCATTTTTAGGTCAGGTTAAGCAATGCCTGAATGTGAGCCTAGAAATGTTGGGCAAATTAGAGTGAAAAAATCAAACAAACAGAAATACCAAGCTGATGGAGACTCTGGTGAAGCCTCGTGGAGCGATCAGAAATGTTAGCAGCTCAGAAGCCTATCTTCTCAGCACACCAGCTCCAAAACCACCTCACGCTGCCTGCAAAATTTCACGAGCATAAAGGGAATTCAGCACGGACTCGTGGCAAGCGTGCTCAGCTCCACTGCGGCGATATTTTCACCTTCCAGCATAAAAGCAGATGGATGTGTTCGAGCTGCCTCCTTCTCCAGCTGCTCCCAGCAGAGTGCTGTGGTTGTCTCCCCGCTCCTGCTGCCAGGTGAGGGGGGTCCCTCTCCACGCCGCAGTAACAGGGATGGCAACAACATGTTCCTCCTACGGGGAAAAGTGGTCCCCAAGTGTGCTGCCTGAATGAAGGACCTGATTGTTTTTCCCTTCTGCATGAAATATTTCTGCCTGCATCTCACGTGGCTTGTGCACAAAGCACGCGGGGCTGGAGGGGGGCTTTGGGCACCGCTGAGAATTTGGGGGCTGAAAGCTGGCTGCACAGCACCCCAGCATCCTCTTATCTACCTCCACCTCTGATAGGAACAGATAAAGGTATCTCTGTCCACTGCTGATGGTTCCTCCTGCCTCAGATAGCGTGCAAACCCTAGACTTTTGTCAGTAGCTTGATTCACAAAGGGAGACTGACGTTAATCGATGTCGGGCTGGGGACAGAACTGCTTACCTGGAACTGGGTGTTGTGGCACAATACCAAAACCGCTGCTCTCGTGGCCATGTTCAGGCAGGTGATAAATTCAGCATGGTTTGACTTGGTATGTAGTTTGCTCTCCGTAACATTTCACAGCAGCAGGAGAGGCACGGAGGTATGTGTGGATGGGTATCCTCTTACAGAAGGTCACGCTTTTATATTGTGCTAATATTACCTTTTCTAGGACCAAACCTTGCGCTTTTCTTCAGATGACAGGTGAAACTCTGGTCCCAATCCCAGATTCCTCGTTGACTTCAAGAGGATGAGGGCTGCACTTAGTCTTGTCTTAAAGATACACAGGAATGTTCATCTGACACTGAGAAAAAATGTGTTCGGCTGTAGCAGAAAACAGGGAACAAAGAGGTGCAGCTGCTGGCTGCGAGCAGGAGGTGGGCACGGGGGGGCTCTTTCTGCCTAAACCCCTTGAGCAGAGATGTGTTGGCACCCTAAGTTCCAGCTTTTGAGGTAAAATAGCCCCTCCATAACCCCTCACCTCTTGCAGAGGGAGGTAGGCAGATAATTCCTTCTCGTTCCAGGCAAAAGCACTTGGCTGTAAAGCCAAAGGCCACGAGGAGCCACCGAGAAGAAGGAAGACATCTCAGCCACCTGGCAAATCCTCTGGGCTGTGCTCCAGTGCTCGCTGTGCATCGGTTGGCAGACATGTGCTCATCTCACATGGACCATGCCACAGGATTTGGGTTTTGCTTCTGGAGCAGCCACCAAGCCCTTGGTTTGTGTGGCTCAGGACACGTCCGTCCCCGGTGCGGCGCACAAATCATTCTCCTTAAATTAAGGCAAACTCAGTACGATTCGGTCAGCACAGATTCTGGCCAGCACAGCCGAGGGAGCAGAGCAGTGGCAGCCCCGTGGCCTGGGAGGGATGGAGAGGACCGGAGGCTTTCAGCAGTCCCACAGCTGCTCCTTGCCGCCGCCTCCCCACGGCGAGCCAGAGAGCTCGCTATCGATTGCCCTCCATTTTAATTAACTCCAGAAGCAGGCAGAGCACACTGAATAATTCAAGAGAGACATGTGTTTAAACATTTGCAAAAGCCTCAGATTCTTCCTGGCTAAAAATAAGCCTGTGAGAGAGCAAATTACTGCTGTTCGAGGTGCTGCCAGATGGAGAGCAGAGCCACGGACCCCATCCTGGCACCCTTGCGTTGCTCTGCTCAAGCAGAGCCCAGCCGTGGGTCTCATCCCTGCTGCTGGGACCAACCCGGGGGTGATAGGGGTGGAAAGTTCAAGGGAAAGAGTCCAGGCACAAGGGCAGCACCAGCACAGGAGGTTTCGTTCTGGTGCTAGCAAAGAGCTCACGGCAAAGAGCCCTGGGGAATGGGCCAGCAGAGGAGGTGAGGCTGGAGGTTTTAGTCGTAGGTCTGAATTTCCAGGGGTTTCTCTGCTTTCTCTAGCTGGGAGTCTCATGTCCTGGGGGTATGGAATAGAGCAGGACATTAAAGAAGCACACAAACAGAAACGTGCCAGTGCTGGTGCCCTTTGGGTCAGCATTTTGGAGCAGCCGAGCAGAAGCAGCGAGGAGGAAGCAGCGAGGCTCCATGCCGATGTTCCTGAGCACTGCCCAGGCTGGCCTGCTGATTTGGTGCAAGCAGTTACGAGCGATTTCCTTAAACGTATCGGCTTCATGTTCCCAGAATGATTAAAAAAAAAAAAAATGCCATGTGTTGTTTTTGAGAGAAACTTCCATCCTGTGCAGAACAACAGCGTCTCAGGACAGCTCGTGACGCCGCCCCTCCAGCACCCAAAGCCTTCCTGCGTGCTGGGGTGAAACACAGTGCTCTAGGGGACTCTGGAAATTAAAGCTTCCAGAAGCCTGTTGCTAATGAAGCCTAATTAATTTTGGATGTAAATTGGCCGTGCTGCTGCAGCTGCGTTTGAATCCCCATTAAAGGGAAAGTCATTTTAATCAAACCCCACAGTGGGTGCTTTATCTGGCAGTGATTAGAGGAGCCCAGTATCTATTTAGTTCCTTCTTAGTCTAAAGGATTTTTCACTTTTTGCCCTTCTAACTCAGATAAATGCAAGGCAACAAGCCACAGCCTTTTAAAACTATTAAGTAAAATAAGGAACACTACAGCAACGTGCTCTTACTGCAGCCCAGCCTTCGAAGGGGCCTGAACCTCACCATTCCCACCTCCACGATCGCTGGCACCATTCTTTTCCCCCCTAACACCCCACAGACGGACACGCAGCCCTGCTGCATGTGCTGTGTCCGTGGCGAAGCAGAGCAGCAGGGTGAAGGCAAAGACAAGGGTGGTGACCTCCTGGCGCTGGCATTGCTCGTCGTAACGGGCTTGGAAAGTCCACGGATCTCCAGATCTGGAGTTTGCCATCCAGCTCTTATTTCTGAGCCCTCCGTGCCACTGTTTTATGATTCTTCGATTCCCTGATCGTGTGGTGCTCTGACCGTGAACACCACCCTTCCTGGAAACATGACGGGAATTCTCCAGAGGACAGAAGGAAGGGGGAATACGCCAAACTCCACATAAAACTGCCGCTCTCCAGCAGAGACCAAGGAGGTCAGGAGTGGGGTTTGGAGCCGGCCACCACCACTCTGCTCCGTTTTGTCTGGGAAAAGCAGCTTTGGGCTGCACTGGTCTATTATCATCAGAGAAAGCTGAAGAAAATTCAGATAATACTTCTGCTTTGGTGACGGGGAAGAACCAGAAAGCTGGCAACAGGGAAAAAACAGCTGAAAAATGCAGGTGGCAACACGAACGCTCCCACCACAGGACCAAGGCATGGCATAAGCATCCCAGCCCCGTGCTCCCGGGCTCGGAGCCGAGCGTGCGAGCTCCAGTCCCCAGGCAGGGAAGTCGGGAAGCGGACTCGGCTGTGTGCTCGGCTTCCCACGCGGCTCTGCCAGCTCGCTGGCCCCGAGCAGGAAATCCCCCCGCAGCCTGGCTTTCAGCAGCGGCTGCCACAGCACCCTGGGAACAGGGACTGCTTTGGGCAGGCACGATTTGAGCTTTTTTTTTTTTCAAAGTATATTTAGATCATCGACAAGGGGTACCTCGCCTTCCCAAATGGAGATTATTAAAACCCCAGTTGGCTTTTTTTTTTTTTTTAAAAGTGTTGTTGGTGGTGGTTGAGGACAATATTTCGAAGTAGTTTATTAAGAAATAATTCACACATTCCAGCTGTCTCAACATAAATTCTCTCACTTGCTTTTCCAAGCAGAGACGAGCTCTCTGACAGCAGTGTCACAAACACGTTTTCACGCATGTTATGCGAGCACAGGAAGTTTAAGATAAATTCAGCAACAGATCAGATGAAAGGCCTTGTGCACTTGCATATCTATTTATACACCCCCCGGGGCAAGTCCCACCCCATCACTGCAGTATCCGGGGGCCTCGCGCTCCCTAAGATATTGCGTGGTGATGGAGGATGGTGCTACCCCCTTCGCTGATGGGCTTGCAGGGAGGATGTCTTGCCCGAATTTCCCCTGCTGCACCACTGACAGGCACCCAAATTTAGGTTTAGGGCACCCCTTTTGCCTGGCCCAGCTCTGCGCTGCCCCACGGTGCTGGTCCTGCTCCTCTGGCCCCGTGTCCCGGCTGCTCCTCGCGCTACAGCCGTGGGGTGAGCCCAGCCTGGCGTGGGTCTGGCTGGGAACAGCTCCTGCCATCTGCCTCAGGAAAAATGGCTCTGAGTGAGAAGATCAGTTTCGATGATCTTAAGGAAAAAATCCCCGACACGCTCTACTTTGTAACTCCCATCCCTGGAGGGAAAACTGGAAGGATGTTTTTCTTTAGGAAAAAAAAAATTAAAAACATTTAAAAAATAAACTTTCATTTGAACAGCGGTGAGCATAGCCTGATGCTCTGCAGAAGCGTACAAGAGCACAGAAAATTATTGCCAGCATACTTTCTAATGCCATTACAGCATAAGGAATTGCTGACATTGAAAGGCAGAGGCCAGTTTTACACCTTACATAGCTCCTCTGACTTCCCTGCCTCCTCCTGATCTTCTCTAGCATGTTTGAGAAGAACCAGACTCCAGATACACTGCCAGGAACAAACCAAAGACAAGTGAAATCGCTCAGATGGTGTTAAATCACATTTATGTAAGGCTGCAGTCAATTCCAAGCTGATGGCATCAGCGATTTATAGCACTTTACCGTACGCAGAGCCACTTGCTGTGGTTTGAAAGGCTATGGAAAAAAAGTTGTCTTAACATTTATACTCTTTTAAATAGTGTGAAAACCTCATCTTCTCAAAGATAACCGAGGCAGAGGTTAAGTTTGGCTTCTGGAAACTTGAAAACTGAAGTAGGGGAAAATTTGTACATAACTGCCCACCCTCTTCTTTAAAGAAGGCTGTAGGAGAGAAATCGTTTGAATTTCATTTGAGTTTTAATTCACAAATACCAAGAAAGTCAAGTCTAGATATATTTTGATTTTTTCTTTTCTTGGAGGACATCAGTGTTTCCTGGAAGCTGCAAAATAAAGAAATAAGTGAGATACAAAGCAATTCGCCCGACTCGTCGCTCCACCCCAGTACGGTACTTACAGGGGTAGGAAAAAATGTTTTGCTTCAAAGACCTTTTCTGCAGCTCTTTGCAGGCCCACTCTCCTTGTGAGCATGGGAACACATTCAGCTACAAGTACCTGCGATTAATCCCACAGAAAAAAACTGCTTTTAGTGTTTTAATATAAAATTACATCCTTGCCATAGGATGGTGTGTTGTGGGGAAAGCAGGCTGGAGGGTCTGACCACTCTGCCTGCTTTCCCAAGGAGTAGGTTTTCTGAAACTGCAGTCTGTTTGTCCGTCCATCTGCCTGTCTGACAGCCTCACGTCCCCACTGACAGCTTTTGAGCTCGTTGGTTGCTCCCAGTCAATTTAGCAGGGAGACAGAGGTGTTAAAAATACTAAATTCCTACAAATTTTTGTGAAACTGAGAGCTGGAAAGAGCAGAGAGATGTACTTCGGTGCTGCTCCAACAAGGAAAGTAGACAGATCGATCACTATGTTTGGGGATGGGCAGGAAATCCTGTTATTAATAGAGTTTTTAGATTAATTTCTAGAAGTACATCGATTTCACTGAAACTACACATCACAGAACAACCAGCAGAAATCAGAAGACACCACAGTCCCGAAATTAAGGAAAAAAAGCAAAAAGCTTTCTATGAAGGATATGGCCCTTGGGAGCCTGGGTCATCCTTGGGCATGGTTTCGGGCTCTGAGCCCTGGTTTAGATGGGGGCAGAGGTAAAGCTGCTCTCTTCTGAGCCGCGGCCTCTGTTAGCAGCCCCGGGCTAAGCCCCTTATGCAATCCTTCCGTCACAGCCTCCTTCTTGGCTTTGGTTTGATTTGCAGCTCTGATTGGGATTTAAGGACATTTGCAGCATCAATAGCTGTGCCGGGAAACGAACGCTGACTGTAATGCATAGGTAATAGAGATCTGGTATGTTACGAAGCATGAAAACTCATCTAGGAAAACTGATTTTATCACCATGCAGGCAGAGCCACAGAAAGGGCTAGCAAGAGTTAAAGGAAACCAGTGGAAGTGCAGCATTGTCGGGCAAATCAACGGGGAATGCAGAATAAGAAAGCAAGAAAAGGCCAGGCCCCAGAGCCATGGCAGGCTGCGTGTGCCACCAGCTGCAGCCCCAGGTTTGATCTCTCTCCTTCCAACATCAGCAAAGATCACCAGCACAATGGAAATGGGGCGAGACTCCAGTGCTCTCTGCTCGGGGCCATACCCATGCACCCAGAGCACTGGTAATCCAGAGACAACAACGCCAGGTGGCAGGAAAAAAGGTGAACATCGTGAAATAGCATCCAAATTACACTTTGCTGCTTCCCTGACAGCCATGAAAAGAGGGGAGGGGAAGTGCTGGCTTGTTTCCTCTTGGGAGAGGGGAAAAAAAAATCAATGTCCATCTATCTTTAGTTTGTAAACTACAAACACATGGACATGCCTAGATGTGCAGTTGTGCAATCAGCCCCCGCCGCACGGCTCTGGTGTGGGAGATGGAAAGGTTTGGGGTGATTTCCAAGGAGAAAAGCTTTGCAAATTGGGATAGCCAAAGCATGAGGCAGATGCCAGCGTGTAAACATTTCGTAACAGCAAAGGCACCTGCACACCCATGTACCACCAGTGCATGAGAAGGCCTTGACAAAACAATGCTGTCAGCCTGCTCTGATTAAACCGAAGCAAATGACATGAAACTAGCATTGTGTTGAAAGCAATCACCTTTCCCGCTTTCTGTTTGTTTGTTGGTTTGTGTGTTTTTAATGCTCGATTTGGCTATTAGGACAGTTCCTGTGCAATGCAGCTGGAGAGCGGTGCTTCTCTCAGAAGAAAATGCCAAGTGCGTGTGCATGCGCAGGAAGGGGGCAATCATTTTATTGAAGTGAATTGTTTTTTTACTGATATTACTTCCACTCAGGCTGCTTCCTGTGAGTTTCAGAGTTTGAAACCACAATGAAGAAACCGATTTCTTTTCTGTGCAGAGGGGAGAATTGTTTATCTCATCATTTCGGTGTAAACACCAAGGTACCCACACCGCCGCGTTGTGCGACAGATAGGCCTTTTTTTTTTTTTTTTTTTTTTTTTTTAAGCGGATCAAAACACACCAGTATTGTTTTCACTAGAAGATGTAGAGCTCGGAGAAAAGCAAAAGACGTTCAAGTAACCTCTGCTTTGGATTTTTTTGGTCAGGATTACGGAAGAAACAGGCAAGTCCTGGTTAAAAGCCTTAACGTCGGCCTGCCAGGCAGCAACGCCTGCCTGCACCTAGGTGCTGTGGGAGACTTTAGGAGGGATTTTTGGGCACGGGATCCCTCCCACCCCATTTCTAACCACATTTTACAACACGGCTTTGAACGACTGCTCAAAGGCTGAGGGACAGCAGTGACAGCAGCGAGCAGACCACCCAGCGGGCTTCTTTAGGCACCGACTTCTACCCTTTAGGACACAAAACCGGGCACCGGGCTACCTTCCCCGGGCACCAGACCCCGTTATACCCCCGGGGGCCCCTCACAGGGCTCCTCACAGCGCCCCAAATGGCGGCTGCCCCCGCTTCCCCCCTCCACACAGGAGCAGGAGGCGGCCGCGGCCGGGCACCACCCCGGGGCGGGCCGGGCCCAGCGCATGCTCCGCGGCCCGGGCCCGCTGCCGTGCCGGGACCGCCGCCCTGCTCCTGCCCCTGCCCGGTTGTGGCTGCCCCCAGCTCGGCTCTTGAACGGCCCCGGCCGCCCCCAGCCCCGCGGGGGCAGCGGGAGAGGGGAGCGGCCGTCTGAGGCGCTGGAGGAGGCGGTGAGTGGAGCCGGAGGGGGCTCGGGGCCCGGTGGTTTCCCCAACCCCCCCCCCCCGCGGGGGAAGGAGTTCGGGGAGCCGGGAGGGAACCGGGGAGGAACCGAGGGGGGAACCGGGAGGGGAACCGAGGGGGGAACCGGGGGAAGGAGCCCCCGGTAGGACCCGCAGGGCTCGGAGGGTTTCGTCCCCGCGGTGGAAATGGGGGTGGTGGGAGCCGGGTGCTGGAGCAGCGCCGGGCTGGGGCCGCGTGGTGCTGGGCGCGGGTCGAAGTTTAAAAAAAAAAAAAAAAAATCCAAAAATCTAAACAATTAAACAAAAAAAATCGAAAAATAAGAGATCGCGGGGGTGTTCCCGGCCGATCGCGGATCCCCCGTGGGCCCTCGGTGCGGCTCGCCGGCAGCGCTGCCTCGCTCCTCCGTGCGGATCGAGGGCCTGGGCGGGTGGATGCGGGCCCAGCGGGGAAAAAAAAACCCAATGTGCTGTTTTTTGAGGCCCTCCCGTTGGGTTAGGGTTGAAAAAAGGTGTCTGAAAGCTTATAGGGGAGAAGCAGGAAATCAGGCTGAACGCCGGCCCTGCTGCGGAGCCCTCTGGCTGGGGGCACGGCTCGGCCTCGACAGGAGCTGGTGTGGAGGCAGGGGAGCACCTCAGGGCTGTGTGGGGGTGTTGGGACTGCAGAACAGCCCCGTGGGGTGCTCCAAAATTTGGGGGGAGGGAGGATGCAGTCACTTCGAGTCACACCGGCGCTGAAATTTAACTCCAGTCGTCCCAGTTCGGCTCCCACTGGGAGGAGATGCTCCGAGGTGGTTGTCTGTTCGCCGGCGCGGGAGAAAGCGGCGAGTTCTGTTTTGCCCTTATAAGGGGAGCCGTAGGCATTTCCTCCTGGCACTTGTTTGTAAAAACACGCAGGAAATTGCACCTTGCTCAGGGCTTGTGCTGGGGGACGGCCGTGGGACAGGTGCTTGGGAATCGGGAGCGGATTGGGGACACGCTGCCGGAGCCCCAGCAGCTCACATCGCACCCTTGCTGTCACCCGCGGTGTCCCAAGCGAGCAATCGCAGGCAGATTTCTTTTTATTATTTATTTATTTATTTATTTATAATGTAAATATATTCACAGTGATTCGGTTCTCCTTGAATATCATTCTTGTCTAAGCAGCTGCATGCCGCTTGCCCCCAAGCCCCGTGGAACAGAGAATGCTCTGTGCTCACACAGAGCAAAACTGCGAGCTTTTGACCTTTAGGAAAGGTTAGGTTAAAAAAAAAAAAAAGAAGTGTAAAAAGCCAAAGTGAGTGGGTTTCAATTTGCTCAAGAATATAAACGTGGAACTGTAATGAATCGAAGCTTGTCAACTCCTGGAAGTCTCTGCGCTGCAAAAATCTTTCAGAATTAATTTCAAACTTGTTTAAAAATAAGAAAGTGGAGGCTGGAAATCCAGAACTGATAGGGAGTGTGCTGTTTCTGCATATCCAAATGGACTTGTCTGCTAAATGAATTTAGGAAACAAATGAGAAGCAAAAGCTGGAGAGAATATCTGGTAGAAAAGCTTTGGAAAGCAGACCTGCAGCAGCTGCAGAGCAGAAAGTGAAGTATCCGTGAGCAGTCACGGGGGAGACTCGGTGGGTAAAGTCAACAAACCTTTTAAACTCATCTTTTGTAGCCAGAGCCCACGGTTTAAAGTTACTTTAATTCTTCTACCTCATGTCTAGAGGGGCTGGAGGTCATCTAGGGTTCTTGGTTGGAAGAGTAATTTGGTAAATTTGGGCTAACTTTTCTGTAGTAGTTTGGTCTTGCAGATAAAAGCCTACATTGACAGAGAGCAGCTTCCCTTTTTTGTGCAGAGGGGAAAAGTCTTTGAGTTTTCTCAGGCAGCGTCCTGACTGTCAGGCGTGCTGTTGCGGACAGGAAGGTTTCACCTCTTTCCTACCACGTCCCTCCCTCGACGTGGAGGTTGAGGGCGTTTTTTCCCCTGCAGAGATGGCCTCGGGTTTCCTGGCACCTGGCTGCTGCTGCTTTGGTACGAGGAAGAAGTTCAAAACGCAGCACAAAC
Source organism: Aythya marila (assembly GCF_965140915.1). Lineage (NCBI taxonomy): Eukaryota > Metazoa > Chordata > Aves > Anseriformes > Anatidae > Aythya > Aythya marila. Next base: position 30,815,691 of record NC_139049.1, on the reverse strand, counting down.
CCGAATGGAGGACCCTTGACTCTGCATGCTGCGTTGGGCATGAATTGCACGGGAAAGAGCTGCCCTGTGTGTTTACATAAAGAGGAAGGTGTTTGAATTGTTTTGAGGACTTAAGCTGTCTAGATATGAAAACAAACCCTTCAGCCTGGCTTGTGTTTGCATCTGAAAAGGGTCATTAACAGAAGCCATAAAGCAGAAGGTGTGATCAGAAAATGAGATACAGAGAGACGACAGAGTTTGGTCTTTGTTCCTGACTTACCTCATGTCCATCAGTAGCTAAAAATCATTCAGAATAAAACATTTTGTCATAAACTGTCGATCCTCAAGTTGGACGGGCGACAAAGGAACAGCAGTTTGTCATTTCTGACTGATCAGGCATTATTCCTGTAAACACACTCAGATTGCTCTGGGTCTCTGAAGCACTTAAGGTGCAATTAGATCTCAGGTATCGATAATGGCAGGCACTTGCCAAATTGACAGAAAATGGCTTTTAGTGTTCAGCGCGCGTTTCAGTGAGTCCTGATGGCCTGCTGCTCGCAGGGGAAGCTCTGCCAAGGACCAACTGTTCCCTTCTGCTGCTTGGATGAAACGTGGAGAGAAGTGGATTCTTAGCAGGATTTTGGGGTGTCTGGTGGCTAAATTGTTAATTCCGTCGGTTTCTATAGCGTCGATTCAACGTGTGAAGTGACAGGTCAGGGGAAGATTAATCTGCTCCTTTATTCGCTGGCTTTGGCAGCGCGTTGGGTTCCCCATGCAGTATTCTGTTTTTCCCCTTCATCCAGTCCTTTGGAGGGACCAAAAAGGTGTTAAAAGCTGCTGGGTTGCTTGGGGGTGGTGGTGGGGTAACGTTGGCTCCCTTGGGCAAACCAGCTGCAATTTCTCTTGATTCAAAGTGGAGGGGGAAGTGGGAAAGCATGATTTAGTGGCTCTAATATCCTGCCTGGGTGGATTTTGAAGGAATAGGTCCTGAGAATTTTCTTCTTCATCATGAGGGTGGCTGAAGGGCTTAAAGCTTCAAACAACTTTTTCTGGCTAAAATATTTTTTTCTGTTGTTCCTGGGCTGGTGATATAAATACCTGCATTAATGGTAGAAAACTTGAGCTAGGTGAAATTGGAAGAGCAGCTTTGTACATGGAAAAGCGTTATCTGTATGTCTCACTGCATGCATCGGCCTTTTACTATCCTTTTGGTACCAATAGTGGCACAATTTTGTTGTTTATATGGTTATTATTGTTACTGTTCAATGTTTTGACATACCTGTCACACAAAATTGGTAGAGTTTTTTTTTTTTTCCCCTCCAGGAAGTGAAAGGTAAAAATAGGAAATAAAGGAAAAGAAGCGAGAATTGGAAGTTAATGGAAAAGCTCAGGGTGCGTGCATCATCCTGAACTGAGGAGAGAGGCAGTGCTGAAGGCCTGAACAGTCAAAGTGGAGCTGGTGCTTGATGCAGAACTGCCCAGGAGGCTTCAGACCTGACCAAATGCAGCTGAGCTGACAAAGAAAAGGCAAATCGCTCGTGTTAGTGGAAGTGGGTGAGCGCTGCTCTTGCTTCTGCTCAATCAGCTCTGATGGCAGCGCAGCCACCTTCCAGAAGCACAGGTCACTGCTGCCAGCTCCGTAAAGGAGAGTTTGCTGTCAAATTGGAGGAATTTGGTGGTTAGCGCTAAATCCTCCGAGTTCTGCAGGTGAGATTTAGCGTGAGTCAAGGCTTGGGTTGTTTGTGTGCTGGAGGAGGGGACAGGAAGGCTCACAAAGATAGGAGCAGGGTGGATAAGCATGTAACGCGTCGTTGGATGGGTTTTGAAGCCTTGGGTTGGGTTTGAAACCCTTTATTTTAATCTCAGCTGTCGCTGGCCAGTGCCTGACCTTGGCCAAACAGCCTGTTTATTCCTGCAGTGCCTTTCTGCCCCAGACTCCCCTCCCCAAGCTGAATTCCCTCTGCATGTGTTGAGGTAATATTGACTCTCTCTATTTTAAACAAGAGAAAATTCCTGTCGACCAGTAATTGCCTTCTTTGAATTAATTCCCAGTGGTGCGGGAAGCGCAGCTCCTTGCAGATCAAAGTATTGAATGTTTTTTGGTTGTAAATAAAGAATGAGGGGCAGAGACATTTGTCATTTCCTCCTGCGAAATGTCCTGCTGGTTTCTTATAAGCCTTTAGGCCAGAGGCTGCGGGTCCAATTCTGCAGTTTGTGCTGAGATTGGAGACAACTTGTAAAGCAAAGCGAACGGCTGTTGGTGCGGTGTTTGCTTCAGGTTTGTAAGAGTTCGCCATCACTCCAGCTTCGTGGTTTGGTTTTGGAGAGGCAGAAGTGCTGGGGAAAATCAGCGGGGCCAGCTGCTCGGCCCTCCAGTCTGGACTACACAACAGTGCTGGGCAGCAGCTCGCTTTAAGGCACGTAACAGGACGTTGCGTGTCCACAAACAGCTTTAAAATACGCGAAATGTTCCCCAAATCCCCCAGGTAAGCCTTTGTGTCTGTAGGTAAGGAGAAGAAGCAGACCAAGGTACCAGATCCTGACCTGGGCAGGGCAGTGAAGGATCTCTCGATGAGGTTTGTGCGTGTGGCGACTCGGTTCGTCAGGAAATGAGCTTGGCACACCGAACTTGTACACCCATTTCGTGATGCCAGCAGCACAAAGCAGTACATTTAACAAAACAAGCCCTAAAAGCCTTGGCACTTGAGCGGTCTAAATAACTTCCTGTTGGTTGCCATCCATAAATACCTGTCTCTGCACTGCTCGGGGTTTCGCTGGGGTACAATACATCCAAAGCAGGTTTTTGTGTGTTTTTTTTTAAAGCTCTATTATGCTGCAGGGCATTAGTTGTTTGAGAAAAAGGTACAGGAGGTACCATCTAACTCAATCCTTGCTCTGGGCATTCTGCTCATGCTTTGCTATTTAACCCTGCTGCTCTGCATGATGGTTTCCTTTTCTTCTTTTTTTTTTTTTTTCTTTTAGTTTTTGACCCAAGGCTCTCTCACACCGTATCCTGGTGGTCTCCTGCGTGCAGAGGAGGGGTGCCCACCCTCACGTCTGAGGTTTTTGATCAAGAACAGCTACGGGCTGGTGTTTGCAGTTGGCGTTACACCGTTCTCCCGTAGGCTCTTTCGTATTTACTGGGGATGCACAAGAAATAACCTTTCACTTTCCGAACGCTTCTGCATTTCGCTTTTCCTCAAAGCATGGCAAAACATACCAAGAGTTTTGAAATTGTCTGAGCCCGTGTGTTTAGAGAGTTTAAGAGTTCAGAAGGAACCAGCCAGGCAAACCACCCAGCCTGACCTGTGTGCGCCAGCTTCCCCTGTCCCCCCTTGCAGCCCTGAGCTGGAGCACGCTGCTCTGCAGGAGTTCCCTGCTCCTCTGGAAATAAAAAGGCACGTTTTCTGCTTTCCTCTTTTGCTTTCTGCTCTTACCAATTTGTTGCATTTGTGTTGAACTATTTTTTTCCCCTTATTTGCATCTTCTGCCCTTACTTTGATTCTCAGTTTTCCGCTAACAAGCCAATTAATATCCCCAGCTTTCTCCCCTGCAGCAGTGCTTCCAGCAGTAAGTTACCTTGCAGATTTTCTGATGACTGAGTCTTACTGCAGAAATCTTGTTTTCTGCTCGTTTCTGTGACCTCTCCAGTTTTTGGATGCCTTTTAAACTATCTGCACCAGCAGAGCATCACCTGTCGCTCCCCACCAGCGTGCAGACAGGGATGCCTTCTCTCCCATCTCACTGGGAACTCAAACTGTTGATTTTCAGCTTTAATCCTCCTGTGGTTTTCTTTTTTTTCCAAGATTCAGAGCTCTGCAGTGGCTGTGTGGTCCCCAGGTGTCCCCAGCCAGCACTTCAGTGCCTCCAGCTGGCTGAGAGCACCCCTCAGCACCTCTCCCCTTTGCAGTTTCCTAGTGGAAACTTCAAATAGTTGTTCCCCCGTTAATAATAATAATACGTTGGTGATATATTAATATATATAATTTATATATATATTTTTTTCCTTGGGGTCCGTGGCATCCTGTGCTCCAAGGAGAGGCAGAGGCTGTGCCTTTTGGTGATGCAGAACGAGCTCCCTGCAGCTCGATGAGCGCGTTGTACATCGATGCACGTTGCTGGTGTGAGCACTGCCCACCAGCATTCCTGCCTGGCAGCCTTTGTCTCTCCACTGGCGTTATCTGGAAAAAATCAGCTTGTGGTGTTCTGTGCCAGCACCGGCTTTGGAAGCGGTTCACGACCGTGCATTACGAGTGTTTGCAATAAGAGCTTTAAATTCCCTGTTGAAGATAGATTTAGTAAGTGAAAGGATGTTTAAGGAATGCTGACTTAAAAGACAAAATAAAAGCTTCATTTTTCAAAATACAAACAGCTTTCTTCTGGCAAGTTAAAAGAAAAAATCCTGCTGTTGGTACAGTTCTTTCAACTTCCTGCACATGTGACTGCAACACAGGCAAGTGACATCTGCAGAAGAAGGCAGGTTGGCAAACAGAGGGCTCGCTTTGCTTTAAAAAAAAGGCAACTTTCATATCCGGAATGTTTGGTGCATGCGAGCACAGCCTGAAAACCCAGATGCCAGTCGTGTTTGCTTCGCTGTTTGTTGGTACTGACCGAAAGTTTGCCTTGCAGGGAAGAAGGTGCCTCCAGATTTTATTGCGCCGTATCCTTCCAAGTTTGCAATTGAATTAAGAGAAAAAATGAGGCAAGATGAGCCACCTTCTTGCTCTCTACACTCAGAGAATTAATGAGATGTGACAAGGGCAGGACCTGCCAACCCATAAATCTGTGACGGGGCTCTGCCTCGAAAGGGAGAGAGATCGGGGTCATGCGTTAGCTCCATCCCTGCAGTGCTGGCACCCTGGGCCTTGAGATCTTCGTGCTTTCTCTGAGGAACAAGTCCCTTAGAACTTCTTCAACCCATTACATCTCCGATACTTAACTCCTTGATAAAGTTTAATTACCAATTAATATAAATTGCTATTCCTTCATACGTGTACGCTGCCGAGTCCCGCTTGTGTTGGGAGCTGAATGCGGTGCAGACAAATCAGTGCGTGTCGGTACGGCTGAGTAATTACAGGCTTCAAAACCTTCACTTGTACCAAACTTTGTGGCGAGTTCAGCCTTCAAAATACAGCGGAGCTGCAAACCACTGTCTCTTCCTGACAATTTTGCTGAAGCTGGCAAAGGCTTTCAGACTGCGACGCCTTTTCTGCACGGCTCCGTCTAGAAGTAAGTCGCGCCGAGTATTTCAGCTCCCATTTTTAAAGCAGATTAACTGGTGCTAGTTCCTCATTCAGAGCCAGGGCAGCTTGCACGTGTGCTCGCAGTGGCTTCGGACGTTACCATCCCCTGGTGCTCGCTGCTCCCTTTCTGCTTGCCCGAGCAGCCCCTGTGGTGTCTGTGCACGGAGCTCAGCCCGGTTCTTTACGCTGCCGCAGCAGCTGAGGCTCCCACGATGGTCAAAGGTAGGAAAACAGCTCAGAGGGCCAGGGCACAGCTAGAGGTAGAAGGGATTTCTTCTATTTAAGACAAAGATTTTAATAAAAGTTTGGTGTTTTTCTTTTTTTCTGCCTCAATAACTGCTTTACGCTCAACTAAAATCATTTCTCGTTAGTGGAGAGCCCACAAATGGGATTTGCTGAGCACCAACCCGAGGCTGAAGAAGCAGCTAATGTCAGTAGAGCTCACTTTGCAGGACTTCAGGGTCAAACCCTGGTTAAGGGCAGCTGGGTAACTTGGTATTCTCGTGTAAAGCACCAAGAGCTCCGCTCCAGGAACATCCCATATAGATTGTGCTAATAACAGGGTCAATTTTTTGGCTTCTGGGACTGTCATTTAGGCTTCCATCACTGTTAGCTAAAAGAGGAGGCCTTGCTGCTCTGGAGAGCAGGGTAAGGGTGTGCTAACAGCCAGCAGAAAAAGAGGTTTGGAGCAGCCTAAACCCAGTCCTTTGCCCTGATTCCAGCGCCCTGGTCACAATCCACAGCTGTCAAAGCTTCTTGCAGGGGAAAATAAAAAAAAAAAAAAAAGCGGTCTGGTATTTATGATGGGTTTAACACTTAGATCAGGTCTTCTGTTATCATCAGAGAAATAAAAAGTCTGGAGCACTTTTCCTGACTCCTCGAGTCTGAGCGTACTTTGGCCTGCCTTGCTGTGGCTGGCACCAAAGCAGGGGCAGGCAGATTTCTGGCCCGTCGGAGGTGTTAGGGGCTGCATCTGCTCACAGTGATTGTCTGGAAAGGGCTTTGGGGCTTTTCCTGACATTCAGGTGAAGTTGTTCGTGGGAATATTTTCTGCCTGTCTTTTTTTGCTCGGCTTTCAGGTTTTTAGGAGAGATTAATGCTAAGAGATCAATTGTACGCTGAGCACTTGGGGAAAGACAAAAAGGCTGGTTGGAAACTAATGGATGCTGACGGCTCTCCGGTGGTTTGGTTGCAAAATGGGAAAAAAAAAAAATCAGTGTGAGGATCTCATAAGTGGGTATCATGCATTTAAAAACCTAAAATCAGGTCTGTGCTCTCTTCTGATGGCATTGTTGAGAACCCTTTTCTGTGCAAGCCTTTGGTTGGAAAGGAGCGGAGCAGCACCAGGGGTGGAACGGGCTCTGCGTGAGCATCCTCCTTCCACGTGGTTGATGATCCTGCCAGAGCAGAAACTGTCAGGTACATCTCTAAAAACAGTCTCCCAGAACTCCCTCCAACGTGTTGTCATAAGATGCATTTTGGAGAGGAAAGGAGAAATTGTGGGAAGCGCTGAAATCCCCTTTTCCCCAGCACTCACTGCTTCGGGGTCCTGTGAGGATGCAGATACTGCGTGGGCTGGGTTCGGACGTGATTTCTGGGGTGCCCAGGACACCCCACCTGGTGCCAGGAGCCTCCAGGACATCATTCAGCAGGAGGTGACATTGGCTGCGGTGGCTCTTACGCGGTGCTGTGACAGTCGTGATTAATTGCCCTAGAAATGATGGAAATAAAATTTTCTATTCCCAAGGAGAGGTTGGGTCTGCAGGGCTGGAGGAGTGACACATCCAAGTTACTGCACGTTTGGCTGTCCTCTAACAAAGAAAAAATGCGAGATGAGCTTTGCCTGCTCTGAGTTTGCTCTGTCTGAAGTCTCCCCGGTGCAGACGGCTGCTTAACGCGGCTAATATTTGCTTAATGAAATATTTGTGCCCTTCCTAAGCAAACCTGCCAGGGTTTAAAGCAGTTGATGAGGTTACAAATCAATAGGCGCCCTGCCCTGCTTGGCTGCATCCTAAGAAAATCCTACAATTAGCCGCGCGTGGTGCTTCTCTGCGTGTCTGTGGGTTGGTTTGCAGGGGCCAGCAGCCCTCCGGCAGTGATTTAGGGCAGGGGTTTGGCGTGAAGCTTCCCATCTGCCTAAAATTCCCCAGGACTTCTGTAAATGATGAAGAATTCCTCACTTACGTGGCGTGGCAGGTCTTTGTAGGGTCTGGACAGTTTGAGGCCGTATCCCGTATATATGGCAGGCAGGTAAATATGGGGATAGGCGTATGACAGGAGAACAGAACGTGGCAGGAGCTTTGCTGGTAAAATTCCTGCGTGCTCACTTAGGATTGAGGTTGTGAGTTACTTCTAAGGACAGAAGAAGGAAGTACTTTTATGGTGAGAAGCTCGGAGCCGAGGCTTGGGGAGCCATCTTAGCGTGCTCAGGCTGTGCTGGGGGGGGCACACGCGCCCCGTGCGCCTCCCGGCTCCTTTCCTCGTTAGCCTCCACACAACTGCACGCACTTTAATGGGCAGATTTGCTCCCCGCAGCTTTTCTCTAGGTGTTATTTTGCAGGAGGTTCCTCTCGCTATGGGTAAATGCTTTCCCCCACTCGGCGGCACCGTGGTGGTTGCAAGCTGTCCGCCGGCGGAGCCGGAGCGGAGCAGGGAATGCCCGGCTGGTTTTTAGCAGTTCCTTTTCTTACTGGCCCTCAGTTTTGAAATTCAGGCTCTGTAATTGTAAGACGTACGGCTGTACCACGGCGTATCAAACCAGGGGAGCGGCGTTTTCAATTTCCTCAAACTTTCTCTGCTCCTCTTTCCCCCACCCTGCCTTCCCTAACTTACTGCTGGGGGTGGTCACGGGGAGACCTATCTGGTTCCCCGTCCCCCTGAGCTGCCTTCACCCTTGTTTTGTCATTCAAACAACTACAAAAAGCAGTAAACATAGCATGGAGCTGTGCTCTGTCTATTTTTAAAATTATTCCCGTGTCTTTACAGCAGAGAATTGATTTTAGGCTCGCTCCCTCCACCCTAAATTCAGAAGCCGTCGCGTCTCATGGTCTCCATGCAAAGCGTGTTGTCAGTTCTGTTATCAAGTCGAAAAGGGGAAACACGAAACCCCAGTCCTAGAGCACAGTTCCTGTTTTTCTGACTTGACTGTTTGAGCTCAGACTTTATCGCTGCTCGTTTTTTGGTAGGTTTGGAAGCAAACAAACACTGTCTGGTGGTGAACAACTGGGTCAGTCTGGGCCTAACCTTTATCCACCTTCACTTTCTTCCCAGTGGTGCTGAGGCACCCCTAAATTTGGGGGGGGTGTTAGGTCACGTTAGGCTTGTCCTGGCAGGGAAGAACAGAAAGTGATAACTTTTTAAGATTGACGCAATATAACGTAGTAGAAAAGTTACTACAGATGATTCACAACTATGCAGCCAACACAGCTGTGCAAATCCAGCACCCCCCAGCCTGGAACTGCAAGGAAACAACGAGTATTTGCTCCAGGTAGTGGTTTTCCAGGTGCATTTTCTTTTCCCTTGATGATGTTGCCCCCCAAATTGCTCAACCTCAACAGAAACTCACAGTTTTTTCAGTGAAGGTGGAATAAAAGCCTGCCATGCCTTGGGAGGCTGTGTTCTCATCAGCCAACCGTGTCTTGCTCTGCTGCCAGCGACCTCTCAGGCTCCTTCCCTTGCTCATTTGCTTTATGATCTCTTTTAAGGCATGAATATAAAAATTTAGTTCTTTGCATCGGCAGATGTTACAGCAAGGCTGGCAAAGGCTTTGATTAAAAATCATACACACCACGTAAACCACTCTGGAGGAGTACCTATGTGTATAAGGTGTCCAGATCACACGTTGCCACCTGTAGTGTCTGTGTAGTATTAAGCAGATTGTAATTAGTGCGAATAGCTTGATTAACCTTGATTAAATCACACAGCTGCTATGAAGGCTCTGGGATGGCTGCCCCGTTCTCTGCTGCTGTTTTGATCGTAAATGTGCAGCTGAAGCATCGAAGTTACGAACTTAGCAATATGGAAATTCCCTGTATGTGACTGCTGGTTCCTGTAAACTACAGTAAATAAGACTAAGGCTTGCTTTAGGAGGGTTTTTTTTTCTGTTTTTTTTTTTTTTTTTTTTTTTTTTTTTTCTGTTTGGTGTGGTTTGAACAAAGGCTGGCAGGCTGCGCTCACGACCTACCGACTCCTAGCCCCAGGGTCTGCCCCTTCTGAAGGGAAGGGGCTCAGAAGAGGCTTTGTAAAGCGAGGTAATCGGAGCAGAATTTTTCAGGAGTGATCTAATCACGCAAACTTCACAACTTCGGGTCCTTCTTCACCTTGGCTTTTGGTCTATTGTAGTGCAATCCCGTGAGTCATTTACTCAGAAGCGATCATTGAAGGCTGGAGGAATATTTACAAAATTCTGATGAAACGCTGACGACGGGGGTTGCTCGTGGGGCCACGCGTGGCCCGGCCATGTCAGAGGTCCCAAGGTCGGCGGTGACCCTGGCCGGGGGATAAAATAAGAAAAGTTTCAGGCAGCCCTGGGAAAGGAGGGACGGCAGGAGCTGCTGGGGGTGAGTCAGCCCCGGCTGAGTCAGTGCTACAAGTGATTGAACGAGACAGTCCCTGCCTGGCTATTTTTAATATTTGCTTACTCACATTTACTGTACGGAGCTCTTTACAGGAAAGGTAGGTAGAAGCTGCTAGGTCTTCACGCTGCTTTTTATGGCGGGGACTTCATTTCATTGATTTGGAGCGATGTCTTCAGTGTTGCCTCTCTGTTTCATAAGGGATGTGATCTAATATATTTAAGAAGTATTTTGGTGTTTTATCCACAATGAATATTCAGTTCATGGTTTTTTTTTTCTGTTGTACAACCCTGCTTGCAATTTCCATAATGCTCAGTGCTGCCTTTCTCGGGACAGCAGCGTCCTCGGCTCTGCAGTTCTGGTGACCAGTAAGGTGAGCAGTAAGGTGCCCGCTCCTTGGCAGACACAGGTATTCTCTCTACAGGTGTTGACAGCTCTGTTTGCAGGAGGAAGAAGTAGAGGAGCTCGCACGGGGTTGCGTGCGTGTGTCGTGGAGTTCAGCAGTGGCTTCCTGTTTACTGCTGCTGAGCGAGGATTTGGGCTCGGGCCAAAGAAGGTGCAAGAGTGTGGCTTTGTGGATTTGCTGTTACGCCGGCCCGCAGCCGCCTCTCCCCGGCCATCCCCACCTCCTGGCAAGGTGCTGCAGGAGGGACCGCGGCCGTGGGGCGCACGCAGGGCCTGGCACTCACTTCTCGTGCTGTGCAAACGAGCCTCCGGTGCGCAGCCGGGTTCCTCGAGCTCCGTGTTGGTGCTGAAGCTGCTCGGGGTCACGATTCTGCAGACCAGAGGCTCTGTGGTTGAGTTGGGATAAACTGGGAGTGCTTCGGCTGCTACAGGTGAGATAACTCGTGCTCATCAGCCCCTTGGAAAGAAAGGCCGACCTGTTGGGTGTGCAGCTCCTATCGTGGGACTCACCAGCACCAGGAGGCAAAGGAAGAGCCGATGGTTTCTTGGTGCAGAGTCATGGCAGCAGGGAAATGGTCCTGAGCCTGGAGCTGTTGGGAGAGAGGCCTTGGAAATGAGGGCAGGAGGGCTGCAGCCAAGCAACGTCTGCTCCAGTGTGCTGCTGAAGAGCTGCCATAAAACTGTACCCAGACAGGGAAGTGCACGGTGAGGATTGGCCATAAACTTTTATTAAATTGCTCTTAGCCAAAACTGGGAATGGAGAAACAGCGAGCTCCTGTAAACCTGGATAACATCACGGCACTCCTGGGAGGGCCAGCAGACTCCTGAAGATGTAACAGTTATATTAACCGCCGAGTAACTTTTTTTTTATTTATTTTTACTTTGGACAGACTTCTTTATAATAGGCTTCAAAGAGTTTTCCTCGAGGTTCTGAAATACAGAGTATGTACGGCTGGGACTTCTCCCACCATTTCCATACATCGTGCGACGCGCAGAGGAGGATGATTTCCTTGTTAAAGGGAAGACCACCAAGTTACCGTGCTGTAGCTGTGTGAACGGGGCAAGGAAATGCTTTCTAAAAAGAGAAATCAACGAGCTGTAAACAAACGCGAGATGATTCAGCCCCAGCAGAATTTTGGAGAAAAGTTCAGTCGGACGGCTGAGCCGGAAGAGGTACAGGGCTTTCTAGGCAGAAAAGCGTTCAGACTGTCAGACTGAAATTGTTGTGTGTGGTGAGGTCCCATCCATCTCCCCAGCTCTCTGTCAAGGGCTAGAGGCTGCCAGGGTACAGATGAACATAAAGGCAAGCTTCAGTCATTCTGTGACCAACCCATCAGCGAGAGGACGCTTCTGAAAGCTGCAGCGTAAGCTCCACGACCTGTAACGCAAACAGGGCTCGTGGAGGGAAGAAAAACAAAGTTCTGCTGCTCAGCGATGTACGCGGGAGCCACTGCTGCCTTACCACCTTTGAACCGCTGTTGACACAACTCTGAGGTCAATACGTAAAACTTACTCCGTTTATCTGGTTAGTTAAAAATAGCCCGGGGATTTGTCCAAGAGATTGAATGAATTGAATGCAAATATTTGGATTGTTTGATAGGGCGATGCTGGGATATAAGTCAGCGCTGACAGAACACTTGCAGCAGCAGTTCTCTTGCTTGGGACAAGCACACCACGCCAGGCCGTAGCATTCACAGTCAGCCTGGGCAGTGGCTGTTCAGTAGAAAGCAGAGAGCTCGATGAAATGAGATAAAATTTTGGTTGAAAAAATCCACCACAAGTGGGCACGGGGTTTTTGAGACCCTGTCCTGCTTTACTCAGCTGATCCAGGTGTGTGCAGGCGGCTGGATGCTGGTGTCTGTGCCACGCTGGGGTGGACCTGATTTTCAGGCTCCTTCTCAGCCCCTATTCCTGCCGAACAAGATGCTTGTGGCTAAGTCTGCGGCGCTCAAAGGCCGAATTGTCGGTTACCTTTGTTGTCTCAGGAGATCAAAACAATCCAAGATGAGCAGCAGCCCATGGCTCCGCTTCAGGCAGAAAAAAACAACTCTCAGATAAGACTCATTGCAGCAGTTGGCAGCTGGCATCACTGCTACTCCAATTTCTGAAGTCCTGTAGGGGAATCACTACAAAAATAAGAGAGGGCCTGGGCTCTCCTAGCGTCCAGAGGGCACTTGGGATGTGGCTGACACCGTTTGCACCCTGGAAGGAGCAGGTGATGCCTCTCCAGTTGTGTGTGCATAAAGCAGCAAGTGTTGGTTGCAGGGTTGGGCACAGAAGGCTAAAAGAGCTGAGAAGGAGCATCAAATCCTATTACTGGAGAGCCACAGTGGTTTGGGCTCTGCTTTTTGGTAATCTTGCTGCTTGGCAGAGCTCGGTTTGTCTATGCAAACCTCGTTTCTAAATAGCTTCACTGCTTGGTTTCCTTTATTTTAATTGGCTTCTGCTGATTTACTTGTATTTGACTTTGAGGAGGAAACAAGCCTGCAGCTGTGAAAAGGGATTTTTTTCCACATTCAGCTCTTTGTCATGGCTTGGATCAGAGAAAAATGACTTAGGGTGAGATTAGGTAAGAAGCATCTTGGGCTCAATCTCCCAGACTGGCACGAGGAGCACGTGGCACCCAGCTCGAAGGCAGACACCTGCATTGAGCTGCGTGCTTGGGAAAAGGACAATGTGCAAGTCTTGCCAGGCACCCTCTCAGCTCTAGCTGGGGAACGTGTGTTGAACACAGCACTTTTTTTCTTACCAAACGATTTACCTGAGACCGAAGCCAGCAAAGGTCAGTGCAGACTCATTTTTCAGCTATTACGTGTGCTGCTCATCGGTGGGAGAAGAGCTAGAGCAGTGCTCGGCTCTTTAAAGAGAAAAGAGGAGTTCCTGCCCCGGGCAGTCTGAAAATAAACCAGTTTCAAGATCTGTCACTGTTATTCTTTTTTTTTCTTTTCTAAAAGTCAGTTTATGCACCGTTTTCTGGCCTTTTCTGTTTTCTCACACGCTTGCAGCCACCCTGGCTGGCCTTTGGGATGCCTGAACCGCAGGAGGAGAGGCCCTTGGTGGGAAGGATGCAGCAGTCCTGGCGGGGATGAGCCGCTCCCCTGTCCTCCCCCAGCAGCTCCAGCCTTGGTGAAGTGGTGAGGAGAGCAGGAAACAAGCCGTGAATGGACTTGAAGAGGAACTCCAGTCTTGTCATCTCATACTTTGCGTCTGACAAGCCAATTAACTGCTTGGGGTTCCTTCTGACTAATGGGAACAAACATGTTTACAGCTGGCTGTTCTGCAGGTGTGCTCTGGTGAGCAGTCAGTCATAAAAAGTAATTGCTCTGCGTGGCTATCGCAACAGCTGGGCCATAAAGGCCTGCATTTCCCACTCATTAATGTCCCAGCAGCAGTCAGTGCTTCTCCTCCTCGGCCATATGCGTCTTTGGAGAAATATGCGTGGGCAACTTCATACAGAAAACCACCCGAACTGAGCCAAATCCACCTGGTTACTTCGTTTCAGCATGCACAAATCACAAAATGCAGGAAAATGCCACGAGGATGTGTTAGCTGCTCCTTTTCTGAAGCCTCTCTCGCCTGCCCACCCAGCTCTACATCCAACCTTCCCCCTTCAGCAGGCCCAGCATTTGAGCCCCGCTGTGCTCCTGTGGCTTGAGCAGATCCTCTGCCACCCTGCAGCTCCCTGTCCTCGGATGCCGGAGGCCTCGTCCACGGGCCGGCTGTGTTTTCATGTGAAGTGCTGAGCTAATCCGTCTCCAGCTTCTCTGAACTTGGAACAAATTTTCTATACGCAGTCCAAATAGTTTTGATCATTAAAATAGTTTGAATCAGCGTCGTCCAGTGGCTTTCCATGGGAACGTTTGGGGTTGGAAGCTCCTTGCTGTTTGCGTGCTTTTCAACACGCCTCTCGTGCGCGTACATGAATAAATAAGTTTTTTTTCCCTTACTGTGTATTACAGTGTTAATTAACCTGAATGCTTTTGGCTTTTAAATAATGGTTCCCCTTTGCAACATCTACTACCGTGAAAACATTTACCCTCAATTTTTTGAGTGCTTTAGTACTGGTGAGAGTGGTAATCTGCATTTTACTTCCAAAGGGTGCCAGGGGATCTGCGCGGTGTGTGGGGTGGGCAGGAGGGGCTCTGCTCACGGTCACGGAGAGAGCCACGCATGGGGCAAATCCGTTTTCGAACACAGGTGGTGCTTTGCATGGCGTAGGAGAAATTAAAAAGCAGTTTATATCGGGCAGGGGGAGAGGTAGTGCCACTTCTGGACCGGTGCCTCCAGCTTTCGAGATGCAGAAGCAGCTTTTTTCCTGATGGATGTAGGACTTCGTGCGTTGGAGAAAGACTGGCTGGTCCTTCCTGGTGAAGGGATGTGACGTTAGTGCCAGCAGGTAGTACTGCCGTGTTCCTACCTCACACACGTGCTGGGGGGAAAGGAGGGGGACAAGAAGAGTGATGCTCTTCTTGCAAAAAGACGCTCTGTTCCTTCGCGTGGCTGGGTTTTGCTGAGCCGGGTGGAGCTTTGCCAGGACACAGCTTCTGCCTGAAGGGCAGGGGGGCAGCACCTGAGCATCCTTTGTTGCTGCTAAGGTGTATTTCTCCTTCTTGGTTGCCTTGGTTCTCTTGATGGCAGCGCAGCCGTGCATCAGAGGTAATGGACAGGAGGGGGTGCGCCTGCTGGAGAAGCGTGGTGGTCGTTTGGTGGCTGCAGGCAGGGAACGTGCCTCAACTTTTTTTTTGCCAGGTTTTCTTAATTTGCAGCTCTGTTGGTAAGACCAGAGGCAGTCCGTGCTCAGATCTTGAATCCTAGTGATTTTTTTCTCATTCTTCCATCCCTGTTCTGCTTGACTGCGCGTGGAGAATCGCACAGATGTCTTCGCACCGCCACGTGCAGCTGCGCTTGGCACCCTGCTACCAGAGTACCTGCTGCTTCACGGAGATGTCTGGGCTTCAGCTCCCAGCTCCTTTCTGCGTCGTGGTGGAGCTCTTTATATGGCACCTGACGGGAAGGGCTTTGCTTGAGAGACCGTCTTTAACCCCGAAATTGTTCTGGTACCGTGGGGCTATGTGGGCCAGCCAGAACTGCACGCAGAGCCGTAGCGGTGGGGCTGCTGGTGTTAAAGGAAAAACAGAGGAGAAGAGAAAACAGAGAGGGGTAAGAGACTTGTGAGACCAAAATGCTCTTACTCTTGCTAGCAAATCCAAAGTGGGCTCTGAAATGGTATGGTTTTGTAGGTTTATTATAGAAAGCGTGTTTACTGGTTAGTAGCCGTCTTTGTTGGTGGTTTTGCTCTGCACAAGGAGGCAGAGATAACTGGCGAAGTTTTGTTTGCTTTTGTTTATGACTTGTTTTAAATGGTGAGCCCTGAAGAGTGAGCTTTAAAATTATCTTCTCACCACATTAAAAAAAAGCAAAAAAAGCAAACCATCAAAAAACACTTACCAAAGTGCAAAGCCACCACAGGAAGCCTGTGACTACCAGAAATCTTCGTGAATAAAGCAGCCGGGGGGGGGGTTCGAGCGTCTTGCCATCTGCACGGTAGATGTTGACCAAATAGCTGAAACTGGTCGAGCCTTTACAAGAGGTTTAAGCACGAGCTAGTGACACTTATTTGTGAGGTGGTGAAAGTGCAAAGAGGTGCTAGCATTTCGGCTCCCCCTCGCAGGGCTGCTGCCATCAGCCCCAGGTTGCTGGTCGCCTCGGGGGGTTCCTGCTGCTCAGGAGGTGCCGGGGGCCAGAAGTGTTTCTGGATGACGTTGGGTGAGTTCCTCCTCCGGGCTGAGGAACTTGGGCTTTGGGGACACCTCCTCCTTCACCCAGTCCTTCTCCGAGGCCTGGTGCCCCCGGTGTGAGGTACGGGGACGGGGCTTGGTGGTGCCCCCCAGGTTGCCACCACGTGCAGCCGGGGAGCAGGAAGCAGGGGGTGGGGAGAACTGGGACAAAAGTCTCCATTTTGTGATTTGAAAACGAGAAAGGTTAAGAACATCTGTAGTTGCTCTCAAGGAAGTGGCTACGGGGCTGAGCACGAGAGAAGTGACCGTGTGCGGTTACCGCGCCGGGAGCTTCGCGAGAGTGGTCTGCGAGCAGCCGGCGAGGGGTAGCTCTGCAGGAGCTCTGTGGTCACCGAGAAGTCCCGGCCCCTTGGTGTGTTTTGCATACGCTCCCAACTAGAAAGCTGTAGAGCGTGTGAAGTCTGCCTACTCGTCCCGTTGGTATTTGGGGGAACCACTGCTGCTTGTTCTGCCCCCGGTGCTCGAGGCCGCCGAGTGGGATGGGGGAGAGCCGGGCTGGTTAGCAGCGCCGGCGCTGATTTCCTGGTAAGTGGGCACGTCGCCGAACTCCTCCTCCTCTGTTCTCCTGCAGAAGAGGCGTGCTGGAAGTGTTCTTGTGCTGGTTAAGCAGTCTTGCCTCTGCTGGGCGTCAGCTGTTGGCTTGTTTGGGTTGGTTTCTTACGAAAGATCGGAGGCAGGCTTGGAAGTCCGAGTGCCATCGTGGTAAATCTGAGCTCTCCTGTTCTTTAGAAATAAATACAGCGTAGGATTCCCCCAATGGGGAGCACCAGCAGATCATGGAGGTGGCTGTTATATCTGAAGGGACATTTTGTTGCTGTATTATGCTAAAGGTGGTGGTGTTTTTTTATGCTAAAGGTGATGTGGTTTTGTGAAAGCGGGCTGCAGAGATGCCCCTGGGTACGTACTAAGCCTAAATAGATACCCAGGAGAAACGGGGCAGCTGTCACGGAGCTGGGGCTCAAATCCCCTGCACCTGCACCCTGCCGAGCAGCTGGGATTGCTGAGCAGGGCGGATCTGGATGGATGGTGGCACGTGGAGCTCCTGCAGAGAGCGTGCAGATGTACAGCAAGTCCCGAGCCGTCAGGGCTCTTCGCTGCACGTATCACCAGCATATGTTTTTTCTTCCACTCCTTCTGCGTGGCAATGTCTTGCACGGAGTTTTAGCTGTTGACAAGCACTGAAAACACGTGCGTGGTGTTGCCATGCCTGTTTCGATGACCTGCTGAGCATCACTTGCCAGCTGAGCCCTGAAGCAACGAGCTTCGCGTGCCCGTACCGCTGCCTCTTCCAAGGAACCGTGGATTTGTGCAGCTCTTCGTCACGCAGGCTGATTGTCCCGCAAGCTTTTCCCTGCGTCTGAAGTGACCTTGAGGAAAGCCCTGAAATCAGCGCCGTGCCACCAGGAAGAGGCCGAGTTTCCTGAAGACCTGCTTCCCTGCTGGGAAAATGAGGTGGCTCTCGGCCAGGGGTGAGCCGCCGCGTGCTGGCACAGCACAGGGGGCATAGGTGAGCGGTCTGGGGGGGGACTTGGAGGAAGGAAAGGGATCATTAGTGTCATGTCCCAGGCAGGAATAAAAACCTCTGATTGTCCATCCTCTTCAGGCCTGGAATCCCCCTGCAATCCCGTTAGCATCAGTTTGGTAATCAAGCTTTTTTTAGCTGGTCGGTTTATGGGAAAACAAAACAAAACAAAAACAACAAAAGAACTTTTATCTGGGTTGTGCGTGATCTGAGTTCGGGAGCATTGGCTACATGGTGATAACACAGAAATCGTGTCGTTGTGTGGTAGGTGCAGTAGGTTTCCAAAGTGGGTTGAAGCTTGATACGTAGATATATTTACCTCCAAGGTACTGCTTTAGCTGAAAGCTGCCTAATACTGACTGCTAAGGGATATAATAACAGGCTGTATCATTTGAAGGTGTTATTATACCAGAAACTGTGGATGAGAAAGGATTTGGTGCAAGTTTATAGTCTAGAAGCAAGCTCTAAGAATTGCTGTTCCTTCCACACCAGCCCAGCCAGGGGAAGCCCAGTTAGTGTCCAGAGGAGCATTGGGCTGGAAAGAGAGGAAAACGGGACTGTGTGCGTGCTCACACGTCTGCAGCTGCAGTGACAGACCAGACAAGAAGCGTGGTAAACTAACACGCAGCTTCTCGAGCGAGCTGAAAATGTTCTTCCCACATAGGTGACATGTCATGAAATTCGCAGAAGTTTTTGAAATCGAGTTGGAAAAGCACAGGAAATGAGCGCGCTGAGTTCTCATAGTGTGACAGCCAACTGAGTGGGTTCATAAAGCACTCGGTCTGGTCTGAAGTAGTCAGTACGTGAACGCTATAGGAGCCTGCATCCTCTGCTTTTCAGAGTTAGATTGCTAAAAATGGAAATCTGTCACATCTGTTAGTGTAAGCGTGCGTGCAGTGAAGGCTGGTGACCTACCCATCATGTGCACTCCGTTTTTCGCTTCTTAAGAACTTCACTAATCTTCAACATTAACTAATTTTTGCTGAAAATTTCCGTCCCGCGTTCTCAGCCCGATGTTTAAATCAAAGTTTTACAACACAGATCAGTCACATCGCGGAATGAATATTATCGAAAAACCCAAGGGGAATTAATAACGCTGCTTGTAGGGCAGAGGTAAACAGTGTGGGGCGGCATCGCTCGTGGGGGACAAAACCAACCCTTTGAGAACAAAGCCAACCCCGAACGGTGTGTTCAGCAAAAGGGTCCCGTGGGAAAAAAGGAGGCGGCGAGCGCATCCATCACGAGGGTGAAGTAATAGTGCGTATACACCGAAAGGACGCAGATACAGTGCAGAAGGCAACCTCATAGTAATAAACGGGGTTTGGATTTTCAAAAAGAACATCTTAGGGAAGCCTACATATTACTTTGTGAGCGTAAGCAATCGTAAACATCCCCTGGCTGCGTCCTTTTCGTGAAACAAGAAACAAAGCGGGCTGTGAGAGAAGAAAAAGAGGAAGAGCTTGAAAATAGTGCATAAAACCAAGTTCTGGTCTGGTCAGATATTATCCGGGATTTTCCTCTCCTTGTGTTTTAGGGACTTTTGTCCCCAAAGCAGGCCTTCCAGCATTGCGTTTTGCTTCCAGTTCTTTGGCTGTGGTGGTTCCAGTGCCTGGCAGCGATGGCTGGGGAGGTGTGGCGGGGCCGGTGCCTCCTTGCATCTGGGCGGCAGCACCGTCCATCTGTCCGTCCACGTCTCACTTTCGTGTCAGCTCCCCAAAACGTGCAGGAAGCAACACTTAATTTTCAGGTCCAAGCAAGTCTCAGCGCACAGGTTTGCCTCCGCTTGAGCGTGGACATGAGCTGTGTGGTTTCTTCTCAGAGCCTGTGGAGGTTTCATTTGTTGCCTTTGTCTGGGAAAATGTTTTATGTGTCCAACTCCATCGCTCAGGTAGGAAACCAGAGCTAGGGGACATCCAGAGCCTCGTGTGAGCTCACGTGAGATATTTACAAATGCCTGGTGGAGCTCGGAGCCAGTTTCTGTGGTGTCTGATACCTTGAAATATCCCCCAGCTGACGACTTAATCCTGTTTCCTTATTCTAGGGAAACGCTTCTTGCGTTTCTGTTTTTTTTTTGTAGAGCGTGGGCTCTCAGCAGAATGTGCCAGCTTGGCAGGAGGTGTCGCAGCCCCGTCGGCTTTTCCTGTTCCTCCATCCCCGCCGGCGTATTGACAGCTGCCTTCTGATCAGGGACAGATCGGCAAATAGATTTGAAGTATTTCGTTTATTCCCCTTCCTTCTCTTTCTTTGACTTTTGAGGCATACAGGGTTCGGGAGGGGTTATTCAACTGTGTTGTATATTTGTCTTTTTTTCCTAAGAAATGCTGGGAACATTGGGCTTGAACCGTTCTGCTTTTACTGATAAGATCTTGGCTGCGGCATCTTAGGCAGGAATTGGAGTTTTCACCAGATACTTTTCTTCCAAATTTTCATTAAGGCTTAATAGTTCAGTAGGCAGACCAGAAGCAAACTGATTTTGAGCAACCTGCCTTCTAGAATTCCCTCTACCAAATTTTATGGGGTCTTCATCTGTGTATGAGGACAGAAGGCTTTTTGCAGGTCTTGGGTCTGTTGGTTGACCTTGTCCAAAGAAATTAGATGTCACTTTTGGCACTTGTGACGCCATGGTATTGTTTACGTGCTCGTGCACCAAAAATCACGAATTTTGTGGTTGAAACCCTTTGTGAGAAGGATGAGTCATTGTCCCCCTCTGCTGGTGGGTGCCCCGGGCTGGGAATTGGCTCTCCCAGCCAGCCAGCTGAGCTACTCGGCGGCTCCAATACGGCCTTCCAAGGAGGTGGCAAGTATCTGTGTGTAGGTAGGGCAGGATTGAAGTGATGAAAGAAACCTTTTGCTCAGGGGAGAGCTCAAAAGACTCTAACACATCAGCTTTCAAGGTGTGGTGTTAGCAGAGGGTGTCTGGGATGAGCCTTCCTATCTTGCCCTAAGGATCTTCTCAACGCGCGTCGCAGAAGACCGTTGTCACGTTAGGAGCAGAGAGCGGCAAAGAGAAACATGCTCTGGGAAGAGCAAAGGCTGTGCAGTCACACAGCTTCCAGCAGAGTCAGGCACATCTGTCATCGTGTCCCCGCCACCCCGGGTGATGCCTGTGGAGGGTGGTGTGGGCGCCGGGCAGGATGAGGCCTGCCGAGCGCGGCGCGAGCCAAGCCGAATGAACTCGAGGAGGGAGGGCTGCAGGGGTGCCCATGGGCTCGTCAGCGAAACGCTCAGGATAGAGGGAGATAATCCGCAGAAGATAAACCAAAATCAGTGCTCCACCGAGGCTCTGAAACTGTCAAGTGGCAGGGGATTAAAATTCCCCTCAGGGTCCTTCTGCCATGAAGCTGTGACAGGGCTGCGTGAGGCGGGCTTTGGGCTGGAGGCGCTGAGGAGAATGTGGTGGCCTCAGGCAGGCCAGGGCCAGGAGCCCGGCCATTTTGTGAGGGAGAGGTGGGGCAGGGAGGGAACCGGCCTCAGTGGGGCTCTCAGGCCATCACCATGCCCTTCTGACAGGGTGCTTTCCTCATGAAGGCTCAGTAGTGAGCAGCAAGGTGGGAGCTGGACGCTGGGCTCTCCTCTCGTCCCCAGAAACGTGCTGCAGAAGAAACAGCGGTGTGGTTCGTCTCTGTTCTGGGAATTGCTGCCCCGATTAGCAACAAGCAGCAGCTATTAAGCAAAACCAAGGAACGCTACGTTGAGAAAAACCAGTTTTGATTTATGAATCTGCAAGGGCAATGGTTTTACATTTCCCTTCACATTTTAAAACCTCTAGACAATCTTTTTAATGTTGTGCCCACGCAGACATTAAAATATATTGAGTTTCAGTTGCAAGATACGTCGTTGAAAAGGGAGTGTTTTCAGTTAGATTACAGCTCCGTCCCTAACCTTTTGCATTTACATTTTCTGGTGCTATGCAGACATAATTACTGGCTTGTCTGCCTGTTCCAGTAATTGCGCTCTCAATTACTTCTTCCCCATATTATTGCTGAGGGAATGTGTCTAGAAACTCAAATTTAACATTAATGTGACACGGATGAAAGGAACATGCAATTTAATTGTAAACATGTGCTGTGCTGTTAAATATTATTTTTGTTGTGATGGTGTGATGCTTGCTGGGCACTTTCCAAGCACAAGGGAGGCGTGTGGTTCCGTGCCAGGCTTTCCCCAAACTAAGCCTAAGGCTTATCAAGCGATATCTTTAAAGTCTGCTATGTGGGATTAAGGCCCGATGCTGTTGCAGCAAAACCAATATGCGTTTAGTTCAAGTACGTGTTGGCAGAGAGAGGGGAGAAGAGATAAAGGAGGGATGGAGGGTACAGATGGAGGAGTCCTTCAGCGTTGGATGGGTGATGGGCAACATTTACCACACCAGCACGTTGAAGAGGAACATCCGCATGTGCCAGCTCCTTTGCCGATGCCCCACGCTCTGTCATTAGGACTGGGACTAGGGAGACTCCTTACTGATGCCCACTCTTTTCCCTGTGCTTCTTAAGCATCCCTCTAGCACCTCTTTGGTTTTACAGCCCCGGCATCAGACACTACATTAAATAGAGGCAGCGTCACACCTACCATTAAAAAAAAAAAAAAAGTATTGATGTTTTCCCAGTTTGCTTCAGGTGATACAGATAAGCTGTACCTTTGGGTGGGGGTAGTTTTGCAAAGCAGCCCCAGAATACTGAGGTTATTTGTGGTCATGGGAAAGGCTTAAAAAAACATAGGCTCTTGGAAGGTGTCCCTGCTGCCTGAAGGCATGGAAGTTACTGCTATGTTCCTTGTGAACAAGGCTCCTCCAAGAGAAATGGGAGCCTGGCAGTGATGCTCACTCCTGTGGGCAGTCCCCATATCCTCTGCCACCCAGCCAAGGCTCTGCATCTCCAGCAGAGCAAAGGAGAGTAAAAGGGCAAAGAACAGAACCTGATAATCTGGAAGGGAGGTCTAGCGAATAATTACGATTGCTAATATTCAGTTAAAAGTTACAAAGAATGCAGTGACTTCAAAAGCCACTATGGAGGTGAAGCAAAGGGAAAAATACTCCTTTGGTGTTGCAGCTGAGGGTTGCTTTGGGCATGACTAGACAGATTGGTGATGCTCTGAAAATAAGAAAAAATAATAAAACAATCACGGCTTTCCACCCGCTTTTTATTTGCCTCTCAACCAGTGCACCCAAAGAGGCAAAAAGAATTAGTAGATTTATGAAGAGTGTGTGGACTGCACTCCTGGGCGCT
Source organism: Aythya marila (assembly GCF_965140915.1). Classification (NCBI taxonomy): domain Eukaryota; kingdom Metazoa; phylum Chordata; class Aves; order Anseriformes; family Anatidae; genus Aythya; species Aythya marila. Next base: position 30,792,948 of record NC_139049.1, on the reverse strand, counting down.
TGCTCTGACTGTATTTGGTTGACTAGATCTGGATCTGTGATACATTACTGGAAAGATTCTGTCTGATCACATGTGGCTTTTTATCAGCCTGACTATGTATTTGGTGCCTCTGATACTGTACAAAGGAATTCCTGACTTCTTCTTCTTTTCCAGCCAGGTACAAGTTGCTCTTGGAGAGCGTGAAGATAATCTATTTCAGTCGCGTAGAGGATCAGACAGTCACATAAATGCAGGTGTGTTGGGTTCTGAGGTTTGGTTTTGTTTGTTTTTCGGTGGGAGGATTATGTTTGTAAACTACAGAATTGGTGGTTTGGGCTTTTGTTATTAACTGAACTGAAGTTTAGTAAAATGTGGAACACAGACCCCAGAGTAAATGAAGTCTGTGGTCACTTAACTCCTTTCTGCCCTTTCTGTTTAAGTATCAAGTATAAAATGCTGTGCGCCTTTCCTTTCGAGTCAGAGCTCCCTTGTATGCCTTCTTGGCAGTCCGAAAGATCTTTCATTAAGCCACATTTTCACCCTGACACACAAAGTGTAAGGAGTTCAAAAAAACAAAGGGTAGGATGGGAGAAAGTTATCTGAAGTATTTAGCTGTTAAGATAGATTGTAAAAATAGAAGATGACTTTTTTTTTTTTTTTAAGGAAACGTAAATTGTACTGTTTATGTTAGCCAGCCTCAAGTATTGTTTTTCAATCAGTTAGATACTTAAGGATGTGAAAGTTATTCCTGCTTTACAGTAAGAGAAACCTTTCAGAATAGTTGTGGAACGACCAGAACTTCAGCTGAGGGGAATTATTTGAAGCAGTTACCAGAAACAGAATAACCATTGACATTTATTTTTTCACTTTTCCCCTCATTTATGAAAAAAGTTGGCTTTGAATAATCAGGTTACCAATATGAAAAGATTGAGAAATGCTGTGCCTAGCTCATCACAGTATTCAGTAACCTTCCTAAGCAACACATTTGTGTACTGACAAATATTTTCACAAGAAATAAGGATGAGCCAAACTGAGCCTTCAATTTTGTACCTTCAAGCAATCTCTAATTTTATCTATGAATTGCATTTTATTTATTCTATGACCTAAATAGTCTACTTCCAGTCAAATTTTTATTTTTGTCTTTTTTTTTTTTTTTTAATATGGAAATTTGTGTTTTGGAATGTTTGCTACTGAACTGGCAATTAAAAATATGGAACTAAATCAATCAAACTCTCCTTCGTCATGTTTTCTTTAAATGTTTCTTCCACTTTCAGTATCTAAATGTAAAAGAAGATTGCAAAGCCATGGCTTTCTGTGCAAAAATGAGGAGCACAAAGAAGAGTGAAGTAAACCTGGAAGCTCAGCATCAGGGTTTAGAAATACTCTTCTACCTGCAAGATGAAGATCCCATTCGGTATACCAGTGGCGAGTTTACCTCGGAAGAGTTGTGCATTGAAGCCGCCCGGAAGTGTTGTGAGTATATGGATTTTGTAGGAGTTTTCAGTGACAAGGCGTGACAGCATTAAAAGTGATCATTCCTTCTCTGCACATCGGTCAGTAAGTGTAGAAAAAGTAAGCATGATATAAAGTCTAGGGTGGAAACCTTTTCCAAGGGTCTGCTCGGGCAGTTCTCAAACTGTTTAGAGTAAAAGAAATGGAAGGGACTTTCTTGAGATTCATGTAAAATGGTGATCTCTCACCCTGGTTTCTGGCAGATACGAGTACTGATTTCTTTTAGTGGGATTGATTAGGCTTCTTATAGGAGAAGAGGAGACACAGTGTGCAAATATGTTACACAAAGCTGTTTTTACCTTATACTAGATGGTAAGCCCGTCAAGATCTGTTCCATGTTATTTTGGAGAGGGCCAATTGGAGAAAATTTATCCATTTGCTGCTTTCCCAGTTTTAATTTTCTCTTTTGTTGCCTGACACTTCTTTGCAGAATTACAACGTCTGTAGTATTAATAATTCACCAGTTAAGATTAGTGTGTGTCTAGTTAAGATTACCATAACTGTGCACAATCCTGGTAATACAGAAATGTATAATGAAAACTTCTTGCTTTGCCGTTGTGTTCCTTGACTCAGCAAAATGCTTGAATATCTGTATAATTCTGCTGGGATCAGTCTATTTAATCCATGGTTAAGCCTCATGAATCCTAGGTGTAGTGTACTTCTGCATTTACACTTCTGAACTTCTGAGGTTCTTTTATCCCCCTGAATTTTCTGTGTCCCAAGGTTCCTGGAATACTAAACACTGCTCAGCTGATACGGGAGTAGTAAATCCAGCTGTATAAACACCTAACTGCCTGTTTGGGCATAAGCTTTCTGTAGTTTTGCAATATTTTCTTTTCCCACGCCATCTTGGTTCTTGTGAGATTGAGCACCCTCCAGTTCATTTACCTACTTACGTCTCTTTCATTCTAAAGACAGGAATGATAGGAATCTGAAGGACAGATCTCATCAAATAAGTACTCATACTGTTTTTGAGTACTTTTAATGAGAATGAGGAGTACTTAAAACCTGTTTGTGTCAGCATGTAAGCTGTGAGCTGCTGCTCTTTGTAGAGGTGCAAGCCTGTATACTGTGCAACTGCAGCCAGTAATTTCTGTTAGAAAGTTAAAAACTTTTAAAGAAATGACTTTAGGTGAAGTTTTCCTTAAGGGAACTTCTTTCTGCCTTCTCTTGGTCTTTGCTAAGTCTACAACAAGTGCGTGTGAAGGACAAAAGCCTTACCCATTTCAGCAAGCCTGTGATGCTGATCTCTGCTGTAAATCACTGCTTGCGTAGTAGTTAAACCACCGACGGCATCTACGTGCTGCTGGTTGGCCGTCTGGAAGTAGTGGGTGTCCAGCCCCATCTTCTGTGAACTTTGCAGTTCGGTTGTTCAGGTTTTATTTCCTTGGTTTCTCTTCTTTTTTCGCACTCTCACGCAAATTTGAAGCAGAATTGGTTTCACTGAGTTCTGTAGGACCTGAACGATGTGCTCGGCAGTTGACCCTGATTCAGAACAGCACTTAAGCACATGTTCTAGTGCTCTCTGGGACAGAGCTGCTTGCCTGGACCGGGCTTTTGCAAAAAGGCACTGCCTCCTATTGAACAGGAAGCTGAAGCAAGGAATTCAAACAAAGGCAGTCCTGTAAACATACCACTTGTTTTTCTCTGGGATGGTGTAAAGGCAAAGGTTAAAGCAGGTCAGCCTAGACCTACAAGTTAAAGTCTGTTCGTTGTTGGAAAACCCTCTGTTGAATTAGCAAAGAATGGAAAAATGATACATTATGCTTTCTGCCTGTCTGCTAACGAGAAGGGGATTTTGATCATTTTCCTAAAACCTTCTCCTTCAGCTATGGGAGCAAAATTTATTAATCAAGTAAAACTGAGAACAAAGTTGTGGTATTGCTATTGGTTCTGTTAAAACACCCATTTCTGTGATTTGGAAAAGGTGAATTTTTTAAAGGCTTTTCCTCTTACGTTCAGACCTTTGGCAAAATTAACTTCCAAAATAAATTCCATGGTAGAAATAGCTAATAGAAGTGTCAGGCTGTTTAATACATAATGCAGTAAGTGGAGTCAACCAGTACACAGTTTGCAGTTCCCCTTTGGTCTTATCTTTCTAATAATTGCTTTAAACTAATCCTTGTGTCAGTTTTTTTTTTTTTATGGTATATTTTGCAAGATCAGATAATTAATTGATGTATTTATATTTTAAGTTGTGCATATGTCTTGTGGCCTTGTGAATTCACGTGCTTGCTTTCTTTCCTCTGACAGCTATATCTCCTCTGTGCCATAATCTCTTTGCACTGTTTGATGAGAACAAAAAGCTCTGGTATGCACCAAACCAGGTCTTTAAGATAGATGAAAAAACTTCTCACCGGCTGCATTATCGGATGAGGTAAGTGTAAAACATCTGAAAAACGATTATTTGGGGACTGGAGCATTTGTCTTAACAATAGATAGACCCTCTAATTCATACTACTGAACTCACTAAAGAAACTAAAAAGTAAAACCAAAAGCAGCAGCTTGCTCTTCACACCATAGATAAGAGATTAACAGGAAAAGCTTTAAACGTCTCCTGATTTTTTTTCATCTTTGCTATATAACCCTGAAAAACACCCCAGAAGCTGAAAACCACAAGAACCCATATCCACGAAACAGTAGGTGACTGAACTGTATAACAGCTAAATTGAAAAAAATGGCTCAGAAATGTTTTATCATATCAGTAGTTTGCATGTTTCAATTTCCATTTGAAGTGTTCGCAGTGAACTGTACTCCTGCTGAAGTCAATGGGAATTTTGCTTTTAGCTTGAAAGGAGAAAGCCACACGCTGTTGCTTTTTGAAATTCTCCTCTAGGACTGCAGGGGAATCCATGTGGCCTGACTGCGGGTGGCAGTTACTAGACGGGAGAAAGCATCAGAAAATCAAAGCCGGTGTTGGCAGGATCTTTATCCTCCACGCATACCAAGGGGCTGAACTTCAGGGGGTGATGTAAGAATAGAGCACGTTCCCTGTTGAGATACATGGGGCAGAATGGGTGTACTGGCTCTCATCCACTGCGAAGTGAAAGCAGCAGAATTGACAGCTCTTGAGCACTGCCACATTCAGTAGCTAAAGGAAAGATGTCCCTCCTTTTTGATACATTTTTCGTTATTCTATTTTGATACAAATCCAGTTCTGCACGTTAAGCTGCTTTTTTTCCCCCCCTTTTTTTTTTTTATTTTGACTATTCTTGTTGCATCAGTATGAGCTTTAAGTTTGCAGCGTAGGAGAGAAATCTATAGAAAAAGCTTTGCTTTTAGGAATAATTAGTCTAGAAACTTTCTGAAGTTTCTGAACTTTCTGAAACTTTGCCCATCTTCCTGAAGCAAGCGCACTAATCATCACGTTTTTGTTGATTCTTCACGGAACAACTATAAGAAAATAAGCTTCTGTGTAACACCCCTCCTTGGCATAAAATGTAATACTCACATATATGGTCAGTTTAGGCTACAGAGAAAAACATTTCTAAAATTGGGTGCTCATATAGCTGTATGCGTTGTGATATCTTTTTTTCCTGATAATCACTATCACTTGCACATGAGGGAACTGGCACATGTAAGCCTCAGGCTGTGCATCCCAACTGTTTTCTAAGCTTGTGGGAGAAGAGCAGCCACTTTGCTTATGCAGATATGAAAAGAAAACTTTGTAAATGGGATCTTTGAACGGTAAAATATTCCAATTCTGGTTACAACTTGTGCTATACTGGAATTGTTACTATTATTGGATGAATTGTTATGAGAAAAAAAGTACTGCCAGTTTACAAAAAGATCTTTGCTTTTCGAAGAATCGTGGTATTGATACCTGTATTTAAAAGAGGAAGAGGGTACTATAGTATTTTCTTTTTTCTGCAACACTGCATAAATGCTGTTATTAGCAGCATTAATGACTTAACCTCAGCTAATCTTGGATTTAAGCAGCTGTGATTAAGTTTGGCAGATAAACACCCTACAAGAGTGGAATTGAGTGACTCTTTAAAGAAAGCTTTGAGGACTCTAAAAGCTTGTTACAGGGCATTAAGTGCCTTTTCTTGCTTTAAGAGATGAGTCAGATTAACAGTATACTGATAATAAAAAATAATAAATTATTCGTATAATCTGAATCTGGGACGTTTTCCCCTGATACTGGAATTCTTTGATGAGGTCTGCTCTTCTCTGCAGAAAAAAAGAGGGTATTTTAAACATACAATTGTGGGAATTTAATAATTTGATTAGAAGTTTGATGCTTTGTTGTTAATTTAATTTTAATTTAATTCTTAAAAAATATTTTCCACTGTGTTTGGAGTCTGTATGTTTCTGCTTTGGACGGGTGATGAGGACTCACTACAGGAACTTCCATAAATTTAGGTGCTAAAATCTAGAGATTTGTGTCTCCCCAGGAATACTGCAGTGCCTTGGTGAAGTGGGGTTTTCCTTTCTTTCATTTACTGTCTATTTGGTGTCTTGGCTTGGAAACCTGAACTGAGAGAGGGCTGAGCACTGAGGAATTATGAACAGCACAGGATTGTGAAACTCTTCTCTAAATAAATGTTTGTTCAGAGCTCTGCAAGAGGCATAATTCCTTTTGAAAAAGGAAAGCGGGCTGGGCTTTTTCAACAGTGCACTGTATTAGATTGTACATAATCATTCCGAGACTAAATCAGTTGTATGTTGACGTTACTTCTGAAATTTCAGTGAATTGATAGGTTTGATTTTTCCTATTGAAATTATATTTATAGAAAAGGAAGGTATGTGACTTAGTAGTCTGAGATGCTTTTAGATGTTAGATTTTTCTTCCACTGCTGAAAGCTTTGTGTTGCATTTCTGATAGCATGGACTTCCCATCTTCCTCTTCTCCCTGGAAAATCCATGCTACTTAGTATACTCTTGGTGCTATTTTGAAAGGACTTGCTTTTTACTAGAAACTTTGTAACAGGACCCATATTTGCATCAAGTGAAAAAGGAGCCTACAGCGTAAGAAACCACAGTATTTTGTAATATCCTGACTAATTAGCTCACAAGCTTAACTATTTCATAGCTGGATGGTGTTTAAGCCAGAGGTAGCAGTGTTTGCTGGCATGGCAAAGGGACCCAAGGCATGGGTTTTGGAAATCTGGGAAAGAAGGGTTGTCAGAGTCACCCACAGGTGAAAGAAAAGAAAGATCAGGTGCCCCTCCAGCATTTCACCACTCCTTGGCCAGACTGAATGGATTTCCTTTCCAGGTCTTCTGCAGGACTTCTGAATCCAAAAGCTTGTGCTCCCATTTCTGCCTTTGAAAGTGGAATAATAATCATCTTTCTCTCCTTGCCACAAATCAATCAGTCCCTTCAAGGCAGAGGCTCTCCTGCTTTGTTTATATGGCTCCACAAACAATGGGGCTTTAATTTTTATTGTAATTTATAAGTCTTGTTTTAATCATGGCAGTCTAATAGGTAAAGGAACAAATTCTTCACTCAGTTACAAACAATACACGATACCTTGCCCATAATTGTTTTCAGGAAATAACAAAACAATTGGTGTTATTAATTATCAGTCATTTTATAAAGTAGCATGTGGAAAAAAAGTAATTTCCTGGAGGCAGAAGGATTTGCTTTCCTTTTGCTTTTTGTGCTTAAATCAAAGGATTTGGTATCTTACAGTATCTTACAGGATGTGTTGGGAGTTTTTACCGTAGTTGTGTGTTGGTGTTCCTACCCATGCTATGTATGTAAGCTTTTTGGGTCTTAAAAGAACTTACTAAAAAGAAAGAGAGGACAGAAACATGATACAGAGAGTATCTTTAAGACTAATTGATAATTTTTCATATGGGCAGTCAACTTACTGTGCAGATACGTGATGAAAACACGTGGTCCCAAACTAAGAACACAAATTTTCTTTTGCTCTTTAAGATCCTGAGTCTGCACTGAGGGTGGTACACACCAACCTTGACCACTGCAGAACTGGGACTCAATCCACGAGCTCCCATTCTGGTCAGAGACAAATCATGAAATTCTAGTCACATATTTCAGAACGTGCACACTTGCATGAGGGTTGTCCTGTCCTGTAGCGTTCGTAAGCATTTGCTGACTGATTTGCTGTCTGCTTGCTCTCTTCCTGTCTTCCAGGATACGCCTCTTGCAATTTTTATTGCGTTACGTTCGAATTGAAACTGGGCAACATTATGATTTGTTACTTAAACAGATTTGTTATTTCTGATTTTCAAATGTGCCTGTAGTTTATAAGGTACTTCATCTATTCCGGTTTTTCTTTCAATACAAAAAATGTGTATTTCCAGGTCAGGAGTTGGATATAACTTAGTTTTTTTCCACTCAATTTTCTTTACTTCTGCTTTTGTGTGCAGTGCTTATTACCTTTCACATTCATTTGTCTTTTTCCTTTGTAAGCTGATCTCAATTTAGTGTTATTTTGGTCACACAAGCTCCTTACGACTTTGATGGCACATTTAGGCAGACGTTAAAACCTTAGCTGTCAAGAATTTGTGGTAACATTCTGTGGAGCTCACTGTGGTCACTGTCCATCAGGAAAGCCTCCTTTTGCACCTCCCTTTGTATTAGTAAGTACTTCTGCATTGTTTGCTCTGGGTAGTGCCGAATGCTTCTCTGGAGTTAGTGGTGTATTCGAACAGAAATCCCTCCTACATAGCGGCTGGGTAAATCTGCTCTCCTGTAACCTTTTAAATGTAAGTACGTCATGATCACGTGCAAGGCGTGAACTCTTGCAAAAGGCACATTGATTCAAACCAGATTTAACTAAGCTTTATGTGATTTACAATCTTAATAGAACTCAGAAAGAAATCTCTGCAGCAATTCAGACAAAGATTTTTCAAAAGCTTCTGACAGACTCTTGATCTCAACAATTTCATTCGTTTGCAGCAGATGCCAACTCTTTTAGCAGGTTTTTAAAAAGCCTTGTGTGCAGATAGAGTAAAAAGCTTATTTGTTAAACACACAGAAGATGGACTGTGTCCCTTTAAAGCTGGATGATTTGAATTAGTGTCGTTTTCACCATCTCCATCCAAAACCAAAGGGAAGCAGAAATTCCAGTGCATAGCTTCCAGTGCTTCCAGCTGTGGCCTGGAGGGAGACACTCAGCGGTTGCAGAGGAGGAGGTCTGAAGCCGTGTTAACCCTTCAGATGAGTCATTTTAATTTGGAATGCAAATATCAACTATTGGTTAATGCACAGCAGAGGCATAGTCTCTTACACTGAGGCAGAAGACTGAAGGTTTTTGGCATGTACCTCGTTTTGTTTTGCAAGTTTAGAATATGTATCTAATATAAATCGAGGATTTTCTCCCGGATTTTTAAAGTTTATTTCTCTTTTTCTTGCAAGATACTACTTTACAAACTGGCATGGGACTAGTGAAAATGAACCCTCCGTGTGGAGGCATTCACCAAAGAAGTCAAAAAACTCCTATGAGAAGAAGCATGTTCCAGAAGGAACCCCGATCCTTGACGCAAACTCATTAGAATACATCTTTGCACAGGTAAGAGGTTGCATGCAAGTGTCTGTGCCATTCCACTAACACAACAATTATTTGATCCAGTAGAAATTGTCTGCTTTAAAGAACCTTTTTCAAGCTTTAATGTGTGTTTGACCTTACCTGTTGGCATTGGTCATACTTTATACTACATGGAGAAAAGAGAATTTGCTCATGGAGAACAACCAGGCCATGTGCAGAACATGTAACGAAAACTGTCTCACAGTCCAAAAACGTAGCCACAGGCTATGTTTTTACAACACAATTGCTTTTTTAACTGTTTTTTATATAAATGCTATACCTTTTCTTTTGTGAAAATTGTGCATGTGATGCCATCCATAGAGTCATAGAATGGCTTGGGTTTGAAGGGACCTCAAGGATCAGCTAGCTCCAACCCCGCTGCCATAGACAGGGATGCCACCCACTAGATCGGGTTGCTCAGGGCCTCATCTAAGCTGGCCTCGAACACCTCCAGGGATGGGGCATCCACAGCTTCTCTGAGCAACCTGTTCCAGTGCCTCACCACCCTCATTGTCACACAGCCTGCTTGCATGCAGTTTTTCTTTCCTTCCGTTGTGCCTCCCAGTTGCTGGTGGCATGCTGCGTGCTGGTCGTGGCAAGTAGGTGCAGTTTCTATTTCAGCAAGCTTGTGTTCCTAATCGAAAATTGTTCTGCTGTGAAACCACGCTGTGAGAAAATGCCCAGGTAGCTACAGCTAGAAATACATCTTCATGGTACCACTTGCATTCTAAAGTAGTAAGAAGCAAAGGGTTTCTTTTGTGAAATGTGCCTAATTTGTGCCTTGTTTTATATCAGCATATAACATGCTGCAAAGTGTTTTTTGTCTTTTTTTTTCTTTTCTGATTGCCAGCAAAAAAGGTAAAAACAATGAGTAGGGACCTCAGTGAATATTGCCAGACGATAGAGACTGTGTATGGGATGGATGTGCTGTGATGATGTTTGCAATGATTCCACCTGTTCCACAAATCATCATTTTAAGAAACTTTTTCTCAGGCACAAGTGTTGATGTTTCTTCTCGAGTAGGCAGGCTTTGTGGGATAACTAGTGCTTGCCTACATTCCTGTTTCATTGGTCTAAGAGAAGATGGCATCTTACTGCATAGCTCTTATCTTCTTCCTCTACCCCTTCTTGTCATGGCTTTCAGTTTTGGGTGACTCTTTTCTTGCTCAAGGAGAGCCTCTGATCTTGTGACTTCGGTTGCTAGCGTGACAAATGACAGACCTGATATCTTTTTTTTTTTTCTTCTCTCCTTGTTAAGGGTCAATATGACTTGGTGAAAGGCCTAGCACCAATCCGTGACCCTAAAAATGATCAAGAAGTTCATGAAATTGAAAATGAATGCCTGGGAATGGCTGTCCTTGCAATCTCTCACTATGCCATCAACAAAAAGTTGAAACTTCCAGAGCTTCCCAAAGACATCAGGTAAGTTGGGATAAATTCTTCCTTGCTGCTGGATATGCTTCACTTCTCTTCCAAAAGGGATCTTAAGCATTTTACTTTGCACGGTCTGAGTACATGGGAGTTACGAGCTCCAACACTAATACTGCTCTGTGACTTCCTAATCTGGTCAATTGGGATATGTAATAGAAAATTTGAGTTACTTCTTACCTGAAGATGATATGAAATGGATGCAGCTAGTGCAGCCAGCATACTGATGTGTTGAATACTTGCTGTAAATTCAGGATTCCAGGTTAATAAACTCAGAAATTGTACTGTTGTTAAGTGGCAACTTAATGTTACTGATTTGGGTCGGCTGTATCCATTTGCTTCTAAACCTTACAGGTAAGGTTATTATTTGAATTCTTGTTGGCTACTAATTCCATAAACTGCTTCTGCAGTACCAACTGCACAGTGGTTTATTGCGTCTTGTTCTCTATAATTTGCTTTCAAAGTGTAAGGCAGCACCACATTTTAGAGTTAAAAACTTAGGACTCAACTGTCTTAACTCACACTGTTTTTTTTCTTCCTAGTTACAAGCATTATATTCCCGAAACTTTGAACAAGACAATCAGACAAAGGAATTTCTTAACCAGGATTCGGATAAATAATGTTTTCAAGCATTTCCTTAAAGAGTTTAACAACAAAACCATTTGTGACAGTAGTGTGTCTCCACGCGATCTGAAAGTTAAATACTTATCAACAATGGAGACTTTGACTAAATATTATGGAGCAGAAATTTTTGAGACTTCATCTCTGCTGATTTCATCTGAGAATGAAATAAATAGATTTAATTGTGGTGACAATGAAATCCTTCCACTATATGAAGTCATCGTGACAGGAAACAATGGAATTCAGTGGAGGCTCAAGCCAAATGTAAGTATCCCTTGATAAATGTGAATTTGAGATTACTTTTGGGGGCATAACAACTGCTAAAAAATGTACATGATCCTCAGACACTGCAGATCAGCTTTTTCGTTTTTAAAAGGGCTCTTTTCATAGATCGTAGGATAATTCAAGTTGGGAGAGACCTCAGGAGTTGTCATGTCCAACCCCCTGCTCAGGGTTAGCTCTGAGGCGAGACCAGATTGTTCAGGGCTTTAGCTATTTCGGTCTGGGAAAATTCCAAGGATGCAGACTCCACATACTCTCTGGGCAGCCTCTTCACCTGGAAGTTTCACCAGAAAAACTGAAGACTTCACTGTATCTGCCAGACCAGATTCAAGTCACAAAAGGTTAATGTATGTGGAGGCCCTTATGGTTTGGTGCTCTGTCTTGATACCAAGGTCTGCTTACGCTTTTTTCTGTATGTTTGGCAACCCCAGATGCCAGAATTACTCATACTGATAGACTTTTCATGAGTAAGTTAGAATACAGTGACATTAAAGCTCAGCTTTCTCATGCAAGTGTTATTTTATATGATGTCCTTTGTTTCAGTGCTGCTGAGCTCACTTTGTTTAACCTCTTTTGTACTTTGTGTATATGAATATTAAATGTACTTTGTGCTTGAAGGGTTTATGGCATATTCTATAGTTTTTCTCCACATACAATACACGAACAAATAGACCTCTTTTTGCTTGCCTCAGTTCCCTACTGTGATGAGAAACCTACTGATAGCTATCTTTTGTAGCACAGAAAATGTGCTTCACTACATTTAGATGTAAGCTAATTATCTCTGGTGGAGAATTTCTGTTTGAAATGATAATATTAATGAGGGGGAGGGAAAGAAGAACGGATATTGAGAAGAAAAGCTTGCAAGAAGTACAGCCTGTTTCTTGTAAGGCTCCTGATTCTACTGATTTGCAGATTATTTTTATTTAAATGGCTGAACCAAACACTTCATCTCAGTGAAAAGCATTCAGTGACTGGCAGGAAGCTTTGCTTAGTCTGAGCGTTTATATTTTTTAAGTATGGAGTTAGTACTAGTTTTCAGTAATCTTTGATCTGTGAGGTGACCAGTGTCATTGTGGTCTGCATGCAGATTTCCAGCTGCTGTCGGCAGAAGTTCAGGCAGGAGCTGTGAGAAGAATGTTGCTCTGGCTTTGGGCTGAGCTCAGAAAGTACTTCATGTGCATACTTCAGAAATTTCAGTAGCACTGTTTCAGCCCTGTACTACTACTATTATTATTGCTAGCATAGTGAGAGAGGTAATTTACCTGGCTAACAACTGGTTTCTTTCATCCTCGTGAAAGTTTTCTTATGGACAGCTCTTGATAGAAGTAAGTCCTGGCAATACAGGCAGTGATCACAGAATTGATAATTCAGTGCAAAAGGCATTCAAGAATTAACTAGATGTAGAAGATCAGTTTGTTGTGAATTTTTGTTTCATGATGAAAACGCTGTGCTAAAAAAATGTTTTTATTAATATATTTTTATCCCAAATATATTTGCAGTCTGTACAGACGGAGAAAGAGAAGAAGAAAAAGTCTGATGGCAAAACCAAAAAGGAAGAAGAAAAACACAAAATTCGAGATTTATGGAACAATTTTTCCTATTTCCCTGAAATCACCCACATTGTCATCAAGGAGTCTACTGTGAGCATTAACAAGCAGGATAACAAAAGGATGGTAAGAACCAAACCTGGATAGTTTTCCCTCCTGTGGGTTGTTGTAGTGGCACAGTATTGTTGGGCAACAGGTGACAACCTGCTTGGGGAACGTTTCCTAATGGGACTTTTAAATAGTAGTTAAATATGCTGTCTTCAACAGCCTTTAAATGCAAAAGTGCTAATTAGAAGAGCAGCAAGTTGAAGAAGACAGTTACTTCTCTACACTTGCTACTGCATACCAGTAAGAGTTATCAGCTCCCCAAGCTCTTCTTGATCTCCCAGCTGTGCTTCTCAGCCCGTGGCCTTCCTGTGTACAGCCTGGGACAGCCAAAAGCAGCGTCAAGAAAGAGGAGCTCAGAGAGGGAGGGCAGAGGGGACACTGGGAGAGAGGAGAGTCAGGAGGAGAGTCACTAATTTCAGTGTCCTGTTTTTTCTTTCTGTGGGCTGTCAGCTGTTAGAATTTAGAAAGGAGCTACCGAAGTGCTCTTGGCTTCAAATCCACCATGCCTGCCCTAGTACTGAACTTGAGAGGTTTCACAATGACTACTGCATTGCTTGCGTTACAGATCTCACCCAGGATTACAGCAGAACTAGTCATGCAAGGGAATGAGTTTCAAGCAAGTAATAAGTAGGGAGGGTGCAGAATGGTCACTGTTGGCCTCCTAAATGTGTATGGTTTTCTATCATGTGTTTCTGCACAATTTTTTACTCACTGTGAATGAATTGCTAGATATTTCTGAAATACTTGAACAAAACTGTAAGAATTCTTGACTAAAATATCTGTTTGTTTTAGGAAATAAAACTGTCCTCACATGATGAGGCCTTGTCATTTGCATCGCTGATAGATGGATACTTCAGACTTACAGCAGATGCCCACCATTATCTCTGCACAGATGTGGCTCCCCCACTGATCGAGCACAACATAAAAAATGGATGCCACGGACCCATTTGGTTAGTAAAATGGTTCGATTTTAATTGACCCACTTGAATTAGTCCACTAATTCTGCTGCATATTAAATCCATTGAGGAAATCTGGCTTTCTGGAAAGGTTTCTGTAATGGCCAGAATTAGTTACCAGGAGGTTGTAGGATAACTTTTTTTTATGTAATCAGAAGAAAAAATTATATCATGATTTCTCTCCTCATCATTGTAGGAGTGTTTTGAGACTTATTTCACTAATAACTATAAAGGTAATCATCAGTTGAGCAGATGGGAATATTTTAGGTACACAAAGGTAAACTCTACTCTTACCTGTGCTGACCCTGGGGGTCCCTGGATGGATGTACAAAGCTTTGCTTTTTATTTTTAATTTGCTGAATGAATTATTTTCCTATCTGTCCATGTTTCTGGCTTTTCCTTCTGTGTTTAAGAGAACTTACATGTGCACTGTGTTGGAAGCAGTTTCCCCACTAAGCATGCAAGAACATAATAAATCCTCCCTTGCTGTTATACAGAAAAATGTGAGCATGTGCAATGCAGGCAAATTATGTTTTAATAATAGTATAAATATTTGTAAGTTACGATGATATGTTTTTGTTCCAAATTTAGGATTACTTTCCTGTGTGTTTACTAATAATAGCTTTTGGATGCAACTGCTCATTTGATGGTTTTATTCATTTGCACGTTGACTCTTTCAGCACCGAATATGCCATCAACAAACTGCGACAGGAAGGAAATGAAGCAGGAATGTACGTGTTGAGATGGAGCTGCACGAACTTTAACCACATCCTCATGACAGTGACTTGTTTCGAAGGCTCAGAGGTACGTCAGGTGTGGCATTCCCAGCAGTAATCTGGTAATGAGCTAAAGACCAGTGGCTCCCTGTAATCCACAATGTTATATTTATCTTCTTTAGGGCGGTTCATCTTAGTTTTCTTTGACAGCTGATGTAGCAGTGGATGGACACTAGTATTCATAGCTTTATTTTCCCCAGACTCTTGTGCTGTCTCTGACAAATATGTTTTGTTACATCCAGAACACTTCTGTTGATAGCAATAGAACTGTGCATGAACATGGTTCAAATTTAAGCTTATTTAACTCGTACTCTGGGAGAGTGACATACAGAATTTTTCACTGCAATTTACTGAACGCTTCTTGAGCATGGAAGAAAATTTCTTTTGAAGAGTCAGGACTTCTGAATGCCCTCAGGCTGTGCAGAACACAGAAGCTGTAATTTGGACCTGTTAAAAGTTTGCACCTTTATGTAGCACTCTGTTTTTATGAGCCTTCCTGGGGCTGAAGGTTATGGGAATTCCAGGGCCTTCTCCTGCTTTGTTGAAGTTTGATTAGAGGAACCTAGCTAGCGTAGGAGCAAGTGTTTAATTCTTCCGAGAAGTAATTTCAAAGGCTTTATGGCTTTATTCATTCCTACAAATGTTCTTTCACTTTAGTGATCAGTATTTTCCTTTTTTTTTTTTTTTTTTTCCCCACTCTCTCCAGATGATAAATAGTTCAATCCAGTACAAGAACTTCCAGATTGAGGTGAAAAAAGGCGGGTACTTCCTACATGGTTCAAACAAATCTTTCGCATCCCTAAAAGAGCTGATGGATCACCTTAAAGGACAAATACTTCGGACAGACAACATAAGCTTTACACTGAAGAGGTGCTGCCAACCAAAACCGAGAGGTAGTCTCTGTCCCTTAAGAGAAACTACAAACTTTGTTGTTGAAAGAAAACAAGCTCCAGTACTGGAGGCATTTTTAGTGTCCTCTGTTTGTTCTGTATTGGTGCATCAAGCTCTTCTTTTACTTAAA
Source organism: Aythya marila (assembly GCF_965140915.1). NCBI lineage: Eukaryota > Metazoa > Chordata > Aves > Anseriformes > Anatidae > Aythya > Aythya marila. The sequence continues at coordinate 30,777,220 of NC_139049.1, read as the reverse complement.
AAGTTTCTTGCTTCTCTGTGTTTGGGGATCTTGTCAAAAAGCAAAAGCAAATGCTGTGAAAAAAAGAATTTAGGGGTTTCCTTTTAGTGTTACATGCTCAGTAGAGGATTCTCACAGGCTGGTGCTTCTCAAGAGCCTTGTTTGGATGAACTTTTCTAATGACAGTGGTTTGCCTTTTTGCACCTAAACAACTGGCCTCTGCAGTATCGATGGCAGAGGCAGAGCGCTAGATTTGTTTAAAAAGAAAATGTCACAGCTGACTCGGAGTCATGTTGTGTCAGAGCAGGGACCATATAAGGTTCTTCCTTTTCTCCACTGAGTCACGTACGCCAGGCAGTGCCGCCGTGCATCACGTTATGTTGTTCCAGCAGAGGAGGTTTGCAACCTGCAGCTTGTTGCGTGGCAACCTTTGGTTTCAAGCTTATTTGCTGTCATTATGATGTGTTGTTTATTTTATTAATCTTCACAGAGCAGTGGGGAAAGCTTTGTCTGGAGCTGTTCTCAAGCCGAGCACCCTTGAAATCAGTAGATTTGTCTGTGAGATCAGATTTTAGATGACTGGGACAACTGTGCATTTGTTAAACTGTTAATGCCAACACTTATTAAAACAGCTGTAAGCTGTAAGTGTCTTGCAGCTGAATTTTTTATGAAAGGAAACACACAGTGGCGTGGTTGTGTTGATCAGATAATGGTTTCCTGTTAGAATAAGGGGAATAACTGAGCTGCATTCACTACCTGCTTGTTTAGAAGGTCGTAGAGCATTCTGTAGCTCGTTTGAGTTTTTCAGCACTTCTCAAGAATGTAGTCAATTGTCTGGAGCATGGAGAGGTTAAACATTTTGACATTTCAATTAAATTTTGGCAGCTGTATTTAGAACAAAATAAGTAAAGCAGATCAAGGAGTTTTCTGCCCTCCTCAGCTTTTGGCATGACAGTGCATCTCTGAACTTCAGTTGGACCCAGTGCGTTGTCTTTGCTGTTCCCTATTCTGTTTCTTCCCTGTTTTTTTTTTTTTGTTTTTGTTTTTTTTTTTCATTTTCTTTTGAATCTGTCTGTTTAATTGGTTATTCACAAAGATGCTTAGGGCCTGAAGAAAGAGGAGAGTATTTCCAGCGCAGGGTCTGTTAACAGATTGTTTTCAGGTGCTAGACTGTGGTTTAATCCTGATGCACGTACATGTTATGCTGCCAGTACTGGGAGGGCCAGGTGCACACAGACATCTAAAACCATTGTATCGTAATAAATAACACCAGCTGTCAGATGCAGGAAGACAACATTAACGTGTAAGGCTTTTGGCTCTAACGATGCCTCTCCCTGACCAGAAACAGGGGAAAGCAGCAGCAGACTTTTCCTTCTGCTTATTTCCCATTCCCTACTTTAAGTTTTATGCTTTGAAAACAGACTGTTAGTGTTTCCCAGAGCACAAGAAGCTTTCAAGGAGGTAAAGAGAGGAAATGAGACTCCAGCTGTCTCATACTCATCTGGACAGTGGAAAAGGGCCATACCTGTAGGCAGGAGGGAATGTGTGTTATTTCATTTAATCTGCATCAGAAGCAGTGTCTTTTTGGGCCCTGGATACTTCTCTGTGCAATAAGTACCAATGGTTTCTTATCAGCTGTCATACAGCTGATGTTAGATCTTGTACATAAAATAAAAAATATAGCTTTGTTTTGGTGAATTCTCTCTTGAGTGATGAGCAGAAGTTGCTTGGCCAGGAATGTGGTTAAAGTTTCTTCTTTTCTCCCTTCTCATTCATTTGGAAATTTACTTTGCAGTGAGCTTACAAAAATGTTATTGTTTGAGAAAGGTGAATGTGTGCAGTTATTTTTGAGAAGTCTTAACGAATATTTTCTCTCCCTGCCTTCCAGAGATCTCCAACTTGCTAGTTGCAACCAAGAAGGCTCAGGAATGGCAGCCTGTTTATCATCTGGGCCAGCTGAGTTTCCATCGAATCCTCAAAGAAGAAATTACGCAGGTGGGTAGCTGCTGAACACTGTTTGTCTCTTAAAATCCCAACAAGTAGGGCAGCCCTCCATACCCAGTCAGGTAACAGAGAATCACTGCATTATGGCTGGTTGGACAGTTCTTCCATTCCCATTTCTCCTCAATAAAACTTTCTGAATCTTTATTTGTATTAACAAATTTAATTTGCAGAATCCAGATGTTTATGTGGCCTTGCATGGAAAAAGAAGCAAAGCTTGGGAGTAATGCCTTTCACTAGAAATCAAATGAATATTTAAGCAATTTTCTAATGCATGTGAAAAAAGATGCTTGTAAGGTCATTATTAAAAATCATGAAAGTCTTAGGACCTGCTCTTGCTACCTGGTTTGTTACTAAATGTACTTGTATCTTTTAAAGCCTGGCATGTTAGGGAAATGGGCAACTTGAGGTTTAAGAGAATATCCTACAGAAAAAAAAAAAAGGTAAAATATTCAAAAGGTCTGCAGAGTCTTGGCATTCAGAATCTTGTTTTCCAAACTGATCTAGCATGTATGTTCCTAAATCTTGTGACAGTCACTTGCAGTTAGTGGTGCAGGTGACCTGAATAAACTTTAAAAAACATTTGTTTGAATGCACAGATGACACTGACCATTTCTAAAAGACTTTGTCTCTTAAATCATGCAGTTAGTTTCTTCAGTTAAATAAAGATGTATTTTTTTTTGTCGTTTTTTTTTGCTTTGTTTCTGTTTTTAAAAAAATTACTGACTGGGGAAGGCAGATAGAGTTTGTATTAATTGTTTTTTGATTGGTAATTTGCAGTCAGTATGCAGACTTCCTGCAAAAATATCCCAAGACGGAATCCTCTGTTATTTAGGAGGAAATTACATTCCCAAACAAAGTGTTCCATTGAAATATTACTTCCTTAACTTCTGGAAATACATGAAAGATCGCCTCAGCAGCAGCTTATTGTAAATAAGAGCTACTATTTATTCATTTGATGTTTAGTCTAATCGCATTAAATCTCACTGAGCCTGTTTGATGTTAGTGGAGATGTAATAGCCCTTTAATATCCAATGAGTTTACGGGGTAAGTGTTCTCAGAGAGACTACTGAAATGAAGAATAACGTGCTGTCATTGTTTTTTCCACTCTGTAATAATTTTAAGTACGTGTAGCTGGATCAAGTGGAGGGCTAATTCTGAGAGGCAGAACTGAGTGCAGATTCGACTATTTGTGTAAATGTATATTTGTTTGCTTCGTCTCCTGGTTTGAAAGTATATGGTGTGTTGTGTCTTAGGGTGAACATCTTGGAAGAGGGACAAGAACACAGATTTACTCAGGGATTCTCAACTACAAAGATGATGAGAATGAAGGATATCAAAATGAGAAAGAGATTAAAGTCCTCCTCAAAGTCTTGGACCCCAGCCACAGAGACATTTCTTTGGCAAGTTTTTTCTCTTTTTCTGTTGTCCTGCAATACTGGGCCTCACCACACTGCAACGATGCAGTGCCTGAGACACTTAGGGTTTGTGTGCGTGGTAGGGGAATGGAAGAATGCTGAAGATAGCTCTCACCATTCCAGGCAGTCAAATCCATCATTGATCAGCCCTTTGAGAAGCTAAAAAAGTTGATTTCCTTAGACAGGAAGCAGCACTGGGTTCTGGGAGGAGTAATCCACTATTCACTTGTAGCCTGCACGTGGACCCACACCTTGCAGTGGTGTGGAACACGCAGGCATACCCATAGCCACGTTCTGAACGGTGTCGTCTGAGAGCAAGGGAGTTCAGTGAGGGCACCACTACCTTCCAGAAACTACCTCTGCACTGTGCAGTGGGCTTGGCAATCTGTCACCAGCTCTGTCATCAACAAGGCCACAGGCAAGTTGTTTGATTTGCATTTTGCTTAGTCATCTACTCAGAGAAGCTAATGCATCACAGATCAGACCTGGGATCGGCGTGTCTGTGAGAGTGCTGGGAGAGTACTGGTTGCTTACATGACCCAGTGAACAACAAACACATCCAAAACAGCTCTCCCCTGCCCCATTGCTGCAGCAGGACAGCATTTTCCTACTGTTTTCTATCCTTTATGCTACTGGAAAACACAGTTTTCTTTTGTAAATGTTTGTTATTGCTGCTCTAGTTTGTTAATGACTGCCCCAATGATCAGCAGTTTAATGTTGAATCTGCTTCACTTTCTAACAGGCATTCTTTGAAACAGCGAGCATGATGAGGCAGGTTTCCCACAAGCACATCGTCCTCCTCCACGGAGTCTGTGTCCGGGATGTAGAAGGTGAGTTTAGTTAACATCTCTTCAGACAGATTTTGAAGCAGCAGGTTTTGGTAAGGACAGGGCAGCCATTCCGTTCAGAGCCAGCCTTGAGGGAGATGTGGTCGATTTTTCAGGGCAGACAGAAGTGGAATGGGAACAGCCAAGCAGCTGCCAAGTCCTTTTCACTAACAAGTTTTCCCTTCCAGTGCTGTCTCTGAATAAATGTGTTACAGGGTGATTCCTTGAGGTCAGAAAGCCGAGTGCTGACAGGGGTGTCAATACAAACCAGCCGTCTCGCAGCAGTCATTTCCCTGGCAAGGCTCTGCCCCGTGGCCTTGGAAATGCTTTGTTCAAAGTTTACTGTTCTTTTACTGTGCAGAGCCTCTCTTGGCAGCCTTTTAGTTTGGACTCTTTGAGCACTGAAATAAACTTCAAGGAGGTAGAATAATGACATCTTACAACCAGTTTGCATCGAAGTTGGGGGTGGAAAGAGAAGTTGGGAACAGGCCTATTAGATTTCTCCAGACACTGGTCATTGCAATACTGACTTTATGTACCCGACTTTGTAGATGTCATGGTTGAAGAGTTTGTTGAGTTTGGGCCTCTGGACTTGTTTATGCATCGGAAAAGTGAACTCCTGACAACTCCTTGGAAATTCAAAGTAGCCAAGCAGCTTGCAAGTGCACTAAGCTACCTGGTAAGAAGGCACCTTGAGACGAGCATTGTCTATAGCTTGCTGCAATCTAGGGCTACGTAGATTTCGTGTGTGTTAGTAACTAATGAATTTCCTCTCACAGGCAGTGGGACTGTGCAATGTATGGGATTTAAAAAAAAAAAAAAAAAAATCATTATATTGCTTTAAGTAAGCCAAAAAACTTTGTGCATGTGTTTGCCACCAGTTCTTTGTTTGTGCTTGGAAGTCAGTGTTCCATTTCTGCAGTTTTGCTTGTCATGAAACAGGAATATAATGTTGGTCTTTTTTCCAAAATGTATTATATCAACAAAGACAAATGCTTAAGTGTGAACAGCATGTTCCTACTTCTCTTTTCCCTGTTTTTCTCTAGGATGATTTCTTCCAAGCTGTATTTTTGGATTTCAGCTTGGAGTATTCTACAGTGATTCCCCCCATGCTATGGGTGTGTTAGAGCACTTGCTGAGCATTGCTAGCTCATTGCACTCACCGTTTTCTTTTCCTACCTCACATTAGGAGGATAAGGATTTGGTACATGGAAATGTGTGTACTAAAAACATCCTACTGGCAAGAGAGGGAATTGATACTGAATATGGTCCTTTCATAAAGCTGAGCGACCCAGGAATACCAATAACCGTGCTATCCAGACAAGGTACAGTACAGGAATCGGATTTGTCTCTTCGGTGTGGTGGGGAAGGGAAATAATGCAGTTTTATACCAGCTAGAATTGGTTCTCAAATAACAGTAATCAGCTTTTGTGAAGCTGAAAACTACACTGAACTAAAGGAGTGTTTGCTGATGGTCAGTACTTGTATTCATTTCTCCTAAAGTCATGTGAAAGTCCAGTGAGATAATACAGAAGGAGTCACAGTTTCTGGATGGCTCAGAGCTAGAGCTTATAAAAGCCACAGAAATGTCTGTATGAGAACAGGGATTTGAGAATCAAGATTTCCCTGAAACCGGACAAATACTGCAGCTTTAGTTTATTTTAGTTAAGCAGCTGTTAGGCAAGAATAAGTAAGCTGGAAGTCTTAAGCCCTTCAGTATTAATTCCAAAATGCTTTGGTTCTGTTTTTTATCTAAGAATGTGTCGAGCGAATCCCCTGGATTGCACCTGAGTGTGTTGAAGACTCCAAAAATTTAAGCATTGCAGCAGATAAGTGGAGCTTTGGTACAACGCTGTGGGAAATCTGCTATAATGGAGAAATACCACTGAAAGACAAGACGTTAGCAGAGGTAAAACTGCGTCGTATTAACTTTACCTGGACGTGCATCCTCTTCGGCACTTCAGTTTTGACACCCAATTTAAGTTGCTTTCAACTTGTTCCAAAACCAGCTCGGCTGTACTTGACCAGGGGCAAATTCTGTTTAAATTGCCACAGATCACAGCAGAAATTGCTGTCCTTACTACAAAGATGCTGATTATTGCTTCAATCTGACCTTGTTGGTGATTCTCAAAATGCAGCATGGTAACAACTGAACAGAGCTTCTGATGCTGTCACACCTGTCCTTTTCTAATCAATATATTCAGTTAAAAACTTACTCAGGTTCTGCTTAAAAGGACCTAGTTTTCTGTTCTTGTTTGTTCCTTTTGGACATTGGTTCATAACTAGTCTCCTTGGGACTCCTTATTGCTTGCTCTGAAAGCTTTTAAAAAAAAATCGTTCTGCTTTACTGCTGGCAGCTTCTGTTCATTGCTGGCAGTTTCTGTTCCTCACTGCCAGAGGCCCCCAGCATTGTTCCATATCGGCCTTTTCTCTCTGTGGTGGGAAGGTGATGGAGCAAGGCAGCTGCTGCTTGTCTGAAGGAAATGACAAGTACTGGTGTCACTGCCCGAGCTGTTTTAACAGGAGGTAACTGAAAGGCACTTGCTGCCCTGGCTGCAGGTTACCTCCTGCATGTGGTAGGCTGCTGGGTAAGCAGTCTTACTTTGGCTTTTAGCTTTTGCACAAGGCCACCCTCATCCCATCTGTCCCATCTCAGAGGCCTTGTCCAAATTTAATGATTCTGTGACTCTGTGACTTGCACCTTACAGAAGGAGAGGTTCTACGAGGGGCATTTCGTGTTGGCAACACCGTCATGCAAGGAGCTGGCTGACCTGATGAAACAGTGCATGAACTACGATCCCCATCAGAGACCCTTCTTCAGAGCAATCATGAGAGACATCAACAAGCTGGAGGAGCAAAGTAAGGCTTGGATTTGCTTATTGGCTGAAGGGTTGGATAAAGAAGGACAGGTTTTTTTGGCTAAGTTGGACACCTTACAGCAGCACTGTTGCATAGTGACGGTATTGTAGAATATCCTGAGTTGGAAGGGACCCACAAGGATCATCAAGTCCAACTCAATGAGGCAGCTTCGTGCCATTCCCTCAGGTCCTATTGCTAGTCACCAGAGAGAAGAGATCCTGTTACTCTGAATCCTGTTTCTCGATATACCACAGATCATAAATTCTTTCTTATCTTTACAGCAGCAGCTATAAAATCAGTTGACATGATTTTGTTACATGTTCCATATTTGTCTATGTAAAAACAGATTTATTTTTAATAAGTCTGTTAACATGCAAGGTGTTTTTTTTTTTTTAAATCTTTGAGCTTTAGAAACTGTTTATTGTAATGCATAGCACGTGTACAAAACAGGCTCCTTTCCACAGTGATCTTGCAGGTGGATACTTTGTCACTTGCTGCTCCTCTGTGGAATAAAATCCCTGCCCTCATAGTTTGTAAACAAAGAAACTAGAAGGAACATGTGCTGACTCTCTTCTAAGAAACAAAGTGTTTTAGAGCTTAGTGGGCATTATAAGTAGTTAAACAGCAGCATCTGAGGAATGAGGAATCTCAGTAACAATGCTGCGTATGGTTGTATTGACAGGAGCATGTTGTGTCCGTACGACAGTGGAAATGCCCCTTTCTATAGATAAGTGCAAATAGGGTGCAAGCATTTAATTGGTACTGAATATGTGGCTTAAGTTATGCTGGTGGTTATATCTAGCAGTACAGAGCCATAGAAGGGGAACAACTCCTGCAGGGCGGGAAGTACTGTGAGAGAAAACTGAGTCAGAGTCTGCAGAAGGACCCAGCAAGCAGACGATGGACTGGCACATGCAAATGGGAGGGATTCCCTGTCAACAAAGAGGCAAAGGTTAAAATAGGTTGGGACAGCAGGGAGAGAGGCACTTAGAGCAGCAGATTGGAAGTACCCAAGGATACCTTGAAGTGTCAAGACCAAGAAGTCCCTGCAGAAGAGTCTACCTAACTTAGAACATTTTTTTCCACTCCCAGATCCTGATATTGTCTCAGAGAAGAAGCCCGTTACAGAGGTCGACCCCACGCTCTTTGAAAAACGATTCTTGAAGAGAATCCGTGATTTGGGAGAGGTAAGAGGAATGTCAGGTTGAGATCCCTATGTTGGAAACCAGAAACACAACTTTTTCTGGACCAGGTTGCCCTTAAGTCCGTTAGGGCTGAGCATGAAGGGCAGCTGCAAACATTTTTGCACAAAGTACGGGGGTGGTGGAGGCAACGTGAGGAGGCTTTTTGTATGCACTAGGCCTGCTCAGGGGCAAAGGTGGCAGGGAATTGGTGAATCCAGCTTCAAGAAAGTAGGTGTGCTCTGTGTGGAAATTCAGGCAATCTCCTGGGGATATCCAGTTACCAGTGTTCCTGTTCGCATGTTTGTTACTAGGGGGAATTTCTGGTCTCTTGGTCTCTGTGTTTTTATAGAAATTAGAGTGTGTGTGTGGACATAGCTCTGCCTGCTTTCTGTGTCACAGCAGGAAGATGTGAATCGTAGTGCATCAGTGACACCATGGTTAGTGAGCATTGTGTTAACGGATGCTGTCTTTTCTTTGACAATTAGGGCCACTTTGGCAAGGTTGAACTGTGCAGATACGATCCAGAAGGCGACAATACAGGAGAACAAGTGGCAGTTAAATCTCTAAAGCCAGAGAGTGGAGGGAATCACATCGCTGACCTCAAGAAGGAAATAGAAATCTTGAGGAATCTTTATCACGAGAACATTGTCAAATATAAGGGAATTTGCACAGAAGACGGTAAATCTTCATAAAGAATGCTAAAACTATACACTAAAGTATAAAAGTTTTCCTTTAAAAGTTAAGCATTTCAAAAAGTAGAACAGTCTTAGTTCTATCTTATGGGTTCAGGTCTCTTTCTTCATGGAAGAAGCAGCAATTTCTCTGAGAGGCAGAAGTTGTCCTTCTGTGTCCTTTTTTGTGCTTATCTAACTTTGATGTGACCGAAGAGGTGGACGATCTCACCAAATCCATTAAAAGGAATGAGCCACCTGGGCAGGATGGTGGTTTCTGCGTTCCAGGAGTGAGCTGACAGAATCAGCCAGGTCATAACCCCATAAACTGCGGTATCATCAAAGAGAGTGCCGTTGCCTTATACTTTGCATTTGCAAAAGTGATTATTTTAAGTTAATATTTAAAAGCTTTAAGAACTTTATATTCAGTAATTGTGCTGCCTGGAATAGATTCTCCTCTGTATTGGTACAATGACTGATGTGGGAAATAGCCCATAGTCTGGTCATGGTCGTCAGTATTATTCCAGAACAAATATTATCAGTGCTGTGAGCCTCGTACAAAAGGTGTTAATGAGATAAAGGGATGCATGCTCGCAAATTAAACATACGCTCTGTTTTTAGGAGGAAATGGGATTAAACTCATCATGGAATTTCTTCCTTCTGGGAGCTTAAAGGAGTATCTCCCACGGAACAAGAACAAAATCAATCTCAAACAACTTCTCAAATACGCAGTTCAGATCTGCAAGGTGAGCATGGCACCAGAGACTTCCTGCAACTCCTCTGTTTGATTATGTTAATTATTAGTTTCATTAGTTTATTTCGTTTAGTAGAGTAAGGGAGAAGGGAAAGGGAGGCTTGCTTTATAAACAAAACCATTCTCATTGCTTTGTCCCCAAGAACCTGAATCCTAAAGCAGTCTCTCCAGTGTTGCAGATGCTATTGGCACAAAGATCAGCAAGGCATTAATTATTTGGTTCGCTTGCATAAAAGATTACAATGAGAAGAAGTTGTTCCTACTACAGAACTGCAAGTAATAGAGAGGAGGGAGAACAGCGTTTAGAAATGGTGTGCAGGTAAGAGGGAAGGAGCAATCTGCACGTCTTGTAAGTGAGGAAGGGATGCAAGTGCACAGTACAGTGAGACTGCGTGAAGCAACGCGCTTTAAGAGGCTGTGGCTTTGTAATTAGGGTGGATGACGCAATTAGAAGAAGCATAAACACAGACATCAGCTCTAGCAGCGCACAAAGAAATGTGTCATGGAGAGGTGGTTGTGGACATGGTGGTTGCTTGGCTGAAAGTTAAACAGAGTAAAAGCAGAAGCACAACAAACTGCCTCTACAGGGGGAAACCAAAGGCAGAGTTTAGAGGGAAGATGTGGATCAGAAAAGGACCCTGGGAAGTGCCAACAGGAGAACCTGCCGTTTGAATACCTGCCTGGAGCATTACCAGATGAACAAGGGAGCATTTGAGGGGGAAACTGGAAGAAAAACAGTGACATAAGCGTTGGAGAAACTTGTGTAAACGTCTTCCTTCTCTTGTAGGGAATGCACTATTTGGGCTCCTGTCACTATGTACATCGTGACCTAGCAGCAAGAAATGTCCTTGTTGAAAGTGAGAACAGAGTGAAGATTGGTGATTTTGGTCTCACCAAAGCAATTGAGACTGATAAGGAGTACTACACTGTCAAAGACGACCTCGACAGCCCTGTTTTTTGGTAATAAATTAGAACTAATTTTCATTAATCAGACTGTGCAGCAGAACAACCTGTCTGCTCCCAGAGACTTAGGCTTTTAGATGTCCGGATAATTCTTCCTATTTTGGTAAGAGGCCTCAATAAAGAGATAGTATCAGAACAAGGAAGAGGCACGTGGTAGAATATACCTGAGATATGTAATCTATTTAATTATAGATATCTTGTGTTATTAATTTCTTCCTGCATTGAATGATGTATTTTTGCTTTATTTTGTATTTGTTTTTGGTCTCTTTAGTCTCACAGGGATTTGCTGTTTAATGTTTACACCATGTTTACTACTCCTGTGGTGTTCCAAGCCCTATGGGCACTGTCATGTATAAGGACTCTACAAATGCAGAGTGCGCCTCTTCCATTTGCTTACTTTAGATGTGTGCACTTGTGAGTAAATCTGTGCAGCTGTGAATAAAATTTAACACTGTCACGTTGTGTCCACAGGTATGCTCCAGAATGCTTGCTTCAGAGTAAATTTTACACCGCTTCAGACGTCTGGTCGTTTGGGGTGACGCTGTATGAGCTGCTAACCTACTGTGACTCGGAGTCCAGCCCCATGGCAGTAAGTGGTTGTGAAAGAAACTGCTGTTAAGGCTGCTTACATCAGTTGTGTTCTTTGTTGTTTTGAAACAAGAAATATAAAGAATTTATCTCATGAAGACAACCCTTAAGGTTGTCTTTCACTAAGACAGAGTTAAGTCGGGGTGACAGACTGCATGTCCTGGTGAGGAAACTCAATTTACAGATGTCACTCCCTGATTTCTAATGTGCGTGTGTGGTGCACGTGACCTGCATGGTAGTCATCTACAGTTTCTTTTCATTTTGAGTTTGAAATGCCATCTTGCTGTCAAATTGCAGCAGTCTGGATTTGTGCTGGGGAGGAGGATGCGCAGCTGACTCTTGCTCTTTCCACAGGAATTCTTGAAAATGATCGGCCCCACGCAGGGTCAGATGACAGTAGCACGGCTTGTGCGTGTTTTACAAGAAGAAAAGCGCTTGCCACGTCCTCCCAACTGCCCAGAAGAGGTAACACAGCTACGCTTTTATAATTTTATAAACTAACACTCGTGAACAATTTTGCATGTCTATAATCTTCTTCCTTTTACAGTGAAATAGCAGCAAAAACACCACACATTTGGTTTGGATACACTCTCAGTGCTTCAGCTCTATTAGAAAGGCATTTACATTTTTTTAAGCGTTATCTTTAAATGTTTTTCAGCACTGATTTTACCATGTTGCAACATCCCTGCAAAGGGGGTTAAAAACTTGGCTAAAGGACGTGGTTCCATATAAAATTCATTTGTCGTCCTTGAGTTTTGCACTATAGATCTGGTTCCTGGGTGTGTGGCAGCCCAGACTGCTGCCCCTGGCCTGCAATCTGCGGCCTCCTGCCCATGGAGGAGCCAGGGACTGGCGGCACTGCGCTGGGGCTGGGCTGTGGGCTGTTAGAGGCAGGATGCTGCTGCTGCTCAGCGTGGCTCAGGGCAGGGCAGGGCAGGGCAGGCAGCTGCTGCAGTGACTTGGGAGGAGGGGAAGGTGAACTGCGCCTGGGCCCTGGGCTGGAAGGGCTCAGCACCAGTAGGCCCTGATTGCCAGCAGGCTCCTGGTGCCCAGACCAGTGCTACATCAGGCTGTAAATCACCATCCCCTAGCTCCAGGTGCTGTTGGTTAAGCAGTGCCCTAGCCCCTGATAGGTAATTAGTAGCTATTTTGACTAAACAAACACTCCTGAAACTGTAATGAAGCTGTTAAATTGTTTTCAACTGTTTATGTTGCTGTGGCATCTTCACACATACACCTTTATGTAGAAAAAAAAAACAACACAAAAGAGCCCTGTGCTCAAAAATTTGCCAATTCTGAGCAGAATCCTTGGCATGTTTCTATTCTGCGTTCTTGACTTCACAGCAGTGGGAATCAGGTCTATGATGTTCATTGGAGATACAAATTGTTTCGCTCATCCTTTAAAAACTTCTCTTTTTTTCTGCTAGGTTGACCAGCTGATGAGGAAATGCTGGATATTCAAGCATGATAAACGGACAACCTTTCACAACCTGATTCAAGGATTTGAAACAATTATGAGCAAAATATAATTATTTTTTTTATAATGTCAGTGCTTTAAATGTGTGTCAAAATATAGATGCCCAGACCTTTCATTTTTTAACTACTGTAATTTGTATTCTGACTGTGCTAATGTGTTCAAAGGATTATTTTTCCAACAGGTTTCCTTTTTTATTTAGTCAACAGTTGGATCAAATTGATTTAAAAGGTATGGCAGAAACAATAGCTTCAACTCCTTTTACGCCAGTTAGTGCAACACAGTTTCACCTCTATTTAATTTTGGTCTCACTGCAATTTGAACTGTCCAGATAAACGTGAGCTGAAAGAGCAGTGTCAAAAAATGCTACAGTTCTCAGTGCAACATGTAGCATTTAAAACAAGTCTGTGGTTCACATTTATTCTGTGAACCTAGTGGCCATAATAGAATTTACAATTTTAATGGCGTTTTTGAGGAAGCTTTTAGGAAATTTTGGCTGAGGTGCACTTACATTTCAGTAACTAAAAAACAACTTGGGAGCAAAAATTCAGAGAAAGCAGTATCATAACTCTTCTTAAGCCATTTGCAGTTCTGCGCTCTCAATCATATTTTTTAAAAAAGCTTCACCATCATGTTTCAAAAAGGAGAAAAAAAAAAAAGCATGAATCAGCAGGTATAGTTATGTGTTTCATTGAGAACCCCCCCATCTCTGGATAAATGCATTTGCTTTTCCTAACCTGTCTGCCCCCCATTACCCATTTCTACCCCCTGAAGCTTCCACCAGTTATGTAGCTGTTAACCATGCCAACATGTTGATCTTCAGCTTGTGTTGCAAGTGAGCCACAGTGCACGGTGTGGGGAAATGTATGCAGGAAAACCTCTAACTACTTTGGGGATAGAAAAGAAAATTAAGCCATGTACAGATGGGGGGGAGATGTTCCCCCAGCAAAGAATAATTTTGTAAAGGAGAGGATTGAACAAGAGGGAACTGTCCCTAGGAGAGGGAAAGAACACCTCAGGCACAAAAAATAGGTGTCTTGTTATCAGCAGTGCCATCACAGGAGTGCACACTGTACTCTTTTTTTTTTTTTTTTTTTTTTGTCAGTTTTGGCCAGCACGTTAATTCATTTTAGCAGTTTTTCAATAAAGCTGCTCCCTTGAGGTAAGGTGATTATGCTTTAAATAATAGCACTGGCCTTTGTTTAATTTGACTTAGTCTCCAGCCATATGCTTGTGAAGTATTTGGTTGACCAGGAGTGCCAGAGCCCAGCTGGGGCAGACTGGGACCAGGGAAGTTTTATTGTCAGGACCAGATCCAGCATTTAAACTGTAATTGAGTCAAGTGAAGGAGTGTAGTCTCGTTTCGTACATCTGTCAGTCTTTGATGAGCAGTAGTTTAACTGGAAACCTATTGCTGACCCGCGTCCTAGAACTTGGGCAATGCTGTTTTTCCACCAAACCTGGATTTTGAAAGTGCTTTGAGGAAATAGTTCTGGCAATAACAGAGAAAGATGTCTTTAAGTATCTATCTATATATATATATATATAAAATTGTAATTATGAGCGGCAACCAGGTCAGATTTATTTTTACAGTATTACCTGTTTTTTCTGTATGTCACGTATGAGCCCGACTTAAATCTGTAAGCACTTTGTTACTCTTTATACAAAGAAGTTAATAAAGGTTTGTTTTTTTTTTTCCTCCATGTGTTTCTTTTTACATAATCTATTAAAGATTTTTAGTGTATAGATTTTTAGTGTATATTCCATAGGAGTAGTGCTCAGAACATGTCCTTAAAACAGCCTTCCCCTACCTTACATGCTCGCTTTAACAGCAGTCCAGCGATGGTTCTGTTCCACAGGACACCACTTTAAAGGTGTACCAACAATTTATTTTAATTGAGAAGGTTAACAACTCGAGCAAGTTCCATATATAAAGAGTTTGAACAAAATATTACAAGTGAACTTATCAATACATACAGAATCCCAGAATAACTAAGTCCATAAATTGCATGGCTAGGTGGCTGTCTTAGACTTTCGTTCCTGTGTGCCCAGTGCAGACTATCTTATCTAGAGAACACAGTGAAGAAGGAGAGGATTATTTTTTTTTAAGCCTTGAAAATACACATCCTGGTCACATCACAAAGCTTGAGCTGCCATTTTAAGACTATTTAAAAAGAAAAAAAAATCTGTATTGAAAAATGGCTTCAGTACTGTCTACTGAGCTAGAGCAAGAGTAAGAAGGCCTGCTGGTACCATCTCAATGGCATCATTCAATTAACTCCAAAATCATTTGCAACAGGATTCTAGGGCAGCAAGCCCACACTGTCCATCACAGTTGGCCGGCTCATAATTTGTCACAGACACTGATATACAAACAACAACAACAAAAAAGCTTTCCAACACTTCTGCTACCAGGATTAACAGCTGGCAACAAAGCCTGTACCAAAGGTGCTTAACTAATAAGCCAAAAACTCCAAGTCTTTTTAAAAACTGAAAATCAAAAAGAAATCCAATCAAGCTGCCTTGCTCAACGAGCCTGCCTACACAGGGCTGAGCCAGTACTCTGTGCATGAGGTGAACGAGTAAATAGCTTTCCCTTTGAATCAGAATTCCTTTGTGCAAAGGGCAAGCTGTAAGAAGGAACAAAAACTGGAGCCAGGATGCTGTGCTCTAGCAGGCTTTGGGTTGCAGCAAATTTCTAAAGACACTTGAAAAAAACAAACCACACACACAAAAAAGGATGGAGAGCAGAAATCAGGATTGAAGAAGTCATCTGAGCCCGTGAAGAGTGCTTCTGCTCTACGTCTGGCTCATCCAGATTCAGAAACATCCAGAAAGAGTGAACTACACAGTGTATGCCTTCTTCCCCTTGTGGTTACCCCTAACAATCACCTACCACGTCCGCGTGTTTCCAGCAGCCCTACGGCCATACGGTCCTGTTGGAAGGAGATTTTTGGAGACTCCACAGACACTGTTTTACTCTCAGCTCCGTTCACAAACTACATTACTTACTCCAAAGAAAAGCTGTGGATTCTTTGCCTAGAAGCAGATAAAGGTTACTCCATCGTTGAGACGTCACCTATCCGAACACAATTTAGCACTTAGGCAGCACACAGCATCGCATCTTACTTAAAACAAACATTTATTGAAAACATCACAGCGACTCTAGCAATACATTTGGTATACCTCCACTCCAGGATTAAGAGGAAATATTAAAAATATAAAGGTTGTAAATGCAGAAGTCTTAATCCTGGGATAAGTAAGCTTGAAAAAAAAAACCCACATTCTGAGTTAAAAAAATAAGAAAAAAATTACTATTAAGACTTTGTCTTTTAAATTCCTCAGCGTGAGGACTAGAGAAAGGACCACCACTCCCTCCTCAGTATTTTTATTGCTTTCAGCTGATAAGCTACCAACAATTACCAAGTCACTTCTCTTGGTCAGTTTCAGCCCACTGTTCATTTCAGTGGTAGACACAACTGGAAACACCATTCCATCCCTTCACAAGGCAAGGCAGATTATGGAGAAATGGCTACCGTCAGATCGATACGTACAGGTTACTTGGCGAATTTGCCCATTACACAGCGTTGTTCCTCTTGGGATTATTTATAACCCACGCAGAAAGAAATTTGTCTGAAGTTAAGGCAGCAATAAATAGGAGAGGTATGAGAAGCCTGCCTTTGCACGCCGAGGCAGGGCGGGTTAGTTAGGTCTCAATAAACGCGTTTCTTTTTCAGAGAGGATTCTGTGTAACGCATGGCTGAGCCCTGAGCTTGCTGGCCAATGTACTCCACCGGGCCAGGTTCTGGGGAGGAAATGAGGTACGAAGAGCCTCGCTTCTCACTTCTCGAGGGAGCCACCTAAGGGCAAGAAGAAAATAAGCTGACACATGATCCAGAGCAACAGCGTCAATAAATAAAGCTCCAGTCTGTGAATTACCACGGACCAGGAGCCAACAACCAACTCCGAATGCCCGGCTCCTGCTTTACAGCCCAGCTATACACAGCGCATGAGTCAGTGGTTGTGCCCTTTCCCTAAAAAAACCACCATAAATGCACCGGTGCCCTGCCGTGCATGCATTTTTGTGAGGGCAAGGGGCTGGCTGGGCCAGGTGGCCGTGCTCCACCACACGCGTGCACAAAGCAGCAGCTCGGTGGCCGTGCTGTCAGCCTGCGGCGTCACGGCAGCTCCAGGCGCAGTCACCCTCTCAAGCAGGTCCCCAGTGGGCCACCCGCTGCTCCTCTTGCTTTTCCTGAAGAGCTGAACGGGTCACCCTGTCCTGGCACAGCTGTCGTTGCACGCAGGGCTTTTAAGGACTCGTTTCCTGGCCGTGCCAAAGCGTCGTTGTGTTGGGGATCACGGGCGGCCAGCTGCCGCTTGCAGGCATGGATTTACACGTGGTACCGACGTGAAGGCCAGAGCAGTAAAGCTGTGTTTCATCAAAACTTCAGCAAAATGCCTCACACCCACACACAGGAAGTCCTGGCGACCCCGAACAGGGTTTCTGGTGAGGGCACAGCTCCCCTAATCCTGCCACAGTGCCCTGCAACAGGGGCACCCCAGGGGCACGCGAGGCTCATGTTCAGTTCCCCTTTGGGAGTTATCAGAGCAGGGAATTACAAAATCCACAGCACCTACAGCAACAGAAGCTACAGAGAGAGCCCACCACCCTGATCGGTGAGCAGTAACCACTTCTCTCTTCCCCCAGCGTGTCCCTAATTTCATTACCAGTCGGCTCAGATGCTCACCTTGCTCTCCAAGCCTGCCCTATCTGCCCTAGCAGCACTGTGCCCTGACCCGCTCGCATCCCTGTCCACCCCAGCGAGCAGCCTGCCTTCAGCCTGGCTCCTGGATCAGATGATCGGGGTTTGGCTCACGTTGGGATGAATATTTTAGGAACCGTAACACGCTACGCAAACCGGGAAACTCATTCCTTTATCAAAGGAACAGCCAGGCTGACCGAGTGCCTCCGAGCCAAACATTCCCCAACAAACCTCTGAGGCTCCCCTTACTAGGTCACAGCGGCAGCTCGAGTTACCCTTTGCAAAGGTCCAGCTCCATTTTGGAGAGCGCTTGTCATTATCACAAACAGGAATTTGCTCGAGGAAAGGCTCCGGTTTTCCCCCTTCCTCTCTCCTGTGCTTTCAGCAGCCGCGGGGCCGCCGGCCACGAGCTCTGCCCCCGCTCATGGTGCTGTGGTTCTTACAAAGCCCGGCCCCGCAGCTCAGAGCAGAGGGAGGAAAACGCATCGCAGGGCTGAGGAGAGAAAACGCAAAAAGCACAGCGGGCCCCTCGGCCTGCCCTCCTCGCTGAGGTTTCTCTTTTAGCTCTAAGAATGAGCGCAGTGCCTGGCGTTAAGGCAAATGCTGCTGCATTCTCCAGTTTCCAGTCGTGGCAGAGCTGCCGGGGAGCTCAGAGCACGGCCTTCACAGCACGCAGACGGAGGCTGCACACACTCAGGCCTTGCTCACCTTTATCCCCAGACACCTCAAAGCCAGGTCCAGCCAGGCCTCGTCTGCTACCCAGCTGTGAATTCCTACAGCTGCCTGCTCCTGGTGCATCTCCTCCCAAAAAAAAAAGGGGAATCTCATGCCAAGCCTGAGATGGCTGAGAGTCTTTAATGCCAGGGCACCACGTGCTGACCCTGCCACCCCCACGGGGATTTGCCACCACTCGGGACCTGTGCTCAGACGGTCCTGTCTGCACAAAACAAAAGCCCAGACAAAAAAAAAAAAAAAACAACAGACAAAAACCATCTGACAACAGCAGGAACCCTCCTCTGTCACCTCCTATTTCACCTGCCTACTTCAAGGCACCTCTGCAGGTCTGTCCTCACGGATACGATCTATCCCAGGAGTTTGTTGACAAATGTCCGAGCTGTCCCTGCCCATGGGTTTTGGTGCCTGGTGGGCACTGATCCTTCGGGTACCAGAGGCTCCGAAGGGATCTGCCCCCCTCAGATTTCACCCATCACATCCACCAGGAGCCGCGTGTGCTCCCGAGCTACTCTGGATCCTGCCTTAGTTTGTCACGGGTCCGAAGTCTACAAAAAGCATTTTATTTTTCCTGTTGAGGCTGGGGAAAGGACTGGGCACAGCTGGGCCTCCCAAACCCTCTCGTTTACCGCTTATCCACTTGGTGGCAGCATGAGACAGAGAGGAACGCCTCCACTGCATCTGCAACCGCTCTGCTCGGGATCTCCTCTCACCTTATTTAATGGGTTTTGTGGAGGAAGCTGCGAGCTGCCTGGCTGGTATGATCCCTGGGCTCCACTGTGAAATGTAGGCGTGACCTGCAAGCAGGTACTGTAGGCTGGGTAAGATCCACCTGAAGATTCCTAAATGCAGAATGGGACCCGTGATAAACCAGCATGTGAAGGAAAATAGGGTCAGGCATTCATGTTCACTCGATACAGCAATGAGCACTCAGCAGATAGAAAAACATCTGAGTCCCACTCTGCTGCTGAAAACACGAGTGCACAATTCACAGCAGCTCAGGCATGCAGCAAAACGGAGGATTTCTTTTTTTTTTTTTTACTTTACATAATTCCCTTTTTTCAAAAAATGTGTCCTCATTGCTCACACAAACCTAGGGCTATAAAACGGCCTGGGGCAGGCCTTCAACAGCCACCCTGAGAAATAACGTGATGGTGTCCTGTTTCTTGGTAGAGTATTTTAATATCCCCCTGAAGGGAGTAGGTAACTTCAGATGGAGGGATTTAAGGATCCTGGAGCACGGATCCTGGAGGGTGGCTGTGCTGGGACACCCTGCGGAGGGAGCGGGGCAGGGCTGCCCTCCTGGTACCAACACGTGCAGCGGTGTCTGCAGTCCTAAAGCACCCGTAGGGCTGATGGAGAAACAGCCCACGGAGACACGAAGAAAATAAAATTCGTTCTCACCTCAGAGGCTTCATTTTCAAATTCATCGACTCTTGCCTGGGTAGAGTTACATGCCTGAGCATAATACTGATACCACTGCTGAGCAGCCTCCTATAAAGGAGGAAAAAACCTCTTCCCATTAGCTGTCTACTAAGATCCCCTTAAATTAAAACAATTCTTATGACCTCAAGGGACATAAGAATAAATTAAAAGCAAAGCTCTCAAAGAAGCTTAAAAACAGGGTTAGTATCAACAATAAAACTCAAACCAAATATTTAAAACTGCATTAAGTGAGTAAAAGATACCCAAGTCCTTGGTCATTGCTGTGACACGGGAGGAACGGACAGCACAAATGGAGGTGAGTGATGGCAAGAGGCACCTCTGCAGCGCAGTGACACCACTGGAGCTCTTCATGCCTCTACTACTAAAGGTGATGCTAAGTACTCCAACATTGCAATACCACTAACCTTTTTTTGACAGCACACTTCAAGGATTTGGGGATGCAAACTACCTCCAGGAAGCACCAAAATGAACTTAAAGCCAACAATCAGACAACAAAAATATTCAAGATGACGTTAGTGCTTGCATGATACACACGACCACCCACGGGTCACCTCTGCTGCTCCTCCGACCCACAGTTGTCACCAGACCCGATCTCAGTGGGAGCCTGGCCCACACCAAAGGTCCCCACTGCAGCCAACGCCACGCAGTGGCCCTGTCCCTGCAAGCCCTCCTGGCTGAGGGGACACCCTCCTAACACAGAGCAACCCCGTGCCCACCTGCACGCCTGCTCTCTGTCCTCCAGACCCCACCGAGCCTCACAGCAGCCCTGCTCTACCCCCACAAGTCCTGGGGCAAGGCAGGGATCCTCACCACCAGCCCAGGAGGGCAGAGAGGAGCACAGCGTGTGTTTCTGTCTGCCTGCTGTAGGATGAGAGATCAGGAGACTCTGGGGAAGAGGGAACACTGGGACAGGGCAGGAAGAGAGCTAAGCACGGTCAGGATGGGTGTCTCAGAGCACACCCACAAATTTTTACTACAGTCCAGTTCTCATATTTGTTTTGTGTACAACTGCATTTCTACACCGACTGCTGATGGCTAACAGAAGTACAGAAATGTTTCACAAAGCGTCCCAATGTCTGTGAAAACTTTGTGGACGATCTTGAGGAGACTCGGGGGGATCTTCCTGTGCCCACCAGCACCTGACGGAGGTGCAGGGAGGACAGGGCCAGGCTCTGCTCTGTGGTGCCAGGACAGGAGGCCCTGGCCCTGCTCGGGGGGACCCTGCTGTGATTCTGTTTTGCTTTCTGTATTACCACAATTCTCCGGACCAGGGGCAGCACATCACCTTCATGGCCGTGCTCTGACCAGCAAACGGTACACACGGTGAAGAAATCCCAAGCAGTGAATCCAGCTGGCAGAGGCTATGCAAATTCCCAAAGCTACACAGGAACTTCTGGTACACAGAACACACTCTGCTCTGGGATCTAGCCAAAGCTCAAGAAAACTTTAAAACTGTCTTGGGAAGGGAAAGAGAAAAACTTCGTGGTTTTGAAGAGAGACAAAAGCCAAGCTGGAATGTACAAGAGAATCATTATTTCAGCTGACTGAACTAAATTCAGGTTCAGAGGAAGCAATCTTCCAATAGTGATGACCCCACAGCAGGCAACGCACCAGGGCTTTTTGTCAGTGACATCAGGTAAACTTTGTGCTCCATCTGTTCTGTACCTCTGAAAGAGATGAGCTACCAGCGAAGAGGACTTAACAAGGTTCAATCTGAAGAAAAGGGTGGGCTTTGGTTGTAGCAGAGCCTAGGACTCCTGAAGAGCGGTTCGTGATGTTGGGCAATGCTGTTCAACTGCATGCAGGGCTATCAGCCCACGCATACCAACAGGTGCATCAAAGGTACAGAGGGAAAACAAGGAGCAACTCAGGCAGGGATCTCTGAGCAGCCTGCCAACAATCCTGCTACCAGAGCTCTGTGTGACAAACCAGTCTTCAAAACAAAGTACTGCAAAACGACGTACCTGTGTGTACTCTCCATGCTGCTGGGAGTAATTAAAATAACCTTCCATCCCGTGTTGTGATGTAGCTCCCTGAGAAACAGCAGCATCCACGATGGTGTTCGGAAGTCCGGTCTGCTGTGGTGGATTGGAGGCTTTGCTGGCAATTGCTGTGTGTAACGTAATGAATACACACAGTTCACTTAAATTCCATAAATTAGGTTGCACTAATGTAATAGTAATATCCTGGGACGACAACAGAAGTTTGCTAATTCAGATTAGGCTGTGCTTAAAACTGAGCTACAAATAACTGAAAGGATTTCTGTAAGTCTATCTACATCAAGCTAGCCCATCAGCTCTGAAAATCTACCCTTCTAGCCATGAGGATACTACATTGTAATTTTAAGACAGAATTCAATATTTGCTTTGAGATAAATGCTGTGGTCACTGGAATTACCTGCTGAACAGAAGAATGATTTGTACATTTGGATTGAGGAAATTTTCAGCTAAAAGTGATGAATGTTTGCTTACCTGGAAGACATATACCAGGCAACACACTTGCCAAATTCAAGTAGGGGTTGGTACTAAGACGTATTTCTTTTGGCGGTTCTCCTAGTAGTGAAGTCTGTTTTTTCAAAGGAGTCTGTGAAATAATTGGACAGATCAGTGCATTATGTTCATACAGCATTTGTGGAAATAAGATAAGTATCTCCGCATGATTTTGAAAAAAGTCTAGCCCTCTGAAATGTAACAGGACAAACTTTTAAAATAAATACTGGGGACAACTATCTAGACACATTGATTACACTTTCATTGAGAAATGATTTTGTAGGAAAGTTTCTCTTTAAAGTGTAAGTTACTGAGGGACATTAAACAACAAGAAAACCTTTTACATTGAAGTAAATGCAGAATAACCACCATAATGCCTCCAGATGCAGGTAGTCAGCATTTTGTACATGGCCAGGACAAAAACAACTCTAGTCCCCCAGACACAAGCAAATGAAGGGACAAATGAACCCTGGCCTGGAGAGATGACACCATCTGTGATCTGCCATTATAACACATCTTACCAATCACTCTATTTATAAACCCTTACTTAAAAGAGGAAAATGTTTATGAGTGGAAATGAAGCATCAGAACTGACTCACTTCTCCAAACCACCAGAGTGTTTTCCTATGAGGGACTAGGAAGGGTACACTACCCGCTTATGTCCCCTTGACAGGGAAGAGCTCTCTGTGGAAGAGAAGAAAATCTGTAGCTATAGACAGAGTGTAATGGGAGAGAAAAGCAAAGCTCATTCCAAGGGAAAAATCATTGCCAACAGCTGCTGGTTTCAATAACCGAGTGGCTGGGTAAGACAAAACATTACATTACGTGTATGAGCAAGAGATTTATGCACAGCATTAGAAAAAACACCAGAAATACAGAGGAAATAAGTAGCTATGGCAAGTTACATAGCTTGTCTGAAATAACAGAGCTCAAAGATGTTTACAAAGCATTCTACTCTACGTTTAGTCTGCTCGTTTTTTCTAAGTCCATTAAAGAAAAACTCCATTACTTTAATGGATTAATGCTATTTGCAGTAAAATAGCATTAAATCATCAACTTTTCAAAAACTGTGAGCATGGTTTTTGAAGACAAAAAACTTCAGAGTGCTGAAATCCTTTCTCTCGATGCAAGAACAGGCATTTGAGGTAGTAAGACAGCACGACTGTTCAGTATCAGGACAGGGCTTGTGGACGTCTTGCAAAGGAAGTGATTTTTGCTAATTGGGACATCTGTCTACTGCTGCAGAAAAGGAGACAATTAAAACATCTGCCAGGATTTCCGCGAAGAACTTTTCCTGATAAATAACATAGGTATTCATAGAAATAAATGGAGTATCTAGACTTCTAATGGTTTAATTACATTCCCTTTTAACTAAATGAAATGCAGAAATAAAACACTGATTTTATACATTTATACACAAACACAGTGTGTATTTTATTCAAGTGTATCTACCCATAGGTAAAATCCCACTTCATTACAGTGAGAAGTGATTTAAGAAGCATACTTTCTAAAGTAGAATCAAAGGTGTCTAACAAACACAGACACCACTGCTGTGTATAATCTGATCACTTCAGGTGCTCCAAAAACATGCAGGGAAAACTCAGATCTGATACCAATTAATTAAGAACTTGTCAAAGTACTTTTGCATATTATTAAAAAAAAAAAAAAAAAAGTAAACGCATAGATCAAATTCTGTTAGTGACAGGACATGCTGAAAAAACGTCAATAGATCATTTTAGTCCAACTTTAATCCCATCCCATTCCCCTCCTGCCTTCATGGGAATAAATGTGAAAACTGATTTTAGACTAAGAAAATGTCAGCTATGCCTAAGTTTGTACAGATTAAAAGTGGAGAATTTACACACACACACAACATGCACCATCTGGAAGCCCAAAGGCCCTATGTACCGGCAGAATTGCTCCTGATTAGTCATGTCATTCAACCACAAGTTCAATTTTCAGTCTTTAAAAGGGACACTGCCCTTGAGATAATTTCATCATCAAATACTATGAGGCATACACAGGGGAAAAAAAACCCTCTAGCACTGTAAAAGATTCCTTTGTTAATTCATTTGGACCACCAAAGAGCATTATTGTTCTCTCTATAATTCATAACTGAAATGACCTTAAAATGTCTCATGAATGATCCTGTGATCTAACAAATTTTAGTGAAGAAACACAATAAGCAGTCGCAGTTAACTCTAAAGGTTATTCAAAACCAAACAAACAAACAAACCCCCACGCAAGAAAAAACCATGAGAAGTACCACAAGAAAAGGAACCGACTACATTCAGTATTCCTTACCCCCAAACTTGTATCAGTGCTTTTGAGTTGATTTTGCTGTTTGGCATGACCAGCCCGCAAGGCTCCCGCAGGAAGATTTGTTAAGGTCTGATGATAAGGCTGTGATCCTGAGACAACCGCTTCGGTAGCTGATTGTTTCTCTGGAGCGTTATTTTGCCCTGGTAGAGCTTGTCCAACAATGTGCTGATTCGGAAAGAATGGCAACATGCCCATCCCTGCTGCTGCTGCTGCTGTTTGAATTGTAGGCAGATTAGATGCTGCAGTCAACCATAAATGGAGAAACTTTTCTGTTAGACAAGATTTATCAGTACATTTTGTTTGTGGTTTTTAAGTGATGCAAAAAACACTTAGAGATCTATTTTACAGCTGTACAAGAACACTGACTTCTGATGATAGTTTTTGTACTTTTACCATCCTAGGAGCAAACTTTGTTTAAAGGTAATTCTATAAAAGAAAACTAAAGAAAACTATAAAAGAAATTTACTTTCAAAAAACCTCTGAACAACATCTTTAGAGGGTCCTGTGCTGGAAAGCTGGGAAAACCCCTGACTTCAATTTGTGTTAGTAAAATTCTTTACAAACTAAACAGCTAGAAAGTATCCTCTACAATTAAAATCTAGACATTCAGAACAGGTTTCTTTTTTTTTTTTTTTTTTTTTTTTTTTTTTTAACTCCCACAAGAAAGGTTTTCCTTGCTACTGGCTACTACCATTAACTTAACTGCATGTGGAACTGCCGAAAACACATCTCTGTGGAGGAAAGAAGAAAGATGCTCTAAGCAGTATCACGGCTCATCTTGCTTCATAGAAATTGAGGGCATCACTGACACAAGAATTTGCATTCAAAATTGGTATCTGTCACAGACCAGATATTAAACCTTAATAAACTGAATGCTAAGAAACTGTTTTTTCCAGTACTTCTCCAGCTACTCAGATTTATCTTGGTTGAAGTAACAAACCCCAAAATTCTGATCCTAAATATAACATATTCCACATGTACTAGCATGGCAGTAACTGAGCAAGCAGAGTTTTAAAAACACCTGCAAATATTCAACAAACGGCACAGAGTGCTTTTTCTTCCTTGAGTATGAGGTGAGAGAAGTCAGGCACAACAAAGCAAGGCATGTCAAGTTCGAATGGCAGTAGCAGCCTGCTAGATCAGCAGGCTATAGCCAGTTATATAGCTATATGCCTCGTTAACTTGCCTAACTATATAGCTACATGACTTGCTTTATTGTCTAGCTCTATGCCTACCTTCCTGTGCAGTAACAAGGTTCAAACACATTATTGCTTTTGGTAAAGTGGGAGAAAGTAAGGTGTTTAATTTCAAGGCATTTTTACTGATTTGGTATGAAATAAAATGTCATTTACACTTAAGAGCTTCTCCACGGGTTCCCATGCCTGAAGTCACTGATGGCATTACTCCTATTCCCAGTACTGTCTGAAGTAGCATTGTTGGAGGTTCTCCCAGCAAACCCGGTTTCTATAAGGAAAAATAGAAAACCATGTAAATTATTAACATGTCTGTAGCTATTTCTTACAACTTTCACATTCAGTTACTTTTTACATATGCTAAATAGTTAAATTATACCAGATGAAAAAAAAAACAAAACACACCACCACACAATTATTTATCAGTTCTAAGAACATCCAAAGACAGCCAAAATTAAAGTGATGACCTTACACTATTGGCCTGGACATTTTCAATCTTCATCAGTTGCTGCTGTGGCAATGGCAGGTGAGCAGGGCTCTGCAGCAGTAAGTTAGATGCACTGCCCAGAACTGAACTCTGAAATTAATAAAAAGAAGTGTCAGCTGACAGTCATGGAAAACAACATATTCTTGAAACATTTTCAGATGATACTGCTTACAGAAATTTAAACTACTTTCTGAATTAATACAACAAAGGAACATATCTATTTCTTCCACATAATTGAATTCCTGATTCACTCACAGCAAGTGACTTTAAGTTCTTTCAACCTCTTTCTCCCAGCTATTTTTTTCACCTCACAACCACAAATATGTTTTCTGATGGCTTTTAAAGGATCAAGAGTATAGTCCAAATATAATCCAGACTCCACTGAAGCCCCTGTGTCTAAGCCAACAGGGAAAGTTAGATGTGTTTGAAGCCTCTGCAGACAGACTAGGCCAGGCAGAGATATGGGAGTTACCTACAGCATGCCAGTAAGAAAGATGAGACACAAGGACTTCAGTGGATTCTGAGCTGTATGAATAAGGACTTCATTGTTTGTTAATGTTTGCATTGTGTCTTGCATTGCATTTATAATACATAATCTCTGTCAAACATCTACACAGTTTCCAGGACTGTTATAACTGGCAGGGACTCTCAACCCTTGCTTTGCAGTTGCCAACCAGTATCATTACTTTCAAAGAGGAATATCCACATATGTTTTTATCCCCCCTTCTATTTGGAATTATCTACATGAACCTCTCTTCCAGAAACATGAAAAAGCTGACAATTTGTTGGCACCGTGACTTATAAAGTCTACCAAATATTAATAGTTTTCAACCAAAGTTTCTGGACCATCGGTTGCCATCACAACTGAGACACTTCATCAACAACCTTGGGGGCACCGTGGTCAGACTCTGCCACTGGTATATTCAGCAATCTGTGCTCGGGCTTAAAAGAAGACTTACGTCCACTCTGTATCACAAAAGCACGTTGTAATTCATGCAGCTGAACACAGGCTTGAAACCATTTTTCTGGCAGCAGCTCCTGAGAGTGATTTGCCAGACAAAAAATGAGTTGCTCTACAAAAATTCTTGTACAGCAGTACATCAAATCACAACCAGTAGAGCCTTCCTTGTGGTTTGAAACTTCCTATACATGAAAGGTCACCAAAGCCAGGTAAAGAAGCTAAAAAGATGGCAGCTCTCAGGATGTACGGCTTTGCAGATCTTGCGTTCCCCTGCAACACGCCTCACACATATTTTCATGCCTAAGTATCTCTGTGTAGTAGGGTCAAATTCATAAGGGTAAACCCTCTCTAGGCCTTTAACGTAGTATTTTCTTAAACAAATTCCTTCAGAGCTTTTCTAACTCTTTAAAACCTAAGACAATACACCAAATCAGAGTGTCACACAAAATCTGATGAGCTACAGTGCTGGATTCTGGACTCAGAAACATGCAGCCTAACACAAAGGGCCATATATACATCAGTTGTGCCTCTGCTGTTTTAATTGTATTAGCAATTTCCAGTAGAAATTAGCCATGGCTGTTTATTGTCACTAATGCACGTTCTTTCTAAACTTCATTATATCAATAAAGAGAATATGCAAAAGTTTAACTGCAAAACTTTCAGAAATAAAAGACTGGAAAATCAGACTGGTTAGATTCCTCAGAAGAAAGTCTCTGGGTTAATAAAGACTTAGTAAATAGCTGGATGACTCAGGAAAACATCACTGCGGCAGCTCAAAACGCATTGTATTGGCACATGATAATTGTAACTAAGAGAAATTAAAAGAAAAAAAGTTAAAAGTCACGCTACTTCCAGAGCTGAAAGAGTACTGGATGAATAACCACTTGTTCAAATTTTTCTCTGTTGATTCTTTTTTTTTTTTTAATCAGTTATTTCATAATGTTGTGGCACAGTTATTCTAAAAATATTGTTTATACTCATTAAATTACTTTACAAATCTTTGAACATAAAGCAGCAAAAACAAGACACACAGGAAGCTGAATCAGCGTGTGACTGAGGAGGTGGTGGGGAGAGTTAAGCCAAGACACTGTTTGTTCTTGAATGCTCTATACTGAATTTTGGGACAGTAACAGCAGTGACCTGGTTCTCTGGCTTTAGAGAATACTCTGAAATAAGTCACTGAATAACAGAAAAATGTGCCTAATAGAAGGATCTGGGATAATCAAATCACTGTCAGTAAAATTCAGGTTATTAGATCAGGTTTGGAGCTAATTAAGTGACAGGAGGCTCCCTGGAAGTGAATTAGACAAGTAAGTCCATCCAAAAAGAAATAACTAAGTTGTTTGGCTACAGTACTCTAAGCCAAAAACATTGGATCATCATCAATCACAGTTAGCTGTGTAGAACATGCCTCTCTCCAGCTGTGATTAGAAAACATTCACATTGCCTTCCAAGGAAGCATAGATTCTCCAAGAGAGAGCCCCAGCAACTAAATATACCAATTGAAAATGTCATTTAAATACAAGAAGTATAAGCAAATGATGATATTTTTTTTCATTGCACAGGACAAAAGCAATTCATTTGATGGGGGAAAATTAAATAACTTATTTCACATTCATAATGGATATATTCACCCTGCGGTTTTTTAGCACAGAAGAAACAGAAAAGCTAAATATACTTAATATAATGAGTAACTCTGTATTTTAATTTAGTCTTTTTAAAGATCTATTAAGTCTATGTTTGCCAAAAGAACAGCACAAACAAGAACTAATAACGAAGTGGATTTTTAAATGGGAATTTCTGAAACATCAGAAATAGTAAGTCAGAACAATTGACTAGTCCCTCAAGGAGGCTTAGGAATATCCCCCTCTGTTAACATTAATTACATATTTTGGCTCCTGGCAGAGCTGGAGAAATCTCTGACAGAACCTCGACATAAGGTGGAAGCTACACTGGCCAAATGAACTGCTACGGTTATGGGCGCTATGTTAGCCTGTTCTCACTACTTTCTAGGACAAGTTCATGCCCAATATCCCTTATAGGAGCTTTCAGAAATTCCGGAGTCCATACGGAAGTCCCATCAACTTTACACCGAATTAGATACTCTGAGAACACCTGAAGCAGCCTGTAGCCCTTTGTTTTGTTTTGCTTTTGTTGTTGTTTGTTCTGTTTTTTACTAAGAGCTAACATTTGCAAGTTACTATTTTTATGGCATTTATAGCACATCAAAATGTGCTAAAATCAAAATTCTTTCGAGCTTTAAAATGAAAACATTGACGTTAAACTTCTTGGCTTGAATAAAATAAAACAATTAAGTTTCTGTATGAAGCACATGTAAGTAGCTTGACTTTTTTTTTTTTTTCAGTTATTGCTACATCAGCAGGTGTTAGCAAATAAAAAGCTAGGCTAAGGTAAAATACGTCACTTGTGAATAGCAAGCAATCTCCTGCTCTTACATCACCGTAGGAACCTCATCATAGAGTGTGTTTTTTAAAAGACTGCTTTAGTAAGCTCACTTGATCTTAGTTGCAATTTTTTGAAAAATTTAAAGTATCTTTCATGCTGAGATCTCCAGAAACAACTGTTTTGACACCTACCTGATGAACTTTATTCAGCTGTAGAAAAGGAGGGCCAACTGCTGTATTTATAAGGTGAGGAAAACCTGCAGTCGTTCCAAGAACTGTTTTAGAAACAAGAAAAAGTTGCAGTGACTTTATAAGTTAGGCAAGTAATGATCTTTATAATAGTTATTCTATATTTTTTAGATTTGGTATCCACAAAACTTTCCAGTATACTATGGGGCATTATAACGAAACCTTTCAAAGCAGACAGCTTTGATCTGCAATTAACAACACATTAGAGATCAAAAGTACTTTCATGGAGCTCCTCTAAAGCTGGCAGTTTAGCTCCGAGGCAGAAATGCCTGCAGCTGATTGCCAGACCAGGGCATTAGCCAAGGTGCTTTGAAACGCATAGTCACTTCCCACACAGTCTTTGTATCTTCTGATGTTACTGTGAATACGGAGAAGTGAGAAGCAATGTATTGTACTTGTAAATAAATGTATTGTATATGTAAATACTGTAGTATTTACATCACAAACTTAGCCGTCCTCCACTTGAGTCTTCAAATTATCCGTCTCCACTCCTACTCCTAATACCGTCACTATCTGGAATACGATGATTGCTTAAAACATTTATTCACATCCATCCTAATGGGACGGCAGAGAATGCTTTGGGCTAATGCTGTTCTTACTGTTGTGTACAACAATGGTAGCATACAAGAGAATAATGACTTTAAACTGGAATCAAGAGGAGACTCTCAGACTGCAAATTCAAATCCCAAATCAGATTTAAAGTTGCAATTTTAATTAAATCTGCAAAAGACATTTCATTTTAAGCCTAATTCTGAATGACACTGAGAGACCACAGAATTAATGTAAGAACATTTCTATAGCTAACACTATATTCTACCCAGACACAATAACCTATCAAATCATCTTTTTACATTGTATAAAATGTAATAAAGTATCTACACAAACACAGTGTCTACACAGATTCTGAAAGAGCATAGGTGCTTCTCTCCTTATCAGAAAGCCTTGTCTCACTAAGAACAGGGTTTCTTTATTAACCCCTTTGTAAAACAACTTACCAGGTTTAACAGCATGTCCACGCAACTGGGGCTGCAGTAGTATTTGCAACATTGCTGGATTGTTAAAACTTTTCATAATCTGCACTGCATTCGGCTCTGGAAGCAATCCTTTTCTGTTGTTTCTCATCTCAAATTGAGAGATACAAAAATGTTACAAACAGGAGATAACAAAGAATGCATTTACATCCCTGGAAAAAATCTATTTCCTTGAGTAAGGAATCACAAAGATCGAAGTTCAAACATCCAAATCCCAAACCTAAACAATCAACTCCATCCACTTTTGTTCTCTAGAGCTAACTGGCAATACCTTCCAGCACTACCTCTCCTCAGGTAATATGAGTGTTGTCCTTCTCACCTGTCTTTCTTCACCTTTACTACATTTTTACTTTCACACTTTTTCTGTTGCTCCCTAACATATTTAACAGCATCTCGATGTTTCCACCCCCTCTCCAAGATTTTTTGGAGTAGCTAAAGGCATAAATCACAGGTCAACATGGCAACTTACACATTACAAATTATTATTTTTTGGATCACAAAGAGCTGAAAGTTGTGTAACATTAACGTACATATTTTATTTTACACAAAAAAAATAATCCAGTCATCTGCTTCCCTCTCCCCTGCTCCTTTTCCCTCAAATGAAACAACTAACAAACTACTCCTCCAAAACTTCAAATGTATCGTTTTCCTGAGAGGCATTTCTTTTTTTCCCTTTTAACCAAGAAAGTGTTATCAATAAAGGAGGATACGAGAGGCAGTGTTAACAACAACTCATGCTATCTTGTAATAGCACCACGCATCTCTTTTATGAAGATGTGGGCTAAAGCTCTCAGAAGTAATGAAACTGTTCTGCTTCTACTTTAAGACAGCTTCTTGTAACACTTATCAAATCCCATTTTCTAGGAAATAATTTGATATGACAAGTGGGTATAAAAAGCTTTCTTCTATATTGAGCATGAAATTAAACTATTTCTCCTACCTTGAAATTTATCTTAAAATTGACAAATTCTTGTCTGTTTTAAACCAAAACTAAAACTCTGTTTTAGCTCATCAAATGTCTCCACCTTAATTTCCTTTTGTTTTGAACTAGAACAACTTCTGTTGCAGAAAATTGATTTTAATGAAATCCCAAAGCTATGCAAGTGTAACTTTGTAATATCTTCTAGCCATATTTCACCCTTCCTCCTTGCAGTATATTGCCTTCTTTAGCCTAGGAAAGAGACTGAGTTAGGCTGACCAGATAAAAAACGATAAACAACCAAACAAAAATCCCAAACAACTAAGGCTTCCAGAAGCTTGGCTACTTTTTGTAATGCAAAGCAGTGAATCCCTTTCACACAACACATGCTGCTCAAGGTATAACAAACTCATTCTGAAAACAGTTTTGCAAAATCTTACCATCCTTTGTGCTGCTATAAGTGCTGCTAACGTGCTTCTGCCTGGCGCTCCTGGAGCACAGTAGGACACCTGGATTCTCTTCCCTTTGATAATCATGCCATCGGTGACTTCTTGCACTTTCTCAGCCTGCTCTGCAGTTTCGTACTCAACCACTGCAAAGTCGCCAATACAGCTGTCTTCATCCTGAGCAAACTGAAACAACATTTCACAACACACTGAGCAAAACCGAGAATTTCAGGAACCATCTTGAAATATTTTCACCTATCCCCTGCAAAATACTTTGCTAAAAGTTGACGTACTATGTTAATGCCTACCCAAATTATTATGTTTCTTTTTCAAATGTGCTAAATATAAGTATCATAGCTTCATATTAGATATGGCATGCGTGCTGTGTCTACTTGAATTACCACCTTAACTTCCATGTAATCTCATGGAGAACCTGAGTTGTGAAATATATTTAACATTTATTTAACAAAATAAAAAGGGTGAGAAGAAGAATTTAAATACAGCTGTGTTCTACATTTTTATTTTTATTATTTTTTATTTTTTTTAATTATTTTTTTTTCAGGATAAGAATTATAAACTCTTTATTGTTCAGTTTTCAAGCCTACAATAACACAAATGTCATTCATCAGACTGCATGATAGCTGTTGAAACATACAACAATGCAAATTCTACTGCTACATACTGCCTTTTAGGAGAATCTGAAGTCTGTGGCTGCATTTAGTGCCAACAGAAGATGCCAGACTGATCAATCAAGCAGACTGGAAACAGGCTTACTTGTCAAACAATGCTCTGTCCTTTGTTTGCAGCGTTTTATAACAGAATGAGCAGATTTAAATCAAACAAAAAAATGGGAGTGAAAAGGGGGGGAGTAAAGCTTAGGCAAAAATATCCACTCCCAAAATGATCAGAAATGACCCACTGACACTGGTTGTGAAGCAGAAAAGTAAAAACCTCTATAGATTTTACTGGAGAAAAATCCACAGCCTATTCCCAACAGTTTGGCTGCATAAACTTACAGTAACAACTGAAATAAAAATCTCAGAGATTTACAAGAAAAGAGAGGTTATAAAATCTTCAATGCCATTGCTAAAGACTCACCTCCAGAAAGAGCTCTACAGAACACACATATCTTGATAAATAATGCTGGGGAAGCTGAGAACAGCCTCTGGATTATCTGACAGCTGGAAGAATGCCCCAAACTATAAGACTTTAAAACATCAATGTATTTAGCTAATTAAAAAAAAAGATTAGGCAAGTGACTTCATTATAGCACGCAATACCTTATTTCAGAAGAAAATAGTGGGGAGCACAGGCTGCTCACCCTAGTAAGCAGTGAAGCGAAACAGAAGTCAGATACGTTCAATCCGGGAAACAGACACGAGTACAAAATAACAAGGGATGGGCAGTTTCTGGAAAGAATTACTTGCAATTTATTCCTCTCCCCATGTACTTGGATCAAGCTAGTATAAGGATATGGTGCTGACACCAAATTACTGGGGCTCCGAAATAGCACTAAGGAAAATGTGCTGGCCTACAGGTGGATCAGGCCTTACTTGAAGCTAATCCCTAAGCAGCCTTCCCAGATACTTAAGAAAACAAAAAACAAGTGAAATCATACCCAACTGTGACTACAAACAAAGCTTTCTTTTTACTGTCTGTCTAGGTATGTTTGTCTGCAGCGCTTCTACAAGCAACATTTTGTGTGGTCTAGTATCTCACAAGCCATAAAGACAGAAAGGAAACCTTTACGCATGCAAAGGGTAGCAAGGATCCACCTCTTCTGCACCTGCAAGCTTTCCAAAAGATGCAGCACTTCTATCCCCATCAAGCCCAGTGACTCATTTTCCCCAGTTAAGGAAAAACTCATTAAATATTTGCAGAGGTTTCTTAAATGTGTTAATTTTATACATTTATTCTTCCTGATGTCCCTGAACTGTTGCACTTACAGTATTCACACGCTCTGGCTTGCTTTACTGAGCAATAAAACCATCAGCAACATTTACTTTAGAAGCTCTCTAAAATATTTCTGAAATCATTTTCCATAAAATACATGAGAAGGGGATGTGCTATAAACATTTTACTGGTGCTTAACGGGAGTGGTCTCCTGCAGAATTCCCAGATGACACGTAACAATCACTGTGAACCCAGACCAATAAAATGTTTGTACCACAACGTATTTTGCAATGCAGATGCATGTTCACTCACCACTTGAGTGGTAAATAAAAGGATAAGACAGCAAGCAGTGAAGTACACCAATACAGAAGTGTTTAAATCATGACCTTGATCTTCCAAAAGATACATATTCAACATACCTGGCAGAATACAGGTTTATACTTCAGGGAGAAAGCCTGCATCAGTTCTTTTGAATCAGTGTAGTCTTTTTGCAATTTATCCACACAAAGGCACTTGGAGTGAATAAGACTTGTGGTCAGCTGGTTCACATCCATCCACTGCGCGAAGAGAGTGCTCTCGTCTAACTGTTTCCCCAGAAGTTCCAGTCTCGCCTTCGCAGCAGAGTCCTTCTTCATATATTCCACAAAACCATAGCCCTTGGAATGGCCAGTAACTTCATTATACACCAAAAAACACCTCTCGACATTGCCATAAGCACGCACAAGTTCTTCAAACTCTTCTAACGTAAACGAAATGGGCAAATTAGTGATGCACAGCAAAGCATCTGTTGGTTGGAGTTGCACGGATATTTCTTTTCCCCGAAGAGAATACTGGTGAAATTTCCGAATCGCATTTTGAGCCTGCTCTCCATTTAACAGAGTAACAAACGCTGTAAGAGACCACAACAAATTACATCGCTTATTACTCTACAAATAAGCACTATAGCCCCCCTCGCCTCTAAGAAAAAACAACACCAAACCCAGCAGTAGAAGTCAGAGGAAAAATAAGAGTTTGGGATTTACTCTGAAGACACAGTACATAAAAAGAAATGCTGCAATATATACTTAAAAATCTGAGAAACGTAGATATACAAAACCTCACTACATGTAACACAACAGAATTTTACATCAGGGAAACAAGAAGTAATTACATTTTCTACTTAGGTCAACATATTGGTGATTCAACTACATTTCTCTGAAGGCAGCATCCATACATTCTCACTAGGGATTTACCGCATCTTTTCTGCATTTTGAGTCTCTAGGATATTTCCCAAAATTGCAGAATCACAGACCGGCTGAGGCTGGAGGCCAACCCCTGCTCAAGCAGGACCACCACAGCTGGGTGCCCATGACCATGCCCAGCCGTCTTTTGAAGATGTCCAAGGACAGAGGCTGAGCCACCTCTCTGGGCAGCCTGTGCACAGCACCAAAATGTTTCCTGATGTTCGGGTTTTGCTGGCAAAAAGCTTGCAGCCACTGGCAAAATCTTTGGTTCACGTAAGAGAAAGATGCAAGTCTACAGCTCTGGCTGAGGCATCCTCAGCACTGTCAGGCACTTGCGGACACAGGGTTGGGCACTGGACATCTTTCATACCCAAAGTGTGAAGTATCACCTCCAGACAGCAAACATTTTCCTGCTGGAATTGACCCTTCAAGCCCACAAATCTCAGCAGCAAGTACCACACAAATCTTTAAAATGTGGCAGTGGGTAGGCAGCACCTGCAGGATTTGATGCTCTTTTAACCTTTGCTGAGCTGCTGATCTTCAGACCGATCTTACAGCTGCTGAATTTCCCTCCCCAGAATTACAAGTGGCTGTTGGTTCTTGTTACACTTTTATTTTACTTTATTTTACTTTATTTTATTTAACCGCTTCTTCTGCTCAGTGGGCACGGGTCCTGGTGATGCCATGGCTGTGTCACAGGGGACAGAATGTTGGCGGTGGCCATGTCACAGGGGGAGCCCGTGGTGCAGCCAGCCCTGGCGGCTATAAAAGGGCCACAGCAGGCCAGTCCGGCCGAGGAGTAGCCAGATGAGTGTGGGCTGAGGAGGGAGAGGAGAGGCCCTCCATGGCAATGAAGGGCGGCCGCTCCCCTCCAGCTGTTTTTTTTATTTATTATTACAGATAGAATCCTGGAAAAGGACAGAGCAAGACCATGGCTACAGCCTGCTTCCAGCACTCCGCTGGAGACGTGTCAACATTCTACAGGACAGATCCCTGGACTCCACGGCCACATGATAAGGAAGGTCAACACCCAGCCCCTTCCCATATTGTGCCGCTGGCACCAGCCCCACTGATGTCACGGCCACATCACAGTGGGCCCAGGAGACGCCTGGTGTTAGACATGGCGTTCTCTTGTTCTCGTACTCTTGTTCTCTTGTTGCCCGTACTTGCTTCTCTCCTAGCCTCAGCGCTGGACATGGACACGCGCCCATGACACGTCAACATTCTACAGGACAGATCCTTGGACTCCATGGCCACATGATAAGGAAGGTCAACACCCAGTCCCTTTCCATACTGTGCCGCTGGCACCAGACCCACTGATGTCTTGTTGCCCGTACTTGCTTCTCTCCTAGCTTCACCGCTGGACACGGACATGAGCCCATGACACGTCAGCATTCTACAGGAGAGATCCCTGGACTGCATGGCCACATGATAAGGAAGGTCAACACCCAGTCCCTTCCCACATTGTGCCTCTGGCACAGGCCCTGGTGATGTCAGGCCACATCACAGTGGGGCTGGTGACAGAGTGGGCCCAGGAGGGGCCTGGTATTAGACATGGCGGTTCTCTTGTTGCCCGTACTTGCTTCTCTCCTAGCCTCAGCGCTGGACATGGACGCGAGCCCATGACACGTCAACGTTCTACAGGAGAGATCCCTGGACTCCATGGCCACATGATAAGGAAGGTCAACTCCCAGTCCCTTCCCATATTGTGCCGCTGGCACCAGCCCCACTGATGTCACGGCCACATCACAGTGGGGCTGGTGATGGGGTGGGCCCAGGAGAGGCCGGGTATTAGACATGGCGGTTCTCTTGTTGCCTGTACTTCTCTGCTAGCCTCACTGCTAGACACGGACGTGAGCCCATGACACGACAACATTCTACAGGAGAGATCCCTGGACTCCATGGCCACATGCTGAGGAAGGTCAACACCCAGTTCCTTCCCATATTGTGCCGCTGACACCAGCCCCACTGATGTCACGGCCACATCACAGTGGGGCTGGTGACAGGGTGGGCCCAGGAGGGGGGTGGCACAACACACAGGGGTTCTCTTGTTAGTGCTTTTGCTTCTTTGCTAGCCTCAGCGCTGGACATGGACACGAGCCCATGATGCCACGCTCCTGGCCGCCTCTCCTTGACGCATCGCTGGAGACGCAGCAACATCCTACAGGACGGTCCTACAGAGGAGCAGATGGTGCCATCAGCTGCGGACGAGAATTCTGCAACACCCCACACTTGCTATATGAACTTGTCTATGTGCAACCTTTTCTTAATAAAAGAACTTTTCTTAATAAAATGTAATTTTGAGAACCACTATGAATTGTGATGAAGTATCTTTTAGTCGTTTCCTGCTGATTTCCTGTATGCTGTTCTCCCACAGAGACCAATGGAAACTTAATAATACCCATTGTTCAGCCCTGAGGCCATATTTACACTTCAAGCCTTTGTATGCATAAAACATTAAACTGCTCCTACACATGTCTAGAATTAATTTCTTTGGGAAGAACTCAAAAAGCTAATACATTCTAACTTGAAAATGAAACTGGAAAGCTAACCCACATAAGGTATTGTTATTCCTTCACACTTTGTCTCAGGCTTTACCCTCAAGTCTTCAAATGCCACCCTAAGTGTCTGCCACACTGAATAAATATCACAGTCCTGCCTGCAGGTAACTTAATGCAAGGCAGAAACACCCCAGGAAAGCTCTGCTTGCACCACATAGCCATGCCAAGCACAGCCCAGTGCCCACACACCACAACCTCCCTGAGCACTCAAGCTTTGCCATAAGGAGGTTGGCCACCTTAACACATCCAAACAGGGCAAAATCAATTCTCCCTACATCTCTTGAAGGCAGAGCAGGAAGTTTTCTCCATTTCCAGTTTGCTTCTCCTGACTTCTCTCACAGTGGATACTCACAAACAGGATAGAAAAATAAGGAGCCCAGTTAGAAAGGTCCAAAGGCAAAAGAAGCAAGTTGGCAGCAACAACACTGCTCAGTGCAAGCAACTTGTCTGAAACCACAGCCTGAAAACTGTGCTAACCATATTTTCTTATCCTACACCCAAATTTGGAGTCTCAGTTGTCCAGAAACAAGTATAAACAATGCTTTCCTCCTCACTACACAATTACCACTTTTGTAAGAGCCAAAAAGCACACAATATTCCTAGCTATCCTGAACCTAACAGCAGCACAGAATTCTTTGTCATAAATCAGATGTCCTAGTACAATTACTTATACAATGATTTTTATTTTTTTCCCTTTAAACACAGCATTTATTTTATTTTATTTTAGCTTTCTGCCTTCCTTGCTATCAATTACCACACCATGACTACGGGTAGATTTGTGCGAGTCACAGCAAAACCTACCATACTGCAATACAATCGCTTCCTGAAATTCAACTCCAGGAAGCTCTGGTTGCAAGATTATTCTTTAAACAGAAAACATCTTTTATTCCAGATCACCTATTAATCATCCGTTTCCACTAACATCACTGCACATGTGAAAAAAGCAATGAATTGTAAGATGACACCATTCAGAGGCAGAAATGCTAACATTTTCTTTCATGTCTAAATAACCAGAAGTTAAAACAGTCTAAACGAGGATTTCTAAATAAAATATAAACATTCACAGGGTTCTTAAAGCAAGTTCTGATCTGTGCTGTAACTGTAACTATCCTGTAGCAAAGAAAAAGAAGCAAGTAAAACCTTGGTGGCAAACATGTAATAATTGAGATCTCAGTTCTGCTGGTCTAGTCAAAGGGGATGTTGTTACACATCCTGAAGCAATTAACTTGAACAAACATACAAACAATGCATTCGCAGTGGATTTTACAATTTGCAGTAACGCGAGAGATGTATCGATAATCAGATATAGGTGAGAAGGCATGGAAATCAACAATCTGGTTCTCACACAGATTAAAATACTCCTGGGCTATCTACATTACTTACTTTGCAATCCAGCATTTTGACATATTTCTGTAACAGCATAACACTTGGTAATTTAGGAATACTTACAGAGAATAAATGGATAAATGCAATGAATTTAAAAGAGACTCAATCTTTTTTAAGATAAAAATGCTTTTTCAAAATGTTCTGAGGTCATTTAAGGCTTCTTCCTTGTGTTTATTGCTATTCTAAATTAGTTTGTGTAATCAAGTGAAAACACTGTTTTTACTCTGGAAAATTTTACAAGATCTCATTGGGAAGGTCTTCAGAGATCTACAAGTTCTAACCATCAAACTAAAAAGACATTAAATGTATCTAAAAAAAATCAATACAAATGGAGTTCCTTACACAAGTAGTTCACACTACAATATCTACGCCCATCACCACAGAGAGGTGACTGGTGACAGCCAACACAGCTTCACTAAGGGCAAATCATGCCTCTCAAATTTGGTGGCCTTCTATGATGGGTTTACAGCGTTGGTGGATAAGGGAAGAGCAACCGATGTCATCCCCGTAGATTTGTGCAAAGCTTTTTACACTGTCCCACATGACATCCTCGTCTCCAAATTGGAGAGGCATGGATTTGATGGATGGCTGGACCACTCAGAGGGTAAGGAATTGGCTGGATGGTTGCACTCAGAGAGCTGCAGTCAATGGCTCAAAGTCCAGGTGGAGACCAGGGATGACTGGTGCCCCTCAGGGGTCAGCAGTGGGACCAGTACTATTTTACATCGCTGCTGGCAACGTGGACAGTGAGATTGAGCGCACCCTCAGCGTGTTTGCTGGTGACACCAAGCTGTGCGGTGTCGTCAACACGCTGGAGGGAAGGGATGCCATCCAGAAGGACCTGGGCAGGCTCGAGAGGTGGGCCTGTAAGAACCTCCAGAAGAACTTCTTTGTGTATCACCAAGTTAAGATGCTGTAACCCAGGAGATTTTAATAGTTGTATTTTTAAAAAATTCCCATTACAGCAAACACAGTCCTATGAGGGCAGGTGTCAGATATCTAAGCAAAATCCTGATAGCAATCTGCCACAGTCACATTTGTCCTTCAATCCAAGATTACCTCCTGAGGTAATCCAGACTGTAATATATATATGTCAATCTGGATGTACAGGAACATTTGTCCATCTCTGTACCTCAGAAGTGCTAAAAATCCGTGATTCCCCTACACAGAGAATTGATTTGTAAATGGAAGATCTGACTTAGACAATAAAAGATTTAATTCAGGGCAATGTTTCCTTCAAAGACT
This sequence comes from Aythya marila, assembly GCF_965140915.1. NCBI lineage: Eukaryota > Metazoa > Chordata > Aves > Anseriformes > Anatidae > Aythya > Aythya marila. Next base: position 30,736,751 of record NC_139049.1, on the reverse strand, counting down.
TAAGTATCCTTTTAAATTGCTTCAGGCTCATGTTACCTGAAACAAATGCATCTGGAGCTAGGTACGTTTTCCTCTGATCACATCATATGCACATGTGAAGGTTTGTGCTAAAAGAAGCCTCAGGATCAGTTTTTCAAAGGAATTTGGACAGTTGAGGTTAGATTAGTCTCAAAGAGAAACTGACTGAGGGGAATCTGCCTGACAGATACCATGCAGGGCCAACCTACTTCTCACTACTATCAATAGAGTTTCCAATTCTCCACTGGCTTCAGAAGAGGCTGGCAAAGCGTACAGCCAAGGGGCGTGCATAGCAGATGATATTCCTCACTCATTTCATCACAGAATTGGAATGTGTGACACCGGAAGATTTTAATTGCTTACCTGTTCTTTTATTTCTGTCCACATAACAATACTTTATTTCATAATCTTTAAATAAGTCATGGATTTCCTGAAAGAGAAAAGTACACGTAACATCAGAGAAATAATTCACCAGACCAAATAAATAAGTGTATAAATTTAGCTTCACTTTTTAAACAAAAACTTTCCCGATAAACAGAAAACTTTACCATAGAAACACTATCAAATATTTGTTTTTAGAAGAGCTGGTTATACTGCTACAGCAATGTTTTTATCTCATGTAAAGAATTGGCTTACTGAATGTGATTAATTTACTTTTCATTATACAACGTCTCATAAGCACAACAGACTGTCTTGCTGGCTGTCTTTTGATAAAGACAAATAACATCACAGTTCATTAAATAGCAAAAAAAACCACCACTATTTCTCAAAAGTACAGCTAGTAGAGTTAAAATGCCACACAGATGAGATATCAGCAACATCACATCATGCAATTTACTGAGGACAGGCAACACTGTAATAAAATAAAACAGCTGCTTTAGTTTCCTCTAACCGATCAAGTTCACTTTAGCAGATTTTTGATCTTTTAATAATGAATATTCTTTCAAGCAGCAGTGAATCCTGCCCAGAATACCCCACAGAAAGCATCATTTATCAATTACTGCACAGGTGTCCAATGAAGAATCAACCCCAACGGCATTATTTGCTCCCACTAATTAATGGCGAAAGAGCAGGAGAGTGGGAGAGGTGGGGTAGGAACAAGTACAAGAGGTGTGCTAGTTTGCTAAAGCTGCTTCCCAACACAAGCAAAACACGTGCCAGTGCCCCACAAAACCCACTAACCCACTGAACTACTATCAGCTCAGTGGCAAGAATGCAGAGATGGACATTAATCACCCCTAGGAAGAGAGCGATGCTTTGGACATGTTTATATTTCAGTTGGGGAAGTCCCATACGTGCTAGCAAAAGACCATTTGAGTACCAAAATAATCAGCAAACTTTGTCTGAAAGTTTCAGTGCAGCCAATTTCCCAACCTGCCAGCGGGCTAATTCAGCGATATACAGCCTGGGTTAATTGGGCTCTCTGCGACTGGTATCAGGTGCACCCCTTTTAGTCGAAGGGACACCAATCTCTGGTTTCACTAGCTAACAGCTGTCAAATACTACATTAATAAAATATGGCTGTTTCTCGATCTACCAGCCACCCTCATCAGACGTGATAAGGATATGGTTTCTGAAAAGCAAAATAAGCCAGGCACACTGCGAAGACCCGAGTTGGGAAGGTGACTTGGCTGTGGGCAGCAACAAGAGGTCCTCAAGGTCCTTGATACTGAGGAGAAATGACACTTTCTGTGAAGTCATACAGCTCAAAAGTACAAGGTTGTTCCTGTCCTGCTCAGAAAAAGGGGGACATAGTCACCCATTTTTATTTCATATACTATAAGAGTAACACTGAAAGTTTGATCTGGCGGTTAAGTAGCAGGAAATACTATTTCAAATGGTTCGTAACACTCTCTTGAAGGCCTTTTGTGTGAGCCAGATGACTTCCCAGCAACTGTTTGAAAATTTAATTGAGAGGGAAAATAGCCTGTAGCAAACTTATCTTCATGGGATAATCATGAGGTCTTCATGTTAAAAATTATGAGGACAAAAAGAAGATTTAAAACGATATCCTAGTTTAAGCTAAGTCACTCCAAAAGGCCACTGTGAGGATTTTAACAGAGGTTTGCCCAGGTTGTAGCACACACTGCTAGTGTCTGGTGCTCCCGTGGTGGGGCTGAGACCTGCAACTGCCTGACTGCGTCTGGGTATTATTTTGGCGAGGGCATTTTTCACATAAAGGCAGCTCAAGACAATTTACAAAAATAAAACACAGCACGCTGACTCTTAAGCAAATATATACTCCTTCAAATTAAACAGATATCTACGTATCTGTGTACATTAGCCTAAGATTCTTCATAATATTTTCAGAAGTACGCAGCCAACTTTTGAGCTCGCGTCTTATTTAAAAGAGCGACTCGGGCGCTTCTGTAAATCTCACCCTCACCTTCCAACGCTGGTGCCTGCTAGAAAAGAATGAAGACTATTTCCACTTTAATTTATTTAACGGGGCGTGTGCCTGGCAGGCCCTGAGCCCACGGGATGCAGCCAGCGGCCGTGGCTGTCCCCTGAGCATGGCAGAAGCAAATGTCCGTGGCTTGGGCCCTGCTCCTGGCAGCCACCGGGCTCAGGACTCCTGACTGCCTCCAGCCAAACTGCTTCTCCTGAAGGATTCCTCCCCCTGCAGTCAGAGATCATTAAGGTTGGAAAAGAAATCCAACATCTGGTCAAGGGCAAGGCGCGCTATCACGGGAAGGCCTCGCTGCCACCCCTGCGCCAGGCCAGGTTACAAAATTTGGGCAGCACGAGCTGGAGGCACTTACAACGAGAGCTACGGCCGTCACGAACCCCGTGGCAGCTCCAGTGCCAGCATCCCGATACCCCAGTGACCATTACAAGTCCTCAGAAGTGGACTTCAAAAGCTAGTTAACCTAAGCACTAGTAAAAATTAAAATCTTAACCAGACAGTAATCCATTCATACTCAAGGAAAGTACTGGGACATACTTAAGGACATACTGGGCAGGAAAAGAAAAACCAAATATATTAAAGGGGAATTAAGAGAAAGAACAAGTAAATATGGGCTGGACACCCTTCCAAAATGTATTATTTACTGTCACAAGAAACGTTGTCTTGAAATACTTTAATTCTTGGCCTGTCCTGTCTTGTCTTGGGTAGAGAAGTGTCAGCGTGAGTTTTTACCACATATTATCAATTTGAAATTTGCATCTCTCAAAGGGAAAGGATGCCTTCCTCAGAGACAATCTGTCTTTATGCTTTATGACCTGGATTTTTTATTTTTTTTTAAACAGCAACATGAGTCATTAGCAGGCACATTTGCCCTACATACCAAATCAATAAAGCTCAGCTATTAATTATATTAAATTCACCTGGTCACACCAGGTGACCTAACAGCAGAAGGAAAAAAGCAAAAAATATTTAGTCATCACCTGGATCAACAAACTATATAAAAGAGTACAGCACCCCAAAACCAAGTATTTTTCTCTCTCTAGATGTAATGCCACACAGACTTCACGACAGATACATAAAGTCTGTTGTGGAAAATTAAAAAAAAATAAAGAAAAAGTTTTAAGCAAGAGAGCCGCAACACGCTTTAAAATAATTATCTGTTATTGAGGAAAAATCACAGAGAATCTGCTGGAGAGTAAGAAGTGCAGTGCACAGCACCAAGAGTTGGAGAACAGCACGCAAGGACTGGTGCAAGGTGCAATTTTAAACTGTCTGCTAGTGACTCCTGAGGTAGGAAATCCCCAAATTTTCACCACTTGGGCATCGACTGCCAGATGAAGCCTCCTTTGCTCTGAACAAGCACGGGTGCAGACAAAGATTGGGCTCACCATGCAGGCTGCACATATAAACTCATGGTGACCTATGTTCTCTTCTGTGCAAAATTCTCCAGTTTTTAAATTGTTTTAAAGAAAATTCTTCTTTTGTGAGCGATGGCTGTAGGATCAAGCCCAGGACGTGCAGCAGACCTTTACCTGGCATCCAGGGAGGACAGAGGTGAGCCCTGAGTCTTCTGCTCAGCACGTTCCTTCGGCACTGCCCCAGGGTCACAAACTATGGAACTGGAAATAAAACCTAGCCTGGGATTCTAGGCCATAAACTGTCTTTAGGGCATGCTGAAACAATGGTATCTTTTTGTTTGAGAACTGACTTCCACTTTTGTAAAACCATACCCTCCGAAGATCACTCATACAATAATTTAAGAAAATATTGTCACTAAGACAGAAGAAGAGCAATTTCTTAGCAGAATTGTAATGGGAATGAAAAAGGTAATTCTCTGGTCTTCCAAAGTTGCATTAGTGTGTTGAAAAGAGGAAGACTGTGGGATTGGAAACTAATTTCATCATCCCGGGTATGCCAGGTTGTACGGAAGCTAAATGAAAGATGACAAAGACATTGTGGAGGTAATGTCAGAGAGGAAGAGCACAAAACGAAAGAAAAGCAATACAGAAAATCAAAAAGCATGTACATCCTAAGGCATGAAGGCTGCTCGCTATCCGGCCAATAAGCCTTTCATGTGCAGTCAGTGTGACAGAGGACGATCTGAAACACAAAGGCTTCTTCCACTTAAAAGTCCGGCATACAACAGATTGGGAAAGAGCATTTCCTTAAATCACCACAGTTCATTAAAGGTTTTTGATTAAAAAGGAACATGGAAAAACTGTGGGTAATCAAGACAGAAAGAAGAAAACCACTGAAATAGCATAATTTTAAGTTGTATTTTTTTTTTTAATCAGGAACAAACATCGGTGAAAAACCTGGAGATGCACACGAGGCCCCCAAACACAAAATAAATCCCTGTTCTGGGTGAATTGCACCAGTTTCCTACGAATACCTAAATGTTTCATCTTTCTTTAGAATTGGTCACACCAAAGAAGAACTACAGGGCATTAAAATAATTAATCAGCCCTAATTTACTTTATGACCTACATTTAAGTAGAACATTCCCTTCATTTTCTAGTCTCAGATAATGAAGAAAAAAAGTAGAACTGTGACTATAATACAGCTGCATTCAAAGATGATAAGGGGCAGAAAAAAAGCTTATTGAGAACAAGCACACCTTCTACACCACAGGTTCCTTATCAAAAAGTGAACAGCCCTTGTTAGTCATCGGATCTTAGCAGTGAAGACTGGAGATTTTGCTAAAAATCCAAGCAACGATTAGCAAGAAAGAGAATCCAAGTCCTACTGCTTCTAAAAACAACTCCATGAGATCCCAACTGGTATGCCAGAGAACCAGACTGCTGTCTTTCATCGCATTTGTGAGCTACAGCTCCTATGGAAATTCATCAGACAGAGATGACAAACCACTAACTCTGAAAAATGAATGACTTGGGGAAATCAAAAACAATTCTTCTAATCTGTTGGGATAATTGCAAAAAAAAACCACCCAAACACACATAAGCTCATTTGCCATATGATACTCCAACAAAATAAAACTTCCCCTGTTTAGTATGGTACCAACCTTACTTATACATCGGAAGTTATTGATATCTCTTTCAGTGACAGAGAGTTGTTATCACTTCCTTCCCTCCCAACCTCCCCCCAGAAGTCCTCCTGCCTCCCAGGGCTCTCGGAGCAGCTTTATGACAGTTCCAGGAGCCTTCAATCTGCGATACCTAATTTTCGACACTGCATTTTCAACATCATATGCAACTGTGTTCTTTGCTACTGAAACGTATTAACCAACTCACCAGGGAGGCACTGGCACAAGGCAATTGCAAGAGACATCCAAGTGTGGGATTGCCGATTGATTACCAAACATTGAGCAGAGTGAAACGAACAACCACAACCAAGCTTTGTCTCTTTACAAAGATCCTCGATACAAATATCAGTCTTACCACAACATTGCATCAGACGATATTGACGCTAAGAAGGACAGAGCCACTGGCTGACATTTCAAGAAGACAGACAGCAGTGGGATGATCTTGCCTGTCTTACCATGGAACATCACATAGCACTGCCCTGCTAGGATTCCTTGGATCCTGCCTAACGCCCTTCATACTAATGGAGATACAAACTGATGACTCTGATGACAGCACTTCCCCACTACTGCAAGAAGAAACAGAAGGCAGCAGAGTATGCTCTGCAAGGGCTGCAGGAAGAGAGAGGACTGCGGTTTGGAAAGCACATCCTGTACCCAAAGGCTGGTACACAGCGCAACATCCTTGACGTGAGCAGGTAAGCTCCACAAGGAACACGATGGCCAACTGAACAGGTTTTCGACTTAGCTTTCATATAGCTGCAATGATAACCACTTGATTGAGGGAGGGAGGAAAACATTAGTTAAGACAAGAGATGTTTTGGCAAGTTGTTTTACTGACAGCACCAACCCAACGGACAGAAATCAGTCAGCCCGATAAAAGTGCATTTCTATCTAATTTTATAGTTGCAGCAACCTAAAAAGTAGCATGGATATAGCTGCATGGCTCTCCACGTGCTACATCTGAGCCCCAGAGAGGTGACAGCACTAATGCATCAGGCTGCTGAGCCCCGTGGTTGATGGCGTGTGCGGTTCAGGCGCCGCGATGGAGGAATCGGAGGGGGACGCACGTGGGCACTCGCCGGGACGCCTGGAAGGCTTCACTGCGACAGGGCGCTACCAAGTTGAGTAATTTGCCAGCTGAACACTAAGTGGAGACTTTGCTGGCGAGAACGGTGAAGGTGGTAATAAAAACGCTTACCACAGGTCTGTTGCAAAAATACCTTTCTCTACGGCTGCAGCAAGAGACTTGCTTGTAGCAGTATTAATCCTGCAAGTACGTATTTGCAAACGGAGCTATAAAAGCCAAAGCAGAAAGAATATTCTTGGGTTAATTCTAACTTCATTTGTTCTCCCATCAGATCTATTACATACTGACACTTGATGAAAAACGTCCCAAAGGGAATGCTGATTTCCTTGGCTCAACAGACTGCAAAACACGTTCTCCAGACTGCCCTTCCTCCTGAAAACAGGCTCTGGATTCCCTTAGCAGTACAGGTGTTGTCAAATGCATTTTGAGGGAAACCCCACTTATCAAGATTCCAGCGTGGGTTACCTTTGCCCCCTTGTTACAGCCACCCAGCACCTGAAGTGCTGAAGGCTTCTGACACTTCCAGATCTGTTTGTTTGGTTTCTGAGACAACAGATCTTCAGTACTCTGCTTCTCTGTCAGAAACCTCTAAAGGTAACAGAAGATTGTAACTCTGATAACAAATAAATAAGTTAATATGTAGCTATAATTGGCAAAGGAAAATGTTTATGAAATCCTATTCTGGAAGACTTTGCATTTTCATGATGTTTATCTCTTTCTTCTTGGAGAATAAACTGGCCAGGGGAGCAATACGTTACCTGATTTTACTTGTCTAAGCAATCGTTTCAAGAAGCAAACAGCAGAGAGAACACCTCTGCACAGTTTACCGAGGGTATTAGTTTGATTCAAGAACCGGTAAGCTTCATGGTAATGTTTGGAAATAGATGACAGCCAAGTACAAAGGTGTACTTAACGTGCCTGACCACAAACATACTTCTCCTTTCCAAAACTGCTCCAGGACATAAACTTCCTCTCTACAGCAGGAATATTCTGCCTATACACATGAACACCAACAGCTCGATGATGTTAAAAATCACACTGGCACCTTTTCCAAGTGTAATTCAGAATCTGTATGTGATGGTGCCGCTTCCAGCCTAGCAGCAGGGGAATGTTAGAGCTTCATGTATGGAGAGAAAGCCACCGAAGTGCTACTTTTAAGTCGCCAAAACAAAATGGCAAACTCCCACAGTGCTGCACGGTTGCCAAATTGGACCTTCACGCTAACGCTTCCTTGCAGCAGTCTTTGTCTGACCAAGCAGCATCAAAGTTGATGGTTTCGGTGCTCATGAGCCGTGTTTTTAACCAGATCACTGGCGAATTGAGGTGAATTCACGAAGCACCTGCTGTGTGGAACAAGAGGGAGTCGTGCACCCGCTTGGGTGTCTGACAGCGATGCCGTGCCAGGCAGGGGCAGCAAGCAGCTGGGGATACAGCAGCAAGCCCCTGTGCCAGCAGCCGTGCCTGGCAGCTTCTTGAAGAGAAGACGAGGATAAGAGAGGTTTTCCAAGTCGTGAGTTAGCGAGAACTTGTTATCGATGAGCTCGCGAGGTCGCCACACATGGCAGCGAGGCTCTGCAAGTAAAGCACCACCTCGGATCACGGCGAAATCCATCCTTTCTGAGTGGGTGAGCACCTACGGCCACGCAGACCGAAGGCACCCGGCGTGCAGGCATGGCGGTGAGCACGCTGTGGGTCGAGTTACACGGATCTTTGGCATTTTCTCCCCAAAATGAGCGGCCCTTTGGGAGCTGCCGAGAAGAGTCCTCGCTGCACCTCCCCGCGGGCAACCAAATTCCTCGCGCTCGGGAAAGGAAAGGGAAGGGACGCGGGGAGCGGCTCGGAACAAAAGCCCTAACCCCAGGTTTCACCTTGTGCACGAACCCAGCGACCCCACAGCCATGCAGGTGCCCCAAAACCCGACAAAGCGATTAAACCAAGCTGCCCCGGAGCCCCCTCAGAGGGGATGCAGAGCGGGGCCGCCTCCAGCGCTAACAAAGCCCGGGAGGAGCAGCCGGGGCTCCCCTCGGTCGCGACAGAGCCGCGATGAGGCAGCCCCGAGCCTCCCTCACGGCCACCCCCCCCCCCTCGGGGGAGCAGCTCCCATCGCACCCCCCCTTCTCCCAGCCGCACCTGGCTGCTGCTCTCGGCCGGCAGGTTCCTCAGCAGGATCTTGCGCCTGTTGCTCAGCTCCCTCCGGGTGCTGGCCAAGCGCCTCGCCACCTCCTCGGGGCTGGGGGGCGGCGGCCGAGCCCCCCGCGGCAATGGGGGCAGCAGCGGCGGCGGCGGCGGCGCCTCCTCCGCGGGCAGCTCCGCTCCGCGCTCGGCTGCCGCCGCCATCTTGCAGCGCCGCCCGGCCCGAGCTGAGGGGGAGCCGCCGCGGCGCTGGGAGGGCGGCGGGGGAGCCGCGGGGCACGGCCGCCGGTGGGGCCCCGGCGGCCCCGCCAGCCCCCGCCGTGCTGCCCGCCCCCGGCCCGGCCGGGATCCGCCCCGACTGCCTTCGCCCTGCCCCCGGTGGGGGAGGCCGAGAGCGGCGGAGCACCCGTGAGGGGCAGCCCCGTGAGGGGCGAAGCTGAAGGAGCTCGCCTCAGAGTGCGAGGCCCCCGAGCAGCGTTTGTTTCCCCCATTAACTCCTTTGAGGCAGGGTCTGGGGATGGATGTGAACACTCCTGGGGTGCTGGGGAAGCCCCCAAGAGCCCCCGAGGTCTGAACAATAGCCCTGGCATAAAAGGGCTCGTCCTTGCCACCATGGGTTCATCACCCCAAAGTCCCTCTGCTGCTATCTTCCTTCAATCCAACTCTGCCTTTGGCACCGAACTGCAGGGCAACAACAAAATAAAGCAGATGTTGGATGGGCCCAAGCTCTCCATCAGTGGGTAGAGGGGTAGCGGGCGCGCTAGCCCAAGATGATCTCGTTCTAATTTTGTTCTTCATCAGAAGCATACCAAACAAATTACAGAACATCCAAATGGGTAAACCAAACCGTGGGCGCCGTGCTTGTGGCACAAAAGTCACCCTCTTGTGGCAAGGCACGCTGTGATGAGGGCCATGCAGACACAGAGAGGGCAGCGGGCACACAAAGAAGCCAAGGGCAACATCCCTCCTGGAGGAAAGCAGTTCTGGAGGTCACCCTAAAAGAAGGTTTTCCCTCTATGAAGCCTCCATCTTTAAGAACAGTTCATGGTCTTAGTTGGTGCATCAAAAAAAATGTGTTTTCTTGGAAACCTAATTTCTCCATAACAGTTACTTGCAATGCCATTTACAAAGCAATAAATTTAGCTGTTTAACGTTGTCATCGTAGCTATAAATGAATGAAGAATAATTTAAATAGTTGTACCCATTTTTAGATACGAGCCTGACCACAAAGAGCAAAAGAAAATCTCCAAACCTGAAAATCCAAACTGAAAAACAGTAGTCTTAAAAAGGAAATTTGAAACGTGCTTTGAGTCGAAATGGGTATGCATGAACACGTCCTTATCAGAGAAGAATTTCATCCAGAATTAGATTTTCCTAAGTTTGATGTGCCATTTTACAGACTGGATTACCAGCTACAGGAAACAAAAACCTGGCAAATACCTATAGTGATTTTAGAAATTTGCTTTGGTCTAAACCAAAGCTTGCAAGTTAAGACTACAAAGAATATAGGACCTTCATTACTTTTAAAAATTAATTTTAAAACTACCGAGCAATCAACACTCAGGCTTTTTTTTTTTTTCTTTTCTTTTTCTTTTTCTTTTTCTTTTGGTGTTGTTGCTGACAAAAGAAATGGTCAGAGCTAAAAAGCTTCTGTCAAGAGTTTCCTTTTCCCTGATTTCTTTAAACAGGTAGTGTTCCTTTTCCTTCCACATCTGCATTATGTTTAACCAATTGTTGGAAATCCAAAGCACGAAGAACAGTTATAAACAGTTCATGTATTTACCATGGAAGCGTTTTAGATCTGCCAGATTCAGCCTGTCTGAACAACATTAGCTTAGCCTTCATACTTAAACCACAAAACAGGAAAAAATATTTTAACACATTATTAGTGTGAGAACTGATCTACAGAATCAGGTGAGGCTGATGAGTATAAGCTGAAGTATACGTTTCTTATGCCTATGGATGTATTAATTATTAATAGTACTATAAAATTACCCTTGCAAAGGATTTAAAAAAAATAAAATAAAGAAAGTAACGACTGAAAAGGCTGTTAGTAAGTGTTTACAAATTGATTTTCAGGTCAAGCTCTGAAATTAAAGACGTGATACCGTCTTCTGAAAACGTTTCCAAGTCATATCGTAAATTATGCGATATAAATTGTTGAATCACTTTGCTAAGAATACTGCAACACGTAACTACCTCCTCAGAAACACCTGCCAGATTAAGCAACCGGAGTATAAATTATGATTCTGCTCAAACATTACACAGCTTAGTGAAGCTGAATAGAGTAATTAATTATCCCATTAATTCTTGAATGTGGGCACACTGAATCACCTGTGCGTTACTGATAATTAATCCTACCTACAGTGATTACCTTCTCAAAAGTTGTCTGGCCTTTTTTCTTTTTTCTTTTTTTTTTTTTGATAGGCTGCAGGTGTACCTGAATGCAAGTCAAAAGTGCATTGCTAAAAGTATTTCAGAAGTTAGTAGTTCTAATGGCAAAAATAAACCTACTGCACTATTAGTTCTGAATAGCTCCAAGGAAAAGCAAGCATTTTTCTTACCTAGAAATACATATTTAAAAGACCACATTTTACAGCTAAAAATGTTCACTTTTTTTTTTTTTTTTCTTTTCCTTGCAGTGCTCACAGTTCATTCTGTATGCAGGCAGTTCGCATTGCACAGGTAGGCTACGGAGCTGCCTTCACTACAAGGCTGCTATGAAGTGCTGCAGGATGAGAGCAGAAAAGTTTGAAGATGTTGCCATCGTCCATGGAGATGGTCCACGAAAAGGGACAGGAAAGGAGGCCGTGCAGCACCTTATGTGACAGCCAAAATCAGCTAAACACGCATCAGCAGCAACAACCAGTTTGACTCAAGAAAATACTCCTTTTTGAACAGAAATGTCATGCCTGTTTTGAACTACAATACACCATCCAACAGGTGCCTGGAGAATTAAGATGGTATTTGATGTAAAACAATCGAAGTAAGTAAAACACCCAGGTCCTTCGGTGCCCCAACAGAGCACCCGTGGGTACGTTAACACAATAGAGATGGTGCAAACCAACAGCTCAGCCTCCTCTGAATCTCCACAGAAATATCAATGTATTAGATACGCAATTATCTTATTTCACAAGTTAATCTTCTGCCCTTGGGAATCCTCCCATTTCACCATATGGTTTCTGCCCTAAGTGCCAAAAGACCAGGTGGGTGTCACAGGTTACTGTCCAGAGTGGATTTTGGCTGCTGCCTCTTCAGATCAGCCATCGTAGCTCTCAGCTTTGCTCTCTATAACTGCTAGCACAGAAAACACACTGCAAGCTTTACCAGTCCATGCTAACCCTTGCCGTGAGAGCTGACATGAAACATCCCCAGGGCAGCTGACCTAAAGCAACCAAAGGCTATTCCATACCATGTGGTGTCACACTCAGCAATAAAAGGTGGAAACAGGAAGAAGAGGGGAGGGGTGGGCTCTTGTTGGGAAAACGTTGGTCCTTCTCCCAAACACTGGCTACATGCGTTGAGGCCCTGCTTCAAAGACGTCAATCATCACTCATTTGTGGGAAGTAGAGAGTAATTTCTTTCCTCTGAGTTTCTACAAAGCCTTTATTTTTTTTTTTCCCCTTTCCCCCTCTCCCTTTTTTTCCCCTTTTAGTTAAATTGTTTAGTTAATAATCTCTCCTTAATAATTATTATTTTTTCCCTTTAATTAAGCTATCCTTATCTCAACCCCGTGAGTTATTCTTTACTTTACTTCTTTCCCTCCTCATCTAAGGAGAGGGAGTGAGAGCGCGGTTGTGGCGTTTAGCTGCCCAGCACGGTAAAACCACCACAGGAACCCTCTCACGAGCCTCTGTGCTGCTGCATCCACAGGACCGAGAAACCTCTTCAGGAGGGTGGTGCTGAGCAACCCACGATGAAATGCAAGTGGTAAGAGCCTCCACCAATACAGCTGTACTCAGCAGAGGATGCATGTACGTATTTTCCCTAAAGAATTTCCTGCTGTTGGTTACAGATCATCCTTCTACATGTATGCAAATGTTTGTATGAGTACAGTTACTTTCTGTTGCTTTCAAATCAAAGCCCTACGTGTTGTTTTGCACTCTAAAAAGTCCTCAGTTTGCTAGGGAACTTCCATTTGGTTTCAAGTTTGCTGCATAAGCAAAAAACCCCTAAATACTGGAAAAGTAGAGTGATCTGCAAGCATAACATTGGTTGCTAGCTTGATGCTATTAGAGATAAACCACTTTGCAGTAATTTATTTGTAGCTCACTAAATTCCTTGTTAATTAAGAATAGTGTACCTTTCCACAGGAGTTGCTTTTGTAGCTCTTCTAAGCTGAAAATTAACTTACCCATGCTTTTATAGCTTTTAAGAAATACAAGCCTTTTATTTACTTATTAAGGGACGAGAGCATTAGAAGAGAATTGTGGCACGCACATCCTTTCTGAATTACGGCTGCAGTCAGATGTAAGCGTCCGTGCTCAAACGTACAAACAGGTTCAGATGTCTGCAGATAAAATAAAAGCTGAAGTTTTAATATCTGCTAGGTTCTCAAGAATAGGTTATACTGGGAATGTTTCCGTAAGCTGTTTGGAAAGTTGGTTTCTTATACGAAAGAGAAATACAAACAGTCTTCCAAAACCTGAAACGATAATTTTCCTGCAACAAGGGTCTGGAATCCATCAGTTGCTGCAAATTCCAGTGTCCATTAAAATCCATGATTGCTAGAACCATTTCACGTAAGCAAAGTGTAAACAATGCTGTTCTCTCTAGTCTATATTACCCCCATGGTTTCAACCTCTAGATAGTCCTTTTGTTTCTTTAGGAAACTACAATTTTGAAACCCAAAGATGTAGATTCGAATGTCAACAATATTAATTAGTTCAGCCACGATCACGAAGGCACTCAATCAACGTGTTCATCTCACGTCCAAGTTACCTCCAACACGCACCAGAGGTGCCCCAAGGAGTTCCTTTCACCCTTTTCCTAACAAATTTGAATACATTCAGCATTCTCAGTGTATCATTGTCACACTATAACTGTGGTTCATTAAGCAACAAATGAAATTTCTTATCAAATTACCAACTTAGCACAACAAGCAACCGATACCGTCAGTATTGTGATGAGGCAAAAACTTCACCACACTCCCCTGCAGCATCGTTTCGAGCTTCTCTTATATCACCTGTACAATTCATTCACCAGTTCACCATTAGGGTAACTCAGCATGTCTAGACTGCAATTTTGTTGAGACAAGTATTATGACATGGTCAGTCTTCCCAATTAGCTGCTAAGCTCATTGTAATACCAGAGGTATTTTGATTAAAGTTTAGTTCTCCGAGCATTTAGGAATTGCAGTAATACAGGATCAGACTTCAGGTCCATCAAATCACATCTCACCAGTTGTGACAATCTCTTGTCTAAGAGATGCCAGATGGGCAACAGATTGCCTCAGCGATCACAGCAGCCACATGCTTCGTTCAGAGATGCAGACAGCAAACAAGTATTTTCAGTATTTTGCTCTGCTTCTCTTGGGGTGCCTTGTCTGTACCATATGGAGCTCACACGTTCAGAGGAATTTGTCAGGTACTGCAGTGTATGACCAAAAATGGGATGTTTCTGCACTCCTGAAACATTCCTCCACACAGACACGAAAACACACCGAGTAACTCTGCCTGCAGCTGAACATTTTCTTTTTAAGTGGGACTTGATAGCTATTAAACTTGGTAATAACGCTGCTCCTAAGTGCGTTAGGAATGATGGATTAAGTCAGTAACAGAACTGGTTAGCAACATCTCAGTTTCCATTCTGTAACAGTGGTCTGCAAATAAACAGTAAAGATAAAAGAAGGAAGAACTATAACTTATAAAGCGAGTAACTGTTCCGAGGAAACCATTACACTGCCAGGGAGCGTAATGGGCTATTTTCGGAATCATGGTCTTTGCAGTAGAATTTATAACCTTTGTTGCTTCATGCGTATCATTAGCAAATCACCGTGAAGGTTATATTTAAAGATAGTAAAAGCATAGTAAAACTCAAAATAAGCCACCAAACAAATCCAGCTTCTTGTATAATAACGGAGAATGAAAGACAGTAGGATCAAGGAACTGTTAGTCCAGTCCTCTTCCATAAATGGCCCTGAAGGCTGGAACCTCTGCAATACCTCCTCCTAAAACAACTCTCCTCCTGCTTTAAATCACCACTCTTGCCTTCATAGGCTTTGTTTTTCCTCATTCAGACTCAATTTCAAATTCAGCTTATTGACAGAAAGTATATTTTGGCAATTCTAGTATAAAAATAGGTGATGTTCTTTGGGTTTCTAGTAAAAGCAGGTACAGCCCACCCAGCATTCGTTCCTGGAGTGTTTTTGTGGGCTGACCTATTGATATGCTACAAACCATAGTTTGGACTCATTCTGCTTCAGCTTCTCTGTAAGCACCTGTTTTCTAGGAACTGGAAACAAATGCTGATAATTCACAGGAAAACGTGAAACCATTTCACATTAAAAAGTAGTGCAATCCTAATACCCAATTAAAGCATTCACTAGTGTACGTGTAAATGAGTACATCTCCACACCGTCTCTCTTACAGCCCCTACAGACCTGGCTAATTATAAACTTGAAGAAAATCGTCGAGATGAATGACTGAATTGCTGGTATGTATTGAGAGTGAAACAGGCATCATATGAGCCGTTTGTTTTGATGTGGTAAAGCAGCCAGTGATTTATCCCTGCTCGTAGAGGTTGGAGACTTGAACCACCACCACAACATTTTGTCCTAAAGAATGCTGCAACCTGTTAAATATGGAAAACTGGCATGGAGGATATAACGCAAGCTAAACTTTCCTAACATGTTCTTAAAAAATTTATGAGCGTTTAAAGTGTTCTGCCATTCAGTTATAAAAAGGTTTCCATAGGAACTGTCATGCAACATGACTTTCTGCTATAAACACACCAAAGTGTCAAACTAACTTCTCCGTGTTTATTCTGCTTTCATGGGGAGCAAAAAAACCCATCCGCTTCCTGTTATCTGGGTTCCCTGGCAGGGGCTGGAACAGTAACATGTTTTGGCTTGCTTGGAGAGATTTCCTCAGTTAAGCTGCAAATGAAATAAACACACTTAGAGAGGTTAATATTATTTTGCAGGGATTATCTAGTTTAATTACTCAGCATTTAATCTCTCCCAGTTGTGTGTGATCTACATGCGGTACACTAAGAGAACTGATACGAGAAGCTATTTAAATGTTGAAAACTGTCAGAAAGTTGGAAAACTGAAAATAAGTATACAAAAACCATCTGACCAAGGTCCCAGTTTCCTGCTGTTCTCAGTGCCAACCTATCTCAGTGCCTGACTTTTTATTACCTCTAGGTGTGGCAGAAGAGTTTTAAAATTAGTAAAACCACTGATGTTGACCAAACTGGAAATACTTAGCAGTCTAATCTAAGGCCAGCCCATTGTTATGCTGCCTGCACTTACAGAGCAGAGCCTGCCAGTTTTACAAGAGCTTTTGTATGGCATGGCAATACCTCTTTCTTCACATTTTTTCATGCAGACACACTGCTTGTAAAAAGAGCTGGCTCGATGGATTAGGAGACTGAGGTTACTCACTTTAGCAGCAGAGCAGATGTTGTACTCATGCCCTCACACTTCGCTGCCAGGTGCAGGGTGGGGTAGAAAAGCTCCTGGACTATGCTTTTTGGCCAACAGTCTCCCTTCCTTGCTATCATTATTTTTGTTCCATTAGTGGTAATAACAGTGGAGAGCAGTTCTTCAGGCAGTGCTCCAAGAAGCTGGTGGTTTTGCCAGTGTCAACTATAAAAACGTAAAATAAAAACAGAGCAAAACATAATGGTAACTGCTGGCTCCCACCTTCTTAGAGCAGCACTATTTACTGCTACCACTGATGAGGCCGGCCCAGGAATAAAAAGTTATTTTTTTTTCCACAGAATGTAGATGAGGCCATTATGATTTGTCTTTGAGCTGAAGGTAAAAATTCCAGACCTAATGAATATTCAGCCTGACACCAAGTTTGTACTTCTCCACTCAGGCCGCCAGTATGGCTAACTGCTATCAGCCGTCACTTTCTGATGGGCATAAAAGTGCCTTGGTTAAAGCAGAGTAGATCTGATCATTTGAAGGAAACTCTTCCTTTTGTACTTTGGATGCTTTTTTCCCCCTGAATATATTACTAGATCAACTATTCACTGAAAAGTCTTGTGGAAGTTTGCAGAAGAGGTAGAAGAGGTTTACCCTGTGCCTGGTGCAGGCTGCTATGCAAAGTCAGTAAGTCACTTTGGGAAACTGCTCTTCACATCGTGCTGGATATGCTCTAAATTCCTGCCAATTCAGGCTCCTTCGAGTTCCAAGCAGAGGTTTTGTGTACCCCAGCCTCGAAAAGCACCATCCGAAGCAGGCAGTGTAAATCGTGCAGGGGCAGGGAAGCATCAGGCTCTTCTGGCAGCAATTCTGTGCAAGCACTGGCCAACATACCAGTTATGTTTGGCACTTTGCTAACGAGGCAGGGTTTGGAGGACTTCACTCTTGGACTTGAGTGTCTGAATTCCACTGTAGCCTTGGCTTCAGGAACACAAGCCCTTCTGGGCCAAGGTCCTTCCGTGACTCAGTTCAGAGCACATCAAGGAAACACAATAATTACGTCTCATCACAGAGACACGCTGCAAATAAGTAGTGTGAAACACTCTGACATTTCTATTATTTTTTCATAGTTAGGATCAATGGCAAAGGGGACATCGTACAGAAAAACAAACTAACAGTTACCAAATTAACTGCTGGAGGGATTAATATTCCAAACATCACCGAATGACAAAAGAGTTGAAAGCTTAGGGCAGGCTCCTTTGAAAATCCCAGCCAGAGCTGGGATTCTTTTTTGGAAAACAAATGGAATTGGTATGTAAGAGCTCCAAATGCTGCAAACTAATCTTTATACTTGCATACAGCCTTTTGGATTACCTGCACTCTCTTAACTCGACCCAGGACTTTTGCACCCTATTTTCTCCCCTCTTCCCTATTTGGTGCCAGCTGTGCGATAAATTCTGCTCTGACAAATATACTTTCCCTCCTCATCACCATTTCTGGGTTCCTTTACAGAATAAAGTCTTTGAAAGCTAGAGATCTCATTTTGTCCAGTTATAGTCATAACTACTGCCCATGTGAACATCTGATGAATTCTTGCCTGTCCTCTCTCATTGCAAAGGGCAAGGGTAAAGATAATATTTCATGGTGTAAGTGGCCTTATAAAGTGTTCGTGAGCCAAACGTAACATACTCTTCTTTCCAAATCACATTTTTATCAAGACAATAATGTAAACAAATTAAAAAAAGAGTCTCAATTCATTTAGAAGCAGCGTATTCTGAACATGTGAACAGCTTCCATCTCTATGCAGGCTAACTGGTTTTGTAGATGGATAACCTGCTTGTTACGTATAGGAAAAGTCAATACACTGCAGTGCTCCCAGACTGACAGCATTAAGTCTATTTATCTCTAGTGAATGCAAACCAAAGGCAAAACTCATTGTAATCTCAGAAAAAAAACTTCAACTTTTTTTTTTTTTTTACCTGGAAGAATGAAGGAAAACATACAGGAAAATAAGACAATTACGTTTCAGAAATGAAACAAGTAAAAAAAAACAATGGCCATGATATCTACCAGTTATAGGTAAGGAAGATACAGGATACAAATCCATGTCAGGCAAATAACTGCTCATTTTGTTCCTCAGTCAACACAATAAAATAATTACGGGGAGAGAAGGCCACGGCGGCAGTGCCTGCAATAAAACTGGTGGTGCTATCATGCAGCTTCTTAGAAACCTTGACTATGTCAATGAACAGCAGTGTCCTTATCAGAGTTAAATGTATTCCTCCTGTAACAAGGTTAGCTGTCAGCACTTGAATTTGTGACCTGACACACCTCTAGATGTGTATTTTTTCCTTAATTACTCCTTAATAGCAACAGCTTCGTCTCTTCTCATTACTTCAGGCGTAAGCAAGGCTGTCCAGACCCCATGAATCAGGAACAGTCTGTATGTCCTAGAACAAAAGCGATGAAACAGCGATGAGATGCGGCTCATAAAAAAATAAAGGTAAAATAAAAAGCAAGATAAAGGCAAAGGGCTTTTGATGGCTTGGACTTTTTGATAGCTGTTCAAAGAGCAACGTTATAACAGATAATTTCTGGCAGGGCTGCAGAGAGCACTGCACACACTTTCTGCCCAGCACATAATTCTAACACCACCACCACCACCACAATCTCTCCACTGAAACAGTATTTTAGTCAAGGAAGTAATTATTTTGGTTTTGCTTGGATTTTAAGAAAGGTATTTTGACCTATTGTGTTCTACACTTTATATGCTTGTTTCCATACTACTTTCTAACATTTTGAACTACTGTGGTTTCTTACACTTAAAAAAAGTACAGAATATGCCCATGTGGCTGGGTATGGACATTGCAAGGTTAATAATGTATTCAATACAATCTGAGAACACTCTTATTTAATTAGATAGGGACTCAATGATTTGTTTTGCACTACAGACGTGCTCCATAACTTACCTGGTGTAAATTAAGACTGGCATCAGAGCAGGCAGGCAAGTGCAGATCTAGCCAAAGGTGCACTTTTCTTTATTTTTTGTTATATTATATGCAAGAGAACAATTCTAATGTTGCTTGCCCTAAAAAAAAAACTATTACTGGGGAGAAAATACTTGATTTCAAGAACTTGCACAGCACAGTGAGATTCCTTCACATGTAGATGGACAAGATAAAATTTAAATTCTGTTTTACAAGTCGGTAAATTCCGGGGACACTTCTGTCACGTAGCAACAACTTTTGGCTGAAAGCCTTCTGTTATTACATTCATGGATTCAAGCAGATAAAGTCCTGGCTAGAACTTCAAATCTCATTTACCTCTGAACCTTAATGAAATCACCTTTATGAGTGCTGCAGGACTAGGACGCATCAACAAAGCATTTTGCTTGGTGTTTTACACAAACTTCTATTAAACTTACACATAGTTCAACAGTTTCCACATTGAAAGTTATTTTCCCTTCATGCTTACAAATTTTGCCTCTTGGCTGTGCATGTTTTTGTTTGGCCAAGCAGTGACATTAAGAAAATCCATTTTATTTTAAAAGTCAAACCTGAAAAAACAACCACTTTGTGCACTGCCCAACAGCCAGCGTCATTTTGGATTCAAAATTGGAGATTCTAGCAAGTTGGGTCTACAGATTGAACCATAAACTGTTACAGGAGATCAGATTCAGCCCTTTGAAAACATAAAATGGTGCTTAATAGATTTGTACAGCTGTCTCAGCAAAAAAAACAACAACCAAATGAAAAAAAAAAACAAACACAACCCCTTCTTACACAAAACACAGCAGAATGACAAATCCAATGCATCTGACTTTGCAGTAACACATAAGAAAAAATAAACAATTAGCTTCGGTGAGCCTACAGAGTCACTGACCACTTCAAAATTATTCACTTCCCAAACAATAACAGGCTAAAAAAAGAAAAAAAAATTAAATCATACATCATACTGTCATTTATATGTAAAGCTTAGATCTTTCAAGATAAAACCAAGAGGAACCTGATAAAATGCTTCATTCCTGCTGCAGCACTCATTCAGCCAGAAAATTAAAGGAAATTGAGACCAAATAATATCAATCTAGCCAGTTATCCACAGAACTATACGTTATATACAGTTTATTTCACTAGAGATTTTAAATTTATACATAGTATAAAGGGGTATCCTGGTATCACACATATAGTTATTTTACCGTAATGTTTAAGAACCAATTTTTTTTTTACATAATACAGTATTAAGTACCATATTAATTAAAACAAGTGATTTAAAAAAACTACATATAAATGGATGTTTATCATATGCACAGTGCAAGAATGTTTTTATATCACTGTAATCACAAAATGTGAATCTAAAGTACAACACTGTGATTTAAAACTAATTTATAATTATGATGCCCTGTGTTGTAGACAGATTGATTAATCTTCGTTTGAATTACCAAGCAATGTTAAATTCCAGACAAACAGCAGCAGCTTATAATTATGATTTCAAAAAGATACCTTCCACAGTAACCCAAGTTGTACAAAACACTGGTTTATCCCTACTTCTGATCCTGACAGTTTCCTAAAGAAACACAAAAATGGCACAGATTTCATTTGGAATTCTCCGGTAACCAAAGCTAAATAAACCCTTTGTTACTTTAAAAAAAGGAATCCTTTAAGGATGACCAAAGAGGTTAAGATGGAGAGATTTATGGGCAGAATTCTCAGAATTTTAGTAACAAAGTACAGGATTTCTCCTCTGCAAATAGGAAGAAAATACTGTAATGTAAATCCGGTTGTAAAATTTACAGAAAACAATTGTGGAGAAGAAAGCATTCATAATGTAAACACGTCAGAGACTACTTCTTCATTTTCCCTTTTGCAGAGTGGGGCAGTGGATGAATATCAGCTAATAAGAAACAGACGTCTTCCTCAGAAGAACCACTTCACCATCAGAGAATATATGTGGTAGTTGTTGAAAATTGCTAACATGTTTTCTCCTCTCCCTCCCCCCAGAGTTTCAAGTTCAATAAATAGTAGAAAAATAATCCTTTACTTAAAAATCTTGAGATGCATTGTCCCAGGTTCCATACAGCAATTGTCTGAGCAACGAACTTTCGACAAGCAAAAAAACTGCAGAGAACCCGACAGGCTTTTCCCCCGCCCTCTCTGTCTGGCACCTTTTTAGTCAGCTGCAGAGTTTTCTGCTCTTCCAGTTAAGGAAACCAAATCATCTCTGGCTCTTTTAAGCTCTCTCTTCTCTTGGCTCAGCATAACAGGGCTTCCAAAGCTTCAGCTGCTGTATAAACTTGCATCCCTGTTTTTGGAGGTCTAATGTGCCTCCTGCTCCGTTTTATTAAATGTTATGGCAGGTCCATTCATCAAGCACATTTCCCTTCCAGTTCTGAGCCAACCTTACATTTATAAAAATGTAAAGCTTTATGCCTAACAATTTACTCAGGAAGTTAGCTAAATTGTTCCTGGTAAAAAGCACAGAACAAGGCTGCCCAGTGCTGCATGGATCGTTGTTCACCAGTTTTCTTTCTTTTGTTGTTCATTAGCATTCTGCATCCACAGTGTGTACCGTGACTGCGGCCTGTAAATGGTGGCTGTGGTGAAGAGTTGGGTGGTGCAAACGGTAGTGGTGAAACTTGTGACTCAGCAGGGCAGCTGTTTGAGGTGGGGTATCCAGGTCTAAGTCTTCATCATGGTTTCCAACATCAACACCAGCTGACAACGGATCGTTGTTGCATGGAGGATTTTCACTGTCTTCCTGAGGACTCATAGTGCTGTAGCCTGGAACATAAAACAGCAGGGCTGAGAATTCAGAGCAGACTAAAAGGTCAACATCCACAGCGCTGACTGCCACGTCCTGCATGGAACCAGGCACAGCTGGTGCTTTAGAGAATAAAAAAGTAGTTGCCTCCATTAAAAGAAAACAAGACAAAAACCCACCTTCTCCTGTAATTACAAAATGCACCCCTTCTCCTGTCACCATGCTTGGAACCTATCACCTGTACAACACCTAGCAGCAAAACCAACTGTGCATTCGACAGTTTGTTATGGTAGAATGGCTAGCACTGAATTTAAAAACAAAACATAGTAGAAGGTTTTTTGGGTGTGGGGCGGGGATGATATCTTTTAAAATATTACTTGGATTTTACAAACTGACAAGAAGTAAGGGGGCTCTACTACCACTACCTCTGTTACTATCAAGCTGCACCTTTCCTAGTAAGGACCCCCAACTTGTGTGTCTGGAAGCAGCAAAACTTACTCAGATCATCTTGCTGTATTATATTGAATCACAACGCTGTATTTTTTAAAAGTGAAAGAACACTTATCACCTATTAGTGGTCTATTTGCAGAAACCAAGCATATGTTTTCAATGCTGGTGATCTTTCTACACCGTTGAAGAAATCTACCGAATCCACATGGGAGTGTTTCACACAGTCCCATTAAGCCAAATAGTTCTGACTCTTCCAGATAAGCATGCACACACAGCACAATTAACTTGAGGCTTTTCCTTGGCTAAAATAACCTGCTACCGAAGCCTGAGAAGGTAAAACAAAAACAAACCAGATTAGCCATTTTTCTGAGTGAGGAGGCACTGCATTCAACCGGGTTATCCTAGGGAAATTACATCACTAGAGAGTTAGCTAACAGCTAGCTGTTGCAAGACTGTGCTTTTGCAGTGGGGAAGCTGTCCTGTAACAGGTCCTTTGGACCTGCCCCTTTCTTTTGGAGCAGGTGCTAGTAGTTACTATGAGGTTTGCATTTACCACTGACACCAGCTGTTACCACTCAAAACCAGTTTGCAGTGTCCCCAACAAAAACACCTCAGTATTTCTACATGCAGAAACGCAAACAAAAGTTTTCTTCTCTGAAGATCTTGCTTTAGTTAGAATAATAATCCTTCCGAGAAAACTTTGGCTAAGAGCTGAAGAACTCCTCGTGTTTCTGCGCATGTCAAGTTTTTGGCTTGAGCCACCTAGAAGCAGCGTGTTAAGAAATACCAGGCTAAGTAGCTGAAGTTGGTTCTCACTGTGACGAGTCACCATCCCTGGAGGTGGTCTTCAAGAAACGTGTAGATTTAGAACTTAGTAGCATGGTTTGGTGGTAGACTTTAGTACTAGGTTAAAGGTTGGATGATCTTAGAGGTCTTTTCCAACCTGAACAATTCTACGATTCCATGGTCTGAGTCATGGCTTCTGGTTGGCAGAGAAGAACTGGGGGAGAAGACTGGGCAGAAGACTTCAATCTCTGAAGATTACAGACTAAAAACAGAAATGCACATTCCAGAGGCAGGTAGACAGCAACCCTGCTAACCCTCACATGTTAATGAGGAAAGATGGCAAGGATTTGCTGAGACTACAAGAAATGGAGCAAAAGGAGCATTAGTCTAGCAAATCTGTCTCAGCACAGCATAGGTAATCAGACCCCAAATCCTGGATAATGCCTCCTAAAGCAAGATTGTCTCTCAGACATCTGTTCATTCCCATAGCACGGTTTTGGCACTGAGGTTTCCTGTCCATCAGTAATTCCATTAGTGCAGCCACTGTCTTAAAATTGAATGGGTCTTCCAGAGAACTGACACCCACTATGGCAGGCTGTTGTCTGTAGCAGACTGCCTTGTCCAACCTTCTCTTAACGTCTATTAAGCCCTCCTCATGAGTCAACAGCACAACACCCTTCTAACTGCTTTTAAGACTTAATTAGCCTCAGGGCACGATAGATGTATCAAAATTCTCTGAACCTAAACAGTGTGTATGTGTGGAACAGCCATACAAGGATGAACACCCTTCACTGCTATCCATGTACACAGTTGATGTTGATATTTGCTTAACGGTGACATAAGATGCCCTCTGTGGTGATGATATTGACTGAATGTGCAACAGAAAGGCTAAGGAGGCACCTGAGTCACTGACCTCTAATCCATGCTTACTTTACCCTGGCAAATGCAGGCATCCAGCACGTTGCTAGAACTTTATGAAAGGCATGCATGTCCCAAAGACAAAAAGCAGCAGAGATGCTGACTTGATTGCAAGGGGTTTGTTTCTCTCATTGAGTAGGAGAGGTTTATTATCTCACCTGAACATCTGGATTGTTAGGGTCGGCAGTGGAAAACCAGGGTGGTAAGTGTAGCAACATTTCTGTTAGTCTGAATTCTGGTCACCCAGCGAAGCTAGCAGAACCCAAGGATCAGATAGGGAGAGCACAGCGTTTAGCTGCTCATACACGACTGCTCTGACAAAAACAGCTCCTTCGTTGGACAGCATCATTTGCTGAAGGGTGTCAAAACTGTTTAACTGTGTAGCAATAATGTGCAAAGGTGTTTTGGTTTTTTTTGGCAGCCTTATCTGCAACATGCTAGACATCTGAATAACCACAACCATTAACCTGTAATTAGGATGGTGATTTTAAGGCATTACCGTGGTCACTCTCCGTTCCTGATCGACCCCAGTATCGGCGTCTGCGTTCCGGGCTGTGGGCGTGCCGCTCTATTACCGCTGCGATGAATCGAGTGTTACTGACTGGGGGAGAAAAAGAAATGGAACTGACTTCCATAAAAGTATTTTACCGAATTTTATCAGTAGGACAAATCAGGCACAGTGAAACAGGCTTTCTGCAAACTAATTCTACTCAAATACTACTATTAAGACTCAAGACTGTTAAGTGACAGAAGACTGGAAGTAAAGAGGTGGTATCTAAATGTGGGATAGATCAAGATCCAAACTCATCAACCTCATCAACTTGAAAGAAATTACAGTATTAACTTATCCGTGCTAAAGAAAGGACTTGGAAAAACAGCAGATGCAAGCCATGAAGCTCAGGTATTTTTATTTTTTCAATCCGTAAGCGTTGACAGAGCTTCAAATCTTAGGTGTTGTTTTAGTGAGGGATCAGAGGCAGGGATCCGGTCTGAATCTGGAGCTCTCCCAAAATGTATAGGTACACCTGTGACATTTTACAATACAGCAGCATTACATTCGAAGTGCCACTTTTACTGACAAAGAAGAACGAGCACCCCAAATTCAATGCAAGTAAGATTTGCTGACACATTTGTTGAAGGTACATGCTAGACTTGGCCGCTCCTTGCCAAGGCTGAACAAAGGTAGCAGCTTTGCATACCTTTTGCGTATTGTCACAATTGTAATTTCTAAGCTGCAGCTCAGCTGCTGCTGGAAATGGTCATGATGGGGGGCAAAAGAGAAAAACCTCCTCCACACAGTTGAGATTACAGTCTTTTAAAAAGAATAAATGCAACTTTTCATCATGAGACTGGAGGAACACTGGAAGTTACAACTTAGTTAAAACATTGTCCAGCCATTTTCTACTGCTAATCAGCATGGAGTTTCCTTTTTTTAAAAAATTTAACTTATTAAGAAAACAAATAGCTCATTTACTTTAATATTTTTGACAGAGAAGTGATTTGGTACTTACTGATTCCTCTGTCTTCATGGCTGTCATCGTCTCTCTCGTCCCTATCATTTTCCAGGTTCGACATACGCACTGACATTTCTACACACCATTACAAACAGAAAAATGCAACTGTTAAGAGAAAAATTTTGGATCAACTTACTAATGGTTGTTACCCTGGTATTATAGTGGAATCACTTTGTATTATTGTTTGAAGAGATGCAGCTTGGTGTGCTGTTTCCAAGATAGATGGGGCATAGGGATATCATGAAATTGATACACCCCACAGCCCTGAATGGAACAGTCTTTATAGAAAGGAAACTGATGCAAAATGTAGACAGGGTAATCAAATATACAGGTAATTAGCACCAATCACACTCTCCTCTCTGTAACTTTCTAACCACCATCACTTCTCAACAACATTTCTCCCAAACACAGTTTTGTCTCTCAGACTTCAGTGCCTTTGTAACAAAACTATCCTCTCATCACAAGTTTATAAGGGCTCCGTGATTCCAGAAAAGCTTCTATGCCCTGCCCAGGCAGCCACAGAAGAAAGGATTTTGCTCTGTTTGGCCTCTTTGATGTCTGTGATCTCAAGAACATCACGTGGAACAGAAGCAGGGATATAAATAAAAAACAAACACGTCCCAAACAGCCCAAACAGAATGGGTGTGAGAACTGTAATACTCCCCAAATCATCACTCCAGTGCAGAAATAAACATATTTGACCAGCGTGCTATGACGAGGCCCTCAAAGCTGTGAACTTGGGCTTATCATTTTAACTCTGGAAAAATCATAACTTCAGCTTCCTGATAGGAAATGCTTTTGAGTTTTTTGGGCAGAATTTCCTCTGGAGGCAGCAGGTTGGACTACACCCAGAAGAGGGCAGCAATACACAAGCACCCTGGACGTGACCTTTTACAGAGGCTGGCAAGAGAGAAATACAATGGTGTGAAGCATTGAGGGGAGAAACAAAACCAAGAAAAAAGATTTTGTTGTTGTTTTCAGCTTTCAATTCCCGTATCTACTACTTCTCTCAACAGTTATCAGCTCACCCTGTGCAGCCAAAGGTGACATGTGCTGGTGACTCCTCCGATGTATCTGGTGGCGATAGGCGTATACTGCTAGGACAAGCACCATGATGCAGCCCATAATGCCTCCAGCCACTGGCCCGACTGGTGCACTTTTGATCATGTTCAGAGTGATGACCTCATCTCCTAAATCAAAAGGCACAAAACATAGGGGGAAAAAAAACATAAACGCTCTGCAGAAAGGTTTAAATCAACGTCTCGTGACTAGAGATGGAATCGGATGATCTTTAAGGTCCCTTCCAACCCAAACCATTCTGTGATTCTGTTAACTTGGAGCATGCTCTGACATTGAAAGGGTATGCTACCGAATGGAAAGAGTTAATGTAGCGACTGTTCAGAAGGAGAGTTACCTATTGCTCCCAGGTCATCCACATAGGGGCTCTTGGCTCCCACAATGCCACCAAAGCATTCCTTCTGCGGGGCACAATAGGACTTATCCAGATGGGTCTTCCCATCGCTGTCTACCATACACCACTCACAGTCCAAGACACCAAAGCAATCCCTGAAAAATAAGAATGAAAGAAAGCGACATTTACTGCCAAGTCCAGAACTTTTCATTTGACACAGCTCAGCCTATTTTAGAATCACGAGACAAAGGGAGGCCAAAGGCATCTGTAAACTCTCCTCTCACATTGTGTAACATTTGCCCACAAGAATTTCTCACTAAAATGGTCAGGTAGAACAAGGTTATTTATACAGGGAAGCTGTATCTTGAGCTTCCAAGCCTGTTTGATTTGTGTTTTTTTTTTTCCTCCCTCCCTCGCGTCGAGCAAAGGGAGAACTTCCTATTTGTAACTCGTCCAATAAGACGCTTCTCAGCATAGTGAAGTCTGACTACAGATCCACCCCTTTTCTGCAATCCTTTAGAAGACAGAAGAAAGGATTTGGAAAAGTCTGGTCAGAGCGTGATGTGTTCTAGCAATCTCAGTTCCCTAGAGACCACTCAAAACTGGCAAAAACTAAATAAGCCCTCAAGCATCTCCACAAAATGCCAAGAGTAGAACAGAGACACAGGAAGCTGACAGGCAGCTAACATTGCTAGCATGCTCCAAAGTCACCACTGTTAATGTATTGTCTCCTTTCTGTGAACACTTCAGTCCACATAGCCCTCCAGAAGGCAGACAAACATAGCAGTACTATCTGTTTTGCTAAAAAGAAGAATTTGTCCTTTCAACAGCAAATGTTGTACTTGCACAACCCTCAGTTCTTCAGAGTCATGAAGTGTGACTGGAAAGCCATTTGTTTGTTATTAATGGTGTTATGTGACTCAGACAGAAAGAGTGAAGCCTTGTGTTCCTGCACTACAAGATAATGTCATCCTTGGTGTTTGCTATAATATCTCATTCTGGTATCATATTTCCTTTTTTCTTCCTTCAAACCATGTAAGGAGGAACTATTTTCACTTAAAGGAATAATAGCAATTATGTCAAGAACACTGTGTATCTTCAGAAAGGGAGAACTGCACTTTACCCGCTCTCTGTCCTCTGATTGCACTGCGTGTTAATGCACTGTGGGAGAGCATCCTGGAGGCTGGGATCAATTGCTGTGAAAGTCATTGGCTCCTGATGCACTTCACAACTAGGATTCCTATATTGGGGCAAAAAGTAAGGCATTGTAACATAAGAAGTGGTCAAGTAACAATCCATGAAAACCATCATTTGACCTACTACATTGTCATTTGCTTAAATATCCTAAAACATACTGTATATTCTCTCCTGTACCACCTGCTAGTTGCATGTACAAACACTCATTTTTGTTAACTTTTGTCCCATGAGACAGAACATTTGTCCTCACCTGCTTTCGGCGTTGGTGAGGTTGCCAGTACACTCGTTTACCTCCAGAGGGCACTCGCACGGGCATTCGCATTCGTTCTGCTCCATTCTTCAGAGGCAGAAAACAAAAACAATGCATCAGGCAGCTCGCGAATTTTAACCCCACAGTGCAGCTGCAGGACTGCTCGCCACTGAAAACGCTGTTCAGTGCCCCTTCTTCTCTCACCCCCTCTTACAAACATGGCAAGAACAAACTACTCTTAATACAGTGACAGAATGGATTAAAGGACTAAAGGAATGCTAAACCACCATGACCCCCTACAAGCAGCACGAGTAAATTAACTAGCTTTCTCTTGAGTTTTGCACTGCATATTTTCACTTAGGTTATAAAATAAACACGTTTTAAAAAAAACTTTTTATAAACTTTACAAAACGCCTGGACTAGCCCACTCCTATCAGATCTCCAGCTGACCTGTGGCAGTTCAGACAGAGCCTGTCCACCATGCTGCAGGCACAGAAAGCAAGCGAGTCGCAGGTCTCGTTGACGATTCCCACGAAGGCATTGGTGCCCGGTATCCTCGTCAGCCTGTACTTGGAGCAGTGACTACCGTGGACAAGGTTTGTCAGATCTCCCTAGAAAAAAAAAAAAAAAAAAAAAAAAGCTGTGTTAATGGTATACCAAGAAACCTGTTCTTTACGGAGCTGAATGTTTCCCCCCTTGCATGGAAACACACAAAGCCGAGGGAACAAAAATGCATGGGAGAGCTGCCTTTCCAAATAAGAGACTTATGAAGTTGTTCTTCAACCTGTTGAGTTCTGCACATCTTCCAAGCTGCTACTGGGTGGAAAGACTTTGATGAAGATAGAAAAAAGATGCTTAGCTTGTAAACATCATGAGATGCAGCGGCGGGGCTGAGCCTGACATCCCGCTGACAGCAGGTTACGTTTCACTCCGTGGCACCGCTCACCCCACCCGTCCCACTGTGCCAGCTCTCCGTGACCTCCGCTACGAGGCTCAGCTCTGACGGGGAGGCACCATCACGACTTGTTGAAAACTTGCTGGCACACGTACATAAAGAACCCATACACCACAGCACTGTACAGCTGCGATCTATTTGGTAGGCAGGCTAATTTCTGATTCCGATTTGCACAGCACAATCTTAAGGTTTTGCTCTGTCCTATACAATTTCCTCTCGAGTAACCTGCTTTTTGCTTTGCATTTCAAATGTGGGGGAAATGTTTAAGCCTACCTGACACAAATCAATGTGTTCTGACATAACTTTCAAATATTTTTGACACTCATTTCCCACCTTCTCATTAATAATTGAGAAGTATTATTTGAAAAGCAACTTCTCCCACAGAGCTTAACATCTTTTGAATAATTCTGCAGTAATCTTGCAAGGGTGGATCTGTTACACTGCAGTCAGCGTTCACCACGCAGTGAGAGATGACAGCCCCTGGCTTGGACCTCGAAGCACGGCTGAACACGAGAGGAATTCAGGTCTCCAGCCTGCAGTTTGACAAGTGATAACCTGGAAATGCTTGCGCACATTGCACCACCAAATGCATTTGCCTGCTTGCCTAGCAAACCTCTCTCGTTTTCCTGATGCTGGCCTAAACTTTGCTGACATCAACCACAGCTGGCCATCCATAATCCCTTGTGTGTCAACTGACTTCTCATGTGAGAACTGTTTGTGTGGTTCAGATCACTGATTTCGTGTTTGGAGAGGGTGAACAGAGGCCAATCCACACAGAAGGCTGGCTTAGACTCATGTCTGCTGATCCTGGCAAGGATTTGTGTTTCCACCAAAAGAAACCCAACCCAACCAATGCATGCTCAAAAGCAAAATAAATAAATAATAATAAAAAAAACCAACACACTTACCACTAAGCTGGTATTGAATTTATAAAACCGCTGAACTGTTCTGTCACTGAAGCTGTTGCAGAGGTTTTTCTTCACGAAGTTTGGGTGGTTAAGAATGTCATTTGCTACCAACGGCTCCTGAGTGAGAAACGCAGCATTTTATGCCTTTTAAATCAGGTATGAGCAGTGACGTCTCTACAGTCCTCGTCACCCCAGAGGTTAGAAAAGGGAGGAAGAGATCAAGAAAAAAGGAGCCAAACCTTGTGCGTAATATGCTGCTGCTCTACTGGCGCGTGTCCTTTGGGATCGATGAGGGTTGGGTGTGCCACGAGGTACCCCCTGTCCTCCATGATAAAGCACCTGCCCGCGACAAACAGAGCTGTCAGTCTCCTGTTAGGCTTCCTCGGGCATTACAGGAACACGGTGCAATAAAACACCATCTCCAATTTCCAGCTGGAGGAAGAGCTCTTAAGGGCTTCCCATTACTAAAATAACAGGGCCATTAAACAAATTCACTGGAAAACAGTTTTGAAGGCTGCATCAGCATCTCCCTGAAGCTTTTAAGCCTGTTACTGCCGCTGCAAGCCTGGGCTATGGAGAACTTGAAAACTGAACTGGTTAGAAACAAAAAGGGAAACCGATCGGTGCATGGTCATGTCTGATCCGGAAAGGTCCTGAACTAAAGGAAGCATACTGAACTCGGAAAGGTTTAAGAGTTTATTAATCGACTGTGTTACTGATTAAACAGAGGTTTCACACTCATTTAATGACGTCCTGCTTTAGAATTAAATCTTAACAGAGAGCAATCACGTGTTTCACTCGCAGCCTCCCCAACCTTTCCTCTCCCTTTGCAGCAATTCCCGTTAGTTTCCTGTGTGGTCTCAGGGAAGCGATGCCCCATGCGTGCCCCCACCCAGACAGCAGCACGCTGTGAGGCTGGAGCCTGCCCTGCCCGCAGCAGCCCTGGGCTCTGTGTTTCCATAGCCACAGACACGGCGCTGGGAAGGCTGGGGAGCTGTGCAGGGTCGCTGCCGGCACAAGGGAGATGGGAGGAGGGCAACGCGGCTGCCCGACACTGCCCAAAGGAGTCATGAAAACATTTCATAGTTTTTTTTCTTGGTTTTCATTTATATGTTTATCTTTACTCCCTCGATCTTTTGG
This sequence comes from Aythya marila, assembly GCF_965140915.1. NCBI lineage: Eukaryota > Metazoa > Chordata > Aves > Anseriformes > Anatidae > Aythya > Aythya marila. Next base: position 30,705,183 of record NC_139049.1, on the reverse strand, counting down.
GGTTTTGCATTAGGAATTCATGTTGGGGATGGTGTCTTCTATTTTTTTCCTAAAAGATGTTAAAGGAAACAGGAGAACTAGTGATTACCCCAGACTGACTGCAGAGAAAACCTTTGTAGAGATGCATTTAAAAACAAACAAATGCCTGCCAAATAGTTACAATTGATATCCCCTGATACCTGCAAGCATTTATGCAAAGGCTGTAAGCATTAGATCCAGCTTCTACATTAGAATGGTCTAAACAAAGCATTTAATGATATACTTGAAAATCCTGATTTAGGGAATACAGGAACAGAATAAAGTAAAGAATAAACTGGAGAAGAAAAAAAAAAAAAAAAAGAAAGAATGCCAAACCAGAAATCCTGATATGCTTTTTAAATGTAATAAGATACACAAAAAACATCCAAACCAAACCAGAAAATAACTGGAAGGATGACAGAAAACCACTTCCCTTCCCAAATGCAAGATTTAAGAAACAACAATGCCCCAACTACATTATCAAGTTACTCCAGATCCAAACTACAACCTCCCCCCCATGTGATTCTTCAAAGATGACCAAGGGAGGAGGAACAATTAGATGCACTTAGGTCAAACTAAAATTGGACCTTTTACAACTAGTGCTGTGCTAGGTATTTTTATTTAATATAATAGTGGCCTATTTTAATAATCATAGTTGAAATAACTAGATCTAATATAATGTTATTACACGTGAATAATCACTGCTCACAACAACTTGTTTGGTCAGTGTTCCAGAAGGGAGGTATCTAGAACAAACCCAAATCAAAACAAACAGAAGAGGAAGGCAGCGTGATCATTTAATGAAAACTATCGGTCTCCCCCCCCCCCCCCCCAAGATTTCAGTGAAGCCTAAATATAACAAATGGAAATCAGTTATCTTCCTTTTATTTTGTATTACTGCAGACTGTTTTCTTAGCTCATGATCTTAAATTATTATGTATTTATTGCTCAGAATCAAACTGTATAATATAATAATCTGTATGAGAACCAGCACAAGTTCTAGTGCAAATCAGAGCATGCGTATTAACAGTAACAGAATCCCAGAGTAAGACAGGGTGGAAGGTACCTCTAGGTCACCTGGTCAAATATAGAATAAAATGAAAAACCACTGGGGACAAGTGTTACCTGAACGGAAAGGCTTACCTGATTTTGTTTCCTCCGTCTTGGTTACAAACGGGGAGCAGGTCCATGAGAACCTTGTAGAAGTACCGCAGGGTGAAGTCAATGCCCATCACAGCCACTGAATGTCCCGAAGACATCTGTGCGCTGCGAAGCGAGGAGAAAAAAGCAAAAAGGCTTTAATGGTTGGATTAATTAATATCGTAATTGCTCAGCTCCCTACTTGAACAGGGAACTGGATTCCTGGGCACGTGAACAACCAGCTCAGATCCATACCTACATGGCTCAGACCCATCCGTACACCAGCTGCCTGCGGAGGAGCAAAGCTCCAGCACCTCTAACGAACACTGTGTTAAATGCCTCACGTAGGGAAACTGCATCCTATTACCAGGCCAGCTACCCATACTAGTGGGAATCAAACACGAGTAATTCAGTGATTAACCTCACATTGTCTCCCACTTGCCTACTGAGTGCCAAGTGACATTTCAATCCCCATAACATAACAAATGGTCTGATCCCGTATTTTTCCCCTGGTGTAGGGCAACAATAAACCACAGGAAAAGTGCAGAACCTGAAGTCTCTGTGGATGCTTCCAAGCAGAGGCAGCAAGAGCTGCTGTGCATTGCAATATCTTGCCCACACTGAGAATGTGCTTGTGTTCCTATTTCTATGCCTCAGTCCAGGAATATACAGAGTTGCCTTGGCAACTGATAAATGAAAGACCACAAGACAGTCTCAGGCTGATGTACAGAAGCGTATTTTCTTGCAGCTCTATAAAGGTAAAAAAGTACAACTTCTGCTCAGTCATGTCTTTTTAACTTTCCCCACCATCAGTACAGTAATTGCAAGAGCTCTCCTGGAAGAAGCAGCACAGCCTTGACATTTGGCTGGAACCATCTGGCTGCTGACAGCTCCAAACAGAAGTTATATTCCAATTATGTTGTTATTTTTCCATAACTTTCTGTCCCAGAAAGTTCCCATCTTCCCCTCAGGAGACGTGTCCGGATGCACTTTAACTAAGGTGCAAATCCCCGCTGGGAAGCTGGGCATCAGAGCAGCGAGGCCCTGGAACAAAACCCTTGTAATACAATAACAGAAGGGAAAAAACTAATATGAATTATAATAATTTTTGTAAACTGCCTATTATGCAGTGGCCTGTAGTAGCCTGAGGCTGGACTGAATGACCAGGCAATCCTGTCACATTTCTACCAGCCACATTCTCATTGGAATGGCATGATGAGAGTAAGTTACCTCTCCTCCCTGAAGGACATAAACCATCAGGTCACCCTCAAAGGGTAGGGGGATGATTTTTTGCACATATGTAGGCCTTACACTGATGACAAAGGAGATGCATTTGACTTGCTACTTCATCTACTCTTTAAAACAGTTTTATCTCTGAAGATAGGAATAAAAATGTTTAGAAGAGAAGTGAGCAGCACAGCTGGACTGGATGAAGTGGAGGCTGCTGGCAACCCCCTCTGCACATAAAACCAACTCCATTTACTGGGCTGAAGTTTGTTTGCTTTTAAAGAGGCACAGGGAAGATGTAGTGAAATTTAATGCAGTCAACTCTGATTTGTAGATTTATAGATGTAGCTTTTAAAAAAATGGCATTGAATTTATTTGTAGTATTATCCATCTCAGGAAGAAGGAATGGGAAAAAGAACGACAGTGAAGCAGCACAGACACATTTAACTGTCTGTGACAAGGCATCAAGCCACGAAGTTAGTCCTCTGTCCTAAGAGACAAAAAGCCACAAGGAATGCTGCAAATATTGTAGCTTCATTATTAACTATTAGTTCCTTCTGGTTTATTGATGCAAGCTGCATTAAGCAACTTCTTCCATGAATCTTCTATCCCCAGACTCTAAAATATAAGGAAGATATACAGAAGATGGCAATGAGAGATAAACTGCAGTTCCAGGCAAACTGATGTTGTTACACAGCTGTTTCTGACAAGTACGTGTATGAACTCCGCTGATCCCCTTCCAAGCCCCCTTTTTTGGGGGAGATTATAACTGCATGTGACTCTAAGCTTTAGAGGTCATATTTACCCAGGAATCACACTCACATCTGCCAAACTTCATTTAACTCTTCCTTAATCACATTCTAATAACCCACGCAACCTTCAAGTTTTTAATGCCAACTGAAACATCTCCTACTAGATAAAAATCAGAACTTTGATTAAGAGCACTTCTCTTCTTACAAAAGTGCTTATTTCCCTTGAATAAATCTCTGCAAGAGGCACCACGCAGGCATCTGGCTAGATACCGCTCCTGACAAAAAAAGAGGCAGATGTTGTGTGGTGGGAAGCCCCAAACAAAGCCAAGATGTGTCCAAGAACTAAAAAACTGAGCTTTGCTGGCTTTGTGATCTGTATCTGTTAGATAGAGCGTGCAAGTAAGCCATGTGCTCAGAGAAAACCTTGGGAGAGCCTCCACATACAAACCAACCCGACTACCAATATTTCTGAATCCTGTGAGTGCTTACAACAAAAAAGCTTCAGTACCTAGTCCACCAACTGATCTCCTGTAAGCATCCTACACCTCAAAATGAACCGCAGCCTTAGGCTGGGGGCCTGGCCCCGAGAGAGGTGAAACACTGAAGGTCTGGTCCTTGAGGAATGGGTCAGCTCAGCACTGAGAAGGTCTGCCCAGACAGACAGACTCCACTTCATGGCAGCACTACTAACTGCACTGAGACTTAACAGAAACACGGAGATTCTCTTGATCAACTTTGAACAAAGAGACATTAGAATGCTTCCTTTTTCAATCACAGAAGATGTTAATTATGAAAATGCTCCTTCCCATCTGGCTGTGATGTTCCTTCAGCTATATGTAGTGCTTTAACCCCAAAGGCACAGGCTGCTGCTTTCATTCTAATTTGCTTTCTGCAGTCCTGTAAGTGCAGCTCAAGGTTTACGGGCTCCTCCACAAGTTGTTCTTACTCCTGAACAACTCGCCACAGAAGTGCTAAATTTAAACAGCCCAGGCAAGGAGCTCTCTGAATTTCTGGAGCACAGACAGCTCTTTAAGTAGCAGCCTTGTAGACTCACCTCCACTGGCAGCTCAGCAGATCTGCTTTCACCTGTCTCTGTCTGAACATCACCCTGGTACAGATGACTTTTGTATGTGTAATTTCAGAAAACTTCCAGAAATTTAGAGATTAGCTGTCTTGACGAGAAAGTAGATCATACTACTCGATTAGTGACAGAGAGGGAACAGATCCCAAACTGCCCAAGGCAGTGGTCCTTTCTCCCTCTCCTTGATCTTCATCTTGTACACATGAAATTTCTCCTCATGGTCATGAGGAAGCACATTCTTACCCACCCAATCCATCTTATTTATGCTGTTATTATTTACATATTAAATAAATAAACCAGAATATAAACCTATTCATATCCCAGGGATTCTTCACAGTTTCAATATCCTATTTCTAGTGAATCTACCCAAGGTTATATTAAATTTTGTCAAATGCACTTTAAAAATATGTATTTTTTTTTCAGTTCTTGAACACAGAGGAGTCATCCAGCCTGTTTCAGTCCTACCTAAAACAAATATTTTCAGAAGATTTTAGAGTATTCTCACTTGACACAAACCTACAAACACAATTTACCTGGAAGAATGGACAGTGTGACTGATGGTAACGACATAGCCTGCCCCTCCAACATCCAAGTAGGGACCAGTAAAGGTAATTAGTCCTGGATTAGCCACTGCATGCAAGTACCTAAGGGGAGCCAAGAGAAACATTTGTAATTAGTAAGAAACAGTTACTTTGAATTTAAAACAGTATCCTTGATTTTGCAGAAACACAGACAAGCATTGAATTCTGCACGCTGTGAATAATGTGCTACCAAATTAATGCTGCTTAATGTTAACCAAGCACCTAGGCATGACGAGGACCCAGATGTAAAGGAGACTGAATAAATGGTTCCTCAGTAGACACAACTGCATTAAAAAAAAAAAAATCAATTTACTTGTGCACAGAATATGTGTAATGTCATTCTAGACATTTTTGTCCCACAATAACGCACGATGCGGTGTCAGCGGAGTCTCAGACTCTCAAAGGAAATACAATCACAATCATGACACTGCAAACACAGGAGGAAGTACCTCCCACCGGCAGAATTCACACATGGAAATCTGGGAGGTTTCAGAAAGCAGTAACAAATTACAAACTTTTAAAACTTACTGTCAATGTAAAATAATCCAAAATCTTGTCAAATATCTTCCTACTGCCGTAAGAAAATTTATAAACCCTTCTCACTATTGGAAATGCTTTTATGCATGGAGAAGCTATCACTAGGCTTTTTTCTGCCCCACTATACTAACTTGCAAGTTTCTGCTGCTCTGTTGAAGCAGCTTAACCGACTTGTACTTTATTACTGTTGTGCTTGCATCTTCTTCCCAAAACACTAACATTCGGCCTTATTTAAAAACAAGACACTATCTGATGCTGCATGTGGAGACTTAAAAACATGGTTTGAGGAAATCAGTGAAGTATGAAAGCAAAAACACAAAAACAAAAAATCCCAACCAATAATAAAAACAGTAAGAAAGGCCTTTAAAATGGAAACGAGGGATTGTAAAGGTACAGTCGGCTCATTTACAGCATGAATGCACCCCATTTACCTCCCTACAAAAGAAGAGCAATATTCCATCATCTTATTTGTCAGTAAAACCATAAGCAACAACAAAGGGGAAGAAAACCGAAAGAAAAGGTAATCAAGAACTACGGTAATGATCTTTCAGGGGAAATGTGGGTCAGGAGAGCTGCAGCAGGGGCGATGCCAGGAGCATTCAGAGACCTCCCCGTACAGCTGGAGGGCTGGGAGCCAGGCTCAGCTCGCGCCTCGCAGCCTTTCATGGGCTTGCTCCGAGTCACAGTGCGGCAGCACCTGGCTGGCTGCTTTCAACAAAGCGCACGTCAAAACACACTCCAGACGGCTCTCATGTCTCAGGCTCTCATTTGCAATGTATACAAATATTTTCCCAAATCAAATGCTAGTGCATAATTAATAGCTGGCAGCCAAGCCAGCAAATTCCTCTTTTAAAGCAGTGAAGAACCCACTGTAAACAAACAAACAAGATGACTCAAATATTCACAACCAAAAACGGCACAAGGAGCTGAAAAGGCTTCTGAGGGCTGAATTAGCTAATCCCTAAAGGGGATGCTCATTTTCTGAATATTTATATTCCCATCTGCTATAGCAGGGATATGAAACAAGCGATCCTTTAAAACAAAATGGTTTGAAATTAGAACCAATAAAGGTTTTAACTAGCTGCATTTAAGCACCTTTTACCCACGATGAAAACATTTCTAGTTAAATAGTTTACAGCTGACCGTAACAAACCCAGGCTATGAAATCGATACCAAATATTTTCCTTTATTGCCCTCCCAGATTATCCAAAGCTTTGATAACAGGACCCTAAAACTCACCATTGTCTCCTGGTGGGATCAAATGCTTTGTCCATGAGGGAACCAGGGTAAATTCGGAGCACCCCATTGGGGGTTGCTATGTAACGGCGCACAATATAACTGTTCAGGCTACTCATTTCCATTTGTGTCATCCATTCATCTGTGACGTGACTGGTAGCCATTACTTCATTTCTGACAGAGAACTGCAAAACAAAGGCAGACCTAGCAGGGTTCCTCTAAGACTTGCATGAAAAGATAATAAGCTGCTCGCGGGGTTTCCTAAAGCGCGATCAGAGATCATCTAAACTCAATTACTTGTTTAAAGTCTTCTCACACCAGACTGATCTGGCACATTCCAAGCAAAGGAAAAGCTTATTATAATGAAATATTGTTGTCGTTATCTCTGTGGCTTTTAGCACTTGCTTTTTTAATTCAGGTAAATAAAAACGCTGCTTTGCTCACAGAAAGAAATAGTTTTCTCATTGATACGACTAGAATCACAAAAGTAGTTTCCACTAACAATTTTCTGCAGCTTTATTTTTCCTCACATTCATTTCAATAGCTGCTTATCAACCTTTTTTTCCACCTCTTGGGGCAAGATGCCCTCCCCTTCCTCTCTTTGCTCCTGTGGGCCTTGAGGCTCACGGCCATCTCTCCAGGCACGGAGATACCACTCCAAATCACCCCCCTACTGCTTCACAGCCCTCTGAGCACCAGGAAATAAATGTTTCAGGTAGTGCCCTCCAGGATGAATGTTGTACAGTCCAGGAGGTCGAGCAAAAAGCCGTGGATGGGAGGAAAGCAGGGACAGAAGAGTGGCCAACACCAAGGACATACCTTAAGGCCAGGGTTAGCGATCAGGCGTGTGTTGTCGCTGAGGTACGCCGTGTAATGTTCCACCATCCGCTTTGTCTCGGGCTGGCTGAGATGTTCATAAGGAGAAGAGAAGCTGCCTGCAGAGAGCATTACTGTAGGGCTTTCTAAAAAAAAGGAAAATAGTAAAGAAGCTAAGGACAGTGAATTGGACATATTGCATTGTAAATACATTCATATCACGAACGGGTTTTTGACGTTGGTGTCCTATCCGAGGATATGTGGAAGGAATTACGCTGCTGTGCTCTCTACTCCTCTGCTTGCTCCTCCACTCTCCCACATATCGGTAGGAAAAGTGCACAGCTTTTTGGGGTCGTGAATAGACTGTGAGTGAGGTGAGGAAATGTGAAGCTTTCCACCCAAACCGGGATGCTTACGAGCACAGCTTGTCTCCTGAGGCCCTGTCAAAACTCACTTTGCGCAAACATTTCTACAGTGCTGGATACAGTTTTTGTTAAAACACCGATCTCACAGACATCTAGGCATAGCTCTGGCTCTGCTGCTTCCAGTAGGTAGACAACATATTCTTTGCTTCTGGCAATAGTCTTAATTGAAGAGGAAAAAAAACAAAGAGCAGCTCACTGCTTCAGATCTGCTATGCTGCTACCCATACACCTGAAAGGAGATCTTAATGAAAGCAAAGAAATGGCTAAATGGGATTTTTGCCATTCAGGACAGTGTAAAGGTGTACAGCAAGGGAAGCCAACACTGGGAAAACAGGCTGGCAGCAGTGGAGTAATTTAATGTCTTAATGTACCATGAATAAAGTTGTGAGGTTAAAAAAAAGCAGATATTGAAAAAAGGGAAGTCACTGAAGAGTCAGAGATGGAAATGCTCAAAAGGAAACAGAGGAGGTAGTGCAAGAGCTGGAAGAACCCAACAGTTGTCCTGCATCCACTCAGCGCTACGAAAGCATGGCCCAATGTCAACTATCTGCATTTGTAAACCGAAAATGCCACATAAAACAGGCGAAGAATGGAGAGAATGATGCAGCGTCATATGGCAAGGCTTATAAAACGCTAAGGGACTTCAACTCTCACACAAAGCAGTGGAGAACATAAATCACAACACAAGCTCCCAGTTCTGAAGCCGGCTCTCGACCCAACAGACCACAGTAAACGCTCACGAACTACCTTTCTTGGTTCAAACACAGAAACGACAAAGTTAATCCATTTACTCTGGGTGTTATTTGGTCAACTTTAGTGCCCTTGTTGTCAAAATCTAAACAATTTCTGAATTGCTGGTTTTTGAAAAAATCTACAGAAGTTGGTTTCCCTTAAGAATAAAACGATTTTGTGATGAAGAAGAAATTATTTCTCCACGTTAAGGTTGGCTATGGCAGAGGAAGACACAAGAGAAGCCTTCAGTTCAAGACAATGAACAATCAGAGAATTACAAATACAGAGGAGGGAGCTAACTAATCAATGTAGAGCTGGCAGGGTTGATTGTCAGAACAGAGCAGCAAGTAATTTTTCATTGTGCATAACTGCAATTGACCAGACAGCTTTTTCTTTTTAAAAGAAAAATCATAATGCTGGTGCAGGGCTGAAGGTTGAGAACAACATCTTTTCTGAATATTTGACCCATGTAACCCAATTCTCAGTGTGCAACGGTCTCCAGAAGAAAAAATTAACTGGAGTAAGTGAAGCGATCTGCTTTTATTCACATTCCTCTAAAACACATCACGGTACATCCAGCAACCATATGTAGTGCAGTCATAACTTATGAACTTCTATTATAGTCCTTCATCTGCTTCCCAGACCAAATATTCTGATATGGCTACATTTTGCTTTGCATGAGGTTTTTCTACTTGTCAGCTTAGTACTGTGGTTTTGGGGTATTTTCCGTTTATATCTTGTCTTTCTGGATAGAAAACAATCAAGACTAGGCACCACATTAAAGAAAGAAAGAAAGAAAACAAAACTATCTTAAACAATTGACAGCGATTTCTATAGGTTTGTCAAATGCCTCCATTACTCCTCCAGTCTAATCTCACTTCACTATTTGTGGCGCTGCATTATTGCTAAGAAAACATCACAACTGTCTCTCTAATCCGTCATAAGACCTTAAAACCTTGCTACAAACAAAAGCAGTTAATACAGAACTTCTTATAAAATGGCACAGATTTTAGCAAAACCAAGAAGATTAAAATTTAAATGTAAATGTTAGTAACTTATGTATATGTATAGAAATTGTATGTTCTTAGGATGTGCTATGTGCCAATAAACTGCTTTACAGCCAAGTGAACAAAACTTAGTTTTAAGCTTGGTGAGACATCTTTTACTCTCCCCACTACACTTTCTGGGAACTTGATCAAGCAGGACTGACAGTGTAGATTTCTCCTGCTTGGATGAGCAGTCTCTCTGCATTCACCCACACACGTGCTCTCCAATAAGCAAGTTAGCTCTGATCACTGAAGAGCAAAAAAGCCGAGTAAGGCTGAATTTCTAATCAGCCTTGGAGGAAAAAAACCCTCTCCAGAGGACAGCACTTCCAGCATTTTGTGAGAAGAGTTTTACTTTCTGCTGCCCCACTTCAACTGCATCACGACATCAAGAAAGACTCTGAGAGCTTTACCTAAGGTTGCCAGCTGCTTGAAGTGCAGACAGGCGTTGGGCTGGCCCAGCAGATCCAGTCGATGATACAGGAGCTTGCTGCTGGGGACAGTGTTGAGATTCTTAAGCTGCTTTACGGGTATTTCTGGTTGTATCACCACGACACACAGAATAAAGGAGGTGTCCTGGACCTACAAAACACAGACAAGTTGTTAATACCTTCCATCCTTTGCTCAGACAGCAGTGATTTCTAACACTGGGTCACGGATACTTATTGAAGGGTCATTAACAGAGAGGCTCCAAGCTCATGGTTGATAAAAACACATTGGTGTTCCTATTAGGAAGAGTACTAGAAATTAACTCCAGAGAGTAACATTTTATCGTTACTACACTAACTTGTGTGCTGCATGTGCCACATGCTTTCATTGGAAAATATATCTATATTTTTAAGCACCCTCTAGTACTTCAGACTAGCAAAACTTGGAGCTGCCCAGCTGCCCTGTAAGGGGGTTTGATATTTAATGTGGCATTACAACATTAGACAACCTCTTCTGTGAATTTCTGTTACCCAATGACTGGTTTAATCTCTTAAAGTTGCTCAGCTTAATCTTTAAGCTTGTATTTAATTTAATACTGTGAAATGATCCACAAGCACCCTCCTAAGCCTGTTGGCACACAGAGGTAGCCAATTATTTCTAGCATCAGTAAAATTCACCTGGATTGTGTTTAATTTTAGGTTCCATTTTAACCCCAAGGTCAAGATTAGTGTTCAGATATGTTCAAAAATTAAACTGAAGAACTGAAGACGGCTGTTAGAAGCTCTCTTGCAACTGGTAACATAGCCTGTTGCATATGCATTGTACTCAGCTTCAAGGAAAGCTGTTATATAACTAATGTTAATAAGAAAAGTGTTAAATTACAGCAAACATCATTAACGGCTTCTGATATAATTGTGAAATGAGATAGGATCAGAATGAGAAGCTGACATTTTCCCTATTAAGTTAATTAATGAATCACACTACTCTGCCCCAAACATAACAACAGTAATAAACAAAGGAATGACTTAATGCCGTAAGATGCCTCAGCCCCGTGTTTGTACTTGGCCTCCTTACACATCACTCAGCACGCTCTTCAGCCCAGCACAGGTTTACTTCCATTAGGAAAGCAGGGTACAGTCACCATGTAACTGTACATCACCCCTGTCTCATGAAACAGGTGCTGTCATGAAGAGAGCGCACACGTGTCCATACAGACATGTGTCCAAAGTTTAAATGGTAACTTACATGAAACTAATTTCACTCATTCTTTACTAAAAAGAAAAACACCACAGATTCATGCAGCTTGAGTAATTCAAACCTTTCCTGCCTCAATAGCAACATTTTGTGCTTCACTATATTCAATATGTTGATATACTCTTCAATACTTTAACTTACTTGATGCCAACGTGCAACAGTGCCACTTTAAGCACTTACCATTTTCCAGGCATAGCTGACATTGTAGGCTTCTTTCCCAATTTCTCTCAGTTTGTTTACATGCCAAGACAGTGAGGAGTTCACAGGAACCGTAATGATCTGACTGCCCAGGGGAATGCTACATTGGCAAAAACAACATCCAACGTTTTATTAAACACAGAGAAAGCTCCTAAGCAGTACGCTTATAAAACATATCACAAGATATGAAGACGTCAACTGTTATCTGTCTTCAATGAACAGAAAGATTGTTGTCTGCTGAAAATGTATTTGTGTACCACCACATTTTGAGTCTGTTCTGTCTTTTGCAACAAAATAAAAAAGAAGCCTTTCAATTTCTGTTCTGTACATTCATTCAGCACATGACCACAACTCATCTTTTCCTGGCACACTATTAATACTGGAATGGTCCTCACTTACTACCACCTTAAATTTAAACTTTGAAAGGCAAGGCAGACTTGAAATTAGATGTAATTTACAGAGTCAGCAAGGTTTACATTTACATATATCACCTTGTATCTGTGTCTACTCTACTGTTGCTTCCTGGCCAGAAATGTTGAAATTCATGCTTGAAGACAAGAACTAGTCTACTATAGCAACGTGCCAGTTCTTAAGAAGGAAGTCAAGTATAAGATTTGCAATGTTGGTCACAAAAGTGTAGTTTCTCCAAAGTCTATCAGACATAGAGGGAAAGAAGGTGAAGGAAGTTCACCCCCTCAAAAAAAAAAATAAATTCTTCCATGATTAAGACTAGGAGATACCCAATTACAGCTGTAAGCACAGTAATGCAAGGTAACGGACACAATGAAAGTCCTGTATTAACAATCAATCACGTTAATGAGAATTCATTTACTCAATTGGACTTGCATCCTGGATTGCTTACCTCAGGATGTTCTGCCGCACCAGCTCAAATTTAGGAATGTTCTCATAGTGTATAATATCTGTGTGGAGCGGTGGCTCAGACAGCAGGTAGGGCCTGGTGAGGGATGGGTGCATAAGGGTGTATCCTGAAAAATAAAGACAAAGACATGTGCTAAATGCATTAAGATAACTGAGCCCAGAGTGAATGTTTATAGGGAAAAAAAGAAAAACAATACAGTAACTACATACAGGTGCTGCTCAAATCGTACACATTAATAAAAGTGAACAAGCAATATTATCATCAAAGAAGTTGCAAAGTAAAAACTACTGCAGTTGCAAAGTATAGCTCAAAGAACCAAGCAATAAAAACAACTTGGGATCAGAAGAAAACAGCTGACACAGGCATGCACCAGTTTTGCCTTTTGCCCTATACACAGAAACACGTAACAACAATTTCAGCAGCAGTAAACATTTCCACATCAAAACTCCAATACTGAAATTTCGTGTCATGAATCCACCTACAGTCTCTAGCTGGCTGGCAACTCTCAAGCAAAACTAACCGAACACCACACAATTAATCCTCTAATAAACATTACCATTCATTATTTATAGACAATTTAGATACATGAGAATTAAGCATTTACTTGTGATAGCTAATGACCTCAGTGGGTGTAAGAATACTTTAACCTAGAAGTTACCTTTGTTATCGATGAGAAACGTGTAGGAACCCAATGAGTCCTGGTAATAGGTGACATCTTCCAAGATATATGCAAGATTAACATCTACTCCAACAATCCCCAGCAGCAGGTTTCCAAAGTAACATGGTTTACTTACAGTCATTATCAGGCCTTAGAATGAGAGAAATAACAGGAAAACATCAGCAATCTCCAGGTAATTTCTGGCAGAGGTAACAGCTTGTGCTTTATCATTTCAAAATGTTATGCAGTCAAATTTCACACAGTATTACGTGCTGAAATATGGGGAAAAAATTGTGTGCCTATGGGGAGCTGAGCAGGTCATCTGCTGTGTCCAGCTGTTTTTAGCTACTCTCACCAGTTATTTTTTGCTTCTGATAATGACCTAAGGTACATTTAATCAATTTATTAAAATACACAGGACACGTAATGTTTTGGGTTTGTTGTTGTTTTTTTTTGTCAGCCTACAAGTGAATGCCTTATAAATAAGAATCATTCACATGAAAAGCCAAGATATTATTTTGTTCCTTCAATGCTGTCATTTAAGGCAACTGCAAAAAAGGAGAGAGGGGGAAGGGAGACGGAGAGAATTCATACCTGTAAAGCGACATCAGGGATGAATTATTGCTCATCTAATTGCATATTCAGAATATTAAACCTCCACTGCTTAACTAAATCCCAATATAGACACTGTACTGGGAATTATACCTGTAATTACACGATCGTTTGAGAAGCATCTCTTGTGCCTGAGGTAGGAACTTTAGGTAATGCCTTACTTCTCCTACTTTCTATGCCACTGCTATTTAGAAACTCTTCCTTCAAACCAATCTACAATTTATTTGCATGCATAAATACTGCAGTGTACTTAAAAGCTTATGTAAGCAAAGCTTTCTCTGTTGCACCATTTCTAATCCTTCTGATGCTCACATTTTCCATTATACTTGGATATGGCTTTGTGAGAGAATAATAATGAACCTTAATTACAGAGGTTAAGAAACACAGCAAGAAACAAGCACTCTGACTCACAGCAGATTTACTCGGGAATGGTCTTAAATTTGTTTTGGGACTCAAAACACAACCTAAACTCAGGCACCTTTGAAAACCATTCAGCATAACCCCTAACTACTCCTAGGTCGTAGCCAACACTAAGAATATGCAAAGTCTTGAATGAACAAATACAGAATTTGTACATTGTCCTAGCAATATGAAATCACCAGTGTGATTTCCTAACATCATCGTCACGTTTTTCACCTCTCTTTACAGCAAGTCCTACAGATGTGTCTGGTGAGCTACCCACGACCAAGCAGGGGTAAACCCTCCAAACCCTCCAGCTCTGACCTTTCAGGTGCACACACTGATAGCCATCACTGACATCCATCAGTGCTACGCCTTGATTCTCTCTGTTATCTGGCTGTAGGAGCGAAATCAGATGAAGCTGAACACACAGTGCTTGTTACTGTGGCATTGAGTTTTAAGGTAAAAGGGCAGATCCATGCACCTTCCACCATGTCAACACAAATTAGCCCCTGATGGGAGAGCCAGGCTGCAGACATCCGCTGCATTAAGGTATTCTTCAGGATGCAATCACAGTCCAGGGAAAAACTGACAGCAGGCTTCCACTAAATTCGATGTATGCCTTGCTGCCAGACTGCTCGGGCAGCCCAGCTCTGCTGAAGCTAGAGGAAGAGCTAAGGACAGCACATTTTGGACAGCAATTAATAATCTCTTTATGCCACCATTAAGCTGGTTGCCTTCCCTCTCTTACAGGGGTCTGACTGCCAGTGCCTGGCATCCCCATCTTCACAGACAGGCCAGAAAAAAAGGAAATTGCAGCAGCAATGATGACTCAAAAGTCATGTGCATGGCTCCAGAGCAGAGGAGGAAAGGGAGGCTCGGGTGATGATAAGTTTTCTGTCTTCCAGTGTGGGAAACTATGCAATCCTCTCAGTCTGCTTTAAGACCTCAAGCCATATGCAAGTACTGAAAGAATGAACCCTGCAACGGTGCAGCATGGTCGTGGGTGTCACTTCAATGTGACAACACTGCTTTGCTCAAGTAGAAAGAATTTCTCTCCACAGATTAAATTCTGGGATGCTATATATATATATTCACATACATGAGAACAAATTCATCCCTGAGAATCCAACCTAAATGTACCTACCTCCACATCCTATTACCCCTCTTTTCATAACTAGACTTTCTGCAGATAAAAAGCCCATGGGCATGAAAGGCAAATTTTACATCTGCTTTGGAAACATGCCCAGAAGAATCACCTTGCAAGACTACAGCATATTTGGGAATACGTAAGCAAAAGGGAACCTAATTGCATAGATTTTTATACCCAATTTGAATGTAAGCACTTACCATCTCCCATTTCATCCGAGAAAGGCAGGCTGAAGACTGCCTCATCAATCATTCGGTTGGGGAGGTTGGTATAGAATCGGCCAACCGTAGTTTCCAGGTTACTCAGCTGGTTTAGGACCATCATGCTGCCCTTGATCACTGGCAGGGCTGTTCGATCCGGCACCCCGTACTTCACCGAGTTCTGCTCTGCCAAGTCTCGCAGGAAGGCCAGTTCTTTCAAACCTGTCACTCCCTCTGAAACCAAGAAATATAAGGAAGGAGATAAAAGAAGCTTACGGTCCATCAAGACATCTGTATCTTACTCCCAAGTGCCATAAATACAAGTAATTAGCTAGTACGAAACGTAATAAGGTTACCTCTTCACATACTCTGAGATACAGCACACAAAAATTCAACACGCTGTTCATACCACCACTTTAAACAAAGATTTCTTTTAACAAAGACTTATGTGACCTATAAATCCACAGGACAGCTCTTTGTTCTCCACTGGTGGCTAGTCCACGTAAAGAACCCGGCACATATTATACACCCTTGGAGATAACAGGCTTTGTTCTTTAGCTTAAACATTAAAGCCTCACGTTTTACATAAGTCCCAGGCTCAATTCCTGCAGGCAAATCAAAGACTTTTGTACATATTAGGACTCAAATGAGTATTTAAACGTACAGTAAAATGATATATTAGCTTAAGCATTAGTTTCCTTGGCTAGAGCCTGTGTGCAATTTTCATTAATGCAACGTACAGCCCTCTTAGTGAAGAGCTTTGCTAGAAAACAAGAGGAAGCCAAACTGAGCGGGTGATCTTCATATTTAACTTCACCCCCAAGTTAGGTCCTCAGTTATCAAAGCACTCAGGTTGTTTGATGTTATATTCATGCTTACTGGCTAACAACTCCAACCTAAGTCACATGGATGCTCATTTTGTGGGAGCAAGGAACACTGGCAATGCCAGGAAGGTTTACAGTTGCAACAGTTATCAAATTTAATTCAGTCTGATTACCACTAGACTTTCTAGGCAAAAATCTTTTACATCCTGAGCAGCTGCACTTTGATAAATAAGCATATTGTGGCACAGGGTTTCGTACATTAAAGAGGCAACATCTGGATATGGCCTGGGGATTACATGGACCAAAATCCATTAACGAACTGCTCCCAACAGGGCGTGGAATTACACTTGGATGAGCTTAATAAACTGGCTGTGCTATGAAAGGGAATTTCCATCCACTGGAAGGAGAACATCTCTCACCATTCATAAGCGCGTACGTGAGAATCATTACGGAGTTGTTGAGAAAACTATTTTCTTCGTTGATGACGCGTAGAGTCGCCTTTTTATCATCTTCTGAGGAATCTTTCGATGTGATCCCAGCCGAGAGATAAATTATGACCATATCAGTATCTAAAACGAATATTGCAGACAGTGCATTAGAGTTTTAACTCAGGAAAGCATTGCGGTAAGAGTCCTTATGTCTGCTTGCAAATGTATATTGCCAACAGCTTCATTTGTAAGATTCAGAGGAATCTACAGTGGATAAGCACGCTGAAGCCTTATGAATTACATCTTTTGTTATTAAACATCCATTCACACTATTTAGCAACCCCCTGGTTGGCTTGGTGCCTACCAGCTTCCCAGAAGGCACACTGATGGCGTTTGTGGAGCAGACCCCACCAACACAGCCTGGCCTGGCTGCAACTGGGCAGGAGTACGCTCGAGATGAGCATGCAGCGTGCTGCAGAGGCCTCTTAACAAGACTTAACAAGAGCAATAAGCCTGCAAGTTTCACCTGCTGAGCCTTTTTCTCCCCTGCAGAGCGGAGCTGTGTGCCTCACGGGGCAGCACCTGCCTGCATTTCCTACAGGAGAAGTGCACGGTGCTTCTGACAGGCAGCACGGGAGCTCGGGATGCCATGGGATGAAGGGCACCTTACCTTTCCTGCGGCGTAGGTCTGAGCATAATGCCTGAGAAACGCAACGCAACGCGCAGCCCTTCATCTCCGGCTCCCTTTGCATGAAGCTGAACACGTTTTTCAAGCCGAGTATGTTCTGTGCGAACGGCCTGCCTCGAAGCCTTTGAACATGCAAATCCCAATCTTTGCTTACACGCAATCTGATTTCATCATCTCAGTGTTAGAAGTGTTTTATGCATATAATTAAGACACTTGTAGTGATCATGCAACACCACATAATCTGAAGCACATGAGGTCTGCTGGTTGTATGCCAACTTTGTTGTCCCATCTGTTATCTTTTATTTTTTAAATAGTTATGAATATTGACTTGGATATTTTGTCCTCCTGACTTGAAAAGCCCTTCAGCCAGAAGTGGGTTTTGACACAAACGAGCATGACAAGCTGTTTTTTCGCAGGGAATTTCTGCTGTATTTTTTTTTTAAGAAGCTAAAGATAGAAATAAAAGCAAAGCCAGGTGTGAATACAGCTTTAGCTGTATTTAAGGAAAGCCATTCATCTGTTTCCCAGGCTACAGCACAGATATTTTATATCGCAGCCAGGGCATGGTGCTTTTAACATTTTTTTAATATATATGTGTGATTTAACTTATCTGTGTGTATAGACACACACGTATAGACAGGCTACCTATTTGCCTCGGGTTTTCAAGGGGTGTTGGCTCTCAGGGACAGCCTTCTCTTACACTTTGGGATGAGGGTCTGCTGAGCAGGACAGCGATAGGATCTGGCACGAGGCAGGAAATCCTGACGTGTTCAGCAGCACAATTCCTCCATCACATACCAGGGGTTCCCTTCTAACTTTTCCAACGTGAATTCAGGAGCGAGGTTGTATCTCAATAGCTTCCCTGACACACCCACACATTGTTCTCCAGGAACAGGATGTCAGAAAATTAACGTTAAAATTAATAATACTCTTTCTTTTTTTCTTTTTTAAAGATAAAAAGATTATTTATAAGAAAACGAATCATGGTTTATAAACATCCTCTTCTCGTATCTGTTGTGTCTCACCCTGCGAATTCTGAAGCTTGCTATATTCATATTACATCTTCAAAAATCTTTTACTCTTAGAGAAAACCTAAATCCACAGTATTTACCTTTTATTTTAATTTTACGTACTTCTGCTCCCAATAACTGTTCCAAATGAAACCTAGTAAAAACGTGTTCTTCCACATTAGTGAAGAGGACGCCAAAACCTTCTCATCCTAACCCACAAACAATGCCAAACAGAAAAGGTACGTAGGAGGATGTTGTAAGATTCACAGACAATGTTCTTGGAATAACTACCCATGACTAATATGTCTTATCCCAGCCAGCTTCAGCAGCCACAGATTTTTTTTTCTTTCTCTCTAGAAAGTTGCACCCCTTTCATCATTTTGCCAGAGGATGGTAAAAACCTGCCCTTGACAACCCTGTCTTTCAGCTAAGCAATGTACAGACAGATAAATGCTTCACTTTATCTATGGCCTAAAGCTCAGAAGTTGAACGAACCTTTAATAGCAAAAGCACCATTTTATAAACTGAGGGAAAGTGACCTGAAATAGGAGCACATTTCCTTAGTCTTTCAAAAGCACTTTCATCCCTGGGCTTTTCTTTTCAACCTTCTTCCGTTCTGCACAGCAAGCTGAGCTGCTGCCCTCCAGGACAATGAAAAATTTGCAGTCATCTGAGGGGGCCCGGGACCAGGCTGTGGGATCTGTGTTACATAAACGAATTGGCTGAAATGACGGAGATCAGGCTGCTCCCTCCACCCTGCCACGGCCCTGGCAGTGCTACTTGACTGCCACAAGCACTCAGAGCCTTAAGAGCTGCCTTTCCTCAGCTTCCTGGTAAGCGAATGTGCCGCTTGATTTCACATCCATCTTTTCCACATCTTGCACCACGTCCCCATTACAAAAAACACAGACAAAATAAAAGAGCTTTGGGAATGGGAAGGAGAAACCCCATTACGCATACACCAAACCAGGAGGATATTAGATGAAGGAAAATTTATCGAGGTCAGCCTCAGGTTCCATAAAATATCACCCATAACTGGTATTCTCAAAACACCCTTTTCCCTGAGAAGTAAGGACCACATCCTAGGATTCCAGTAAGGGAATTACCCACATCCATTCATTTTAGCAATATGCCAATGAACCTGCTGCAACAGCAGTTTCCATTGAAAGGACCCCTGCACACCTCTAGGACATAATTCTGTTATCAGCCTTGCACTCCTGCAATTTCATCTTATAGTTTAAAAGAAAGTCAGCAAGTAGAATAAATTTAAAAGGAATGGCGACATTCAACAGCCATTCGTGAAGATTTCAGATCAAGTAAATGCTATTTAATAAAAAACATAAGCTTTTTTTTTTTTTTTTTTTTGGATATTCCAGACACTACATTTCTTTGGCCTCTGTAAAAGCGAGAATCTCAAAAAAATATAATTGCAAGCCTCAGAAATAATCAGGATTACACAACAAGAGACTTACTTCCTTGGAGTTTCGTGCCATTGTTTGTATTTCGTATCAACTGGAAAGCCTTTTGAAATCCTACTGCATGCTGTGTAGGGCTGTCAGATGACTTTATACTGCTAACGAAGGTGGACATCTTCCTTTTTGTCTCGCTAGTGGCAGGAGACAGAAACGTCTTATAGCACTGATCCAGCGAGCAGGTTCTTACTGTGTCTGCCACGGTTAACACAGAGATCTTAAAAGAGAAGAAACTATATTGGATTACCTTACCATTTATAATTCCTTACATACCAATATAGAAAACACAATGATAAGCCAACTGAGGAGATTTGGTGGATTTAAATTCAATTGTTAAGAAATAAATGCTTGAGGCATAAATCCATCAAATTTGAAAAGGATTAGACTTATGGTGATTTCAAGAAAAAGAGACTTCGGTCTTTGTTTCTCAGATGAAGTCAGCTCTGCTCATACATAATAGTTACTGCACTGTTCAGGGCAGAAACCTAAGCAGACTGGAGATATCTGAAAACAAAATCAGCAGAGAGCATTTCCAGGAAATCCTTGAGTGTCTGTAGAAAAGTGGAGGCTGCACAGAAAATGGAAACAAGAAAACCCTCTACAGGGTTTTCACAAGAGAATTGTTATGATTTTTTTTAAAAAAATGTTTTAATCAAGGTGACCAAATCTACCATCAATTTTTACCCTGTAAATGAGTTAAGGCACGCAGTGGTAACACTTGTGTTAATATACATATAACATACCAATCTAATTAAACGAGTGGCATACTTTATTCTAAATTATGACTGATGCAAGAAAGTCGCAGAATAAAGCAGTAATTATTTACTTGTTTAACAGGTTTCGTAACCACTGAGCTACTGACCAAGTAATCTCGCTCTCAAATGTATTTTCTTCATTATAGGTCTGTATTCAGACAAATACGTTTGGCACTTAAATGTAAGTCCTATTAATTCTGGTTAACTGTAAGCATTATTATACTGCATGAAAACTCTCTAAAAGCAAAGCAGTTAGAGGTGTTTTTTCCATACTATTATCTTAAGGCAAAGATTGTAACCAGTAATTCTTCAATGTAATTTGACTGAAACTCCCTTCCAACTAGGAAAACAAGCAGCAAGAACAAGCAAGGTCCCACTAACAGAGAATTACTGGAAGTACAGACAAAACTGGGGACTGCTTATGGACTTGTAAAAGCACCCTTTGTGCCCACGTTGTAATCCCTACTTCAAACAAAAAGATGGGTTAAGTGACTTCCTCAATGTCAAGTTGAATGTATATGGCAGAACAAGAAATACAATACAGATTTCTTGGCCCTTTGCTTTATCCTTTCCTTGCTGGTATCACGGCCGTCTGGGAATCTTCCAAACACTCATTACATTTCAGATCACTCCAAAATAACAGCAGAATAAATCATTTCCATTTTCCCAGGCAAGAGGACAGCCTCAGAGGCAAAATGAGTCACTCAAAGCAACACTTCAGAAATCAGTCATCAAGTTCAGAGCATGGTTCCAGTCGCCTGCTGTATCTCACTGCTGACCATCACCTGAAGTCTCTGCCAAGACTGAGAGCCTTTAAGGATTACTCAGAAACAAGATTTTGCCTTAAATCAGTGGATTTCAATTTTTTCAGCCTCTGGATCACCAAATGCTTCCCCCACAGCAACACAGGCTTCCAAAAGTGAGTTTGATTCCTCATCACCCATGAGAAGCAGACCACAGATCCCCATGAATCCATGGACCACAAGTTAAAAACACCGCTTTGGCTGAAAACATCAAGCAGAGTTGAAACCAACAGAACCATGCTCATCGCTGGCAGAAAGCTCACCTTATCGTGTTCATCTATAGAGCTCAGAATAACCTGAGCAGCATCTTTGGCGATCTGAAGCTGTGTCTCAGTGACCGAAGCCCCGTGGTCCACGATGACGACGATATGCTTGGACTGAGGTCGGACAGTAGAAACGTAGACGGGCCTGCAGGAGAACGGAACGCAAACCACTGCCGTGAGTCATCATTTCCATGAAGATGTTTACAAGTGAAAATAGCCGAGAACTAAAAACAAGAACAGCCCCACAAAGGAACAATAACTTCCAAAAGGAATTTTTGATTTTATAAGAACTTCTACCAGGAAAGACCAGCTGGGGATCCAGACCTAAAGAAACAGCCCTTGCTTTTACTCTTTCTGACCTGAACCCAAGTCAGGTGTCAGATCCTTCTCCCTCTAGCACAGCAGCTGCTTCCAGCTAGAAATAAAAAATTCTGCTGAAGCAGTGGCTGTGTTTGGGACTACAGTTTGCAGCAGGCTTTGGACTGAGCACGATAAGCACCGATTGTTTAATGATAACTGTTGGGTGCCGGGAACATTACTCACATGGAAAGGTAAGCGCAACGGTGGGTATTTGCTGGTTACATGACAAGTAAAAACCTGTGCAGCTGTGCAGAGTTCCATTAGCATAGGGAGCTTGGTTTATTTTAATAAGAGAAGGCTTCTGGCCAAGAAAAGTTTTTCTCTTGGAGCCCTGGAGGATTTCACACGGGTTGTGCTCCGCATCCCCTCAGGTATGCGCAGCTCTGAGCCGCGTGGCCCAGCTGCCTCAAACCTGGGTGAGGGCTCAGTGCTGCCACGAGTCTGTTTGTGCTAACATTTAAAACATATTGTCAGTGAAGGGCTGCTCAGATACAGTTCAATATTGCGAGGTATGTGAGAAAGATTTCACGAGCTCTTCCAGCTCTTTCAACCTGGAAGAAATTAGAAAATTTGACAGGGCCCCTTTTTCTTCTTTATCCCAGACTCAAAAACTACTTAAGAGTCAAGTGTGAGTTCTGGAACCTAAATTTTGTTATATTAAATTTTGTTACACTAAATTTTGTTATATTAAAGACAGCCACAGCAATCGTATCAACAGATAAAGAAACGCAGGAGGTTTTAGACAAGGCAGTGCAGTAAACAACTGGCACAAATCTGTTCCTAATTGTGGAACCGCCTGCAGCTCTATGCTGGTATGAATACCTAGAACTTAGAGAGCACGTTTGATCTTCAAAGCACTTACTATTAACCAATTAATCTGTCCAAACTACCCTGCAAGGTAAATCTTAGCAGGAAAATAATATCCCTAGTTTATCCATGGAGAAGCTAAGACCAAGATTAGGCGATACGTATGAAATCACCAATGGTTTTAGTGTCAAAAGTCGGATGGAGACTCAGGTATTCCCAGCTCTCACGTCTTCAGACCACACCTTTCCAAGGCTATAGGAAACTTAATCAAGCCCAGACGCTTCAAGCTTTGATGATACATAGAAGATAGCACCAGTAAACAGCTGATTGCTCAACACTGTCAAGAAACCAAAGCGCTGCTCAGCTTCTGTGCATTCAGCTCTGTGGAAATGTACTTGGTTGGGCTAATGCTTCCCCCGCATAGATTGATTAGCTGGTACAATTAGCTAACTTGTGACCTAAGAGTGACTAAAGCTGCTGCACTTTCTCAGAAGAATCCACCCTTGAGTCTTGATCAATCCCCGTAGCGTTGACAGCAAACGCCGGGGGTGAAATAGCACACTGCAACTGCTTTGCTGTGTGCCTCCAGACGGAACAGGCAAGTTATCACCCTGAATAGGAAAACCATGCCACCATTTGGTCCTTTTTTCCTACAATTTTCTCAGTAGAAACAGAAAGTGTCCACTATTGCTTCCCTGCTACCCACGACGTGCCACTTGAACCTCGGGGGGAGGTTCCAGAAGGGCTCTTGCCGAGGGCTGTTCCCATCTGTTATCCTCCAGCCCCCTTCCCCAAAGCCATGCACCTGCCTCAGCAGCAGAGTACGTGCTCACTGCTTTGCTAATAGGGGTCAAGTATGAGTCAAATACAAACCAAATTTTGCCTGTGGGCTGACCTTCAATTTACAGGTTACTGCTCTGTGCAGCTAATTTGATTTGAGAGATGTGAGGAACCTGTTGGCAACTGTGTTGTCCTTTAAAGCTGCTTCTTCTTAAGTGAAATCCAGTATTTTAAAAACAAACCTAAGGAAACCAAGGGACCCCAGCAGAAGTTACTCATGAATGTTGTTGACTTGGAAAAGCAAAACACTGGAAAAAAATCAGTACTCGAGGAATGCAATTTTTGTGCTTTGCCCCCTAAACGTAAGGAGTCGAGTCGTACCTGCTGCGGTGTTCGTAGCTGCCTTTGCACCGGAACTTGTGGGCTGGGAAAACGGTGAAAATGCCTTCTTCTGAGCTGAAATACTGCCACTTAATCCCCGGGTTTGACTTCAGATTATCAGCAAGAACTGGAAGTTGGACAGGAAAAATGACAAATGAAGGAGAGTTATGAAGGGAGGTCAAACTGAGAGCTACGTTTAATGAAAGGCCTCTCTCATATGTACTTGGAGAAGAATAACCAGGGGTTATAAACAAGGGGCCCACGCAGCTCTATTTGAGGATTGGGTAAAGCTTCACATCTGATTTGCGAATAGTTGAAGTCTTTTAGAAACCTAACATTAGACTTGGTAGATTTTATTTAATGGGATGACTGGTCCTGAACCTCTGAAGCATAACTGCGACGAAAGATGCCAAGGCAGGAGCAAAGAAGGAAGAGATTAAGGCAATTATATATAACATGTATGCAAACACACATTTACACATGAACAGTGTCTATATGGAATTTTCACAAAGAAAAAAATGCTAAAAATAAAGGAAGTATGTTTTTTACACGGAAGTAACCCCAAAATACGAAACAGGCTTGCAGCTTACAGCCCCGTAAGCCAAGCCACTAACATTACCCATCTGTTTAAAAATGTCTACCTGAACATTTGGCAAAAATAGCTTTACACACAAACGTGGATCAAGGAAAATCTCACCAAACAAACAGCTGAAAGGGTTAAAGAACAGGGAGAATCTTTCTTTGTTCCTCATGCTTTTGTTCGTGAAGGGTAGACAGGTACAACTCCCACTCTCAGGACTGAAGAATTTCTTCAAGTTTCTCATTATCCCTGTGCCATAATTGACAGGGCTGCAGGCTCTCATGTCGCTTGTTAGGAGCAGTAACCCCTTTTCAGGAAAAACACAGCATCTCCTCTTGGGGTTACGCAGCAGCCATCCCATCCAAGTGCTGCCTGGCGGTTGGTGGCTCCACGCTGGTTCCACCAAGCTCACCACGAGCATCACCAGCAGCTTCCCATTTTCCAAATCAAAGTGGAGAAAGAATGAAGGTAACAGATCCTAGCAGCCACACAGCGACTTTCCTACAAATCTCTCAAATTCCTCCATGCCAGCTGATTATTAATTACTCAGTGTATGGGGAAAAGATAAGAATAAAGCAGGTCGGTGACGTGTTTCCAGGTGGCATAGCCAAGCACGAACCAAGTTCAGGATGTCACTGGGGAGCGCAGATCTCAAACCCTCTTGTGGTTTATAGACCATATTCATTCTTCTTAAAACGTGCTCACCTTCCCTTTTAAATAATCTTCAAGAAAGTGCTACTTAACACCCACAAAGTCCTTTGAAACCTCTAGCTCAGCAGCATTAACAAAGCTTTGTCGCCTGCTGCAGAGGTGGCACTGGGCTTTCTGCCTCGTGGTGACACGGGGATGTCCCCACTGCCACCTCCACTGCTCCCCGCAGGCCTGGTGAGGTGACGGGGACAGAGCTCTGCTGTACAGCTCCTCACCTTTTCTTGAGCACTTCACTTCTGGCACTCCCCTTTGGGCTGAGACTGAAAATAGACGAGACAGCTTCATCTCCTGCATCTCATTCATTACCAAATACCCCACTATTTGGGTTGGAAACCACCGCAGGGCACATTTCAAACCCTAACCAGATGTTCTACAACAAACTAGGCAGGCAGCCCCAGTGTAAGTTCCCATCCTCAGCAGTTTAGCACCTTCTCGAGTTTCCCAGACTGGCTGTGGCCACGACGGTCTCCCAGCATTCAGCTCAGGGTAATTACCCCATAAAAACCACTATCTCTCCCCCCACACACCACCTTTTGCTACAGTTGTTTGCATTTCCACTGTGCCTACGAGCCCCAAGGAAAGCCGTGGCTGCATCACGTTGGCCTCTGCCCAAAGCAGCAGCTTTGCACGATCTTCACTGCAAGAAGCTGCTGCCTTAGGAGATGAGATGAGGAAAAGGACCAAGGAAGAAACAGAAGAACGAGGCACTAAATTCCCACAATGATGTCAAAGCTTGTTTCCCTGCCCTTGTGCGCAGGTGACATCAACCTGGTGATGCTTTTGGGAGCACGAATCATTTTTCTACTTCATTTTCATGCTTTCAAAGAAAGCACCCATGATCTTGCAACCAAAAGTCAAACTCATTTGCAAATGTTTTTTTGTTTCACTCACGTCTCCCTAAATTTCTCTCAAGGCCTTGTGTTGGTGTCACACTGGAGACGATGCCAGTTTCTCGGTGCCATTTGTTTTGTAAAAAAAAAAAGCAGGTTTTTGGTCACCGACAAGTAGTTTCTGTGTGGCAGGGACACAAAGCTGCATGAAATTTTAATACTGCCAAATTGGAAACTTTGAGAAAAAAATTCACTTTTAATTACAAATGAAATAAACATAAAGCCACACGGAATTTCTAGCTGTTATAGCTAGGCCTACCAGCAATTCCTCTCCCCAGCCCTCTCCTGAGTGCACCCATCCTCTTTTCCTCTCCAAAATCCTGTCTGGAAAGCTGAGATGTGTTTCTGAGCTCATCTAGGGGGTTGCAGCCTCGTCCTCCATGCTTGGGAGCGCGATGCTTGGCCACAGCTGTGGGGATCCAGGGAAGTATCCGAGAGCCTTTTATTAAGCTGTAAAGAAACACTTGAGGGGAAAAACCAACAGCACTGCACCAGGACCCCAAAAGCAGCCAAACCTTGGAAATATGTATATGCAGTTCACAATTAACATCAAAATGTAACTGATTTTAAACAACATCGCCTTTCAGCGTCAACGTGACACGGTTTTATTTCCTGAAAGACTTTGACCCAGGCTTCCTTCTCCCTCCTGTAACCGCTGGGAAATCTAGGTGTCTCATTAAGCTAATTGCTCAGACTGCTTTTACTAATCGAGACCAAGCTGGCACCTTCCGAGGGCTCTTCACCGGCTCGTCCTTGCCGGCTGCACGCTGAGCTGCCAAAACCCCAGGCTTAGGGGAGCTGAACCTGCCCTCAGAGGTCAGCAATGCTGAACTTAGCTCATTAGCAACATTATATATTTATAATATAATTGCCATCATAAAGAGGCTGAATTTCAGTTCTTCTCATGTCTCCCAGAGTCTGAAGACTATTTTCAAACCAGGTCCTTGAGCACTCAAAGCCGGGCTAGAACAACCTGCCCATTTTAATTTCGCCAAGAGCATTAAAATAAAGGAGTTTATAATTACAGGCATTTTTTTAAATCATTGCTGTATTGAAGGTGAACTCCTCTTTCCCACAAGGCCATCATTTGTATTTACTTTCCCATGACAGCATCAGGGCTTAGATGCTCATTTTCCCAATAAAACAATTGGGTTTGAACCCTAACAAATTCCTCGCAGCCTCAGTGCTCCCCTTCTGCTTTTCCTCCTCTGCTCATGCTTCCTTTGACAAGTCCAGCAGCTCGACGTTGCCTTCCCTGGACACCACCAATTTTACCACGTCTTGTTGCTTATTTCTTTTTCCCATGACCACAGGAGACAGACTCCCATCAGATAAACAAAAGCTGAAAAATAGGTTTTGTTTTCCTCTTTAGGTGCCCTCTTGTTTTCCATCTGAAGTCACAACAACGCCCTGCAGATATTGCCTCGTTCCTTGGTCTCTGCCAGGACACACAGCAAATGTTCTCTCTTTTGTTGTTTTTGACCAAACCTCCCCTCCCCTCAACATTTCACTCACTCAGCTGCTTGCCTGTACTTAATTATCGCCTCATCCCTGCAGCAAAGCTGGGCTTTGGACAGGTTATACAAACAAAAGACCCCAAAAAAACCCCTTGTGAGCTGCCTGCCCAGCCTACACACCGACATTTGTCCGAGCTGGCAGCAGTAGCAGAAACATGCACAGGGCATTTCACTGCTACTCATTTTCCAGGCTTCCATAGGCTTGCTAAGACCTGTGGTTCCCATCTGAACTCAAACACCAACCTAATTTTTCATTTTCTGTTTAGGATAAAGTTATTTTTGCACATAATGTAAGCCACCTACCTCCCTACTGTAACACAAATAATATTTTGTGTTACATGCAATGATTTTACAGCTCTCAAATGAGCATCTCCGCTCCGCAAAGACCCAGCCTCGATATCCCACTGCTGGCAGGAACCTGGAGGTCTAAGCCTCACAGAGAAATCCCAGAGGTGTCTCAGCTTGGAGGCATGGATGGGGACGTGAACGTCCAGCTGGGAGCTGCCTCCGTCCTCGCCACGCACAACGCGGCACCACCTGACCCCAAACGCTGCCGCAGACAGAAGTTGGGAAGAATTGGCATGAGAGCATTTGAAACGATCATTCTCTCTAATTATAAATATCTAACAAAGCAAAAAGGACTTTTAGAGAGAAAGCCCTGTGTGATAGAGTTTATAAAACTTCAAAGGGAATGCGATATGATAACACTTAGCACTTCTAGATACCACTTTACGTCTTCAAAGCATAGTCAAATCATTAACTAATTAATCTTCAAAGAAAAGCAGTCAGTAAAAAAAAAAAAGGGGGAACTGCTGAACATAATTGCTCATTATAAGAGTTTCTTACAGTCTTCTTCAGCATTACATTTATTGAGCTGCAGACCTCACAGTTCTCATCAGGCAAAAAAAAAAAAAGTTGAGTTTTCAGTGAAACACACACAGACTGCAGCTCTGCTCCAAGAGGAACCTCTGTTAAAAGTCCTCATTATGGAGATACTCCAGTGATGCTCTGGAACAACAGCAGAGAGTGAATGTGTTTAGTTTACAAGTTAAGACGTCCTCTGACCCACAAGACTTATCCAGGACTTTCTGAGTCAAGCTGCATTCTGCCTCCTGCATTTTCTCCAGAAAAAAGCCTGCAGCTTGAATCCAATTAAAATTCTGCTGATGGCACGAGGCAGGGCTGAGGCCAGCTCACTCCCTGGGAGCTGTTTGGACTCTGAAGGGCAAAGAAGTAACAAACATCACGGAAAGGAGGGATCCCAGCTTCCCGGCTTTGAAAGGATTTGAGCCATGAGTTACCACCCCCTCCAAACACCTCCCAACTCCTTTACCTCACCCGAGCTTTCGGCTCAAAGTATAGCAATGCAAGGGGCACGACCAAGGCACTCCACATTTTAAATGATCAAGACCTTGAGTAAGGCACAGACAAAATCTGTTGGGAAACGTGGTCCCATCCCTGCATGTTCCTGGGGAAAAGTGCTCTGCCAAAGCTGCCTGATTTGAACCAGACATTTGGGCGTTTTGGAGGCTGAGAAAAGGAAAGATTTACTGGTTCCTTGTTTATTCAAGAAGATAAAGAGCAAGCAATCTGATAACATAATGCACAGGCTCTGGGCAGAGTTTTGTCATCTAATAAATAAAGGACTACTCACAGAGTGAGGGCAGATCTCTTAATCTGACTGACTGAAGCCTGCGATTCCATGTGAAGAATAAAGACTCTCTCCTCATCTATTTTGTAGTCGTGGCTAAAGGTAATCCAAATGGAAAACTCCAGCCAAGATAAAAACAGAACCTCTTCAAGGAGAAAAAAAAAAAAAAATACAACCACCACTGCCACCAAATCAACCTGATCTCACAAAATAGCAAAAAGTGGAATTTAAGGGCTGGGAGAAGAGAATTTTTCCTATTTTTTTTTCTTCTTCCTCTTTTCTCCAAGATCATGTTTATCTTCTATGCTATAAAAGTCCAATAGAAAATTACAAAAGAAAAAAAGTTTATTTTTGCATGTTTCACGAGCTCCACTTCCCCTGTTGCCTCATTTTCCAGCACCAGCCCAGTCTTTCCGTTCCATTTCTCTCTCAAGGGCATCTTCTCACTCGCAGAAAAGATCCTACCAAAGGCTGTTTGAAAGCTGCTAAGAAGAAAACCAGAGGAGAGTTTCTCACTGTCACCAAGTCCTGCAGCGTTTCCCTGCTCTCACCATCACTCCAATTCCCTTGTGTGCTGCCTGTGCTGCCAAGGCCATTTCGGGGAGCTTTCGAGACCAAGGCAAGGGCAGAGGAGGCACTCGAGTCTGAGTGGCGAGTCAGGACAGCGAGACCTCGTGCTCGCTTTGTTTTTGTAAAAATTCAAAACAAACGTAAAAGAAAACTCTAGCTCAGGCTATTTGTTTTGCACCACTCAAGGAGAAGGGATATTTTTTTAATGCTTTTTTTTTTTTTTTTTTACTTGGATGTTCTGCACTATAAAAGTAAAAAATGGCTTTTCTGTTTCAAGGGCCCAGTAAGTGATTCACTCAGTGCTTTGCTTCTACTGCAGTGCCTGAAAATCTGCTTTCAAAAATTATTCTGCTTAATGACAATTGAATGCGATTCTAAACATTACTATACTAATAATTACTACTTTTTGTTATTTTTTAATTCCTTTTTTTATAAAAAGAGCCTGGAAGTACAACAAAGTCCAGTAAAACACAGTAAGTGAACAAAGACTGCGTATCTTCAGGATGGGACACACTGCACAAATTAGGGTGATGAGACATCAGGAAATTAGCTTGTCTGGCCAGCACCTGTATTCAAGATGCAGCGTACAGCTGATAGGATAAAAAGAAACCTATGGGGGCTTACTTTTGTTAAGACAGTAACTAACCAGAAATAATGCGAAGCTGTAAGAAGAGATACAGTAAGAGAGGGTAGGCATATATATATCTATATATAAATAGATACAGATATATAAATCCCATTTTACCCTCTTTTTTTTTTTTTTTTTGGCACTTAAACAGTAGGGTTAAAAAAATCAGCATTTTGTTCCAAAGATGCATGAGAATTAAAAGAAAAACATTATATCTGCAGTCTGCATCGCTTGTCAAAAGCGAACAAAAAGCCACCAAGAACTTTATGCTAAATGTAATCCTCAACCAAAACTTACTGTGCTATCTAATTTACAGCACTAAGGCAGCATAAAAAGTTGAACAGCACGACAAAACAGCTGGGCAAAAGCTGAACCATGAAAGAAGAACCTGAAAACCACGTATTAATTTCAGTTGACCGTGTAAAAAAAATGAAAATCAAAAGAAAAAAAGCAAACTGTGCCACGCTGCAGAACCAAAAGCTTGATTGCTCAGGGATAAGCCACGCATTTAATGGTTTGAAGCATATTTCCAGCTCTTCAAGTGTGTTATGACAACAGGTTGACAGGCAAGATAGAAACACCTTGAGAAGACAAAGAAAGGAATATTTTAGAATGTCCTTATATTTTGTAGTTTTTGCACGTCACTGCAAACACAGCCTCACATTAGCTGAGCTCTGCTAAGAAGATCAGAGAAACTTCTTTGCTTGGCCCCATCGAGAGCCGACACTACTGATGCCAAAGCAGACAGGCCTGGGAAGGAAAGTGCCTTGGAAGAAAGAAGAAAAGTGCATAAACCACAACAAAATTATCCATGGTAGGCTAGAATAAAATCTTCATGACATTTTTATAAAGTCCTCAAGACTACGGGCATACTTTAGGTATCGTCTTTCCATCATGAAATCTCAAATTAAGAGCACTGTGACAGTTTCAAGGAGAACTAGCTTGTTGCTATGGCAATCCGTGCTAATTCTCTATGCCAAGGAAACGTTACAGTCTAGTGGAAAAAACCTACAAGAGGAGGCAAATGCCCAAAGTATACTACTTACCAGAATTTAAATCACGCCCGGGATTGAAGGCTCTGCTGTTGACAGTGGTGGACAGTCTGTCGCAGCTGATTGTTCTGGACACGTTGGTGTTAAAGTTGCCATCGAATCTGAAACGCCAACAGCAGGATTAGCAGAGCAGACAGTACCTATTAAGCACACGCAGCATTTACAACGGAAATAAATCTTTCTGAAGGTTCAATGAAGAAGAATTATTTGTTTGGATACTCCACCATTACACGTGTTTCTAGGGCCCATGACAAATTGTGAAACCCAAGAGGAGGAGGGATAAACTCATCACAGCTGGATTGCATCTGCTCCCTAACATGATACATTACATTTTTCCTCTCAGTATTCCCTGAAAGATAGGATCAGGGGAGACTGAGCCCTTTCATCTAGATTTAAAGAGGTTCCAGCTTGGCACTAGGCAGAGCATCCAGGCGTGCCATCGGCAGGTGTCTCCTCCTGATGTCACACCAAATTTTTTCTTGCTGTTAAGATCCTTTCACCAGCTGAGATCCTTCCACCAGCACTAATATTTCCTCTGCTGCTTTTAAAAAACAAATATAAACCTAATACCTCATATGAAGATTCCCTCTTTATGTCCTTAGGAAAAAAATCTATAAGTAGATCAACACAAACCCGTTTTCTGTAGCAATGTCTGAGGATTTACATTCTGAAGAGCATAAAGAATTTGAGTCTGAAGCTTTGTTACATTTCATTAGGTAAAATAATTCCAATACATCCCTAATTCTAATCCCAGAATCATCTAGGTTGGAAAAGACCTTCAAGATCATCAAGTCAACGCAAAAAGTAATTCAGTAATTTTAATGACAATAAAACCTAATTAAACCAAGGCCTTAACAAAATCAAAATAAGAAGGGTTTTAAAGGTTAAGTAACTATAAACATTTCCGAAGCTTTCAAGGACTTAAAAGCAGTTTTGTGTCATTTACATAAGGCCAGTTTTGCTCATTAATAACTTTGTGACCTTGAACTCTTGATGGCGTTTGACTTACAGTCTCATTGTTCATGGACTTCCAAAACTATTTGCCTCCTATCAGAGATTTTTCCTACCATCAATTTATTTCTGAGAAACCACAACAAACTGCAAGTGAGGCCTGCGGAAAATCACGTTTTGGAAGAGGAGCCTGGCTTGCCTTGCTGGAGTGCTGCCTGATAAGAAGCAAGTCTTGGAGAGAATCTGGGCAGAACGGGGGCTTGTTGAATACTGTCAAGACTGAAAGAGCAAATTAGAGGACATACGGCTGTGTCAGAAGATATTAACTTGATTAATACCAGTGGCACATCAATAGCTTAGAAACACTTACACAACCCTCACCCAGCACCATCCCAATGCTTTCTTTTTAGATCAAAGCCCGTGCATATCGTACACACACCCTTTCTTTAGTTGTTTATCGTCAACTGCACGTAGATGGTTAACCTGAGGTTACTTTTTTCATGCACGTGCATGCACACAGATATAAACAGATGTGCACACCCAAAATACTGTAACACTGCTGAGGACGACAAGCGCCGCCCTTCTGGTCATTAAGAAATTGGAATCTGAGAATTTGCAACTGGTTCAAGCAGCGAGGTGCCCTGTAAGAACGGGAGGGGATCTTCTTGTTCTGTCCTTGCAGGGCGCGTGCTGTAACGGCTGGGCTTCCCAGGCACACCAGATAATTAGACAACGAGCTCCTCAGCCATCCCACTAAAACAACAATCAACAGAAACAAAAACTGAGCCCGCAGACAGATGGAACTGGTTACCTCAAGGAAATATCAAGTTATGACCACAGGAAGGGAGCCTTTTAAAGCAAACTAAATCTCTCCTAATCCACTATCTTCTTGTTCAGCCCGATTCAAAGTAATTTCTTCCTCAAGGAACAAAGCTGAGGCTGCCTGAAGCCAGCCAGACGCAGGGTCTGCCCCATCTCCTGGCTGTGGGACCCGCGCGTGCAGGATGCGGCGGAAGCTTTTATGACTTACAAGAGATCTGCAGAGACTACGGAAAAGAAAAATTTGTTAGCAGGCTTAAGACCACCACTTCTGTACATGACTGGATCCACTGTCAGAAACGTTACGATCACAGAACCAAACAAATGTTCCTGCAATGGGGGCTAGAGCTCACTGCAAGCAGCACGGCTGCTGCACGCAGAGGTCGTGAGTTGGCATTTTGGGCAGCGCTCAGGCCAGCACAGCTCGACTTCAGGCTGGGAAGAGTTGGTTGCTTAAAGCAGAGGCTTCACTTGTGAGCAGGGAGCGCAGCGCAGCCTTCCCCGTACTGAGAAATCTGCCCCTCAAGTAGAGAAGTCATTTCCTGAGAACTTGGTACTCAGCTCCTGAATAACTTCCTGAACCACAAATAATCACTCTTATGCAAATGCATAACTGAATGTCAGGCACTGACTTCTTTGGTCTTAACAACAGATTAAATATTATGACTTCTGCAGAGTCACAAAATGTTTTGTTTCACATGGCTACAGCTGACGAGAGCCGCGGCTCAGTTTGCAGAAGGCCTCTAACTGACCTTCAGAACATGCAGAAATCAGCATTACTGATGGCAACTCTTTAATTTTTAGGATCTTCACTGCTATGTAGAATTGTCATAGAAAAAAAGAAGTATTTCCTTAAACTTGCATGCTTTAAAAGGGATTTAATCAATACTCATAAACACTATATACATTTTAAAGTAATGGTATTAGTCTTAAAAAGATGAACGAGACTGGCGATGGACAGAGTTAGTTACTGAGGCACCAATGTTTTTTTTCAGCTCCTACCAAGCAAGCAGAAGTTGTGTTGATTTTTTGTTGGAGAGGGAATCTCAGGATTCAGACGAGTTGATGAAGGATGGGCTGCCCAAAGAACAATTTTATCTGTGGGCAAAACCAGCTGGGGAAGAGCTAGAGACTGCAAATGACACATCTCAGTGCTGAAGAAATATTTCCAAGGAATACTGCGGAACGAACTAGAGGCTAATGACTTTTCAGGATGTTAGCTAATTGCCCCAGTGCTCCCATCAAAACCTATTAGCAATGGCAACAGGCTACCTCATTAGCAACTAACATCATCCGTGTCTCAGAACACCAGCAATAAACGCTGGGGGTTAACTCAATCATCTGGAGTCTTCCTCTGCTCCTGATTTTATTTCATGGCAAAAATCACCTCTCTCACTCACTGGGAACAACACGTGCACCCCGCCATACAGTTCTTACACCGCTCAAACTACCAGCTTGAAGTTACCAGAGCGAGAAGTTGCATTTATCTGGATTTATAATGTGTGAAAGATCAATGCAGGCAAGGCCCTCAGCTCTTCTCAGGGAGTCCTGTGCTGCCCATCAGGAAAATGAAGGAAGAGACACTAAATAATCAGCAGCAGAGCTGGGGAAGGAAAGGGAAAAGTTACTGCAGCCTAGGCCAGCCCTCCTTTCTCTTGCCACAGCACACACAGAACAGAAGGACCGAGGCAGCGTGCGGCAAGCTGACCGTCGGGCTTTTGTGAGCATTGATCACGCTGGGGAATTTTGGGTGTGCTTCTTCTGGACACCGTTATGTTGTTTCAATTAAGGACATGCTATTAAACAAGCTGCTGATCCTCGCCATTAGAACAGCAATTAAACCAAAGCCTCAACACAACGTGTTGGTTGCAGTGAACTCGAGGAGTTTCCTTGGCTGTAGCTGCTGGCCTTACCTCCCCTACGATGTACGCATGCGATGCACGTTTTCAGCAGGAGCCGTGCAAATCTTCACATCATTTAGATTGGAAGAAGTTATTAAAAATCAGTACCGGAGGATTTGCAGACAAGTATCGATCTCCACCCTTTCTCTGTACAAAAGAGACTGAATTTTAACTAATCTCTCCTTTAATTTTAACAGTATTTCTCACTTCTGCCAGCAGAAAAGATGACAGAGTGGACAGAGTGAGTACCAGCTGTCTGACCGAGACCTCGGTTGGAATCTGGCCCCAAAATTTCCAATACCACGGCCAAAACTTCGGGATGTCTTCCAAAATTCTTACCAGAAGGAAAAAAAACAAAAACACTACCACAACTCTCCAGTCAGATGCAATTAGTTTTTGTATAAACTTAAACAAGAGCCAAAAAAAAGAAAAAAAAAGAAAAAAAAAAAAGAAGCCCTCCCCACTGGCTGAAATTCAGATTCAAGAAAAGCCCAGCTCCCCCCATCCCCCTTTCCCTGCCTCTCTCTAAAAATCCCTTCCTTCTGGATTCACTTTAATGAACAACTGATCGAAACTGCATCCCGAGGGAGCAAACAGAGCCGCGACTCCCACTTTGATCTCTTCCCCATGGAGAAACGCGCTCCCTGCCTGGCTTGCAAGATGTTCACTTGATTGACGTTTGCTCTGATGTGCAAACTGCTTTGAACTTCAGACATTTAATTCCCATCAGGCTGCACTCATTTTTATTCTCCTTCAACAGGATTTACAAGCAGGAGATCAGCAAATGCAGAAGATAAAATAAATTTGCAGAAGCTTTGAATCTTACATCAAAACAGCGCTCAAGTGAGCTCCAATCGGATTTTGCTCAGCCTGAATTTGCAGCGTAAATCAGCCTCTTTTGTACAGTTGCAGTTTAGGGGAAAAAAATGGAGGAGCTGTGCACAAAAATGGCATTTGAGCAGCCACCGTGGGGTCCACGTTGTTTTGAGCCTCATTTTGTTCTGTCCCGGTCCATTTATATGAATTTCAGGATGATTTCAGTATGCAAATGAAATTAGGTAAGTTCACTGAAAATTCAGCATTTCCTCCGAAATTCTCTGCTAGATGCATTTTCCTGAGAGTAAGACAAGATCTTCACTCATATTTCACATGCTTATGTACTTCGGTAGAGCAGGAACCATCTATTTAAACTGAATGCTGGAAAAACAAAATTTTAATGAATAAACTCAAGAAAAAGCTACTGAGGATTCAGTTCACCACTTTCTTATGGTATATAAGTTGTTCTAATTACTTCAACTCCTGCTTGAGAAAGTCGAAGTGTATTTATTTGTATAGAGAGAGAAATTTGTCCTCGAGGGGGATTTCCTACCTACCTGCTGCAGCTCCTGAACAAAACCAGGCAGTGCCAGGAGTGGCACTGTGCAGGCTCCCTGCATCTTCTGGAAAGCCACATGCATTGCTGCAGTCTGATACTCTGCAGGAACAGCAAACACGGCTTAAATTTCATGGAGTGCGGCCCACCCACTTCTCCTTTGGAAGTGCAGCTCTTAAGATACTGCAGCGACTGAATGGATGCCCGTTATCTCCCACTTGACTGCTCCGAGAGCAAAGATAAACACCGAAAGAGCTGCGATAAAACCCGAGCGCGTTAGCAAATATTTAACCATCTGTTTAAAAAGGAAAAAGGCAGACCACTTCTGAGGGCGCTATCGCGGCCCGGGAGTAAATGATTTTCCAAAATAGGTTTGTAAACTCACTTCTGCAAACAGCTCGATGAGCACGGGTAAGGCAGCACTGCCCGGCGGTGTTTCACCACCAAATATTTCTCCGTGCTGCTCCTTTCACGACTTTAGATAAAGGCATTCCTGAAGCACTTGTGACGTTGTTAAACAAAGAACCAGAATAGATTTTTCCAGCTGCCTCAAACCACGTACATCAGCAGCAAAAGCACCAGATGCGCAGCCATCCACATCTTCAGGTCCCCGTGACGCTTTTCCACGAGCGCCAGCCTTGGGACCTGTGTCGAGGTGCAGAGAAGGGCGAGGGGGACGCCCCACCTGCACACACGAGGACAAAAACTGAAGAGCACAGCACAGCACGATGGGCTGTTACCCCTGTCCTTATTTAGGTGCACTTTTGACAAGCCCCCTGGGTTCCCACCGAAGGGCAGGGCAGCAGCAGGTGCTCAGGAGAACCCACCAGCAGCTGCTGGGACTGCTACCTGCTGCAGTCCCATCTCCCCCCATCCACACCAGTTCCCAGACTTCCCAACAAGCCATCGAGGGCTTTCCTGGGACAGGGAGATCCCTGATGAACAGGAGACACGGAGGCATTATCCTCTTCAGCAGGAAGATGCTTTAACTACAACACTGTCGTGTAAATGACCACCCAATTCAATCCTGAAAGGGAATGTCTGCAGACTGCCTGAAATCTGTTTTCACAGCAAAAAAAAATATCTGTTTCACACAGCAAAAACTGCAGAAAACCCCCGCAGCCCCCGCTCTGCTGCCCTAACTGCAACCGCAGCTGCACGAAGTGCATTCACTGGGGCTCCTCGCTGCGGGAGCCAACACCACACAATGGCAATAAAGCAAAGATTGTTTTCCTTGTCATATCTTCCTACGCCGCTAAACAAGCAGTCTCCAGGCCAAGCTCATTTTCTGTTCCAGTTGGAGCTTTGCTGGTCCCATTTGGTGTCGTTTATGTCTGGGCGCTGGGTGCGGCGCTCCCCCAGCTTATCTCCTGTAACACAAACTGCCTCCTGAAGCCAACACGCAGATTTTCAGGATGAATACAAGCAAACACAAGGCCACACATGGATAATGCGGTTGATAATAACAAGTCTAAACTAAATAAAGATGCCAAGCCATCACAAAAAACTCAAGAGTACAACAATAAACCTCTCTCTACGTATTTCATCATCACCAACTGATACAGGCTTTAACAACATCACACAGCAATAAAACTTTAAACCAAATGAAGATATTTGGAGGAAAAACGTGGAGAAAACCACTTTAAATTATACTGCTCTGATAGCTTCGGGTACAGCTTTCCAGCAGAACCATTACCAGTTACGCCTGCTTTTAATGGGCAGGGACATGCAACCAAACAACGTGAAGGATATCTGAGGAGCTTCTGCACTTCAGTCAAAATGCTCAGGTTTTCCTTTTTCTGACTAAGGAGAAAGAAACAAGATAGGGGAGTTTTTAGGGAGCTCACCTCCCTTCATGGAGGGGCATCTTGGATGCCCAAACGTGTTGTGTTCCCAAAGCAATTCCAGTGAGGTCCATAGCAGTGTAAAGGAATAACGCAGGAATCAGCTGCCAACACGAAATGCCCTCAAACCAAGGGGTGTCAGAGTGTATGTAGGGGCTGAACACGGGACAGAAAGCCTCAAAGATCCCAGCACAAGCCCTTAGATCTACCTCAGAAACCCAGGCTGCAGGTAACGTGCTG
Source organism: Aythya marila (assembly GCF_965140915.1). NCBI lineage: Eukaryota > Metazoa > Chordata > Aves > Anseriformes > Anatidae > Aythya > Aythya marila. Next base: position 30,666,515 of record NC_139049.1, on the reverse strand, counting down.
CTGACACTGTGCTTGCACCAAATTTTTACTCAAGTGAGGAAGGCTGCTTGCAAACAGCGCTCTCACCAAGGAAAGGAATACACGGGGTTCAGGAGAGGTAACAGAAAGCTTCTTCTAAGCTTCAAGGATAAGCTGTCACTGGCAAACCGTACCCAGCTTCACTTCTCAAAGCACTGACCTCCTCGTAGCTGGACCAAGTTAGCCCAAACATCAAAGGCAGAAGAATTGAGGTCAATCAGTACCTCTCAAAATCCCATCACAGCGTCCCGGTGGGAGATCCTTGGGTATGAAGTTTAAAAAAATCACTCCTGACTCCATGTTCAACTACTTGTATGTGTCCCTGCTCTCAAAAATCTAACCATTAATGTAGTTTTCTTAACTTTTAGTATTTTCTGTTAAAAATGTCAGTATAAAGCTATTTTGACAAGAAATAAAAAATAAATAAAAAAAGCTATTGCTGATTTCAGAAGTCTCCCTGCACAGACACTGATTTCCCCTTTTTAATGAAGTTTAGAGATGTCCAAGAGGACAATGGTGACTCTGGCCAGGAAATGATCTATTTATTTTGATGGAAAGCTTCTGCTTAAAAAGAAGCTTCTCTCATTGCTATTAGAAATTAATCTCTGGTCTGGAGAGTCAGGGCAGGGGAACAGGGCCAGGCCACCTCTGGGAACCACCTCCTGCCCCCAGGAACATTTCCACCCACCCCTTAGCATCCTTGTGTCAAACACCAGACCCAATAATGCCACCTGAATATCAACAGCACCTTTTGTTCCAGACAACTTTAACCAGAACAGCCTAACCACAAAACAAAGAAAAACGAAAGGAAGAGCAACAGCCAGGGGAGGCAGGAGGGAGAGAAACAACAACTGAGGAGATGGCAATCGGCCAGCTCACAAAGAGTGATGCTAACAACTTGGAAGCTCAGTTTCACCAGAAAAAAAAAACGTGTTTTTACATTCTTTCTCTGTATGACTTGCAGACAACTTCCTAAAGATGGCAGTGGATATATTTCCAGTGGTCTGCTACGCTGCAGCTCTTCCACCAGCACTACCTGCCTGGCTCTTGCTGAAGCAGTCCAGAAGATCCTGCAGGCTGACAGACTGACCTGGTGGCCACTTAAACAGATTTACTCTGACCAAGCCAAGTAACTAAATAATGGAAATCACATTATAAAGCCCAGATGAGGAGCTCTGCAAACAGAAAATTCGTGTCTCTGCTTTGCCAGCAGTGCCCTCCAGTTCATTTTTTAAGCTGCTTTCTGTGAAGGCTCCTTACGCAGGTCCACCATCGGGAAGGACATCCCTGAAGGCCTTCCGACCCGAGTCATTTTGAAGGACAAAGTGAAAAGAAAATCAGAAAATCATGGAAGTTCCCAGACTAAGAGCAGAGCTCTTTTTATTTATTTATTTATTTATTTATTTTATTAAATATTATGCCATCTTGACAGGGGAGGTTATAACTTTCCTCATTCCTTCTCTTCACCCCTCTCTTGAAGGTGCTACTGCTGATGGTCAGCTCCTGCATGGAGGTATCAGGCACCTGAAAAGTTTTCATTTTATGCAGCCGCTCTGTCCAGCAGGAATTGCACTGAGACCACGAGATTTACCCCACAGCCACAACCAAAAAGCAAGGTACTGCTTTCCTCAGAGCCACCTGAGGCTTAACCCTATCCAGGTTTCTTCCTTTCATGCCAAGCAAAACAAATAAAACCCCCCAAAAAAGCAGCCTCTCTCTTCATACATGGATTCATGACACACATTTGAACACAGTGAATATTTTAAAAGCTTACATGAATAAAGGTTAATGCTGTAATTCAGAAAAGATTAAAGAATGCTGTCATTAAGAGCTGTCTTATAAAGTTACAGAAAATACTTCTAGTATTTATTACCCAAATTACCTTCCTCTCTTAAATGTTTTTAAATCAGAAATGAGATCTAAGCAATGAAAATATACTCTGCATTCAAAGTTTACAGTGTATAATAATAAATGATGAGAAAGTTACTCTTGTTCTTTTGTAGCACATATGGAAGTGAAGTGTTTAAAACGTTGATTGTTTAAAAGAAACAATTACACTGTAACTGGAAAAATCAGACACTCCATCACACCTTCCTGCAACCACGAAACACAAAGATATTTCTGTAAACATGCAACATAATACATGTTGATTAAAGACAACCAACTGCCTGGATTTGGGCTATTCAAAGGTCTTTAAAAAACAAACTGAAAACGAACAAACTCTGTTTTCAAGCAGTGTTCTCAGTTTCTGTAAATCTGTGTCTCAAGCAGCAGCAAGTCAACTTGATTAAGCTGCACCGCAATACTTCCAGCATGTGATGCACTGACCAGCTCGTGATTTTGGTTACTGCACTTCAAAGGGGAAAAAAAAGAAAGTCCCATGACCAGCTGCAGAAGAGTTATTCAGCCTACGTAGTGTCTCAGAGCAAAACAGGCATCTTGGATGCAGACAGGCTCATTTCGTAGAAAAGTTTGTTCAACCCTTAATTGCATGAAATAAACTTTTTTGTGTGTGTTTGTGTTTTATTTTACGATCTATCATAGCAGAGCCCAGTCCTTGTTTAGAGCTCCTCGTTAAACGTGTGTATACTAGAAACACAAGAGCACAGGAGGACAGGATGAGGAGCACCTTTGGAGTATCTCTTTCCCCATTTTCTCACAGTTAACAAGGATAACAGAAAATACATGCTATTTTGCAAAAGAACGAGTTTCATCTTTCTTCATATATTATATGGCAACCAAAGCAGTTCCAGAAATCAGTACTTACTCCATCATAGATGGTGGAATAGTGCAGCAGTCCTGGATTGCAGTCAAGGGCGACGTGAGATGAGCGGTGTACGACGCTTCCACTACTTGCTTGTTTCGGTTCACGACATCCAAGTAACGGTTAAACTTCTCACGGATTTTTTTTGCCAACTGTAAAAAAGAATAAAAAGAAAGATGAAAATTCAGTCAGTTTCTTTGCAATACTATGATCCTTATTAAGAAAATTGAACAGAAAGCAAAAACCACGTAAGTTAAAGCTAACAGTTGCCTGCCTTGCTCACTATACTCCCTGTTTTGGAGGCTCAAGGTACGATAAGTCAAGTAATTAATAATATTGGCCACAGAAAGCAGTATATATAATAAAATAATTTTATCATCAAGTACTTGAACACTGTTCTGCATGCATGAGGAGTGAAATTTCCATTTTATCAAACTTTCCTTTCACCGAATGGCACCCTGATAGGGCTCTACCCATGCTGCTGCGCTCAGCACTGAAGCTCCAACACGATGCTCTTGCAAGGTCTGACAAGGATACGATGGGGACTAAAATAGATTGACTTGTGGTCTCAGACTCCTAAGCAAAGCCCAAATAATACCCCTAATGTTACCCCCTGTGAATGTGTAGATAAATATCGTACAGCTTCAGGAGCAAACAGACAACAATACATCCGTCAGAGCACTGGATATATTTAGGAGAGCAAGCTCAGGACCCGGACAACTCCAAATGCTGTCATGCACATTTTCTCTTGATCAACAGTCTCCTTGGGCAGGTCGATCGGTGCAGAAGTATCTCACAATTCCTTTCAGGTACTTCTCTTCACTGTGGTTTGGGCAAAATAAACCCTCCCAGTTCTTGCTCCTGTCTTTGCCTCTCCTGCTGCTTTCCTGGGGGTGCCCCAGGGACGGAGCTGAACCTCTCCCAAGTGAGGCTCCGTGCAGACCCAGCAGCTCACTGTGGCTCGCCACAGGCTACAGCTGTTTAACTACAGTTCAACTTCAAATAGCAATAAAATTAAAAATCTGTAATTAATATTGTAATATAATAGGAAAAAGAAGGCAACGTCTCACAGACGGAATTATTCCACGAGCTTTTTGTCGTCAGGGTTCCCTGTGATGGAGGCAGCCACGGACAAACCAGGACAAGGTGTGGAGGTTGCACCACCTCCCGTAACAGCAGGGCAGTCACATTTCTCTCCTTCCAGAAAGGAAAACCAGTCAGGCTGACGTCCTGCCCCAACGACTCTCAGACCTTCAAAGATGAGTAACTGCTACAAGCTAATTCTAACTTTAGAAATAGCTGATTTGCGTGCATTAGCCTCTTTCTTAAATGTCTCTCTTACACATTTCTTTCAAAACAACGCAATAATAAATGCATTGCCCATCTAGCAATGGCATTTCTGCAAACGTGCAGCGTGGGGCTGTGCTTACAGTGACTCCGAACCACGGCTGAGAGGAGAGGGATGCTGCAGGGGCATGGGGCAGGACTCCTGCAGCTGCCCTGCTGGGTTGGGTAGGTTCTTGCTCGTGCATCATGCGAGGCATTTCACAGTGGGCTTACCTAATGACTTGCAGAGGAAAATTGGAAGGGAAAATTTGTGGCTGTTATTTGAGTGCACGTGACAGCAAACGCAGCCCCCAGGGAGCATCGGGCTGGACAAGGAATGTTTATGAGGGGTTTTGCTCCGTCTTTCATTCAAAGTTAGGAATAAATAAAATAGCTTGGGCATGCAGAAAACTTGGGCTGGCACACTCGGCGTGCTTCTCACACCTACACAGTTACTCCCCACACAACCTGAAATGAAAGAGAACACTCTGTGGGCAGCATGCTGCGGTGCTGAATACTCGGAAGTGTTTCATTCTGCATTTCTGCAAACTTTCAGGGCTGGGGTTCCTTCATGAGTGCATGACTCCCACGTGTCCTGCACGCCCCAGCTCTGCCGGGCTGACCGAGCATTGCTACAACATTTGTGTGCCCAGACCACGATGGGTTGTTCCAGACCCCCTGGCTGACCAGCGTCTCTCCTGCCTGTTATTACCAGGACACTTCACCATGATTCCCTTTGCTCCCATCACACGCTGCAGCTCAGCAGCAGGTCTCCAGGGAGCACAGGTTTGGCAGAACCTTGCCCGGATGAGCTGCAGCATCACACCTCAATTACCTGCCTGCAGTGATGCCAAGGCACCAGAGGAATACCAACAGTCTCCTCCACGCGAGGCATCCAACGCTGTTAAACTGCTCCCAGCTGGCAGATGATAAGCTGCTGGGTGGTTCCTTCTCTTTTTCCTTCTCTATTTTCAGGTAAACTCTCTCTTTGTCCAACTGTATGTCTTGAGCACGAATGCTGTCTTCAGCAGTGCCCCAAAATCCACAAGGCACATTTCCTACACTGAAGCATTTACATTTCTTGGTCACCAAGCTCCCCTCTCAGTTTGGCCAAACAAAATATCTGAGCTTAAGCACGACGCAGTCCAGATACTTGGATCTATACGCTTCTTTCCTGATTTCCCTGTTTGAAAGCTTTTTCCCCATTTAGAGCTTAAGTTTGCTGAAACAGGAGCCGCGTGGCCTTCGTTAGCAGTAGCAAAACTAACGGGGAACATCAGAGCACAAGGAGGCCCGCCTGGAGTCGCTGCCTCTCGCTGATAAACACCGGCTGCACGGGGCCAGGTTTAGCTATTGACGAGTTTTCACCTTGCAGGCTGCGCGATGAAAGCTCCCCACGCCCTTTGAATTCACCCTGCCGGGCAGAGTCTGAGGATCTGAGCAATCTGTTGGCGGCAGAGCCCGCACCTCAGGAGCTGATAAAAAGCAACTGCTCAGTGCCTAAGCTGCATCTCCCACTTAAGGGCTGCTAAACGGCTCGAAGTCATTGCGTTACCTTCATTAAATGGGCTCCAACGCTTCAGTTGAATGTGTTTCATCAGCAAGGAAACCAAAGCCCCCCCGTGCTATCCAAGCAACCATCCTGCCCCTGGCCTGGGCACACAGGAAGGGCTGAGTTTGGCCCGTCTAAGCACCCCAAAAAACACCAGCCCCTCATAATAAGAGGATTCGCCCCCAACAACCCGAACAGATGAAAACCGGCTGGCTCAAAGCACGCCACTAACGGCGAGATGACCCAAAAGCAGTTTTTTCATTGAAAATTCATCACCGTGCACAAATCACGTTAAGACTCTAAGGACAACACACCCATCAGCTGAAAAATGTCTTTAAAAATGGTCCAAAGTCATCAAATCGAGATGTGTAATCCGCATGAAGCCTAACAAAGCTAACTCGATTTTTCTTCCATAGTTGGGCTTCACTGGAGCACAAAACATCCTAAAACCCAGGCCAGTGCAGAGTCATTCCAGTTCTGGGTGATTAAACCCGCAGCAAACACTAACACACATTTCCCAGCTCCTCACCTCGGCGCTGCGTGCCCATGCATGCACACACACATCATTAGCTCGGGAACATTATTCAGCTTGCAAAGGGATGCACTCGGCTGTTAGCGCCTGTCAGGAGAAAAGCTGCAGCCTTAAATCAGCTTCTTACTTTTCTAAATTAAAAAAAATAAATAAGAAAATAAAAGAAGGAAAAAATAATAAGCTTTCATCCAGAGATCGCTCGCTGCTTTCCCAGCCCACGCCCTGCCTCTTGCAAGCTGCCCAGAGCTGCACGCTGAAGGATGCAAGAGCTGTGCCACGTTTGCGGCCAAAACTCAAAGGTACAGAAGGAAAGAAAGGACAAATGACAGAGGGACAGAGCTCTGAAACATGAAAACATCCTAACAGGGTTATTTCAAATATTGTAGAAGGCAAAAATGGAAAACTGCGCCCTCAATCAAGCACATAAAAGGGATGGATGCTCACATGCCGGAGCTACCCACGGGCACAGACCGGCTGGGACAGACATTTCCTGCTCCTGCAGAAAGGCTCAAACCCTCCCGTTTTAATGCAGACTAAAATAAACTCCGATACCTTGAGATCGACATAAAATGCTATTAGCCTCGGGTCAATTCTCAAAGCGCTCTTCATTTTAAAAACAGAAAAAAAAAAAAAACCACCCTTGCTCAGCATTCATTGCTTTTTGATTTTTAGTTTTAAATTTCCAAGCTGGATTTTTACCTTTTCTCCCTAATTTTAAGGAAGTGGCTACCCAGAAACGAAGCGCTGGCTGCAAACAATGCGGCCATTAGCTCTATTTCTTCCCCCTTTTTGGCAGCTGGCGTGCAGCCAGCGCCTTTCAGTTTGCAGACAGGTTGGACGGTAACACCTGTTCCTATTACAGCAGCACCCATGGGTAATGCACTTCAATTGTCACCATCTCCACTGACAACCTTTCATCACGACATCAGTGAGCTTCCCTAATTTTCCCAGAGACATTTTGCTCATTTGCATCGCTCCCTGGAGCTTTGTTAAAGCCTGGCTCCCCTCAAAGCTCGGCTGCTCTGAAGTCTCCCTTTTTCAGGGGGCACGGAGGGAAAGCAGAGCTCCAAGGTTAGGTTTTAGTTCTGGCTGCATCTCAAAAGCCACGGGATTTTTCATGTTATCGAGGCTGTGTATAAAATATGTAGCAAGGAGGCTGACAGGCACGGATGCCCTAACGGACTTAGGGGGGGATTTAGTGCCGCCGGGCTCCTCGGGAAGCGCTGCTCACACGCTAACGAGTTGAGGCAGTGGGGTTGTTTTTAAGCCCCGTTTATGAACCAGCAGAATCTGGAACAAAAGGCATCCACCACGCACCACAGCATCACGGTACTATGGATCCACAGAGCCCTGCTCGAAGAGGTTTTTCCCATACTTATTCCCAAGCTGCTGGGCTCCTGAAGAAGCTGCTGCTGCTGTATGGACTCTGAACAGGGTCTTGTCTCCAGAAAGGGACCTCACAACCACCGCCAGGTTGTTCAGACACCTTTGTATTAACTTCCCTCCTGCTCTGATGATAATGAAGATATAGTCTACATCATTGCATCAGGAGGCAGGAAACTACTTCCCAACACACATTTCTCCAAAGGGAACGGCACTTATTTGTGGCACTCCATCCTCCAGGAATTTTAGCAAGGTTTCCCAAGATCCACCGAAGGGAAGAGATTTCAAATGTGGTCCACAACAAAAGCTAGGGAAAGGGCCACAACTCCCATAAGTTATTCTGGAAAAATGTTAAACACCGTACATAGCGCCTTTAATCACAAGCCTCATGATTAACCAACACAAAATTCAACATCTTGTGACCATATCGTGGCTCCCAGCCAGGGAGATGTCATGCTGAACAGTAAAATCTTGATTTTTCACCGCGCTCGTTTCCTTTGGAAATTTGAGCCGTGTCTGCCAACAAGGGCCGTGTCCTGAGCGACACGAGACAAGTCACGTGCTAAAACATCAGGAGGCTGCAGAGGCTGTCCTTTAATTGTCACTCGGGTCATTAACAGGCAGTGCTGCCATGTTTCCCCCACCCTACAGAGGAAGAACCACAGGAGGAGCCCCCAGCAGTCTCACCAACTGTTGTTGGAACAAAACCTGTTCCTTCTTTTCTTAAAACAGCTCCAAACCCAAGTTTTGCACAGGTCGTGTGGAAGTCCTCCATCAATCCAGAAGATGAGAGCAGCCCAGGAGCACCGAAACAGATGGGAGAGCAGCAGGGATGAAGAAACTCCCAGAAGCCAAGCCCAGAAGTGCAGCATTTCAATTGGTGGTACAAAAATAAAACACTCCAAGCATTATTTACAAACGGCATAACAATCCAGTGAAAGACACCCAGAATATCACCGTCTGGGATTTGTCTAAGAGCGACTCCAAAACGTGTCCTACCATCGAGAGCACACCCCGGCAGCTGCACCCCACTCGTGCCCAATTTCTAATTATCGTAGCTCAAGCATGAACAACACGAGCCTCCCAAAACTCGCCCAGGTGTGACAGCAAGATCAGTATCTGAAATAACACCATCTATCAGGAGTATAGGACCAACGCAGACAGAGCTCCGTGAGCAGTGGATCCACAAACCTGGATAAAAAGTTCTCCAGCAGATTAACAAGAAATACAGTTAGGTGCTCCTTGTAACAAAGTAAATAACAAAACAGAAGTTCTGCTTTTCGTTAGGTAACATGTTTCACTTGATGTCTGAATATTTTAACCATTTCTTTCAGCTTTTATAACTCTGAAAAACAAGTATCATATCTGAATTACAAATACATCCTGCTGTTCTAACAAGAACGCTTTGTTTCTCTCCAAAAGGCGTTTTTGCCACAGACATAATCCAGTCAATTCAACCACAAGTCACTGATGACTTCAGCTTTCAGAGGTTTATTTATTTAAGATATGCTATTCATCAAAAAATCCTTTTGGAAACCTGGTTCTGTTAGAAAAAAAAACTGTAGACAAACAAATGTAAATGTTTTGCCTTAAAATTCTGTTCCTGAGCCTCCTCACCAACTTCCTTCAATTCCTGAGCAGCTCCTAGCAGCTTTACGCAAAATTCATTCTCTAGGTTATTATGGATGATTTTGGAGCTGATAATTATGCTCTGGATGAGCTAGCAGGGAAGGCAATGACTTTTCTAGCTCTAAACACAGAAGTTACATAGAGACTTTCTGTGTGAGGCCGCTCAACACACACCTGCTCGGGGCTGCTCCACCGTCCACCTTCCTCTCTGGTTTCCAGCGTTATGCTCTCCGTACTGCAGAACCCAGACGTCTGGCACGATGCTGAACGCACGCTGCCTTCCCTAAAAAGGGCTAACCTAGACTAAAACTCACCATTTTCCACCTTTTTCCATCACAAGTTCACACCACTACAATTTTCGTAGCGTACGAGTTCTCCGATATTGAAATCACTGGCACGAAAGGTACTCACGTTATTTTTGGCAACTGTCATCCCATGTTTAATAACCTGTTCAAAGTGAGAAAGGATACTTTGGATAGCAATCCTACAGCTCTCGACCTTAAAAGTGTAAGCAGATTAACGTCAAAAGGTAAACCTCTCCCTGTGTGGCACGAAGAAAGCCAAGCGTATTAAATCGTTCGGCCTGAAGGCCAACAGCTGTAGCTTTTCCACTCTCCCAGCAAACTGAAAGTCATTATTTACACAGTTTGGTATATAAAAAAACAACCCCCACAACAATCCGGTGGCCTGCCAGACAAGAATCCCAGCTGACAAAACCGTAATTAATTGCCTTCGGGTATCAGTTGCTAAGAAAATGTTAATGAATGACAAAAGCAGGAAAAAATGACAGGGGAGTGAAATTTGCTTACGTTTGTTTGCATTTGCTCAAGATGATCCCATTCGATGCTCTACTCTTACTCATAAAACTCGATTACATCGCTTGTGATTCATTAGGGCTCGAAGACCCAGTTATTAATGAAACAGAAGTGCTCAATTATTCTGCTATCCACTTCGCTGGTGAGCTTTTAACCGCAGTAATTACGCTTTGCCGGGGCCTCGTTTTTCTCCTCTGACAGCTCAGAATTCATCACACTACCTACAGTGTTTAGACAGTTATTTGTATCTACTTGGAGTGAATACGTCCATCTGTGACCGAGAGACAAGCAGCGCCTTTTTCTAAGGGCAGAATCTATAGTCAAAACTTCAAAGAAGTTTTAATTCGGTTTCTTGGTTTCCCGAAAACACTTTTGGCTTTCAAGAGCCATCTGATACGTATAATCTAGCCCACATGGCCCTTTTGTGGTGTGCAGACCACCCAGGAACACTTGTGAAAACCCGATCGCTGAGTCAGAGCCAGCGAAGCCTTCGGTGGGGATGTCGGGCTGGTTTCAGGCTGACACTTGTGAGGCCACAGCTCCTCTTCTGCAGCCAGAGCACCTGCACATGCCCCAGCGCCTCTCTCCTGTCCGTGTCTGACCTCAGACACTAGGGGAAGCAGCTGCCAGCAGAAGAGAGGGTGCAGTGCCCTGCCAGCAGCGGGTTTCTTGCACAGGATCCCAGTTTGAGCATCCAAAACCTCTGCGCACCCTCCCCTCCGCTTTAGGTGAAAACGGCTTTTGGCATTTCTTTGTTTAGTCCCACTCCCGCAGCCAAACTGCACGTGTAGGGCAGGGTCCCACAACAAGACCACAGCTCCAGAAAAACTTGGAGCAATGTTCCTCAGCTGACTGCAACTCGGAGAAACCCCCTAACGCTTAACTTCCATCAGAGGGGTTGAGACTCCATTATCCGCAGGGTCAAGCAATTGTTAACACCAGCACTGGGGTAATTTACTAGGGTTAATTCTTTGCTCTAGTTTCTTCTATCGTTTCTCACATACATCTGTACCTCACCAAAGAAAAATCTGACACAGGCAGTACCAAAGGTTAAGCACAAACTTTTTTTTTTTTTTTTTTTTTAAGCAAACCTTACCATTTTTATGCTAACAGCCAAGAGATTCATCCTAAAATCCACATGATGTCATTCTAACAGCCTAATTTAAACCCCTTATCATTACTCACACAGCTGTACATTATCGCAGTTGTCTGTCAGCGTTACTGCATGCTGCAGTTTAGTGCTGGTATGGGATGAGATTCCTACCCCTACGACTCAGTTTTTGTTTAACAGAAACCCAGCGTTGCTGGAACTTTTCCTGAGCTCCCCCATTTTCTGCAGATAAACCAAGTTCCTGCATTGATCATAATCCTATCAAAAGCCCCCGTGTTTGGTCTGAAAGAGCAGAGGAGCTGAGCCCCGCTCTCCATTTCAAACTCACCCAGAGCTTAAACACATCGCACATAGATTCTAAATCTCATTTGATCCAACTCTGCTTTGACTTTCTCCTTGGAGGAAAAAAAAAGAAGTATCTGTCAAGTTCACTATTTTACAGTAAACATAAATTTGCTGCTATTACATGACTCTTTTTAATGCACATGTGCACATACGATATGCTCTAGGAAACATCCAACAGCACTCACATGCACATCTGACTACCTGCACAGCTACAGAGCAGTTCCCCTTTCCCCGGGGAAAGCTCCACTCTGAGGCACTTTTGTTTTTGCTGAACATTAAAACTGGTTTGATAGGGGTCTAAGAAGGTCAGGTTACTCGCTGAAGGTTGTACAAATGAGTCTGTGCTTCAACTGGAAGGAAAAGACGGTTCTTTGTTCCAGCCCCCAAGCAGAGCCTGCCACTGCTACCAAAATTCATCATGTTCCAAATAAAGATGCAAGTGGAAGAGTACAGGACTGGTACCTTCATTTCTTAAAGATGGAAATTGGATCTCTTTGATCTGTCCTGAAATTTATCCACCAGTAATTTTCCAAATGTATACATGCATTAAAATGCAAAGAGCCTACACGTTAAAAGATACATCACCTCAGTGTTAAATTGGAAGTTTATTTTCCCCGCATTTCCAAATGCGATCTCATATGGGGAAAGAAAACACATAAAACAACAAAAAATCCTAAAACAACTGTTACAGGAGGCTGCAGCTGTCCCATATTTACACACGGCAATTGATACCATTTCCACATTTACAAACAATATTAGTGTTTTCACCTCAAATGAAAACAGTTTTAAAAGAGACACTTCTAGTGTGAAAACCAGTCAATGTGAGATACTACACAAGGGCCCCACCTCTGCATTTGTTTTTTTGTTTCCAAAGGGAAGGACCCACAGAAAGCAGATGGAAAGGCTTTCCAAGACAACAGAAAACTATCAAATACACAGCGCATACAATACATTTCCATTTATGTTCTATTCCACTTATTTTCCTTGGTGTTGTATGTTAGAAAAGGGGCCACAATAAATTCAGACAGAACTAACTGCTGAGCTGACTGTGGCTGTGAAGCTAACCACAGCTTTTGTCTGTGCCCCAGGACAGCTGTAGGTGGGCAGGGGGGGCTGCCTTACCTGTTGAACTTCACTTTCTCCATTCGATATTTTCTCCGTGTACACAAAGGAGTTGAATATCCTCTGCAAAAAAAAAAATCAGAAAGGATGCATTAGAGACATTTTGTCCCAAAAGTCACAGTAACGCAGTTTCAAAAGGTGCACATGAGGAAATCTGTGTAAGAGATGTACCACTTCACCTGGAAGTCTCTAATGCCAGGCTACGGGGAATCAAATTCACCTGTACCTGCTTCTGGGTCTGCATGAAGCATCTGTTCTCATGTTTGAAGGCAAAAAATATAACAGGTTGTGGTTCCAAAACATGTTAGTTTACTAATAAAGTGAGGATATTTAGGATTATACACTAGAAAACAGAAAAAACACCCATTGCTTTGTGTCCTTCCCTTGGTGTGACACTGGTGACATTGCTAAGGCTCGTGTTTTCAGCAAGATAGTAAGACAGAATCAGATCACAAAATTATTGGCACTAACTGCAGATACTAAAGAAGTCTAAATTTTTTCCAAACACAGCATAACCATCGGTTAGCAACTCCAAGAGTTCTCCTGAAGCAGGTTTGGCTGATTTCCTCCTAGGAAGGACCCCCGCGGCCACAGCTGGCAGAGGCAGCCTGGAAAACCCTTCAGTTTGCTCTGCTGCGCTTCCCATCATCACTTTCCCTTATCCCTCTCCCTCCTGAGGGCTCCAGGAATTTCAGAAATTTGAACTCTTAATTCTAAAGCAGCATTTGGAAGGGCAGCAATAAATCTCCTCGGTTTACAAGTCTCAGAGAGCCAAGGAGGAGGGGGGGGAAAAAAATCTGCTCTTAAAAGCTGCCTGTACATTGAGACTTCCTCTTCTTCCAGACCTTTGTTTAAAGTTCTGCTTGGGTACTTTAACTACAAACATGTTTTTTTTTTTTTCCTTCCCCCTTCATGAGATGAAAAGATAATTTAAACATCAGAAGAAAATACATTAAAGCATGTCATTTTGATGCAAAATGTTTCAAATGAATTGAATTTTTCTCTCCACGCAGCATTTAGTCTGCAGACATCAAAAGGAGCGAGAAGGAAGCAGTCTGTCAGCTACCAGAGCGGGCCCTCCTGGCCTCAGCACGGAGCTGACCCCTTCCTCTGCGCCTTTCGAGCACAGCTGTGCTACTAAAAGTCCAACACGATGACAGAGACCATCATACGCAGTTATACAGGGTCACAACATGAGCAGGAATTTTATTTGTGCTAAGCTTTCAATCTATTTTAGCTGCAGCTGTAGCTAAACAAGTTCTTGAAGAGGTGTTTGGACTGGGCGCTTAGACACGTGGTCTAAAATTTCAGGTAGACCTGCGTGGTGCCCAGAGTTGGACTCGATGATCCTTATGGGTCCCTTCCAACTCGGGATATTTTATTATTCTATAATTCCTCAAAGCTTTGTGTCTTCTACTCACTGAAGAACTCAGCACGTGCAGGGGGGTGGGCAGGAGCCCTCACAGACCAACCCCACACACCAACACCTCAACACGGACAAGGAGCACGAGCCACACAGGTGCTAACCATGGCCACAGCCCTCTGCTCAGGGCCAAAATAGGCTGAACGTGAAGAGAAGTCACTCTTTAGTGCCTGTACTTCATCCCTCCCAGCCTGGCCGTGCAGCGGGGCCTGCCGAGCAGATGGCCGCCGCCTCAGCTGCTCCACCAGGCCCCGCTCCACAGGGCGCAGGCCCTGGCGGCCATCACCCAGCCCTGTCACACCCAGCCTGCTGCACGATCCCAAATTGCCTGAAGGATCCCTCCCAAGTTGCCCCCCTTTTTGTCAGCACCACTTATCTAAAGTGTATCACCATCCGGAGTACTCGGGTTCTTGCTGAGCGCCGCTCACCTGTGTGAAAAATATTCACTTTCCCTGCACTTCTCAAGTTTCCTCAAACCCCACATCTAAAAGACACCGGCTCCTGGTGGCAGAGGGCAGATCCTGTGGACAGGGCTCCCTCCCCACACCTCTCCTCCGCCGCCATCTCCTTCCCTCAGGAAAAATGCCTTCACATTTTTAATTCCTCCCTCTCCGAGGTCTGGCCGTGGCACTAATTAAACTTGTCAGCCCACTCTGATTCTGCCACAGCAATTTTAAAGATTTGGGAACAGTTGTTTCATGGTCATGCCGTGTCCCCATGGGCCAGAACACACCTGGCATGGGCAAACGCTGCATGTCAGCCCCTTGAGTGGCTTGGTTTCATCAAGCAGATTTCCATAAACTCTTTTCACTTAAAATAAATAAATAAATAAAGACAGACAGACAAAGCAGCTTTTGTTTTCTGATCCAAACTCTGAATTAAATTTCAGGATGGTTTAAAATCCAGCGTTGTTACCACTCTTCCTTTATGCTGCCAGAGATTACCCAGAAGGGCAAGCAACCTTCACCTCATTTCCACCACAAAGCATCGGTTTTCAGACACAACCTTAAGAAGCAAACAAAACTGAAAACGCCTTCAGAACCGACATAAGTCTGAAATCATCTGCATTTTCCATACTTTGTTCTGCAGGAAAGCTTCAGCAGTGACACGTATTTCTAGATTTGGCCAGGCTACAGTACTGGGAACGAGGGAAAGCATAGTTTGTGTTTTTCCTTTTCCAAGTCACTCCAAGCACCTGCGATGCTCAGCGGGAGCCCACGTTCACCGGGCTGGCTGCACCCACCAGGGCACTCATGCCCAGTGACACAAGCAGAAGCCGAGGGAAAATAAACACATAAAACCAAAAATAAATCAACTGTGGTATTTGTAGGGACTGCTGCAGGATTTCTGGTGACCTGCGACGTCTCCAGGCAAGAAGCAGCGAGATGTGCAGAGCTGCCCACAGGAGCCCGCTGAGGGTGAACACAGCTGGGATGGAGTCATGAGAAGACTGGGTTTTGTCTTACAAACACACATTTCAACACATTAGAGACCCCTGCTTTCCTAAGATCGTTAATTACCTGTCTGGTTCAAATTACTTGCAACTTCCTAGAAAATACTCCTCTGTGGCAACCAGCTTTAATGACTTTCATGTAACCGAGTGCTTCTCGGTGCCACCAGCTGCCTCGCTTTCAGCTTTGAGGACACGTGCACGATGAGGGAGATAAATCACGGTGTGACCAGAGGCTCCAAGGGTAGCGGTCCATGGGGGACCCCTTGGGATGGGGAAGATTTGGGATGCCGCCGTCGTGATGCCTTCCACAGGTGCGGTCTGACAGTGATGAACGAGCGCAGCGCCGCAGCCAGCCTCTGCTGCTAGACAGGGGTCAGGCTTCCTACTGAGCCTCCGAGATAAGGGGCTTGGGTTCAGCTTGGCGACGTACCAAAATGAGGCTTTGGGCAGTCACAATCTGTAGTTTTAAACATGGGAGGTGACTAAACTGAGATTAGTGTAGAAAGCAGAATAGTTACCGACGAGTTCCCTCAGTGCCTTGAGGTGAGAACAAACACAGCAGCAATGCGCTGCAGCAAGAAAGCACTTCAAAAGCCCTCAACTTGACAAAAAAAGCACAAACTGCATCAAGACTAACTACACAGAAGCTACAACCCCCCAAAAAAACAAGCCTCTGAGATCCCCAACCAAACACAAGCAGCAGCTGCTCATGAGAGCCGCCAACCAGCTGCACGTCGCAGTCGGCCAGGCGAGATGTGAACCCATCTCCCCACCACCAAAACCAGAATTTTTACAGACCAAGAGCATCGGGAAAAACAAATACAAGATCAGCAAAACGTTAATTGAGCTGTAAATACAATGAGGCTGCTCTAACGTCTATACTGCATGGCATTTTAAAGAAAAAAAAGGGTTGAGCAGATTTTGGACGTGGACTGCTGTTACCTTGTATTTGGATCATGGCAGGATGAAAAAATGACTGTATTAAGAGAGGATACAGAACAGCAGTAGCAAAATGTACACGTGTCAAATATAAGCAGTATTAACTCAGCGGGGCTGCCGTGCTTCTTAACCTCAAGTAGCAACTAACCAGGGTCTGTTTCTTATTTTAAAGGTTAACGTTTTAAAGTGAGCAAACAAATATATAACAAATCCTTTTTATGATGGAACTCGCCGAGCTAGGCTGTTATGAGGGAGACCCGTGGCTTCTTCTGGAGTTTGTTTTTGCAGCGTCTGAAGCTGTATCACGTTATGTTTTGTTACCATTTTCTAAAACTGAGAAACATTAAATAGTGGGTTCCCATGAGATCGAGGATACGCTTCATGTTTTCCTCCAAGAAATTTATATATATATTTATATACGGAACTAAATTAGAGGAAGTCACAGTGAAAGGCAAACTGCGATGAGAGCAGTGCCCCCAGCAGCTCTGCTACACCCCCGATCAGTGCAGCTCAGCACCCCAAAGGCTGTCCTCACATTGCACTGCCTACACCCTGCTCTTTCAGGGAGTTTCAGAAAAGAACAAGTTTTCAGGAAGGATTTAACTAATCGATGCTTTTTTTGTCATGCTATTTGTCAAGCAGCGCCAGGCATCCTCATCAGACAGCAAGACAAAGAGATGAGAGCAGAGCTGAGCTGGGTCGGTGCTCTCACGGGGGGGAGCCTCTCCTCGAGAGCAAGGCACCACGAGAAGAGCAGCATCTTCAATTAATAACAGCATTAACAAGAGAATCACTGCAAGGTCTTCAGTGCTGGGAAGTACCCCGATCCCAAACCAGCCTTGAATTCATACAGAAAACCACCAAAACCGACCTGCAGTAAGGTGTGGGTCTTGATTTTGACTAGCAAAGAGCACAACCTGAACAAGCACTTTTAAAAATCACCAGTAACTCTGGTGAAGTGCTTCTTCTATAAATCAGTGGGAGTTCTGCAAGTTTTTATCCCTTCCTTTAAGAGCGAAGCATACAGGACAACCTCCACCTGTTGTTCCTCTTGCCCATCTTGCATGTCCTGGCGTTTGGCTTCAAACACAGTGTAGGGTTTGAAGCCTTGAGGCACTGCCTGGCGCCCACCAGTTTTCTTGCTTTGAGGAAATAAATGGCAAAAAGAGGAGCAGAACACAACGGCTCTGTGAATAGAGCCCACAGTGCAACAGGTGCTGCGGGCACCGCTGAGATCCCCTCGTGTCCTTCTTAACCTGCCGCTATTCACAGCCTCAGCTTGTTCTCCCAAACGTCTGCGTGAGCTTTCGGACATCTCTGGGCAATCTGTAGGGTAAATGATTGCAAAATTACAGCAAGACACAGCTGGCTGCACCTAAGGAGATATCTGGGGCCCAGCGTGTGACAACAGCACTGGGACACCACGTGGAAATCCCATTCCTGTTCCCATCTCTCTCAGTGCAAGAATCTTGTTTGCTCCTATGCCAGCACCTGCATGTTGCCTGGAAAGGCTCTGCATGTTGCCAGCAGGCAAAAATCAGTCCATGCTCACTGGTCCTCCTTGCTAGAGCATCGTTGAGCCACACCATCATTTAAAAAGATCCCTTTGGCAGCTTCATTAAATGGTTTTGCTATTTTACGTGTGAACTTTACACAAGGTTACTTGGAATGGGGAGGAATTTGTGGAAGAAATTCAGTCATGAAAAAATGCTCAGCCTATCTTACAGCTTTCCCGTAAGCAAACCGAGCACAGACCCTGCTGGTACTCAAAACGTGAGCACGTGTGCATTTGCAGATGGATCTTAATCCTGAGGGGAGCAAGTGTCACAGAGCCAGCATTTAAAATTCACCTAGCACCATTAGCCTGTGGCAGATAAAAGCCTTTCGGAGCATTTCGAGAGCTGCGTTCAGATCTTGGGGGTGCTGAGTAGGCAGGGCACTGCTTGGAAAGAGGCAGAGTTTAGCACAGCTCTTGTAAACGTGGTTCCCTGGAAAACTTCTGGCATTTACAATGGGGGAAAACTATGGAAAACTGAGCATCTGCCAAAAATGCAATCAGGCACCAGCAGATTTTTCCCTCTTCTTTTTCAAGGGAATGGAGAAGAGGGGGAAAAAAAAAAAAAAAAAAAAAAAGAGAGTGAGAGGGGAAAATACCCTAAGAAAATTAGTTCCACATGTTAAAAAGATTATTCATTTAGCCAATGTAACTTGACTAAAGTTATACTCATGACAATGTCAATGGCAGTATTTCAGAAAAAGGAAAGTTATGCTACCCAACCTTAAAATATAAAGCAGATGGGCTTCTCAATGAAATTGGACTTTTTTTTTTTCTCCCCACACTTATCCCTCCTTCTAGGCTTCAGGATGTGAAACTTGGAATATTTGTACGGATTTCTTCATGTTTCCAGTGTATTTAAAACAGATTAACTGTCTATAACCAAATGGAGTCGAAATTATCAGAGCAACACAAATGCAGTGAAGTGTTGAATCCGAGTTTCAAGTTTTGCAGCCCGAGAGCTGGAACGGACCCGTAAAAACTGCACCTCTGCAATGCTCTGTCCCTGAACGGGACGCTGCCTCACAGCCTTCTCGGGAAGGGATTTAAGCACTGACAATGAGGATAACTACTTTTAAGGTAAAAATAACAAACAATGGTACTCCTACAGAACTCCAGACCTTCTCATTAATGGGCATTTTCCAACTCACCGCCTTTTTTCAGTCCTAAGTGGACAGAAAAGTCGCCTCGGTGCTCTTTATTCTTCTTTAGGCAGTATTTGGCTGGATGTTGTGCTCATTGCCCGAATAATGCTGAGTTACCCCTATGCTGCTATATCAGGATTTTGAAATCCAGCCCCCGTTTGTCATTCTTTCCTCCTGACCCAGCCAGCAGCAGCCCCATCGCAGAGCTCTCCCTCACCCCGTGCCACCCGCCCTTCGGGGAACAAAGGTGAGCACTTGCTGGGAACAAAATTAAAACGAAACTTCATTCGGTGGGGAGAACCCTGGGTTCATTTCCTGGTTTGGTTTGAAGCTCATGTCAGGAATGACTGACTGAAAGTGATGCAACATTTAAGCAGCAGACCGATACAGGTAACTAGATGTAATCCTATAGCCAGAGGAGTTTAACACCATTTTAGTATCCTTATCCTTAACCTGTCCAATGCCTGGTGAATTCAGGGTACAGCAAGCATGCAGAACATGGATCGATTTACGTAACGCTCCGGTGTGTAATTTTACAGCAAAGACAAAAGAAAAAGAAGAAAAAAAAAGAGGGAGGGTGGGATGGGAAACTGAGACCACATGATTTTTTTCCTGATGCGTTTAACACGATCGAGGCAGAAGCTGGCTTTGCTTGGACAAATGCTGCAGCACAGAAACACTGAGGCTAGAGCAACGCATTAAAGAGATCTACTCGAACCAGGAAAAAAAAGTCCCAAACCGACCAGCTTAAACCCAGGAACGTATAAATCATTCCACTGAACTTCTGTGCGTAAAATGGATGGGCTGATGCTAACGCAATTACAGGCTGTTTTCTTTCAGCGTCCGAGAGCATCATTTTTCAGGATCTCTCAGCAAGAGCCATCAGCGTTCAGCGCAGCCGCCCCGATAGCTGCCTGCCCCTGCCACTGCTGCTGCAGCACTTCCGAACAGGAACCCTCCAACACTGCCTGCATTCACAACGAGATGGGTTTAAAACTTTAAACACGCTCTGTAGCCAAATCAGCTGTCTCCAAGCAAGACACGACACTTTTTCCAAGAGAAGAACCATTTATCAGTAACCACCTGAAGCAGACTGTCCGTACACCAGCGCTTTCCTGTCCGAGTCGGTGTCCATAATTGTAGCACAAGAGCACCCTCCGATTACAATGTTAATTCATGAGCAGAAGTTATAAAATCACCTATTTCCGTATCTCATTTGTGCTGTTTTGCTTTGCTATAATCCACCCATTTCCTTCTTTGAGAGGCAGGGAGCAGGAGGAATTCCTCGTGCTCCTGTAGCCTTACACTCTTTCATTTCCCAAATGCTTTTAAAAGCAGATAAAACATTAACTCCAGGAGCTAAGCACTTTGCATTATCTTCATTATCTCAACTGCTCTCTCTAACCTGTTAGTAGAGCTGTTTTCAGGTAACTTCCAGCTGACCCCAGCTCCGAGGCCAGCCCCATCCTGGTGCTCCCTGACCCCCAGCTGTGTCCGTGGGCACAGCAGCCCTGGCCGTCAGACCCCGGGGAGCAGGACAAGCCTCAAGAAGCACCCTGGAAACACAAAGCTGATGCCCACGAGGTCTGTCACCTCCAGCTGCTGCAGCTCGACTCCTCTCCTGGCTTCCACATGGCTGCCTGCTCTCGTAGGAGGATTTGGAGACCTTTCATTCTACCGTTACCTTCTGCGATAACCCTGCTAAGACCAGAGCGAGATGATTATGGGGCAGGAGCATCTTTCACGTGAGGTGAGGCTGGGAGGGCTGGGACTCCAGGGGGACCTTACCCGTGTGGGCAAATCCCCAAAGGAGGGAACCGGGCTCTCCTCTTTGGCACCCAGGGACAGGACAAGAGACAAGGGGCACTAATTAAAACGATTCTCCAAGGACACAGCCACGACCCCCACACCAAAATGCTGATCAATCACCACATTTTTACAAAAGCAGAAACAAGTTGGTTTAAGTTTCTCTCCGACTTTGGCACTTCCTCTCTGAGCATTAAGTAAAGTGAAATGTTGTTTCCTTAAGTGCTACGGAAAATAGAATTACTCATCAAGCAGCACTGCGAAGATCCCATTTCTCTTCTCATTTTCCAACCAGGACTGGAACGAGCTCAGGGAACAAGCTCACTGACAGCTCACTGATCTGACGATCTCTCTCCATCATGTTCCACGAGCCAGAAGACCATCAGACGTTGTCAACACGATTGTACAGACCTAGAGACCCTGAGGTTAAAACCTGGCAGGAGCTCAGCGGAGGCCGGCTGGTTCAGTGGTCCTGCTCGTGTTTAACTCATCTCAGGGCACAGGAGGAGGCAGCGCAAGCCGCAGCAAACAAAATGCAGTCTTCGGGAGAGAGCCGAGCCATTAGATGTTATCTGCTCCCAGAGAAATTAAAAATTGAGACCAAGGAGAGGCTCATGAGTTGAATTCCTACGGCACTTCAAAGCAATTTGTGCATGAATGCAAGCATTTATTCTTCTAATTAAAAAAGAAAAAAGCAAGTAAAAAAGCAAGACATCATTTACATGAAAGGGGGGGGGGGAGTTGAAAAAAAAGAAACACAACAAAAACTCCAGTGTTAATCAAGAGCAGAGCAGCTTCCAACCCAGAAACAGGAGAGAAAGCTCCAGATTTAATGAGGGAAAGCGCCACAGAAGAGCAGGACTTGCCTCAGAGTCTTTTGTAGCACGGCCTCGCTGCGGCCAAAACCCACGGCGAGGCAGCCCAGGAGAATTGCCACAGCCCAGCCTCTGGGAGCAAAAACTATCGGATGCTTTGCGGAGCGCAGCCCTTTATCTTGGACCCTCATTGTTTTATAAACCCAGCGGGCTGCAGGCCAGGGGTGGGACGGCAGAGGCCGGGAGGGGAGGCGGCACTCAGGGGGAAGCCTCTCGCTGACGGCGCTGCCTGACCCGCGCCCCAGACAGCCCTAGGAGAGCTTGGCACCGACGGAAGGAGCCGGCTCACATTTTGCTTTCTCGTGCCGTTATTTGGTTCTTACAAAGAAAGTCTGCTTAATCCAGGAGAGGTGGCTCTTTGGCGTCCCCTTTTGCACCTCTGCACTGGGTCTCCTCACTGCAGAGGCACAATACCTCGTGTCCGTGTCCTCGTGTGATGAGCACTGGGAAGTTCAAGCTCACTTAACTTTCAGGTCAACGCCATGGAGGCACAATTTTTTTAGTTAAACAGACTCCACAGCTGGACATTTAAGCATTTAAGCACAAATTTCTGTAGGTATTGTATCAGTCTCCACAACCACCTGACATATTCTGTTGCGGTCAGGGAGTCCCCAGCTAACTTTTTTCTACATTTTGAAGCCCTGGTTGGGTTCTGCCTTACCACAACAGCAACTTTAACATAAAAAACATGCTTCAAGAAAAGAACACCATGTAGCACCAAGGCTTATGGAAAAAAAGTCTGAAAACAAGCCAGATTCTCCAATCCACTGTTCTAATTATGGATATTGTCAAACCAGTATTTATAACTTTAAATAAAAATACTAAATACACACCGTGAAAACAACTGTGGCACTTTGAGTGACACTATCTGGAGTACTTTGTAACTGAAAATAATCACTCCGTTATTCTAAAATCAAGGTATTTTTGCTGAGATTATTACAAATACACTCATCTTTCTAACATTCAGTATTACGCTGAATGTCAATTTAAAAATCAGCGTATGCACTCTTCTGATGAGCTGCTGATTAGCAATACTGAGATGGAAAGCCCCTGAATTATTCCCGTGTTTGAAAGTGGATGCTCCAAATCAGCAGTTGAAATTTGTAGGATTTCCCTCCTGCCCCAAATCTCCGCAAGTGTTTCACCCTTCTGAAGACCTCCGATGGCAGCACAGGGTTTGCCCGTTTCCAGCCATGCCCCTTTTCGGGCGGTCAGTGGAGAGGCTTCTTGCAACTACTTCAACATTTCAGATTCTCAGTGCCGTGTCGGCACATTCCTGCAGTGCAAATTGATAACGCTGAGCAGAAATTATTTAGGTATTAACGGTAAATCAAATATATTTCAGCATGATTCCTTTCTACTTACTGAAAGAGATAAATGTTTAGAAGATAAAAACTAATTCTTCTAGTTTACAGGTGCACATTCCTGAATTCCTCCTCTAACTTAAAGGGAGGACAATCTCCAGCGTCTGTTCCCTCTGTTCGCCTTCAGCCCTTTTAAAAGAGCACTCTGATTTACTTTGAAAGCTTGACTTCTTTGTGAAAATGCTAAGAAAACGAGCGAGAACACAAATTGTTTGTTTGTTTGTTTGTTTGTTTAATGCTTCAGCTGAATGGCCTTCTGTGGATTACCGAAAAGTAAGCATGTCCACACAGGATGCAGTCAGTCCAAGGTGGACCAGCACAAGCACCAGCACAGCACCTCTCGGTGGGACAAGAGGCTGTGCTGGTGGCTCCCACAACCCCTTCCATCACTAGATTTGACTGACACCAAGTTTAAGTCTTGCAACCCAAAAAAAACACATAGAAACCATGCAAGGTAATCACTACAAACCTACGAGCACAGTCCTGGGATCCTGCACAGCCACGCAGCCTCGCAGTTTATGGCCACCCTCACACAACACCATGAGGGAGGACGAATGGAGCACACAACTTGGGAGCAGATTTCCACAGTAAAAAGGAAGTTAAACTGGAAGGAACCAAATTTCGAAAGAAAACAAACCAACACAATCTTGGAAATGCATTACAGTACTGTTAATTCCTTTTATACCCTGATGTCATTGCCAGCTGGGTTGTACCTATTAGAAAGATCAAAAAGGACTCATGCATGCACACACTCTTAAAATTAAAACAACGACAAAGGCAATTACTATTTTCATTCCTTCTGTAAACATTATTACAAGCTGCTTTTCTGCAAAACACAACCCATAAAGTGAGCTCCACTGCTCCTGTCAAATGAACACAATTAAAACAATTTCTGTTTCAAAAGAGAATTACGCGACCTTTTTGTAAGTCTCAATTCATGTTTAACTTGGTCTAAATAAAGTATTTTTGAACCTCTGGAGAGAAGGCTGCTCATTTGCTCCGAATAAATCTCTGCTGTGATTTCCTTCAGAAGAAACCACTTACATGAACACTCTTACTTAAGCAGCCCTCATGCTGATCGCACAGACAGTGTCATCTTCATTAAGAATAATCAAGAATCCCTAGGCAGACATTTGCTCTTGGAATTATAAAATCTCAGTGGTTCAGAGTGTTCAAGGTTTCCTAACATTCATTCATATTTAATTTCTCGAGGATGCACATGAAAACCCCTCAGACTGGAAAATATCTTAAATTGAAGTGTTTGGTATCAGCTTCTTGCTCAAAATAGCCTTCTAGTTTCAGTAAATCCGCCAAGCTTTCATTTGGTAAGAGAGAATTTTCCCCAAATTCAGAAATACGAGTAATCAATGAAAAGCCTAACACTTGCGTTAGACAGAACAGTGTTTTAGTAAGCCCTGTGATTCCCAAACTTTGACAGCACGAGATGGTAATACCAGTCTTTAGGGATCCTGGAGGAGCTGTGTTAACAGGGATCAACATCCTGCTGCGGTGGGAGCCTGGCTGGTTGTGGCTTTCAGAGCCACGCTGAAGCAGTGGCTGCCCACCTGGTTATTTGTCACCGCCGGACGTTTTCCATTACACAGAGATAACTGGGGTCTGCAGGAGGCTCTGAGAGCTGCGTTACCTCCAGTGCTACCAGCGAGCACGCGGAAAGGCCAGAGCTTCCCTTGCATCTCCCCGAGCGAGGTAACCGTGGCCTGGCAAACCTGCAATCGAATTACGCATTTAAGGTAGCACAGAGACAGCCTCCAGCTCAGCAACCTAAATAAATTCCTTTTCTTTTCCTTTTCCGTGCAATTATCTACGTATCGCGCGTATGTCTGAACGCACAGCAATGACTCTGTAATCCACTTCTGTGTCGGGATTAGCGAGTTCAGACACCAAGGAGAAATAAAGGCATTAACGGCGCTTTGAATGCAGACACGACTGAAGCAGATTAATGCTTCTCCGAGAAGGAATATTCCCGATGTCAAACACGGTTACTACTGCCCTGGGATCTGTATCTGACAGCCAGAAAGTGAGAGAAAATATAACTTACCGGACAGGAAATTTTTCATTGCGTTGATACTGATACATTATCTTAATAAATTAATGAAGAGATTTTAACTTTAAGGAATTTATAAATGGCTCATACTCACAATTTAACTTCACCTCCCTGTTTCAACACGCAATCTCTGTTTTAATTTCCAAAAGCCTTCCATGACGCAGCTCAAACAAGTGTTTTCACCACGTTTTTGTTACACCTGTCAGCTCCACGTGTCCCTAACTTGCTCCAACACCACTGCAACCCAGGCTTCTGTCTCGCCTCCCTGTCTGACTTTAATTCTTCTACACCTTTTCAGTCTCAAATAAAGCAAGGATTCAAACACGAGGCTGAGGTTGCAAGAGCAAAGGTATCAGGGAATATAAAAACTCAAAATATTCAAAAAGATGTGATTGATCTCCTAATTTAGAGGTAACAACACAGTACAATGAAGTAATGGCAGGTATTCCAGGGACAGAACTAAGGATTCCAAAAAATAAATCATTTAATATTGAGATTTTTTATAAGAAAAAAAATCTTCTGAAAGCTCTGAAAAATCACCTTTCCGTGCAAGGTAAGGTCCTTTCTCTGCAGCGCCTGACAAAACATTAGAGCAGTGTTTCAACAACATGTTTTTCCTAATTCACCCTGGGACTTCAAAGCAGATGAAGTGGCAGTGGCAGTAACGGAGTGCCTGCATCTTCCCGCTGCAGATTCACAGCCTTTCACACTTGGTTTTTCGGATTAAAATTATGATGTGGCGATCGTAACAGTATCACCGAGTATGAAGCCAACTCCATCGATTCATACTCGTGCCTTCAGCACATCTGGGGCTCCCCGACATCTGCCAGCATCTGTCAGAGCCGCACGCCTCCGCTGGCAGCGCCGCCAGCTGCTTCTGCGCTCCGCTTCTCCCCGCACAAAGTCCAATTTCCACCAGGAGCATTATCTAAGAAAAACATCAATTATCCGGACAGAAAACGTACCGCAGCATGTGTTTAATTCCACGTGTTCAGAATTAGGAGGTGGTGACCTTCACGTCGAACCGTTAGGAAGCGGGACGCTAACCAAAGCCGTCCTAAGCAGGCAGCGTACGGCCCAGAAAGATCCGAGTGCATCAGCCGAGGAACAAAAATCACTGCAGCTAAAAACAATTTACAAAGGTTTCCTATTCGATCAACAGGGTAACCACTAGTTACTTGTGTTAATTCAGTATTTTTTTGTTTACTTGCATCCAGTTTCCTCCTATTGAGAACCCCGAGCTATTCCTCACAGAGCAGCGAGGTGAGAAGCTGCCGCCTTGCTGCGAGCTGCTCCTCTTTTCAGCCACGGCAGCGAGGACACGGGGGCTTTCTTCGAAGCAGGAAAATCAGAGCAAAACCCTTGCAATCCTTTTCAAAGTCTAGAACGTGTCTGCATGACAAAATTTAACACTCACGAGGACTTCCGATGTATTTATTTCATTAAGCCAGCAGTGCTGAGGACGAAGCAGGGAGCAGTCTCCAGATGGTGTTGGGTTTGGTTTCGCTGGCCAGCTCCGCAGCGGTCGGGGAGCTTTACTCGCTGATCCTAGAGCACTACAGCCCATCAAAATGCCACCAAGGCTAAGGACTGCGTTTCTAAAACAATTCTGAAAACCCTCACGCAAGCTTTGGGCACAAAGAATATCTCCGAGGTGCTTCCCCACTCCCTGCGCTCTTTCTGGATAAAAGCAAGCTGGAAGATGAGCTTCCAACATTAACCTACTGCACATTCAGTCCACAGGATCGGGCCAGAGCTAGGTCACGGCTCACACACATGGGAATCGGGTCCTCAGCATCGGCTGCCCTGCCCTCCTCACCTGCCCCTACCACAAACCCAGACAGATCCACCCAGCAAGAGGCCTGGAGGAAGCACCACTGATGTGCCGTGATGGACGGGGCTCGCACTTCAAGCAGGATTAAGAAGTCTTTTCTCTCGCTGTGAAGTCTGAACTCAGTCTTGAAACCTGTGATGATAAGCCTTCATCAAGTGTCATTTCCTTCTGATGTAACAGAACAAAGTTCTGCCTTTAAAACCTTTCACAGGATCCTTTAAATTATTTCCCCGGTGCTCTGCAGATCTTTGTCACAAACCCACTCGCCATCTATTTTCCCTGATCACAGCTCAGGCAGAAGCATTTTGCAAGTTCTGAACGCCTCTACCCGACCTAAGCCGTGCCAAAATTTCTCGTTAAGATCTCTGTACGTCCACGGTGTTTTAAGCAGGGCACCTGGAGATGCACAGAAGCTGTTCAACGCCAAGTGTGTTTTCCAACATACGTACCTACGGCGCATCCACCACCAGCCCAACTAAACGTGCTGCTGAAAGCCTCAGGGGTCCTTGTAGATGTCTCCTGCCGTGCTACACGCTAACAAGCAGCCCTCGGATTGAAGCAGCGTGAGCACAAACAGCCCAAAGCAACGTGTGGTCTGTTTGGTCGCTGTGCATGGGAACAAGCCTCCGAAGGACGGATTCTTTCAGACTGGCGTTTACCAATCGCACGGGTATTGCTGACCTGAAGGCAGGCGTGAGCAGCAAGGTGCTGGATGAAATGTCCTCCCTTCGAGCTGCTGCAGCAGGGCACGGTCCCCCAGCCTGTCAGAGAAACTCAGAAGCTGGCACACAGCCTGCTGCAAGAAAGAAGTCTGCTAGAAACGGCAGTTATCGGTGTGTGGAAGCGGTGCAGCTGATGAAACAAAGTCAATCAGGCAGCTCTGAAGTCCAAAGCTCGTTTCCTCATTGCTTTGCACTTTCCTGGAAGCCTACAAGATATTTACAATGCAAACAAAGCCCATTTGCAAGCCCCTGGAGGCACCTGCACCTCTGCAAGGTTGTAAAGCAGTACCAGTGAAAACGAGACCTGGGTTCCCATCTCTTCTTTTACCTTCCCCGTAGCTAAACCGCACTTTGCTCAGCCTCCAATTTGCTTTACAGCCTCCTGAATAGCAAGACAAACAGGTCAATAAACGCTGTTCTTCCTGTCCCACAGATAAATGTGTGAAAAAGGTGCAAAGAAAAGGTTCCTTATTCCCTGCCTGACAAATGCTTTCAAGAAAAAGCACAGGAGAATAAATGCAGTTGAACTGGGCTCCAGTTAAGAAATACTCGCTTTTCTTAACACTGAATTTCAAAATTATCATAAAATCGCTGCTCCTGGAACACATTGCTGGCATTTTTAGCTTGCAGGTCGGTTTTCATTTAATTGCAAGTGCAACAGGCTTGTTACAAGAATGGGATGGGGGAGAGGGATGAGCCACTGCGAGGCAGGAGCCGTGGGACTGTCAGAGCCGCACGCAAACACCGGGATATTACCCCAGAAAACCCTGACGCTGCCCAGCGCGGCGGTTTCATTGCTGTGCACCGCCTAAACCCACCTGCAGTCCCGCCGTGTGGGATGGCAGCACGCTCCTCCCGCAGTCATTCGACATCCTCCCGTCTCGCAGACAGGCAAGGGAGCTAACAAGCAGTCCCCAAGGCTTAGTCTGAAGAGAAAAAACCGGCACATGCTTCGGCAGCGCGCCCACAGCTGTTGCCTAATAAAATCCTCACCGGGGAAGGCAGAGGAGCTGCCCAGCAGCAGCAGTCAGGCTGGTTTTAAGGCTTTTTTTTTTTTTTTAATGCTAAACCAGCTGTTTCGGAGGGCAACCTGCTTCCTTACCGTTTCAGAAGCTACGAGCACGTAATGGTGAAGCAAAAAGGTCTTACCTCAACCAGGCAGAGCCCTGCCAAATTCCTCCAGACCCATCGCTGCTGCCATTTATTTACCCGTGGTGCAGCAGATGCTTGGGCTCACAAACCACTGAGGTCTTTGTGAAAGACCAGCAACTGGTTGGATTGGATAGCTTTGGCTGGTGAGATCCTAATCTCCTGTATTCAAAAAAGGCTTGCTTTGATACGCATGAGATAAAAAAGCAGACTATTTGCCTCTAGTCTGAAGTATGCCAACCAAGATGGCACAAAAACTTTCCTACAACAATTTTACCTCCCCTGTATTCAGAACTTTATGGGAAAATAAGGGTAACCCAGGCAGAGCAGCCAGAAAAGGACTGGATCAGGCAATTAGCTTCTCCATCTGGGCAGAGAAACACCTCCCGAAGAAGACGAAAGCCAGCATGCCCTGCCTCTTAGGATTCCTTCAGGACTTGTCCCTCAATTCAAGAGCAGATGCTGGACACCACTTAGTGAGAGGCTTGTAGGTTTATGGACTTAAACCACCCACTCTTGGATGAGACCTAAGTTACCCAACAGCGTTCTCAAACTGAGTGGGAAAAAGGGAGAAACGAACAAGAGACGGGACTGCAGGACCTGCACTCTCATTTTCCATCCACTTACACCAAGAACCTGCACTCTCATCATATTGTCAAGGGCCTTAAGTAAAACAAATTTAATTAAGAACTGTCTAAGTATCTAACAATTAATCACTTTACTACCCGAATTCAAACAATTTATCTACAAAGCCCTTCTGCCACGTATTTCACCCTATTGAAACCAACCAACAACCTTTGCCACGTGTCGGAAGGTTGCTGCCCGCCACGGTGACTGCAGCTGCATTAACCCCAACCAGCAAAGGAAACAGGGAGAGAAACCCTAGCAGGGAGTGAGCACCCGAACCCCATTTTCTTGGGATTTGCCCAGACAAAACCAAAAAACCACCAGCACGTTTTGCAAGGAGCAAGAGATTCTCTGATTCTCCCACCACAAGCCCATCCTTTAGCAGCACCTTTGGCTCAGAAGGATTTTATTTCAAATTTAAGCTTCCCCCGACTCCCAAAGCCACGTTTATACTTCCAGTAATTTTTAATTTTCCTTTCGTTACGGCACTACTATACTTCCTTGTCCTTGGGGAGTTTTATCAGGGATTATCCACATGTCCTGAAACACAGCTGCTCTGCTTCTTTTCTCCTTTTTTTCCCCCCACATAAAACCCCGTCTCTATCAGCCACCCAATTAGCTGCCCACTATCAAAAGGCTGCCTTGGCCTTTCATCTTCTTGAAGACTGGATTCAAGTGACAGGGAGCCATGGAAACTGGGGCTGGGGTCATTTCCTGTTCCAGCATTTAGTCCCAAAAATAAAATAACAACAACGCTAATAGCGGGGTTTTCTGTCGTGCCAAACACTGAACACCGCTCACACCATTCTGCAAAGCACGAAGGAGATAAAAAAAAAATGGTTCTCCATCAGCAATACTCACCTGACAAACCAGGGACCTGCTTTTCAATGCAGCCTTCAAGTAACCATCCCTTAAACTGAAGTAAATGAAAATCAGGACACAACGCCTGCACCGAAGCCGTACCTGCGTGAGCTGCTTTTTGCTGTGCTGAATATGCAATGAAATTAATGAAATTTTTACAGAAAAACTCCTCAGCTTTCAGAGCCCGTGTGCCTTTTAAAGCTCGCAGTACGCCAGCAGCACGCCCTGTGCTTCCCTAAGCATTCTGCTATGCAAGGAGGACGGAAAGGCTCAGCTAATTGTGCAGGGGGTTGTTACCACAGCCCTTCAGTTTCATGCGCTTTGTCTATTCCATCTACCTCCTTTCACAAACTGACAATCTCCATCACCTCTTGCTTTTGCAAATGCAGCTCGAGGCTTGCTGAATTTCACAAGTACCCCAGAGCTGCAGGTACCAGCTACCACCACGTGTGCGGTGTGAACCCACACAGACGGGGAGCACGGGGCGAAGCACGACCTGCAGCGCTGCAGCACGTCTTCTTGTTTGTTTGTCTGCACCCACCGAGTGCCAGCCACACCAACCTCTCTCGGGAGCCTGCATGCACGGTGCTAGAAGCAAGCTGACTACTTGAGATCGCTGGGGCATCCCTGCTCAGCGCTGCAGCCAACCTTCCTGCAATATTAACCAGAAGTGACTTAATTTCCACACTCTCTGAATGCAAAGCTTGCCTGTCATCTAACACCACATAGCTCATCTGGGAGATTAATCTCGGTTCAATTAATCTCCTTTTAATAACGGCATGGCTTTAAGGAGCTACGAATCAGGAGAAATTTGGAGCCAGACCTCTGTGTGGTAGAAAACTGCCAGGCCAACAACATCCACAGTGCTGGGGAACAGCAATCAGTGCTGGCCATCTCCGGTTTCGGAACCCTGAAGAAATTAACTCCTCATTTCATTTTTCAATTAACCCGCTACAACAATGTGCTCTCAAAAAGTCCACGCTCATTCTGTCTGACAAAGGCCAGCACTCAAAACCGAAACACATGGGAGAGTTCATGAACCACGGAGCTTCTAACTTGGGTGGTAAATAAAGGTAATAAAAGAAAAAAAAAACACCTCAATGGCTTAGGGACTTCAGTCCTGCGCCAGATTTTATTTTGTTCTGATGAAAGAGAGAGAAACAAATGCTGAAGGTTGCACATTTATCCATGTCACGTCGTTTCCAAATGCACAGTTAAATGGAATCTAACAGAGACAGAGAGGGACCCTCCTCTGGGTAGATGGATTAAAATCAAGGATTTGGGAGCTCACTATTGCTGCAGCAAGAGCTCTTCTTTGGCAAGAAGATATTGAAGAAAAATTTGTCTTGCCCACGGCCACTTCCACCTCTGGCTTCATGCTCACTTTGGCCGTGTATGTTCCTCTTTACTAGTTTAATCTACCTGGGTGCAGCCCAGTCCTCAGCTTTTTTTTCTCAGCCGTGTCCCAACTCCTTTATGCTTCAGGGTAACCTCCAGACACTCAACTCAAGCCAGCCACTGACCTAATTCTGCTCATCCTCAGCCATTATTTGGGATTCCTTGAAGCAATACCTGCAGTCATAGATGAAAACTCATTAAAACCTTCTGACAGATGAGAGGACACAAAGACTGGGTTAGTCCAGCGAGGCTTTAGCACAACTGCGGGACTGCTTCAGGCAGGGCTGACTTAAAAAAAAAAAAAAAAAAAAAAAGGAAAGGGAAAAAATAAATGAAGTTAGACCAACGCTGATGTGTTGAAAGCTGTTTGAGTTCGTGGATGAAAGAATGAAGAGATGACAGCCACCTGACCATAGCAGAAACCTTACTCCAAAGAACTTCAATCACATCTGTGGGGCATCACCACCTTAATTAAAAGGGCATGGCCTTTGTTCAAAAAGGAAAAAAAAATCTAAAAAAACCTCTGCATCTTCTATGAGATGTTCTCCAACTGGAATGCATTTCCTGGGAACGCGTCCTTCTTGCAATGGGATTAAGGTGAAGCTCTCTCTGTAACCCACAGAGCACAGAAATTACCAGCAGCTGCAAAAGGAAATGTGTTTATCGGAGAGCTTCAGTTCATCATTTTATTTATTTTATTGAAGTTTAGGTCTTTTTGCTAGCTTTCAGTGGGAACTTGATTTTATGCCTGCTAGATTCTCGCTCTCATGAAGACGTTTGCCAGGTCAAACTGAAGGCATCTGTGTGCTTGCAACCTTATTTTTTGCGAAGGAAAACCTTTCCCTTGCCAGGAATCTGTGGTACACCACAGATAGAAAAAAATACCGAAATCCAGCTGATGGATTAAATAGAAGATGAAAGATAACATCAGATCTCAATTAAAAAGAAATAAATAAAATGCTATGTTGGTAAAACGGCCACTACAGACAAACCTAATCCTTGGACCTAATCAGGAAAAAAAAAAGAGGGGGGGGGGAATACCTGGGCTGAGAAAAGTTGTCTCAATTTCCCCGGGCTGGGAAGCTGCTATTGTTGACTCAGAGCCACTTTTACTGCCAGGAGAGCAGCGAGCTCATTGCAAATGCAAAGCCCCAGCTGGGGGTAGGAAGAACTAAAAGTGTTAAATGCTCGGCTCATGAGTGCCAATAGCAATCACCTCTGCATTGCGGAGCCGGGGTTCCTCCCCCTCCCCTCTGGCTCCCCATTATTCTCCATTCAAGCTGAAAGTGAGAAGGTCTTTTCCTCTGCCATTCTGTGTCAGCCAGACTTGGGAAGCTCCGCAGGAATTGCTGAGAGATCCAGAAATGCACAAAAGCCTCCTTCCACAAAGCGCCCTTTCATCTAGGCAGTGTGTCTATTAAATACGTCCTGTTAATGTGCATACATTTTTAGAAAGAGATTATAAAGTGAAGACTCAGTCACTAACTCAACTGCACAATAAGATTTTTAAGTCTATTACTAGAAAACTGGGGTTTAAAACGAGTCGCTGGGAATGCCTCGTAACTCCTCTGTAGTAATACTCAAACAGGTCTCGCACCCACGAGTGACAGCCAAGCCGCACTCTGCGTGTTTTCATGCTTTTATTTCATTACTTGGTGACACGCAGGCACCCCCGGCCATGATCCCACTGAATTTGGCACTGTTCAGCTAGGAAATGGAGCGGAGGAGTCAAGCCCTAGCAGTGTACCTGCACCAAATGCGATGCTCAGATATTGGGACCCTCTGCCTCGGGGTCTTTGGGGTGTCATGCAAAACCCCACTGCACATCACCACCGCTCGGACTGAAGGCACGCCAAAAGCTGGGGTGCTGCAGGTCCGCTACGAGTCACTGAGCAGTTCCTGCCCTCCCTTCTTGAAGTGCTTTTGCCAACTTTTCACTGACCTGTTCCATTGGGCACAGGGGAAAAGAGGACACTGGGGTGTCCTGCCCTGCTCCGGTCACTTCTTGTCGTCCCAAGACAGGCTGTGGGGAAGGCACAATCATCTCTGCTTCGGGAGGCTGGCAATGGGAAGCTTCAAAAAAAGACTGATGTGGATCCTGCTTGTCCTTGGTGGCTCGAGGATCAGCTGGTGAGCTGCCCTTTGTTCCTGCTCTCACCCAAACCAAAGCAGGCAACAGGCATCTTATCTTTCTTCTCCATCACATCCCTTCCTACGTTTTTCTCCCTTTCCTTTACCCACTGGGATCTCCCAAGAGTTTGAACGACTCAGTCAGGTAGATAAAAATTCCTGCCAGACCCGGGAAAAACCAAGTTATTTATTTCAACCAAACAGGGAAAACAGAACCCACCTTCTTTCCTTTCTGCATCAAAGCGAGGCCACAAGCTGACAACCCTCAGCAGCGTGGGTATGGCTTTACTCCAGCTTCACACAAGGGCCTCTGCAGCATCCGCAGCTAGCCAAATGACCAGCCCACAGATTTACTAGGGTAAGATTTCAGTATTTTAAATATATTTTTGGACACACAGGCAATCAAACTTAGGGCCCTAGAACAAGAGCATCACTTCTTGGGAGCCCAAATCGCCCCCTGTACTTCCAGACGGGTCGAGGAGCCTCCGACTTGGAGCCTTCCCTTCCCTTCTCAGGGCTCCTCTGCTCCTTCAGGAGAAATCCTCCTCTTCAAACCCCGAGATCTGTGGCTACGGATGTTGGCTTTCATTTATTTTGGGAGGCTGATATTCTATTCTCGGTCACTGCAACCTCAGACTTT
Source organism: Aythya marila (assembly GCF_965140915.1). Lineage (NCBI taxonomy): Eukaryota > Metazoa > Chordata > Aves > Anseriformes > Anatidae > Aythya > Aythya marila. The sequence goes on along the minus strand of NC_139049.1, from coordinate 30,631,932 downwards.
CAAATGCTGCTTTTTCATGTGTCCTGAATGTCGGTTTTTGATGTATTTCCAGACTCACAGCTAACAACTTACTGAATAAATGCATAAACATGAAGGGGGATGCAAAATTATACGTAGGTGACATGATGAAGGACAGTTTTAAAATTCATTAGGTCCGATTCCTTACTGAACAGAAACAAATGACCAGTCATTTCTATTAGGGTAGCTATCTGCTATTAGGGTTATACTGAGGTTTTTTCTCTCATTTTGGCCTGGCATCCTCAAGTTTCAATGGCATTGCAGCGTTATCAGCAGGTCTGTATCTAAATTGTTAAAAACTGAATGGAGCTTTGTGATAAAATCAAAGGGGAAGGACGTTGCTGGATAGAGCCAGAGATTAAAATTTGCAGCGATAGCTCCGTTTCAGTCAAAACTAAGAAATGAACAAGAAAAGCAGCCTTCACCTTGTCCCAAATCCCACACCTAAGCAGTAAGGCACGAGGGAAGGTGGGCTTCCAAATGGCACTAGGCACTTGCAAACCTGACATTGGCGAAGCTAATCTAGAGCTCAAAAAGCTTGAGAACCAGCATTTCCCTCCTCTGCGATGTATTTATTAACTTTTTCCCAAATATGACTTTTTTTTTTTTTTTTAAATCACGGCCTCCTACAAGCAAACCACCAGAGCGCGCATCCAGGAATAACACTTCCTAATTTTAATCGAACAGAGCAGAGACTTTGAGATTTGTGGTTTAAAGCCAGGTGCCTGCCCACAGCTGGGGGCCGTGCCAAGCCTGCCAGCCCCAGCGCTCATCCCCATCCTCCTGCCAGCCCCAGGCAGAGCAGCTCTCCCCGTACATGGCTTTCTGTAGCCAAACTCCATCAAACCAGAGCGAGGGAATAAACCCCACATCACGCCAGGCAAGCCCCGGAGAGCCACCAGGGAGAGAAATGAAGGGCAACTACAAAAATCCACGTTGCATCAAATTCTCTGGGCAAAAATACATCCAAGGAAGCCCAAATGCCTGGACCTCGGTTGCAGCATATTTAAATTAAATGCCCTTTCATTGATAAAAATGTTAATGTATTATTCTTAAATGGAGTATTTTTTATTTTATCCTTCACCTGCTTGTCATGCAACACAAAAATCCTGCCCGTAAAGCCCTGGTTTGGCCAACGGGCTGCCTGTGCCAGCAGCTCAGCCTGCAGAGCTCGCACTGGGTGAGCCCCCACCACGTACAATGAGCTCAGCTGTAATTTCTGCTCCACTGGAGGGGATTTTCTCCTGTCTCACACGTTTCATAACGAGGAGAGAGCCTGCCTTTTTGCCCAAATGGTATTTAGGTCTCCAAAACCGAAGTCACACATCCCATATGACCTTCCAAGCCATTTTGGTACCGACTGCTGCTCGCACGCAGTAGGGCAGCCTGCTGTAAGACCTGGCCCAACATAATTCGGGTTCCTTTGTTTTCCAGCAACTAAAAGGCAACGCAGAGCTCAGGAGCCTCTAAATGCAGAAGAACATGGTTAAGAGGCACGTTGCTACCACAGCTTTTCAGCACAATGCATCACTTTACCTGTCCTTTCCTCAGCAGCTTCCCATAATCACACCACGAAGGACAGATGGGTCTGAGAAGCAGGGGAGGACAGAGCAGGGCTGGCACAGCAGGGCCTGGGCAAAAACTGAGCAAGTCCTGTGCGTACAGAGCAGCTGCCCCCATGCACACAAATCCCCCAAAGCCCCAGGAAGGTTTGCAGCATCACGGCAGAGACCGAGCTGCCTCCAGCCCTAGCTCGCTCCAGGCAGGCAGGCTCCCACCACAATTATTTTGGGCAATCTGCACCTTCTCCCCTCCGCCCCAACACCACAAACACCTCCCCCTGCTGCGTTCGATATTGCTTCTGAGGTGGGAGCATGGCTCAGGAGGAAATATTTCTCGTAGTTCCTTGGCAGAAAGTCAGAGAACCAGGAGCTGAACTGGAGACAGGGAGCTCACGAAGGCACCACCCCGAAGGGTCGTGGTGCTACCACCCCGCTCTTGTGCCGCCCGGCTCACCTGCAGATGCAACAGACTTAAAAACAACTTCCAAAATAATAATAATCATTATTTAGATCTCACTATACGTGCTACTAAGGCTGTACCAATCAAAACTGGAAAACTTAAGACTGAAGCAGGTGGCACGTAGTTTCCACAACTTTGGTTTTAATCCAAATAAACGCTCACTAACAACAAAATAGGAAATAGATTAAGTGCTTCTTCACACACACCCCCAAGCAACAATACATAACTAAATTGCAGCCTTGATTGGTGTGTAAAAAAACCGCTGATCATCAGAATAAGGAGCGTAACGTTGCCTCTTCCATTCATCCTCCTTGTGGCCGCGAAGCGAGCTTTGTAGGAAACCCACTGAGCTGCCAAGGGAGGCCTCTGGGAACACAGCTTCCAGGGGATTTCGGTCTGGCATCCACAAAAGCAGCGCAGGAATCCTCCTGCAACCCCAGCAGAGCACGTGCACCAGAAACTCTGCTTAAGGAGTTCCAGCTTCTAGAAGCTTTCACAGGAACTTCCAGATGTGTCTGTTTTAAAGGCTTTTTCCCTGGCCTTATTCCCACCTGTGACAATTGCAAGCACAGCCAAAAATTCCTCTCGTATCACAGGAGTACGTGCAAAAGAGGGCCAAAAATGGACAAAGAGCACTCGCTAGACAGCCCTACAATACTGCTGGAAGTGAAATCGCAGCTTTTCTCAGTGTGCTCTGGTTTTCCTTCTCTGCTAGAAGAACGGCTGCAGCCTCCAAGCGCAGAGTCAAAACGGAGCAAAGCTGTGTTTAAAGGGAAACGACACCAGCGAAAAGTTGGTTTTATCAGCTGCTTCTGGCTGAGAAGCTGGTAAAAGGAGACGTGATGGTTTGTTTTTACTAACGATTGGAATTGTGCAAATAGACTTTTGCAAAATCACTCGGGAGACTCTCGAGAGACCTCGCCCGCAGCTGATAAAAGTGACTCGGGGAAAACCCTCCCGTGGCACCGGAAACCACCGGTATTGATTTGTCACTGGCATTATTTCACAATTCAGCTCCGATTCTCTGCAAAATCAGCACGGTACCTCACAAAGATCCAGACCGGAGAAGGACACACGCAGTGCAGGGTCCCAGCAATGATTTAGCACGTGCTCGATCCCGTACTGCAAAAGGCACACGGCTTAACGACAGATGCTGGATAAGTATCAGCATTAAATTCTGTTTTCCATGGGGAAGAAAGCACGAGGATGTCCCTTCAGACTTCATTAACACCGCACATTATGCAACTGCAAGAAGCTCCAGGAAAGCAGTGACTGCAGAGCGCTCAGCGACGCTCCGTGCTTCAGTTCTCTGCTTTATTCAGTGTGAAGCCCACGATACGAGACGAGGTAGCACAGCTGCTAGGTAAAACTGCCAGAATTTCGGACATACACAACCAAAACTGATATAAGAAAAGCGTTACTTAGATTTTTTTTAATTAAATTTTAAAATTAACTCTGTCCTAACTGAAACCAGGACACTTATATTACCCGTGTTCAGGAAAAAAAGAAAAAACCCAGAGTGACTATTTTGCTATTCAACCACAGGGAAATAAATCATTCCTGGGACGTTATCGAGCCCTTACAGAAGTCCCCAGCAGAGCTTCCCACGCACCCTGACACACGTCAGGTTGCTGTGAGCATCACACACGAGCAGCCAGACATCACAGCCGTGAGTTGAGGCCACAGAACTCACTTTCCCTGGCAAGGGAAATGGGGAAATGTGGGATGCTTCCTTACAGCCAGGCACCCCTCCACATCAGCATGCACAACTGATAAGGTTCCAGGCTTTTTTCCCCTCTAATTTCTTCATCAATAACTGATAAACAGAAAACAGGAGCTGTTAAATAAAAGACTCTGCGAATAATTTATAAATCCTTTTATCCATGAACATAAAAAAACCTGATAAAATAAAATCCTTCAATACTTTGTATCTCCTCCTATTCTCAAGCGTACCCTGCCTTTCCATCTGAAATAAGGTGGCAAACATTCAATTTTACTTGACAGTTAAGCATTAAAGCTCTTCTCACGAGCACCTGGTCAAGCCACCGGTGCTATCACAGCTTCTGCTACATCAGGACCACCAGGCACCAACCACTCCTCCTCTGCTCAATGATCCTAGGAAGAAAATTTGGCTACCACACGCTGTATTTACCTTTCTGCCTTCTTAACCTACGTGTTATCAGCCCTGCCACAGCCGAGAGATTCCCCCTTGCTTTGGGGCTCCCTCGGACGCCTTCCTGCTAGCGACTCCTCCGTCCCCCCACGGCCGGCGGGGTCCTCGGTGCAGGGGGACAGCTCATTATCTGCCGCCCCACCTTGCCGTGCTGCATCCGGCAACTTTTATCTGCCCAGGACAGCTGCCTTCTCCCTGTTTGAAGCGAAATGTCAGTCTTTGCTAATGCACCCGGGCGTACAGCGCTAACGATGCCTCGCCGCTTTGAAGAAACAACTCAAAGCCTAATTAAAAATTCAGATGCGGTCTCCTCCGCGCCACCGTCCTCCCTGCGCTTCCACCAGGACCTCGCTGGAGCTTTTGGAAATGTTTCATGCTGGAAAAAAAAAAAAAATAATAAAAGAATCCGAGTGGAACAGGATGAAAAACTGCCGCAGTCTTGGGCTTTCACAGAGCCTTGAAAAAGGCTGGCGTAGCTGGATTCAAACCAAGACATAATCATGTAAACCAGATGAGATTTTACTCCACTGATTCCTACTCTGTAATTATTGCAGCGCACTACTGCCAAATTGCAGAAAGGATCCACTCAAACATTTATCAGCCTTCCTTATTTTTTTTTTCCCTTTTGTATTTCAATTTCGCAAGCTGGAATCAACCTGAAAATAAAAGGAAAAAAAATGGAAGCAGTTTTCTGTGCTGTCGTTTGGTCGAGGGCTCTAAATTGTCCGCAGATGCCCAGGTTTTGGGTCCAATGCTTGAAGACTTGCAGCATTTTATGCCACTTGCTGCACAAGAACCTCCCAGTCACCCACCGGTTTATTTGCAAACGGTTATAGAAATTAGGGGGGAGGTGTATGAAGCCCTTATTTCAGGGGTGGAGAACCACAGGTCTGCTATTTCAATCGGTCTGCAGAGCAGCTTGAAATGGGATTTCTCTCTGCCAAGCTGTAAATCCAGTGTCAGGAACCAGAAGAGCATCCCACTAGAAAAAAAATACATATTTGTACTCTGCCAGTGTTCTTTTTCCAAGAGATTCAATAAGCAGACGGTTCTTGTGACTGTGACTCTTCAAAATCTTCAGAGAAGGTGAAAATTCAGAAGGTGAAGATTCAGAAATCTTCAAAGAAGGTGGATTTTCCAGAGGGAAGGTGTCCCCACAGGAACCCCGGGCCATCTCCATGTTGCTGCACTGTTCTGGTCTGCGTTCAGTCTGGGTGTCTGGAAGGACACACGGCTGGACGAGGCATTAGCAAAATGAACAGAATGCATTTGCCAGTCAGCCTGCAGAAGCACACACTACGCTGCTCGTTATTTTTACACGTCGCTGTGTCATCTGAGCAAGTATTAATATAAAAACAAAAACGAAACAACAAAACCCACCACAGTTAGGGAGCACGGAAAAAAACGGGCAGCAAACTGCTGTCTTCGCAGTCAAAACCCATTTACGTCTTCCAACCAACAGATGACGAGAAAGGGCCCTGCTTCCTTCATGGAGTGAGCGTAAAGGATTCAGATGGCAGAGCTGTCTTCAGAAATATTCAAGGCCCTCTGGGCCTATAACTTTTGTTACTATCTGGCTAGAAACATCAGCGTGTATCTTGAAAGTTATAAAAGCACTTAACAGTGCTTTTCATCTTCAAAGCATTGCTTAATCCTTTCAACTCTCACCGAAAGCATTATATCCCCATTTTGTAGGCGGAGATGCTCCCTTGCCCAACGCGACCAAGAAAGCGCGGTTCAATAGTTCTCACCTCGTGTGCCCCGCGCCGCTCAGAGGGTTAAATCCTGCCAAAACCAAACCAAACGCTCGCACGAGTTCCCACTTACTCTTTTCCTGCCTTCACCTCCCGGCCGAAGAATTTTGGTTGTCTCAACCAGCGACTACTCTGTAATTTCAAAGCCTGGGCTAAGCTTGGCCAGGTGACGGAGCTGAGGGAAACACCACTGGTACCCGAGGTCACGGCACAGCCCCCATTTTTGCTGTAATTTTAGCATAAAGAGGTGCTAAAAATTGTAATTACCACTGAAGCCTGGTGCCAAACCGAGATCTGTTTGCGATAACTATAGGGCCACTGTCCCCACGCACTCTCGCTAACAAAAAAGATGATGATGGTCACATGTAATTTAGGTACCGTACCTGCATCCTGCCGCTGGTGCACAGCCCTGTTTCTTCGCATTTCTTTCACCCAGCAAAGCCCACACCCCGCACAGCGGCGCCTTTCCCTGCTCCAGCCCCGCTGCAGCTGGGGGGCACGCACCAGAAAGGCATCTCGGCACAAAGACATCTTCCTTTGGATTTCATTTCCTAGGCGCTGGATTACTTCAGTACGGGCAGTTAGGACCAATAACGCTGAATCTGAAAACAGCAAATGTCTTCTGCACGGCTACGTCGCATCCTTCCACCCGCACACCAAGCAGAGCCTGCTCCTCCTGCCTTTGTCACCGCACAGCAAGGAATGAAGGCTGTGCTGGGGCTTCTCCTGGTTAAATTGGAAGCAGCGTTGATGAACTTTGGGGGGAAACTTAACCAGCTCACCCCGTGCAGAAAGACGGGCACACATTTGCACGTAAAGGAACCCATGCTACGATCCACGCAGCGTTTAAGCACGGCACCGGCACTGAGCGTGGCTCTCGCAGAGCTGTCCTACAGCACAGGAACGGAAATAAAGAGGTGCCAGCGAGAAGCCAGGCTACTGATGGACATCTCGTCCCACATCTCTCTCCCAGGAGCAGCACCACGAGCTGTAACGCCCAGCAGAGGCAGCAGCCCATGCATCTCCTGCTCAGCAGCACGCGAGGGCTCCCAGCCGGCGAACACCGCGGTGCCACACCGCGGTTCTGCACCCTCAGCTGCTCCACGCAGCCCCAGCGAGGAACAAATTGATACGTGCAACCAGAGCACTCGCAGGTACGAGAAAAAGCATTGCTTAGAAGCACCAGTCAGACACTCAGCACGCGTCTATAAATAGCTGGGCTGCGAGTGCCAAAAACAATTGTCAGGGCGATGCTGGCACCAGAAATCTCTCATCCTCGCTCTTCCCGTGGCTTCAGCCGGTATCACAACGCCGATGTACGCGCATCTGGTTCCTCCCAACAGGGCAAAGTAACGCGATTAGGTTAAAAACACTGAGCTTGTCTTACTGCTGCACTAATTACGTGAAATTCTGGTAGAGGAGAAGGCAGGACAGGAAGTAGACACTGCGCAGACGGGACGGATCTTGTTTATAGCGCTGCCTGACTGCTCCAGCAGAAATCCAACGCATTCTCCATCTCCCAGCTTCCATACTCATCACACCCTGCCCTTCTTCCCAGGCGTGTAAGGCTCAGAAATTTGGGGGATCTCCTCTTACCTCTTCCACTTGCTCCTCTAACGCCTGCTCTGTAGGCTCCACCTCGTCCTCCCTTCCCTCGCTTTCGGAGGCTCCTTTTACAGTTTTCTCTTTTCCCAGACTCTTCCCTGAGCTCAGACACACCCCAACCACCCTCTCACCTTCCCTCTCTTGAAGTAAGCACTTCCACCTGCTCTGCCACCCACTGGACGTTTCCTCTCCGGCTCAGTCCTACCCTTCCTCCACAGCCCTCTCCCACACGCAGGTCCCGTTCCAGCAGCTGGTAACATCCTCCTGCCTAGCACCAGGACACGCAGAGCAACTGAGAAGGACCAAAGCATGACAGCAGGGTGCAAGAGCAGCCTTCAGTCCTGCCGCTTCCTCCTCTGCAGTGTACGGAATTGAATAAAACCACAGCTGCCAGGTGTTTGGATATTAACCCTCCTTCTCACCTGCCTCCTACCTCCCCAAAACATCTCCCCCAGTGTCATCCCATAATTATCCATGTCTCCCACCTCTGCCCGCTCACTCCCTTTGTCCTGCGCAGCCACAAGCACCAACCACCCGCTGGCCCCATTTGGACCTGCCTCCAAAACCAGGGCAACACCCGGAGGTTTAGATCCAATTAAAGCACAAAAGCCCCCTCCCTTCTCCCGAAATCCCACCAGCCTCCCTTACCCCTGGGCAGAGCCACACCACGGCGAGCACCCGCGTGTGCTCCGATGGTTTCCACAACCCCACACGAGCAGAGAAGAGGGGAAATCCACACCAGCTACACCCGGCCCCGTCTGGGCAGGCTTAGGCAAATTCTACCCTCAAATCAAGCACGAACCACGGGCTGCAGTGACACATGTCATAACATTTTTTGTTCTACTGCAGGAGGTCAGCAGAGAAGCTTCTAAAAATCGGGGGAGGCTCGTTTCCACCGGTTTTTAATCTTAAACAGCTGTAATAATGTTACGGGCGGGAGCAAAGGACAGGCTGCACATTAGCTTGATGGGAGTCGAGGCAGCCAAAATATTAAGCATATAAAAATAGAGCTCGGTATGAAAAGGGTTTTCAGAGTTTAACTACCAGTTTCACCGCATTACGTTACTTCGGGGCCTTAAATAGCCAACTAATAGTAAATAAGGCATTTTGGTGTTATTTGCACCCCTGTGCACCGGCAGCCGGCTGGATCCCAAGCCAGGACAAGTGACTCGTGGGGAGTCGGGGCTCTCCTCACCCCTACACGGCACAGTGTGCACCGTGCTCGTGTATACTGCTGTGCAAGTTGCTTTTTTAAAGCCAATATGCGTTGAAGACGATCACATTGAGTTGTTTTAAATTGTTGATTTATTTTTAAAGATGCCAAGCCAGATGTGGCGCCCCAACTCCCCCAAGCAGCGCTCCACCATCGCGGGAGGGCGAAATACAGCCGTGGGGGGCGGCCAAAGCGCCTCTCCTGAGCTGGGTACGTCCATAACCCCCCTCATCACACAAAACCACCTCAACCCAACCCCTTCCCAGCCCAGAGCCGCGTTCCCTCAGCGCTTCCCTGGACACAACGCGGCCCCACACCGAGATGCTCGGGAGGTGCCGGGATGGGGCCGGCTGGGAGCAGATAAAAGGCCATTTGGGTACAGACCCCCGCTGACCGCATCAAAGCGTCTCCCTTTCAGCTCGGGAGGTTTTTAGGTTTTTCTCCAACCGCGTTTACTCCCCCCTCAAGTGGCCAGGGCTGCCCGGGGACCGTGAGGGTCCCCGGGGTGAGGGGGGGGCTCGGCCCTTTTCCCTCTTTCTTTTTGGGGCAAGGAGACGGGCGGCGAAGCAAAGCAGCCCCTCGGGAAGGAAAGTTTGCAAAGCAAGGGAAAAAAAAAAAAAAAAAAGAAGCAGGAGAAAAAAAGGGGGAAAAAAGGGAAGAGAAGGAAGCGGGGAAGAGGGAAAGGGGGGGTCCGTACCTGCATGGTGACGACCCCCAGCTCCTCGGCGGCCAGTTTCCTCATCTGCGCCGCCACCACTTGCGCTTCCTCCAGGATGGCGAACTCCGCCTCGGCGGCTCCCAGCCCGCACAGCAGCGCCAGGCACACGAGGCCCAGCGGCCCCCGGCCCCGGGCGGCTGAGGCGGCGGCGGCGGCGGTGGTGGTGGAGGTGGTGAAGGAGGCGGCCTCCTCCCGCCGCCCTCCGCCCCGCGCCATGCTGCCGCGCCGGGGGGCTGCCTAGGGCCGCGGGGCGGCCGCCATGCAGGGGGAAAGAAGGAAGAAGGGGGACGGCTGAGGGGAGAGCGGCGGCGGAGAGCCGCAAACCGCCGAGCAGGGGAGGAGCGGCAGCGGCGGGGCCGGCAGCCGAGTGGCGGCGGGGAGAAGGAGGCGGCCGGGGGCAGCGCGGGGCCGGGCCGGGCCGGGCCGGGCCCCTTCTCCCCTCCCCGCTCCTCCCCTCAGCGGCCGCCGCCTCCCTCCCGCCCGCCCGCGCCGCCTGAGGAGGCCGCGGGGAGCGCGCTGAGGGGCCGCGACCTGGGGAGTTGGCGAGCTCCCTTGGTGGCTTTTTGGTCATTTTTCGGGTGTTTTAAACCAGCGCTGCTTCCCCCTGGGCACACCTCAGCCCTTGAGGCTGAAGCTCCAAGGCGTGCGACACCCTCCGGGCTTGGCGCCGTTAACAGCCCTGACAGAAAACCTCGAGGGTCTGCGCTGTTCTTAAACCCACCCGACCCGCAGCGGCCCCGCTACACGCTCAGATAACTTTTCCTCCGAGCCTGGTGTGTCCTGCAGCAGAAATTGCACAAGTTAACGATTCCCCACCATCTGCCCTCATGCTCTTGCCCGTGCCTCGTGTAAGCCGTGTGACTGCCCCTCAGCGCACGCTGCCGGCTCCTGGTGGATAAAATACAATCAATACAGCCTCGATATTATTTCTTATAATCACAGAATCCCAGATTGGGTTGGGTTGGAGGGGACCTCAAAGCCCATCCAGCGCCCCGAGCCCAGAGCCCAGTGGCCTCGTTGAGCAACTCGAGGGATGGGGCACCCACAGCTTCTCTGGGCACAAAAGATCCTATTTTCTCGAAATTGAGTTTCTACCATCTTTAGCAGCTGTTTTGTTGGCTTCTCTCAGGCAGCTTTATCACAGCAGTTCCCAGGCCCTCTTGGTGTAGGGCCGGAGCTGGGTCAGACCCAAAGCCCTGCTCCCATGGGTGCCTCCCCGCACCAGGTTCCCCTGGCACCAGGCTTCTGTGGGATTCAGCAACCCCCTTCGTTTGGATTTAATAAAAGGAATATAATTCTCACTGTACAAATGCCGTATCAGTTTATCCTTGGCTTTCGTCCTTTTAGGTGATTTATGGGCCTACATTTTTTTCTTTTTTCACTTTTTTTCACAGCAGGAATTATGGTTTCGGACTAAACCAAAATGACGCCTCTTAAAACTACTGTAATCACTGTCTTGTATTTCCATTCCTAAAGTAGCATTAGCTACCTGAAAGACAAGGAATTTTCTTTGCATCATGCTGAAGCTCTTGGACTTCTGTTGGAATATTTTTCCCTGGGCCCAAGAGAGAGAGAGAGTAAGCCAAATTCGCTCTTAGCACCAGTCATTTTCATATTACATTTTATGTTTTTTCTTATTAGATTCACTAGTGGGGGACGCAAAGGTTTTAAATTATAGTGAAAAGCCAAGTGGTTTTCAAATATCTTGGCTTCACTACCCACTTTTATTTTTTATTCCATTTCTGACCCTAGCTGCTTGTTTGAAAAGAAAAATCCATCTCTGTAAACTTTGTTATATAAAAAATTATCCCATCAAGGCTACAGCTGGAGCTAAGTCAGTAGCTAGCTGTGTTAGCAGCACCACCGAATCTCCAGCTATCCAAGGCACCAAATTCATGCTCCTGATCCTGAAATCCAACATTCATGCTACAAATAGTCTTTTTTTTTTAATAATAATAAAAAATAATAAAAAATAATAACAAACTAACCTCAGGAAATGAATGAGGCAATTGTCCTCTGCTTCCAGAGCCCCAGGATCCTGCTTACGGCAAGGTAACCAACTGAACAGGTTTTGCATTTTCATACACAACCTAAACTAATTCACCCTGCAGCCCTCGAGGCGAATCTGGGCTGCTCCCGAGTTCCCGTCTGCTCCGTGGCAGCGTCGCTTTCTCCCAGCCTGGCCGCCCAGCTCACAGCACAGCTGTGTGCATCCCATACCCATCACAGTCCCACTTTTAGATTAGCTTTCATGCATCTGAAGTTTTAAAGAAAAATAGGACACAACTCCCTCCAAAATACCAGGGGAAGGAGGAGGGGGTTAGGGATGGGATAAGAATATGAAATCTAAAAAACCTCTGCTATTCAAATTGCTGGATCATTGGAATCACAGGACATCAGCCAAAACTGCCAACGCAGACAACCTGATGCTCTAGCACTCTCTCAAGCCAGGCTGGTATCTATGCATTTATGTGGTTACACAGCTGTGGATTAAATCCGCCTCCTTTTGCCTTAGAATAAGCCTTGGAGAAGAGGGACATGGCCATGTCGGTGCAGTAGTGCCGTGGCATGACCAGAAGAGGAGTCCCAGAGAGCAGGAGACCAGAGGGAAAAGAAATAGTAAGATGCAATCAGGTCTATGCTGTGCTACCAGCATTCAGGCATAAATAATTTAGCCATTCAGATTTGCAAAAATGAGGCCACGCTAGGAAAAAAATAAAAATAAAAAATGTCCTTTTTCTAAACAGCAAGGAAAAAATGAATACAGAGTTTAAGTGCTGGGGTATGGGAAGAAGAGGAACATATGTCAGATGTAAATCCCGGAGCCATGGTGGGAGTAAGCGTTCTCCTGAGAGCAGCGTAAGTGGATAGGTTAGTGTGTGCCAGGAGGGTACCAGAATGAGTGCTGGTACAGGTGGTAACACCAATGAAAAGCCCTATTTCTGTAGCATATTATTAAAAATGTACTGAGCCAAGGTTTATTAACTGAATATGTCTCTCTGTAGTGATCATGACTTTGTTGATGTATCTTCTGAAGTTCCTTTACTGATAAATATTTAATTTATATTTTCAAAACTGTAATCTAGCTGTATATACAAGTACAGATCTGTAAGAATACAGTGTTCTCTGTGGAAAAAAGCAAAGTCCTTAGCTTGCTGCACTTGCTTCGCTTTGTAGCAAGTCCCTGCACTCTCCTAGCAAGTCAGGAGTACCATACGTTGGAAAGGCATCATCTAATCTCTGGAAAATCTCCTTGAAAGTGGCACTTCTTGGTGATACTGATCTTCACACCTGCGAGCAATACAACACGCACTCCAAAAATTGAAAGGCAGGCAGAATGTTTGTCTGGCAGCCCCGTCCTTCCTGCCCGATCCTCTCTCCTGGTCCGTAGCCCTTTTGGGATGGTTCAGCCTGCCAGCTGCATCCCGCAAAGGTAGCACGATGCTGGTCAAGGAGCTGGGAAAGTATTTGTGCCTCTTCTTTCTGACCTCAAAGCAAATACTAAATTTAATCTTTTTGTATAAATCCGGCTTAAAATAGAGAAAATGTAAGTTTTTATGAGATTACTGTATCTTGATTTGCTGCTCTGTACCTCTTCTATCTCCCAGTTGATGTGCTTTGTTTTTACTTGCTTGTCTGACTCCTTTTCTACTTGCATTCTAACCTGAGTAAGTTGGATACAGCTAAGTCAGAAGAGCTTACTTTCCTCATTTTGCTTTTCATGTTCAGTTTCACTCCCCTCCCACTATGTTTTTAAACATTTTCTGCTCTGGAAGTTTTATCTCTGTGTGACTTTTTGATACAGTTCTTACTCTCTCCATAAGTTTGATCTTTGCTCCCTGGTGAGAGTTTCTTCTGAACACACCAACATGCTAGGATCAAGCCAAGAGTGACATCTCTTACTCTTTGATTTAGCGAGGAAGATTGCAAGTAGTAATTGATTATTTATTGCATCTGAAATCTGCTTCTCTAAACCTTGTTTCTGTTTATGCAGATTACAAACTGTGTTATAGGTCAGAAAGAACTGTCCCTGGAACATCCTTCGTTAATTTCTGATGATTAATTTCATTTGTATACCTGGCCTTGTATCCACACTCTTTTTACTCGTCTATTTTCACATGTATCATGTGGCAGGGCCAATAAGGCTGTAAACTCCAAGATTTATCTCATAGCTGGTGCAGCCTCTGCCCACCTAATCTGTCATTCCCCTATGGATTACAACCAGTAAAGAAAATGGAAAAAATGCCTTGCACTCCTCCCGCCCCAGCCTGGGTCTGTAAGTGTGCCTGTGAGAGCGTTCTTTCCATAACACCATCATCACCAGATAATATTTTTAATGAAAGCCATCACGTTATGTAGTTTCTAAGTGTGTGGTGTGGGATTTCAAAGTGAGCATTGTGCCCAGCTGTACAGCTCGGGACGGAAAAAGCCTGATGCTAGCAGCACAGCTAGATCACAGCATTACTGGTGTGGTCTCCTTTCAGGTCAACTAGCCTTCTACTAAATTCTAACTAAAAGGTGATGTAAGGAAGAAAATCCCTTCTGTGGGAGGAGGATGGCAGAAGGACAGGGTGGGATGGGAGCTAGAAAATGATGGAAGGGACTTGAGATGCTGGGTACCCGTCCTTGCTGGCCCTGGAATACCCTGACCTCTGTCTGAGAGTCTCTCCTAACTCTGGCAGCCCGATATCCTCGGCATTTGTCTCCTGTACCCCATGCCTGGAGCCAGCCCTGACCTGAGCAGCAATCCCAAACTGTTGAGGAAGAGGTCAGTAAGTGTTCTACATCAGCTGTACGTGTACATATATATATGTACATAAGTATATGTGCTTCACTTTATGTTTCAAAAATATAGCTAGTGAAACACCTTCTGTAATAAGGGTATAAAACATCCCATCAGAGAATAGTTGTGATATACGTACTTATATAGAGATATACACTATATACGTGTGTGTATAGTACATGTACTGCATACATACAATACCTGGGATAACCTCTTTCAGTGACACGGCACCCAGTTCAGGAGGCAGCTCTGCTAAGGAATGATGCGGTTCACCAGATGGTAACCCTGGCAAATTGTGAATGAGAGGCAGACTGCATTTGAAACGTGTTCAAAGAATTCTTGGAATATCAGTGGTTCTGTCCTGAATCAAGACCATGTGAATTATTATCATTTCTCAGGCTTATGAATAAAGAAAGGATGTGCCCATGCTGTGAAATAAAGGATGCTGATTTTCTAATTCCCATTTCTTGATATCTTCATTCTTCCATGGTTGTTCTCATTCTGTATTATTTTTTATTTACACACATCTAATGGAAAGATCAAACATGATTAGGAAGACACTATTTATGAGATTACTGCTAAAATCAGAATATTGTGCGACTTGCACTTTTTTATATTTTTATAACAACCTGAAAAATATTTCTAAAAATAGCAGCAGATGCCTTCTCTGGTTTTATAAACTTGTTCTCGATTTCTATATCAACTTGTGCCAGCAGTACCCTGGCTTGGAGCGAGTGCACATTTGCCTCGGCAGCACATGTCAGGTTAGACCCACGGGAACCACACAGGAGCCTTCACAAGGGTAAAACAGCTATTGGAATAACCAGTCCTGGGTGTCCAGGAGTACAGGACTGGACCTCTCATTACATTCAACCTCAGACTTCTCGCTGATCATGAGAAAAATGGAGAGAGAAAAAGGAAATGAAATAAAGTGGAGTTTAAAGAAATTTAAAACTCCAGAACTATTGCTGTTTGGAAGGTGGTTGGTGCACAGTCACACAGACTGCAGGGTGCTGGGGACAAGGACGTGTCCGGCTGCTCTGCGACCTCTGTGGCCACTGCTTGGGTTTCCTACAGTCCACGCATCGAGGGCAGCTGCTTCCACACTTGGAGCTGCCAGACTCCAGCAAAGACTCGCTGATTATACACAAGACATAGATTTTCAGAGACTTGTAATTTGGCTAAATCAGGCTAGGTTTTCAAAGGTGTATCAGATGGCATGCTGTTGGCCAGTGTGGCAAAACTGAAACAACCTCAGCTTTTTTCTTTTCAAGGAAACAACTTTGTTTATAGCTTTCTGTAACCCCAGTCTTGGAAATGGCTGAACCCTTCAGCATGAATAGCTCGGAGTCTACAGCAAAAGAATAGCTAGGAGCTTTCCAGCACAAATAGAAAAAAAAAAAAAAAAAAAAAAAGCTCTGAAAACCTGGATCTTATCCCTGAGAAATGGCAGGCAGCCTTGGGAACAGGCACTGCTACTGGCAATATTTGTAATAATTCTGATAGGCTAATCTCTTTATCTTCCCTCTGCATCTCTTATTTTATCTTCATGTTGATGTCATGGAATTTGTGCCACCAAAACATTTCTTCTTTTCTTTTGCCTTTGGCTTCACTCTCAAAATTAAAATCACCTCATTTTTGGTTATTTGAAATATAGCAAAAAATACTGGGGTGTCTTCCGTGCACTCCCAGCCTTCTGTCTTTTGACAAGGTGCAGATTCCCTCTCTCTTGCCTGGGGGCCGTGTCTTGCCATGGGATCGAGCAGGAGCCCAGCAGTGCCCACCTCACAGTTACTCCCTGACTGGCAATGAATCCAGCACGTACTGGGGGGTGGTGTAAAAGGTGATTTTTTTTTAGGGCAGAAGAGGATGACCTCCCACAGGACCAAAAGAGCGTCACTTCATCACAGGGAGATGAGTTGGATGGAAGTATTTGTGGTGGCGACAGGGAGAACATGAGAGCCATCCATCTCGCTCCTGTCCCTTGGGAAACTGAATACACCTCAGCTGTCCCTGTAGTGGGGATTCCTTGAGATCCCCGAGCCGAGTCCCCCCCGAAGTGCTGAGCTGGCACTTTACAGGCGGTTCTGCACTGCTATTAATATCGTCGGCACCTAGGGTCCAGCCGCATGCAAGGCAGGCTTGTAGGGTGAAGTACCAACATCTGCTCGGCCTGCTGACAGGGCCTGATGGGGCACTTTGTAAACACGGGCTGACACGATCCTTGCTCCCAGGAACATGCTCTCTAATTAGGCAAAGGACCAAGCGTGCTCCTGGGGGCACAGCGGAGTTGAGATCTCTCAGCACCAGCACCTAAACAAAACTTGGGGATGGTTGCAAGCAAGAGCAGGGGTTGCTGTGCAGTAACAGCCTGATCTCTGAAAGGTTTCACCAGCATTTCTGGACCACGGGTGGAGGCAGTCATGGATCAGGCACCTGAGGGGCATTTTCATCATTTGGGATTGTGCATTCAGCAGGACCCAGGTCTTTCTCCGTCTCTCAGCCATATTCTGGGAAGTCCTTTCTGGAGTTACATCAGGATGCCAAAATCTGGGGCTCTTTCCTGCCTCATGAACACCCTCGTCTGTGGCCTGGAGTCACCCCCTTTAGCTCCTGCTCTGCCCCAAAACATCTGGCCCTCCTTAGTGCTTAGCAGCAGGGCCGTGAGGGCATCCTCACCCGCACCGCCTGTGCTCCGGGAACACCTTGAGCTGGTTACGGGCTCTGAAATTAGGCAGTCAGTAAGTGGAGTTTTCTTTTATTACATTTTTAGGAATACCTAATGTGCACCTAAGTAAATGCCTAAATTACACCATCTGTAAGTAGTTACATTCTCACTGTATCCCGTGGTTTGGAATCTGGCCACTCCTAGGGCCTACAGAAGTAACAGAAATGTCTACTCTGCTTTGAGTACCAGCATCTCAAAAGATCTGAATGAAAAGGTAGAATTTGCATTCTTCTGGGGAGTGTTATCAGATAGAATCACTGTCAGACCGTGCACAAATACTAAAATTAAGAAACTCAGTGTAATTGTCTTTATCGTTATTTTTTTCAGAGTACATTGCTATCTGTTCCTTTGTCAGATTTTTAACTACTTTTTAATGATCTATCCCCTTTCTTTGAATCCCTCCAAAAAGTACCCCCATAATCTCACCTCATCACCATGATATATATGACTTTTTTTTTCTTAATATAATTTATTGCTGTAAAATCTTAGACCTTCATCATCACTGCAAATAGCCAGTATCCCATGGGCAGGATTGTAAACTCTAGAGCCAGGATATAGTCAGGATCACATTTTAACTTAGTTATTAATTTTGCTACCAGTAACAATGAGAGAAATATAGATCTGACAATACGGACTGAGTGCACCTGAGTTGACAGTTTGTAACGTTACAAGACAAATAATTTTTTTTTTCTTTAAAAGGTTTTCCATTTTAATGGAAAATAGCAAATAATGACACACTCACTTTGAACTTTGCGTTATTTTATCAATCAATTATAGAAGTCTGCCTGCACTGAAGAAAATAAAGAACCCATCGGAGAGAATGGTTTTTAAGTCTGCATTCAGAATATAACCATGTCTTCTAAACTACTTAGCCTACCTGTTCACTAAGCAGCTTGTTTACAGCCTGGTTAAATAACAGTCAAAACATGCACCTCTGGTATGAATCCAGAAGACCCAGTCACTTATCTGCCGTTAAAGGATTTTTGTGGAAAAAGCTGTTAAATGTCACTGTCCATGTTGATGACAGATTGCACATACAGAAACTCTCTTCTAAAATTCAACGTGATTAGATTAGATGCTGTTTTCCGTACTGTAGCTAATGAAGGAGCAGGGGGACGAGTGATTTCTGCATACCTGATTAGCATCGAGCTACTCTGTGCCTCCACAGTTTTTTTTGGCTTGCTCTTTGTCCATTGCTATTTCTTCTTTGTTACAGCAAGTACCAACACAAAGCTCCAATCCTGCCACTGTTTTATTGTATTTAAAGTACACTGATACTGATCAGAATTTCTCCTCTAACCTATGTTAGACACATCCATCAGCCATTATATGTTTGAAGCCTGAGTTATTATCTTAAAAATAGTCTTTTAAAATGAAATATATGGGAATCCAATGAAATTGTGTACATTCTGTGAAAGCTAAAACCTCAAAGTACATTGCCTCACTAGAGATCATAAAAACTGTACTTTCTTTCTTCCTATAATACACAAGATTTGCTGAAGAAATCTTTTCCTGAAACAGGTATAACTGAAACAGGTATGCCATTTTTTAAGTGGAAAGCCAAGAGGGCAAGATTCAAAATCAGCTTGTTCACGTCACTCCCCTGGCATCGGTGATGTAAAATTCTAGTTTCATAGGAACAAGGAGTTAAATAAAAATAAAACTATAACTATAACGTTTATTTTATGTAGCTAAAATAAATTTCAAACTGCGAAGAAAGAATATTTCTGCCTTTGAAGTTCAGCAACGTTCTGTTAAGCAACCAGGATCTGTATAGCTAACATTTCTTTTCTTTCCTAAATCCATTCTCTGCTCATTCTTTTAATTTGATTATTGACATAATAATCAGAATGCAATTTGATAAATATTTCCAGATATTTCCGCACTGCACAACGCATACAGTCTAGACTTAATTAAAAAACAAAGAGTGAAAAATCCCAGCTGGTTTTCTTTTTCTTCTTCCATCAACAGGATTAGAATACTTATCAGTTGGGCTCTGCCTGCTGATTCTTATCGCAGATTTCAGCTCCCCCACCTAATGAACAGCTGAAATGTGGTAAAGCAATAGACCTTTATTTTCCAGTTATTCATGCCCTTAATATGAAGGCTGAATCTAGCACATCTGAAATGCCTCTAGATGGGCGACCGAGTGAAACATCAGAGAGTGTTATTTTCAGTCCTTCTTACAAGTGAAGATGAAAGTAGGGTCAGAGGGTAGATGAGAATGATAACATTTTAAAAGGTTCATTTAGTATATTGGCCAGTAGCAATGAATGTAATAAATAATGTAATCATAGCTTGACTTTGCTTATAATTTCTCCCTGTGTTGGCAGATTTGGAAAGTACACAGTAAAGACAGCATGGTCATTCTGGGGGTTTTTGGAGGCCCTGGAGGATATCCTATTCAAAGGGAAAAGGGGAGATCATCATTAAAGAAGGACAAAAATCTGGAAAAAAAAAAAAAAAAAAGCAAAAAAAAACAAACAGATTTTTTAAAGGAGAAAAAACATTTGTAACAAATCCTTTGTTAACATGTCACTGAACTCATATAAAGATTTTCCATGTTTTTGTTACAGCAGAAGGACATTCCAAAAAATGTGATATAAGGATAGATAACTATGTAGTAATGAGGTCACAGCTCTGCAGGAAATACTGCAGTGATTCTTGGCTATTCTAGGCACTGTTAGCCTTCCTGGGAGGGAATCCACATATGTATATAGGTTCAGAGTGACCTGCAATCAGCAGAACATCAATCATCTTTAATGCAAGTGGCAAGACTTGGTTGTTTGCAGTCCAGAGGGTCCCTGTTCTGGAGCACTGTAGCCATGGATGCCTTATGGGAACCACAGCACCTAGAATGGCTGTGGGTTTGTCTCAGCCCCCCTTGAAACACTGGCATATTTCATAATGGGAGTGTCTGATGAATGCTGCGTAGGGCAATGTTCTCCATACATCGATGAAGGTGATCTTCACCCTTACCAAAAGGCAATGTCTAATATCCAATTGCTTTAGTATGAGTTGTTACATTACATTTCCAATACGCCTAACTCTACCTAATAGCAAATTAATAGGAAGTTAATATTACTACATTGTGAAAATTAGTGGAGAATTTCCACAAAGCCTCTCGAAAACTTATTGCTAATGATTCATCAAAGACAGAGGAACATAAATCATTTATAAAATGCTCCTGATACCCTTGTCAGTTAATTATTCACTTAACAGCACTCCATAGCCCTTGTATATATTCTGCAGAACATGTTTGTACCCAACAGTCCTATTGGAAATGACTGTATACTTAAAATGAGAGAAAAGTAGACAAATCCATTCGTCATACTGGATATATATAGCCTGCTGGACTCAAGTGGTTGCAAGAAGCCTGCATTCTTTTGATCATCTTATCACCAATGGCCCTTTAAAATATGATAGACGTGCAGCCATACCTCCTGCTGTTATAAACAAGGCAGAGACAAATGGCTTGCAAATAAAATGGCCTTTTTTAACAACAGCAATGAAAAGATCTCCCAGCAGACCCTTTAGTCGCTTTCCAGTGTGAATGACAAATTAAGATGGGGCCATGGATACAACAGCCTCAGATACATCAGAGCAAATCTACAGATAACAGTCCATCTTTTAGCTGGCGTCTGTTTAGCTCTGACTCCACAGAGACATTAATTCTTTCACTTCTCTTATGTATTATTTAACAATTACGCAAATCTAAATTGCACTTCTATTATAGGAAGAGTATGTGTTAAAATAGAACACGGAGTCAAAGCTGCTCAGATAGCAACATAAAAATATTTGCTTGCCTACAAACAGACTCAAATTATTCCAGGTTAGAAAGCCACTTCTATGGTAGAGCATTTCATCTCGTGCAAAGTAAATATATTTTAAACAATTTAAATATGTCTTCACCCAGTATAACTAGCTCTGTATTAAGAATTTGCCAGAGTGATATCAAATTTATTCTAAATTAGCCAAGTTATGCTGGAACAAACTCATAAATATTCATACATAGCCAGGTTTTTCCTCCTTGCTCATTATTAATCTCAAAAAACAACAACAAAACACACTCACAAACCTGTGGGCCAGTTAACTACTCAAATACAACTTTTCACTCACTTTGAAATTATAGTAAATTACCCCAGAATTATAATTTCCTTGAATTAATTTTGATTCATTAGTCTAATTAGTTTCAACTTAGCTGTGGAACTGTTTCTCTCTTTTTTTCCTGCAACTATTTTAATAATTTGCTCACTTTTCATTTCTCTTTTGGATTGTCCATGTAAAATAAATTTAAAATATAAGAGAAAACAGATGTGTTGAAAGGAAAATTCAGCATCATCTGTTAAACTGACTGTGGTTGCACGGCATTGCCTGGCATTCTGAGGTGCTGAGAAAAGGCAAGACAGCACCATCAGTACTTCAGATACTCTTCATCAGCAGGAGTTTCATTTATTTCTGTACGCAGGCTATCCTTAGCTTTACCTCAAAGAACTAACGTATACAGAGATTACATTGGAAATATTGAAAAAATACGTAGAAATACTCAGATTATTTTTTTTTCCCTAGCCATTGAAGATGAGAAACAAGAAATTGGAACTAATAAAAGTAATTCCTGGTCTAAAGTAGATGGTGTTGAAGTGTATCTGTGTACTTACACAGAACACTTAAACAATGTCTTGACTTGCTGAGCAGGAGCAATTTAGAAATTCAAAATTTTTGGCACGTGCAGCAGTAGGCAACTGCAGGAGTCAACCTGAAAGATAGGCTGGGTGTACATGCAAACAGATGAGTCACTTTGGAGAGATGCTTAAGAGAAGTTTGCAGCAAGACGGGTGCTAAAGAGAATGTGGTGGTCTCAATCCTGCCCTTGCGGAAGGGGGCAGGTGGGACTCTGTTCCCTTGTGCCCAGGAGATCCGGTGTGCAACCGGGCAGGCAGACAAGGGGATGTAGCATCCCGTCTGCTCCTGCTTTTCATGTTGAAGTAAAAGTTTGTAGAAGGAATAGACACAACAGGGTGGGTGGAAAGCTGCCAGTGTGGGTCAAGGAGGATATTGTGTCTGAAGAAAGCAAGAATGTGATACAATATATAGTTTGGCAAGAAGTGCAGAAATTGCTTGGATTGAAATAAAAGATAAAAAGACCAAAGAAGGAAGATAGGAAACTATTACAGCCCATCTGGAGCAAATAAAGAAGCAGCCTTGAATATTGGTGCAGATGAAGAGCCCATGGAAAAGCCTCACATTGGCCACAGCAAACTCCTCCTATACGAGATGCGATGGTGAAACCGGTGCAACCCATCCCCACCTTTTCCCTATCCTTGGTTTCTTGTCCCACCACTGCACTTATTTTGCAGTGCAAAAGCTCACATGGGCAAGCGAGGAGACAGCCAAGGTCAAGGAGCCAGGTTAAACTCAGACCACTGGGGGGAAAAATGTGATTTCCACCCTGATCAGCTTGCCCAGATGGCTCAGGCTAGATGGAAGGGAACAAGTTGGCTTGGAACTTGAAATAAACTCATCCAGACCTAACAAACTGGGGATGCTTTTAGTTCCCTGGATGGGAACAATCCAGACCCATCCAAATGGGCAGGACCGAGAGAGGTGCTTGGTTCACCCACAGCACATCTGCTGGCTGTGCCTACCGTGGGGAACGAGGGGAGATCTTGTGGTGGCAGAGCTGTGGTGTGAGTGGGGAGCACACCAGGAAATGGTCCCCGGGGCATCCAAAGTGTGAACACAGCCGTGGCACTTCTGAATCAATGTCAGATGTTCAGACAAATCGTTTACATTTTCAAAAGCAAAAAACGAATTTCTAATATAAGGAATTTCTAATAGCACAAACTTTCATGATATTGTAAGTGCATTGAAAATATTCAGCTGTAACTTGCACAAGGTCAACGGCTAAAAATAGAGAGAACTTCAGGAAGGTGACAGCGGAGGCAGAGTGTGGGAGCATGAGAGGAGAGAAGCTGTCTGTGTTTGGGATCAATGCAGGGACAGAGGACGTGCAGGCTAGAACTGACCGAGCACATTTGGCTAGGAGGTTGGATGGTCTGTAGCCACCAGGACACACTATTCTGGCCCAGCTGCCCAAAAGGAAGCACAGTGGGAAGAAAACCTGACACCCAGTTCAGAAAAGCAGCAGGAAGGTCTGGTGCCTGGCTGAAGTCCCTCCCAAGCCCCCTGCCCACATTGCTATGGTCCTGGCAGCAAATGGTGGAGCAAATCAAAACCACCAAACACTGCCCCACCGCAAAGTAACCACCACACCATGCCAGTGTGAGCTGCTTGAGAGCACGGGATCCGTCGGGCAAGCTGAAACAAAGCATGTGTGTGCAGGGAAACCAAATGCTAGGGTAGAGCAACTGCTGGGGCAGTGGTGGGTACAGTTCATGATGCTGAGTGATGACTATGAATTTTATTTCTGTTTTGTTTTCTCTATGTTTGGCATTCTGTATTTCAGACCGTCGTATTACAGAGAGCTACAAAGTGCTCATTTGAGGTTTTGTAAGCTGGGGCAACGCCTTTTTCAGGAAGTGTCCTTTCAAAGCGAGCTTGAGCCTTGTTCGTGTCGAAAGAAGCCCAAATCCAAACCAAGCACCACGGGGCCAGTGTGGCTCCATGGCATTTGTGGTCATTCTCCAAATACAGCGAGAACAAATCTCAGCAGGGGTTATCTCATGCTGCCCTCGTCAGCTCCTCCTGCAGGGATTTACGTTCCCCACTGCATCCGATGCCCTCCTTCCACTCCTTCCCCAAGCTGCTGCTCCCACGCCAGCCAAAGGCAGCTGCAGCCCAGTGCCAGGGGAATTTTGCTGCTGCTTTATCCCTTCACCTACCTGTCTGACAGGTGTGGTGTCACAGTTAGCTAATGCTCTTAAAGTACTGTAAGATCTTCAGACAGAAGATGTCATAAAAGTGCAAACTGTTATTACAAGCTGGCAGAAAGATTGTGATTCCTGTCTCCTGAAGGAACCATTATAAATAATGAGCAAAAAGTCCACCTGTATCAAATGCACTTACAAAACAAACCCTAAATTGCTTTAAAATGTTGGTGGACTCATTAGTCTTGTCAGCTCCTGTTCGTTATTACCTGTTTGAATCCTGGAGCATTTCAAGCCCTCTGCCGTGCACGGTGCGTGGGTGGTGTGTGAGCCCTTAGTCCTGGCTAATGAGGGGCTTGCATCTGGTGACGTGAAAAGATTATATTTGCATTAGAGAATGATGATTTGGCACTAGGAAAGATGAGGTGATTCAGATGGACATTTTCATGGCTCTTTTCCATGCAGGGCCCTGAAACGGTGGCGTGGCGATGAGGAACAGTGGCTGCTCCATGTGGTGGGGGGCCAGACCCCTGCCCTGCACGAGCCGCTGGGCTCCTTGAAGTCCTTGTGCAGAGCTCTTGGACTCTGGCTGACAAAGAGCATTCAGAAATTTCTGTGAAAATAGGGTGTTAAAAATGGAAATAGGTTATCAGACTTTTAAGATATTCTTTCTTTCTTTATTTTTTCCACTGGGGACGGCAGCTCACTGCCCTGCTGGCTGCCCACTGCTCGAGCCGCGCTGTCACACCTCCAGGGCTGTTGCCAGCGCTCCTACCTAGATTAAAGCCGACACGCTTACCCGCTCTACAATTATGGTTCACTTCTTTGTTGTGCAAACACACCTCCACTTTCCAGCTGAGTGCACCGAGGATCCAACCCAGGGCTGCAGCTCTTTGTGCCGGGGCAGAGCACACGCGGCAGATCCAGCCGGTTGGATTTCTCAGTGTGAGACTGAGGACAGCAACGGTGTGAGTTTAAGGAGAAGAAGACGTGTGGGGAAACAAGGGCAGCTGTCCTGCTACAACACAGCATTTGGGAATTTGTGTGAGACGAGGCAAAGCCGACATGCTGCAGGCTGCCTTTGGTCTCGGGCCTGCCAAGGGGCGGCAGGACGGGGGCGGCGGCCCTGCGTTCTGGCTTGTCCCGAGCCCTCGCTTCTCCTCCCACCTCCTCTCACTTTGTGCCAAGTCCCCTTTGTTCGATGCCAGCGGTGGGAGAGCTGCTGTTTGTTTAAAATCACCTCCGTTCAAAGGAATGCAGCCTCAAAACCAGCGGAGCCTCAAATCCACGCTTCCGCTGCCGGCACGGGGTCGGCCTGGTTTAATTCGGGCCCTCAGCCCTGCAGAAGGAGTCCTGAGCCTCCCGAGGCTTTGGTGCTGCCCTGCATGTGGAAGGGAAGACCCAAACCTCTCCTCCCAGCCTCCAGAGGCCCAGCTGCTGGGCCAGCCTCCTCCAGGCCTGACAGCGGGTGTCCCTTGGCTCAGAGGCTCCTTCGGATTAGCTGCAACACTGGGGTTTCGTGACTGTGCCTCCCCTTTGTCACCCTGCCCTCTTTCCGTCCTTATTGAACCTTTCACACTTAAGGGGCAGCAATGGGACACAGCCAGAGCTACACGTTCATTGCAAGTGGTTTAACCACAACAAGCTTCGGAAAAGGGCGAAGAACAAAAGTTCAAAGTGTCCCCACTGCAACAAGGAGCCTCTCCAGCTGCAGCGCACGGAGGGGTTTTGCTGCAGTTCATAGCCCAGTGTTATAGCACGTGTTTGCCCTTTCAAAAGCATCAACTTGAGAACCTGTCCAGTCAGGCCACTTGTTATCTTAACTCTCCATTAAGAGGAACGAACAAAGTTCACGTTTATCCCACTGTTATTTTAGCTCGCAGCCTGAGCACTTAGCCAGGAAGCATCTCAAGGACTTCAGGAGCTCCGTTGATGTATGCAGAGCCCAGACATATTTTATCTGATGCTCTAAAGCCTCTCTTCAGTTGCACCAGTGGATAATTTCATTGATGTGCCGGTTTACCGAGAGAACAAAACCGTGTAGGTTTTGTGATATTCTAGTAGTAACTTATTTGACTCTACCAAACATTTTGTTTTCCCATGAAGGGGCTATTTTCCTTCATAATTAACCAGCACATTTACAGCTTCTGCCAGGCTTACCCCCCTCACATACACGTGGAAGAGCTGACCGTGAGAACTCTGCCTGGTAGTTACTTGTTTTCAGCTGACAGCCTGAGCTCTATTGCTGCAAGTATTTTTCTGGGACAAATATATCCAAAACCTGAAATTACATCCTGGCCTCTGGGAAAAGCTCAAAATCTCTTTTTGTCCCTCTGGCTCACCTCGGCTCTCAGCCTGCTTTATAAATTGCACTGGTTTGACAGGTAATAAGAACCTGTGCTATCGCTCGGCTGTTCTCCAAAGGCTGAATTTTGCAATTCTTGCTCAAGCAGCACTATCAGAGGTCAAAGAGAATATTGCCCCATTAAGCACTGATTAAACACTGCCGAGGGACCCCAGCTCCTCTGACTGTTTCCAAGCATCAGCAAAGCAAATATTTCAATCAACTCTTACATGCATGGTGTAGGGTGATAGCGACCATCTGGCAATGTTTACAGCTCCAGCATTTTTTTATAAAGTGAAATTTTGGTGGTGCAAGAATAAAAAGCAATTAATGCATTTCAATGCAAATCATCCCTTAACCCTCTTTAAAAAGGAGATCTGCACCCCCTCTGCTGGGCTGCTTCTGATATGCAAAGATTTACCTAAAAGCAAATGCCAGATGAAGAGACCAGAACTGACTGTGAGTGTGTAGGCAGAGGAGGAGGGAGCTTTGCAACAGAGATAAACTACTCATTAGTCCTTTTGAGCCAGGCATGGGCAGAGTATTGCTATAAAATTTATGGAAGAGCTTGATCTGCCAGGCACTAGCAGAAATGCTGTACCTGTATGGATGTGGTTCTTCTGTACACGCACAACTGACAGCAGGAAACGGGTTCAGGGAAGAGCAGTGGAAATGCTGATGGATTTCTAAAGTAAGACGTATGAGGACAGTTGGGAAATGTTGACTGCTTTGTACAAAAAAGTGAAGACAGATCAAAGACTGTAACAATCCTTGTAGGTTACTTTACTGAAGGCAATTACCGATTGGTTTCTGTGTCCTCTAAGCACAAAACTAGAAGAAATTAGCTTAATTCACAGCAAGAGGGATTATATTAGCTACTTACAAAAAAACATGTGAATATTATGCAACTGAAGGACGGCAGTAGAGAACACAGAGCTTGAGGATCCCATCATGGGTCTGTAAAAGTGAGCGAGCCAGACGCCTGCTGAGGATGACCGATAGACATTTGTACCTGGCCAGGACCAGGAGAAGGGATTAGAGGACACCTCAAGGTCCTTCCTAGGCCCCTTTTTACAGCTCCCAGATTTAACAATAACACACAGTAATTCGCGAGTCCTGCCAGGCTCAGGAAGGCAAAGGAAGAGGTTGTGTGGGACCTCACGAGCATTTCCAACCCAAGCCAGACCCAGGGGCTGGGGACTGAGCACTGGGCATGCTCCTGTGGCCAGGCAGCCCCTAAACCTCTCTTGAGGTCTCACAGGGGTCTCCCCACCAGGTCTTTCTCAGCATCGTGGCTGCTGTTGAAAATTTAAAATGTGGGGGATAGAACGGACAGACATACACACTCCCCTCCTAGGGTTGTTGTGGTGATTAACCGGGTCAATGCTCAGGCAATAACACCACAGAAATGCTAATTGATCTATACACTAATGAATCCATATAGATTTCTGCCTGTGCACATATGCACGTACACACATCCTAGGTACTCAGATTGTA
The DNA here is from genome assembly GCF_965140915.1 of Aythya marila. NCBI lineage: Eukaryota > Metazoa > Chordata > Aves > Anseriformes > Anatidae > Aythya > Aythya marila. The sequence continues at coordinate 30,604,250 of NC_139049.1, read as the reverse complement.
AAAATAAACATTCAGACTGAAGGAAATGCCAGAAGTGAGGCTCTGTGCTAGCTCAGCTCAGCCCTGCTGGAGGCAGCTAATTCATATGACACTTTAATTTATGTTTTCTCCTCAAAATACCATTGACACATTCAGTACCTAGTTTAGTGCTCATCTAATGAGCAGCCATTTAATAATTTATTCTATTCCCATTGTCAATCCACGCAAACAGTGCTGAACTCAACACTTCTTTGGTGTGAGAAGAGAGATTTTCCTCGTGGACTCCCTTGTTGTGCTTGCTGTTAGCTTACTGCGTGCTTCCAAACCCACACAGGCCCTTCTGCCAGTCCCCTTCAGACCCGTACCATTTGACACTTCCATCTCCCCCAAAAACCCATCTGGTTCCAACCTGTGCCCGTATCCCTCCCCTGCCTGCAGAGGCTCATCTCTGCGTGCCCCGCACAAACCCCATCCAGGCAGTCGCTCTCTACTCCCATCTAAGAAAAAGAACCAAATCTGAACTGCGACAACACCAGCAGTCCCTCGAGCATGTGAAAAACCCTTATATTGGACAAAACCCATGGTATGCCACAGGGAAGTCCTGCCCTGAGAGGAAGACACAGGAGCACAGCAGGGATTTCCCTCATCTGGCTCGACCCCATCCATGTGCAGGATGCGAACCGCTCGGGTCACCGGGTGCCACTGGGGCCGGACAGGGCTCGCTGCCGCTGCCACCCCAGCACAAACCCCGCAGTGACTTGCTAGTGCCTCATTACTGACTTTGCTCCAGATTATGCAAGCCACAGCACTTCATTTAAAGAGAAACTGTCAACGTAATGGTGAATAAATTTGTAAGCTCCAGCTTCTTTGTCATTATTTTTGCTCTTTGGCTGTATTTTACATTTCGGTTCAGACAATGGGAACCTTTGAAGTCAGCCTCAGTCCCAGACTCACTGGGCTGAAATAGCTGGGTTTTAAACACTGTGAGGAGGAAGGTTATTATTTTATATTTTTTCTCTTTGCTATAAAATATAGCTCCTGATCACTGGCTTTGTTTCACACATATTTGAAATGCAGCCAATGGACAACTGGTGAATTAAATAATCTATGTCTGCTGAGTGCGATGGTGGTTTTGGCTGCCAAATTTGAAGAAAGGAGAAATGAAAAATAACTGTGTTGCATTACTTGATGGTGTGATGTGGTGCCCATGATCCCAGAATACACAAATATCCCCATGTAAGAAAGCTGCATGGTCGGTAACGGCAGCGACACCGCTTCCCTTTCAGTGGAGGGCAAGAATAAATGGTGGTTGTGTTTGTGCCTAAGCATGGTGCTTCAAGTGTATTTAGAGTATTTATGCTTTATCCTAGGCTTTTTTTTCTGCCACAGTCTCATGTTTTGATGCAATAACCATTTGGGTGTCCTTTTCCAGTCACCACGCGCTCAGCCTTCCCATGTGGGCCCACAAGAGAGGCTGCAAGGGCCGGGCACGGAGCTGGATACGCACTGCGAGGACGTGCAGGAGCCAGAGACGCTGTGGGGCCAGGGGCATGCCTGGTCTGAGCTCCACTACTCATGGGGAAGGAGATTCACCTGACCATGGCCTAAGCATGGCCATCAGCCTCGTGGCCATCAGCCTCGTGGCCATCAGCCTCGTGGCCATCAACCTCCCAGCCATCAGCCTCCTGGCCTCCAGCTCATGTGAAGCAGCCCGGGCACCACGCTGGGCTTTGTTAGAGCCTTTCTTTCCCGTGTTAACATGGTTATTATCTATTTGAGTACATATACAGCAATTATAGTCAAGCTAAAATGGTTTTCCTTCTAAAGTGTGCTAAGAGCAATTACTCTGTGCATCTACAAAGAGCTTTGATGCTATTATTTGCTCCCTTAGTGGGACGCAGATCTTGTATTTTAATCCGGTTCTCTGGTGTAGAACATAATGATGGAAATATCTGGGAGGCACATAAAGATCATACAGCATCGCAACTCGTTCTAAATATTTACAGCACATTTTAGAAAATGTCTTTGTTAGTAAGAATAAATAAAGTTATTTTGTTTACTTGGATAAGAAACCGTGGTTTGCTGACAGATGTGCAGCTGAAGTGTATTTCTGCTTCATAGAAGTTATTATGTGCAAGAAAATAAAACTAGATGATGAATTGCAACTGTCATTGATGATGACAAAAATAATTGAGATCACATTTTGGGTTGGGTGCATCTGCAAAAAAGATGGGGAAAATAAATACAGTGAAGTGCCCTCAGATGTTTTCCTACGCAGAGGCACCGGGGCTGAGCCAGCCCGCCAGGCAGGATACAACCCAGCTGATGTGCGGGGTCGACATAAGGATCAATGGGACTTCCTTATTGGAAACACAGTTTCCCCACAAGAAGGGAATAATAGCAATCTGCAACCCGTGATCACAGCTATCAACAGTGAGACAATGCCTGTAGGATCAAACCAAACAACTTCCCCCGTATTTAGATTTAACGATGCAGATACTCTGTTGGTGTACAATAGCATCGCTTTGTAAATACTAACGGCGCTCAGCTAACGTACCTAGCTAAGGATACAGCCCACAGCCCACAGCCCACAGCTGGTGACATGTTCCTACGGGAGAGGGATGCCATGTGGGCTGACAAAAGGCCCATGAGACAGCGCCCACAAAGCAAGCTGAGAGCCAGGACCCCACCAGGCTGCAGCTCAGCCAGGTGCAGGGCTGCCCTGGGGCTCCCGGCAAGCATCACTCAGAATTTAGAGACTGGAGAAAGGGAGAAAAATAGAAATTCATCATGGATAGATGCTGAAATCTACGCTGAAGTGTAGCCAGCTTCCCCACCAAGAGGGCAGTGGAGGTGGTGAGCAAGGCGAGGCGCAAAGCGGCAGCTGGAAACCTTGGGAGCTTTGTTTTGCGGGTGTCGAGCACGAGAGCTGCGGAGCTGGAGAAGCTGATGCTGCACAGAGCCTGCATTTTCCTATGTGCCTTTGCTGTCTGCTCTATTCCTGGGCCAGCCTTGCCAGATCTAGGGTTAGATATGTCACAAAGTTATAGTTGGTGTATATAAACCATATGTAAGTGTATGTACGTGTGCACATGCACGCTATGTACAAGCATAGATGTCTATAATATCACATTTTGCATTAATACAAACCCAATGCCTTACATTACCAGACGTATATGCATGCCTATGTAACTCAATTTTCATCATTTAGAAACCCTACCTTTTGCTCCAGCAACTGCTTCTGCATATGGTTGGTAAATACATAACTAGAAGAAATAATAGGGTTGGCTCTGGCTCCGACCATTACAAACAAATCCTCGCCAGGAGCTAAAGCCCGACGGCAGGTTTCAGAGCAGAGCAGGAGGCACGTTGTCCAGGAGACTTCTACTTCAGAAGGGCAGGCCAAAATTCGAGGGCAATTTTAACATTACCCTACTGCACGTGCACTGCCCAACCTGCTCAGAACATGCCAACCAGCGCCGCTGTGCTAGCCAGCTGTGCAAACCTCCGCTCCTTATTTCTTCCAGATGCTCCCCTTGTGCAGAGCCCGTCTTTGAACCATTAAACCTCCAGCTCGGGCCACGGCTGCGGGCTGAACCCCTCCCTTTGGTGTTCAATTCCCCACCGACATATATTATGTGAGCTCCGAGGGGCCGGCGCTCTTCTGGCCATAGGCAGCGTCCTCAGCACAGCAGCGGGATGAAAGGGCTGATGAAGGCAAAGGGCAGGAGACGGGGCAACTGGAAAGAGCGGGCCGGCATACGGGAAAAGTTAAGCTTTCATTCATCACCACGGCAGCCTGCTGACAACAGCTGTATTTCTGACTCGTGTTCGGCTTTTGCCTTCGCAGGAACAGCCATAGCCGAGCGGCTGCCTTTGGAAATAGCGTTAACAGATGGACGCAGCCTGCACCAGCCCCAGCTGCAAAAGCTGCCAGAGCAGCAGCAAAGGGAGGGGTGAGGAATGGACCGGGCAGGGCTGCGGGTGGGATGCTGAACCGCGTTGCTATTCACAGCAAGGGATTCCTACTGGATTCAGGCACTGAAAATGATGCCCCATGTCCCGTGTAATCAATATTGTGAATGAATCCCTTGCCTGTCTGGGGTGCGGTGGGCAGAGGAGCTGCCTGAAGGAGCAGAAGGAAGATGCAGGACTCAGGTCTGCAGGGAACACTGCTCCCTCTGCTCAGTCATCCTTTCCCAATACCTTTGTGCTTGGAGGGAAGAGTTCCCCCAGACTCCCAGTGAATATTATTACCCAGTCCGTACACGTTGCCATTGAGTTAATTCAGCTGCATCTCTCGTGTGCGTTTAACAAGACACTTACTGGCACACTCGCTTTTGGGAATTATTGCACAACGTCACCACAAAATGCTCACGCTGCTCCCAGCCCCATCCCACAAAGTGGGAGGCTTCATGTGCTAAAAGAGCCCGGGGGTGCTTTGGGAGGGGGCTCGGGGTCTGCTGTGCCTTCACAGGGCGCCTGCGAGCACAGCGGGGTTCACAAAGCTCTGTTCCCAGTCTGTGGTTAATGTGAGACAAACCGAGCCGATCGCCTGGTTTTTAGATGGTCGCTTCCCTCAGGTGTTTTGTCTTGAAATGAGCAGAGAGCCCTGGCCTGCAGTTCGCTGGGCTTCTCAAGACCAGCTTCAGTGTCTGGGAAGCATCTTCCTGGGGAAGAATCAAAAGATGAGAGAAGAATATTCCTAAGCCCAGTTGCATTCCACTGGGGATTATAAATAATACAGATGTTTTGCTATCTTTGGGCTCACAAAGAAGTCATTGATAAAACCAATAGCTTATCTGGCTGTGACTGAGTACACTCTATCTCTCAGGATTTTCCTATGACTGTTCAGCAACAACCTTTAAGATTTCAGGCTGTGTTTATCTGACCCAGAAAAATCACGGTATATGAGGGACTTGGTGATCTTGTTTTTGGGAAGGGCGCAGACCCTCTGGCCATTTTGCACCGGGCTGCACGAGGTTTATCTGTAAACACACACCGATGCCGGACTGCCCCTTTTTCTTCCCAGACTTAACAACCCCTCAGGGGCTGTGGGTGGTTTATGCAGACTGACTAAATCTGACTCGTCATGTCAATGGGATCAGGAAGCTGGCAGCAGCTGCTAGAGGGAACACGTAGCTGCTGCCCTACACCCCCTGCGCCCCTTCTGCCCCAGACACGCAGTGACGAGCTGGGCAGGACCGCAGCGTGGCTGGGCCTTTGGGGTTTTGTGTCTGGGGCTGCAGGACTGCTGCTTGCCTCCAGTCAAACCTACAGACGAACTCTTCTGCCCCCCAAATCCCTGCACATCTCCCTTCTTAGCTCTTTGGCTGCTGCACCCTGGCTGCAAGCAGCCGCACGCCCCGGCAGCAGGCTGGCAGCCGCTTGGCTTCTCGCAAAGCATCCACACGGGATCTTCCCAGACTTGCCACGTGCAGGCTCCACGCTCGTATTCTCTTTGCTTGCAATGAACAGAGTCTGATGCAGAGCCTGCATGAATATCCAGCAGGTCTCACTGCAAAGGAAGCCTCTTATGTCAGCCTGAGGTCAAGGCAGAGCTGTTTCCTTCTGCGTAGTTCCCAGGGCTTTTAATTTTCCCTCTAACTGAAAAAAATCTTTCATTTTTTTCCTTCTTTTCTTTATTTTTTTCCTCTTCTTGTGAAAATTATGAAAAGAAGCCCATAGGCCTCACTGTCAGCCTGTGCATTTTTTTCTCCCTAATGACCAACGTAGTCAGTGCATTTCCAGCTTTGATATTCCTGGCTGTTTGCATTCTTGCAACCTCAAAAATCAGCTTCTTGCCCTCTTGGGCACGTGCACTCCGCCAGCTCTTGCAGGCTGTAATTATAGCGGTAGGAAGAGGTGGTGGGGAAGCTGGTTAATGTCAAGGTCTGCTGGAGGGGAGAGTGAAGAATTGAAGCTATCCTCCTACATTAAAGGCTACGGGGTTTTATTCAGAGCTCAAGCCAAGATCCTGACTGAGCTTCAAAAAATGAACACACCACCTCAACATAATCCAATTTTGAGATGATTCCCCTGACATCTATGCCGGATGGGGAACAGATCCCAATTTGCCTTCAAGCAATTTCTGCCTTTACCAAGCCAGAGGTGCCAGCTATACTTGGCTGCGGGGATCCCCCTATGTGGCCACTGCCTGCACACCCACACTGCTGCTCACACTACAACCAGATCCTGCTGGCAGAGGATATTGTGAGCAACAAACAGCTCTTGCTGCCCTGCTCCATACCTGTTGCTACTTCCCAGCCCATAGCCCAAAGAAAAGTCCATTTTCCCTGCCTGGGATGCGTACGCAGCGTATTCTGCTAGAGATGTTCCCAAGAAGAGGACGCAGGGATTTCATTTCCAAATCTCAGCAGAATTAAACATGTAACTGCTGGTTACAGGCTGATCGAATAGAGAAACATGATGTAAGGAAGGGAAGCAACGCTGCTGACAGCGAAGGGTTGGTGAAGGTTGGGAAGACAACTCCCAGGGGACAATGCTTATTGTATTTCAGAGTGTAACTGATAGATTTAATATATGATTATTACAAATTAACCATAAATTGAAACCCAGACAGTTTCCTGTTCACGGAGGTGGAGATGGAATATTAAGTACTTCATGCAATTATGAGGAATTGTTTCCATTTGGCATAAATCATTCTTCGGTCTCCATTATCTGCCCATAAAAAGCGCAAGTGTCTTGGCTTCTCCATATAAATAACTTCCTTTAAAATTACTCTTGCAGGGTCTGTGAGTGATGGGGTAATCCTGTTATGAGATTTTAATGCCAAATTACATATTCAGACTGGAATGATGCTATTTAAACTACTTTACAGATGAAGAAAGAACATAATCATAGTTTTTCATTTCACACGCATTTTCCCCTGTTAGTGCCTAATATCATTTACATAGACAAGGCTGTCAGTAACAGACAATGCCATCAGTAATCCACGTGTAGTGCTTGAGCTTCTGTGATATCAGGAATGTTCCTCAGATATACGGGATTATGCTTTGTTATCCCTGCACATATGGAGCGTGATCCGAAGCAGTAAATGGGGTGTGAGATACGCCACTACCCAGGTGACCAGCTACAAAAACACAGCCAGTTCCACTCCAGCAAACTGTTGCTATAATCAACAGCAATATTTCTTCTCTCTCAGCCTATAAAAGCAGACTTCAGGGTAAAGGTACACGGTGAAGCTGTGCTGTGCAGGAAAATACACGGGTGTTCAGAAAAAGGAAAGCAGTGATTTCTGATAAGAAGGATATTCCTCAGAGTGGTGTATTTCTGTACTAAGGAGCAAAGAAAATGGTGTCACGTCCAAGCAGTAGAAGAGATTTGCCCTCTCCACAGGTTGGAGCACACAGCTGTTAGAGCTGGAGCAGCACTCCTGGTTTGGGCCAGCCCTAATTCACCCCTCCAGCTGCTGCAGGACACCAGGACAAGAGGCAGTGCCATGCACTGGGGTCACTCGTTCCTCTGGGGCACTCGGCTTCCTCGGGCATTGCAATATGGTTTGTGTTCAGGCCAAACTTTCTGATGGAGCCACGCCAATCTGCTGACAAAATGTGAATTATTCGTGAAGAGTACCCAGACCACATATGCAGTAGGCATGCAATTACAGCTGGTATCAGCTGGGATACCGCTGGCGTCTGGTTAAGATGGTTAAGAAATACAGAAGCAAACCTGTATTCATTAGTCACCCTTAATTGTCTGATTTTGGAAAGAGAGAGCATTAAAAAATAAAAATTGAGATCAAGTTTTGCAATGAATGCTCAGCTTTAATATAATTCTTTCTGCTGTTAGAGCTGTGCCATTTGTGTATTTTAAGAGGGACGTGCAGAGTAGCCCTGAAGGACTTTCTTTACGAAGTGTTTTCTCTCTGTATTTCTTTCGGATTGCCTTTCATTTTTCTGTCATACTTAGACATTCAGGAAATACAATGAATGAGAGAGAGAAACTCATAATAGTAATAATAAAGATAAGGCAGCAGCTTTTGGTTAAATGATACGAACAGTAAGATAAAACTGATTGACCTGAGTGACTATTATGGCACGACATAATGTGCCTTTACTGTAGCTGCTGGCAAATTGTTTTTTCCCTACTTGAATATTCATTAAAAGCAGCTTTGATTCACAAGTGATAGAAAATCTTCTGGGGCTGGTTTGTTCTACAAATAGATGCAACTAATAATACAGCCTACTAACAAACACATTAACCTTTACCTATCAGAATGGTAATTATCCGATTTTAAAGACCTAAAATTAAAAAACAAAACAAATAAAAAACCACAAATGACCAGGAGATGTCTACACAGATATCTCTTATAGAAAATGTTATATGGACTTCGCTGTAAGTAGCTTCATAAATAATTGAAATAACTAGTTTGAACTTATTTCTAAGTAGCTTCAGACAGGGCAACATGAAGGGTGGTTTCTCAGCCCCCTGCGTTTCCGTGTATTTTGCTGAGTGACAGTACAAAGATCACATCTCTGTTTTCACAGTAGATTATAAATAGCTTAACCAAACCAGAAATGCTTTCAGATCTACAAATGAAAGGTGTATTTAGATAAATCTGCAGGATCTTTGAAATGACAGGCGATAGACCATGACAAAGGATTTCCTTTTCAAGGCTTCGGGTCCCAAACAGATGGAAACCAGTGGAAATTCTTCTTGTGATTGCTCTGCAAGTTTCTGTTTCAGGAGAGAGGAGGAGAAATAATGCTGGCAACATGCGGTTCTCATCAAAAGGCTCAGGAGGCCATGGCAAACCTGATCTAAATATTTAGATGTTAAACACAGACCTCAGCAAGGCACAGAGGATGCTTCGGATTTACATCACCAGCTCTGCAGATCCGATCCCAATTTCTGCTGATGCAAGTTTCTGGTTTCCAAAATGATACCGTATTCTGCAAAGGTGGCTTGGGTGCTTAGAAGCTGCTGTTTTTAAAGCTTTTTGTGCTTTGACAATTTTAAGTATTAAGAATTGCTCTCGTGGGTCAGTACTTTGGGGCTTGAGGTTTATGAACGTGCCGACCGGTTCTGGTGTGTCCTAACCAGGGAAAATTGGGCATGTCTGAACCTTGAGCACATTTGCTAGGAAAGCTCAGACCCAGCAGGCACGGGAAGTGGGGCCAAGAGGCATTTCCAGCCTGGTACGGGGAGAGCTCTCTTCTCTGCTAAAAACAGGAATTTCCCTTCCGTTCTCCCAGAAATATGCGAGCAGCAAAACATGTGGCACGACTCGGCTCGTGAATCACCGCGGCGGTGAATTGTTTTAGCAGGGGCAGATGCACTCGGCGGCGTTTGGCTATGAATAGATGGGCTTCAGAGGTGTGTCCCACAGCCGCTCTGCACCGAGCAGGCCGGATAATAACTTGTTTGTCTTCCCCGCTGCACTCCTCACAAGCTCTTACCAAAGCAGCAGGCAACAAAAAGGGGAATATTTCTGGTAGCGGCGCTGCCGGCTTTATTCTGTGCTCTGCGCTGCAGGGACAGAAGGAAATGTAAACTGGGAAAACTGACCTGGAAGGCAGCTCGTCCGCTCAGCTCCTCTGACAATCAGTTTTTCACGTAGTGGTTCCAAAACTTCTTTCTCCTTATCGCCTCTAACTGAACTGTAGATATATCAGTTTAACAGATTTTTAAAACATGGTTCACGTAGCCTTAATATCAGACTATCGTGTCCGTGAGATTTCACAATGCATCAGAAAAGTGAACGTATTTTCAAGTCACTGCAACCATTTCAAGGCAAGGAAGCAAAAGCAACATGCCCTGCTGTCCTTTAAACGCACCAGAGAGGTGCAGGAAGCACGTGAAGTAAAGCAAAGCAACCAAAATCAGTATATTAAAAATTCATCCTAACAAGCCTATCTTCATTACTGAAAGGATTAAAGCAGTGGAACGAAATAAAATGTGCCATTATGTTCTTTAATATGTTAACAAATTGCTGCATGTTATTAAAAGTTGATTGTGAGACGTTTTTGCTTGCAAGAGCTGGATCAGCAGCCTGATGGGGCAGCATCCTCTAGCCTTTGCACACTAACTTGGTCACCTAAAATGGCTCTGATCCATGCAGATTTCTACGCTGGAGGTAAAGTAAAATCTAGACCACAGGTTTCCCTTTTCTAGATAAGATTTTCTCTTGCGTGATTTAAATTAACATGACATATAGGTGATAAGATGGAAAGTCACCTTACTGTATCCCCAGGGCTGGCCTTTTTACATTTACATGTATGGAGAACAAGGGAGGGACCAAAAAAAACCCACCAAACCAAACCAAATACTAAGATGTCAGTAAAATGTAGATGAATTCAGCCTTTTAGTTTCAAGCTGATGATGAAGGAGTCACATTGGAGGAGAGGGAAAAACAGAACACAGCAAAACATCCCCTCTCTTCCCTTCCCTGTGTTGTAAGCCAGGCAGACGGAAGATGACTCCGGAAAGCCAAAGTATCCTCTTCATGGCCAAATTGCTTTCTGTTCAGGAAGGGAGAGGTCGTTGATGAAGATCTGGGATAACTCCCAAATACACTCAAATCTGTAGGATTTGTAGGACTAAGAAAACACTGACCAGGTAGTGGGGGCCATAAGCAATTAGATTGATGAGAGGAGCTGCAGAAGAACCCAGGGTGCAAGCTGACTTCTGCTGTAGCTGGGCCAGGACAGCACAGTGCACTTCTGGGCCTCACAGCTCTGCTTTTGGGTCTCCAGCCCTCTGCTTGCTGCCACACAGCAAGGATGTGAGGGTGACTGAAGCCCCCCTCCGTTTCCAGCTTGCAGTGCACATCTGGGTGCCATCTGGCTCTCCTTTAACTCCACCGGACTTCAGCTGCCGATTTCAAAAACAAGTCTGTGCTTTGTCATCTACTTCTGGGCACAGGAAGATGTTCTGTTCCTCTTGAGAGGAGAACAGGGGTGCGTCCTTCAACAGAGAGCCTGCTCTGGCACCGCTCCACCCGGCTAATGCGCACACATCCATTTGCACCAATTAGGATCCAGTTACTGCAATGCCATCCGCCAGTGAGTTTCAAAAATAGCATGCCATTAGGTAGAGTCTAGGTTTGCATGCATCGGTATCATTGCACAGAAAAGGAGCCCGAGAGGTTTAAATATTTAATTCCCCCCCCCCCTCCCTTTTTATTTTAGTCTTATACAGGAAGGGAAAAGTTACCGTGAGACTGAGGTTGTCTTCTTTAAGAAATGCAGCTCTCATGGTACATCAAAAACACGTACATCAACTCATTTTTAAAGCCTCATTTCTGCAGATGAAATAATGGAAAAGGAGAAAGAGTTTGGAGAGCATTTCATAACTGTCATCAAGGCAAAACAATGATGTTTATGTACAGATAACAGTGCTGCGCTTTTCAACCACAGCTGCTGAGGAGCCCGGAGATGTCAAAGTGATGATCACCTCCTGTGCTTGGGGAAAACACAGCACAGAGAAGCAAGGCACCTTGCACGGCGCTCCTGGCCCCCAGCAGAACCAGGAGAGGAGCTTTCATCTTCCCAGCCCCACGCTTTCCCCTCTGAGCCTTTTCTTTACATAGAAGAGAATAATTTTTCCATTTTCTCCAGACACGCTACTCCCTGAGATGGAGGCCGTGCTGAATGTTGTCAGCAGGCTTTACGTCAGGAGCTCTGGGATCTGTGTGATCTGTGATTGCTTACTGGAGATTTTGCCTCCAGAACTGGCCCGTGGGCAGAGCAGAAGCAGCGTAGGGTGAAAAAAAGATGCACAGCCCGCAGGGATGGTGCTGATTTGCAGCTTTCAGCCCCCTTGGACCCGAATGGTTTTGTGCAGGATGCTGCTACTCCACCTATCTGTATTTTTCTGCTAACTGGAGCCTGGCAGCCCCTCACCTCCATAACTGGCAGTGGTCTGTATTTGCCAAATTTAATGCAGATTTGCTAACAATTGGGGTTAAGCTTGAATGGGTTTTCTCAGCAAGTAAATTACTTATATTTGAACTTTCCTTCACTTTTCTTTCCACTGCAGGCAAAAACATTGCAAGATCATTCACATTTTAAATGTTTTCCAACTGTGCTTGTGAGGCTTTGTCATGCACAATGATCCCCTTGCTGTTAGCACCCAGCAACAGCTCTACTTACAGCTCTTTTTTGACTGCCAGTGGTGTACTCCGTAGAGAAAGGGGAAACAGCTGCCAAATTGGTCTCCACTCTTAATTTACCCAGCATCATTCTTGTTTTATATTTAGAGCCGCAGCCTGGAAGCTATTAACCTCCAAGTTCTGTTACGCAATAATTCAAATGATCTTTTGGGTTTTGCTCAGATACAACTTGGGGTGTCAGAAGCAGCAGGGCTGATGGAGGCTGCAGTCCGTTCCCGTAGGTAGGATTTAGGAAATGGTATCCACCTCTTCCAGGGACTGTGAGTAAGTTAATTCACCTCTTATGACTTAGCTGCAGAGACAGTGTATTTCCTAGTAAAGCATGTGATGTTTTTCTTTGCAATTTCCATTGTCACTGGAAATTGCAGCTTTCACTTCCGTTTGGGACTTGTGAGAATTAATGAAGTTTTACTTCAAATCAATTTAGGATGGTGGGCGAGGACAAAAACATGCTGGATTCAGCGCAGCACGAAGAATACCTGCCCCAAGGAGATGCTTTTGCTTGTCTTTGCTCCTGCATTTTCTCTTTTATTTCACTAATCAATCACCAATGGCCATTATGTCAGCTCGGCCTCTTCTGGCATACATACCCCGGTATAATTATCGGCATGAATGGGTGATTGGCTGAGGAGGGGATCTGGGTGTTGTCTCTGGAGCCTGGCCTTTCTTTCCCATTGTATGTGCCTTCCTCCCTTGCCGACAGCTGATCAGACAGTGGTGTGGAATGTGCTATTTAATTTCTCTGCAATGAATCCACCAGCTCTGCCCTGTCATTGCAATTAGTCATACCCTCTCGGTGCATTATAATCCTCACATATCACATCTCACCAAGTCGTTCCTATAGTGTTAGGAACAAAGCTAACTCACAAAAAAAAAATCACGAAAAGAGAAGCATCCAGAGGAAGTTGCTGCCGGGTGCTGTGGTTGGCGAGAATCTCCACAAACAGCAATTTGATCTAACACTAACCTAGGATTAGAGATTAAGAATGTGCTGGTGCCTTTTGTGAATGCAGATCTGTGCCTTGTGAGGAAAGGTGAAAACCTTCCTCTGCCTGCTCTGAGCTGGGCACAAGGTCTGAGCTGTCAACAGGTAGAAACAGTGCCCAGCTGCAAGAGAGGGTCCTGCACCTCGTCTCAGTCAGAGCAAACACAAATTAATTTCACATTGCTGTATATCCAGCTATGCCATACCATGCAGACTCGATCCACGTTGCATAACCCTAAACTGAAGGCAAGAGCAGTCAAAGTCAAGGCTGACCTCAACACACAGAACCTAGCAGTTTCCTTCTCCAAAGGCTGCAGCAATAGGTATGCTCAGGGGCACTTGCTGCCCCTTGTATTTCCAGGACTGTTTAATTCTTCAGATCTTAGCAACACACTGAATGCTACTAGATTATTTAATCTGTGTCTGCACTAAACTTTAATACCTACTCATCTGACCACTGAAAGTGGGAAAATTGGCATCTGTTAGCTGTGGGAATGTAGATTATGGTTCATCACAGAGCTTTAGCCCAGAAAATGACAAGGGTAATACTTATCACAAACCACCACACGCAGTAATGACAGGCAGCTGTTGCGGTAATAAGAGAGCAATCAATAATTCATTTGATATTCCTTGTGCAATTAATCATGATAAATTAACGTGGCTTTAATGTGGCACTAACAAGCATTTCCTGGGCTCTCCGATGTAATTTAACAATTAATGTGCCATCATTTTAAATTGCAGCTGTCCTTGCTCTGCAGACACACGGAAATCATCAGAGCCACAATATCCAACAGAGACGGGATAATAGTTGGAAAGCTTTCAAAGAGTTGGGTTCTGGGAGGCTCATGTGCCCAGCTACGAGCATTTTGGTTTTGTCCCCCACCCTCCCCCAAAACTATTCAGGATTATTTCTGCCTTCAGGGCGGAACAACATTGCTTGTACCCAAGGAAGTCCGATCATGTATTTGCTGATACTATTTTTTCATTAACTACAAGAAGTGTATGTGTTCAGGTTATTTAAACCACTCAGATACATTGAGGGAGCAGTATTAGTTACATCCAAGGGATTATTAAATACAGACAAAAGCTAGATAGAGCAATTCTGAATTTGTTCTTAATTCACCCACTGAAAGGCTCCATTTTTTTTCATTTACACCAAGCTCCACAGAGAAAAGCTTTTCAGCCCTCTCTGTGTTTAGAACTGCTAAACTGGCCAGATTAAAAGATCCAGAGCCATCTCTTGCAGAAGTGAAACACCTGCGGAAGGTACTGGGGCTAAAAAACAAATTCAGGATGGCCGAATGGGTCATTACTAGGATGCTGTTATCATGAGAATGGGGGATGCTATTCTCAGGAAAACGAAATTAAACAGTGTCTGCCTCCCCACTCAGACCCTAAAACATGGGGCTTCTGTAGAGCATCCCAGAAGTATCCTCTGGCTACCTCAGGGCCACGCTAAAAGTCTCCAAAATCCCTGACTGAACGCTGAAGAAAAGCAGCATGCAAGGGCTGACTTGTGCCCTTATTGTTGCTACTCAGAGCAGCCGGGAGAGAGGGGCAAGATAGGGCTGATGATGCTGGCAGTAACTCCCCACAGGCTGGGCTTCACTTTACAGCAAATCTTGCAACATCTAGGGCTATTCGCACCAACAATCAACACGATGGGGAACCTGGCCACAAGACTTTAGTTTCTTATTTTCTATTAAAAAATAAATAATACAAAAAATAGGCAGCCTAGTTTTAGCATAAAGCACTTTGCCTTTGGGCATCAATCTCCTTAAGAATTAGTTCACACCTCTTTCTTATGCTTAGAGTCAAATGAAAGATGTATTTGATTTAGCTGCTTCGCAAACAACTCATAAACTTCTGCCATTCTTTCCCCTCCTTTTCAAGTGCTATCTTTTTGTCCTTGGATGCTCTAAATTATTAACATATTTTACAGTGTGCTCAAGATAAAAGAGATCTTTCAACTTTCATTCTCTCACCCCTTGGTTGAGCCAGTCACGTTGTTTCTCAATGGATACCTTTGATCAACCTGCTTGTTGGATGTTAAACCGCAGGACACCCCTGGTGAGAAAAGAAACCGGAGGAAGCCTTTCAGCAATCCCTTGCCGTCAGAATTTTCTGCTGATCTAGGGCAGCACTTTGAAGTCACCCCAGCTTACGGCTAGGCTCTGAGAGAGGTCACCCTTAATGTAAAGAAAAGCATAATTATAAAAGGAGCACGTGATTGTTATAAACATCTTACAAAACTAGAGTACATGTAGCCATGTGTGTCACTTTGCCTATCAGTGGAAGTTGCTAGCAGGGGTAATAAATCGTTTATTGACTTGACCCCCAGGCTGGTGTCACTATGAACAAGGCCCTCTGTACTTCACTAACCCTTTCTGACCTATTTTTCAGCCTGTCCTTAACATGAAATGTCATTGTGATACAGCTGCACAGAGCAAGTAATATCTTCTGTATGTAAGCCTGCAGCTATTCACAGGATTATTTAGGGAATGCTATTCAGAGCGAGGATAGCACAGCGCTGGAAAGCACAGCAGCCAGGAGACAAAGCACCTTCAGCTCTGTGTGTGTCTCTTCCCAGCACTGTGATCTCTATCACAGCCTGACGACAGCACACCATCTTTGCTATATTTCTGTGTTAATTTGCAGACATGCATTTGATGCTGTGCAACAACAGGGCCAGAAACCCCTGCAGAAATAAGACGGATTCCTGCTGTCCCACCGGTGTGCCCTTCGTTGTGGCGGCCAGGAGAATCACAGAATCACAGAATTTCTAGGTTGGAAGAGACCTCAAGATCATCGAGTCCAACCTCTCACCTAACACTAACAAGTCCTCCACTAAACCATACCCCTAAGCTCTACATCTAAACGTCTTTTAAAGACCTCCAGGGATGGTGACTTCACCGCTTCCCTGGGCAGCCTGTTCCAGTGCCTCACAACCCTTTTGGTAACGAAGTTCTTCCTAACATCCAACCTAAAACTCCCCTGGTGCAACTTTAGCCCATTCCCCCTCGTCCTGTCACCAGGCACGTGGGAGAACAGGCCAACCCCCACCTCGCTACAGCCTCCTTTAAGGTACCTGTAGAGAGCGATAAGGTCGCCCCTGAGCCTCCTCTTCTCCAGGCTGAACAAGCCCAGCTCCCTCAGCCGCTCCTCGTAGGACTTGTTCTCCAGGCCCCTCACCAGCTTCGTCGCCCTTCTCTGGACTCGCTCGAGCACCTCGGTGTCCTTCTTGTAGCGAGGGGCACAAAACTGAACACAGTACTTGAGGTGCGGCCTCACCAGAGCTGAGTACAGGGGGACGATCACCTCCCTAGCCCTGCTGGCCACACTGTTTCTTACGCAAGCCAGGATGCTGTTGGCCTTCTTGGCCACCTGAGCACACTGCTGGCTCATATTCAGCTGACTATCAACCATCACTCCCAGGTCCTTCTCCGCCAGGCAGCTCTCCAACCACTTCTCTCCCAGCCTGTAGCTCTGCTTGGGGTTATTGTGCCCCAGGTGCAGGACCCGGCACTTGGCCTTGTTGAACTTCATGCAGTTAAACAAGAAGTGTGTGTGTCCCTCAGAGGTGCTTCACAGCGCTCACCAGCACCTTGCCCAGTGCCCAGTCCTTCAGGCACGGTGCTTTCTGAGGGCTGTGTGACACGGGGACATTTATGGCATCTAGGGGATGGCACCAAGGCACCCTAACTTCTACCAGCTCCCTGCAGGCGAGCAGGGAAGCTGGGAGCTCCCGGAGAA
The DNA here is from genome assembly GCF_965140915.1 of Aythya marila. Lineage (NCBI taxonomy): Eukaryota > Metazoa > Chordata > Aves > Anseriformes > Anatidae > Aythya > Aythya marila. Next base: position 30,587,397 of record NC_139049.1, on the reverse strand, counting down.
AGCAGCGTGCGCACAGCAAAACGACACTGATGCACATGGAGCCGACTCCTTTGGCACTGTGTTTTGAAGGGATTTATTCCCCTGTGTTAAGCCGCTTTGTCTCCCCACGAAAGGCCGGGGAGCGCCGAGGCCCTGAGGCCGGCCTAGGCCCGGCGCGGCGCTGCGGTGCCACCCAGCGGAGCGGGGCCGCAGCGGCGGGGCCGGGGCCGCCCGGGATCCACCGGTACCCCGAAACAGATCCCCGGGGATCTATGGATCAATTAGTTTTGCTTCGTGCGTGTGATAAACGGCGAGCGAACAGCCTCTGCTCCCTCAGGGGAACCGCCGCCTCAGCTCGCAGCAGACGCGCGCAGGTTGCAGAGGCAAAGGTCACAGATAAGAGCCCATAAAGAAGTGTGAAATTTAAAGGGCTGCAGTTCAGCGTCCCATTACCCTGCAGGCAGGAAAGTCTGGAGCTGGATGTTCATCAGAAAAGCTGTGAGGCATTTGTAGCTGCAGATAATTCTCCACACATGGTCAATGGGATTAAGTGATATCATCCGCACCCACAGGCTGCAGTACAAGCTACAGCTTCAGTCAGATACAGCTTGAATTCCCAGCTGTGAACAGTTTCTAGAAAGGCACCAAATATACTGCTCTGTGCCCTTCCATGCCTTCAGATGCCTATATGACAGAGCTAATGCCTATCTAGACCTATTGCATGTTCAGTGCCTGCTATCGTGAATGCCATTTTCAGGTCAAGAATGATTATTTTTCCAGATGTACAGATATAGGTCTCTACAGGATGCAGCTTTGTCCCTTGTCTTAGCAAGCCTTGTTACCTTGTTCAGTTATTTTCCTTGCTCAAACTAAGCAGATATCACAAATCAGAGCCTTTGATGCACACAAGGTATCATAATGCCTAATATTGCAAGGCCAGTGGGAGAATTTTCTTAGAAAAGTGAGTCTGTTGATAAGCTCCAAGGGTCCTGCTTAGCTAGAGAAATACCACAATCTTTTCAGAGCATGAAAAGCATGCTGTGAACATTCGAGCACATCAAAGAAAAAAATCTGTACCTTTACTGCCCTCTCAGACAGGAGAGGTCAAATGAGAAAGAAGTCTTAGGAAGGTGAAATGACTTGATCATGGTCACATCGTAGCAGCACAGCTGTGGAGAGATGACAGGTTATCTATTCTTCAGTCCTGTGCTCTCTTCTTAAATACTGCAGTGCCTACAGGCATGGCTGTATATAGGTATAATACAGTTTTCAATGTTTTTATTCTTTCAACACCATCCTCATGGTCATAAAAATCCCAAGATGCCTGTTACTGAGAAGAAATGTCATGTGTGTTACACACACACAGACCTGGCCGTGGAATGGGGTTGTTTTGTGATAGCTGCCATGCTTGCCTGCTGTGTCAGCTTGGGAACAGGTTTCAGAGGTCTGACATTCATATCTTTTTATCTCTAGGTATTCTGCGAAGAAGTATTTTTGAAGTTTAATTACACAACCAAAATTTCTAATGGATTCCTACACCATAGTACTCTCGTCTGTCATCATTATGCTCCAGTCCTAAGGTTTATTTTTTCCCTGGGACAAAGTGTACAAGTATTAAAACACACACCTCTCAATAGGCAGTGTACAGACATGTGAAGAAGCCAGTGCCTTGAAGACTGTAAAAACATTTCTTTTGTCATCTCAGAGATCTTCTGTGAATGTGATCCTGTGGACTTTGTAACTGCATGGCTTTGTAAACGCAAGGCTCTGGCTTACTTAATGAGTGTACCAGGCTGCCTCTTGAAACCTGAGCCTGGATCCAAGCTGTAGGAATCTCTACTGTCCTGTCTACCTACATGTCATTTGCCCTTTCTATAGGTCTAAACACAGCTGTGTTGATTACTTAGTGATGGCTACAGCTGATAAGCCAGGCAGAGATAAGAGATGAGTACAGTTCTTCCAGAAAAACAATAGGCCACATTCACACATGTCATATACAGTACAAAGATCAACAGAACACAAGATATAATTTAACGCTGGAGTGCAAAAATTATTGTTTTTTCAGTTTCTGAATACAAACATAGTCTGATTCTGAAACAAGCAACGGCAGATATTTTGTTCTGTGCATTCAGAACTAGATGTTTCTTCACAAGATTGCCTACATCTTGTCACTGCTGTAGTACCAGCAGAGGTTACAATACCTAAAGACACCAAGCTATTTAGGTAATAAGATTCAAAAAATTACAGCGACAAACCACCAAGGACTAGAGGAGGGCATAAATCCCCAAAAAATGCCAGGCCTGCATGCACAGAACAGATCCTTGTTCCATTCCTGCTCAATCTCTAACCAAAGCACCATGCTGGAAAACAAATAAACAAACTAAACAAGCAGTGAACTGAAGATTTGCCTGGTAGGAATTGTAAAAAAAAAAATAAAAAATCCTGAGATATTTAAATAATAAAGGACTTATCTGTACATGCAGCCTCTCTGATTTAATGACTTAATCTTTTGTTAGACAGAGAGTTAGTCCAAGCTACTAGATTATCCTGTTCCTTCTCCCATCGTTCTTCTTGCTTGTCATGACCATCTTCATCAGCTGTTTGTCTTTCTGACAGGAGGTGAGGCGCATCTATGGTTTGAAAAAAGAAAGATTAATAATGACTGAAGGAAATGAAGGGCAGCAGGATGAGTAGAAAGGATGCTTCTAAAGCAAGCCAAAACATATTTTTTATTTTAAATGCAGACCCGGATTTGTCATAATACATGAAATGCATCTGCTGGAAATACACAGGGAACAAGCAGATTCACATGCACTATAAATAGAGAAGTATTTGTATAACAAGTTGCAGAATAATGTAATAAACTACATTTTTTCATCTGTCTGACAGTTCTGAAATCTGACCACTAATCCATTTAAACTCAAACTTCATTTGTTCTTCCGAACTATTTTGGACAACTGCTTTTCAACCTGTCAAAAATAAAGTTTCTTTCTATCTGAGGCTCTGACTATGACAATGTTCTGTTCTGAATGAGTGAAATATCCTTTCTACTGCTCCCAGCATTATCAATATTAACGATTCTGTCAGCAGGATTCCTATTTGCTCTTTTATGGCTCTAGGACTCTGCTGTGTTAACAGTATTATAATTTGTTTTTGTCAGTTAAGTAAGCCCATATGCCTCTAATACAAACAAGGAACAGATTTATTGAGAAAATGGTGCTATTTTTAAACATTTTTTCTGACTAATTTGCAGCCAGTTAGTGATGTCATCTACTTTGAATGCTAAAAAATCACAATGCTCCAAACCACTAAACTCTTGCTTTGTATACTATTCTGAAAAATAAAAAAGGAGCTCAGCAAACGTATTTTTCACACGCCAAACATGTGGTAAAATGCTTCAGGTTGCAAAGAATGGCCTACATTCCCATGAAGTACATGTAAGGATTTTCCTTCTGAGGTACTGACAAAAACATCGGTTTCAATGTGTCACCTATTTTCTTTCCAAGCCCAGGCCTGGTAATGAAAACAGTTAGGCTTATAAGGGAAAAAGCAATTATAGGACAGTGTAATCAAGCTGCAGAGTTCACTGCTCAGTCATGTGTTCTCAATAAACAGCTTCCCCTGCCTGCGGTACTGTCAGCCCCAAGTCCTGCCCCTCTCTTACTGAGCATGGAGGGTTCAAGCTGCACTGACTGCGGTGCAGGATTTTAGCTAAAGACAGGAGGGTGCTGGTTGGGGTCAGCAGTGCTGAACTCCAGAGTCTCAAGTCCAGCAGCTGTGCCCCAGCTCTGCTGTGGGGTGTGAGGAGTAGAGATGGGGCCAGGCTCCTCTGCTTAGCACCACAGACATCCCATGTACCTGCCAACTGCTTGGCTTGGGCAGAAAAGCCTCTTTTTTGCCTCTTACTGTGTACAAGCTCAAGTTGTCTTCTAGGTCTAACTATTGATAAGAAAATCTGCTCCCAATATTCTCTCTCTTTTAATCTCCAGTTTAGAGATTGAGGCATCCGAAACAAACAAATTTAGTGCAGTACTATTCAGGCCTCTGATGATCTGGTATCTTAGCCATCTGAGTAAGCATTATTGTTGAAAAATATATGGGGTCAACACAAATTATATCAAAAATCCTGTGCAGACTGTCAGCAGACAATGATACATTTTGGAGAGCCATTAACATTGCTCCCATAAAGTAATAAATATTTAAAACCAATGTGCAACAGCTGTACTTCAACAGCACCTCTTCCTAACTGCTTTACATCTGTTCTTTTTTCTCTCTTGGAAAACGAAAAAAACATAATAAATAAAACCTTATGCTAATAAAAGCATCTAACCCACCTCCTGACTTTAGATGTGTAGAACACAATTCTTCTTTCATTTGTATTACTTCTATTTTGGTAAATCTTCTACAGATTTTAGTTAAGTCGATCCTGATTTCCTTTGGTTAGTAGGGAAAAACTCAACCTACAAACTGTGGTAAAAATATGATCTATTGTTTGGCTTATGGCAGGCTTCTAGTCAATCCTTACTGAAGAAAAGTTCATCTATTGCTCACTTTTACACTCCTCAATAGGTAAAAAAATAAATAAATAAAATAAAATTACCTGTGACCATTACTAATATGCTGGGGATCTTCATGTGTATTTATATTGACTTTGATTTTCTTCCATAAAGTTTTGTTCTGTCCATAATTTCCAACATGATTTTTTTCCCTTGGTGGAAGCACAGTTAAATCCACAAATGACAACATTAAAGTACTTCATTCAAGACTCCCGGTATCATTAAATTACAATGAAGTTGTGGCAGATTCACACTGGGGAAAGAAAGAGTGGAAAATGTCATGCATATTTGTAGGAAAGATTAATTTATGTGGTACAGACTCTACCTGATGATGGGTGGTTTGCTGGCTCTATTTTGCTCATTCCAAGCACTCCTCTAGCTGTTTGTTTCCTTCACTTTCTGATGAGTTGAGAGATGATAGCATTACATCTGTGAGCAAAAATACATCTTGATGGGTAAAATCAATTTAGTATACACTTGCTTAAGACAATTTTATATAAAAGGTGCTTCAAAGCAGTGCTTACAAAATGCACTTGGAGGCAGAGCTGAGTGGGAGTTGTCTGAAGGAATGTGTCAGATTTTCGGATCACTCTTTGTTCGTGAACCAAACTTGAGGGGACATGCACGTGCACTTGTTTTGACCAGGATGTCACTCCTGTTGACATCTCTGTATCTTGATGAGGCTAAACTCAGAAAAACTTCCTTCCTCTTCTGTGCTCGGCTTTATCCCCTCTCTTTGGTCTTGGAGATCAAAGTTCATGCTCGAGTCAAAGCAGAGAATTAGGCTATCACATCCCATATCCTGGGCCAGCAATGCAGCACAAACACAGGTCTCTTACTCTGATCTCCTCCTAAGAACATTTTTTAAACGAGAAACCTCTGGAAGATGCAAAAGCCACCTGACCGAGCAGCTGTAGCAAATAAAGGGCTGAAAATGACACAGGCCTTAGAGGCTTTATCCTGTGAAGTGCTGAGAACTTTGACCCAGCCCCAGAGCAGCACTAATTGCACAGCAAACTCTGCAAGTACTGTGAAGGCACTGTGACGTTAAGAGGTTAGAGACAATTACCTAGTTGTCCAGTTTGAAGATAATTATTTGGTAAGAACTTTGCTGAATCATGAATTGTTGAACGCCTTTCAGGACCGAGTCTTAAAAAAATATGAAATAGACTGAAATGACTTACATTCTGTGAAAGAAGAGAAATGTAAAAGGGTACCAAGAAAAAACACTAGGAAATGTAACCTATTATAAAAAATCAAAGGTGATACAAACATTTGTACATGCAGCTTTGTTTCTGTCACTTGAAATGGTTCTTGGACTTGCCACGTCCACCCCAGTTTTAGCAAACAAAACAATCTCTTTTTCTATTTTAAATCTGACAAACAAAAACCACAAGTCTGAAAGGCAGTGGTGTACTAGGGATGAAACAGAACAAAAGAGGGATTGAATACAATTCTTAAAAATTGCTCATGCCTCCACTTTCACTCCTTTGAGAAAAATATTACTCTTTAGTTTGACTTCTCAACCATTCCCCCATGCTGGGTCAAAATATAACTGGGATTGGTAGAGAGAACTGTTGTAAAGAAAAAAATCAGAGAATAATATCCTTTAAAACACAGGCCAGACCAGTATCTTGTCTAATACCTGTCACTCTGCCTTGGCTATTAGAGGTTATTTATTATGTTCACACTTCCTGGAACATTCATGAATTATTTGTAGCGAGGGGAGACGGTTCCTAAACACACTGCTGTTAATCAGATGTTTTATTTCTCTCTCTCATGAAAACAAACCCGAGCAGTCATCCAAACAGAGCATCTGCTTGCATCTTGTGGCGTTCTCTTTCCAGCCACGAGATGGCAAACTAGCTTTTAGCATGCAGTTAAACCCCAGCACCTCTGGGTTTAGGTATCTTGGCAAAACGCATGCACAAAGGCTGCCTGTATGCTCTTTACTATCTTATCTTAGCAGCAGTGGTTTTTAAAGAGCTCAGGGCAGTCGATCCGAGTGCTGTGAATGCCTGCTATAGCAGAGAGGGAGAAAAGGAAAGAGATCTACGTACGTCTCTGCTGTGGACATTTTTGTTTTGCAGGCTTTATAGGTACTCACGAGAAAGGGCACTCAAATGCTGATGCTGAAGGCCAAGCTGCTGCAGGAATATTTCAGCTGGCTTTTACCTATCTTGTAGCACTGCCTCAGACCCCTGCAGATTAGCATGTCTGGCCAAATGAGTATTCACCTAGCTTCTCAGAGGGCTTTTTTGACATGTACTGAAGCTCTGAATATGATAGCCATACCTATAAAGGTATTCTACCTTACTCTAAGCTGGCACGGTGCAGCAGAAGCAGTCCCCTTTGCTTGTTCTGCTCTCTGAAAACACGTTTTCAGTTTTATTCTTTTTATCCCTGCACAATAAGCCCCACTTCTTCCTCTCACCATCAGAAAACAGCCCACAATCTCATCTGCAATTGCTGAAGTGCTACATCGTGATCCACTCTGTTTCTTGCACCACGAGTCTCAAAGCTCACCAAATTGTGATCACAGTTTTATACCTTGCAACTCCACATTTCCCTGTGTTTCACCATCATTTTTTTAATACTATTCAGTTCTTCCTAAGGATGATGTGCAACAAGCTGGTCATTACAGCAGGACAAATCAGTAGTCCCTGAAGGCTTACACTGATTTAATGAAGTCGGAATTGACTCAGTGCCACTGTAATTAGTGAACATGTAAAAACTCAACAGGGGCAAACTGCTCACAGTAATGTGAACAGCATATTACACAAAAACAAGCTATATTTCAAATCTCTTTTATAGAAGTAATTGAATTTAGAGATCCAATTTTATGAAGAAAACATATTTAAGTCGAACATTTGCCTTATTATATAACTGAAATTAAGATTTCTTCTGCTGCACTTATGTCAGCAAATTTTTGGCCTCTTTCCTCTCTAATCCCCTGCCAGGAGTTAAGAACAGACTGCAAGCTTTTAAAAAAGCAAGCATGTTTTGTGAGCTGTTTGCAATTGAGGAAAAAAAAAAAGAAAAAGAAAAAAAAAAAAAGAAACAAACACAAAGTGAGAGGCAACCCTGTGTTTGAACCTGCAGCTGAACGCTTGGACCTGCCTTTGATCAATCAGACCCAGCAGTTCAAAGGCAGGCAGAAATCTGTTAAAAACATATTATCTGTTGCCACCAGGTGGCACCGAGCTGTGCCTCTTCCACATGACCAAGCGTCCTGTCTCCCCGAAGCTGAAAGGTTCACCCTCGCAATTTCCTCTCCATCCTCGGATTTAATGGGGAGAAAAATCACTCCAGTTGAAGACACCATCCAAAAACAAGTCCAGGTTGTCGGAGCTGTACGCGCAAAAAGGGACGTTTGGAGCATTTTGCAGAGTCCTGTAGGATGGTGTGCCACTACATAATGAAACAATTATCAAGCATATAAAACAAAGGAGTTCTGTTAAAGGAAATAAAAACAAGGAAACTATGTCAAAGGAAAATTAACCCTACACTCTAGGTGCTTCTTGTGAAAGAAAAAATCCTCTCCACTTAAATCCATGACTTGCTGTCCTTCAAATTCAATGAAACAGCCTTTATCTTTCTAATTGATGTTGAAAACAAATGGAATTCAGAGGGAAATGGGATTTTGTTTTTCTGAACCATTATAGAGTTACCACATAAGAACTAATAAGAAAGAAAACTCTAGTTACCAGCGTGAGACAAGGCAGCATCCTGGCTTTGAGATTTCCGTATATTTTTTCCACAAACTGACTCACAGAAGAATTCAAGAACAGAATTTAAGAAACTTGATCACATGTTCAGCAAAACTGAAGCGTGTAATTTAACAGTTGCAACAAGGAATTATTTCCACAGTCAGAGCTGTGTTTGGTACAGAGAGCCCCAGTGAAGCTGCCGGATGGACAAATGTCCTACAGGCTACCACAGGTCCCCCCAGCAGATGCACCTCACAGAGGAACACTGGACTTAAGGGGGGGCATTTAAGAAAAGATGAGGGCTGCTACAACTTCAGGATTCACAGGGACAAACATCCAGAATCTGTAAATACCATGACACTCAAACATTGTCACTGCACTTACAGACCCCCAGGTATAAATATTCAGCAACTCATATACTCATCCCAGTATACTCATCCCAGTCTTCTGTTCTTTTCACATTTTTTGCCTTCCAGCCACAGGAGTTCCCCACAAATTTTGTGTCTTCAGACACTAAAATGGCATAAATACAGAAAATTACATATAGATAGAATTACAGACCAGCCATTAAATTCTCCAAAACCATTCACTGCAAAAGTTCTGCTGATATTTACAGTGCTGATAATAAAATACCATTTTTATTATACTTTGCTACACATATTTAATTTTATTATAAGTCACTATGAATTTTCCTATGAATTTCAACAAGGACTTAACTGATTTACTGCTGAGCACTGTAATTAAATATATTCCCCATGCTGTACATCTGATCTCACATCTATGGGTGGCAAATTCAAAGGAGCTCTATCGAAATCACCCTGGTGCCTTCTAGAAATCACCCTAACACTTCCTAGTGTAATTTAGGATTAAATTTGTTCACTTAAGGAGGTGGCAACCCAGCACACACACAGTCAAACCAGTCAGTCGCCTCTGCCTGTGAGTGGATTATTTGGGCTGTCAAAATTATTCCACAGGTGATGCAGCTCTGCTACATCTAAAGCCACCAGAGGATGAGAGGAAGGGCAGGCAGCTGCCTTTGTTCAAAGCTGTGTCCCCACCTCAAGCTCTGCAGGAGGCCAGGGAGCTCAGACACTCTCCAGAGGCCTCACGCGAACAGACCTCTTCAAAGACAATGTGGACACCACGTAAATGTGTGTGAGGGAAGGAAGGGGATGAATGATCCAGTCCCTTTAACCCCCACTGTAATTCCTCTTGGATATGCTGCTTCTGAACCCCAGCTGCTTCTGCTGGTGGGATTGCCCCGACCCAAGCACACTGGAGACTTCAGCACCAGGGGCAGCTTTATCAGCAGCTACCTGGGTCTAACAGGTGGGTGCTGCTTGAGGTTTTGCCTTTAGTTGCGTGGCTTCCTCACCCTCCACCACCCCAGTCTCCCAGGTTAACAGAGAACTGGTCAGATTTGGCCTCCCAGGGCAGTACAGAGTTAGCACTGAGTTGCTTGGCAGAAGGAAAACCCCAAATGGGGATTGCCTGCTATTTGTTTGCCATACAGTACTACAAATAATGACGAAATCCTCATGCCGCAGACCCAGATTAATAATAAGCTGATAAAAAACCTTCGTAAATCATTACTAATTATCTGGTTTGATTAGTAACTTAGGTACAGCAAAATCCTACAGAAGAATGTTGGTCTTTGCAAAGACCACAGCTGACATACATACACACATTTCTCCTCAGCTCTCGATGCTTTAATATCTGTGATGAATGTCTCCTCAGCATCATGGTGTCCAGATCAAACTCAGACTCCCAAGGCTGTCCTGGCCTTGCTCACAGCCAGCACATTGCCTGACTCCAAGTCAGATAACAAAGGCCTGAGCCCTAGCAGGTGCAAACTGACACGGGGTCCTGACACACATGGGTGCACCTCAACACATAATCTTGACTGGAAATTTTGGATACGGGTTTGCAAAAACAACCCAGGTACAATCAGAATTGATACACAAAGGTAAATCTGACATGAGGACGGCATCAAGTCCATTATGTTCAGTTTCTTAAAACAAGCGTATCAACTTACATGAATGTTCAAACACTCTCTTGCTTTTGATGTAGCTATTCTAGACCATGTCCTGTTGTAATCTTCAGATGAAATGCTTCTAATCCCTCTGAAAACTTAAATACAGAGCAAGGGAGGAGTTACTGGGAATTACAGAATTGTAACACAGAGTCTCAGGTGTAACTTTCACAAAAGAACTTGCTCAAATAAGCTCATTTAAAACTCTTACAGTACTTATGGGTGACAAATGACAGAAAGGAGTAGGTGAACAAAGCTCCAACGAGCGCAAGAAACTTTCACAAGAAACTGGTATGTCTGCTCATTGCTGCTGCTAAAAGCAAGGATTCTTTTACCATTCTGTCCTCTCCTTCTATGCCAACAAAAATAAAATGTTGCTTAAAATTGTTTAAAAAGCAAATCTTATGAAGGGAAGAAATATTTTTGCCATTAGGTAGAGTATTGTAAAATCTACTTGGCATTTTTGCCTGGGTTTTCTCTCTTAGTTTCGAGGTTGCTACACAAACACTGAAAATAAGTGAAGCAAAGTGACTATTTAACTGTGATTCCTTCATGGCTCTTCACATTGCTGGGTGGGCTATTCACACTGCAAGCCTTGTTCCTGCCTTGGTTAGACTATCCCTGATTCATCTTCTTCTAAACCAAGTGAGAGAAGTTGCAACCTATGTAAGGTAAGGCCAAACAGGAACCTTTGGTTTCCTGGCAGCTTTAGAGAGTCCGAGCCAGCGCTGCCGTAACCCCACCTTCTGCTGTGCTTTTGTCTGTGCATTTCTGTCCCTCCCCAGGGCTCATCTGATCCTTCTGTGAACTGAGAGGGAAACCATCAAAAAATAAGGGAAAATAAAACACAAAAAAGGATCCTTTTTCTCCCAGTTTGGCTTCCTGAGCTGGGACCCTGCGGGGTCAGGCAGGCCCCAGGGCTGTGGGTCAGGGAGGAGGCAGGACCACAGCCATTATAGAGAGGGTGAGAGTCCCATGGAGTGTCATCCTTTAAACAGAAAGTCTCGGGGTCCCCTAGAAGCTGACATGATCTAACTGTCCAGGATGAGGCTCTTCCTTCGCCGGGCTGTGGGACAGGCCAGGGCAGCAAGCAGGCTGGGGTGGTAGGGCTGGTCGAAGGCCCCATCACCATAAAATTAACAGCTGCCAAGAACATCGAAAGCCAGCACTGACCACTTCACCAAACCCCATCTTGGGGCACTTTTTTTGAAACAATTCAGAATGCTGAAGGTTATTTAGCAAGGTATTTTCGTGGGAAGGAGGAAAATAAAAAAATTGCATCCCCTTCGCTGGCCTCCACCAAAAACCTGGCAAACTTGCCCCAGACTCTTGTCTACTCCCAGCTAGCCAGCTTTGTCTGACTTGGCGCCCTCCTAAAGCTCTGCATTATCTCATTCTTATTGCTCCTGCTTCTATAAAAATAGTTGACTGGGGGGGCAGACTAAATTGTAAACAAAACATACTGGACCGATGTAATTTTATACATAACAAAACACTGAGTCATCCACTGTCTGAACTGTGAAATCCCCCGTGATCCCACTACTGTCTATTATTTTTCAGGAAGTACCAATGAAAGTGAGAGGAAGACACCAGTTATGAAAAAAACATGGAGCCTTGCACTCAGTGATCAACATTATTTTTGTCTCTTTGATATCCTTCCAACCTCCCTTGCCATGGTACTCCTGTAAAATGTCAAAAACTGCTTGCCAGAGGCCTTTTGCTTTTAGCAATATTTAAAGCTGTGCCCATAAAAGGAAACAATTCCATTACAGATTTCAATTTCCTTCCATTCCACACTTGGAATTCATGATGAAACCAGGGGAAGTTGTACCTGAGCATTGAAGGCACAGCTAGATAAAAAGTATTGTGAAGACAAACAAGCTGTTTATTTGGGGTTTGTAAGCAGTCTGATCCTACACCTTCTGACACAGAGCAAAAATTATACAATGACATTCTGTTTTCACCAAAGTGAATTAGAATTTAACTTTAGCAGGGCCAAGATTTTATCCTTAACGTCCCAGACACCTCCACATCGCTTGGGTCTGGAAATAGAATGAGTTAAGAATCCACTGCACTAGTATTACAGGGGCTGAGCACTTCGTGTCCTGCAGACAACTGTCAGCAGGCCAAATGCTGCCAAATTCTGGAGGGAGGCAAAGGCAACTGAACTGAGAAACAGAATCTGGCTCCCTCTGCTAGTTTGGAAGTTAGCTTCAAAATATTTCAACAGTGATGCCATGTACAACCCTAGAAGTACAAAACGAAATACATCATGAAAATGACCTATTTTTTTCTCTCTATATATTTATATATTGAATTCACTGGTTTCCTTATGCTATTTATTAATATAATAAATGACCTTAAAATATGTATTGCCTGAAATAAATATCATTGATTAGGTCAAATAAAAATATCACTTGGCCCAACAATGACAAATTTCCTGGCTGTGCTCCTGTAGGCCAAGAACTTGTTTCATTTAGGAACAAGAGTTACTGGCAGAAGCTGGGAAGGAAACTGCTTGCCAAATGTCTCCATAGGAAATTAAATAATTGAAAATATTCACTAACAGGAAAAAGAAAATAATTGCTCACTTTAGGGTACAGACCCAAAACATCCTGGATTTATGTTGCTCTTTCTGAAATAGTGGCAGTGAAATCACAACGTTCATTGTAATTTGCTACCTGGCAATACCAGGAGAAGACCCTTGAGCTGGCTGGTGAAACTTCAGAGAAGAAATCCAGTCCTGCTCAACAGCAGGGAGTTCTGCAAAGGAACACGGGTTCTTTTAAATCATTTTTCATCCAGTTCCTACACTGTATATTGGGAATCTGTTCAGTGGAAAACGGTGCTGACTTTGTAACAGAGCAGGAATTTGCTCTCCTTCCCCCTCTCTAGTAGTCATCTTGGCAAAAACTACTCATGTATTTGGAGAGAGGTAGGGGTTGATTCCCATTTACATTCAATATATTTCCCCCCAGCAGAATATAACAAGAACATGGGAAAGGAACTTGGAGAGGCCACTGACCCGTGGTTATGGTGGCCTGAGAGCACAGCTTGCCTGCTTTCAGAACGATGGGAACTTCTTTTAGATCAGCCTCTTGACACTTTTCTGCCCTACAGGCCATCCATTCTGGTGGCTGAGCACTGTAAAACAGAAGCACTGGGTTTGGTCAGCCTAAAAGTGTGCTAAAAGTGTGTCACCAGCATCCTTTACAACCCCTGGAGAAGAGCTTGCCCCACTGTGTTGAGAAGCACCGTGCCCCTGGTATGGGAACCAACAAGGATCGGGATTCCTGGCTGAAGGGCTCCTCTGAGGGCAGAGCAGGAAGGAATGGCAGAAAGAGGTGTTTCTGGAGGCGGAGAACTTTTAGGGACTTTCCTTTGGGAAAGAAGGTTTTTTCCTTCATTCCAGAAATATCTGAGCAGGGAAGGAGAAAGAGACTTGAATTAAGGTTTCTGGCTGCTTTCACTGAATGGTTTGAATAGACAGTTTTGTTTTCTGTTTGTTTCCTTGAAATAAAGCCAGTATTTGTTGAGTGGCTGCACTGGAGGGTCGAGAAACCAGCTGGTGTGTCACAGCAAATGTATCAGTGCTTCCCGTCCCCCTGTTCCCTCTCAGCTGTGCTCACCAGAGCCCACAGATTTTGCTGGTCTCATTCACCACCACATCGTTTGTAAGCTCAGGTACCTGAACTCAGGCCATACATGGTTTCTTTCAAAACACTACTTCTTCATTAAAATTGCATCACCATTCAAATTCACTTGTTTAATAGGTTCTAGAACTTTTTTAAGAGTTTTAAAAATTCTGAACATTTATTTATTAATAATAACAAAACAAAACAAAAACAAACAAACAAACAAAAAGAGAGACAATGCTACCTTCTGGGTGCAGGCTTTTTCTGACACATGGCAAAACATTTGCCTATACAAAGATATATTGTTTGTTTTTTTTTGGCATTTCTGCTGCATCCACAGGTGCTGCGTTTTCTGGTAGTGGATTTGAAAGGATAAACATCACCTTAAGAAACATGAACATAATAATGACTTTCTAATGCATGAACTATCAAAGCCCTGATTTCATACATAATTAGTAAAATTACATGACCTTGTTTTGTTAAACTGGTTGCTTTGTGGCCAGAACAATGATAGTAGCCTTTTAATTTTACTATTTTGAAAAAGGAAAGGAAAGGAAAGGAAAGGAAAGGAAAGGAAAGGAAAGGAAAGGAAAGGAAAGGAAAGGAAAGGAAAGGAAAGGAAAAGAAAAGAAAAGAAAAGAGAAGAAAAGAAAAGAAAAGAAAAGAAAAGAAAAGAAAAGAAAAGAAAAGAAAAGAAAAGAAAAGAAAAGAAAAGAAAAGAAAAGAAAAGAAAAGAAAAGAAAAGAAAAGAAAAGAAAAGAAAAGAAAAGAAAAGGAGATAATCTTCTTGCTTCTTTCAATTTTTCCTTCATTCTTTTATAAATCCCTGCAGGCAGCCATAAATGATACATGACTTTGCGCCATTTGTTTTACTCATAATCAATATGAAGTTGTCTGGAAAAATCATGCATACACCTGGGGGACATATTCAGTTATGAGAGCAGAATATAATATTATTCAAAGTGATGGCAGGCAGTGGGGCTAGAAATGAGGACATAAAGAAGGGCAAAGACTGCTCCACAAAAAATCTGGATTATTTTTTGTCTTAAAAAAAAGGGGGGAGGGGGACAGTAAATCTGAAACAGAGAGGCCCACGTGGCAGAATGAAACAACACTTTAAATTAGCACTGATCTTAAGGCTCATCCCAACCCTCTTGATCAAGATTGGCAACATGATAACCTTACTTTAAAGTAAAGTTATCAGCTTCTTTAAAGCATTTTTCTGAAGCGCAGAGAACTGGGTGGGTACAAACCTTTTGAGCAGCTGACTTACATGAGTTAAAATAGCTTAAATTTGAAAGATCAAAGGAACGAGGTAGGCTGGTCTATCTTAAAATTAGCATTAATAACAGCTCCAATAACAGCCCTTCACTTCATCATCTGGTTTCATCAGAGTCAAGACACTGCCAAATGAGCCAGTGGTCAACAAATGCAGAAGTGAAAAGAAATTTGGCCAGCAGATCCCGTTAGCCCAAGCTCTGGAGTCAACCCAGAGTTTGTAGTTTAAAATTCACAGCTACTACACAAAGCACATTTTAACATTTTCGTACAGAGGAATGTAAAACTGCATCTTTTTCCTCACCTGGATAGCAAATAAAACATTACTTATTGCTAACTTTACTTTGCATTTCTCAGGGTTGTCAGGGAGGTCTATGTGTGGTCTCCCACTGTACTGCATGAAGGGAAAACTCAGATGCTGTGTAGCTTTAAGGTACACCGACTTTGTTGCTAGACACTAAAAGAACTAAAGATCATTGCTGTTTGCCCTATATATATTGTATTTTTAAATGTCTATTGGGAGTATTTATATGGTTTCCCAATATGCCCATTTTTTTCTACCCAGAGAAATCTGTCCTGGCAAAAACTCTTAATATTTCTATCTTTGACCAAGACCTTTGGGCATTTAATGGCCAGGTTAGAACAACAGCTCAACAGTTTCAACCAGCCTGCTGTATTTCAGCCCTATTTTGATGGCAAAAGCACTGAAAGAGCAGAATGCAGCAAGACCTACCTGCTGTAGATGTCCCTTCTTCTTGTCTTGGGGATAGGCACAGCAACACCGCCCAGGTGACATATCAGTTATCTTCCTCATTCCCTTCTTTCTGATTTTCCAGGAATTCACACACCCTTCTGAGCTTCTAGTTAACAGCATGCCCATATGGGAATTGCCATAGCAATCTGATTGTTAACTTCACCTCTACAAGAAGGGCTGAATCTGCTCCCTCTTGCCCCTTTCTGGCCGTATAGTGCCATCATCCACCTCATACTGGGAATGCTTTCTTCCCTGCACGATCACACACTTTTCCTCCTTCTTACACAGTTTTCTGCCAGCTTGGTGAGCTAAACTGGCTCATCAGGAGGTTGGACAAGCACAAGAGCTGGCAAAAGTGAAGTGGTAGGTCTGACCTTTCCTCCATGGCAAAGAGCTGTTAGGTTGACACCATCCACCTCATACAGCAACAGCCTAAATGCTTTGAATTGCTACAGGATTGAACCAAGAACTGAATGCTGACCTCAGCTGGGCTCCTGCCACCCTCTGCAAGTCACTTCATCCAGCATTATTTTGAGGTGCTGAACGAACAGGCACAAAGCAGCCAGCAGTGAATAAACACACGTTTGCAGTCAGCAAGATGAACACTGACGTGCAAACCAGACTCCTACCATATTTCTGCAAGCTGCTGCAACAGCAGAATACAGGAGAAACAGTGTGTGACCCTTCTTTATGCACCAGCAAGGAGGAATACAGCATGTACAGTGTATTTGAGTGCTGCACCATGCACAGCAGCAGCTTTTGTATGATACAAACGAATAATAGCGTTAAGTCTTGATCCAGCTCTGCAAGTGGTCTGCATATTTTCAGGACTGAGTCTAGCTACTAGATAAGAAAATAAATACATAAATTATATTGCAAAGGAATTGCCTACAAAGCGATGTTTGAAAGGAACATTATTTATATTGCAAGGCTGAGCACTCAGAAATTAGGAAACGCCAGATTTATGGCTTCTTGTGCAATCTTCATGGTTAGGCTACTTAGAAAGGCCAGCTTCCTTAGAATTTGAGATTTTTTTTTAGCATAAACTAACTTGTACCTATATACAAAAGCAATTTTAACCTTTCTATCCAATCCATTTGAAGCCAACTGTCTTTGGAAAAAAACAGTCTTTTTTTGAAGATAAGGCTTATGTGAACCTAGTTTGGAATAATTATTCCATTTCTGGCCCTGTTTCCTGCTATACCATAATGTAGTGTCCAGACCATCTGCTTATTTGTGTCTTTTCTAATGTGCCTAAGCTATTTTGCCTGGATCTGACCTCTTCGAAACGCTAGCACACAAGACACTCATGCTGCATTATGGCTGGGACTCACGGTGGTTTTACAGGCTCAGAATCCCACCCACCCTCAGCACGTCAGCGTGGTCACGGGGGTTTTTCTGTTCCCACTGGGACCTGCTGCCCTCCAAGCAGCCTGAACTCCTAACACGAGCTGCTGGAGCTATCAGGCTCTGCAAGCACAGTGCCAAGGGAGAAGAGGCAATGACCTGCCAGAAAAAGAAGAGCACCCATTTCTCAGCGAGAAGTGCTCACATTGCTCCTGCTCACCAGGGAACTCTGTACAAACCCTTAAAAACATGATCCTCCACAGCTGCAGCTGTACATCTGCCTGGGGTCCTTACTGTTCTGAATCGTCGTCTTCTTCAGAAGTCAGCGTCACTGTATGAAGTCATGTTTAAATCCTAATTGTTCAGTTTCCTCCTTCTCCTTGTCCAGCAATATCCTTACCTCACTAGCACAGATGTTCTTGAAGACAGCCATGGCCATTCTACAAATACCTGCCCTGATGTATGGGAAAACATTTTCACAGTAAACAACAGTCAGGCTGGCACTGCTCAGCAGTTGTCCTCCCAAGGACTGCAAGCTTTTGGGACAATCAGGACTACCTCACCTACCAGCAGCACCTCCGACACAAAAACCTGGAGCTCAGCTTGGGCTGCTCAGCAGAGCTTTTACCAGATCCTGCAGACAGGCTCCGTAGCCCACCCGTGGTGAGGCTCGTACTGGCAGATGCAGCTGGTATCTGGGTTATGCCTACGCTGCAGTAAAGCTAAAGCAATGACTCCAGTGTGGACAAACCCCAATTCCAAATGAGAACGCCTGCAACCTAAATAATGTGAAATAATCTACTATTAGAGAGGGCTTTTGTGCACAAATTCCCTAGGAACTTTTGAAAAAGATATTGTCATAAGTGAAAATAAAAACCTCCTCAGGTCTCTGGCACGGTAGACAAGGAGCAGCTAAGCTGCAGGAATAGCTGCTACCAGCAAAAGGGAGGAGAAATCTGCTATTTTATTGATACCAGTGTCAGGAGAGGGACGTGTCTGTCTGCTCCTCCCTTTCCCTCTCCATTATCCATAGAGCTCCAGTCCCACATGGTCTCACTGTGCACTGTGGAAAGTGACTGTTAAGCCAAAACACATGGAAACAGCAAGTTCTGGAGTTGGACTTTGTTAGACAGATGAAGTGGATCCATCCCATAGGGCGGCCTGAACATGCTACGAAATATGCTCTGTGTTAAGTAAGTTGCACTAAAAACTAGTGTTTTAGTGATAACTAATAATAACACAACTGAATATTATTGTGCTCTTCAATCTGCATGTAGAGATTTCTTTTTTTTTTTTTTCCCAGAGAAATCTTGTGAAAGGATCAAAAATGATTAAACAATAGAAATAAGCTGGCAAGTTGCATATGATGTCACAAACGCTTTGTCTTTAAGAACATGAGAGACCTTCCCAGAGAAACTCCTTGAATTCTTGGATTTCTGCTAACTTTTCCAGGAAGTGTTCACTTAAAGGTCTGGCAACAATGCCTGAAACAGGGAAAAAGAGGGTAAATCTCACCTGTACTGCCTTTAAGTACATATTGCCTTTCTTTTTCCTTTTCTTTTTTTTTTTTTTCTTTTCTCTGTTTTTTTTTTTTTCTTTTTTCTTTTTTTCCTTTTTCTTTCTTTTCTCTCTCTCTCTCTCTCTTTTTCTCTCTCTCTTTTTTTTTTTTTTTTTAAAGAAGTATCTCTAATGCACTGAAGTTCTTTGGTGCATAAAAATATCAGGGACAAAAAAATACGGTATTAAATGTAACTACAACAGAACAGCAAATACATTTTCTATGGTGACCCCTGAGCCAAGCTAAACCCCTGCTTCGTGATGTGAAACTACCCAGAACCACTGCGATTTTTGCACAAGGGAATGAACTGTGATTTGGACTCTGCTCAGATTCTTATCACATTTCCTGTAGTTTACAGTGAAATTTGAGAATAAGCAAGACCTACTGGAGCGGAGTCGTGTACAGTGAAATCTGTTTAAACAACATTGGTTCAGCATAATGATTTTGAGTAATACCAATGAAAAACAAAGACAGCAGTCTTTAAAGAAAACACGCTGTGACTTCCACAGACAGAGATTTTGTTTCATTTGCTGGAAGCCTGGGTGTGAGAAGCTGAATGCAACCGAAACAGGGGAAACCCAGAGCTCGGCTGGAAAATATTTCACTCAGTCAGTTCTGGAGAGCTCGGGAAGGGGCTCGGGAGTGGGGTGTGGGACGCAGCTGCCTCCCCACACCATCTCCCTGGGCTCTGCTCTTCTCTTCAGGTTTTGGCCAAGCCCGAGCCCAGCCGTGGTGGGACTGGGTGTGAAGAAGTCCCATGTAATGTCTGTGACCCATCAAGAGGTGAATCAACCGGTGTCTCCACAGCAGGGCCTCCTGAGGTGGCCTCACTGAGGTAACCTGCCTCAGGGTGCCATGTTGTGCTGCCAGGGGGATTGGGCGGTCATGGCCGCCCTGTTTCCTTGTGACCGCACCCAGCAGGGTCCCTGTCTCCCAGATGGGTCATTCCTGCTCCTATCCCCTGTTGTGGAGGCACCTCAACCTTCATCTCCTGTCCCCCCTTGTCTGCCACGCTGGGGCAGTCATGGCCCTGCAGCCCTCCACAGCCATCTCTACCTCGTCTTCTCCACATGCCCGTCTCCCTCGCTGCCTCCTTGCACCCAGCTCCTACCTCAGCTCTTACCACCTCGATCTGTCATCCCCATCCTCTCCATGCCTCAGGTGCCCATTTCTTTGCCCAGACTTTGCCCAGTTTTCCCCATGTGATGCCATAGCAGAGGGACTCTCGCTCTTCTGCAGTTCCTTATGTTCACACACACCATTATCAGAGCCTGGTGAAGGTATATATGAATTTACATCTTCATCAATAAGGCAAATTAAGCACGCTGCAGACTGCACAGGCTCTCCAGGTCCAGGCATGCCCAAAAGCAGATACTCAAACAGAGCTTAGGGCTTGCTGCATGAAGGGCACATTATGGCTCCTGTTAGGAAGCCAGAATGAGCACTTGTCCTTTTCTGTCTATTTTGCCCTTAAAATAGGAAGATTTCTACGTGTGTGAAAGCAGGTGATCTCACGTCAGAGGATCTTTTTTCCAAACATGGGCTATTCTGCTCATGGTCCCCAGCACTCTGGCAGTCTGGCTCCTCGTTTGGCTGATTCATCCCACAGCTGCACCAAGAGCCAGCATCCAGACCCGAGGAACCTGGCACCGCTCCTGCTGTAGGGACACATAAATTAGAGATTGCACCATAAAGGCAGCATTTTCTGCCTTCTTCAGCTCTGGATCTACCCAAGTACACACGCCTGTGTTTACACTGAGGGTGACTGGAAATAAATGTTATCCCGGTTCCTGTTAGTTACTGTTTCAAAATGTTGTTGGATTTTTTTATTATTATTTTTTAACTATGGAAATAAGTACCAAAAACATTTGAGTGTGTATGGATATGTGTACCCACGTATACAAACAAACACGTGCACATTGTACTCCAAGCACCAGCTGTGGCTTAAAAATGTATGTGCTTCTTATGAATCTAATAGATATTTCTGTTTTGTTTTAAATTCCTTCACCGACTGGAAAAAAATAACCCAACTTCTTCATACTGGCTGCAGGTTGCAGCATTGGAGAACATTCCTCTGTACCTCAAGGTCAAAGCTCATTAACCGACAGCTGTGATTTCCCTCTTCAGGATCAGATAAACTACGCGTTTTAGGGTACAAATCAGAAAATTAGGGCAGTACCAGGTTGCCAGTCTGAATAGTTAAGACATTCCAAAATGTGTTGCACTGTTAAATGGAAAATAAAGGACACCACAGATGCTTCTAATAATTCCAGTTTCAAGTCAGTTTTCCCTCCTTTGTCTTGAAGAGCTTTTGATGTGTAGTCACAATATTGTCTCTCTCTCTCTGTTTTTAATAATTTTATATTACCTCAGCAATATAACTGTCCTGAAATATACTGAACTTTAATCTTTGAGAGATCAAACAGGAAGAAATATGATGGGATAGAGAGTGACTGACTTGGGGGCAATATTCTCTCCTCCTATAAAAGAAAGCCCACAGCAAGATAAAAATTGCTTCTCAGATTCCACAAACATCACATCTTTAAGAGAGGCTTTCAGGCCCACAGAGAGAGGCCCACAGACTTGGGGCCACAAAAAAAAAAACATAGCCATTGAAGATGCAGCCAAAAGAAAGCATGCTCTCCCAGAACTCGAGGATGTGGTTTGTGTGACTACATGCTTTAAGATTGGTCCCAGCATCCTCAGACCTCCTCGGTTTAGCATTGCTCTGCAAGGCGAACAGCTGAGAATCGTTTGGCTGCTATCGTTCCACTGGAATAAATGCTGTGTCTCAAGCAAAAGAAATATCTGGGACAAAGGTATGAGTTTACATACCGCAAAGACATTGTGATGTCTGGGGAGGGGAATGTAAGACAGCATCAGTACACAGAGATGATGGGACATAAAGGAGGTGCTCTGAGGTGTTGTTTCAAAACACAGCTAGTGCTTCCTCACCGAAAGACGTTTGTTCTCCATTAGCTCAACCCAGACAGAAGCCCTGCTTCCTTGGTTTTCTGCTGAGGTTCTCCAGCAGAACCAGAGATGGTGAAATTCAGCTTTGGACGCCTTGTCACTCCATTCCCTAACCACACAATGATGATTAATTCATATTCAAAAAATACACTGGTTGAAAAATTTTGAAATACAGTAAAGATGCTTTTTTTTTCCTTAAAAAAAAAAAAAAAAAAAAAAAAAAAAAGACTATTTTTGGTTTATTGTAGCATCTTGGAACTAAAGCCAATTTAAACTCTTTTGAACAAATGTGTTAATGTCTCTTTTGGCTGGCTTGGGAACCTGCTTAATGGCAAACTGTGCATGCATCAAAACTGTTTACAAACTTGTGCTGCAAGATTGAATTTCTCACAGGTACAGCCTGAAGCTCCAGGGCTTCATCAAGTTCATTAAAATTCCTAAGGACTCTCTAGATGGTAAAAAGACTGATTCAGACACCACTAAGCTCAACGCAAAGACTCCCAGGGATGGTGTTTTATGTCAAGCCATATGGAACAAGAAGCTTTTTAATCCACAAGTGGCATTCCTATGACATTACCATCTTTGTCACAGATAGGAGGCTCTGTCTCATTACCTGCAGCTCTCTCACCTTCATGAATGTCTAATTAATCTGTATAATTTACAAACAGTTATTCTATCATATGTTTGCATGCGGATGATACAGTCATAGCTACCTTAGTGATCGTAATATCCAGTGTGACAGAGTGCAAGGGCAGAGGGTGGCTAGGCCTCCATCCTCTTCCCACCAGCACTACCTGGTGTCGCCTGAGAGCCACCTTGAGCAGCTTGGCCTAGTGGTATGAAACAACAGAAGGTTGGTATGGTCAAATGCCTCCATTTTGTGATGAGGCAATAACAGTGGTCAGGTGTACTGAAAAGAGTGAATCCTGCCCACGAGCCAAATGCTGTCTGATAAATACCCTAACTAGATCCAACAGATACTGAAGGCACTCATTTCATAGTCAGGTCCGTAGGGAACAGCATGTGTTTGTACTTGAGATACTTTTTGTACTGCCTGCCGTACTGTCAGGAGTGTTTTGAGTTAGGTGGACATTTAAAAGTTCTCCTGGTGAATGTAGGTTACAGAACGATACGGGAACAACAAGCAAATGTAACAGGGTATTTCCAGGCCTGCAACTTTCTTGGCTACCCTTATTCATGCAAAGCAAATAATAGATTCCTTTTTGACAATTTCTCATGCTCTGGATAAACATGTACTGCTATTGCTGAGTTTTCCAGCTCCAATTTCCACTCAAGTGCTTCTCTGCTTTACCTTCTGCTTTCAATCCAGAGAATGCAGAAACCCACTATAATCACTCCTTTGTGGGACCAAAGGATACAAATCTTCACTTCAGTCTCTGTATTTTGGTCTTTAAACCAGCAAATATTTATTCTCTTTTAATGAAATATAAGCTTACCTGGAGAGGATGAGATTGTCCAGATTGGAGGCTTACTAATCAGTGTTTATTCAGAGTTTTACTTCCAAATCTCTAGAGCTTCTCAGTCCGTTATTACATTTCCAACAGCCTTGGCTGTCCGTCTCTTTGAAGGAACAAGGTAAGATGATTCTTGCATTTAGCATGAGGAATCTGGAAAATTCCCTCTTATTTCGTTTGCCATGAAAATACCTTTTATCTGTATGTCTGCATTCCCACCTGAGGAGTAATTCTTTCATTTCTGGCAACATCTCTTTTCCACGCTATCTAATTGGTTTTTAGAAGACTTATTTTTCCCCTCTAATCTCCCCCTGATGAATTCCTGCCTCTCTGCTTCAGCATTTGTTCCCTAAGCATCGTTTTTGAGCCAAGACTGTGATTTCAGCCTCACGGTTCACAAACTTCACCCACTGAGAGAGGGAGAGAGAGAAGGGCAGGAAGAGGTCTTCCTAAGAGTTTTCAGGTGTATTGTTCAGTGCTGCTTTCCATCTCCTAACCGTGAGTCTATTTAACCTTAAGGATCCAGCTTGCTTTGAAACAAAGGGAAATAAATAAATAAACAAACTAAACTGATCTGTGAGTGAGCTTGCACCAAAGCTCCTTTTTCAACATAGAACCACAAGGTGTGTGAGGGACCACATTAAGTATTAGTCTTGGGTTAGTGCTGTCCTATCCTGATGACTAAAGTTAAGTGTGCAGATTTGCAGCTACAGTTAATGTACGTAAGACAGCAATCCCATGGCAGTACGTACAGTATTGATGTGAGCATGGTTTGACTTAAGTTTCATGCTTGTCGTCACAGAATTTAATTTAAATATGGCATTATGTCTCATATGTTCAAATTTGTTCTGATGGGACATACATCACTTGCTATTCCAACTGGCTTGTGAGCTGGTTCCACTGCTGTCTCTTCCAGCCTGACGAAGCAACAAGGGCCTCTTGAAGATATGTTCATTTTCTTCATACATTCATTGAGTGAAGGCTGTTGCTTGACAGTGCTGAGCAAATATTTTGAGACCACTCATCATGGTATCTCTGTATCTTTTTAAACTGTGTTTTTCCATATACTGTGCATTATCCATGGTGCAAAGATTCTTTTTTTCTCTATTGACTTCGTTCACAGCATGTTCTTTAATGAAGATTTTCCAACAGCTGCCTACCCTAAAGACCACAAATCTGTTTGGCTGCATATAGCTTCTTTTTTTTTTTTTTTTTTTTTTTTCCTGAAATTAATTAGTTATGAAGTGGCAGACTAACTCTCATTGGTGAAATTTCAAGCTCTTAATGGTATTGGGTAAGAAACGTCATAATATAACGCTGGTGAAAAAAAATGGCTTCTTCCTTCTCAGTGTGTTTGGTGCCTAGGATGCACAAGAATTGTCTGCACTGATGCAACCACTCAAGCAAGTATGCAGGAGTCCATAGAGGAAAAAATGGTTCAAGAATGACAATACAGTGACTGTCTACTGAACAAGACACCAAGTGAGTCCTACAAAACTGTGTGTGTAAATGAGTGTGAAAGCAATTCCCTAGCCACTGGTTACTTAACAGCTACAGCTCAGAGAGAAAACATCTCATCCAGACCTGTAAAACATCTCTGCTCAAAACTAAGTTTTTAGCATCTGAAAGTCTGGTAACCTGATGCAGATATAAAAGTTAGTAAGATGTAATTATTGTCTGAATCTTCAGAATTGAGTTCTACCTAACATGTAACATATTTTCACAACAGATCTAACTTTGATCCACATGGAAGGTGACATCTTAGATGCTTGAAGTATCTCAGAAGTCAGAAAAGCCCTTGCTGTTTAATTACTGATTGTTCTTAACCTGTAACTAGTTTCAAGCTTATGCAATGGAGACATTTGGACTCTGGCTGCCGCTGCAATACAACACAACACAACAGCTCACAGGCACCAGGACGTAAAACCTAAGCAAGGAGCTGAAAGGGCAGTGCTCGGTACTGAGCTAAACTGCACCTACGAGAGCACAGCAAAGAGAGCAAAAACTTCTTCTGGGTGCTCTGCAAATACGTGCACAATCAAGTGTTCAGCTAAGCCTGAGTAACCTGTCTGCAACTATTATTTTCAAAACTCTCGTGTCTTCTTCAAGGGAGCCTCTCAGCAGACTCCCTACCAGAGCTAGGTGAGCAGATATTAGCTCTCTGTTAAATACTAAGCTTTTCAAATATCTTTTGCTAAGATGGAGGAAATACTGATGTATTTACATTAAAACAATGTTTTAATAAACAGCAGCATAAAATAATCAGTGTTTAATATCATCTCTGGCATGTGAAATACAAAAATGCACATATCTTAATTATAAAATAGCCTTTGTAATTACATTTTCATGCTTGCCTAATTGAAATGCCCATAATTAATAAAACAATCATCAAGTAATACAGTGATTAAATGCATGCAGTGAAAATAAAGAAAAATATTTGTATAAGGTAGTGGCTGAATATCACCATAATATATTTCAAGAACATCTACATCAGGTTAAAAATAAAAAGAAACAGACCAAGATATAAAATGCAGAGATGTATTTTCACTTCTGCTGTACAAAACACCATCACACTTTTGTGCAAAAGATAAAAATAAAGTCATATTATACAACATTGTCAACTGAGCAAAAGATTGTTTTCATTGTGTACAATAAAAAATACTATTCAGTACAAAAGAGAGTGTGAAAAACCATAATGTACACAGCACTTTTGTAACTCATTAAAGTGGTTTCAAATGAATAATCTAGATTGCTTATACCTGAATGAACTTTAGTAATTACACAAGTGATATTTCTAGGATGAAAGTTAACACTAATTCACATTATTAGAATTGATAGACTAAATTGCTATCAATGGATTTGCTGCCTGATGGAATGTGAGTTTCCCTTCTTTGGGGTTACTGGAGTCATAATCACTGAAATTACGTATCGATCTGAAACAATAAATATTCCTGGGAAAACTGATTGTCATATATAAAATTGTGGTTTGGAGCCTTTCCATTAAACAGTTGCATAGCAACAAAAGGATATAAAATTTCCACTTTAACTACGTATAAAAATTATGAAATGTTATCTTTGAATAAGTTGATCCAGGTTCTGAAATTAAAATACTTTAATTTCATTTCCTTTAAGGCAATTTCTTACAACTCCAGCCATCTTTAGCAGCCAATATCGGATGATTTTTGTAGACTGCAAGTCGTTAACTCAAACTATTGTGCTGTCATATAAAAAGACTTTTTTGGTCTGAATCTGAACTCAGACTCCCAACTTAACAAAAGACCAAAATCCTACCTGAAGTAAATTATTCAGCTCTCAGATCACATACTTGAAACATAATCCTTGACTGCAAAATTTACAAATACTTTAACTAGCTATTGGAACTGAAATTGCACACCCAGTAAATCGCCGAATATTTGCATCTCCTAAAAAAGAGACAAATATTAAAATATGTTTTCAGTATAAAAAAGTTTCTGTGATTTAAACCACATCAGATGCTTAAGAAAGCTGTGAAAAAGCATATGATAAAATGTTTTTATTCTAAAAAATCTCCCCCTCCCCTTTTTGAGTTGTCGGTGGCACTTAACGAAACAATGAGTCCATTCACAAAGCTGGGTATTCATACCACAATGATCTTTGTCTGGTTGAGTCTGCCCATCCTGTTAAGCAGTTAAACTTCACAGAAGATACTTGCTGCAATGTCTGTTAAACAACCAGGAGAATCTTTAATAAAATATTTGAATATAAATCTTTTCTACGACATTCTAGTTTGTATTGTAAATAGTTATATTTACAAAGGCCTCGCTTATTTACAATTCAGCTGAAATCATAGATTCGTTAGGTCCATGGATGCTGGAGTCTCCTAAAAGGGAAGACTGCTTAGAGTCTATTTTGTACGGTTTTTGAGTTTTGTTTCCAAAAACTGTTATACCGATCCCTCCCGGATGACTAGGAATTGACATATGAGATAGCAAAGGGATATTTGCTTCCTGGTTGGATCCTGAAGACGGCAAACTAGTGACGTGACCTGTGCTGGTCGACCCGCTGGCACTGCTGGGAGAGCGACTCTTTGGAGGAGGGCAGTGCTGGATCACCCGGGGTGGACCTTGCGGCTGATAGTGGGCAGCTGGGAAAGCAGCATATCCTGGTGGAATCGGGTACCCATTGATCGGAATATATCGTTGGTTTTGAGGTATTGGTGGTCCTATGAACCCGGCAATTTGGCCTTGTGGTATACCTTGGGCTGGAAACATGTAGTTAGGGTACCTAGGATTACTTAGGTTACTCACTGGACTTGCACTGAGGGAAGTTGTTTGCGTGGTGGCATTCCCACCTGAGGGGGTGGTAGAACTAGTGTGACTTGAAAGGCCCTCCCAGGAGCGCAGCCTGGCATGGATTTCTTTAAATCGTGGCCTCCGAGATGGCAGATCATGCCAGCACTCTGTCATCAGGCTATACATTCTAGGAGGACAGTCTTCAGAGCACGGCAGCAGTTGTCTTTTCCTGATCATCTCGATGACTTCTTGATTACTAAATCCATAATACGGTTGAAGTCCAAAGCTGAATATCTCCCATAAAACGACTCCAAATGACCAAATATCTGAATCAGAAGAGAATTTGCCGTACATAATGGCCTCTGGTGGCATCCAGCGAATTGGCAAGAGAGATTTGTTTTGAACTCTGTAATAATCTGCCGAGTAGATTTCTCTTGAGAGTCCAAGGTCAGAAATTTTCACATGAAGTTGTTCTCCAATTAAAATGTTCCGAGTAGCAAGATCTTTATGGACAAAAAAATGACTTGATAAGTACTCCATCCCTGCTGCAATTTGGACTGCAATATGTAGGAAATCCCCGTGGTCCAGGCTGGATTTTACTGTCCCGTCCTCGTCACTGCTACACCCAACATCTGAATGTGGCGATCGCATGATGAGGAACTCGTGCAGGTCTCCTTGGTTCATGTACTCGAAGAGCATGCAGACAGGTTGTTCCTGGGTCACAACACCTAAGAGGCAAACAATGTTAGGGTGATGGAGCTCGGCCATGAGAGATGCTTCTTGCTGGAACTCTGCCCACTGCTGTGGGTTGTTAAAGTCTTTTAGGGTCTTGATAGCAACAAGTTGAGCATGATCCATGCCTGGAAGGTAGAGATGTCCCTTGTAGATTTTGCCAAAAGCACATTCACCAAGTTCTTCCATGAAGCGCACAGCGGAAAGAGGCAACTCCTTAGCCTTACTCTGGGAAAGAAATGACAGTAAAAAGGTGTTAGAAAAACAGAGCTGAACATGTGTTTTTAAATAAAATATCTTTTCACACAGGAAGTCTGAAAGCCGTGCAAACCTATACAAGAGCTCCTGGGGCTGCACACCCACGTGGCAGGGAACCTGTGAGAGATAGGCACTAATGCAGCAGCCCCAGTTCAGTATCCTAACACCAGTATCCCAACATCTGCACAGTTCAGGGCTGAAAAACGCTTAATCTTACTCTGTACTCTGCTCCAAAACTAAATTTAGAATTACTTTTTACCCTCTGCACAAGATCAGATAAAAGTAGTATGTGTTAGATATAAATACACGCAGGAACCATCAGCATTTCAGCAAAAGCATTTATATACTTGGGCTTGGGCATTTATATACTTGAAACTGAATCTGACTGATTTCAGGAATTGAGTCAATTCACATACTTTAAGTTAAGTGCATGCTGAAGTGCTTTCTGGGCCCGCGCCTAAAGTTTTAGCAGAAACCCTTTTTTTCTTTTAAAGCTATGTTCTTGTAGCCAATTCTTCCTTGACTTTGCTATTAACCCTTCAATGTACAATAAAGACTCTTTCTGTTCACACTTGACTGAATGTTCAATCTCAAACATGCTGGGCAGAGTCAGCTGGAAAAATGAGATATTGGTTGAAGAAGAAAGGCTAAATTTTTTAAAACTCTGTTGTTCTTCACTCTTAGACCATAAAGAACTTGCATTTACATTCAGACACCAACTTCCACACTTGCTGTTAACACCTACACACAAAGCCAGTCATTTAGGATCTTCCATATAGCCATGGGTAGTAATTTAAGACTAATGAGTTTGGGACCTACATTTCATAAAACAGTGTAAACATTAGCATTTGCCTTCCTGAAATATAGCTGCAGCTTTACAGCGACAATAGAGGAAAGCTGACGTATTAGAAAAATCATTAAAAAGTGGCATTTTAGAAGAAATGAATTCTAATTATATTGACCACTTTCAATTTTTAGACAAATACTGCATAAATAATAATAATCATCATCATCATAAAGCCATTTAAGCAGGCAGCCAGTAGACTGTACGGTGATGGCAGGAAATTAGCTATATTGTTGAGGAACAGATGGTTTATATTATACAAATCCTTTAGGCTAAAACTTGTTTAGGTCTGGCATATTGTAAATTATATTTTAGTAATGAAAGTGAAATGACCTCTGTCTGACCTCAGGCAGGGTTTGTCTGTTTGAACCAACATAGTGGAAAACTATGAAAGAAAATGAAGTCATAAAGTTTTGGCAGGAAGGGCTCATTTCAAGTTAAGCGGTTATAAATCTGCTTAGTTTTTGTTTGACAAGTATTTGTCATACATCGGTGTACAAAATGTAAAGAAGTGTAAAATACATATGAGGCAGCACGCCAAAGTAAACCGAGTACAAAGGAAGAGCAGAAAGAGCGAAGCCCACCGCCTCTATCTCTTTATCGGCTCCTTCCATTAGGTGAATGACAGGACAAGCTCGGTTTATTATATTTTTTGAGGGCAATTAAAATCCCTTAAAACTGAAACAGGCTCTTGGATGAAATGCTAACATTTTTATTTGTACGAGCAAACACACATCTACCTCACTTGGAGCTTAAAGCTTTAAAAGTGTTTTTACCCGAAGTTGACATTAATACTGGATACCGTATTTAAAAATAGGATTCTACTTCCTTTCTTTTCAAATTTTGTTTGAAAAGCAATCAAAACATTTGAAACAGGGCGGGTTGGGTTTCCAGTAGGAAAATAGAGAATTAGCATAAATAAAACAGAAAGCTTTTTGCAGCATATGACTTTAAACATCAAAAGAAAACAGTCTGGTCTATATTTGCAAAACACTTCTGAGTAAGTTGCTTCCCTATGTGGCGTGCATAAGGCATCAGTGTGTCGGCAGCCTAGGTGGAAATCGTGACCTGGTTAAAATGATGCTGACATTCCCTTTATCTCCTGTTCAGCTGTGAATTTATCAGACTACCTTAGAAGGGGAACCAAGAAGCAAGTCCAAATTTATCAAAATATTCTATGGTGGTTGGACGCAAGATGTATTTTGACACTTACCAAATTAAATGGTTCTGGTACTATTACCTACATTCTGTTACTAAGCACATGTTTTGTTTTTAAGCATGTATTAAGCATTTTCAGCTGCTCTAAGCTGTACATGGAAGCTGAAATTAAGAACATCAAAGGGAAAACCAAGATAAAGTCACTGGGTTCGTGTGTGTCTTGGGGCTGAGGAGGTAGAATACACCAATGGACCAAGCCCTCTGTCTACCCCAACCCCACAGAGCAGTCCTGCAGTCCCAATGTCCTCAACTGTTTAAAACAAAGAGTTTAGCAATATGCTATATAAAAACATCTCTGCATGCACTTTGTATTACTAAAGGGCAAAATCAGCACCGCGTTCTCCAGCAGAGCCACGCTGTGGGTTTACTTTTATCATTGACTTAAAAGAGTCTTCTACACTTTCAGTGAGTGGGTGGTGAGCTGGAATTTTCCTCTGCAACAACCTTCTGTGTTTATCCTGACTGCTCTGAGCCTGCAACTCTACAGACACGGGGCAGCACCCCCAAAAAAGCACCTCGTGCTGGGTGGCACAGCTCCATCCATCCCCTACCCCTTGTACCACATTCCCTGCACCTTGTGGGATGCAGTGACTGAAGTAATTTTCCCTGGCCTGCCACAATTAACTCTTTACAATCTAATTCTATAAATCTGACTTTTAAGAGCAAGCAGTGGTGGCAGCCCATAGCTCCTTTATAGAACTTAAGAAGCAAACCACTCCTGAACTTATACAGAGATGGAGAACACAGCTTCCGAACTACAAGTGCAACCTTTCCCAATGCCCAGTAGCAACCTCCACACTGTAGAAAGAACACCTACAACAGCAATACTTGAAAAAAAAAAAACAGCAAAGTTTGAAGAATCAGTGCTTAGAGTTCACATGGCTGAAGCGCCAATAAAAATCAAATTTAGTTAATTTTACTATGTCATTTTCCCACAAAAATAACATCTTGCCCAAAGGCACGTCTGACTGTTTCAGATGCCACACTTCACTGTGTTTCTATTCTAGTTACTTGTACATGTTGATTTTCACTCTGAAATGCTTCAAAAAAAAGAACAATCTCCACCAAGTTGTTGAAGAATTGGCATTGTGTGAAAAACAAGACAATTAAATAATCTTTCCAGGGCATTATTCTGCCTGTAGGTGGCAGAAGGCATTTACAGCCCTGCAGTGGGTGATAGCTACAGGTTTGCAAATTGGCTGCCCAGCCCATAAGCAAGAAGCTCATGGTTAATCATGCTTCAATCTGAAATGATTTTAAAAACACTTCATGAACCAGGGAGTAGACTGAAGCAAAACAACAGCAGCAACAAGAGCAGCTCTGCACCAGCTGTGCTGGCCAGCTAGAGGTAGATCCTTGGGCTGTGTTGTGCTAATTTCTCTTTTAACTGAGAAATCAGGTAAGCCTGAAATGGGCTGAAAAAACAAGGAACAAATCTTTCCAAAGTGATTTCAGCTGAGTGAAGGTGGTGCGTGATTACAGCAGATCCAGGAAAAAACTCTCTTGAGAAAATGCTGAATCATATCTATACTACTTTCTGACTTAAAAAAAGGCTTCCAAATAAGATAAGTAATCTAGAGGTACTTCAGGAA
This sequence comes from Aythya marila, assembly GCF_965140915.1. NCBI lineage: Eukaryota > Metazoa > Chordata > Aves > Anseriformes > Anatidae > Aythya > Aythya marila. The sequence goes on along the minus strand of NC_139049.1, from coordinate 30,555,185 downwards.
TGGGCTGCCTTTTTTACCACTAAAAGTTCCAGCTTCTACATATGCAGACACATGGACATGTAGGAATTAGGCCCAGCATGACACTTGCTGTGCTGCTGACAAGAAAAGTCCTCCCAAGAAATAAAGGCACCAGCAGAAACCTGAAGTTGGAAATCAGCTTAACATTTCAGCGCTCAATCAATAAAGGATTTCACTCCCTGCCCTTAGAGGCAGCAAACATGGAAGCAGAAATGAGCTGCAGGCTTACCTTTGGTTTATAGGCATTGAGCATTGACATCTCCACGTTTTGTCCTCTTACATGTTTAGGCTGTCTTTGAACTGGAGGGGAGGATGACTTCTGGTTGTTGCGACAGATACAGATGAAGAAGAAGAGCAAGGCTATGGCCAGGGGAATAGTGACACTCGGCACCAGGATATACAGGATTTCCATTTTATTCTTTTCCTTGGAATCCTTAGAATCTGGTTCAAGGGAAAAAAAAAAAAACAAACAATGAGTGAAGTATCCATGCAGTTAAATACACCCCTGGGTCAACTAGAAGTATTAAGAGGAATAAAGCATCCAGGTAACACTACTGCAAGCCACCTTCTTGAATAATAACAGAGAAATTCATTTTGTTGAGTACTGTTTCTGTAGGAACACAGAATGGAAGATACACCAACAAGGCCAGGAACAATTTCACTGCAGCATGTCAGTTCAAACCTACTTATGGTTATGAAATAGCTGGATACCACTACGTGGCTATTGCTTGGGGGAAATGAAGTAATGGTCTAATAGAGGTCCACAGGAAAAATAATTTCTAGAATATCTTATGGAGGAAAGAGTCCCCTGGGATTATGGGCAGCTGTTAAAAGGGACAGTTTCACCCCCCATTTATTATCTCCAGCCTCCTATTCTCAACAGCTAGCACTTCTCAAAGGATGCAGCAGGGACAGCTGAAAGAAAAGCTACATCGTGGATAAAACCTGTAAAAAAAAAAGGATCTGGAAGAGGCTGGGATGCCAGTTTATTTTCCAGAGTGCCAACACTAGCTGCAGTATTTGCTCCCTCTGCATACAGCTTTCTTCACAGCTAGGGAGTGAGTGATTAATTTTAGAAGTATGAAACCCTCTTCCACCACTGCCCAGCAAGGACATCCGACACTCAGCTCTCTCCAGCTATCTGTGGGTTCACAGAGCTTGTTGCTTAGGGGAAAGGTGTGGTATGGGAGAGGCTTTGGGAAGGAGATAACACCCTTGCATTCATGCAGCACCTGCCTGTGTTGACAAAGATGCTGTCCAAGCACACAGCTCTGAGCACGAGGCCACTGAAGCTTGTTTGCTCTGGTATTCCCCAGCAGCATCCAAAAACTGAGGGTGTAATTACACTCGGGTTAACACACCCACTGCAGGGCACCCCAGGAACTTTGAAGATCACCTGGAGCTGCGGGACGGGCTGCTGCTGCCCACTTGTTTTGAGAGGGGTGCTGGAAATCTGCAGCAAAATCAGGCCGGGCAGATTCTGGCAGGACGGGGACTGTTTTGTTCTTCACGCACGGTCATTCCAGTTTGTTTGTCTGTGTTTTCCAAGCTGCATTTGTAGAAATGCTTAATGGCCCACACAGATATCCTTCATCCACGTCATTATACACACACACAGTCTGAAGCTTGGTTTGGCTCAAATGGTGACAGAAGCAAAGTTCAAATGTTTCTGGAAGTCACTTTACATAGACCCTCTCTACTGACAGGCTCACCCCCATCCTCCTGCTCCCCCATGGGCTCCTTTTTGACTCCTCTATTTAAACTAAGTTGTGCCACCTGGTTTTCAATTGCGAGGGGAGGTGTGCTCTCACCCCATCTGTATTGAACAGCCGGCTCTACCCAGCAGCCTGCACAGATCCCTGTGCCACAAGCAGGTGAGAGGCTGTCTTGTCCCCAGGGGAGTAAAGACCAAGCCATCCCTTCTACCTTCCCCACTCCACTGTCATCAGCGGTGTCTTCCACGAGTTGCCATCCTCTAGCACAGACAGGCAGTGCCTTTCCCTCTCCTTCAAAACCTTATCATATTTGTCTTTGCCAAGCCTCACTCTTGACTTGCTCCATGTTTCAAATCTTCCTATATGCAAGTTGACAACTTTTATGACACCAATCTCTTACAGATTGTGAGACAACGGAAGGATACAGTTGAAGAAAGGAAAAGAAAGCAGCAGCATGAGGCAGACGGAGACCTGGGCACTAGTTCATCACCTGAGCTATTCCAGTCAAAGGAAATTATTGTTCTTATTAAGTAGCAGCCCTTGCCATGAAGCCTCATTAGGTTAATAGGTTTCTTGGGAGCCACCCCAATTAAATTCATTTCCCATCTAGGCATGTCCTGGTGAGGCCGAATGCACAATACTTATTAAACTGTGCCTGAAATGGCTCTTTCAGCCAGTGCAAAACCAGCAGAATGCAAGTCCCATGTGGTATTTGGGTTTTAATATGCAGATTGGCATTTAACAATTAAATTAGTGCTCACCTGATATAGTTCTATTTGTCTGTATTTAAAATAACAATCCCATATAATTCGGCTGTACAGCGAGTACCATGTAAGGCAATGGTGAGAAGTAATTAAAACCCTTGTTAGGAATTCCTCAAGCCAGCCAGCCTATCTCATTTATTATCTAGTAAAACGTTCAAATCAGAGACTTTTGCAACACAGCCAAAAGCGTTCCGCTTCCAGCTATCCCAGATCAAAAGACCAAAACAGTCCTGGGATCTCAGAGCCCATCCAGAGCAGCCCTTGGAAGCAGCTCCCCCTCCTCAGCTCTCAACTACCCAATTATCCTGATGCCCTGTGGGAAACAAAACGGAGAAAACACGAACTGCACATGGCTGAAAGGTCACAGACTGACAGTGCCATGGCATGCCGTGAGCTCAGTGGCACCATAGACCCCTGAGCTTGCCCAGCCTGAGCTGCCCAATGTACCTGGGGCTGAGCCAGGTTTCCTTGCCCAGACCAGCTCCTGGAGCAGAGAGCCCAGCACTGACCAGACCCTACAGGGAGTCTTGCTGACTGCTGCCTAGACCCAGGTTTCTGTAGTGAAGGGCTGAAGCAAGGCTGTGGAACAGTTTATATAGCTTAAAGTACTCTTGTACAGTCACTGTGCCTAATTAAGAAGAAAAATAAAAGAACTTATATGCACTGAAATAGCATGAAAAGAGATACAAGACTCTGAAAAGTATGTATGAATTTTAGAGAGGGTTTGTGATGCATGTGATATATCCCAAACTGTCTGCCTTTCCCCGATCCATTCTTTCACTAAGAACATAATTTAGATCCCACTTTGGCATCGATTCCCATCTTTCCATTAATTGAAAAAGACTTTGGAGCAGGCTCAGCACATGTCTCACTGCAGGAATGTTCATAACCATAACCAGAAATAATTCAATTTGGTTCTGGCTATCGAACAGTAACATCAAAAGCTATCTCCTTTCCAAGGGGAAAGGTACTGTTACTGTCACAATTTGGAGGCAACATAAAATTTTTGTGTGAAACTTTCTTCTGTGGATTTCCAGAACATTTCTGCACACATTTCTGGCATGACCACGCAAAGAGCTGTATGTTTTCTTGGCACGCTATTGATACTGCTGTTTTTTAATGCAGGTTAAACAATTAGGAACCATTTGTTCAGGTCTTCCATCCACTTACCCTAGCTCTCAAAAAAGCAAACTAAAATGTGAGCTGAATCTCATTTTTTGATCATTTTGAAAAACCAAAATACAGCCAAGGCAGTTTGGTAAACACCAACCTCAAAGGCAGCTAAAAGCATCTGGCAAGCTCATTTCTATTTTTTAAACAAGGCCTGAGCTCTGTTAAGTGATGTTTGCACTCATTAAGATGGTTCTTACTAAACCAAGCAAAAAGTAGAATGTTTTGTTAACTGCTTTGCGGATCAGCATCAGCAGCACAACTTCTCTGATCCTGTTTCGTTTGGATTAAGGAGTCACACTGATCGGAATGGCAACCTGGAAAGCCTGGGATGCTCGTGCTGCCCCACCACCTCCTGGGGAGCGCTCAGGTATTCCTTAGTAAAATATTTTCATGCCAGCCCTGCGCCAGCTGCACGGGCAGTAAGTGCTCATAGGCCTCCCCAGAGCAGGGGGATTTCCTGCACTGGATGCTGTGGCTTCAGCTACAAGCACTACATTTATCCTTTCCTAGAGCTCTCTTTTCAGGGATTCGAAAAAGACACCGTGCACGCAGCTCCTGCGGGCTCCGGGTTTGCAGGAGGGCTGTACAGAGGGGGCGAGCCAAATTCCCTTTCTCTCTCAAAGTGAGACATAAAAAAAGGCAGCAATTACCACAGGCCGGCACGTCGCAAAGCTCGGACTTGAAGTTCTCGTCCAAGGTGAAGCACCACGGGGCATCCTTCTGGTTCCCGGGGTTGCGGCAGTAGGAGTGCCCCCCGTTGAGCTCGGGGTACCTGATGGCGGTGAAGGTGTGCGTGTGGGGGTACTGCGAGTTCCAGGGCTGGCACTGCCGCCCCGACCGCGTCACGCTCACCGTGCCCCGGTAGTCCACCCCTGTGCTGTTGTAGCATTTGTGATCTGAAAAGAGAAATAAAGAAGTTCAAGGCAAGGGTCGGTGGGGTTAGACAGATGGCGGCCGGATGGGGTGGGCACCAAGCCCCCCGTGTGCTTCTGCTGGCCCGAGGCCGGCAAAGCCAGCTCAGGAGCACGGGCTCCCAATTTGCTGCGGCTGCAACGCGGGGCCTGCTTTGCATTCACATTCCTGGGAGGATTTAAAGCTTATGCTTCTGTAATGAAAACAGCCTATGCCAAGCGTTTTTAATATAAGATACACAAAAGAAGTAAAAACTACAGTGGGAATCTGAATCGCAGCCATTATTTTCATATGAAGGTGGAGAGTTTGTGGGAGCCACGTTTTATATTTGCCTGTTCAGATGTATAAAGATTGGGAGCAGGCTGCAGCCCAGCCTGACCAAAGACCAAGGTCAGTGGATCACTGAAACAATATTTCTGAATTTCAGCCCACTCAAGACTGGCTAGGGAAGAAGTGTGGGAGTACAGCAAGGCAACAGCACGGTGCCTGTGTGCTTTCAAAGCCCAGCACTAGCTCCAGCACTGAGGCACATGCAGCTTCACGGTCTCCACCATGGTATTTTCTGCACCCGTTTTCACTTACTTTTATTTATGGGATCTGCCATGGGAATCCCAATCCGGATACAATTGACGGCTTCGGGACTATCTGGCTGGGGCAGATCCTCGCAGTTGGGCAGCTTTAATCTCATCAGAATCATGGGATTAGATCTTGCAAAAATATACTCAGTCTGACACAGGACGTTCTCCAGGATTTCACACTCGTCGCGGCACAGGTCTCGTGGCTTCGGAGCCGGCGAAGTCTCGTCGCAGTAGGGGAAGGCGTAATGGCAGAGAGAAGGAATAGCAAACTGGGAGCATTTATCCGACAAATGGCTGGAAGTGCCAATCATGGTGAAGGCAGCTGTAAAATATACAAAAGGATTTTACCTAACCCGGTGGGAATTTTGCTCCCGTGCTCTCGCCTTCCCGGTATATCCCTCCCTTCCCATTGCGACTATTCTTTTCAGACAGCCAGGTGACGAACAGGCCTTGCAGAAATACACAGCACTAATTACATTAAAAGTTATTAACGATGCTGATTTCGCTGACAGAGAAAAAACATCTGGTTTTCAACACTGGCCTAATGTTAAGCATGTTAACCAAAACCCCAAACCCAATTATACATTTTTTCCCCACGTAATTTATAATGGCTTACGAAGTCATACAATATTTGGATGCTTTTGGCCCAACAAGTGGAAAATAAAGTGCTTGCAGGCTGCCCAATGACAAAACCTGTACCTTTGTGAAAAATGACAGCTTTCCTACCATCACAAGTGGCGTGTCAAAATTTCATGCTTTTAAATTGCACGTTTAAAACCTGCTTGGGTAACAGCAGCCCAGGGCAAGCTGGCATTGAACCACTCCCAGGAGCTGTAAATGCACAGCCCCTGCTCCTCAGAAAAGCAGTTTTGTGGCTTCTTTGGGTTAAGTGGGCCAGCAGAGACATGAGGCTGCTCAAATCTTCCCTCTCCAGACAGCTCCCTCCCCTGACACTGCGCAACGCAGGGGTCCCAGGCAAGCTTTGACGGGGAGCTCACAGCAAGAGAGGATAAAGAGCACATAAAAATAGCACTGCGGTTTATGAAACTTTAGCAGCTTTGGGGGAAAAGCTTCTTGGGAAAGAGGCAAGTGCATTTTTAACCCACCTGTAATCTGATTTTCTATTTCACCTTGCATATGCAAGGACTCCATATAAATGGTCCGGTTTCCAATAAACCGCGCACAAGCGATCCCCCGGTAGGGCTGGCAAAACCCGTCCTCTTCATACTCGTCGCTGAAATCAATCATAAACACAAAAGAGCGAAACGTTTCACATGCGATTTTGCAGCAGAATGTCCCTCCGGGGAGCTGGCACTCGCATTATCCGCGGCCGAGGCGAGGGGCTCGCCGCGTTTGTCTCGCAGCCGGCGATTCGTTCTGGGGCTGCTCGCCCGGCGCGGGAGCCCGCACGCCGCCCTCGCCTCCATTAAGAGCCTGTGATAAGGGATTATATGGTCTTTAGGTAGTGCAGAGGGCACGGCCCGGGCTTTGTGCCCACAGTGATTTTAACCTTAAAGGATTCCCACAGTGCTGCAGGTAGTTTTCAGTAGCTCGCAAAGGATTTCCAAGTGAATATAAGGAATATACAACAGCCTGAGTTTTCAGCTGCATCACAAAATCAGGTACTGGCATTTTGGGTTAGCAAGAACACACACGAATGTTGTCTGAATTATTTTGTTATTATCATGTTGTCTGCGATTATTTTTTGCAGGAAGGAGGAGGCTACATTCAGGAATATACCCAGCCTTGCACAGAAGAGAAAACAGAAACTGCCACGAAAAATAAAGTTACATTTATTTAAGGCAGCTAAGATGCTGTTTTCCATTTGCGAACCAAACTTATACTTAATGGTGATAAGCACAGCAGGAAGAGTCAGGCGAGCAGAGCCAGAATTAAAGGCGCATACAAAGAATCACCCCCTCCCCGCGCTGATACCCTGCCATAGGAAATGTTTCCTCAGCCCCCACCAGCGCGGTAACAGTTATTGCTAAAACAGAACCGAAGCTAAAACAGGAGTTAAATAGACAGATTTCTTTCATTAGGTGCTTTGTTTTATACACTCTAGGAGACATTTAATGCATAAATCCAGATGTGAAATTATTTGCCAATATTCTTCAAACAGAGCAAAGAAAGGAAATTACTGAGCCTCTGCAGACCAGAGCAGTCACTGCTTATGTTGAAGAGATAAGCAGCAGCTCGCTGCTGCACACCGCAGGGCCCTACGGATGCTTTGAGGAGGATTTGAGCTTACGTGGACGCTGCAACATGCCTCCAGCGGGTCAGTCAGCCCCGTTACCTCCTCGCTGCGAGGATCTGGTTGGAGATATTTGGGACCTGTTCTCCGAACAGACACCTCAGCTCTGATGAGGCCGCGGCAAATGGAGAAGCTTAATGAAAATGTAATGAAAATTGAATAATTTCTCTTATTTCTTCCCAGACCCTCCTATTTAGCTCTCAAATTAGGAAATAATTGATATTGGAAATATTAGTAAGTGATATTGGAATACCCCTAGGTATGATCATAGCCGGGTAGGCAACAGGTTCCTTCGTGTATTTTTTTTCCCCCCAAATTCATCCTCCCCCAGCTGCCAAAAGCGTAACAGCAGAATCAGACGATGTCGCTAATAGGGAAAAATCACAGCTTTTTTAATCATCTCTGCCATTAGGCTTAACAAAAGACACTTTCATCCCCTCCTGAAGACCTTGGCTGTGAGAGCTTGGAAATGCAAATTGCGTTTAGCCTCTTTGAAGTCACCCACTCATTGTGTGCGGGGCTTAGAGCCAGCGGCCAGCCCAGCAGCCGGGCTCCTGGTGCCCTGACACAGCGGCCAGGGCGAGCTAATGGGATTAGCGGGGAGAAGTGCTGGGACTGCCTTCCAGGACACCCCAAGCATCTCCCGGCCCTATGCAGCTACCGGCTCCAGAGCACGGTCCCAGGACTCACGCAGCGTTGCTTTAAGTTCACACGGAGGAGCTAGGAACCGGGAATTAGTGGTGGTAATTTATGACTGTGAAGACAGGGGGTGGGGAAGCGGGCTGGGAGGGATGGAAACCTTCCCCAGCCATCCCGCATCAGCTGAGAGATCAGTGGGAAGGGCTCCAGGCTGCATGATGGTCCCAAGATGTTCCCAAGTACATTGCAAACTGGATTGCAAAAGCACAACCTCTAATCTGCCAATTCAACTCATTAGCTAGAGCAAGAGTAGGCTGAGCTGCCTCGGGTGCCGGGCAGCACAGACACCGAGAGGGGAACAGACCCGAGCACAGCCGTGTGTTTCTGCACGGCGTCGGCTCTGGCACAAGCACCACGATGGTTCTTGGAGAGGAGCAGCCGCTGAAACCTGAACTGAAAAACCACAACGGTGACTGCAGGCACAGGAGGCTAATTCTCCATCTTTTAATCAATTAATCCCCCGAGAGGATACACATCATTATTTATTTATTAACAATTTGGTTTTTATCCTTATTTATTAAATTGTGTTATAATTTGTTAGGGGATTTAACCTGGGGACTACACCTAACAGCAACTGCTCTGGAAGGCAATCAAGCAGCGCAATTTAAGCACACAATTAGCGAAGACAAAACCGGGAGGAATGCAATTAACATCAGCAAAGCAAATTCACCTCACACCGAGGTTCACCTTTGAACTAAAGAAGATTTAACTGAAATAGCTGCAGCAGTAAGGATTGCTGGTGAGCAGGGCCACCAGCTTACCTTGATGGAAATGCCCCGAGGAACGGGATTTGGGAGATTATCTCCGAAGGTGAAGATTAGAGGAAAGAGGAGAGCTCGGATCCTGAAGCCTCTCCCTGCCAGGGCTGCATGCCAGAGCAGAGTTTGCAGAGGTAAGATGTAAGAATAGTGGCTCACGTGGAGCAGGCACTGCTTGGAGTTGTCTTGGAAGACAGCTCCAAACTGGAGCAGAAGGATAAATCAGACAAAGGAACAGGAACAGTGGAGTGGGACAGGAATAACCCCGGGACACCAAGCGGTGAAGTGCCCTGGTGTCTCCTCAGTCACGGCATGGAGGTTAGGAGGTGGTCCCGGTGGCACCAGGCCGCGAGCTTCACCTCTTGCTCTGGCAGCTACCAGGAGTTCAAACAACACCTCCGTCTGATGGAGTCCTGCTGGGATGTGTTGGTAACATCCTCGTGACGAAGTTACTGGCATGTGCTTGGCAGCAAACACCAGCAGCCACACGGCACTGCCTGGCTCCATTTCTGTGTCGTCCTTCATACCACGAGAAATCCTCTCTTGCCTCTGCACCTCTAAATGATACCTGTCCCCTCCCTTGCGAGCTCATTTCCCTCTGTGTGCCCTCTTGCTCTTTTCTCTAAGATGGCTCAGGATGGAAAATTTTACACATAGTGTCTAGAGGCTCCCTGGGCATCCCCACCTTCCTCGACAAGCTACCAAAGCTATACCTGGCACTACCCAGGCCGGAGACACCTCTGTGGCCAGGCAGTCCCCACATGGCAGGATCTGGGGGCAGCTGCCAGCTCTCCATCTAAGGTTATTCCCCACTGAACTATAGCCGAGGCCGAGCACCCTCTGCTTGCCAGAGCTCTCATCCAGCAGCAGGGGTGCAGAAACGGCAGTAAACCTGCCCCAAACCCAGCCTGACAGAGAGCCCACAGCCGCAGAGCTCAGGCCCGGCTTAAACGCATTCCTCACCTCCCGCTGCCAACTGGCAGCCGCTCCGGTGGCTGGCGCTAAAACGCGGCTCTGGTTCTTGGGATGGAGGCAGGTCGTGACTCCTTCTGCACAATTCACACATCGTGTAGCTCGGATGTGTTTTGTAAGCGAATCGCAGCGTCACTGCTCAAACATCTGCGTCAAGGTCCCGATACCATCACACCACGGGTAAAGGACGGGGCCCCGTGGCTCCAGCAGGAGGTGAGTTAGGTCCGATGCAGCAATTAATGCGGTAAAATTAACGGATGAGCTCAAGTCCTAATGAAATGGGAGTGGGTCCAAGCCCGCAGGCATTGCTGACTGAGATGGACTTCACCACCTGAGCTCGCAGCAGCCACCGCGCTCCTCCCAGCCGGGCTTTGGGGTCTGGGGGCTGCCCCCACCTCTCCCCCTTCCCGCACCCCCTAAAGCCCTCGCAAAGACACAAAAAAAGGAAAGCGCTGGCTTTTAATCCCTGACAGATGATACAGCACTTGCATGTTTTAAGATCACTTCTTTTCAAATTTGGTTTCCACTCGGTTTGCTAGACCAGCCCTGGTGTTTATCTTGGAGCTTGCCCATTGCATCAGATCCCACTGCAGCTCCCTGTGCAACAGTGCCTCTGGCTTGATGCATAACAGCCCCAGGGACTGAAGTTACACCATACTCAGGTGCCTTTAAATGGCTCCAAGTTTACAGAAGGCAGAGTGAGAGCTTTGGCAGGCATTTGCCGACTCGACAACACGACCTGACCTGCAGCAGAACACGAGGCTCTGCGTCCTCCTTCCCCCTGAAGTCGAGCTGTGTCCTTCTGCTGGTTACTGAGGGCTCTAGGAAGATGGCAAAGGTGTCACCTGGCAAGGGGCACCTGGACAGCTCCAGCAGGAAAGACCAAGTCAGGGCAGAAAATAAATTTGCAAAAAACGGACTAAACTCGCTGTCACCACTTGGGTTCATTTTCCCCTCATTCGCTCTCCTTTGTCTTGTGCTAGCAATAGTTATATCTGTCTGCTCTGGGTCACCAGCAGCTCACGACCTCCTGAAATGGTAAGAAAATAAGAAAGTAACCCTACACCAAAAAAAGGCTGGTGCAAATTCGTGCTTCTGCTCATCCCCTGCCACGGGCTTTCTCAGCGTGACCCGGCTGCAACACGAGGTCCTGCTCTGCTGGCAGGATTCCCGGTCACCCACGATCAATCCGCAATAACCACGCTCACTCCACAATTTGTTTCTTATCCACACATGCTACAGCTGGAGGGATGCATGGTCCCCACCTCTGCCAAACGTGTCCCTGCACAGGCTGCTTTGTAAACACAAACATTTTCACCTTCCATCAAGGCCCACTTCCCAACACACCGCCTTTTCTTTCCCAGTCTTTTTCTAAATCACCAGAAATTGCTCACATCTAAACAATGTTCCCAGCAAACACCAACAACTGGGCCAGGAACTTGGTTTAGCTTAAGTCTTGTTACCAGACTTCAATATGAGTTCACTTAGAAAGATTTCATAAATTAATAGAAAGGCTGGACCTCGTGAGATCATGTTGTATTTATTTTTACTATATCCAATTTATTAAAAATACATATTCCAAAGATGCTGTAATCGTGCAGTCATTTCTACCACACCCCATGGATTTTTTTTTTCTTTTTTCTTTTTTTTTCCTGACTTTTTTTTTTGAGAAGGATTTGCATGAGTATGTAACGAGAAAGACACACACAAAAAAATTGACATGGACAACATTTTGAAAATGGACAGATGAGAGATGTAGGACAAAGCAAGACAAAATCCCAAGTGCTTTGAGTGTCCCCAGACAAGAGGTAAGAGCACCGCTCTCCCTCTTGATGCTTTTCCCAATGCCAGCACACTCCAACATATATTTATACTTAGCTTAGTTAGATGCTTAGATGGGATTGTTGGATTACCATTATTTTGGTAACCAAATCTTTAACTGACAGCAATGTAAATAGGTGAACGTCCAGAGAGGAAGCGAGGATTTTATTATAAAAGCAGCAGGGGAAGCGGCATCGTAATGTTCAGTGACATGGAAGACGGCGATGTAAAGCCAGCACAGGATTATGGTGTGGGTGCAAAGCCTAGCTGCTGTAGGACTAGTGACTGGTCTGAAGATAGAAGCAAATAAATGCCATATTCTCTCTGAGATCTGCCCAGTGGAGATGGAATAGCTTCAGCTCTGTGTGAAGACTCTCCAGGCATTTTTTTCACTTACAAAGTGAAAGGCGTTTTGTCTTAATTTTTTATTTTATTTTTTTTACCGTAGCACGGAACTAGTCAGAGCTGTTTATCTAGATAATTTATATCCAGCAGCGGAGCACTGATGGGAAAAGGCAGCCGACGTTGCCCAGTTCAGACAACCGAGTGCTTTATGCCCTTCTCTTCCAAGGAGAATCTGCTGCTTGCTGCAGCGGACAACACAAGAGGGGGTGGGCGGCTTGGTTTGGCTCCATCAGCCCTGCACCGTGTCCTCGAGAGCAGCCCCACAAGGGTCCCACTTCCCATTTTACACCTACAAACCTGCAACCCAAAGCCAGGGATACAGTGGGTGCTGCTCTGGAGAAGCTGAGTTCATAATGAATGCCAATGAGTGCCGGCAGGGAGGGAAGAGAGTTGCTCCAGCAATTTATGCAATTAATTAAAAGGTGTATCGATAATTTTTTATTGCTACATATATCACACACACCCTCCATACATGCGCTAATGCCATATAAATTATTTTTACATTGTTAAATAAATTGTGTTCCGTTCCATTCTCATGTTCCAGCTTCACCCAGAAGAAAAGGTAAAGAGTTTTTACTTGGCAGATAGCCCTTAAAGCAAACAGATGAATAATATTCTGTCATACTTTCCAAAGAGCAAAAACCAGTTGCTTGTGCCTGACTTTGAAAGTGGGAACACGTTGGCTCTGTTTCATAACAATATTTCAGAAATGCGAAGGCTGCATTTTGCTTTGCAAAAAGAAGAGAATTGCCCAGACTTGCACGTCACTGTGTAATTTAAGCAGAAGTCCTGTGTAATATAAGCTATTGGTGTTTTGACACCCCTTTAAAGTCACGGGGCAGCTAGGGCTTAGCTGGATCACTAGAAACGCAGGGGTATAAAATAAAAAATGAATAATGCTGGGCTTTGTCATCACCAAACTTACAGAGTCCCACAGCACCACTGATTCGCCTCCTTCCCCCAGATAATCAAAAAATAATTCAGTGAGCAAACACGGTCTGACTGAGGAGCTATTTTACTTGGTTAGTTGCTCTTTCCCACTCCATGCTGATAGCTGGTTTGATGTGATGCCTCCAGATGGATAAAGCCCCAAAAATGAATGTGAGTTTGGGCTGCTGTTGTGCGTGGCTTAGCACAGGGATGTCACCAAGCGGCCCAGCTCTGAGGCCACATTAGAGCCATTCCCTGCTAAAAGTGGGACATCCAAAATGCCCCGATTCCCCTACATCCCCCAGGCTCCCAAACACTGTCCCCAGCACTCCCAGAGCTGCAGAGGAGGCAGGTTTGTGCAGGGAAGGGACCGGCGCGGGGGGGAGCTGATGTGGTTCCCACTATCCAGAGCCAAGCAGCGCTGCACAATCCCCAGCTTTGGAAGCTTAATAAAACACATCTCTCAGGCAATTAATCCCTTGGCAAGGATGCACCGATTCATGACTGCTTGTTTTTCTTTGTCATCGTAAGAAAGTTTTACAGCGTCTCTCTCAACATCACTCGCTTTTGGAAAGCAAGAGCTGCCTGGAAGGGCTCAGCACCGGTGGCCACGAACTTGATTTAAATATTGACCGAAAATAAATAAATTAGCTGGGACGTCAGCCTCCCAGATTCACTCCTTTTCTCCTCTTAAACACTTTACAACAATCCCTTCCCTACCAAAACTCCTCCCGCGAAGCCGAGAGGCATTCCTGCGAGCGGGAGAGGCAGCTGCAGCTGGTTAGGGACCGAGCCTGGTGCGAGCGCTCGGATGGCTGCTGGCAGATCCCTGACATCATTAGGCGAGATGAACTGCGAGTCATATGCTCGCAGTTATGGCAGTGGCAGGAAACCTCTCGCACTCGTGTTTGGTTCGACAAAGCTATTTTAAGGTTGCGTTTGGAAGGGCGCTTCGTCGAAGTTTCGAGATGCAGGGGGAAAGATGTAAAATGTTGCTGAAGAGTAGGCAGGCAGGGTAAGGTTTGGAGTGCTGAGCATTGCCTCCTCTATCAGGCCTTTGTGCTGCACAGCAAAACACCCCCTCTCCTCCTGGATCCTCTCACGGAGCTGCGATGATCTCACACATACGTCCCTTATCCGCCTCTCATCAGGCATTAGCTCTAGATAAGGAGCTTTTGATGGAGCGACCATCGGCAGCACCCCATAAATCGGCTGCGTGAGCGATACCGGGCTGCCAGGCAGGGATCATTCCTCCATCTGATGGCCCTGGGGAGCAGCTGGACAGGACCAGACCACGTCACACCCATACTTGTCTCCTTGTAGCCAGAAAGTAACCCCCAAACTGTCCAACAATTCCCAAAAGTAACCCCCAAAGAGCTCAGCACCCCCCAAACAGCCCCCCAGCCCACCACCATGTCTCGATGCAGCTTGCTGTGCACGAGCAATGCCAAGGCTCTGGATTCAAGGGAGCTCCTCACAACCTCCTCCTCCTTTCACATGCACCACAGCTACCCCAAGTGACCCATCCGGGATGCTGATAACCCCTTGAGACCGTTCTCCATCCTGCCACAGGGGAGAATTACTGCTATGGCACCAAACTGGCACTTTTTTGCACAGAAACAGGAGAACAACACCTCCCTGCCTCGCGGGGCTCTCCCAGGGGGTTACACGCAGGAGCACAAAGAGCCAGCCACAAAGTGCACACTTAGACTGTATTCAGTCTCTTGTCAGTTAAAAGTCCCCAGAATCAGGGAATTTATTCATTATTTAGTGATAAAGTTAAGGAGGTTGTTTAGATTTCATTCAGCTCTAACAGATTACATTGTGTGCCTCTTCCCCACAAATTTGACTCTTTTCCCCTTAAAATTTACAGAAAAGTGCACCTCTGCAATGTCTTTTGAAAAAAAAAAAAAAAAAGAAAGAAATTTTACATATAGCAGAAACATAGTCGGGGTTCAGACACCTTCCAAACTGCTTCATCTGGACATTAAGGGCTTTATTCCCAAATATTGAACTGCCCCTTTACAGGCATAACGGGGCCTCCGAGCGAGTGTTCATGCAACTGATACCACATGAGAAGGTCTCTTTACACCAAATGCATGGCATAACCTGGCTTTACTGCAGAAGGAGCTGGGTCCTCCGAGGAGCACTGGCTTGAGCAAACAGCAGGGAAAAGGGCGCTCTGAAGCCCTGTTAATCACAGAAGAGAGTGAGAATAATAACAAGGTTTTAAGTAACACCTTTTTGTTCGCCTTCCATTAAATCTCCTTTGTCAGACGTCCTTTTTATGGGAAAAATTAACATTTAAAATTTTCCATTTGGCCTTGCTAATGATCCCTGTCTGTCTCACAACTGCTTATTCATTGCTGACAGCCGAAACTGCCCACGTGTTCTGCGAGAGATTTTGCTGCTGCTGTACAGCACACACCAAATTTTGCACCACGACTGTCGAGTCTCCCAGAACACATAGGAAATAACATACATTCATAAATGAGAACATCACAAATGCAAACAGTTAATCCAAAGCAAAAGATCCGTTTTTATGGCATTAACACACAGAGCACTTCAATAACGTGGGAAAGTCTCTTCATTTCCAAGCAACTTTTCCATCCCATGATTTTTTTTTGCTTTTTCTCCCACAGAACGGCACCCAAACACCTTATTCTCCAGCCAAGCATCTAAAAGACCTTGTTCCTTGATAAAACCACTGCAGATTTTTTGTTGCCCACGGGGACGACAGAAGAAGGCAACATCCCACTCCTTCCTCGGCCTCAGGTCACTGCAAGTACAGCTCTGAGTTATTTGTAACTGATATGAAATCTTGCGTGGCTCCAAAAGTCAATACTGAGCACTACAAAAGGAGCTGCAGGACTTCTGCAACCCATTTTATCTCTCACTAACTTTTTCCTGCTCTACCTTATTTTCTTAAGTCACAGCTTTTTTTTTTTGCTTTTTTTTTTTTGCTTTCGTTTTTCTTTTTTTTTTCCTACTCCTCCCTCCCTTCTCCTTCCTTCTAACATTTAATTTGTCTTATGTGACTCAAGTAAGCCTTTCTTCTGGTGACCTAATATTTTAACCTTAAGCATGATGAAAAACAGACTTCACAAATCTGACACTTGAATTAAAAGTGAAACACATGCCTCAGCAGAAGTTAATTAAAAATAATACATATAATGTTCTCTTGTTTAAACTATTATTTGACCAAAAATTTGCACCCATCAATAACTACTACAGTCCCCGATCAATGCAAAAAATAAGAGTAACCACCGTAAGCACAAGCTCACTGCAAACATTAGCTATTTTACTTCTCTTTTTATTTAAGAAAAGTTTATAAAGACCCTGTTGAAGCTGCTGAGCTCTGCCCAGAGGGATGTTGGGGCACACACAGTGTGTGCTGGCCCACATGGGCCTGGCATGGGCACGTACAGCACTCCGGTACCAAATTCATGAGCCCAGTACCTGCTCAGCTCTTTGCACTGCTGTTGGATGCTCCACTCCTAAGTCAGATATGAGTTGTAGATAACCGATTTTACAGGCATGTAGCTTTGTTCCTTTGAAAATGGGAAGTCCAGCCCTGATATGCACATATGTGGTCCCCTTTGGTGGGACGGAGGAGAGGCTGGGCACTGCAAAGGAAGGACAGTGGATGGGGAGCAACTACATGGAAAAGGGTGACCTGAAATCCCAGACTCCTTTAAAAAAACGAGTGGAAAACACATTTTTCTGAAGGGCTTTCCTCGGAGTTATGTCGAGGTACAAATGCAGCGTTTTTCTCTGCTGACGAGCAGTCTGGGGGTTGCTGGGTTTATGAGCAAAATGCTCATACTTCGGCTGGGGGTAGCTGGTAAGTCCAAAACCATTTTAAGCAGTTAGTCTTATTGAAATAGTTGGTCAAGTTTAACAACTGTGAAAACATTCAAAGTTCACATAACTTGCAGGTCTATCATAAATTCTGCTACTGACAGACACACATAAATAGAGGCTGCTCAGCTGGGAATAGCCAGTCTGCTTTAAAGGGCACCACGAGTTCTATTAAACTGAGAATGTCTTGTGAAAAAGATTGCTTTTGAGATAAGAAGCTCATTCTTAACACAACAAACACGAGTGAAAATATGCTTCAGTGAAAATTAAGATCTGCCCGTCCACTCCCCAACGGTAACAGGATAAGGCAGAGGGAACTTGTTTGTTTTCTTTAAAAGCATTATGCCTCGCTACGTAAGCTGCACAGAGCAGCGTGAAGCAACCACACTTCAGATACTGGGCTCGGGACCAGCAGATTCATATTTCAGCTAGCCTCGAGAAAGGCGCCTAGCCTAAATTATGAAAAGCCTGATTTGAAGGAAGCGCTGCATAAAAATGGCAGCTTTCTACTCAGAAACGGACCAGATCCCTCCTAAAACTTCAGTTTGTAGGACAAGAAGCAGTCACTGTCATTTTCTCCCGATACCCCAAAAGAGAGAACACGTTGCAACCCACCTATTTTCTGGCAGCAGCACTGAAACAAGCAAATTCTCACCTCCCTTAGTTGTTTTTTCTTTTTTTCTTCTTTTTTTTTTTTTTTGTCTCATTGTAGTAAATCAAGAAGGAAACATGGCAGATTTTGCAAGGCCAAACAGTTAGAATTGCTGCAAGCTTCAAATGTTTGTTTGAGCATCCCAAAGAAAAGCCCAGCTTGTTTGCA
Source organism: Aythya marila (assembly GCF_965140915.1). Taxonomy (NCBI): domain Eukaryota; kingdom Metazoa; phylum Chordata; class Aves; order Anseriformes; family Anatidae; genus Aythya; species Aythya marila. The sequence continues at coordinate 30,537,505 of NC_139049.1, read as the reverse complement.
GTAAGGTGTTTGTACAAAACATGTAAGATAATGCCATTTTGCAGTTCATTTGCAGCCAATGGCTGGTATTCAAGGTGGAAAAAAAAAAAATACCCTTTCCTGCCCTCCACACCAGTGCCATGTTTCTTCTGATTCACGTGGAGAAAAAGGAAAAGTTACACATTTTTCTGGACTGGTTGTCCAAGTTTTCAAGATATGCAATGAGATGATAGTTACCAGCAAATAAAACTATCCCAAAGGTTTTACTTGGTTTTATTTTATTATCCCAGTGTGTCAGCAACTAAAAATACTAATTTGACTGAGTTCTGCATTAGAAGTAATTAGGCTAACCTGCCAGAGTGAATGGATCACAAATCTCTAAGACAATTTCCATCAGTTATTTGTGTGCTTGGACTTGGAGCATGCTCAGGGTCCTTCCAGCATCCACTTTGCAGAGTGGTGTCTGCCAGCTTTCTTACCTGCTTCCAGCCTCAGCACGGCCTGGCTGAACAGCGTGACACAACATTTCAGCTGTAACTCTGAAATTAATTGGTATCGATAAGGTTATATGTATGTTATGAATTATATCAATGCATTCCCTCACTGGAAAAATATTATTTAAGATAAAAGTAGCTCAGAGAATTGTTTCTAAAACCTTGCTTTAATAAAGTCTGTCCTGGCATACTTTTACAATTGCACTTTATCAAATCTAAAAGCTGGTTTTTATCTTTGAGTAGGTGAAATGCTGGTTTGTATCAATACTAACTCTTATCATGGTGTGGTAATACAAAACACGCATTTCACAACTGCATAAAAAATTAAGTGAGGATTAAGCCAAACATCATTTAAAAAGTCATGCACACACACAATCCATGCAGCAAAGTGATTTACGGATAGCACGTGTGAGATGGAAATCTAAGGAAACACCAGTATTTGTACACTCTTGCTCCTTTTATCCAGCCAAGGAGCTTAATTTCACAAAGACCATGACTGTCTATTTTGTCCCATAAAAGCGCCTGACATGCCAAGGATGGTGTAACATTCCCGTGTTACTCACATTGAGGAAAAATATGGAGCAGGTCCACATACATCCATGGAGTTGCTCTGGGCTTATCCCCACAAGCTGAGACCAGAATCCGAAACAGTGGCAGCTCCTGATGGAGGAATGTGGAGATCATTCCTCCACATTTATCATTGCTAAAATTATATTTTCTCTCATTATCTTTTGCTCATTTCAAATCTGCAAAAGCCTACACTTGCTGAAGACCAAATCCTCACCTGCTGGTTGTGCCCAGGTTAATTTGTATCCATTGAGGAGGAAAAATTGATACTGCCAAATCTTAAATAAATGCTAAACATTGCCATGAGAAGCAGAAGTCATCGAGATTTCTACAACTAGCTTAAATGCAGGTAGTAAAGCAAAGGGCTTTGCCATGCTTTTAGTGCTTCAAGATTACAGGATTCTTCAATAATTCGTATCTCCCTTTCACACAGTGGAAATGGTGGAATAACAGTGCAGAGAAAATGCAAAAGTGATCTACATACCACAGCCTTATCACATAAATACAACAAAACAACTCCTATTCCAAAAGTAACTACAGGAAATGTTAGATAGCAGCTACTAAAATCTGATCTTTTAAACATTCGCAGGTCAAGAGAGATTGAATCTAATGCAACTTTTCCATGATCTTTTCATGGCTGTTGACTTAACAAACCTCCTGAAAGCTCTGGCCCTGCTGATACCCACACACGTCATGGAAAGACCCCAGTGACTCCACGTCTGCTAGCCCTATGCCGTCCAAGACAAAACAGTGCAATGACTGAAACGAAGCCCAAACAAGAGTGGATTTGAGGCCGTAACAGAGCTGGTGGCAGCTCCCAGGGGTTTGTGGAAAGGAGACCTCTCAGACAGGCTTTGGCAAAGTCAAGAGTTGACTTGTAAAGATAACAACGTTTGTATATTTAGAATCTTATAAAGGCATTCGACTTCACACAGCACAAACCTGTGCAGAAGTTAAACACATAAAATCAATGTGATGCTTATTTTTTTGCAGGGATGTGTTCCAGTTAAGTCAAAAGAAAGATCTGAAACATAAGTGTGTGTGGGGGGGAAAACTAACTACAGCTGCCATCACCCAGGCTGGGTAGGTGGAGAGCTGCACCAGTCTCTTCTCACCTCTAAAACTCTCGAATCTCTAAACTAGCTGTGAACCTGGGAAGGGGATCGCCTTGCTAAGTACTCTTGGTGCAAGCTGCCGGGCAGCACTGTGGCAAAAGAATGTCTCCATTCATCTCAAGCAAAATCATGACTGAGAGAAAATGTATTTATTTTAAGTACATTTACTGACATAAGACATTTGCCTGGAAAGCCACGGCAGGGTAACGTTTGCCATTACTTTTTGCTTAACATGGATCGTTGTGGGCTCAAGCATCAATAACAGCATCCAACTAACAACAGGTCAGATAGCTGCTTTCCTTCCCCACGGAGGTAGCCACACACATATTTTCCTGTTAACAAGATCAATAAACTTGACGCTTTCTGAAATCGATGATTAACTCCTTTTACAGTATTTGAACTCACCCAGGGTTACTGCTTTGAACAGCCAAGGCTCAAGTGTCGTGCATGTTTTTAATTATCAGGATAAATAATGTAACACCTTATAATCTTCTTCCTTGCACTTAATGATTTTGTGATGAAGGAACACAAATTGCGACCAGGTAGGTAACTACATGCAAGCGGGTTGTTCAGCAACGTTATCTTTATAGGAAAACTTCTGAAGGTTTTATACCGCGTGGCAGTAGTGAGAGCAGCTTGGGTCAATACAGATTTATTCCCATTTTTAATGTTTTTACTAGACTGAATAAACACATGCCCTGAGACCGAAACCACTGGTTCTCCTGAAGGCTCTGGAAGCCCTGGGTGAATTCTTAGGCTGACTGCAGGAGATCGACAGGTCCCTGCAGCAATGCATGGCACTGCAAGCTCAGGGTGGGCATGGCTCCCTCAGGCCTCACGCGGGGCTTCACTGCCCTTTTGTCACGGGGCTCGTGGTCACAGTGCTCATGACACTGACTGATTACAGCATGCCAGCTGATGGCACTTTCTAAACCACTCATCCATGCTGATTTTCATGTGGCCTTCACCGGAGAAGCCTGTTTTAGCATGGCTGCTCCTGATGCTCACTCCCAGGAACAGGCCCGAAGGGCCAGCCCCAGGGAGGCAGGATGCCATTCCCAGTGGAAGGAGCAGCACTCCATAATCACTGGGATATTCGTGAAATTAGAAGATTTAGACACACTGGGGAAGAGAATTTTGCAGCTGGCCCATTCACAGCTGGGCAGGGATGTGGAGGGGTGGGCAGCAAGTGGTCCACCATGAAGCCCTAGGGCCCAGTCCTGGGCTTTTGTAGCTCCCATCAAACCCCTGCAAAAGGCACAGCCCTAGTCTCAGTTTGTCATGTCATGGAGGGCTCAGGGAAAATGTCCACTTTGTTAAGCGAAAAGGCAAAGGTGCTGAGTCCTTCTGAAGGGGGAGCCGACATGAAAGGCGCAGGAAGACCGGGTCACATATGGAGATGACTTGTCATGTGGATGAAAGAGAGCCTGGGACAGGAGACAAATCCATCACACAGAGGCCACAAATGGTTTTTATGCTGCTCCTTTCCCTTCCAGTACCCAAGTTTTGTCTGTAATACTCTAAGTTATTAATATCATTATTTGTTCTCTTGAATAATTGCTACCATGAGCAACCAGAGCTTTCATCACCCTAATGGTTTCAATGCTTCACCTGAATTCAGTTTTCAGCCTGCTGGTAGTGAGGTTGGCAGCCAGCAGATAAAACAAAAAGCTGCACAAAGGTTTGCCCAGCGTTGAGCCGCTGCATGCCAGCAAGATCTGATGAACCTCCAGCAGATCTCTCATTGCTCCACATCAGTGCAGACTGAAAATGGCAGAAGAGGATTTGTTTAAGGAATATCAATGACAGCTGGGCACTAAAGGAAAAGAAGAATGAAACGAGAAAGAGATTGAGATTTGCCCACTGAGATTTCACTACCTGGTTTTTGCAGAATATTTTATTACAACCACAGAAGTATTATAAGCCTTTAAACAGGATTTCCCTTATAATTAAAGGCCTTACAGCATAGGAGAATCTCACCGTACCTTGGGGACAACCCCTGACATTAACTGGTTTCTGAAAAGTCTGACTACTTCTACCCTTACACCTGACTAAATCCCACAGTCACACAAAAGGCCATATGCCCAGGGAAGTGCCCTAAGAACATTTAGCCACCAGAAAGAGCTCCATCTTAACATACGACCCTCTCTCCCCAAAACAGCAGTACCCAGCTCTATTTTAGCAGCTCTTAGATGAAAAGCCATTGGAGACCAGACTGGGCTGTGCATATACACAAAGAAAACAACAGAACAATAATTTCTGCCAGAAACTTGTGGGTATCACATTGTCTGAATACAACATAAATCTGGTCTACTCACATACCAATCACAGAGACCCTCCAAAACATCAAAATAAAATTTCATTTGCTCTTTTTGAGGTCAAGACATGCACTCAGGACAAGGCCTTCCCAAAAAATAACAAAATTTAAAAAGCAGCACAAAGATAGGCTCTGTTCAGCTAGTACTGTAACCTGACACAGATCAGGAGGGTGAAATGCATTGTTACTGTACTATGGTCAGATCTTACCTCCCAGCCTTTAGGCTCAAAGAAATCTTTATAAGGCATGTAAATCACCCCTATAATTACAACTAAAAGAGACTTTTTTTTTTTTTTTTTTTTTTTGAGGAGAATTGTCTTAGATAGAAAAAAACATCATGTTCTGAAAACTGGAATGTTTCATAAAACACAGTGGCTTGGATGCCATTGCCGCTGCAATCCTTTAGCAGCTCCAGAAGGGTTTCTGGGCTAGAGGAAACTTGGCCTCAAAATTGCTGTTATTGGGGAAGACCACAAGGGAGACGGGGAAACCAGGTTATGTCTGTGCTGTAAGGCACAGCCCGGGCCTTCCTCCTCTCCAGCGAGCACGTGCTGGGCTGGGGACTGTGCACTGCTCATTCCCTGAGAAAAATGCCTAATGGTCTCCGCTTCATTTCGACACAGAACGAAAACAGATATGGAAGGCTCAAGGTTTTTAATCAAATGCAATTCCTTTTCACCAGCCAGCCTTGGCTGCAGCCCTAACACAGAGCTCAGCAGCACGGGTCGCCCGTCCTGGGGTGCGTTGAACCAGGCATGTTCTGGCAGAGAGCGCGGTGGGAAAAAGGCCCCCGTGGGACATTAAGGATCTATAGCATAAACAGGAACAATACTTGGCCGCTCTGACTATGTGGTTTAACTCATAAGACTCGGTTTATTAGCAGACTTAGTCCAACACCGAATGCTAACTGCATAATGATCGCATATTTTTGCAACAATTAAAGACTATCTCCACAAATATGGTATCCTGAAGGCTGCAGGAGATGATCAGGGTGAGGAATGCAACTTCTCAGCTTTTCCTGATTTTTTTTTCCATTCTGTTGCCAAACAGAAGAAAAAATCTTCAATACGATGCTCACTTTGCTCCTTTTAAAACAAATCAGCAAAATAAGCTGTGCTGTACTGTAACTCAGGGTCAAATTATATAATTATAGGATTTCCTTAAGTGTTTGTCTAAGCCAATTTTTCTAATGATTCACTGAAACGCCTTAAAGAGAGGAGAATCTATCCTCTCCTGCTCTTCACATATCAGCCCTTTAAGGTTTCTGCATGGGATTTGAAATGTTCCTAAATCCAGTGTTAAAAGACCGGAAGGTATCTGAGCCTAGTTCATAATGACAGCCTAAATTCCCCTTTTGGTGCTACCTTCAGCACTTATTCAACAGAGTCAAACAAACTCAGTGCAACAGGACTAACGTAGCATGGCTAATTGAACACGCTAAATACAAAAGGCACAAGACTGAGCCAGTATTTCCAAAATGCTGGAAGCCGAGCATTTCCCAGGCAAACAACATCAATTTCACGTTTTTCTCTTCGCTTCCAGGCAGTGACTGTGCTTTTATTGCTGTCCTCAGGTATACCAGGGTGGCTGCAGAAGTGACCAACAGCCGAGCGCTGAATGCCGGGCTGGCACAGCACCAGGCGCACGCTCAGCCCTGGATGTGGCCTTGCCTCTCCCTCCCAAAGCTGCCCGTGCTCGAAAAAGATTTGGTGAGAAGGCAACAGCATTCATAAGCAGACAAGCTGGCCTCAGGACGAAATGCTGGGCTCAGCATTTCAGCTCCCCAGGTCTGCTGGGGTCCTGCTACAAACCTTGTGTGCAACACCTGGGGTTATCGGTTGTGGGCGACCAGGTCGTATTAAAGCTTTGTAGAAATAAAAGTACAAGCACTCTTCAAATATTACCTGCAGCATTCCACAAAGGCCATTTCTATATCAAACATTTATTTGCATATGTAGTTGCTACGGGTGATAATGTGCAGAAAGAAAACAAATACATTTCTTAACAGCACATTGTCTTTTCCTTCGTATTATAAAAATGGATTAGGCAACTCTGGCTCCCAATGTCCAAGTCATAATGTGTTTTACTCCCTCCTCTCTGCCTACTTAAAAAAATATTGACATCAGTGTGATTAATTTGTTTTCAGATAATACAACTATGTCTCCATATCGTGTCATACCTTTCCTTCAGACCACAAGAAGACAGGAGGGCTTTCTGTTTGCGCTACAGGACAGATAACAGTGGAACACTTTAGTTAAAATATGTAAAAATATTTATCAGGTACCCTTTCAAAATGGAAAGCACTTTCTAAGGTAAATCTCATTCCAAACTCCAGGCCGGTTTCTTTTCTGCAGATTTACCGTAGCATAACAAAACACAATTTCACCCACTTCATTGCTAAGAGCTGGGGTAAGAGCTCTGCAGCAGAGACCTCAAATTTTTGCAGCATGGCTCACATGAAAGCCCGTGGATGATGCACGGCCACAGCAGACAACAATAATCTATTAGCATGGGTATCGGTCTGGGCCTCCAGAGACAGAGCTGAATTCTCTGTTTCGTTACAGGTTATATATGCAACGTCTTGAGCAAAAACCCAAGGGTGCCAGAGCCAGACAAGGTGACCAGCATGACTTCAGCTGCATCTGAGCTAGCATAAAACAGCTGCAGTGAAGGCGACTGAAGCACACCTTTAATCTCACTCTGGCTCAGTTTCCCATATGTGGTCTGGGAGATAAGAGAAGGTAAAGAGGCAAAGGAGCCTGGGATTCTCAGATAACGTGTATATTTAGCTGTGTAAGTACCTTGAAGTAGATAAAATGCACTAGAACACTGGCTATGACCAATTCATTTAATACCAGACATAAATATGGCATCCTAAATCCAGTGCTACATTTACCCAGAGGCTTCCATGGACGTGTGCTTGCTCAGGGAAGCAAAAGAGCGTGCTCCCTCCTGAACCACACACCTGGAGGCATCAGCTTTCACCTGGTGCCACAGAAATGTTGCCAAGAGTATCACAGAGGAATAGCCAGGACAAGGGGGAAGGTGAGACGGTGGCAGAACAGATAAGTGTGCACCAGATCAAAGACACAGCGAAGAGCACAAGTCCAGCTCTCCCTGGAAACACTTCATTTCCGTGACTGGCACGCTCTCAGCAGCTAATCTGACTCTCAGACCCTGGCAAGACCACGAGAGTATTATTTTCACTCGAATGAAGTAATGCAACAGAACATAACGTGGTTTCTGTCAGCGTCAGCCACTCCGACTTCATCTTCATGCTGCACGACTTTTTTGCACAAATATATTTACGTTGGCCTCCCCGTACAATATCCCACCTGAGTTAGCATCTCAGATGCCCCGTGGTGAAGGAAATGCACGCAGCTCCTCCACCTGCAACCTGCAGCAAGCCTGGGTGCCCAGCCTGCAGAGCCCATGGGTGCTGGATGCTGTGGGCAGCAGCAGGGGGTCGGTAGCAGCTCCTGGTGAATCCACTCTTGCCTCTGTATAGGTATTTTTTCCTTCTATAAAACTTAGCTTCTCTGGTCCAGGGGGAGAAGTCCCTCTGAAATCCTCAATCAAACGCAGTTGGCCAAGCCTCCCCTGGATGCCGGCCAGTGGTTATGCGTTTTCGCGTAGCAGAGAACCATGCTGACATCCAGGCACACGGAGCCACTGTATAAAAGATCTGTTTTACTAAAAAACCCAGATGTGTTTCACTTAAAGAAAAAAAAAAAATCTTAATCATCGAAAAAGAGGATGGGAGAATCCTGCGGGGTTTGTGGTTTCACAAGCCTCGCAAGCAATTTCTGGGAATCACAAACCCCATTTGATTTTATGAATCAAATGCCCCTTAAAATTACAGCCCTCTCCTCTCCTCTTTTCCTCCTCTCCTCATTCCCAGTGGTTAAATAAAGAGCAAAACAATACCGTATATTTAGTTTATATAGAGAGAAGGCTCGGTTGGGAATCAGAGGGCTGTTCAAGAGCATTACCGACACCAGGACCGTGTGTGCTCCCCACGGGAGGTGCCAGCCTGTGGCACACACGTCCACACCGATCTACATTCATGCTATTCTCTCTCTGCCATGCAAGAGGATCAACAAGAGTCTCTCTCTGCCACAAATAGAGCAGTAATATTGATGAACTAGACTTTTTTTTTTCCTTTAACATCTACGTTTCCTTTAATATCATGGTGTTTAACATCTACCATGACGTCTTGTGAACTCACAGAAGGCTTCTCAGAGGTGCCTTGCCATTCTTCTGAGGTTTCCACTGTAAAAAAGCCAGAAGTCTGCCTTGCTGAGTGACACATTTCTCCTGCAGGTTAAGCCTTTTCAAGACGTGTTCGCAAAGCAATAGATTCTGTGTGGGTTTGGTACGCCTTCAACAGAGAATTGACATTTTCCTGACCTCTTCCCACCGGACTACACTCCAGCAGGGTTTGTCTAGCTCATTTTTAGATTGGACCATGTAAAAAGGCAATTTGTTTTCTCTCCCACTATGGCAGTTCTTGAACAGAGTGCAGGTGAGCTGCCTCTCCTCCAACTTCAGTGACTTGCACCCTGGGTTTTTCCTGGAGTGAATGAGTGAAGCTCTGGGCAGGCACAGAGCATCTCTCCAGGCAGTGGAAACAATACAGATGGAGGAAAAAAGGACGATATTAATCATGGAAAAGACTGGGCACACAACCATTTTCCAGGCTGAGGTACCTCTATTGTTACAGCAAATTATCTTGTCTCCTGGAACACGCTGTGCTCTCACCTCAGCCCTTGCTGTCCCCTATCTCTGTAGCCAGAGAGACCTGAGATTGAGGTGCAGACTTCTGTGTCCTTAAAGGACCAAACCTTGCTGTGGACAATGAATGAAAAGTGAGTTTTGAAGTGCTGTGAAGCATCAGAACTTCAAAAATAAAGTAAAAAAAAAGGGCTAAATTGGTTGTTGGTGGCCTTTTGCACCAAAAGCCAGCAGGACCTGCCTTATCTGCCAGATGAGACGCCCCTGACTCCTGCCTGCTGCGGAGGTGCCCTTGACACCATCCACTTCATGGAAACTATTTCAGCAGCCCAAGAGCTGGAGCCGGTGCAGCCGCCCAGCTCCCGGGCACGCATCCGGACTGCGGACAGCAGCGTTCGCACTCTCCCCACAGCTCCCCGGGCTGCTTGTAGCTGGCCCTGTATCTGTAGCACCTTCTGGCAAAACAAAGATAAATAATGATGTATTTATAAAGCAGGAGTGAGGGGTTTGGGGGGGAAAAAAAAAGCATCATCATCTTTAAACTGTGTTCCACACGTTGAGCAGCAGAGCCTGCCGATGGAATGCAGCTCCCGGCCTTGCAGATAAGGGCTTTAAAGCTGACCTTTGCCAAACACAGGAGAGTTAAAGGAAGGACATTCAGGTCAGCCAGTGCTTTGCACCAGGGCAGTACCTCGCTTTAGTCAGTCCCTTATACTGCTGCTGGAGTTTCCTCCGTTCACTTCAGACTGATTTGCAAATCAGACATTTGGCTGTAGCTAACCATAACAGTGCTAAAGGAAAGCAGAAAGAAGAAGGATGTAACGCACGCATGAGTTATGACGTTATCTAGCATTGCCTGTCTTCTTTTACAGAAGTTATCCATTTAACCTTTTTATTTTTAAGCTATGGTTGGACCATCTATTTTTCTGCCATCACATCAGCGCAGAACTCGGCACCTATAAATTATATGAAGAAAAGTGCTGAGCATATGGATTTTTTTAAAAACATGATCCTCAAATTAAATCCTTAAATGAACAGAACCTTCCACTTATGGTAGATTAATAAAGACAGCATGGGAAAAGCACGCCCACTGAGAAAGGCAGCTACTTGCCATCGATTCGGTTGATTGTGTTATTTATCACAGGAGAAGAAACTCATGCTGATAAGGCACAAATATCACCAAAGTATGAGTTTTCATTTACACAACATGTTTTAAGGAGTTTTTCCTATTTAACCACTGTAAAATAAAATGATATGGCCCTAGGATGACATAAAGTAAGTGCCATTGGTTCAGCCAACACCAGTGGTCAGCCTGCACAGGAGGGGGAGAGAGGTCTAAGCTCCCCTCAACACATTTCGGGGTCTGAAATCAACTGAACCCATGCACCCCCAGTCAGTTTATCCAAAGCACCAGAATCAGTGCTTTAACTCTTGAAAAAAAGAAGGCTGGAAGATATTTTATGACCCAGCTTCCAGGACTATTCCCTCTAATGTTTTCCCTTTGGCCTCCCATGAGTCTAACACGAAGGGAAGGGAGGACAGCCACGTACGTGCATCTACCACTCTAGAACTTGAACGCTAAGGTTGGCATGGATGGGAGCAGTTTTCACAGGTAAATGTAGATGTTTCTCGTGACTGTATCTATTCTTCATCTACTAGCAATGAGGAGTCCGAAAATGGCATCAAGACTATGAAAGAGCATCACAGTCCAAGGGCTGATGCCTTCAAAGGATCGATCATACACAGATCAGGCTCCAAGTTCTCTTTGTATCTGAAGAAATTCACAATCAAAATGCCAAAGGTATCAACCTCTAGGACAAGAAAATTTACCAAAGCTGTAGTAAATGCTCTGCTCCCCTACAATGAAGAGTACTGCTGCCTTTAAACAGTTCTTCAAACACTTGTGACATTACCTGTGTAACATGGAATCACTCTTCCTACAGGCACTTCCACCAAATTTTCATTAATTTCATAGCTAATAATTTGTTTGCTCGTTTGCACGAGGAGAAGACTCTGCAAGAGCAGCCATACAATTCTCAAGATATTTTAGCCCTGAAAGATGAGCAAACAGCGAGGCACAGAGTCTGAGGCATTTTCCCCTGCACTCCCTGACACATCATTTCTCTCTGCAGTTCAGCCCAGTGCAGCTGGAGCTCGCCAGCCGCTGCAATCCATAAGGCTGCTGCACTCATGCCACTGGCAGCAGATATGAACCAGGTTCAGGACAATGCACACTGACGTTTTTTTACTCTAATTTAGCACGACTTCCAAGTTTATCATTTCTCTCTCGTAAGATTCTTCCTGATTCTCTTATTTCATAGATTAAATCTGGTTAGCTTCTCCAGGAATGTAAATGTTCCCCATTCAGTAAAACAGAGATGCCTGTGCACATTTCTTTGCATACGTTACCTTCCAATGTTTAATACAATGCAGCCTCTCATTAGACAGACCCACAGCCTCCCAGGGTAATGAAGTGCGATTAAATATCTTTCTTGGCTACAAATTTAAAAGGCACAATTTTGAAGTCAACTACTGCAGAGGAAGTCTCACTTTATTTTCACCTTTTCACATCTTTGTTTGTACGCATGTATAACAATGGGCAGGGCATGCTGAAAGCAAAATGAAGATCTTGCATTAAATCACTTTAGAGCCAATTTCATCTTTGATATGGAGCATATGGAAAGAAAAAAAAAAAAACAGTTTGTTTTTTTCCTTGTGGTCTGGATGATGTTGTGCAGACATTGCCCCAGAGCTCGGTCTGACTCTCACTGAATTAGTGGGACCATTTGCTGTCACTTCTCCATAACTGGGTGAAGCTGTTAGCTAGTTAAGATGTAGTCATCTGGGAGGGGGCAGGGGGGAGAAGGGATAAATTGCCAGAAAGAGAAATGGGAAAAAGGTTCCCAAATCAATTTTGTTTCAAAAAAAGCAAGGCAATCCTCAGTGGCCCAGACAGGGAAATTCCAGCACAGCTCCCTGCTTTCTCTGCTCACGCTGCTCTCCTGTGAGCTTCTGACAGCTTGGGACATATTGCCTAATGTTACAAATTTTAGAAACCCCAAACTAGGCAGAAGTAGACCCAAAATGCACAATTTCTCAGACTACTAGAAAAAGTCTCCAAACCAGAGCACAGCAGCCTCCACTTTTTGCCTCACCGTGAAGCTTTTCTCCCCAGAACACTCAAGTCACAAAAAGGAGTCTGAGACCAAGCAAAGAGCTTCCCTTCCTAAACCAAGTCAGTAACTTTGTTTCAGGTACCTTCAAAAGGAAAGACAAAAGCTCGTTTTATGATGTTCCATTAGAGGGCATCCTAGCATGTCCTTTTGTGGTCAGATGCTTTCGCTAATTCATTTCCTCTGCAATACTTTGTGAACAATCTTCTGTAAAGACAGCCAGGAGCATTCACATCCCCAAACTTTCGCATCCCTTGTAACTGTAATTATAATTTCATTCCATTTTTCTGTTGCTACTGTATTTTTCTTTTAACAGAGCAGCTTCATCACTAGGACAGGTGGGTTTCTGTGATGTTCCACATGTGTAAGGCGTGAATGAGCTGGACGCGATCACAAAATTAATTTCAAACTTCAGAACAGCTGAAGATCAGACTCAAAAACAATGGGGGACTATAAAAGGTGAGCAAGTCGGTTCATCTGTATTGAAACTAGAGACTGATATGTTCTCAAAGCCTACCACAGACAGAAGCCCAACTGCCAAAAACGAGGTGGCAACTGCTCAGCAGCATGGACCCTGCAGAAGGAGCAGATCCTGAGTTCCAGGTCAGGAGGAAGCTGCTGTAAAAACAACCACTACTCAAACCCAGGTACCTGATCTTTAAAATCTCAGTTTTATGACTGTTTACTACCACGGATACAGAGAGGCACAAATCCAGTTTATGACCACTAGTTCCATTAAATTAGTAAGAATCCCATAGGTACTAAAATTTACTTATAGCGACAAAGATTTTTTAGACTGGGCCATGACAAGTATGAAGATCAGTTTTTACTTATGTGGTATACTCTGTACACTGAGATCAGTTCAAAGGCTGAAGGCATCAGGGGATCTAAAGGAAATAATATTGGAAATTAAGACGTCTAGCTTAAGAAATAGGAGTTGACATGATAACGTAAAAATTTATCTACGAGACAGATAATTCAGTTACAATAAATTACTATCCTATCTGACTTAAAGTGGAACGTAAAAGCACTTCTGTCACACAAAATGAAAAATGAACTTCTGACTGATGAAACACAAGATTAATGAATCAATATAAGAGACATGAAACAACTTACGATGATCCTGGACTTGCTGTTGGTGGGGGACCTGGAAAAGTGACAGAAGAAAAACGGTGTGATGAGTTATGGCGAGGTAACAAGCAGTAAGCTTTTGTAAACCTTTAAAAGATAAAAGTAACAGTCTGTCATGTTGGATGTGGTTTATGTAGTTTAAGAGGCAAGTCTCAGTTTCTTGGTACCAAAGACAAGACTGTATCCTGTAGCAGTGATTGTCTGCAAAATGCCATAGATAAGGGCAATAAACAGGTGAAGGACAGATCCTGAAATTCAGCTGAGTTTGGGGCCATAACAAAAAAGGTTATAGCAAACCACAGGAGGCTTATACAAAAGCATGTTGTGACTATAGCTGGGAGAAAACAGCGTCATTTCTCCCTATCAATCTTCATTATTTTTCAGGGTATTCATCCTTGGCCTGATTCAGATGCATTGATCAAATTTCCTCTGACCTCTGCAGGCTTTGGCTGACAGCATTTCACTGTTGCTGCCCTCGGCGTTTATATTTTGGCAAATACTCGACAGGCTGAGCTCGTGTTCACCAACACAGAGCAAACTGAAGAGTCAGCTGCAGCAGTTTATACTAACGAGCCTTTGCTCTAGAAACTGAATTGTACGATTAAATTTTGCTCCAGTCAGTAAAATATGAAAAATACCCAGTGTTTTCTAGAGGAATGTCTATAAAAGCATCATTGTTTGGATAAAAATCTCCTAAATTTCAGATACAAGCTAAAGGACATCTGCCTTATGAGAACATCTAATGATTAATTTCTTACAATAATTTAGAAAATCTGGGACATTAACGACAAAAAACTCTGAAATGTGCTGAATAAATCATTCATTGTGTGTTGCTGTGAGGACTGACCAGGACTCCATGCAAACACCCTCATCTGAGTCAAGTATTTCACCCTGAATGTGGAGGTGGAAGAGAAGATGCAGAAAACCCGTTTCTGGTTTGGAAACTTCATGGTTTTAAGATTATCCATGAAGGCAATCATCTCATTATAAACTCTGACTTTGAAGAAAAAGTGCTTATTTTATCTGAAAGGTACATGTATCATTAACGTGCCTCTGACCTATGCTGCATTTAACATTTCCATTTCAACTCCATCTTTTGCAAGCTGAAATTTCTCACTTGCTAGAGAAAAAGGAGGTCACTCAGGCACTTGAGAATAGAAGTTTTTCTTGTCTGTTCTGAATCCACCCAGGTAGCATATTAATGAACAGCGCTCTTTAGTGTTCCCTGTGTTTCAGTCCTGCTTCCATCAGGCTTTTATGTATTAAAAGCCACCATTTCAGCTGGCAACACGGGCATCTCAGCTGAGCACAGAGCAAACAGGCAGAAGGGATAAACTGCCAGAAATAGGCTGAAACAGGCTGATACCACTACATCAGCGCACTCATTTTCAGTGGGTAAACACACTTTTCTTAAGAGTTTCCTGCACTGTTTTTCTAAACAACAGTTTGAACAGCTTAATAGGAGAAAACCTACCAAATTTGACAAAGAGCACGCCGGTGGTAGAAACAGTCTTTCTGCCATTAGTTGCGACACACTGGAAGTAGCCGGTGTCTGTAGTGTCAAGGTTCCTTATTCGCAGGCGAGACCCATAGCTTGTGGCACGGAAGGAGATCCTGCGGGGCTCCTGGACAACCGGCGCGTCGTTCTTCAGCCAGCGAACCGTGGGAGGAGGATTGCCGGAGACTTTACAGTGCAGCTCTGCCGTCTGGCCAAGGGTGGTAGTTATGTTGTTCATAGGCTCATCCAGCGTCAAGAAGTAATCTGTTTTGGGAAAAGAAAAAAGGGTGAATAAGGAATTCCTGCTCAGAAAATGTCATGTCAAGTCATTTCATTCCTGTCTTTGAAAAGGAAACAAAAGAAGTGGCTATCATGTTTAGTAAAAAGCTCAAATACTTATTAATTGATGTCTCAGGGCCAGTGATAGGTTCAACATAGTTCTGCATGCTAATAAAAGGAACAAATTTTGCAATTTCCATTGCACTATAGTAATACTGTTTCTCTTCAAAGTTTCTTTTTCTTCTTATGCCCACGGATTTTCTCTACTTTCTCAACATGATCCTATTTCACTTCATTCAGCGCAGAAAAAGGAGATAATGCTGCTTCTCTATATCATTTTTCCTTTTTGCTAACCAGTAAATGTGAAAAACATCCTTTGTAAATTCAGCTGCTCATTTTTATTGTCTCTGCCTTGGAGATCTGTCCCACTTGTGTTAGGATCCACAGAACGTACCGATATATGGAATGAATCTCTCCAAAACAAAGGTCTCGGAGCCATTTTTAATTGACTTGCAGAGCAGTGTAGGCAGTATGTTGTGAATGATTTTGTAAGCACCAACTGCACAGATGAAGGAATCAGGATCATATCTAGGAGATGAAGACTTTCTTTCTTACTCAGTCTTTTCCCTGCTAAGAGAACTAAAGTTTATCTTTAATCTCAAATAGGTCTCATGATAGGTGCAAGCAGAAGATCAAGAATTCTTTCATTTTGTTACGATGGGGAATGTTAAATGAAACTTTCACAAAATTAATCTCTTCTAATCCATTCGTGAACATTGCCTTCTCCTGTCAAGTGCTATTTCATTCTGCACCGGTCAGGAAGAAGGCTATTTCTAGTTAACTGTATTCAGCATTTAATTAAATCCTTTAAAGGCAGAGAGCAAGATGGATTGGGTACGAGGAATGGAATACGCGGGCTTTCATCTCAGTGTCACAGGTTCAAATCTAACGGTGGTCATTAGTGGCCAAAAACCATTATCATCTGGTGGCTGTCTCAGCAGGGCAGCCGAGCAATGAGAAACCCAGAGACTGTACTCTGCTCCCATGCTCTCTGAGCGAGCCTGGGAGGTCAAGAAAAGCCCATCAGTAAGGAAATCTGTGCTGCGCCACTTACGCTGCGCCATGTTAAGGTACATCTACTGCAAGCTCCAGCAATAAGCCTGCCTGAAATTATGAAAAAGACCTCCAGCATGTAATAAAAACAGCTCAGCTAACTAACTTGCCTAACTAATCCACTTCCCTAATTAGTTATTTTAATCATGTCTTCGCCGGCTACTCCCTTCATTATGCTTTGTGAGTATCAGTATCTCTTCCCTTTGTGTTTAATCTACTCAGCATGTAAGTTCCTACCCTGTATTTACATAGCACTTTATACAACGCATCCCTGATCTCATTTGGTCCCGAGGAGCTATTAGGATAAACATTAAGCACAAAGAAACTGCCCACACATTTTTCTTTCACTGATCAAGTAGTCTTTTCATGTGCAGGTATGAAACTGTGCAAAGTACTACTGTTACCTCTGCTCCCGTGGCTCTAGTTAGTTCAAATTGTGCATGGTGTAAAAAGAGCCAAGATCCAGCTGTCTGGTGAAGACAACTGGGTTCCACGTCTTTCACCTGGGCATCAGGTTGGCTTTTTATTTCCCCACGATCATTTCTGCATGCCTCACTGCAGGATTAGAAACGCTAGAGACTTGCATCTTAACAACCTCACTGTGAAGCATAATCTAAATCAGCACACGTATTTTTGGGTTCCCTCCACAATCTGTGTTTAATAAAATCACACTAATAGCACGGAGCTGGAGAACCACACTTAATTATCCAATGTAACATTTCTATACCACAGTCATTTATATAATTCCTGATAACATTTCAAAGAGAGTGGCTCAGACATCTACAATCTAATACAGACAGAAAACAGAATGGCCTCAGTCCTGTGATGGTCTTGCTGACAACCCACATGGTAAATATAGTATTTTAAAGGTCCTGTGGTATGCAGAGGAGGCAAATAAAGGAGTAAAGATGTAATGTAGGTTACCAAATGCAGGAGACGGAATCTAAAGTACCAGTACTGACAGTGAGACCGCGAAAAATGGCTATTACAGCCCGAGTCATGGTGAAACTTCTCTGTAGGTACAAACAGAAACAAGTTCTCAGTGTCTGGAGCTTCTGACTCTTCTTCAAGCGCTCTCCACTTTCCTCTACAAACTACCACAGAAACATTAAAATGAAAGGCATCTGCTAAATTCAGCTTAGCTTGGTTCTTAAATACCTACACTTTGCATCCAAATCTTAAATCTGATCAAGCAGCAGACTGTAAGGCACCTGAGATGAGATTTAAACAGGGCAAGTCCCAAGTGGCTGGAATCATCATGAGAAGATTCTCACGGATGAAACATTTCTGTAATTGAAAATAAGCTGAAGGTCTAACGGTGCTTCCAAAAAATCCTGGAGTGTTACTGAGGCGTACCAAATTAGGAGCATTCCTCCCCTGGCACGCAGGAAAGCCATCCATGGCTGCCCTTGCCTTGCACGGAGGAGTCAAAGAGAAGCCCAATTTTATTTTTAACACTTTTGTCTAACTCTCACCTACCAAAGCCCACCAAATCTCCAAAGCTACTGCTACCATCCTCTCCTTTTAGTAACACCCATGCAAAGAACATCGGAAATAATTCCTGCCTGCGTCCAGGTTTCTGTCCAGGCCGCTCCCCACCAGCCACTTGCTGGTGCCGTCAGCATTAACAACACCTCCTTCTGGGACAGAAGAGGCCAAGAAAAACAGGGCTAAATCCACCTTTTGTGCTCTCAGCAGGAGGTGAGCACTGATGAAATGGGAAGAAGTTGCTGCTTGCACACGTGATGACGACACCGTGTCGCATGGCCGTGGCCTTACCTCGCGGCACGTTTTTTACCGTGCTCCACTCGACAGCCTCCCTGTCATCGAGGAGCTCCCCAGTTGACTCTCTCTGCCCAAAAGAATAATTTCTTAGAAACAGGATGGTTCTTACCTAGAAAATAATGACTGTGCTTCTGCGAACTAAATAGTCTAGTGGCAAGGGCTGTTGGAAAGTCTGAGTTTTAATGCTGGCTTTGAGCAGTCTTGGGTGAATCACTTCAGCTGTGATTTTTAGAAGAGCCGAAGGGAAGTAGACACCCAAAGCCAATCAAAGCTCACTTGGGATTTGTGCAACTAAGTCCTTTTAAAAACAGCCTTAAACCTTTTGGCTCAATTTCTCCAGCTATAAAGTGAGGATAATAATCCCTCTTACATCATGGGGAGGCTGTTATGTACATTAATGAGATAATGCTCGTAAAGCACTTTGAAGGTGAAAAGTGCTACGCTGGGATAAGCACTGTTATTATATTTTGAGTTAAATCTCAGGATTTCAAGAACATAACAAAAGCCAGTCCGTATTTTAGAGTCGCACTCTATAAAAACATTTCAGACACATTTTAATTTACAGAAATACAGGAGAATAGCCGGAAAAAGTTCTAAATAAAATTTAGCCCACCTATAATTTAATAATAGTCAAACTGATTTTTTTTTAATTTGTAAAAACAATTTACTGCTGGGCCTAGACCCTGAATGCCAAGTTTCAGCCCACAGAGATTTTTTTTTTTAATGGCTGAGTTATAAACCCTTGAAAAATGCTGACAGCCCCTTTACTATAGCAGCACTAGCGGGTGCCCTATAATGAACTTTTAAATGACTTGAGATAATATCTGGAAAGCCAAGCCTGAAATATATTTCTGGTTTTGAGCCGTTGCCAATGCAAACACAACACATCATAAGTCATCTTCATGATTCTAAGCGCATAAATTGGAGACACTGCATATAAAATCCAAATATTAGGTATCCTTCATGGCCAAACTCTTTGCTGGTTTGATGTTACAGAATAGCAACAGCTGTGCGAGGACGAAATGTACTGTGTTGCGTGTCTTGAAAGAAGAAAAGTGTGTGTATTTCCACAGCTACGTCTTGACATTGTTAAATAGGAGCCTGCCCAGTCGTAATAAATTCTTAAGTATTCTACTACTTTTAAGTGGAACCCAGGTGGCTTTCAAAATAAAAGCTCGTCCTCCCCAGCCAAGGAATGTTAATCTCCTCTGTGACCACATGGTTACTCTATCTTAAATTACCAAAGACACTTCTTAGAGCAGTAACACCCTCTTTGCTCAGATGGGGACTTTGCTGGCCACAGCGCGAGGGTCTTTTCACAAGCACCGTGCACGCTAGGTGTTTCTGGATTCACTAGGTGTTTCAAGCACAACAGGGATGCAGGATTAGACCTTGAAATGATCATTTTATGAGAAGAATCGTTGTTTCATTTATCCTCTTCTTTGTGCCCTTCTGATCTTTCAGAATATTCAGAGCAGAGCTAAAATCAAAGTCTTCATTCAAGCCACGGCAGTTGTGGAACAGCTTTCATCCAGGTGCAGCAGGGGCCTGTGCACCCAGCGCCTTCCCACCGTGCTCACAGTGCACTTCTCGGCAAAGGAAAGGATCCAAACCTTCTCTGAAGCAAACCTACAGATGCAGGAACACCATTCCAGCTGCTGAACTAGAGAAAAAGTTTAATTCTGGATCTGAAAGTTCAAATCTTCCTTGCTGTCTGAGCGGGCCGTTTGGACACCAGCCTTGCAGGGTGCTTGCTGGCCTTCTCCTTTTGCACCTAGGCCTAGTGGCTCAGCACTTTGCCATAACATAATAAAGAAATGCAAAGAGTCTCAATCATACCAATACATTCACTGATTGGTAACTTAAAGAGCAGATAATGTTTACCTAAAAAGACTCAAGCTCATCAGTGGGTCTGACAGAGCCTTTCCGATGTACTTTACCAGGTGGAAAGATGCATTTTCATTCACTCTGAGCCTTGAATGAGCCACGTTAGTCCAGCCTGATGCTACACTTGGAAGCATCCTGTCCTCACATTTATCAGTGCCACCACTGAGCTCAGACAGTTGGAAATTTTCCGTGTGGAATTGTTCTCTTTAGGGAAAGTCAACAACCCGGAGCCCACCCAGCCTGAATGCGCTGGATGGGTTTGTTGTTTGTTCCATATGTTCAATCGAGTCGGGTTTTAAGCTATTCCAGTTACGCTGAAGAAGGAACCAGCAGGATTTCTTACTGAAGTGTAGCCATAGACAGAGCACATATTTCTCAGTTGGAAAAAGGATTAACCATTGATTGCTTCATCTGCCCATAACTCACAAAGGGAGACAACTCCCGGCAGGTCCGATCTGTGGGCCCGATCAACAGACCCTTGTTATTAAAAGGGGCAAAAGGAAGACTCCCGGCTGGAATTTCACTTATTTTAAATGAATAAAAGTAAAGGAATGACAGTGGGAGGAAAGCGATACAGCACTCGACCCACGATTTGGCAACCCATATGAAGAATATCAGAGTTAAAGAAGTCCAGACAAAGAAGCGGAAATATTCAATGTCAACTGTCTTGGGACAAAAAGAAATACACAACTGCATTTGCTTGCCCAGCTCATTTTCAAACGAGTTTCCTCAGCGGTGTGTATGTGTAAGGCTCGATTCAGGATACATACTGCAGCTGTGTCTTGGGCTTCCTCTTCCCAGATGTTATCTAGAGGCACGAATGCCATCGGAGGATAACATCCTGAACTGAAACACGCCAACTGATGCCCAAGGCCTTACAGCATTTCAGATGTCGACACGCAACATTCACCGAATTTGGGATTTTCACAATCAATTGCCGCTTTCCAATTAGCAGCTGTGAGGCTGCCTTGGGTCATAGGGGAGGGTGGGCTTCTGGAGGGAAACCAGAGCACTTCCAAAAAAATTATTGGGAGCCGAGTACCTGAATCCCATTGCTCTGGGATGGGAATTGGACAACTCACTGCCCTTCATGCCTTTGTGAATTCTTAATATGAATCTGACAGCTCACATCTGTCTCTCCTTTTCTGAGTTAACTCCCAGGTTTAAGGACAGCTGCCTTGGTGATAGCTTTGACGCTGTAATCTGGCAAGGGGAAATGAAGCTTTTCTTTACTCAGGAACCAGTTTTATAGCACAAGTAGGAAGCCCCTAAACTTTATCACAAAAAAAGTGATTTGGGATAGGTAAACAAACGTCCACATTTAGCTATAAACCAAACTACTGAAAACCATCAAGGGATTTTGTTGTCACTTTAGAAGCTGCTCAGCAGTAAAGAGCCACATACAAAAAATCAAGCTATTAAAGAAAGGGTGTATAGAAAGGTATGTGCCCTAAGATTAATGCTGTGGAGTCAAAGAAAAGCTGTTATTTTTGACATTTTGACATAGCATCACTTTAGAATCTGGTTCTTATTAGCCTTTTCTGTGCCTTTTAAAGGTCTATTTTTTTTATAAAAAAAAAAAAAAAAAAAAAAAACACCAAAAATGTCAGGAAATTTGGAACAGAAACTTACAATAAAACACGTCCCTTGACCCTCTGATCTATCAATCTTTCAAATAAACAAAGATAGCTGGATGAGCCAGGAAAGGGTTATTATATATAGGTACCTTATGTATAATGGTCAGATATTCACTGCACGCTCGGAGGTTATAAAAAAATCCAACGTAAGCGAAGCATTTCGTGCAAGATTTTTACCATGAATGCCGCATGTTACTCGGGGTGGTTTCTTTTTCATGTTTTGTTCTGTGACCTCCAAATTTCACACCCTGTATTATTTATAAATGAGACATTCAAGAAACACAAATTCTCAAATAAAAATGTGCACTCCGTCAGTGGAAAAGCAAACAAAAGGAGCTAATGTACTGTGGCTAAAAAAATTTTCAAACAAAGTAGCAGTAATTTACTGCCGCGCTACTAACGGGACCCCACAAATAGAATCCGAACCCTGTGCCCCATCAGGGGAGCTTGATTTACCGAATATCCCCCAGATAATAAAGGAAAATAAAAAGGTAAATTGTGCATGAATGTGAAGGCTGTAATTCTTCCCCTTTCACCACGCGTATCAAATTCACATCCAGTGATTTCAAAAGAAAATCTGGAAATCTCTAAAGAACCGGGGCCGAAGTCAGGAGGCCTCGATCCACCCGGCTTTGTCCATGGTTGCTTTTGTTGATGTTTCTTAAGATGTAGTTTGCCTAACAGTCAAATTCTCCCTGGGCCATCAGAAAGATTTTTCTCTACAGAGACTCATGGCCAGGTCAGATCCCTGCCTGGAAAGATGTGCTGAAGTGACAGTTCTCGCCTGGATTTGTCAGCACGGATGGCAAGGCTGGCTTCTCCAAGAAGTTAATGACGTGAAGTGCCATGCACAGGGTATTGAGGGATTTGGGGAGCATTTTTCAGAGCGCTGACACTCACTGCCCTCTCCTTGGGGGATGTTGGCCCTCTGCACAACACCTGGAGTACTGCTGAGGTCTGTGCCAGGCAGAGGAGCTGCGAGCAGCGGGGAGCTCCGAGTCCAGGCTGGGGATTGCAGATGTCTGGAAATGGAAACCGAATCATCCCAACACTTTATACTTGTTTGCCAAAGAAGATAGGCCATGAAAAGGGAAAGGAAAACAGGCAGGACCTGCAAAAACTCACAATAAGAGGTTTTCTTTGGAAAATGAAGGAAGTGAGAAGCTCGTGGGAGGAGGAGGCACTGGAACTGGGACAGCACTGCTGCATCCCAGCACCTGTGTCCTTAGCTCTGCTCAGCAGTGGCTGGGACCCATCCTAGTGCCCGTCCTGGGACCTGCACGATTAAACGAGCTCCTGACGAGGCTGCAGGTGGGCACGGGGTGGACCTGACCAGGGGAAGTCTCAGCACAGGCACCGTTGTCTTACCAGTCCCACGGAGAGTCCCATTCCAGTGAATGTCGGCAGAAGTTTAACCCCACTTGCAATTAAAATAAAATAATACTTCAGTGCTGACTCTTTCTTGGCAGAGACTCCAACAGTATCATTGCCTAAGGATGAAGAGTTCCCAAACAATTCCTCTGCAGCACCAGATGGAAGTAGGCTCTCGTTCAAACTCAGGCCTATCTATTTCCTTGTAAATAAACACACGACTGATGTGAGGAAAAGCCTACCCTTCCACGACCATTTTTGTGAAAGAGAAGCAGCTGAATGAAGGGCTCTTTGCCATTTTAAATAAGGATCAGGGAAAAGAAGAGCTCGTGGTAAATGTGAAGCTTCCTTAGACAAAGAGCTGGGGCAGGGGCCTGTCCCGCAGCGGAAGGGGAGAGAGGGGTGGCAATGCACGGGCACGGAGAAATGGGAAACCAAAGTGCCTTCAACAACAGGAAGGAAAAAAGAGCAAGAAGTAGGGGACAACAAGGCAGTTGAAGAAAGATGAGAAAGAAACGAATGAACGTGGTGAAGGACAAAGCAACAAAGGGGAGAAATACCACTCAAACACCTAGGGAAGAAGAAAGAGGGGTGGACAATGAAATCAGGCACGGTGAAGATGTGCCCCATGGGACATTTCCCAGTCTTGACAAGCCCTAGGGATTGGGCCCCCAATCAGGCTTCTTCCTTCCTTCAGACCCCCTTTTTTCCCCTTATATATATTTCCCCTTATTTTTCCTTATATAATTAAATACCTATTTGATGGCATTTTCATTTCTCTTTTTCCCTCGCGGCAGCCCTTCTGCACACTGTGATTTACCAGTTGGAAAAGAGGAATATATTCATAGCTAAATTTCTCCTATTTTAAAAGTGATTATTTTTTTTATTTTTATGCATAGTTTGTTTGTTTTTTTAAGGTTTTGGTGAGAAACCACCTCCTCCCTCCCATCAATCGTTGCTTTCAACAGCTCTTCACGGGTGGCTGCGTCTCTTTTAAATTCATTTCCTGTTAAAAAGAATAAACAGGCAACTGTTTAATGCTGTCGATTTAGCTTATTTAATAGAAATTGAAACCTGAATAGGGCTCAGTTGTAAGATAGTCACTGCAGAACTCTCCGAGGTAGGGAAGGCACCACATGAAGTAATTATTTTAAAATGCAGAATGTTGTTTGAGGAGACGATGGGCTGCTCCTTCTCCTGCAAACCCAGGAGACGTGTTTGAGGAAGAGACGTTCATTTCCAAAAGGCAGCACACGGAGTTAGAGCCACTTAATGCGGACAGCCATTTAATTGGGAAATTTGGCTGGAAACCGCTTTCATGTGGTGAACTTAATAGGCTTTAAAATAAGTTTTACTGGGACGCCTGCGTGACCTCACGGCTGACTGCAGCAAAGACAAGTGGATGTCGGTCCCTTCAGCTGCTTGCTTGCAAAAAGAAATGGAAACTAAGCGCATGCCTCGTGTTCTCCCCCGAGGTTTCGGCACATCGGGCTGCACCTAAGGGAGGGTTTCAAAGACCTTCAGCGAGAGCTGGCAGCACCCACATGAAAGCCCCCGCTGCTTTCCTGGGCAAGACGAGACGTGTGGGTGCCTCGCTTCACTTGTGGGCACGCTGGAAGAACCCTCCCCTCTGACTAAGCTTTTTGGGCACCAAATGCATTTTAATCACGTATGTAAATCCGCGTTTAGGTGTGCAAGCTTACAGCAGTCTAAATGCTAATCGCGGGCGGGCGAAGGGGGCCGGTAATCCCCCAGGAATGCAGGATTCAGCCCAGCCAGTGATAATTGCCACATTCCAGGTGGATTAGAAGTGTGAAACTTCATTTTACCTGTTCCTGACAATAGAGCTCAGGAACAGGTGCTATGGAGGTAACAGGGAAAGGGTTTAATTGCTAACGTCGAGGCCAGCGGGATGATTTCTGTGCCCGAGCTGGTGGCAGCCGCCCAAAGCCTCACCTCTGCTGGTGCCTGAGTTGCTGCTTTCCGACACAGCAGGGACACCCAAACCCTGGCTGATACAAGCAGGCACTTTGCATTTTGATGATCTGAGGATTTGGTGTTGAGCGTACTTTGAAGGCAGCAGACTCGGAAGGAAGCTGGCAATCCACGCCGTCCCTGCTGCCAGCAGGCAGCCTGCTCCGCTTCCAGGCTTGGTCAGTCAAAGCAAGGGTTTGGAGAGTGCCCATGTGGGGCATGTCCTACTGAAAAAGCAGCATTTGAACAGCCAGCTGAGGGCAAGCCTAGCCAAATATATGGGCAAAAAGTCACCTTGGTCAGAAGAAACCAGCCTACACAAAATCTCTCATAAGGAATAATAACAAAGAGGCTACTGAGGGCTATTTTTCAGCTCAGCTCAGACTTAATTTGCTGTAAAATTACATTGTTTTCAATATCACTTCTGTACCTTCCCCTCTGCCTGGGTTTTGGTTGGGAGCACACAGCTTTCCCTGTGCCAGACAGTAGCCTGACCATGGGCACATTGCCTGTCAAACCCTTGGGGCTCACAGGGGAGAATGAAGAATATCTCACTGATGATGGTCTGCAAAAAAATATTGCAATCACCTCAACAAAGTGTGACTCTGACTTCTGTGCTGATGGGCTGGGTTCCTAGAGGAAAACCTCCCCTGTAGCTTAATAAAGGTCCTGCTAAGGATAACATTGGGGGCCTACATATTTTTCTGCCTTTCCCACTGGAAAGCACAAGCCCTTTGGCTTTCTTCCTCTCCTGTCTGGTACGCAGTTGGAGCAAGCAGCAGAGCTGCAGGAGTCTACAGGCAAATTCACAAAGGTCTCCACCTGAGTGTGCATCAGCTGCAGTTTTGCAAGGAGTTACAATACAGCCACATTTTAGCAGGAATAAAACCGCCAGCAAACCCACTCCCAGCAATAAATGCTGCCCGGAGAACTGATGCACCACGGCTCTCAGGGAAAGAGTTAACCCTTCCGTAAAGAACTCAGAGCTACAGATTCTTTTCATACTTAGGCACAGAAAACATATTTAAGCTTAAACATTAAACTTTACGCACACATGCTCGTACAAAATATTAACAAAATACAGACAAAAACGTTCGGAAAAACCATCTGTGGCAGAACTCCACTATGGGAAATTTCAGTCTAAATAGTTAATGGTTGGCAAAATTATACACAAGTGAAAAGAGGTTGTTTGACAAATTGAACAGTTAGTGTGGCTAACAGCATCCTCCACTGTAAAGGATACCTCAGAAGCATTTCAAAGACCAGACCGACTCAGAAGCTGCAGGCCACTGCCTTGGAATAAGGGCTACAGGAAGCTAAGCAATTTGGTTTAAATAGTTGGTGGTGCATAATTTACAAAATGAAGGGGAATGAGAAATATAGCCCTTTTTTCACAATATATACCCTTCAGAAAGCTCAAAATCACACATAATTACCACTTGCAAATGCATTTTCCTTTCTATTAATTCAAAGCCTCTAAATTTCACAATAAAACACAATGAGGCAAACTGACTCTGCCTGATGCTTGTTAATTTTGAGATCAGATCCTAAGATCCACCAGCCAAAATGTCAAGCAGTTCATAAACTAACAGAACTCACATCTTGAAATATTTTTACCATGTGGAACATTTTATGGAACAAGAAACGAACACAGCATTCTCCAGAAATCACAGTACCACACGTAATTAAATGTCAAATGATCACAGGGCAAACAAGATTGATCTTAAATGCCCCCTCATCCTTTTGCTTGCTGATGCGGTCGAGTCAAGAAGAATAATTGAGATTTTAAAACCTGGTTTCCCATCTTTCTGTATTTTTCTGTCCACTTACCTTTATCTAATTCACTTGAGATGTTCCATGACGACGTAGGCATGAAATCAGCAACCACCGATGAATTTGCTCCTGGAAGAGAAAAAGAGAAGAAAAATGCTGTTGGTATATTGATCTTGTACCGTGAGGAGTGTAAGAGGCATTTACAAAATTGCTGTCGCAGTAGTAAAATTATTTGAAGAACAGCAGTTATTAAAATACACTCGATGCTGTGCGTTGGCAGGCTGACACATATGGGTAGCAGAACCAGCAAAGTGGAAAAAGGCACAGGGCCAAGCTGGAGCTTGTTTTGCAGGGCTGTCACTGGGAGGCCTTGTGTTAATCAAGCAACCAATCTCCGAGATGTGTTTGGCCCACCTTAAAGTCTCTCCACGGGTTTTATAGAGGTAGAATGACTCTGCAGTGCTGCAGCAAAGAAAAACACCAATGCGCCGACGCTGCTGAACATGTTATCTATTAACATTTACGAGAGATTTTAATCCTGCCAAGCCATGTGCACGAGAAGAGCCACCATTAACGCACTGCAGTTAATGGGGCTACTTGTACGAAAACCCCTCGCATGGCTCACATAAACACAGGCTCGAGAGACTGATCTGAACACGGGGAGCATTTCCTCATGGCTATGGCACTGTTTTCCCTGGGAATTACTACGCGTATATAGGAGATTGAGTGAGGGATGGGAACGGTGGGAAGAGGAGGGAGGCACACGCATTACACAAATCTCCAGTAGCACCAGTTTAGGCTGGACATGAGGAAGAATTTCCTTACGGAAAGGGAGGCCAAGCACTGGAAGGGGCTGCGCAGGGCAGTGGTGGGGTCCCCTGCCCTGGAGGTACTTTAGAGATGTGTGGATGTGGCACCATGGGACGGGGTTAGTTTTGGGACTCGGTAAGTGAGGTTGATGGTTTGAATTGATGGTCTTAGTCCTTTCCAACCTAGACAATGCAGTGATTCTGTGCCATGGGAACACCGTGCGCTTCCAAATTTCCTGTGTGCCCCAGCCCTGGGAACACGGCTTGGACTAGAAGAGGAGGAGAGTGGTGCTGCGGCAACAAGCACGGGAGAGGACAGCACATCCAAAATGAAAATCAGAATGTGCCCCATGGGCCAGTGTCTGATCTGAGTCAGACACAGAGAAGACTTGCAACAAAGGAACACCTCGTGGCCTGATCCTACACCCTGGTTGGACCTCCAATGCCCACAAATACAGAGCTGAGATGCTGAGCGTCACCACGAACCCAGGCAAGAACTAGTGAGCACTACAAAGTGCAGTGTTCTTCTTTTGACACTGTCCCTTCAGCTTGTTCCTTTAACTCCAAAGCAATCTCAGCACAAGGATACCCGAGGATCTTCTGCTTTTATGTGATCGGTGAGCAACTTCTCTATTTCATTAAGAAATCACGAGCAAATTGTAAACACGATGTCACACAAACGCACGAAGCAGTTAAGTTCAGATTTAGCCACTGCACTTTTTATAAATATCGTCTTTCTTAAAAGCCCACCTGGTAGCACTGCTTATTTAAGATTCTGTCAAGTATTTCCAATGTAAACACAGAATGTGCAGGCATTATAACTCACCTCCGAACACAGCCCCTGGCCTGTGCAGATACGCAGGGCCCAAACCCACTGATGGGGACAGATCCTGAGCCCCGTGTGAAGGCACTGCTCTGAAGTCAGCAGCGACACCCGTTTATACAAGGTGAGGCTTTGTCTCGCCGTGTCCATCCCCCTGAACTGTTTACTCTTTAACATACTTAAGCTTTTGTGAAATGAAGTTTTTTCCAAGCATTTGCCATCTTTTTCAGTGCGAGGAGCGAGGCTCCTGCTTTCTTGCTCTGGCTTCAGATGTCACCACGAACCTTTGCACGCCCCATGGGGCTTTTTCCAACACCTCTGTCACAAATTCACCTCCCACCCTTTCCTGCTTTTAGGACAGTTATCCCCAGATGCAAGTTCAGCTTCTTAACTAACCCAAACGCTGGGGACTGCCTGGCTGAGCAACCTGCAAGGCTTGAGGCAAACAGCGTGGCTCCAGAGCTTCGTGGTGACCCGCACAGGATGACGCAGTGGCCGACAGTGCCAGGATTTGCTGGAGACTAGAGCTGAGATGTCGAGGAGGTGACAAACAACCAGTGGGCCAGCCCTGAGGGCCAAATGCTGAGCAGGACGTGGTCGGTGCCAGAGGCTGGGATGCTTTGTCTCCTCTGCCTCACCCTTCTGTGCCTCCTACCTGAGAAATGGGGCAGCTCCTGCAGGCTTAGGACCAACCCCCTCCGAGAGAGCTGCCACCACCTTCCATACACCTCTTGTTGAGACCAGCGCCATCTCAAACGTCCATAGTGCACAGCTCCAACCCACGATCAGTAGATGAAGCCCCTCACGCTTCTAATTCATTCAAGTTTTGCACCTGACAATGCATTTTCTGTGGGTAACGTTACTTTTGTTCACCTGGAAACACCCCAGTGTTAAGAGCCCCCTTTACGTTGCAGACAGCTAACACACATTAACCAAAATGAAGGCATAAGGCCTAACAATACCATGACGAAACACAGTATTTTACATTATTTTTTTCTACAATTAACGCTCTGATTTCAAACCATTACTTGATTGAAAGGAGCACGCTGAGCAGCCACACAGCGAGGGGACGTCCTGTTCATTCCCAGTGAATGCAGAAAGCAAAAGCAACCGAGCAATCAAGTCCAGCATTAATTTAACGATGGCCTGCGATGACTTAGGACTGCTGTGTGTGCAAGTGAGGGCAGCGAAACCTCTCCTTGGAGAAACCCAGTCCCAGCCCCCAGCCAGGTGAGAAGCGCGCCCAGGGGAGGTGAGTCACGGCTGGGAGGAGGATCAAAGACCCGGGCTGGTTCCTCCCCTGGGACCAAAGCCACCTCGCTCTGCCTCCGGGAGCAAAATGCATTTAAAAAGTACAGACTGGGAATGAGTAAGAGGTTTTTTTTTTTCCTTTGGGTTTGTGAAATCCAGGTTTCTGCGCCCTCAAATGTACGGAAAAACGGCCAACCAACTCCAAAAGTGCCTCTTGTGCTTGGAAAGCTCTTAAATACTCAAAAAGGGTCTGGATTGCATCTTACAACGTCGTGTCTCCTAACCTGAACCATAGTTTAGGTTAACCTGCAGAGTCACCAACTTTGATCCTTTGATTCCAGCTCTGTTGTACATGAAACGGGGGTATTGCAGAGGAGGAAACGCTGAGGCACCTGTGTGGCCTCCGTGAGCCGCTGTGAGCTAAGGAGCAGGAGGCAGTGCAAAGAAGACAGGCATGAGGACACCCCCTTATTTTTTTCAGACTTTACAACCCTTAATGGCCCACCAAATCACTGTTGAGCCTGAAACATTTTCATTGACACTCACACACCCTCATTACCAAGCCCTGGATGGAAAGCAGCGCCGAGAAGATCTGAGTCTCCGGGTGCATCACTTGGCACAGCAGATGAGCAGTGATCTATGGGCTGTGACTGGGGCCAAATTCAGTCCAAACTGCATCCTCAGGGCCAGTAGAAGTTGGCTTCCCCTCATGTGCATTGCAATGATCATGCTGGTTTATACAAACGACCCTCAAAAGCAGGTCTGCTCAGCCTGTGAGCCACCAGCGGCTGTGTGGGAAGCACAGAGCGCACCCAGCACCGAGCTCTCCAGCACACATCCAGCCCTCTCATCATGCCCCCAACCTTCAAAACATCCCACAGGCAACGGCTCCCCTCATCCTGTGAACCTCACGCAGGGGATGTACTGACAGCCTTGCCCATTTGGTGTCACCATCCAAAAAAAAAAAAACACCAAAAAAGAAAACCCCATGTGCTTAGTACTGCAATTGGATATCAAATGAGGAGTTTAAGAATTAATCAAATTAATCCTTATTTGTTAAAAACGCCCCCTTGCACACTGCTTTAACTATTTGAACAGCCAGATTTGGTTTGAAAAAAAGGCAATCTGAGAAATGTGATCCGCAGAGGCCCATTACCCCAGTAAGATTTTATTTATAGATGAAATCATCCCAGATGAATGAAGAATCTTATCCTTAACGCACAAAAGATAAGTATCTGTTCAAACCCCTATCACGATTAAGAAATGCTGGTCTCAAGTTAATGAGAAATCACAACAGTCAATTAAAACCTCTGTGAAAAGCCAAGCCGAGTGCATTCAAATACCCTCCCCACCGAGAAGTTGGCTAACATCTGACTTTATTACCATATTGCATAAGCGTGGAGCGAATTTCACACAAGTCAGTCCTTTTAAAGCCTTTGTGATTAAATAAACTTCAATAAGGTTTACAGAAAGCTGCCCGTGAAGAAAAACTACAGAGCCAGTTCTTATCACAGGCGCACACCACTGCCTCATTTTCTCACCAGCAGCAGCCATCACTCAGGGCCTCGTGTTTGTACTGTCACGACTACAGACCCATCAAAGGACGGGGCAGCCTCGTCCGCTGCCCACAGAACCACGAAGGAGAAGATCCAGGCCCCGTGCCCAGGCTAATTAATATCTCCGAGCTCTGCGTCTGCTGCACAAAGTAAAGGGAATATAAGTCAAGCCAGGAAGAAGGCAGATCGCTAGGACGACACCGAGCCCCGAGATGATTGAAGATTTTAATGGGAAATAAATCCGCCGGACAGAAACAAAGCAGAGAGCAAAATAAGTCTATGAACGTGGATATTCTGCTTGCCAGAGGGCTGTACGAGGCTGGATGGCTGCTGAACGTATGACTTTGCACGGCCAGTGTGGTGCCTGGGACAGGATTTCTTCTTGGTGGCACAGAGGAAAACCCCAGGTCTTGCAGGACCCCAACTTTTCCAGGTGGAAGATAAGTCCAGTTGGAACACACTCAAATAATTCAAAGCGTCTTCTAAATGGGCATCCTTTGTCACACTTTGTATTGTATCCGTGGGTCCTTCTATGCCCTCATTACATGCCCTACAAAATTAAGGAGTTTGCAATTTTGTCTGACTCAAGCAGGAACACGACTGCGATATCTGCAATTCTGACCTCAACGCAGGACACCCAGAATAGCAAAAAGAGCAAGGAGGGTTTTAAAGTAACCGAGCAGTTCGAAGTCTGAGTAATGAAATAAACCGTGCAAAATTAATGTTTAAACTGAATAAAAACCAAAGTTTTCCGTTTGCAAATCCCTTTCTGAAGCTGCATGGAAAGCCTGCGCTGAGGGAGATTTGTTATCCCATGCAGGAATTTGCCTAAGGAAGTGATAAAACCCAAATTACACGAGACACTAAAAACAAGATTGGGCAAGACATTCCTCCACGTACGGATGGGGAGCCGTCCCACGCCGTCAGGAGGGTCAGGACAGGACAACCTAACAGCAGGTTTGGGCACCACTGTTTTGGCCAAATCACTGGTAAAATCACCATTTATAGCAGCTGTTCTAGAAGAAACCCCTTAAGAACCTGAATGAAAATCTTCCGAATGTAGTCTTCTTTAGCAGTATTGTTTGGATATAATATTGGAAAAACAGAAATCATAGATAAAATTATACAGAATTAGAGTAAGCCCTAATTACTCTAAGTGTTCAGAATTTTTGCTTTTCTGCACATTCCACATCTACACTTCATCTTTCTCTTTGTCTGGTTCCTACCTGACTGATCTCTTCCAAGATCTTCCCACAAATACGCCCCGTGGCTGTTTTCCTTAGCCGTATCTCCATCATCTTTTTCCTTCAGCGTTCGCTGTTTCACTGATCCTTTGTGAGCTCCCCACACGTTCTCATCTGATCTCCCAAGATAGGAGGTTTTGCAATCAGCCAGTTACCATCCCATCCACAGCCCACCCTGGAGGTGCTGAAGGAAATCTAGACATACCTTCTGCAGACTGTAATGGATACGGCCTATTATTCACTAATTTTCTTGTCTGTTTAATTGGCACCATCCTGAATTTCCATAATACATCCCTCAAATGTCGCTTACGTCTCTAATGCATGAAAGGATTTTATTTCCATGACATCAGTACCTCTGCGTGTCAGGAGACGTGTCCACATTACACAGTCCTCGTGTTTCAAAAGGGGGCAGGAATCACACAAAGGCAGCACTCAGCTGAATGAGGCCAAACTGGGCGAAGATGGGACATTATTGAGAGCATTTCTGCTCCTCAGGTAAGGCAGGTGTCTCAAGGAGAATATACTGCCTTTATTGGCATGCAGTGATATAAGTTGGTGGCAAACCTTCCATTGATCGGTTATGGATACAGCGATTTCTGCGCATGATGATGTATAAAAATAGGATATAGAAAACACTTCCTGGTAAAAACACATTCCTGCTGAAAGTCTCAGCCCTGCAGGTTCAGGTGAAGCTGTCAGCCTTTGTACTGTCTCTCAAAATGTTCTGAAGGAGAGCAGCAGGTACGTTAGATGCAATACAAGCTGCTGGAGAACAGACCTTAACTCAAGCTCTATGCACTGAGATGAAATGTTGCACAACGGCATTTCTCCTTCCAATGCTTACCTTTAAGTCATCAGCTTTCCTCTGCCTGGTTACCCCGTGGCTGAAAAAGCAAATGCAGGGCTCGTTGTGCCAGCACCTTGCACAGGCAGATGCTCACAGCAGTCAGCGCTCTGCTAGAAACCACATTTCCCACTGGCAAAGGCTTGCTCTCGTTCTGCAGGCTGCTCCACGCAGATAGGGGCCGAGATGATACTGCAGGATGCTAACAGCTTTCAAATGTTAATTGTGTTCTCACTCTGACAGGGTAAAACTTCCAAGCAGAGCTGTCTGTTCTTTATCTGCAGTATATCATTATTGATAGCCCGGGGCAGATTAATGATTGGCATCAGATAGGGAAATCTTCAACACCGATGAGCAACTCGAGCTTTGTGCATTTCACACATACAATGCATTAATTTTCAGCTTCCAGAGCGAGAAGTGCAACAGGATGGTTTAATTTAGCGCAGGACTGGAAACTGTTAGGGACCTCATTTATACCACAGCCCCTGCCACCCCGTCCCTGCTACCGGCGCTTCCATTAGCACATAGGAAACAATCTCACTACCTGGGAGTCTCCCTAAATGTTCTGTGCTCCTGAAGGGGTCGTGATAAGTGGAAGGAGTGACCCGTTTGGGATCAGAGGTGGGAAGCCAAGAGCCCCGCATGTACCTGAAACCTCTGCCCTACGTCCTCCTGCGGAGCTGCTCTCTTGATACCCCAGGAGATATCACAGTGGAAAGCCGTGGGGGTTTCCCATATCTAAGAGGATGCCAGTAACACCCAACCCAAGAGGTCTACTGGGAAGGACAGCAATAGGCAATACCATCAAAAAATTATACAGTTGCTACGTAGGCAATACCTGAAAACTCCTAAAGCACCTTGAAACATGCTGGCAGCTTCCTAATGACCTACACAAGTCCGGGCCGACTGCCGTATTTTTAGTAAGCTGCTCTTTGGCTGAGGTCGTCTCAGTTTAAAACTGTTTTCTTCCCCGGGATCAGAGCTGTCTCTTGGAAGAAGAGGTTTTTAAGAAGCCCTTTTTATATGCTAATACTTTAATCCTAAATTTCTAATTACCGAACTACAACTCCTTTTCACTGTGGCTATTAATTACAGATTATCATTAACGTTGGATGGATTTAGAAGTCACTGTGGAATCTGGGTGCACTTTATATCGCCTAAATTGGGTCGTTAACAGTTCCACTTAAGAAGAGCAAAACACTGCACCCTGGAGCAAGCCGCAGCTTTTAAAGACGGGGGGGAACGGAGAAAAGAAATGGGCAGCTGGCTGAGCGCCAGCCCTGCAGAGCTCACAGTCGGGTCTTTGTGCTTAGGACCGGCAGGAACGCGGCCACGCTCGCACCCCAAGGCAGCCCCAATGTTTCAGCACAGAAAACGCTCAGCTCCAGCTCCCGGTGACCAGGCAGGGTCCTGATCTGTGACAACTCCCAGACCTCTCCTGCCAAGGAATTGGGGGCAAACCCGGGGAAAAATAAAGGTTGGGCATCAAGGTTAACTCGAGGCTATGGTGCCTTGTAGGTCGGGGACTGGTTCCTGACCCTGCTGGCAGAGCAGAGCAAGGATGCAGAAGGATTTCATCCACCACCCTAAGGCTGGCAGCCGCTGAAAGCCCCTCAGTGCTTCTTCTGTGTCGAATCCTTTGTACACAGCACAATCTGAAACATCAGGCGGGTGAAAGTAAGATGTTGGAAGAGCACAGATCTTCCTGCCCGTGAAGGGAGCTTTTCTTGGACACAGATCTCAAGAGGAGCTGGTTGTTTTGTAGGGTAACCCTGGAAGGGAGCACAGCACAGCTGGCTGTCATGCAAAGCTACAAAGCTGGGGATTTCCATACCAAGTGCCGACTTCCCACCTCTCCTAGCCTACCTGAGATAATACTGGGTTCCTGTCCATGCCCTGAGCTGTCTTCTGAGCACCTCGGGCTGCTGGAAGGAGAGGAGAGGAGGTGGGAACCCTGCAAAGGGAATGGGATGACTGCAAGGGAGAAAAGGCAGAAACCCAGCAGCAGCAGGACATCACTGGGTGGTGAGATGGGGAATGGGGCCTTAAGAAGAAGCAGAGGAGTCACAAAGAAACATCAAAATATCAACAGGGCAGGGAGATGGACGAACGCATCCCGGGGCACTGTTAGGGCGAACATTTTAACACCCGGGGTGGTGAGGAGCCCAGGGAGGAAGGGGAGGGGGCAATGCTCTGTTAGGCACTTTCTGGGGTAACACCGTGGCAGCAACAAGTGGGCACAGGGGCTGGGAGCTCTCCTAACAATCCTCCCAAAGGTCCTGAGCCTGGAAGGTGCCCCCAAGGCACAAAGGGGCTCTCGCACAGCAGCTCCGAGTGCTGCCATCACCCAGCCCATGCCTGCTGCAGATGCTTGGCTCACGGCAGGCATCAGCGCCCTGTGCCAGCATTTTGGGGAGCTGCCCCTCCACTGACACAACAGCCACACAGCTTCCCGTGGATTTATCTCCAAAAGCAGCACGACCGAGCAGTGCCCACGAGCGCACGGCTGGGACAGAGGTGCCTGGGGACGAAGCATGAAGTGCCCGGCCAGGGCTTTGCCTTGCACCTGCTCGCCTGTCCCTGGTTTCCATCAGTGCCACTGCACTAAATCCACCCCCAAAAGCTTTAAGGAAGGCAAAGCCAGCCAAGCACAGGGAGGGCAAACAAGAAATCATTTACATCCACCATAAATCGCAGCACACCGTAACTCCTTGCACCTCGGCACTTGAGGGCCAGGAGTGATTGAAATGTGGATAAGGCTACCACCAATCTACAATTAAACGCTTATAACTCATGAAGAAAATTACAGGAGAAGTCTGCCCTGTGCAAATTCATTATTATTTTTCAAGCTCGATAATTATTTTTGTTGCAGTGAGGAAAAACGGACCCATGTCAGCTCATGAATTAATGAACGGTCCCGAAACAATTACTTCTTAAATACACAGAAGTCTCCCTAGTGTAAACACGCTCCGTTTTATACCATATCCTCTTGGTACAAGGCACACATTGCAGCATGACTTATTGGCTGCGTATGATGAAACAGTAAATGTTGCACGTTTGACGGCTTCAGCCTCATGGCTAGGATTTTACATCGGTTGATGTTGATTAATGTACAAACTGCCAAATTTATA
The DNA here is from genome assembly GCF_965140915.1 of Aythya marila. Classification (NCBI taxonomy): domain Eukaryota; kingdom Metazoa; phylum Chordata; class Aves; order Anseriformes; family Anatidae; genus Aythya; species Aythya marila. The sequence continues at coordinate 30,501,020 of NC_139049.1, read as the reverse complement.
AAGAGGCTGAAACACAAGGATACACTGTGAAACATATGCTAATAGAGCACAATTTATATAAAAAGGGGGGAATGTAAATATTTAACCGATGCCAGAGCTGGTTGCTTTGGCCAAGTCAGGACTGAGCTACATTGATTGTTCGAGAGGAACTTGCACCCTGCGCAAAACCCACACAAGCCTGATCTCAGGCAGCCTCACAGCCTCCACGTTTTAGCAGGTAGACTTAAAACCTCATTTCTTCTGCTAAAAGGCTGATTTTTTTAATTTTTCCTTGAAGTCAAGCAGACGACACTTGTGAGTAAGAGCTGGTGAGCGCGTGTATGAGGCACTGGGCTCGGCGAGAGGCGCGCTGGAGGCAGGGTGCTGCTGCTGCTCCTGCCCGTGCAGGCAGAGCATGCACAGAGAGCACAGCCACTGAGGTCCCCCGGCCAGCTTGCCTTTACCTGCAGCCTCAAGGCAAGGTCTTTCTGGGGTGAGCACTGAAATCCCTTTGGATGGCTCCGCGCACAACGCTGACACAACACGGGGACGCCTGAGGGGCCGCTCTCCTGGTCCAGTCCTCGTGGGACCCCAAACTGGGGCTGTCCATGGCTAGCTAACAGAAGCAATTATACAGGTAATTAGTCTGCACAAAAGGTTTCCATTATCATTGTGGAGTTGATTTTTTTAACTCTTCATTGCTGGAATGGGTTAATGTACTAAGGAGCTGTAGCTACAACTGATTTGCTACGGAAAAGGTTCAGCGCTGTCCCCTGGATTCAGATCTCTCTGATATCAAGAAAACTGAAATCCAAACTTAACAGTAGGCCCAAATTTATTGCCGTTGATATTTGATTTTCAAATGCTTTCATCAGTGGTTTAAGTGTGCCCTTGTGCTGGATTCCCCCTGATTTCAACAGCTGCAGAAGGAGGCCAGCTTCAGAGGGCTCCCGTCACAGCCTCGGGGTCCCGCAGCCCTGCAAGCCTCGTGCTGGCACCTCAACAACGGCCCCAAACCCCACAGCGTGGCCAAGTCAGCCTCCTGAACCCTGAGATCGTGCAGCACTTTCTCAAGCACAGTCAGGATGGAAGAAATCGTTGCTGCAAAAGCACCGCTTCTGAACAGCACGACTACGACTTCGCAAGCCTTTGCCTTAATTGCACCCAGAAGTACAACTATCTGCAGTGTTCACGACCCCGTAACGTCTGTGCCACACACAAAAAAAACAGTCTCTAAAAGTTAACAGCCTGCACAATAGGAAATAAACAGGAGCAGGGCAGAGTTGGCTTGTTCAAGCTTAACTGCTTTTGCAGCCGCGGAAGCCTCGTGGAAGGATAAACCAACTGATGATTTTTTTATTAGCTCGACAAACAAAAAGCCAGGCTTTCCATGTACTGCTACTGCAGATCTACTGAGGTTAGGTTTCAAAGCCGTGGCAACTGCCATCCTTTAGGAACCTCGTTAGCTTGGAAATGGATCCAGGATTTCTCTGTCAGGCAGGGCAGGCCGAGCAGGCCAAGCACGGTGCATCCAGATCCAGCTCTGTTGGACCAAGTGCTCGCCTGGTGGCTGCACACCACACTCAGGTTTTGCACTGCTCTTCCTAATTTCTTGCTCTTTGGGCCAAAGGACTGCGGTGATACCAAGCTCAGCAGGTGATGAGGGCGAGTGTCTGCTGAAGTAAGCCCAAGTACCACAGAATTTGCCGAGTTCAGATGAGCTCATACATATTACAGGGCTAAATGTGACCAGCAGGTTAATGAACATCAGTCACTCGAACTATTTTGTGCGACCTATTTGCAAATAAAGGAGAACCCAATTCTCCATGAAGGCTCCAAAGCAAACACGACACTGGGAAAACGAAAAAAGACTGTCCTCTGGCCTTCTTGTTAGTTTTGTACCTACTATTTACAAACTGCTCTTCCAATTTCTCTCCACTCATCTGTAATTAGTTCCCAAACGACTCTTTATGGTCAAGCCAAACTATTCTTCTGTTTAATTTTTTGGGTTTCTTTAAATCCACGCACAGGTCCCGTCCTCCCTCTGCCAGGAGCTGCACCGCCTGCTTTGTCCCACTTCTCAGCTCTGACAGATGCAGAGCACGGGTTGCACAAGGTCCAAATGCTCCACCAGTGATACCAGCAAGATGCTGGAAATGCCTGGGTTTGATTCTGGCAGATCATCTCCTCATTTTCACGATCCTGGTCAAGTACCGCAATCAACCATGTGTTTAGTTTAAATTCAAATGCTGAAGTAATCAAACTGCTTACCCTCCGGCTGTACAAGACCAAAAACTTTCCATTAGTTAATACATGGATGTTCAAGGAATATTTGAACCTAATCCAGACTGTACTGAGCTACCTGTAAAACTCAGCAGAAGCTGATGATTTTGGAAGCCGTTTCAGGTCTGTGCATGCCTTTAGTCCTCCTGAAACACGGCACTGCTAAATTGTGTATTTTCTTACCCAGCTTCCCACATTAATTGACTTTGACAGCGGGTTTGTGAGCTGCTGTTAGTCATGCTGTTTACAGAGTGCCAGGGATAACAGATTATAGCATTACAATAATCTTTCAAAAATTTAGCTATTAAAAACTCAGAAGGAAGTAAGAGAAGGGGTTTTCACTTAGTTTAACTGATTTGATAACGACATTGTATTTGGTTGCAGGAAGCCCCACCAGCAGACGGAGCAACCCTGTGGGCAATGCACAGGGTGAAAGGGTCGAACTTCTCTCCTCTATTGTGTGATCTCCCAGTGCCAGGACTCCTCTGCGATATTACAACTCGAAGTGGAGGGACCGTGAACTTCAGGTGACTCGTAAGCACGTGCACGGAGCAAATCTCCCTATTCTCATATGAATCCATATTGAAAATGTCCTTAATTTAAGACGGGGCAGGTCAAAAATCAATGAGAGCTCCACTAGCAGGTATATTGACAAAAAGATGAACGACACCTAAATAGACCAGAAGTGGATTCAACACAGAGACATATTGTGGGCAAAGAGATGAAATTCCTGCTGCCGAGTTGAGGTGGTAACTGAGGTGGTACCACTGCGGCAGTGCTAGGAAGCATCCCACGGCACGGGGTGGGACTAGACAATCCCTTCCAACCCAATCCATTCTATGATCCTACAATGCTGTGATCCTTCAGTGCAAACATACACAAACCATAAATATCAATCCTGTAAAAGTGTCTTTTTGACCACATTTCTCAGCAAATTGTGTCTCGTTTGAAATGCCTGGGCTTGGTATGCCGAAGGCGGGACCTCTCCGAAGATGTGGTTCTCTCCAAACCACAGAGCAAATCATGCCCTGTGATTTTGGTTTCCTTGCATTACTGGCTTAAAGCTCTGAAACCATTTAATGCATACAGGCACACATCCATACACGCACACAAACACATGCATGTGCACGCAACTGAGCAGATACAGGTTTGGGATTCAGACACACAATCCCACACGTGCAGTATCACATTGCAGGCATGAACATCTCACCGAATTTCACAGCAGAAACCACAGCACAATGTTCATTGAGAAGCATCTCTTGTGGAGATCTCTGTAACTTTGCTCTTGGCTTTCTGATTTAACAAACTGAACCCCTTGTGGACATACCAGGCATGTTCCACGTTGGAAGTAATGACTAAAAATCCTTGTGCATTCATGGGCAGCTTTACACTAACAAATTCAAGAGACTAATCTAGAAATAAGTGATGAGAGCTGAGAGAGCCCCTCTCTGTGCAAACCCAATGAAGAACAAGGAAGAACAAATCTACTTTTCTGAGACTGGGAAATTACACTTCCCAGCTTTGCCTTATGAGAATAAACTTCTTCCAGCATGTTACTGGGTTTAAACAGGTAATGAACTCACTTAAATGGAATCAGAGACGAGGCTGACATCCTTGTATCCTGCACCCTTATATCAGCCCCAAGATAGACTCTTACTTGCCAGAGGTGAGAGGAGATGGAGGTGGTGAGCAGGACGAGGCACATGTGGATTTTCCAGCTGGCTCTTGCAAGAGGTCTCCCTTTACATCCAGAGACCTTGATGTGTGGCAGGGGAAGAGAAGAAAAGCTGCATACTCACTGCATTCATACACTGTGTGGCACAAAACGTGGCACCCTAAAGAGACTGCTGGTTTTTCAGATCCAAAAAGCCTATTTATTTTTCTGGTAAACCTTCACACATGAGTGCAGCTGACTTTCTGTGGGCAGGGACACCCTGCACCTCGCACCGAGCCAGCCCTGCATGTATCGCCCTCAGCTCTTCCGCTGGAGGCTCCCATCCACACGTTGCTTCCCAGTTCCCACTGTGGTCGAGGGAGTTCTGACTAACCAGGATAAATAAAGGGCTGCCCAAAGCTTTTAGGATTTGGCTTGCTTAGTGCCATTATGCTTGATGTTGTGCCAGGCAAGGAGAATTTGATCTCTGCTCCAAGTGGATAAACACTGAATGGTAGATTCGTGGAGATCTCAGCAAGTATTTATGAAAAGCAGTGCAGGTGGGTTTACTTTTTAAATAAATAAATACAAAAATACTTCATAATGCTTGGAAGTGAGCACAGAGCAGTGTGGTGGATCAGCTTCTTATGTGCTGGGGTGAGAAGAAAGTCCCAGCAGTAACAAGTGTCACCAACGAAAGCAAAGAGCCAGGCCAGCAAGAGGTCACTGAGAGCAGCAGGAGTTTCCCCAGCACTGAGAAGTCAAATGCAGAGCAAAACCAACATGCAGTACCAGAAAAGGAAAAAAAAAAAAAAAATCCCATGTATGCAAAGGGACACATTTGAGTAGGAATTTTTCCTTCACAACTAAATCTTAACAGCTAATTAGTGTCTGGACGTGCCCCATCCCTGCCGCAGCCTCATCGAGAGGCCTGTCTGATGACCCTTGAGTCAAGCAAAGAAACCAAAGAACATGCTGCAATTTTTAACTTACAATTCTCACTTGATGATGCTAACTTTATTCTAGGAACTGGCAGATGCTAACTTTATTCTAGGAACTGGCAGAGACAAAAAGACAAAACAGAGGAAACCAATGCAGCTTTTAAAGAAGCATTTGGTCTCACTTCTGCTTCCATTGAAGCCATCAGTAAAGCTGCTATTGAATTAGGAAATGCTGAGCACTTTTGAAAGCTGCACAAGTGGATGAAAAGTGCCTTAGAAAGCTATTAGTTCACAAGTCCTCTATCAGTTACAAGCAAGGAAAACAACAAAAGTAAAGTGAAAGCAAAGAAAGAGGCAGAAAGGTTTGAAAGCCCTTCTAAACCATCATGCCCTGACTGCCCACGTTAGATAAGCAGCTCCAGCTTTCTAGCCAGCCTTTCATCTGCACACGCTCTACTGAAGGCCACTTCACCTTGGTCTAGGTTTTAATTAAATTTTGTGTTTATTTGCACATGATGGGTCTCTTATTCAGGAGACTAAACTAAAAAATGTGCCTTGAAGCCACCAGTCAACTTAGGGAAGCCTGTGGAACCTGAGCAGCCGGCACCTCCACAGGCTGCAGCCCAGGCCCAGCTGAACCAGGCCAGCCTTGAGGCCAGCGCCCGCCAGGGCTTTGTCACATCCAACGCCTCGCAGCCCACCCTAAAAACTGCAGGACCCTACAGATTATGTGCTCTTAGGAGCCACTCCGACATGCTGAAGGCTTTACCTCACTCACACGCCGGAGAGAAGAATTACATAACTCCGAAATTTGCTTTGGCAGAGGCAGAGGACACTGTGGCACCATTTGTGTGTACTCAGCAATTTTAGAATCCAAGGATTTCTCCGCGTTGCATACTTGGAGATCTAATAAGGGCACTCTGCGCAGTTTCTGGCTGGTTAGAAAGCAGACAAATAAGAAAAATGAAGACTTTTGTTTTTACTAGGCTGTCAGTTAACATTTAGCAGTATGGCTCAGGTTCCTTTTTAAAGGGTGCTGTGCTCCGTCCTGGCTATTATGTGAAAAATGACACAAGGTGCAGGTTTTTAAGCAGTAAGTCAACCCCTAACGACCTTTTATACACAAACATTTGTATTCTTTAAAAGGTGAATGTGGAAGGACAGGAATGAAGGAAACCTCCCTTCAGACAACTAAGCTAGATTTCCAGCAGCGAGAGCATACACAGCACTACTAGAGCTCCACTCTGCTCGATTAGCAGCCCCAAAACATTTATCCACTTAAATATTGCTTTCATCACCTCAGTTTTAGAGAACCGTGATTAAAAGTGCTATCCTTCCCAAGCACTGATGGCTACGACTGGCTTTGAGGTGTGCAGTGGCGGGACAATAAGGATATCTATATTTACACCCAGGTTAAGGTAAGCACCAGGTTCGATCCAAAATGGAGAAGAAACAGTGCTGTACTTCCCAGCTGAATGATGCCTTCCACGCAGCTCAGACAGGAGAAATAAATGGCATTACTGCAGACAGAGGAGGGAAAATATGACATTCTTTGCTGTCCAGAGAAGAGAAAAGAAGGATGGGCTTAAGGAAGTAATTTCAAACATAGGGAGCCATTGTACAAGAGCAACTATGAAGACTATTTCCTCGCACTCATCTTCACCCTAAAATAATAAGGTACTTAAGTAAAACCAGACACTGGACCAAGGGTTTTATAGTCTTTTCTCCATGTCTGACTGGAGCAGAGGCAGCTGGTGGGACAGCGAGGGAAGATCCGTAACGAAGCACGCATTATGTTGCACAGCACAGTTTCTGAAAAACCCTAGGCATAGTGGGTTTTTCTTGTAAAACAAGGTCTGAAGAAAGAGAGACATAATCACTGAAAAATAATCTTCAAAATAAACAGATCAGCTTATGGAGAAAGGACCTGCACACTGCTTGGTGGGGCTTGAGGAGAATCACTTATTTCTTCAACAGGCTGTGCCCCCGGCACCTCGATTCTGTCTCCACTAATCATTGACTCTCTGGCTTCAAAAGCACCATAAAGCTGCAAATACCATCAAGAAGAAAAGATTAAATAAAAATCAAACCTAGGAGAAAATGGAGATGGGACCCATAGCAAAAAGGGTGTTTCCCTGTGAGTAGATGCCCAGCTCCATGTGATTGCAGACACTGGAAAGTCACCCTTGGGAGGAGAGGTGAGTCTGGTTTCCACGTCTGCATGGGCAGCTCTTACACAAAGGAAACACCATGCCTGTGGGCACCACATTTACGTTAACCAGTCAAAAAGACATCAAGATACAAATACCCAAGTGAAATGTATGAAGGCAGCTCTTATGCATGAACACGAAAACAAGAAGACAATGGATTAGCCCTGCTTGCAAACTGGACTGCAGTTTCACTTAAGGTCAGTTCACATAAAAATATCTCATGGGCTTGCATGCTATGCTGCAATATAAGCCTACATCTCAAAACACACTTCTGAAGGACTGATACAGGAGCTGCAGCTGCAGAAAAATGTCTTAAAATATCCTTCTGGGGTGCAACAGTGCCTTGACAATCTGGTCATAGAGTTACTAGCACTAGCCACTAACAATACGTATTTTAAACTCTGGATGAGATGGCTTTTCTGTCTTGCTTTCCTTTTGCATATTTCTATAAATTCAAAAATGTGGTGAGGGACACAAAGGTGAAGAATAAGCATAAAATGATAACTGAACATAAGTCATGCAAAGAGAAAGAAAAACAGTGAGAACAAGTCCAAAAGGTTGAGTGATAATTGCAAAGAAGATTTAGTTCAGGACCAGAAAAAAAAAATAAATACTGCAACCCAGAGCTCGCATCTTTTGTGCCAGCTGCCTGATCTTTAAACTTAATCAGTGCTGACTGCTGAAAGCCTTGCTGAGCCCGAGTCCACTGCGGAGATATCTGGCACTCCTATTTCACAGCAAAGATGATTTATAACTTTGCTTTGTAATATTGCACCTTTGGAGCACTGGGTATTTTGAAACCCTCCATAATAAGCTTATTTTTTTTTTTTTTGGGGGGGGGGGGTGGAATTCTCGTAATGCCAGTTGGCAAAAGTTTAAACTGAAACTCTTTAAAGGTATTCAACTTTGAAAAGATTTACTATGGACATAATAGCAAATATGGTTGGTATCAGGAGCCAATGACATTTTTTCAGTCTAGAGAGAGTAAGTAGTCTGTTGTTTCTTACATCTGGAACAGTAGTAATCTATTCCTTAAGCCTGAGCAATCAAATTACTCTAATTTTCTGTTGTCTTGGCTTGAATAAATATTTTCAAGACAAGTTATGTTAAAAATATGCACACGCTGACTGCACAGTTAAATGTGCATAACATCTGTGCTGCAGTTTAGTGTGGCAAGCTGGAAAGGTATCCCAGCGGAAAGGCACTTAAAAAAATCACTCAGTTTCCAGCTGAATTAATAACCTATCAAATAATAACTATTTCCAAAAAAAAAAAAAAAAAAAAGGAAATATAAATAAAAAAATAAAGAAATAGAGAGAAGACGGAGGGAAAAATAAGATAGACAGCCGTCATTTATGGGATGCAAAACTGCCCTATCTGGGCTGAGTGGGCAATGGGGAAAAAGGGAGCAATCTGCCAGAGGTCTGCTCTTCCCTCCCAGCCCTTGCAACTCTCATCACTGGAGGAAGTGATTTGGATGGCAATTATTCACAAGTTTGTTAGGAAAAAAAGTGAAAATTTGATTCATTTCACTATTAAGTATGGAAAACTTCTTAAATTTCAGAAATGTGTGAAATAAACAGAGGCAATTGTTCTAACTATTTCCCACAAAAAGTCCCTGTGAAAAGCTCCCCATTTTGGATGCGAATTCAGTAAAAAAATCTAATGGGTGTTGAAGGAAAAGCAAAGTTCGTATAAGCAAAGTTTGTATTTTTGGAAACCTGTTTGAACAAAATCAAACACATCCTGTGAGCCTTGCTGTCTGAGCAAAAAGCCTCCATACCTACAAGCACGGGGTAAAACTGTGTACAATTTGGGATCAAAGTCCCATGTGCTTCCCATTTTTTTTCTATGCATCAGCGGCAGGGGTTGACAAGCGTTTCTTAAACTGTAACAGTATTTCCAGTTTTAAACAGGTCATCTAAAAGAAAAGTTATTTTTCACTTGCAAGACACCATTTACATTCCAGCCCGACTGCAGGAAGCAAATGAAAGCAGTAAATGGTCCTCTTTTTTACTAAAGCATTTCTTCCTTTCCATTGCCATTTTCCCTTCACGTATTGCTGTATTAAAACATGGAGATTAAGCTCTGGTGAGAAATTCTTTTTCAAAAAGCTGTCTTTGGTCATTTTTCATTTTAAGAAATCAACACTTGGTGTTGTTTGCACTTAATGGGCAATATTTGGTGTAATGAAAGCCCTGGGTATAAATGAAGCTGTGTACATTTTTAGGTATTTATTCACCTGTTCAGTTGCTCGGTTAAAAAAAGAAATAAGTTGCTGCTCTTCCTCCCCCCTAAAATCTGAAGTAACTTTAAATTACAGCGCATGGAAGCTAATGCCCTCTCCTGCTCGCTGAGTCACAAGTCTGCATTCCCATCATAGTTCCGAGCTCCTTCCTACAAACACCAACACGGGGTTTTTGCATTCAAGGAAACGAATAATCACAGCCTTCCTTTAAGCTAAATAGCAGACAAACCCCAAACAGCACCGCAGCTGGGGTACTTCCCATTCATCTCTCTGCTTCTGTAGGGTGTAAAGACTGCTGGGGGCTGAGAGCAGGGCTCAGCTGGCCAGAAGCAGGGGAGGGGGGTTTGAGACCCGAGAGCTGCACAGCCTCCCACCTCCTTCGAGGAGTTATATCTGTTGAGAGAGAGCGTAATTGATGTTGAAAACGCATGCATACTAATAAATTAATATCACGGCAAACACGAATTACAGGATTTATGGGAATGCAATATCGTCCGTTTGGTAAACAGATCTGAAGTACAGACGATTCGGGAGGATAAGGAATACAGAAGCTTGGTTTGCTTCCAGCTGGGGAGATTAATGTCAATATTTAAGAGAGCACCAATTTGCTTGCATAGAAAAGGGGAGAAAATCAGTTATCTGAGACTAAATATTGGGTTGCCTTAGTGCTAGAGGATTATCCAAATACAGTAAAATTTCCCTCCTTCCTCTTTCAGTGTTTGCATCTGTCAGACACCACGGACCTGCCCCTTCCAGCACTGCTCTCAGGGAAAGGCTTCCAGTGCTGAAGGGGTTGGTTCTTATTTTTTGGCCAAAAGACAGTTCTCCTGTTCCAGCACTGCTCAGCTCAGCCATGGAGCATCCTTGCTCCTGGGTGCCCGTGGCTCACAACCCATCTTTATGGCTACGGGCCAGGGTTTGATGGCCATGTAAAATGCCTCGTACCGCACAGAAATGCTTCTAGCACCGCTAAGAGTGAGTTCTTCTGGAGGTGTGAGGTTTTCTTCCCTAAGAACAGCAGCCCTAGCCTAATTTTCTGTATTCCCTGGCGTACAAAGCTGAGCCAGGTGGAGAGGAAGGTCTGCTGGAGAGGTGAGGAGCACAAATCCCTCTGCCTGCTCTCACCTGAGGAACCTGCCCCAGCCACCAAAGTCCCTTTTCATGCTCTTTTTCCCCAGAAGAAGGCTCTCTGGGCCACTCAGACCCATATAATAAATTATCCTACAGAAGGAGCGACTCAGAACAGTTTAAACGTATCCATCCCTGTAATTCCTTAGAAATAGTCTGAAAGGTCAAAGGTTTAAAGCGAGTTCTTTGAAAGAGTCCCACATTGCTGAACTTTTAAAGGAACCTTAGCAGGAATGTTAATTACTCAGAGTCATGCATGACACACACTTCGCATGCCCAGTGCCTGGTATAAATTTAACAAAAAAGCTTCAAATCCATTTTTCCTGAGCGCATTTCAGGGCCCGGTTCAGCACTGTCCTTCAGCACATACTTAACTTTAACAAGTCTTAAGCACGTGCTTAAATATCCTGCTGCATGAGGGGCTCGTGGGCCCTGTCGGAAAGGGACCAGAACCAGAAAGGCCAAAATGCCCAGGATACTTGCAAAAATTAATGGGAAACAGTGACCTAAGGTGTTATTATTGATGGCTTCACAGGGCAAGCTGCCCAAGGTGCTGCACCGGGCCGGGGCTGGTGGTCATCACCCGCTCTTGGTGGACCCCTGAGCTGCATCCACATGGCCAACAGGAACAGATTTGTGCCTCCAGGCTCCTGTCTGACACGGGATCACAAAACCCCTTGCCATTAACACCCCTTTGCTTCGGCCTCCCTCCCCAGCTTCCCCAGGTACCACCGCCGGGTCAATTCTCACCGCTTCTCCGTGACACCCAGCCCTCGTCTTCCACATTCTTCCAAATTCACAGCCTGTCCATTTCTGCTTCGTTTTCACCAGTTCTACTTCTGCTACACCAGCAAACTCCTCGGAATTGCACCACTCTCACATTTATAATTAGAAATATTTTAATCTCTCCCATGGAAAGGAAGATAACTTATCTTTCTTAAAAATAAACAAATCCAAATGGAAAGAATTCATTCGTAATTAAATCACACTCTCCAGAAAAGCTACGAGCAAGATTGATGATTTTCGGAAGAGATAAGAGGATTAGAAATATAATTTTAAACTTGTCTCAAGGGTAAAAGCTTACACCCACATCAGCTAAATGATATCCATATCAGTTACAGGGAACGAGCTTAGATCAGTCCCAATTCCAAGAAGAAATTAGCAAAATAAAACAAGAAGGATAAACTGAACAGGCAGCATCTTTCAGAACTGCAACATGTCCCAAAGTGCAGAGGGCCTTAAGAGAGAAGATGCAAGGGAGAAATATTGAAAGGAGTCTGGAAGGTTTTTAAGTGCAGCTTAAATATTGTACAAATAGTTTCATGGAGTATTTTTAAGACCTTTCCATACTTTGGTTGCACTGTAACAGTGCGCTATAAGAAAGTATTTCAGGGTGAAAAGAGGAAGGCAATGTGAAAACACCTTCAAATTGAAGAAACATGGGGCAAAAGCAAGAATCCACGATTCACAAACTGGGGGTGCACGAGCCAGTTTTTATGAAGAGCCAACTTCAGCTTTCATCAGAGCTTTGAAGCATGCCCAAGCCTTACCCGACAGTGAAGAATTTTGGTTCTGTGCTTTTTTCTTTTTTTTCTGTATCTATCAGCACCACTTGATTACAAACAGTGACTTTCTGGATGGAAACAAATCTCAAAAAAATGTCAAAAAAAAAAAAAAAAAAAAGACCTCTGTCTGTTCCCATGGTGTTCCTGCCTTGCTGGCCCTCCTTGCCTCCCTCAAATTCACCAAAACACAAGAGGCAGGTTGGCAACTTATCCAAAAAATTGCACGAGGGGTCTTCTCGTTTTCCCTGCTGCCAAAAAGCAGTTTCAAAAAAAAAAAAAAAAATTAGGTAATTATCAGGACATGAACACATGGAAGTGCAGTGCTGGTCATAGGGACCGACTTGCCGAGATGCCACTTCTTGTGACATCTGCTGGGGGATACGTTTATCAACAGCACCAACAGCACATTCGTAATGGACAGATATTTATGTAAGAGTGTGAAATGTTTTCAAATATTTATCAATGCTCACACTGTACCATAATTTGGGCAGGCTCTGCTGCCCGCTCTGCTGCCGCCAGTGCCCTCCTCTCTTTGTCTGAGCTCCTCTGGAAAGTTTTTAATGCACCTTGGTGGATACTGTGAGTTCAGTAAAGCTGGTATATGAATTACATTTTATTAAATGTCATGGTAAAGCGCTCAGGCACTGATGCACAGCCTATTAGTAGCTTTAAGATTTCTGTGTTTTGGTGGGAATGCTTCAAAACTGAAGTATGTTTTCTTTGGCTACAGCACCGCCATTAGATGCAGTTGCTCCTGACATTTTAAGAATTGTTTTATGACTGTTTCCATGGAGGTCAAAAAGGAAATTACTGTTCCAGGAATGCTTAGATAGCATCCACGGCAACACAAAAGCCTAAGTTATATAGCTGCATTCTGGCCGGTCTGATGGTGTGATGATTAACAAGTTGTGCTGCAGCCGAGGGCCCTGAGCTGGGAATGCTGCAGGGAATAGTTTCCGAAGCCAAACCGTGAGTTCCAGGGCCTGATCTGGCATCTTCCAGGTCGTACATTTTCCTGCACGCCCAATTATCAATTTTTCTTCCTATACATTTCATCTGTCACAACTATTTGCATTGTTTCCCTACCAACCCCCAGACATTAGAGAGATCAAACACCAAAGTCTTCCCCTACCTTAAGAAAGAAAGTGAGTCTGCTTAAGACTTCCATAGGAACAGTGATTGTAAATTTATTAGCTTCACTTGCTACGAGGAAGCTGTTAAAGGCATCAGGAAGCAGCCAGATAACCAAGGCCATAAAATACTTTAGAAATTAATGAATGAAAGATGGGCTGAAGCCACAAAGTGCGGGTCTGGTTCTGGTTTTTGAACTTGCAGAGTTCACAGATGCTCGCAGGCAGGGCTTTTATTCTAGAAGGTAAAGCATCAGGACTCAAGTTTAGAGCAGAATCGAATTTTTTTCAAAGCTCAGAGTTACCCCAAATCCTTGGGTTTTGTTCGGATACATCACTAAAATGAAACAGAAATCCTGCGAGCTGGAAACCAATGCAGCTGGCTTCAGCCAAGCATTTCCTGGACAGTGCTTGAGAAAATATCACTCCTACTGCTACCACCAGTTACTGTCCTTGGAATACATGAAGAATTACGTTAAGAGACTGCTTGGAATACATAAAGAATTCATGTTAAAAGAATTCACCATCTGAGGAGGAAAAAACCAAGAAGGATGGAGCCGCACTCACACAAAATGATGGATGTAATTTTTGGCCCATGTTTGCTACCCGCTACCCTGTACTAGCCCTTCTTATGTGTGCTCCCCAATCGCCCACGGAGAGGCTGAATACTTACTTTCCTCAAAAACAACGTTAATTGGAAACTTTACCCAAATTCTACTGAATTCTGAGAGTTCTGGACTGGTTTAAATGGATGCCTTGGAATAGGGAAATTGGAATTCATGCTTCAGATGCTGGTGCCTCTATTGACGTAATTTGTTTGGGTAGGGAGAAATAAAGTCTTTGAGTCTCCATCACTATTTTGTCACCCAAAAAGTGAAATACCCTGAAGAAAAGGACACTGGATACATGAGAAGAGCTGAGACGCATCCACCCACATAGTCTTACACGACATGTTCAATAAACCAGGCGTTGCACACATTATTACATACTGAAGATGAATTCTGTCCTCAAAAATGAAAATTACCTATTAAAATTACCAATTACAAATATCAAATTACCTTTGGATTTTTCTTTCCTTACTACACCATCCCTTTACACACCCTTACCCTTACATTAGCACATGGAGACCAGTACCAGCTGCTAGGACTCACCATTCATTTTTTCTTGTACGGTTCCTCCTTTTCTGGCTTGTATTTGCTAGCTGAAAAGCATCACTCCAGCGCCTTCCAGGTCCTACACAGCATCAGCCACGGTACCACCAGATAGGGTCAGGGACCACCCACGAGACAAAATGGCAACCAAGGCAGTTGCTTACATGGAAAAAATAATGTTAGAGAACTATTTGATGTATTTTTAGCCTCTTTTCATACACTTTAGCAGCTGGAAACAAGGTGGGAAGCCAGGACTGCGGGCCAAGATCCAAAAGGCATTGAAGGAGGAGAGTTTTTCCATGGACTTTGACTGGCTTTGAATCAGGATTGCTCCCAACAGCCTGCCCCCACGCACCACTTGGAGCTCCGCTACTCAGCTGCTTTCTGGGATTATACTCATGGTTCTCCTCTCATATCACACACGATCTCTGAAGAATTACATGGTACTAGCATCCTAGGAAATTGAAGATTTATGGGGGGAAAAATCTGCATACAAAAGGAAAGATTTTAGCCTTGAGAAACGCGTGTAGCAGAGAACGGAGATGAGAAGAATTTGCACACTTGTGAGTGCCTGGAGCTAGGACTTTATGTACAGCATCCGTTTTCACTTGCATTATAACACAGAAGTAAAATGAAAGGTTAGCAGCAACTGTAGATGAAAGGTTGGGCCTAGAAAGTACTATCTGCAGCTACCTTGAGTAAAAGTTCGTACCAAAGTCCAGTCTGACTTTCTATCTGTTTTGGAGATCAAGGGCTCTGTGAATACACTGATCTTTGGGATTCCAGTCTGGGAAAGAACCATAAAAATAGCAATAATTCAGATTTACGTTTAAACTAAAAATCACGTTTTTCGGAGCGCTTCCCAGGTCCGCAGTAATTGCACAACTCAAAGAGTCCCAGCTATCAGCCAAGCAACGTGCAAAACGGCCCCAAAAGGTGGGATCACCAGTTTTCAGCAGCCCAGAATCACCAGCGTCGGTGAGGCCATTCATTCCCACCCTAAAAGAGACTTCCAGGCTTTCTACAATAATTCACATTTAGGAAAAAAGCTCTTGTTAACTAAAGAGGGATTTTTCCATCTGAGAACATCAGCTGGGAGGCCCGAATGAAGTGGGAAAATGTTTTAGCAAAAGCTGTTACAAGAAAGCACCGCACTTGGCTGATTCCTTGGCGGGGCCGAAGCTCCGCTGACACTCGAACAATGAGCAGTCTGGCAGCACGTGCTCTGGATATAGCCACATATCCGTCCGTTCTCCTGACAGCTTTCTTCCTGGATTTTTTTTTCCCTCAAATCCTACGAATGAAGGCTTACCAGGATTTATGTAGCAACTTAATACTTTCAGGAAAGAAAAAGCACACGGTGCAGGAAGAGAAACAACAGGACTAGAATGGATCTATCATATTTTAACTTAAACTTGCAAATAAATTTCTCCTGACATTGACTGATAAATATCTATATGATTTGAACTCGCTTCCTGGGCTGTGAAAGCTATCCTGCAGCTGCTTCCTCTGGCTGCCCAACATCAGGGAGTTTCGGGAGCACGGCCGCGCCGCACAGGGAGTCGAGGCAACGCGACCGACACATGAGAGCAACTGAAAGCAACTCATCCCTTCTGCCTTGAACACTGTTCTGGTTTTTAGGAAGACCTTAGGAAAGATCTCTTACCTTGCAGGTTGCTCATGGTACCTACCCAGGTTATTTGGCCTGGATATTTTTTAAAGCAATTTTATATCATTTGAAAAATAAAGGCGTAGCTTTGGAATACCTCGAATTAACAAAATAGAAAACTTAAGACTGAGACTTAGGGATCAGACCCACATAGTGTTATTTGAAGCATTTGAGCCATCAACCACCCCTGTACCATGGACTTAACTCTACCATTTATTCAGACCAGCACGTCCCCGAAGTGTCCCACATCGCTGGAGTGAGGCGGCAGCTTTCCTGCCCTCCTCCCTGCCCACCTTGAACTTCTCCGAGCACCACAACCCACCTTTACCTCCACTGCTCTTCCCTCTCAAACCTTATCAAAATGGGGGCTGGGTGAAGCAGCTCGAATTTTCGTTGCCTTTTCTGCCAGCAAGAATTAGAAAGGCGATGTGACCCGGAGAGAGGAAGGCTCAAGGAAACAGTAGGGTCAGTGTGACTGGCAGCGGGCTCGGCCCCACTGATAACAAGGCCTTTTTGTGAGGTCTCAGCAAAGGAGAGCTTTAAGGAAGGATTTCTGAAGCAGCATAATGAAATAACCTCGCAGATACCGACAGGGAGCTCCTTCCATGCGCGAGGGGAGAGGTAGGAGAAAACACAAAGTCATTTGTTTGGCAATTTAATGAGTAGATGATGAAGGCTGAGCCGGCAAAAGGCAGGCGCTCCCCTTTTGAGCCCGAGGAAATATGATAGAGACCAGAGCGGGGTGAGATGGGCTTTGAAAATGAAGGGAAGCAGCTTGCATTTGATATAGCAGAAGAAGAAGAGGCAGTTGAAAGCACACGGAGGAAATGGAGCTGGGCAAAGCAACAGGCTGAAGAATTTATTTGTCCTGTAGCGCAGCAGACGAGTCCTCTTTAACTCCTTCTGGGCTGCCTCTCTGCTGGGTGTACGTCCCTGTATGTGCACAAGGGCTTTTTAATAAATTCTTGTGAGTTAATAAAGATGGATGTACGAAGGAGAGATATCCTATGTGCCCTGACGGAGGCAGAAGTGTGAGCGCAGCCCTTACAACCACGCAGAACCGCATTAATGCTGAGACTGCCCACCAGCCTGTTCTGGTGTAGGTCAGGGGCAACCCCACACACCTTCATGCCACAATTCAGATGTTCATCTACACTGGACTTTTTACACGTAATAGATGCCTGTTTCCTACCCAACAGTAAAGAAAGGAATGAAGGAAAATATGCCTCTGAGTGACATCTTTGCATGGAAGTGACCGAGATACATATGCAGTGAACAAATACCTTGACCAAAGCAAACAGAGCGTCTGGAGGCAGATTTAGTCAGGGAAGTTTGTCTCACGACTCTACGCTGGATATGTTGTTCTACAAAAAACGTGGAGGAAATTTAGCACGTGTCACGCTTCCCTGCTGTTGCTTTTGGAGGAGTCATGGTGTAGGTGCTGACTTCTCATTTCCCAAGGGGCACGGAGAAAGGCTTCAAGCAGCCTTTGATCTGCAGGTCGGGAGGCTCTCTGGCCCCCACACGCCACATGGGTTTACGTGCTCCACAGTTTGCCTCCCAGCGTCTTTGATGATTGTTTTTTGCTGGCTGAAGAGCTCATCTGCTTGTGAATGGTGATTCTCAGGCTGAAGACCCTCTACCTTCAGATGACAACGTGTGGTTTTTAACCTAAAACCAACAGATCAGCTATCACTGGCACAGGCATTGTGTAAATCCTTCCCTCCTCACTGCTGGAAAGTAAGAGGTTAAATCCCTTTCCATTTTAACAAAAACATATTTTAACTAAATCCAACACTCTTTTATTTAACTTTTAAAAAGAAATGGGCATGCTGTGCTCTAATAAATTTTTTCTTGGCACCCTCCCTTCCCTTTGAATGTTAGAGGGGAAAAAGAGAGAGACAGAGACGGAAAGCGAGAGAGAGATTAACTATTTGGGCTAGGCTGACTGCCCTTTAAATTGTCAAAAAGCTTGAAAGATATACGAGCACGCTGTACTGACAGTACCAGTAATGTAGGTCAGACCCTCGGGGTCCCCGAGGCTTTCAGACCAGCCTATCTGCAGATACTAGACACAGGATGTTAGCGTCTCATTTAACAGCTTATAAAAAGCCCCCAAATTGGAACCCGGTCAGGCTGGGCCAGAAGGCAGCTTTTATTTTATTTTATTTAATCCACAATTGCTAAATTAACCTGGCAACATGCACGAAGTTAAATGATGTTGAAGCTTGAACAGACCCTTCTGAGTGTCTAACCTTCCCCTTTATGTTGGGAAATCACGTTAGCATTTCTATCTCTCCTTGTCTCTCACCTAGGTAGCGCTATTTCCCATCACATTCTCTCAAAAGCAGATTTCGTATTACAGCAGCAGACCCAAGCAATGGAGTTCCCACCATTTGCTTTCATAGCTAATCCTCAAGACTAAATAATTCTGCATTAAGGGCTCCAGCCCTGCCATTCGCTCTGGATTTTCCATTTCTCAGTTTCACCATCATCCCCTTGGACTACGTTAAAACAGTTCCTCTCTTTGCTTGGTTTTTCCCTTTCCTACCCAATACCGCCCACTTCAAGGGAGTCGGCGCTTCCCACAGAGTTATTCGCTGCTCTAAAGTCGGAGGCAAGAAGATTGCATCCGAGACGACACTGTGTGGTAGCTATTAGCAAGGGCTGAATTGTAATAATTACCGCTGTGCTTTGAGATAATCCGTTCCTTCCCTCTCATGGAGTCTTGCAGCTTAGGCAAGCTGCGTGTACTTGAGACTGAGGGGTAGGTGCTGATTTTGGTTTCTACTTTCTCTATTCAGACACATTTCTGAGGGCTTCCAGATGACTTTGTGAGGTCTCTAAGTAACTTTAAGGGAAGAGGGGGAGAGTTGCTTCTTGCAGCCAATTTCTAGATATTTTATACATAGTTTGTGTACCACTTCCAGGCATTTCTAAGGGTTCCTCACCTACCTCTAATTCAATTCCCAAATCAAGACCTGAAACCTTACTAGGAGGTTGCTTTTTAATGCCTCTGATCCTTTGTGATTCTTTGCTGTGTGTTTCAGGAGAAAAATAAAAAATAAATAAGTAAAAAAGAACTGTTTGGAACCTGAAACTCTGCTGCCCAAGTGGCCAAAGCCCAAGCAACCAGAATACCTGACATCAGCAGAGAAGAGACTCCATCGCAGTGCTCATGGAGGAGTGAACACAGGGGTATGCTGGACTCGTCGTGTTATAGCTTAGGGATTCAGAGAGTTAACCACAACCTGCTGGGGCAATAGGAGCCTCCGCTTCTGGTTTCTCAAATAATGCATTACAGTGGACAAGAAGACAAAAAGATCATTCACCTACACGTTTCTCAACAGAGCCTAATCAAGTGGGACTCCGAGCGGTGCACGCTTGCTGAGGGAATTGCAAGGGGGGAGGTAAGAGGAGGGCTGAACAGCATTTAATAACTTTGAAACATGATAGCTGCCTACAAAGTAATGTCATGGTCAGCAACAATGGTATTTCAGGAGCTACTCACACAATGACTGAATTCATTGTTTAAATCTATGTGAAATTTTATAAATACGAATTAGTGAAGCTCAATTCAAAACGTTCAAAAGGTTTCTGTTCAGCTCAGTGGGGTGATATTTTTTGAAATATTTATCTTATAAAGAAATCTGGAGGTAGCTAAAATTTTACCTGGAAATCTCTCGCTCACAATCCAATTTTAAAACTGCTTTAAAAATCTGAGCTGACAAATGAGATTTGAGGTTTACAGGATAAGCACGGTAATCGTGCATACTCACGTCAGAGCTTTTCTTTTATGGCTTCAACTTCGGAGCCAGATGGAGCTCTCCCTTTGCAGAACCTGCTAGGGGTGTATGAAAAACAACTCTGGAAACCTCTTGAGTTAACAGCCATCCCAGCCATCCTGTCTTTATCAAGACTCTGCATTTTCAGCTATGCCAAGTGTCAAGGAAAACAAATCTATACCTACGGGCTCTCTTTAAATGCAGAGTTTAACTGCAAAAGTAAACTACAACCACTTAGCGTTATCTCAGTTGTGTCACACAGGGCATTTGAAATAATTAGAATGTAACCTAAAAGATCTTAGAAGTAAAATTGTCTAAATCTCGTTCAACAAAGTTAAATTACTGCATGAGGTTGTTTTAAAACTCTTTACATCACAGCCGATTTCAGTCTCAGGCATGTCAGCATCTCCACACCAAGGCTCCCGTAATCATTTCCCTAAAAGTACGAAAGTCCTTCCAGTACGCGATTGCGTTACGGGCTGTGTAATGTAGGAACACGCCAAGAAAATGTCTTCAGCCTTACTTCTACAAACATGGCAATGATCAACCCAAAGCACGATATGAAGGTTGCTTATATTTAAGGCAATTTAACATGTTGCAACAAAGGTATACTTAAAGCTACTCCATCAAAAGAAACTGCAATCTTACGGCAGCACAAACATGAGGTCTATGGACCTGCTCCTACAAACCTGATTCACATCAGTAACATTTACCTACATGAGTAATCTCCCCGAGGAAAAGATAATGGATGAAAGGGGAAAACAGGGAAGCTGGTTACAAAACTTGGCTTCTGCAGTGCGATTCAGCAGGCAGGTTCTTACTTTAAAAGGGCTGAACGTCAGGCCTAATCTCAACAGCGACTCGAGTGTTTCTCATCCGTTTCCATCTGCTTCCAAGCTTTCAAAGACTGCTGTAGGACACCCCAACACCCCTACCACTGTGTTGTGTCAGGGAGATTTCCTTCTTAGTGCATCTAGCCAGGCAGACCACCGCTGTGCCCACCATGGCCATGAGGGTGCTGGCTGGTCGGGGTCCAGGAGCTGGAGGAAGCCACCCCGAACCACTTCTAGCCAACCACTGCTGCACAATAGAAGGAGACACACACACGTATATATATATATATATAAATATATATAAATATATATGTATATATCTCCACAGCTATCATATTCCCAGAGAACTTTCTCGTTTCACAAGGACAGCTCCATTGGTATTAGGACGGGGATGTGATCAGTGGTGAATTTTTTTTATTTTTTGCATAGTTTGATTACTACTCACTGGTGCTTTTCATTTGATAGCATGTATTAAAATCACATAAATCTAGTTCACAGAAGTAGTGATGAACGCAACACTGCAGTACAATAGCAAGGATAATAGCTTCATAACAATTTGTAGATCGCAGACCACAAAAGCTCTACAAATAACAGCTTCCTTTATTTATATGTCAACAGATTTGATACTTCCCGATGATCAAGATAAACAACTACGCATCTTTCAGAAACAAACAGGCACGAGAGATGGAAAGCAAACAAAACCACAAACGACCGAAGGATGCCAAAGCAAGCGGTGAAGCAAGGCTTCCCAGAACTGCCTCAACAGGTACCACAAGGGAACCCCATCGCGACCACAGCAGCTTTCAACGCTAACAAAAACGTACCTGCTTCAAAGTAAGGTAATTATCACTGCCTATGCCAGGTAAACTCAACTCCTTTTACACAGAAATGTCCTGAAATCACCTGAAAAGATCAAGGGTGTGCAGCCTACCAGGGGTGTCACTTTGCGTGTCGGGGTCATCTCTGCAAGGCCTTGTCCTTGAGGCTGGGCCCTGCTGAGGGGGACCCCAATGTCCCTCCAGCCTCGGCCATTCAGAAGGGCACTCGTGGCCTCCTGCCTGCCCCCGAGTGCTTTCGGGGCAGCTCGACACAGTTCAGCCCTAATGCTTTCCAAAGTGAAAGAAGAAACCACCTTTGAAACAGAACTGCAGACATCTTTAGATTATTTAAACACATAAGTGCCCACGTTCAATGTCTGAATTAAACAGGAATATTGAGGGAAAATGTTATTCAACAATTAAAAAAATCTGCATTAGTCTGTGTGAGATGCTCATCACCTTGGAAATTTAGCTGGCATTCAAGTGTAGACCAAATGCGATTACAAAAGGTACGAGCATCTGTAGGTAAACCATCCCCAGGTTCTGTTTTATTTTGCCTATCTAGATTTTGCAAACAGGCTTTTCTTAAGGAGTTAAATATCTCTTTGTAGATATAAAAGCTATTTTGGAGGGGAAAAACATAAAAAGCACAGCCTGAGAGCTATCAAAGCTGAAGTCTACCTTTGTACTTCAAGTATCTGACCTATTCACTCAGTAATAGGCCTAATCAATCTTGCTATCTCCCATAATAGTGATTCATTGCAGCGCAGCCTTATCTTTGTATCAAAGTCAAGAAGAAAGGCAGGCACAGATATAAGGAAATCCTTCACTTCTCTCTGATATACTACACATAGTTTAAATACCAGCACTGATAATAGGCTGGACACTCGTGAGTCCCATGTACACTTAATCACTCATTTCCTTCATCGACTAAGAATAATACCGGCATAATTCACTCTGCTTCCCCCCGGCCTTTCCAAGGCATCTGGCCCGTGCCCAAGGGGTGGCACCCCTGGAGCAGGAGGAGCAGGCTTTGGCGGCGAGGTTTTGAGGGATGGGAAGGGGTCTGAAGGCTGCGTAACGGATGGGAGGAAAATCTCCATCAGCTGCAGAGGTATTGGAGAGCTCGGGAGACTCGGAGACCTCGGCATGACCAAGACTGCGTGACCCCTCCTGAGCCAGCCAAGGCACTGTCTCCACATTCTGCTGGCTGTTAATCCATGCTATGCAGATCCTAATTCACAGTCCCACTTGAATTCCTGCAGAACTTGGATATCCAGACAGCAGGGGGAAAAATACAGCACACTTTCACCTCCAGCTTGGCTCGGAAACCTCATCTATCCCTCCTCCACCAGAGGGAATTTCGCTAGGAACAGGCACGTCAGCCCCACAGCCTTCCTCCCATTTTCCTTCCCACCCTCTTCCTGCAGCACTCTCCTCCTTTCCAAGCATAAGACACTCGACCCCGTTGCTTCAAGCCCACAAATCTCCACGTGCTGCTGCGAAGGACTGGCTGCTCCATCAAACATCGTGGCTGACCATGCCCCCTCACAGCCACCCCGTACAGAGTGGGAGCAAAGCACTCGACATCTCCAACAATGCCTTACTCATAAACCCGACCCCCTCGGGGTCTCTCTCCGAAAAACCTGAAGGTTCAATCAGGCACCCAGCAATGGTTTGTTTCTACCCTCACCCTGCCGCAGCCTCCAGAAACGCTGCACTTCATTATATTGTTTAAAAGGAGCGAGGTCCTCTTTGGCATGGCGGTTTCCACCCATGAAAACATGGTAATTGATCCGAGTGAAACAAAAGCACAGCGACCACTTAGCGTGTTTTATTGCTTTTACTACTGTGTGCACCTGCAGAAGTCCAGGAGCGCAGTCCCTCAAGGCCCAACCCGCAGATTTATATACTCTTAACACATCTTAAAAGTTACGGAAACGATGCATTTTTCTCTCAGAGGGATTGGATTTATAAAAATCCCAAGGACTGTTTCACTGTCATTCCTGCAAGGAACAGGGTACGAAATGTAGGTGGCCTGATTTGAAACAACAGGCTCTTTTTGGGTCTGCTGGTAGGAAATATAGACACGGTGTGGGGCTGTGTTAGCTGGATCCTAGGCAGGATCGGAACAGTGCCTGCAAGCAGAACAGCCACTGGGCCCTCTCCTGGGAACGACAGCTTGCTAAGATTCAGCTCATGAGCAAAATGGGTGCTGCAGGCATACGCACACAGAGCTGTCTTCTTCTGGAAAGCATCTAATACAAATATTTCCAGCCTGCTCTTAAAATCCACGCTGTGTTTTGTAGATGCAAGCAATTAATCCGTTTTCATGCCCAAGATAAATGCACAGCATTGAGCAGCTGGCTGTGTTCTGCTGGTGCAAACTTGCAGCAAACGCATTTCAGCTTGCCTGGACCCTTGGAAGTCACAGAGGGAACAGGAAAAGCTAGAAATGAGCTGTGGCCATAAGCAAATAAAAATCTGTGTCATTCTTTTTTTTTTCTACTGTTTTCAGTATGAGCACTTACAATTGCAATTCTTCTGCAGCACCATGAGGATGCCTGAAACCTTGTTTAAATTACAGATCTGAGACTTGCTGAAGCAGAACACAAACACCAAAACAACTGCGCTTTCAGCTGTTTTTTAACCTTTCCTTCCAGTGACATGAAAACTTTTTCTCCCCAAAGACTTCATGCAAGTGTCAGCTTCAGCCATTGCAGTTTTACAAGACTATAAAGTTAGCAGCCTCTAACATCCAATTAGCAGTTCCCTATATAAAGCAAAACCAGTCCCATGCTATTGTATTTGTAGCAACCTGAAGCTGACTGCATTTCTTCCTGTCCTTGCCTGAATACTCACTTGCGACTCCTTTTCCTTAGAAGACTGAAAAGGGAAGTGAGAAGGATTAACACTCCTAATAATTAGTAAAGACACGGAACTTCATAGATTTTCAATATTAAAAAAAAAAAAAAAAAAATTAGATGTCCATAGGTGGATGGATTTGGTTCAGCTAGAAGCTATGTAGTTAAGGCAGTTGACTTTTACCTTGCTAAAAATCACAGCATTTTCTGACCATCTCAGAAATATTTGCACTGCTTTTTGTCCTGTGGTCTCTTTCTCGATGCTGTTTTGGGTCAGAGCCATACCTGAGGATCCTCGGCAAAGCCCTGGCTGCTGTCTAAGCCCATTAAGAGCCAGTTCCCAACCTCACAGGTTTGCAGTTCAGCAGACAAAACAATGACAACAACAGGGACGAAATTCTGCCATCAGTTTTGCAGACACATGAGAGACGGAGGAAAACGAAGCATTCAGGCCACACAACGCACGTCTTCACACGAGGGACGCATTTGTAGCTGCAGTCTAGCACTTGACCCAAAATGCCATGCCCCCAGCAGCCACACACAGATCGCTTTTTCTCACCTGGAGCAGGGCACAGCCTGCAGGACCCTGTTACCTGCAGCCCATTCGGCTGGGAAGTGAGCACAGCCCTCGGCGAGGCCACATCTGGAGCACAGCTTTGCCTGCCCCACGCCTCCCCTAGGAGGGCGAGCAGCAAAGCAGAGGGCTCAGCAGGGTGCTAAGGTGCCAGGGCTGGGCAACTTGATGCTATTTTGAAGCTGGCCCTGTCTCAACATGAGGTGGGATGAGCTGACCGCCAGCGACTCCATCCCAACTACGTTTTTTCTTTTATGATTTCTAAATTCCAGGCATCGTATCGTTACGCTCGCACAGGATCAACAACAAAGTAGGTGTGAAAGGCAGGTTGAGAGCAACACGACCCCTCTGCTGTCGCTTCCCATTAATTCTCCAGCATTTACACGTAAGATTGCAGCTCGCTGGGTCACGGACCCTGCACGAAATGGCAAGTTCCTGCAGAAAGGTGCTGCTCGCAGCAACGGATTCTTGCTGCGTGTTCGTGCGAAAAGGTGTTACCCCCATCCCACGTGTCCCTCCCAGAAGTACAGCTTTCTTTGGATGAAAACATGTCCAAAAATACACGTTAGTGAGAAACGCTGCTCTGGCAGCAAGCAGGGAGGTACAAAACCAGCTGGCCACAACTCCCTTGAGCAACCCAGCCGAGGCAGGGCGCAGCAATCCGCCCGTCTCACCCCAAAATTCACTCTCCAGTCTGTGTGCCTCGGTCCGGCTGGCTGTCACACCACATCATGTCATCGGGGCCGTGACTTCGCATGACTGAAACAGCCCAGAGCAAGTGATGTAAGGCAGATTGCATCTGACACCCAGGGAAGACCTCGGTCCATGTGTTTGCCAGCCAGAGCCCTTTGTGTTTAATTACTGGAACACCAGATCAGCAAAACGCTGCGAGCAGGTTAGCAGCCATCATTCCCTGAATCAGCAGCCCGTGCAGGAAGGTTTTTTTTCCTTTCACTGTCTGCACGCCGGGATGTTGCACTACATCCAGCCCCAAAACAGGAGGCCAAACCCCATTTCCGCAGAAGTTAAAGCTCTCAAGCCCTCGTTTTTGTAAGATGCCTGTCACCAGAAAGATTTCTGCACATCCCAGGAGTGACAAAGAGCTTCTGGGAACATCTGCGTCAGTCTGATAAAAAGCTACAGCAAAATTCCCCTCGTTTCTGCCTTTAAGTGCACAAAACCCTCAAAGCTTGTTAACAAGGCTTCTTCTACAGGAGGACAGGCACTGCAGCAATGAGTTGTTTTGTAGATCACTCCAACCAGCGCAGCCTTTCCTCAGAATGAAAACCCGGTTGAAAGAAACGTATTATAATTTTTTGCATTCTTTGAAACTCAGATTAAACATAAATCTAGAGCAAACACTGGAAACATTATCCTCAAGGAAACGATGACTGCACACACGGGCTAAAAAACATTAGAAGGAAAATCAACAGTAGTCAACCAGAAAAGAAAACACCACACTTCTCTCTCAACTCTCCAGTTCATTATTAAAGAATAAAAATAATCAAAAATAATCTCTCTGGCTGCATGAACAAATGTTAGAAAATGAGCAATGACAGAGAAATAATACATCATTATGTTATTTTCCATTTTCTAGTGGGATTTGTCCCTGCCGATGGCTGGGGAGGGTGAACTAAACAGTCTGTATGATCCCTCCCAACCCAACCCATGCTGTGATTCTATGATGACACCGTGCTCATTTTTAAAGCACTAAAGCAGTGTCTGTATATTAGATTAAACATAAGCATTATCTAAAGTAAGAGTAAGCAAAAATGCAAAACTATAGATAAAAGGCAATGTAGGGCCACCATGCAAATCTCAAATACTTCTGTCACCCAAAAGGAGCTCTGCACCTCTCGGATACAACCACATGGCATCTGGGCAAGTATAACTCGTATGGGCATGAGAAAAGAGTTTTTTTTCACAGACTAAAGTTTTCAAAATGTACAAAAAGCAAAACTGGGGAGGAGGGATTTTTGGGGCAGTCCAGCCAGGACTCCAAACAAACTTCAAAGAGTTTGAAAAAAGTTTGAAAAATCTCCCCAAACCCTATTTTGGATTATGTCAGTCAGTTGCCATCTCCAGAGGGAGCTGCGTTACTTTTTCCCTTCTTATCCATGGTAGACACATGCCCAAGTGGGTTTCAGCATGGCATATATAACATATATATACATATATATGACATATGTAACAGTTGCTTGCAACACAGCCTCCCCTCAGCAAGGTTTGCTATCTACAATTTGAACAAGAGCAGCATTATCACCATTTTACAGCTTAGGAGGGGAAAGTTGATTTACAGCCACCCATAAATCTGGGCTGGTCCAAAATAATCAACCCAGATTTCTTGGTTTGAAAACACTTCTTTTTTTTTTTTTTTTTTTTTTTTTTTTTTTTAAAGCAAAAACATGTGTTGATTTATGAGACGATTTTTTGCAGGTTCACGTTGACCTTAATGAATTGTTTATGTAAAAACAAAAGCTTCATACCAGCCTGAATCCTCTTTAGATGGCTTCAGGGAAACAGTAATTATTTCAATTGAAATGACCTTTCATTTCAAACTGGTGGTGAATGTAATTGAAAACTTAAAGCAGTCAAAACCAAAGAAGATGGTTGATTTCTGCTAATAAAATTCTTTGACTCTAAGTGAATCCTTTTCCAATGTTTTAACAATGATTTTTAAATGTTCATTTTCCATTTGGTCCACTCTAAATGCTCCGCTTTGCAAAAAATCTACCGTTTGCCAAATTCCCAGCCCTGTGCTTTGCTCAGAGAACAAAACTGACTGCTCTGAGCCGAGATCCAAAGCTCACACTCCAGAAGCGATTTGTTAGCGGAGCTGCCCCACGCTGCAGCACCCTGCCTAGCTCTGGCTGGGAAAGTGCAGAGGAATGAAGGTGAATGGAGAGAAGCAAGGCAGCAGGAGCAGGGAGGATGGAGAGGAGCCAGGTGAAGGTCCAGAGGTACGAAAAGAGCAAGTCTGAAGGCTGGAAAAGGCAGCTCTTCTCCATGGCTGCTGTGTGCAGCCAAACAAAAAGTGCTTGGAAAGCAGAAGGGAGTGGAGAGGAGCATTTCTGAGAGCCTGTGCTCGGGCTGATTGATCACAAAAGCGTCAGCACCAGAGGAATACTCGAGTTTATCGGGTGGTTTTGTGTGCTGAGTGCCTTGGCCATGGTCACCAGATCTTGTCCTGGCAATTTCCCCTGGTGGTCACCACACTTCTCCTTCTCCATAAGGCACTCGACATTTTAAACCAAAATGAAACCTCTCCCATGCGGCTAATAAAGATATAACAATAAATTCTGTCCGGTCTCTTTTAAGAGAAGCAATGAAAGTGATACAGGCGAGTACCTGAGCATCGGCTCTGCCACAAACACAGCTGGAAGGCCCTCATTCAAACCAGCCAAAACACAGAAAAGTAATATGGTCACATGCATTCTGGTGGTACAACGGTGGTGCTCTCTAGGGTCACGGCCAAGAGCAGAGACGGGGGTTTCAGAGCTGGTATTGCTGCGATGGTCTGCAAGGCAGCCCTGGAAAGGTGAGCCCAAATCTGCTAAAGGCGTCGCGGGGATTTCCAACCCCATACCTGCACTTCGGGGCTCGTGAAAGGATCAGGTTTTCTTTCTATTTCGTCTGTGCAGGGAGCTGACATAAACCAGACCTGACAACCTTTTAGTACAGACGGGACTTCACCTCAATTTACAGAAGGGCAGCTGCAGACTGCACAAAGAGCCCATCCAGTACACTTGGGATGCCACAATTCCTTTACGCCTACACACCAGCCTATTTACCTGCGTTTCCTAAAGCGAGCACAGGGAATTCCAGACCTTATTTATCTTTTAAATGCAAGAACGTACAATTGATCTTCTGCACTGGATGGGATCTTTTGAAGGAACATCAGAGGTTTTAGCAAATTACTCAACTTCTAGGGCTCGGCAGTGGCTAAAGACTTGCACACTTCTTAATATTTATTTGCACCACAGACAATGAAGTGCCTTCTTATTTGTGGAAGCCCATTACAAATAAACAGTCTGGGATAACTCGGCTTTTCAAACCTGCTTGCACATTCGGTTTATTGTTGTCCTTTCCCTTGCTCTTATCCAAACAGCCCTGACAGCTTGTTTATTGAGAGGTCTGCAGAGGTCTACCTATGCAAAGTGTGCTGTTGACAGAATCACAGAGAATCTCACACTACGGCCTGAATTAAAAATAATAATAACAATAAAAAAAATCTTAGATCACAAGAGCAAAGTGCTTAATTTGTGGCCAACACTGTGCAGCTTTCTCTAGTGGATCAGTGCCAATTAGTTGGAATTTTCACCTGAAATGTGGCATCTTTCCATTTGATGTTGTATCACCACAAATATCAGGCAATAAAAAAAAACTCGGCTGGTGAGATTTTTAAGTAGAGGTAGAACTCATGATTACTTCTACTGAATTCCATTAAAGCAGAAAGAAAAAATGTTCGTATATTCAGCGAAGTTATTCAATTAAGTTGTATGCATGTTTATATGTAAGCCTGTGCATATTTGCACAGCAAAGGACACAGATTGTTCTCTAGACAGATAAACTTTTTTACTTTCTTTAATTTGATTCTTGGAGAATGTTTAGTCTTGAGCCAGAAAGGTGCACGTTTATCCATGCTTCACTAAAAGCATACGTTGCAGCCATTTAGCTTTCTCAAGCACTACTCCATTAACGTCCTCATCATTTACCCAGCACCATCTCGGGGAAGATGAAAGGTAGCTTAGTTTCCAGACCTTCTCGGAAAGGTAGTCTGTTCAGTGCCACGTGGTTTTGGGAGCTCTTAACGAAGACACTGAATTAAGTCAAGCCCAAGCTGGCTTCAGATGTACCATCAGTCACACGAAGGAGCTCGGGCTGATGAGCTGCTCTGGGCTAGACTCAACAGATCCCTTCCCAAACACGATCGTGCCACCTGTAACACAGCAGTTACCACTCGGGGACAGCTCGCTTGGCCACCTGCCTTGAACAACACCCTAAAATCCACTTGTAAACACAGGGGGAAGTTCTCGCCTTGCTGATGTTCCTCGCTAAGATCACGGCTTTGTCTACAGAGCTCACATGGATGACACTGTTATTAAAAGCAATAATCACAAAAAGCTTTTTTTTTTTTTAAAAGACAATTTAGAGGCTTTTAGGAACCATGTATAAAATGAAGCCTCTTCAGTGAGGTCATAAATGGCTTTATAGCTAAAGTACTCTGATAGCAAGCACATGCTGCGATGCTGAAATTTTGTGCTGAACTCACATTAAAATACAGTGTTAGGGAATTGCTGCACGACCCCAAGAAAATCAGAAAGAGAATTTTTACTCAGGACTAAACCTGCATCATAGATTTCCACAAAAAACATGCTTTACCTTTGCTTCAGGCCTACTTACAAACCTATTGCTACTCGCGAGGATGCACAACTACAGCTGAGGACACAGCCTGATGATAAAAATGTTGAGGGGGTGATGCTAGAGCTGAAACTGATTTCTGTAGTTCTGTCAACGATGCACATGAACTATGAAGAAATCTAGTTTTCTTTTTCAGGGCTCTGGTAGTTTTGTAGAGCTCAAAGAAGTCCACTCATTCATGTATATTTTATTTGCAGATTATTATTAAGCAAACATGACTCTGAATCTGCTCATGCAGCAGGCTGACAGAGAAGAACAGACTTTTTACAAACAGTTTGAGAGTTAGACAAAGACTTGTACATTGTCTTACTTGGGTAGGGGGGAAAAGGATTTCCCACCTGATGCAGATCTGGGGTTCGAAGAAGCTTTGCTGCAACTGCTGCACACAGAAATTAGCATAAAGGGGGAAAAAAACAACAACAAAAAAGGTGAGAGGCAGCTGAGGAGGCTCTTAAGAGACAGAAGGAAAGACAGACAACCTTTTCCTGGGCTGCTCCCTCTTACGTCCATCCAGTGAACCGTGGCTCCTCCGAGTCAGCTCCGTCCCAGGCTGCTCTCCAGGAACAGCGCTCGCACACAGCGACGTCCCAGGCCGTAGCTCAGGGCCAACAGAAAAACCTCCCCCTGGCCCAGCTGCGTCAGGAGATCTTTGCTAACAGGCAGTATTTACACAATAGACTTTAAAAGCTCTGAAGTGGAAACCTGGATTTGGGGACTTGCATAAAGGCAATTGTTGACCTCAAGGTTTCACAGCGCTGGAGCAGTTACAAACTATTGTGCCAACGAGTATTTAGGGAGTCTTAAATCCACAGACTATTTAGTTGTTGTGCATGCACGCAGTTCCCAAGAGTCCTGAATCTTGACTAAATGTTTGCTGAAAAGCAGGAATGCTCTGTGACTCCCAAAAAAAGACGAGGGTAACTTAAGTCTCGTATTGTTTTCTCTATCCAAATTATCCAAAAGGCACTAGTCCATAAAGTGAGCTAACCGCCTGGAAAACTTCACACTTATTAAAAACAAACCCATTTTTATATTATTTAGAAAACTTTTTTTTTAAGACAATCCCTCATAAAAACAGACGAGTTTCTGCTTTTGCCTCACATGTAACCCAAGAATCCCTGAAAATGGAATTCGAAATGGAAAAGCTGAAAGGAAATTAGCAGAAAACCAAAGTGCAAAAAGAAACCCGAGTATTACGAAGAAAGACACCGTCCTACCCACTCCCTGCACCGTAGAAAGGATAAAAAAAAGTCTAGATGGATCTGAAAATGTAAATGAAAACTTAATGCAGAGCTAACCAAATAATCACACTGTCTTACCATGCTTAAAGAATAATGGGTAATGTGTCCTCTTTCAGCACAGCACCTGACAGAGCACCTAACGGGCAATCCTGGGGACCACTGCTACCCCTTCCCATTTCCATCTTTCTTTTTTTGGATCACAACCTGTAAATCTGCAAGTGTTTGGAAGTTCAAGACAGATCCCCACGAACTGGGTGCTGGGGTAGCTCCATGACATCTAACTGGGCTATAAAAAGCTACATTCATCGTTCACTTCCATGTTCAAGTTTATCCCAAGCAATCTTACATATTTTTCCCATCTTCTTTTAAAATTTTCTTTTCATGAGATGCCAAACACAGCAATATTTACTCTGTTGCTAATACAGGAAGAATTGTTATTTATCAGGTCAAAGGAGCTATTCGTACTATGTTTTTTGGCTGAAGTACATCAAGTTTAATTGCTGAAATAGCCCTAGACTTTGATAAAAAGGAAAAATAACATTCTGTATTGCTGGAGGAATTTCAGAGCATATAAGAGGCTGTAAAATAACATGAGTGGCTCAATTTGAGAAATGTCTTTCAAAAACGTAGCCCCCGGTGTCGGCTCTAAGCCCTGCCATCCACCAGCTCGCGCCACCTCTTTGCACCACCAAGACAGTGCTGGGAGGTGCAGGGGCAGGCAGGGGATGGGGATGAGGATGGGGATGGGGATGAGTTTCACATTCCCAACCAGAAGTTGTACCTAGGGTTTTGCATTGTGTGACAAACAGAGAATATTCTCCATCCGAGCACTGCTGGAGAACAGAGTAGGGTTACCTCAAGTTCGATGGTCAGGCCAACCACCAGGCAGAGAGATCAGCATTTTCTGAGGTCCATAAAATGCCCCTGCAAAAAACTATCAGATCCACCCATCCGAGGAGTTGGGAGCTTTTGGGAAGCTCTCAGTAACGTTACAACTGGTTTGCTAAACCCCAGCATTTCCTTATCCGAGGTGCACCAAGGAACATTGACGTATTTTCCTAAGGACACTACACAGCTCCTTAAATGCCAGCAGCTGGCAGAATGGAGAGTAACCACTAAGGGGGCTCTGTGAATAAAGGCTGGGCAGCATCTGTCCAAGGAGGCGAGGCCCTGATTGCACACCCCAGGCACTTTCACTCGCGTTCACTTCAACAGCCTGAAAGCCTCCAGCCCCATGGGATGGCCGCTGCTTTGCAGCCCTGAGACATACCAAATAAATAAATAACCACGACCTACATCTGGAATAAATATCAATCACTGAGTTAAAAAAAATGCAAACTATTCAAGAAGTGCTTGTATCAACCTTAAATTCTCGCTTGGTAGCAGAGTAACACAGAGACTGAAGCAATGTAATAAAAACGTCTGGTCCCAGATATGGTACTTAAGGGTTAAGTGTGCAGCCTGCTGATTGCTTAACCTTACCTAAAACATATGGCTTTGCACTTAAGGGTAAACCCGTGGAAAGAAACCGAGTGCCCAGAGTGTGTGTGAAATTCTTTGAAAGGTCACTCTAAGGCAAAACCTATCTAAACACTTCGCTTGCACACATTTGTTTCGGGAGACCTCACTGCTCCCAGCCCGTGAGGACGGCTGAGCGCCCTACACCCCTATGAAAATAAGAAAGAAAGCCTGTTTAATGAATTAAGCAAGTGGTTCATCCATGAACAAAGGAATAATAACCAGTTTACAAGCCAAACTAGCCAAATAGCCTGTTTTACTGTTCCTTGCCTTGCCCAATACTGGACGGACGCTTGCGACTTCCAGCATCCTGCCATCTTTTCATTAAACACTAACGAGCTGCAAACTGAAAACTTCTGATCACTCTCCCTCAAAGAAAACCCAAAGGGGCTGACCAAAAAGCACCGAGAAACTCCTGCAGGACCCAGCCCCAGCAGCACGGTGCGCTCTGCAGGAGCAACCCCGGGGAATTGCGCTGTGGGAGGCAGGGGCGACGCCAGGCTCAAGTCCTTGTCTTTGGCCACCTCCTGCCCTGTTCTCACCATTCTGGGCCCTTGCACAATTTACAGACATCAAACCAACACACACTATGCACTACTGTATGTCTTTCTAGCAGCTCTTGTTTACTCGGTGCGTTTCCTTAAGCAAAATAGTAACAGAGAAGATTTGGGGGTTTTGGTGTCCTAAAAGCAGCCATTCCAGTGCCATACGTATCTAGATTCCTGACTTTGTGCTTTTCACCTTTCCGTGTATTTCACACGGTCTATAAAATCTGCATTGGGACCTCTGCAAGTTTAACAACCAGCAGCTTGTGGATTCAGTACAGCACTTGAGCAGATGCTTGAATTCTTTGCTATACTGGAGCAAGGGGCGATATCCAAAAAGCACACAACCTTATCGCAGCAGTATTAAGTCAATATGAGAAGCACGGTCGGACTGTTCAATATTCTACAGCACACATTTCCTCCCAAGAAAAACCCAAGCGAGTTCATTCTGTCAGCAGCATTCTGATTAAATCTCTTAAAAATGGGTAAGGAAGAGCAGGAAGGAACAGGAACATCAAAATCTGCTCTTAGAATGAAGCTAGCCATAAAAATGGAGTTAGAAACCTTTAGGGAAAAAGCCTGTATAAAGGTACTAGACCAGTATGAGAGCATTTTTAAATGTCCCTTGACTTGTAGAAGTTGCAGAGTGTTTCACAAACAGTCAATTCCCTCCAGCACATTTCTGTACAAACCCAAGAAACCAGCCTGCTGGCCCAGAGGACACCTTGCAAGCCTGCAGACCTGCACTCGGAGCAGCCCAGCTGCTTTGCTGAACACTCACCTGCCTGCTGAGCAAACATTTGTCTGCTTGGGCAATCCAGAAAGCAGACCTTCTGCTTTCCTGTGTAAATTGGTGCCAGCACAGGGAACTTTTCCACGACACTCACAACTGGGTACAGACCACGAGCTGCTGAGCCAGGCGGTGCTCTCATGCTCATCCACCTCCCGTGGTGCTTAAAGAGGAAAGAATGGCTTAGATTCACTGTTAAAATTAAGGGTCATGTTGTTATCCAGTCCCAGAAAAATGTTCCCTGGCAATACTGTGGCCACGTTAAACATTTTGCTAACATAAGCCTGGTTGGGGCTTCACATCTGCAGTTACCACTACATGTTTGTAAGGCAAAAGTAGGGTTTTGAGAGATAAATAGTAAGAGGAGATAATACGCACTAAACATCTTTGTAGAAAAAAAAAAAAAAGATAAATTTAAAATACCAAACTGGTAACAGAGCTGAAAGGTTAAAGTTAAAAATATCTGTAACTGGTTAATATTTCTAACTTACAAGTACTTTCATTAATAGTTAGCATCGCAGGTGCCAAAGTATAACTTCTCCATGCATCCTACAGAGAATTAGGGAAAGAGCTCCAGTTAGCTGAAGGTGAACATCTGACTCTGAACTACAACTTCTGAAATAAATAACAAGCCACTAGGACCTCACTGTGGAAACACGACCTAAAAAACTTCTTTTTTTGTAATGAATTTCTCAGCAGAGTGTAGTTTCAGCTGCTTACCTCTGAAGACTCAAAATGGGACTTGCGAAGGGTAAGGCAAGTACAATGCTGTAGGAGTTTGCTCCTTAGGTAATATAAGATTACATACATGTAAGTAAGAAATAACAGAAGTTCTGTTTTTGTAGAAAGTGAGAAAAGGGCAACCATATTTGTATAATGTTTAATCCATATTCTTGCCTTTTGTGACTACCTTTAATAGCATGCCAATTACAAGTGCTAGATTTTACAGCATGGTAAAGTAACGTGGGTAGCAAGGGAAGCGAGACAGAACAACATTATCACTGAGATTAGGAGTCTGTTGGCAACGCTATCAAATGAAGCATGATGCAAAAGTCACCGGATTGCCACATCACTGGCAACTCCGCACGTACCCACAACCACCATCAGTGTCGTTCCAGTTCCACGTAAGCACAAATAGCTACTGGTTCACTGGGAAATGCGTTGTCTCACCCAGGAGGATCCCCTTTCCTCCCCACTCATGAACGTGACAATTTGGGACTTAAGTGGGGATGCTGCCTTATGCAGCCATCCGAATAACATATACTCTGTACGTAGTAAATAATTGTGTGTAAATAAATCAGTGTGCAACGTGTGCTTTCGAAACAAACTGAACTTGAAATGGCATTTCAGTCCAAGCCAGGTTTCGGAGCACAGCGTTCAGGCACTGCACCAGCACACCATGCTCAGCGGCACTAAGTTCAGCCTTCCCACATTCCTCTCGGCTGCCCCCCACACTAGATGATGTGGTGACAGACATGAAGGGATGAAATCACAGCGCTATCTTTTTTAAATTGCCAGAAAAGTGATTTCTCACCATATGGGATCTGTAACAAGGCTGAAGCCTCTTACATTGCTCTTTCTTTCCCTTGGCATGACACAGTCCCCCACCCGAAATTCACCCCCTCAGCAGTTTCACCACGGTGCTAATCCAAATGGGTTTTATCTACCCCGACATGTAAATTAAAACTTAAGTTAGGAACACCACGTATCTAGATGATGGAAAAAATAGACGTATACATAAGCTTGTCTAATGTTAGTACTGGCAAAGCCTGACACAGAAATCATGTCTGGAAACCTTATCTGGGAATTACTGCCCCAGCAGCACAATGCTGTGTGTGCTCCATCGCTCCCAGCCCAGGTTGAGCTGAATTCACGTTTTTAAGTTAGGCACAGCTATCAAGCACCACTTCGTTAAGCACCACAACTTACTGCAAACCCTGTAAACTCCTAATTTCTTGCATTCTTTTAGTTTGACTTTAAACCCGTCTTTGAAGAACCTGCTATTTAACATCCTAAAATCTCCCTGTTATCACTTTCATCACAGGTGAGTTTACCAAAGTTCAGTTCTCCACAGAATGAATAATATTGAAAAACTAGAAAAAAAGAAAAAAAGAAAGATGGGTTACAGGTAAGCCGTAATGAAAATCCTGTCTACATCAACATTAGCTGGCAAGCTAAATTTTTAAGTCAGTAGTACTTCCATCACACATAAATTTATATTCTTAAGTGATTTTTTGAATTGGACTGTTTGTGTACTTCTTCACTTGAAGTTAGTCAATCACTAGGAACTAGTTTTGAAGACGACCTATTGGGTTACAGGTCATATATTTTTCCAAAGCGAAATTGTCTGAATTTTGCTAGTCATAAGAGAAGTGCAAAGATTTTTTGTACTTAGCCCTCAGTTCCTCTCCTTCACTTT
This sequence comes from Aythya marila, assembly GCF_965140915.1. Classification (NCBI taxonomy): domain Eukaryota; kingdom Metazoa; phylum Chordata; class Aves; order Anseriformes; family Anatidae; genus Aythya; species Aythya marila. The sequence continues at coordinate 30,464,254 of NC_139049.1, read as the reverse complement.
TTCTGGGATACACAGGCCAGACCTCTCTTAATGCAGAGCCACTATTTATTATTGTGAAACACACACACACTCAGGCATTCCCTAATTGTGAAGGACAAATGCACCAGTGATTAAGTCTACGGGGAGGGAAAATGAGGAGTCGTTTGAGGTTTTCTTAATGTATGTATTCAGTTAGTCATCCTTTCCTGCTACTTATTTTTCATGGCAGGTTCTGAGTTTTCACCTGGGGTTCATCAAAGCCGTGCTCAGTTTGGTGTGTACGAAGCGAGCACGAAGATGATGAGGTTATTCTGCTAACGGCACAGGCTGCGGAGGTGGCTCGCGGGGTGGTCTGCTTCGGTCCAACAAATCTCTTACAGGAGTAACGCCAGCGCTGGAGCTACCCCGAGCTCACTCCTCCCTCACCATGGATCTGATCACAAAGGCTGCAGGGGACGGGACTGGGTGAATTTCTCACCAGGTCAAGGCTGAGGGACGCTGGCTCAGGCAGCACCTGAAGGAAGCCTGTGCTGCAGCTTTCTCTTATTCACACTCATTCTCTGGTAAACAGAAGACTTCAGTCTCTGCGGCTGTCAATCTAGCGCCTTTAACGAGCAAGAAGTTCATTTTATTAAAGGAGGAAAAACGTAGATTTCCATCACTCCTTATAAAAGGGCTAGAAAATGTCAAACATGTAGGTAAAAGTCATATTTCAAAACGGCTCCAGCCTAAACTCCCTTTCCCCTCGCACCTGCACGGTGCTGAACATGTGCTGTATGTCTCTGTGCTGGCTCAGTGCTCAACATTTGAACTGGACCCTCTCCAGCTTTTGAATAAATATCTCTTTGGGGGGAGAGGGAATTACATTCCTTAGTCAAAATACAGTTTTTCTTCTCTTAAATTTTGAAAGAAAAAAAAAAAAAAAAAAAACGTACTTGTGAAATGTTAGGAGCCAGTCAGGAGAAGAACTGGAATCCTTTTCTATCTCTGGCCTCGGCCTGCTGAGGCAGGGCACACATTTGGGGAGTTACCTGAGGCACTACGTGGTACGGCAGCACTGAGGAGATCCAGTGGCCCATTTGGGATCAAAACACCCAATTTGTCTCTCGTAAATTGCTGAATTACACAAAAACTAAGCGTCTTGGGAGTCCTGCTCAAGGGTGAGGGGCTGCCACCCCAATTAATGTGGTAACAATTAAAAGGGCTTCCTTCCCTTCCAAGCAGGTGTTTCAGTCCTCATGGTTCATTGAGGAAGATTACACAGCATCTGTACTTTGTAGGGATGTACTCTCATCATTTTTACCATGTATAAGAGAACAGATCAAGTAATCCTCAGGGTAATCTACAGAGATCTGCCTCCTACGACTGACTTGTGCTCATGCTGTGTGATCCAGAGACCGACTGCAGGATTTTAACCCCAAAATGAGGAGGTGACCCCATGAACGCAAGATCCTTACAGCAATCAAACCCCAGCCCCACACAGCAGCGACGACAGGAGCTGAGAAAGAAGAGGAACATGCAGGGGAAGCTGAAGCCTAGCACAGCCTGGGGATATCAGCTGAGAGTTTCGTGTTCCCAAGGAAAGGCACCAAATGTACACCACAAACTTCCACCAGTCTGGAAAAGCTCAAGGTTGGTAAGGCCGCTGTGTGGGTTAATCCCACAGCTCAGTTTGTACATGTCCGAGGGCTGGTAGGAGTGGGTTTGGGGATAATAAGAACAACTTTAAATGTTCAAGAACTCCTTGGAATCCCCAGTTTAGGTGTGTGGTATAAACAAGCCACGGAATTAACATAGCCGAGAACAAAGAGACCTGTGAAAACGCATAATGAAGGAAGCCGAACAGAAAAGAAGAAAGGACCAGATGTCAGATTATACTTCAAGCAAAGTTACCAGTTTGTTTTCCCACTGATTTCAATATCTGAAATACACGCTTCTGCCAAGACAAACAGGTGATTAAAATATATTAAAAAAGCCAGCAAGCAAAGGGCTACATTTGTACTCGCTTTACATTTGTCAGCCATTCCAGAAGTTATAGCACATCCATAGCACAGCAATAATAATATTAATTTTACAAAGGCTGACTGTTTAATTGCAATTAACTGTGGCCTTACAAAAAGGGAAGAGGCGCTCTCTGGAGTATTCACAAGCCTCATTTATCCTGCAAGGACAGCGAGATGAACCTGGCATGAAATATTAAGATCACAATTGCTATTGGCAAGCCATCTGACGGGAAGCTGCTAGCTTGAAAGAGCACGGATTATACAAAGGAGCAAAGAGTAAAAACACGGCAGTGAATCAGCTCCACAAAATGCCCTTTCATTGAGCTGCGTCAGCACCGGGTGGGCCCTTGGCAGCCGGCGGTGGGCAGGAGGCGACGGCCACCAGGAACGCCGGGGTGCCAAGGGGTGCCGGCTGGGGGCACAGCATCCAGGGCATGCCAAGAGCATGCCAAGAGCTGCTGACAGGAGCACAGCACCACGGTGAGCTGCTGCCGTCCCCTTTTGTGGCAGGCACGCTGCGCTTCGCTTGAACTGAACGAGTGCCATCCGCCCGCTAATTAAGTTTCTTGCCCCAACCGCTCCTGCTGGGAAGCTCTTCCAGTGCCTCACAGCTTTTCCACTTTGAAAACATTAACTTAAATTTACCGACGGCCAGTTTAGGCAAATTTAATTTTGCATCAGCATTTATCTCTGCCTCCCTTCCTGGCATCTATGGGGGTAAATGCTTTATCCATACACAACGCCGCGGCAAGCGTTTGGTTTGACTGAACAACCCTATCTGAGCCTCACCAAGGAGCCCACCCATTTCAGCGATGGTCTTCATAGGCAGAAACCAAAGTGGCACAGAGAATTCCTAATGAGGTCTCTCCAGGACCTTTTGCATCTACACTGAAGCCTCCCTAATGCTACTGTTACCTGATACACCTAGGCATTTCCATCTGCCTCCCCACACTGATGGTTCACCATCAGTATTGGGTTGGTTGGTATCCTCCAGTCTCTCCTCTGCTTTATTTTTCCATGTTCTCCATACATTCCAAAATAGAAAAACACTGAGGACAGAATCTTACACACAGAACTCCTATTTACCTTGGTCAATAAGCAAAGCAGAGGAAAAAGCTTCTCAGGAACTCCAAGCGCGAGATATAAAGTCTTCCAAAGGAACACAACTTGGGCTGGACCAACAATTTCAGTCAAGAACACCAACTTATTTGGTGGGCACATAAGTGATTTGGGGCTTGGTTATAAGAAAATTGAAGTCAGGACAGGCATGAGAAGGAACAGCACGAATGGAAGCGTGTTGCTGAAGGAGAACGTGTGAGATGGCTGGGCTGGGGCACAATCGTAGCAGACGAAGAAGAAAGCCAAAGTCATCATTTTGATGCTGGGAAAGGAAATTTGCAGCCCTGGGAAGACTGCCTGCCCAAGAAATCGTGGCACACACAGTCGAAGTGCAAGCTCACCAGGGGTGCCCTAGCACCTCGCCTTCCTCCTCCCCGCAGAGCTGGGAAGGGGCTGGTGGAGGAGCCAGCAAAGTCCAGGAGAGCATCGGCAGCCCCGCGGCGTGAGCGGTGCTGACGAGCTCTGTAAGGATGTGTTTGTGTTTTTGCTAACAGCATAGCTCTTGTGCAACGTGTTTATGCAGTAACTGCAAATAACGTAAGGAGGTCTTTGACTACGAGTTCCTAGCGGTTTGTAAAGCTGGTGGTTTGCCTGGGATCCTTGGGGTTTGGCTTTTTGGTTTGGGGGTTGAGTTTTTGTTTGCCTTTTTTTTTTTTTTTTCCCCTCTCCCCGCTTCAGGTGCAATACACAATTTCTTAGCAGAACGACAACCAGTGCTTGCAATACACCTTCCAACTATTCTCTGAGGTCCAATCAACAGGTTTTATGACAATGACAATGCCACATGTCAACCTGAGGACACAGACAGGGCCTCAATTTCCAGTCCCAACACGCGGCAGTAAAGTTCATTGGTCTCAGATTTGTACGGACTTCTGCGAGAAGCAGATCTTCCCCGTGCTGTACTTGCCTGAATTTACACTCTGCCATATGGAGGATGGATTGATCGGCCACTTGGGTATTTGATACAAGAGGCTAAACAGAGATCCTGAGTAAGAAACAGCAACAAAGGCTCGAAAGAAGAAAAACGGGTGATCGGATTGCTACAAAAGCAAAACCTGAAGCAGCGAAATTTCTGTTCAAAAAGGAGAAAGTCCTTGTATTTTAACAAAGCTGGTCAGAAATTCCTTAAGAGAGCGAGTTTCCACTGGGGAATGCCAAATCTGCGCAATCAAAACATTACCTGGAGATGGTTCAATTCTGAAGCGTTCGCTGCACAGCCCCGCCAGGGCTCTGATGGGACCCTCGCTGCTGACCCCAGCCCACCACCTAGGAGGGGTTTTGCCCTCCCAGCTCCCCGCCCTTTGGCGAGCTGCCGGCCGGCCCCCCCAGCACCACTCGCCCCGGGTCTGCTGGGAAGCTCTGGCTCCCCATCAGCAGCTGACACCGAGCCAGAGCCGGCAACCGTAGCTGAGCCAGACACGTTGGAGCCATGGCTCCCAAGACTTCCAGTTTCCTGGCTTGCCTTCAGCCCACCTGGCAGATTAAAGGGCAGCCCAGAGCTTGCAAACATCGCTCCCAGGACTGGGTCTCGTACGGAGCCCCGGCTCGCGGGTCGGCGGCTCCGCGCACCCCAGGCAGCGCGCCCAGAGCGAGGATTTCGCAGCCCTGCCTTCCAGCACAGCCCTGAACAAACCCCCAGCTCCAGTCCTCCGCGAGTGGTAATCGTCTTGCCCCACACACCTCCAACTTTAATCCTTTAAAAACACAAACAGGTTAACAGAGGGGAATGGGAACAAACCCTTCCCAGTTTTGTAGGTTACAGAGGGTTTCTCCGCCGGCGTTTGTGGCCCTGTAGCTTTCAGGGAGCTGCCTCCAAAACGTGATTAAGCCACTACCTGCTGCACTGCTCCTGCGCTCACCTGCCAAACCCTACACGTGCCAACAAAGGTGCTGGACATGTTTGGGCAGCACCATGCTGCTGGCCCTGGAGCGACGTGGTCAGGGTGGAAAAAGTCCAGGACAGGAAAGAGTGAACGTAATTTTACAGATTTCTAAAACTAGATTTGTACAAAATAATGGAATTAGGAACATTTGTCCTTTGGAATAAAGCATAAGCTCAGAACGAGCCCTGAAGGTTAAGAAGTGCTTTAAAACATCATCACACTGAGCCTCCCTGGCCATGTTTCTAAACCTCGAGGTCTCCTCTCTGGGCTGGATGCTCGTTCAGGAGGTTCAGCGTGGTCCCAGGAGCTCCAGCAACATTTTCAGTTTTTTCAGTTGTTAGCCAGAGCACCGCACACACCCCTGGAAGCCGCTGGATGCAGATGGGCTCTGAGATGTTTCCCCTCCAAACAAGATGGGTCCCTTGCAATGCTAAACCGCAGGTGTTCCTGGCCCGCAGCAGGAGGAAATAACAGTCTGGTGAAAACACAAACCATGCTTGCCAGGATGGACCCAAATCCCCTCCATACCCCCCCATGCTCTTTTGGCGAAAGGAATGGGCAAACACAATCGGTAATTCATCTCTGGGTCCCAAACGGGACTTGACAGCCTCTAAAGCAGGGCAGGGAGAGCACAGGTGGAAGCATCCCACGGGGATGGGGTGAGTGCAAGGAACCTATAAAAGTCCCAACCAAAACAGTTCACATTTCCTATTCTCTATTTTATCTATGGAAAAAAAAAAAAAGAATCACATGGGGATATTTTTAAGAAATCACCATACGAGCACTATATCTCAGGCTCCCGAGTTAGGACACCGCTTCTGATTCCTCGAAGCTCTTCCCACGCGCCCGTTCCCTCCCGCTGGGCGCTGGTGTGGGGTTTCACCCCGCTCCCTCTCTCCCCTCCCCTGCTTCATGTTTTGCATCCAGGCTGAGACACACCCTGAGCACTTCAGAGCAACACGCCCTGCTTCGTATTAGAATAGACACACATAATAAAAAAGAAACGCCAGCTCACTTTCCAAATGCCTTCTCTCCGAGGTGTAAAAGCACGGAGGGCTGCTGCCAGCACCGTGGTGTCACCTCGGGGGGTGCCTCGGTGTTCTGAACCAACATAGGTGCCAGCAGCTGTAGGACCCTGGCATGGGGAGATGACGAGCCCAATTTTTGGAGCCTGGGGGCAAACAGAGTCCCATTTGGTGCTCTTGGCCCAGCATCACCTTCTGGAGCAGGAGGAAAAGCAGCTCAGGCAGCAGCTCCCCTCACCTCTCCGCTCTCCCAAGAAGTTAACAGCTGATGGATCCCAAACGCACCCGCGGTGTGCAGGAAAGCGTTAAATAATGGATCCTTTTACACGCAGAGTGCTTGTCTCAATGAAATCACATCGGCGGTTTTTTCTCCGAAATCAGGCCCACCAGTGCTTGCTTTCTTTGAGAGCCAAACAACATTCTTGAACACCAGTTCAATATCTCCAGAGGTGTAAATCACCACGCTCTATCTTATTAGAAACATTTGAAAGAGGGCAAGTGCTTTCAAAGCCATAAACTTCAGATTCCATACGTGTTCCCAAAGCTGCAGTGAATACGCATTCCTGAATCGAACTGGTTTTAATTTGCAGCCCCTTTAAAGCACAAACGCAGAAGTTTAAGGATTGAACCAGCCTAAGTATCAGTAAGAAGACGTTTTAAAAATTGTCCGTTTGCAAAAGAACCGTGGGTTATTGATGCTCACAAGCCTGGCAGGGCGGGATAAACGAAGGCAACACTTCTCCCTGCCTGCTGCAAAGGGCTGAGCACCCCGAGACACAATGGGAACAGCCGAATGAAAACCACATGATGGTTAAAGAAGGAAAAAAAAAAAAAAAAACAAAACCAGCCGCATCCTTTGTGAACACAAACAACTAAGTCATGACGAGATAAAAAAAAAAAACATACCTGAAAGCCCGGGGGTGGGCGGGCACACGCTGCCGGTGCCAAAGCGTGCGGAGATCTCGCAGCAGCACGGCTTCTGGTAGCTGGCAGGGCTCCCTTTGCTCTCCAGCAAGGCTTTTAATTAAAGATCCTCCCGTTATCGCTCACCGCAATCGCTGTCCTGGCGATCAGATCGGAGCGAGCGCCGCGGCACATCTCCCTTAGGAAACCGTGGCGCCAGCGCTCGCGAGGCAGCTCCGCGAACGGGGGGGGGGGTTCTCAAACGCGAGCTAAATAAATACACCCGCAGAAATCCCTGTTCAAAGGCGCCCATATGGAGCGGATAAAATGCACTTGCTGATGCAAGCGGACGTGTGCTTGCAAAGGCCTAATTAAAACTCCCGGCTCTCCGCGAATATTCTCAGGGAAGGAGCACTGCTGAGAAACGCTGGGAACGGGGGGAGCGGGTGTGAAAGGCACGGCTGCTTGGAAAGGGTTTTCTCCCACGTTAAAACCCGAGCGGTGGAAATCTTCCCAGAAGAGTTTTCGGTCCTGCATTTGAATTTAAAATCAAAGCGATGTACTTCTAAGGAAAAGCGGTAAACAAAGCTCTGAAAGGTACCGTTTCCTACAAAACTTGGCTTTTCATTAAAAAAGAAGAGTGGTGTGGGTTTTTCGTTTGTTTATTTCCCCCCAAATGTGACTTTTCAACCCAGCTCAGTTGCAAGGCACCTGGACTTTAGAATATTTTCCCAGCAGCAAGCCATCTCCTCTGTGCTCCACATGCAGAGAAAGCACCTTTTGTTGGCAGCTGGAGAACGGCCCAATACCGAGCACTCGAGTAAGTGTCATTTAGTCACCTAGAAGAAGCCTTCTTTCCCCCCAGCCCATTGTTAGGGGAAATGCTGTGTTACTGAAAGCCTATTAGTGACAATACGGGCTTACACAGAAACACAGGACACATCCAGAAGGCTTACTTCAAAGTCCTAAGTGTTCAAGAGATATTATTAACTCAAGTGCTATTGCTTAGCAAATTGATTACAACCCCTTTGGTTCCACACGGTGCAAACCATTCACCCAACGAGCAACCTGCCCCAACACCAAAGCAGGACCTGACTTCACATCCTTCAACAGGGACCACATCACCCACCTGCAACCCACGCTGCTCTGAGTCTGTGTCTACCCACCAGACACCTCATTTTAAGATGCTGGATATATCAGATGCAACGCAAGTCACGGGCATTGAATAACAAAATCCCCAAACTTCGCTCTTTGGTTGAGCTGGTGGCTAGCACAGGAAACAGCTAAGCAAAAACCATGGAAGTAGAAAGAAGTGGCTGGTGTTAACGCCAATTTGTGACCATGCCCCGTGTACATAGATATTAAACACAAACTGTGATGATCTCCACTGCCCAGTGGGCAGCAGGAGGCAAGAACAAAGAGAAAAATGCCAAAGTGGGATTCCGAATCACCCCTGCCTAACAAGTTGAGACAAGGACAAAATATGCCGTGACCTGACACAGGCAGAAGCCTTCTGCTTCTCAGAGCGCACAGGGACTTAACCTCCTATTTTCCTCCATAATCCCCTAAATACTTTATGGTGAGACAATAAATTCTGTCATTAGGATTTAATAAATCCTGATTGCCGGTCTTGTACACAAATTTAAGTAATTTCAAATCATTACCAGTGGAATGGTGAAAAAAATACAGTGCTTAGATGGAGTTGGTATGAAAGAAAATGATTTTTTTTTTTTCCCAGTAGAGGAAAAAATATGCATGTCACAGGTGTTCCTGTAATAACAGCACCTCAGGCTGTGATGGTTTTAGGTCAGAGAAGGTGACAGAGGTCAGATCAGGTCAGTACCTTGATGTGAGGCCTCCGAAAGAAAGCAAAAGGCTGCAGGAAACGCTGACAGCGATCCCCGGAGGTGACACGCAGCTCTCAGCTCTGCAGAGGTCCCTGACGGCAGGAGGCAGTGGAAAAAGCAAGTTGGGAGCAGTGTGAGTTACTGTGGTTTTGCATGTGCTGCTCACCAGGAGACAGGTCTTAACCACTTGTGGTTAGTGGAAAAAAAAAAAAAAAAGAGAGAAGAGGGTTATTAACTGCAGTGAAACGGAGCGATTCATTCAAAAACAACCCAAACTCAAGAAAACAAGCAGCCAAGCAGAACAAACACAAACACAAAACCCAAGAGACCCTCGGGAAAAACAGCTATGAGAAAACAGCCCGAACGAGGAAAACCACTTCAGGAAATGGACGCACACACAAGCTGGTGAGCGCCAGGGTATTGCCCTCCCCTGCTTCTACCGGCGCTCCCCCCCCAAAAAAAAATGAGCTCCCATCCACCTCACCTCTGCGGGCTGAGCTCCAAACACCGCGAGGAGCTGGGATCAAAGGGCTTGTTAGCTGCTCCGCAGCCCTCCTCACAACAAAGGAAGTTCCCACCGCGCTTTCCATCTCTATTTTTCCATCAAAATTAGGAGAAAGCTATCTCAGGGCAGCAATAAAATCCGCCTACAGAACCGTGTCCCTCAAATTCCTTTTTGCTGCTCTTTTTGCCTCCACATCCTTCCACCCCGCGTAGTTTATCTGTCTGAGTCAGGGGACAGATCCCAAACCTGTGGATTAGCAGAGGTATGCAAGGCAATGGTACACGGGAGTGGAGACTCATTTTTACCTTTGAAGCGAGTCACTAGAAGCTGCCAGCTTGGAAAAAAAGAAAAAATCTCTCACCCTGTCATGCTAACACGGTCACTGTGGGCTCCAGGAGCAGCCTCATGTGCACCACAGGGACATGGATGCACAGATGCAGCCCACCCCTAATGCATATCGCAGGACCTAGCCATCAGAGTTTGTCCCCAGACACCACCAGGAGAGGTGACACCACCACGATACCTGCAGGATGAACGGGGGGTTACCCCAAAGCATAACACACAACACGTGAGAACTTACCCCGTACTAAATAGTCAGACTTTCCACACTTTTCCCAGCCACCAACCTGAGCTTTTGCTTTGTGCCAGTTACCTCGCTTTAGGATCTTGTAAAGAAGACATTTACGCAAACAGGGCTTGAAGAAGCACAAAAGTGATGTCTATATGCTAATACAAGTCAAAAGCCAGCAGGTTTTAGCCTAGCTTTTGCCCTGTACATCGATTCCCCCTCTATATTCCTACTTATCCCTGAACCTTTTGGCTTTGGAAAGGGGTTCCAGCCTCTGAGGCAAGGCCTGAAGGACAGCACAAGGCTGTACTTCAAATGTTTGCTGCCTTCCTCGTGCTCTTGCTGAACTCCTCCTAGCAAATGACATTCACCTGAGCAATACCTGCCCCTCGAATCAGCTGCTGCCAGCCCAGGTGCGTGTCGTGAAGGCTGACCCCCTCCCCGAGCACACCGTGTAAATCATCAGATCTCTTGTAAAATCGGCAGGGCAGCTGATCGTACAAGATACCAAGCCCCACACCTGCATTGCTGAAAGCAGGAGCAAGCCCTCAGCACATGCATACTTTTTCCCCTCCATTCATCTTTCAGATTTATTCTTGTCACTAACAAAACCTATTTCCTCTGCGAACCTTGCAGAAAAGAAAAGGAATAGGATGGAAATAACTTGATAAATTGGATGTTACTTACGGCCTGATCAAAGCCCGCTAAAATTCAATGCGAGTCTTTCTGCTGACCCACCAGGCTTTGGGTCAAGCTTTTAAGCACTTACTTAATTTCAGCCCTGGCATTTAGAGTGCCTAAGTCTTCGGTATGGAAACGCCAACTCTTGGGTGTTTGATGGAGCCTCCCTGTTTGGCTCGGTCACGTTACGGGTTTAAAACCTGTGAACATGAAAAACCCAGAAGAAAAGCAGGAAGGAAAGCACATGTCTAGTTCCAAATGGAAAAATAATCAAGGAAGCTGGGAATACCATTGCCAAGAGAAGTGAAATCTAGAAATTTGATTTAGTGCTGGATTATCAGCTGGTCCCAGCGCCTCGTTTTAACACCAGCTGCTGGTTTGGAGTTTAAAGCCATGCACTGTGCTGGACCCTGGGCACTCTTCTCATTTCTTTATGCATGGTTGCACGTAACAGCTTTCTGCAGGCTATTGGGCAGATCTTTACAGCATATTTCATTAAGAGCTGTACAGACAGAAACAAAATAATGAATTATTAACTTGTTAAGAAATTAAAACCGACTTTCTCTTGAGCAGGAGGGTGCTTTTTGTTACCACTCTTGTCGTTTTTTCCAGCAAAGACAGAAGCAAAACATAACATGTAGAGCACTCTACCTGCCTTAGCACCAGGCTGAAGATAATTAAAGCTGGTGAACTATTCTAGGACTGCTCTCCAAAACCGTGTGCAGCCAGGTACACATTACTGGAGGCCGTAAATGTTCACCAATTTACAGCTAGAGAAAACGTGGCCCTATCAAAGCAAGCACAGAGCCAAAACAGAGGAATTACACGAACAAAAGTGATAAAAGCTAAAATCAATTACCACTGCTCTTGTGCTGCCTACCTAGGAGCTGCACTGCTTGTCCCACGAGAAAAATGATTCCCTCCAGCTACGACAGACTGCCTCAAGCCTCACAGTCAGACGGTGAATTATTACAACTCTTCCCATTTTTCACTTATTATAGTTTTCAATATAAAATGAGTCCTGAGCAGTTACCTTTTTTTTGGCATTTCTACTTTGCGAGTGAACTCTTACACGTTTCTACTTAAAAATTACGAGGACCAAATCAGAAAGTTGATCTTTGTAATTACGTCGATATTACAGATGTATTAACTAACTAAAGGCTTGTGCTAACTAAAGGCGTACACCAGCTTCATGCGTGCGACTGCCTAGAGCCCAGGGGGAGAGCAGAGGAGCCAGCAGCCTGCCTCTGACAGAGGCCAGCATGGGAGCTGAAGAAGAAAAAACAAACCAAAAAAAAAACCCCACATTTTGGCAGGAAAGAGAAATCTGCCTTCAAATCACATCCATTCAGGGGGATGGAAGGTGTAAGTGCTGGAATCCTTTATTTTTTTAATGTTATCTCAAGTTTTATGCCAACTGCAATCACTCTGAGTTGCTTTAACTTGCAAGGGACAGCTTAAAATAATCATTTCCAAACAGGCTAAAATAAAAGTCTCATCTGAAGTGCAGAAAACAGACAAAAGCTGTTCTGGTCTCCTCTCCGTGCAGGTTCTGTGCAAGTCTCCAGCTCTTTTCTGTTTCTTTTAATTTGTGAGGATATCATCCCTAAACAGAAACCAGCAACACTCCCACCCAGCCAGCTGGCTGTAAAACTAGCCCCTGACTCTTGCTGCAGCCAGAAGTGCCAGTCTTCGCCCAAATGATTCTTCAACTTTTTGGGGAAAAAAAAAAGATGATGAAAGATCATTCTTAGATGGACGCGGTAAAGTATAAACCCAAAACTGAAGCAGTGTGAACACCCACTCTATAGGAATTAAAGGTATAGAAATAATTTTATGCACAATTCTGTATTTAAGAAGACTGCAAAATCTCTAATTCTTAAGCATGGCCAAACCTCCAGAATTAGGACCATGTTGGTGCTTCTCACACTGCGCCCCATGTTCGGGGCACGAGCCCTATCTCTGGGTTATCTCTATAGCTACAGCGGGCCCAAAATGCATTTGGGACACTACGTTAGGAGAGCTGCAACTGCTACAGCAAACCCTGGAAAACAGAAACAGCTTCAGGGAAGCTCCCAAGGACAAAGAGAAAACCAGACGACAATCGGAAAAACTTAACACCACCAGTTGTCACAGCTTCTCCTATTGTTTATTTAATACGACTATGTCATGACACTGCAAAGACACAGGGGATGAATATTAGGCTGTGCTATTTTCCTGTTTGCAATTGTGCTGTGTGATTATAATTATGAATTTGACTTCCACATGCCTCAGTTTCTCCGACAAGAAACCTCGCGCAGACTTTGAAGTGCCTTGACAGCAGCAGGAACAAGGAGCTCTGCAACGCAGATCCGATCATTATTTAATTCCCAACATGGCTCGCTGCCATTTATGGAAGAAAAATTAAAAGGCATTGATGTACCACTGCCTTCTGTCTCAACCAGGCTCAGCTTCACCTCATAGAGCTAATCCACCACTTACTACAGCCAATGTAGAGACTCTTGTTGCCTCGAGTAGGCTTTGGCTCACATTCCTGCTCGAGAAGATAGGGGAAGTGCACAGGAGCTGCCCTGAGAGCAGAGCTTTTGCTGCTTCAGCTGCCTTCCAACCTCCAAAGGTTGCAAGAAAGACAAAGAAATGGTCATGGGTAGTAAATACATTAGATGTAACTTTCCTTAAAAGAGGAACATTTTTCGTGTGTGTAAGCATAAGACAAAATGTACACACAGGAATTAATTCTGGGCAATACGTGATGTAACACAGAATGGATGCAATTTGCTCCAGCGCCCTCAGCACCTGCCTGCCTGGTAGCAGTTGCACAGATCGTGGCTTATGTGAAATGGTTAAAGGAAAATAAAAGACAAATAATGTAAATAACCCACGCTTCTGGCTGTGCAGTGATGAAAATGTTTAGCCCAGCCATGTGTGGAGTAGGTCTGCTCTTTGGGCAAATCCATCACAATACACGACCAAAAAAAAAAAAGTCTGTATAAATACCTCAAAAATAATAGCCAAAGTACACGCTAAAAGTAAACTGGACACAGAACAGACTTCACTGTCTGTGACTTTTTTCATTAGGAAGCAACTAAAAGCAACTAACAGACAGGGTAACTCAACGAGGAGTCAAATCCTTTGTTATGACCTGGTTTTCTCTAAGCACTACCACTATCCTAATGCACTTCCACCTTTCCTGAAGAAACTACAAAGAGCAAAAAAAAAAAAAACAAAAACCACATATAGTTGATATGCATGGCTGTTCTAAAGCTTAAAAATGAGAACAGGCTGCTGTTCGAAAAGTAAATAATTTATAATAGATTCAAACGATTAGGATTAACCAGCTTAGTTCTTAAAGAAAAGAAAAAGAAAAAGAAAAAAAAGATATTTGATTATTCTAAGATCTGTTTTGGAAACCATTTCTACCTTATTTTTCTTGGTAACACAATTTCATGCTACAAAAAAGGCATCAAACGATGAAAAGCGTTTGTTTCTTTCTAGTTCTTAAGTAAAACCAGCAATGTTAAACAGGTCAGATATAATAAATACAGCTATTTCGAGGGAAAGAAAAATGTTTTCCTGTCCTAACTTTGAGTGACAAGAGAAAATTTTTACCAGCTTGCAACTCCACTTTAATAAAAGTGTTCAATTCTATTTAATTGGATATATATGTATATGTTATATTGGGTTTCTTTGTTGCATTTTTCAAATTAATCATATACCATAGAAGCAACGTTTTAAAGTGAGTAGATGTTCTAGACACCTTTACAAGTCCTGTTCTGTGGCAGCCACAGTCTCCTAGCCCATATTTTTACATTTCTGATACTTGGATTACCCCGGCAGGAAGGCGATAGTCCTTGAATAGAGCTTTTTGTTCAGCCTTCTAATAGCTTCCAGCACTTGCCCCTGCCCACAAGATACATACCAAATTTAGTTAGACATCCAGGCCAGACGTGAAGAATTTCTCTGTCAGATCCAGTAAACGCCACCACTTTAACATCTTGGCTTCTCGAGGGCAAGGAGGAGACGGCGAGGCAGCGACGGTGCCTCGCAGCGGCCCAGTGACACACGGCGGCTCGTTAAAGGAAGTTAATTAATGAGGCTACTAACCTCTGCAACCCCCCCAGCCGCTCCTCCTTTAGATGAAAAAAGAAAAAAAAAAAAAAAGAAAAAAAGAGCCATCCATCCTTAGCTGCACCCAGCCCTATGAGGACTGGTAAGAGATAGATAACAGAAATATAGAAATATGATATTTTTAAGTCAAGCGTACCGTGTAATACTCCCTGAACTCAAATCCATCTCCTATTTCCATGTGAAGACACCAAAGAAATTGCAGCCAGCTCAGAGAAACTCTCGAACTTGTTTTAGATTTGTAACCAAGAGCTGCGACCTAATGAAGGCAACCAGCAGGCAATTTGTACTCTTGCATTAAGTGATTGTGGTTTCCGTCGCTAACTCGTCACGCTGTCCTCCTCCCGTGCCAGAGTGGTGCGAAGGAAACATGATCCTCCTGCCATCACCCCACACAACCCAGCAGCGAGAAGAGATTTGTGCCACCAGGATGGGCACGAAGCCCCACGAGATGCCCCTCACCGTGCCCTCTGGAGGGTTTGGTTGTGGGAAGAAGCCTTCTCTCTGGGCTGGCATCCCTCTGGGGGATGTACATGTTTGGGAAACCACAAGGCAGCCAAGGGGGACCCACGGCGGGGCCGGGCAGCGTGGGGCCATCTGGGGACCGCGATGCTGAGCGCCCGTCGACGGTCCTCATTTGGAAGCAATTGCCCCGTGCAATCCATCAGGAGGGGCCAGTGAAGATATCTTGGTGAAGTGGAAAAAAACTGAGAGCTTCATTTATACACGACAATTAGAGCAAATTGGATTGATTTCTTTTTTATTAATTTATTTATATACGTATATATATAGGAAGACTTTAAAATGAACTGTAAGTCAGAAGATCTGCCAAGGCTCCCTTCCCTAATTAAACACATATCTCGTATTAAAACCCTTTTTATTCCAGCTGCTGAGAGAGCATGGAGCTGCGGAGATGTATGGTTTGTGGGAAACATTGTGTTCCTTCTCGAAGGCTTCAGCTTTCACAAAAGACAGCATGTGAACACTTTCCATAAATACAGGCCGTGTTTTCTAATCAAACTACTGCCACTTCCATATAATGAGCTAGCAAACCAAACGAAAAGTTCAGACAAATATTTTCAGGTAAAGTAATGGGTTTCAAACGAAATACAAGTTCTCACTGTAGCCGTACCTTTAGTAATTCCTGTTCTTAAAGAAGAAATAACACAATGACAGCGACTGAGATAAAGCATCGCCGCTGGAGACTAACCAGGGCAGCAGCAGGGGTGACACACCAGAAGGTATCCACAAAGATTTTCTCTGGTAAAATCTTTAGGAAGGTAAAATTCCACTTTAGAAGCAACTTTACTGGTTTACTGGTAGGTCAGCCTCAGAGTTCAGGTGAGACATGCACCTTTCTTGTGGAAGACTACTTCTGCAGTGTGAGAGTTCAGGCTGGTTTATCAGTGTTGACTGTTAGGTAAGGACAGAACAATGTTTGGTCCTTAATTACCTCCATCCTCTTGAAAAGGCACACGAAAGCTGTAATGTGAAATATTAGAAACTCACACAGAAAATGAAGTGCTCCTGTTGTTGCATTTCTTGCTGTAGGAATACCCAGCCAGCTTTCTACAAGAAGAACAGAGCTCCGCAGGTCCTGCGCACACAACCTTCCTCTGGCTCAGAAAAACAAAACAACTGAGAAATATCAAAAGCCTAATCCTGGGGAAACAGCTCTGTCTTTAAACACTCCCACTGTTTCCAGCCCTACACCAGGTAAATACCTGCACGTTGTGAAGGGCAGAGTGGCCGGGCAGGGCTAGGTGCCAGCTAACGTGGACTCGGGTCACCTTGGTTAAAACAGGGATGTGCAGCCAGAGGTTGCCTTTGGGCTGGCACAGAAAATCCTTCCTTCCTAGTGGGAATCACCTTAAATACCCAAATTAACACATCTAAGAGCAAACAGCTCTTAGGATTCCAACCACGAGCCCTCTTTTACGCTAACCCTTCATAACAATGGTTTTATTTCTTCCTACATCCTACGCTGCTGTCTGACACACCTGAATTTCTGAGTCTGTGATACTAAGAAACTGCTTCCAGCTCAAGCTGCTCCCATGAAACCCTACAGGGAAGGGTCCTGGTCCCGCACAGCTTCTGCCACCGGCTGCGGGTGGCTGTTGATGCTCGGCAGCACCCAAGGCCCCCTGGGGACCCAGAATTTCCCCTAAAAACAAATACACACCGCAGAGCTGAGCCTTGGCAGGCAGGTGGGTTTCCGTCTGGGACAACCGGATGAGTTTTCAGCTTTTTTTTCCATAACAGTTGGAGGCTCTAACGACCCGCTCACAGCCAGCGGAGGTGGGTGCCGAAGGGAAATGGGCTCTTCACCCCCCTGGGTGCCGCCAGCTTCGTGCCTTTGTCATGCGAGCACCTTGGTAGCCCCCTGCCTGGACATAAAGCCCCCAGCCAGGGCGTAAAGCCCCCTGTGCACCCCCAGAGCACCCGCAGCAGCCAAGCAGCCAGCATCAGCCCTTCCACACCTGCCCTGCCCCGAGCTAAGGACGCCAAAATCGCTTTTCCCTACCCCAACCCAGCTCCCTTCCCTCCAGAGCAGCGCTAGCAGCCCGGGAGCGTGCACCGGGCAGGTTTTACTGAATCCTCTCACGCTTAGGTCACCGTTACACAATCCCCAGTCCTTATCGTAAGCGGGCTCCCCACGGTCTTCTCCGTGGAGCAGCGACGCCAAGAAGAGGCAGCGAAGGCTGATGGAAAGCCACTTGTGCATGTGCTGCTAGAGCCATTTCGCAAACCTCGGTATTTGTTTTAAAGACATCTCTCAACGTGAAAAATGCTCCTACCTCCTTGTTAAAAGAGAATGTCGCAGACAGTTAATCTTGACCATTTATTTTATATCATCCAAACCAAAATATTGATACATCTGGACAAACTCAGCCCAAGAAAAGAGCACCATTCCCAAAGCATTCATGAACACAACCAACAGATCATAAATCGTAACTATCCAGAACTGACCACAATTAAATAATCTGTCAAGGGAGGGGGTAGGCAGCCAGTCTGGCTAGGTTGAGGCCGCTGATAGAAATTTAGAAAAAAGCTAAATTAAAAGTATCAACAGTTTGTTGCGCTGGTGTCTCCTGAGTCACCGAGTTAAGACAGCCTAAGCTCCAATAAACCCCTCAGGGTGGGTCAAATGTTTATTAAATTGTGCCCTCGGGACTCTCCCAAACGCAGGAAAAGTCATTTATAGGCTCAGCTCTTCCATCAGAGCCAGTTCAGGACAGAGCTCTGCCTGCACAGCTAGCAGAGGCATCCCACCGGTGGAGGGAAGCTGAGGACCAGTCCCTGTTGTCCCCTACCAACGGGGAAATGGGGGACGTGGGTCCAGTCCTTAGGTATGGAAATGTGGGCTACAAGGCATGGCCCCACCAGCTGGGGCTCTGCTGCTTTCTGCTGCGTGTTGGGAATCATGGCAGCACATTAGACTCTTTTTGTTTTAAGGTAAATCCCCAAAAAACAGAATGATTTGGAAAAAAAAATCCTCCAATCCCTCCATGTTTTTTTCACCTGTACCTTGAAGAGGCCAAACTTCAAGCCAAATTCACGGCTGTGGCATCCCTGGCTTGGAGGATCAAGGTAATCCTTGAGCACCCCAAGTTCAAGACAATAGCCACACCCGAATGCCCTTTTAAAACATCACAGCTAGAAAGAAAAAGAAATTTATAGACAGAAATCTGACGCTTAATTCCAATTTTGCCTTTTTGTTGTACAGCTCCCCAGAGACTGGGCCGACAAGTCCACCACATTCAGGGGATTGCCACTCTCTATAAAATGTTTTATTTCTCTTGACTGGATCATTGGGTAGACAACCTATTATTTCCTGTTGGGTAATTTGGGGTTTATGTCTCTGAATTGTAAAGGATTGGGGGCTTTTCTCATATACTCCACGTGCCCTTTCTTTATCTGTGCACCTAGACTTGATGCCAGCGGTGGCTGCTCCTCATCAGGAACCTGCAGGCTGAGCTTTCAGCAGGGAAGGACCAAAAGCTCTCCTCTGTTTAAATCAACGCAACCAACCGCTGAGAGCTCCCTGTGCTCGTTGCTCTTCTGTGAATGTCCTGAGACACATTCATTGTCCGGTATTTATTTAGAGTTCACTTCTTAACCATAACACAGACTACTTCAAAACTACAGGGGAACAAAAGTCACATTTACAGAACCCAAAGTATTAAAATTAGGTAGTTTTATAACTAGTGTTTGATTAAATGTCTCTTAGTTGGTGAAAGGGAGCCACAGCAGTGACATGGGATTGCAGTTTGTCCTCAACGCGCCTGTAAATTACAGTAATTAACTTAAACCATGACCTTGTTATTTCCATTACAGTAGTATTTTAAAGTGAACACAAAAGCGTGAATTCAGCTAGGTATATCTTCATTTTATAAAAACACTTCTTTGCGATAGGTAATAAGATCTCACTGCTCTACTTCAGTTTGACCTCAACAGAAAACTAAACAAAGATTTCTGTACCACTGTGCGAATTATAAAAAATGAAGGAGCATTCCTTCCCATCAGGCCTTCCTTTAAAATAGAGGCACTTCCCTGGCATTAAAAACTCAGCATTTACCACTCCGTTTCAACCATCTGCAGCAAGTCACTCAGCTTGAGCACAAAAGGGGCCAACTGAAATAAAATGCATTCAGATAGCTCGTATCTGTAGCTGATAACAGGTCTGAATTCTGTGACACTTATTTACACGAACAGCCTACAAGCAAACCATAGGCAATGGTTAATAATAAAATGTAAGCATCTGTAATAACAAATTCAAGTGATGTGAAAAAAATCACATTCTTTTACATTGAAATCCCAGTTTGAATAATGTAACAAAAAATTCTCCATCTGAACCAGTCTTTTGTTCTCGTTCAAGAAAGAGAAGTGTGTCCAACTTATTCTGCAAATTTCATAGCTTGTCTTTCCCATCAAAAGGGAAGGAGAGGTCAACCGAACAAACACAAAGGTGAAAAGGGATAAAGGTTAAACTCAATTTCCTTCAGTTTGAGAGTGGTTTGCAATAGAAAAAATAAAAGAGGAGGAGTACAGGTAGTTAACGTGGCTATCGCCATCTTCACCACTATTTGTAGCAGCATTAGGCAAAGAGGTTCCAAACAATGCTATTCCTTTCATCTGGAGCACCTCTTTAAAACATTGCCTTTAGGAAATAATAGTGTGTTTTTTTTTCCATTGACAACATCAGTGAAAGCCCCTCTGCACATCATTTACTGTCATTTGCATATTTGTACCTTTATACAGATAATTATGGTCTTTCTATCCCTTCAAGCTTCACAGCTGGATCAATCTGAAAAAGTGTAGAGCATCACCACATGAGCCCATGGTTGATTTGGAGTCATCTGAATTACGTCTGCTCCCACATCCCTTCGGCAGCCCGGTGCTCCTGACAGACCTTATCAAATCAAGGAGCTCCCAGGAACAAACAACAGTTATGGATCAACGTAACAAACCCCGACCGTCCCAGCAGCTCCACAGATCTTATCACTGCAAAATAACGACAGGAATGTGCCTCATCCGAGTGCCCACACGATGGCCATTCGCACATCTGGCCAGGAAGCACAGCGCAGCCACTTCGGCCTCCTTGCGAGCATTAACGCCCAGACAGAGCTGCGAAGATAAACAGTGCTTTTGACGAGGCCCTCACTTTGATAAAACAAGATTTATTCTCAAGAATTAGCGGAGCTGCTCACAGCTTTCAGGAAGAAAATAAAGAAAAGGAAAATACATAAGCTGCTGGGGTGAGACTAATGATGATATATGCTCGACATTAAAACTGCTAAAACCCGGCTGTGTGTTGGTAAATTCTGTCATGTGCCTGGGAGCCTGGGTCCTGGCGTTTGAGCCAGCAGCCTTCAGTTCCTCGTGCTGCCTTTTACAATAACTCCTTTTGTTGCCCTTGCCAAGCCGTCGCTCCGCTCCTTGTGCTGTGAGAAGAGGCCGGTGCTCACCTACCGGCCAGAGGCTCAGTGGGCTTCCACTGATGTCTCCAACACTCTTTGCAAGTTCTTTCAATTCTTATAACGAAACCTGTCTTGCCGACAGGCAATCCAACAAACCTGTGCTCTCTGCAGCCTTATTTCTACCTTTTTAAGCTCAGTAACCCCCATTCTATGGATGTCGGTGTGGTGTGGAGAGCGTAGCCGGGGGGGTGCTGGACACATCACCTCTTCCCTCCCTTCAGCTCAAAGCAGTATCAGCCGTACCACAAGTGGCTGACACCCTAAAATAACCTAAATAACAGCAGTTCCCTAAATGCTCCATGAAAGATAACCCGTTATCATACAACCAATGTTTCAGTCTTTGTGTCCCTTGCTGTTCAAGGCCCAGTCGCAGTGGACAAGGAGAACAACTACTGCCTTCCATGTGGTGGAGGCTCCTTAACTTGCTGGAAGAACACCGTCAGGTTTGCCCTCTCATGTCTGTGTGTAATTAAATTCATGTCATTAATGCCTGTAATTAAATTCAGTAACAACTGCTTCATCGTCCAGCTCTCCTACCTTTGCCCCCAGTCAGGGAGGCGAGGCTTGATGAAGAGGGCCCGCGGCCCTCCTGGAGAGCCAGGCACCTCAGCCTTTTGCTCTGATCTCAGCCCTTCCATAACATAATCCTCGAGCAAATCTGCCTTCCTTCCCTGCCGAACATAGCACCACACACACAGGGTTCTCAGCAAAGGAGAGGTAATGGTTTGAACATTGTGCAGAAGTGTTGAGCACGGCGATACACACCGCAGGGAAAGTTCCAGGCACCGTACATCTGAGAAGCGGGGCCACCCGTTAATTATGCCCCAAATCACCTCAGAATTATGTGTTTGTTTTTCTTAATCAAATAGCAATTATTTCAAAATATTTTTCATCTCTACTCTCGTATGACTCATTCTGAATGACTCCGGCAGCAGCAGCTGCCTAGTCTTATCTTACCTTATTTGAAAGACAAAGCCCAACCAAACAAGCATCCTAACCCCCTAAAACCAGCATGGAGCAATTTGTCTGGCAGGACTGTGGAGGGGAAGCGTAAAAACTCAGAGCTGCCGCATACCAGCGTTTTGCATGCCCTCCGGTGACAGCCAGATCTCACCTCTCACAGGCTTAGAGCCAGACGGTGTGTGCCTAACATGTCACCATGGGTGTTGGTCCGGATCCCACCTGCTTAGAATGTAAGATTTATACAATAAAATGACATGTAAGCCAGCAAGGAGAAAGCAGACTTCTTATCTGCTCGTTCAAATACCAACTTGAAGGAGTTGCACTTTTTCCAAGAAGCAGCAGCAGGGAAAAAGAATAAAGTCCAGGCTACCTCCACCAAGTAAAGACTTCCACCACGGGGGCCTTCAGTTTTCCTCCCTCATGAACACAGAAAACAACTGCTCTTCCCCAGATAACCGCAGAGAGAAATTACAGCAAGAAAACAGAAGTCTGTATTAAAGCATTTCCCAAATCAAAGGTGTTGCAATAGTAAATAGAGAAAAGAGAGGGACTGTGGGGCCACTGTGGGGCCACCTCAAGTGCCGTGGGGCCAGCCAGCCATGTCAGGGCCTCGGCACCATCAGCTGCAGAAAGCAGGGCCTCAGCCATGCCAGCATATGACATATATATGGGCTGTCATGCTCAGGTGGCAGCTTGATTGTTGTTATTATTGCTTTTTAATCATAACTCAGAGCAAAGGCTGCTACCTCAAATTCACTCCTTAGGAAAACGTACATTCCCTGATTCCACACTGCAAGACTCCTACCTGCACAAACAGCACCTTAAAGAGTAACCCAGATACTCTCCCATCAGCATTACTGCCCAATTAATACCAGCAAGGGAGAAAACCGTAGTTAACACTGCTGTAATTACAAGACAAAGAGCACTGGCGCAGTGCTAGCAGCCCACCAGAACAGAACCGCCACGCTAAAGCAAGGCTCCGCTCCCTCCTGGAGCAGCTCAGACAATGGCCGCATTGTTCAGCGGCCTCATCGCTGCTGAAGGCCACCCACATCTTCCCCACTCCAGGCAGAAGTCAAAACCTTCCAGCTCAATAGACATCCAGTCAAAGGAGAAAGCATCTTTACAAGGCTCGTTCATTTTTCTTGGACAAGAAGGGAGTTCAGCCTTTGCCTTCAAGCCAAGTCCCCGAAAGGAAGGGAATGAGTTTGAAGTTCCTGAAGATGGACATGCCTCCAACGCTCAGGCATTTTGTATCGCACAAGATTGATTTCCTCCGACTACAAGAGGCCTCGGGTGAAAACGATCCTTCACAGCCTCGTGGCCGGGAGCCAGCATTAGGCTGAAACACAAAGAACGCATCGTGCTTGCCTCAAGATGTCAGGGGCTTTTGATAAATTAAAATTCATCTTGGTAAATGAAAAATTCCTAGAATCTTTTGTTCATGCTAACACGCACAGTAATATTTCACATTTAAATACATTACACAAAATAAGTAAAAAATTAGTCAGTCCTTCCAAAAATTGCACAAACCCCCCATTTTTGAAAAGTTTAAAAGCTTCTTTTACTTTTTACTGGGACTCCTATAAGAAAGGAAAACTAAATGCACCTACCCTAAAAGTGCTGGAGGATGGGAAAACAACAGAAATAAGCTAATTGCTGAGCCAGATGAAGTCCGGACAAGCTGGGTCCAAAATCACCCGTGGCTCTGGGTACAAAACACCAAACACATACCACAAGATAGGGACAATGCAATGAGAACAGAGTAAATGCTGCAGTGTACGAGCTCATCCTGTGCAGTTTTAAGTACTTTCAGGATTCACCTATGGAGCAAAAGAAGCTCTGGAAATAAGAGTTGCCATATGTCTCATTAAAAACTAGGATTTTTTAATATTTCTCCTGATGTCCCATTAACCTCGTCACTACTCGCATACATGCCATCTGGCATCCTTCTTGGGATGTCCAGCAAGACTAGCAGACACGTGTTAACATCAAAGGAGAACAAGGGAGAAGCCCTCACAAGCCTGAATTCAATTCCTTCAGCCTGCTATGCCTGGAACAGGGCAAGGACAGCAGGGAGGCAAAGGGAAACAGCTCTTGGGGGAAATAAGCACAGGAACGGCGAACACAGCCCAGATGGGTGAGGTAGCCCAGCTCCTGCATGTTGCTCAGGAGAGAAAGCTAGCACAGAGCTTGTCTAGGAGAAGAAAAAAAGTGGAAAAAAGGACCTCAGCACAAAACCCCAAGTGCCTTTGCTACAGTGGGAGGCACAGCAGGGCTGCTTGGGCCTGGCTGCACACAAGTGTCTGCTGCCATAAACAAATTGACTCGTCCTCCTAAAAAACAACTGATCAGTAAGCACTTGTCCCTGTGAATAAAGCTCTTTTTTTTTTTTTTTTTGTTAAATAAGTATATTTACAGCAGGTCTCAGGGAAACCCAATCGGTCCTTAGAAAGCATTTGGAAATAAAGAGGTGCACAGAGCCGTCGCTCTCTCCATCCCCTGGCAGAAATGAGATATTCCTTGGAAGCTGGAAGGGATCTAGTTTATCATGTCCACTGAACACCTGCCTCCACGTAACCCTTTGGGGACTTTCTGCTTCAGCTGCTCTTTCCAGCGGGGTTAGTAGATCAACAGGGCTCCAAATTCTTCAAAAAACGTTCTCCTCCTGACTCTTTTTGACAGTACCTTAGGCCAGTCTTTCAAGACAGGGTCTTCATCCCTACGATCTTCAAAAAGACTCCAACCAAGGGATCACAGAAAGTCAGGACCAGGCAGTTTTGTTCCTGCCACGTGTTTGAGCTGAGATCCCCCCCGTTTGCACCACAGCGCTGCCTTCTGCCCTGCTTGGGGAGGCAAAATGCTCCTGCCTCCCCGTTGCGCACCGCTCCACGCCGTGTGGGACATCAGAAACATCTGCAGCAAGTTCAGCCATCCACCCTCAGGGCACTTCTGGGACACGGACCATCTGTCCTCATCTCTACATGGATATAAAATCCGTAGCAATATTCTTCGTGTACTTATGTTTAAAAAATAATGTGCGTGCAAAAGCAAACTGTGTACTGAGGAAAAAATTAGGCAGGGAAACATCAGAAAGGAGAATGATTTGGAGGCTTCTATTTACCTGAAAGTCAAATTTTGCTCTCTTATTTGGGTGGCCATGTAAAATACTTGAAGTGCTCGGACTCCAGCGACAGCAGAAGCCGGGCCCCGTGCCTGCGCTGTTTACACAGAGCGCCGCAATACGATCGCTGCTTTGGGGAGAGATAAAAATGACATTCACCCTAATCAAAACTTAGAGGCTTTACTTCTAAAGAAAAGCTGAGATAAGATTAACCCGGCAGCATTATCTTGGCATAGGAGAGTAAGAGCGCTCTGTTTATTTACCTACTCTGTCCTGAAACATATTGAATGTTCTTGGTTGTAAATAGCACAGCCCCTTCCCCTACATCTCTGTTTAAATAAGACCATCATTGTCGCAGATTTATTTTTTTTTAGACTAAATGCTGTGTAGTCAGATTGGAAGGATGGAGCTGCAAACGTTTGTCCCTGTGCCGGGTGTACAGAAAGCTGGCACTGAAAGGACAACAGAGTTTGGTGGGAGGCTTAAAGGTCTGCATGCCTGCTCTGAGCAGAGCACAAAGCATCCCCCAGACCCCTGGTCAGAGCAAAAATGAACCCCAAGACCCCCAGCAGGGCAGCGGGGCCGGGCAGCTCCCCTGCAGCCAGGGGACTTATCAGCCTTATCAGCGTTAACCCCTTTGTGCCGTCCCGTGGAGCTGCCTCCGGCAAAAACGCGCTCACAGTGCCAGGAAGTGGTGCCAAGAAGCTCTGCTGCTTTCCAGAATCCAGTTCCAAAGTCTGTAACGTGCACGGGCCAATTATTTGAAAATATGGGATAATATATGCGTTCCCGGTCCCGTGCCCAGAAAGCAGGCCATTATCTGGCAGCGGCTGCGGGGCGGAAAGTGTGAAAATTGGTGTCGCCCAGAAAGACGACCGGGACTTCTGCTCTGTGTTGACAGAATAAGAGCAGTTTATAGCCAGTTGGAATTAATTCATTGCTTTTTCATTGCAGAACAGGACATGTAAAACACAGAGTGCCCAAAACAGTAACAGTTATCCCGAATTGCGTGAAAAATTGCTTCGAGCAAAACCTATAGAGGAGCGGGGCGTTTGCTCTTCACGTTAAGTACTACACAGCTGAATAAAAAATGTAAAATGCAGGATTTCATAAACACCACCTCGTCTGTATGCTTGTACTTTACTGTCTCTCATAATTTTTTATGTCATGCTTAGAAGCTGAATGAAGTACCTGGCACTTCAGCAACGGCGTCAGGGAAAGTACAGGCTCCGAAATGAACTGCTGGGTGCTTGGGATTTTTTCAAAGCCACTCTGACGGCTGCTATGGGGTTACCTGCCATGCCGGTGACACAGCTGAAGGCTGTATGAGAGCAGTGTCCCAACGCCGAGTGGCCTCAGCTGGAGCTGCTGAGCAAACTGCCCTCCTCACCTAAGGTGATTCTGTCTTCTTTTATATATTTTTTTAAACATCTTGCTGTAAAATTCAACATTTCCAACTAAAATTAGATTTGTTTATAAAGAATGTGTAATAAGAAGTAAACCCCCAAAGTGTGACCACTAAACACATGAATGAGGGTTTCTTAACCAGCCCTGCTGTCCGCCGGGCTCCCTGCGAACCGCCTGGAGGTTTTGGGGCCTGCCTGAGCACGCTGAGCTCTGGGCTGAACCCCAAATAATTTCCTCTGGGTCTGGCATCAGCCTGCACAAGTTACTCAGCCTCTTTGTGTCTCCATTTCTCACCCGAGCAATGGGAAAAGCAGCCTCTGCCCGCCTCAGGTAGAACGTAAGGGAAAACGATGTCAAAGACAGGCTTTGGGATGGTTACACTGATAAGAACCATGTAATTAGCAGAGGATGGGAAAAAAAACTCATCTGAGCCAAAATCAGCCTGCAAGTCATTTCACAGTGCTCCAAAGGGCAGCATGGGTTCAGATCAGTCACGTTTAATAAAATGGGTAATTACTGACCCTCCCGATCCCTCCACCTGATATCAGCAAACCTGTGCGGAAAGAGAACCGCCTCTGAACAATGCACGAGAGTCTCTCGAGGCTGCAGCCTCAAACAACCCCTCGCTTTGCTCACTCTAGCGAAATGTTGGCATCCCAACATCCCAACGCTGAGCTCCTGCTTCCCCTGCAGCGACGAGCCCGAGCGCCAGCACACCCCAGGCACCAGCACTGCCAGCACGGGGATGCACACACAGGATGCTTACCCCTGGGAAAGGAGAAATAAGTCTGCTGGGGCCATTTAAAATACTTTTTTCCTCTCCTTCGTACTCACTTTAGAGGCTCAAAGCGCATGTTTAGTGCCTGAGTGCCTCTTTCCAATGGAAAAAGACATTTAGAAACGCTGAAGTGGCTGTGGGAAAGAATGCACGTTGAGGAGAGGATCCAACGTGGTGGCCACGAATCTGCCCTGTGGATTTTGGGGATGGCAGAAGAAGAGCTGAGGCTGCCTCCGTTTCTGTGCAGCTGCAGCATGCTGTGCAGGGACTGTGAAGGCATCTCCCCGCTTACCGCAGAAAAGAAGCAGCAGAGCGTCGGCGGTGCCAAAGCTCAGAGGATGACAAAGAAACCACCAAGAAAATAAAACAACGAAAAAAAAAAAAAAAAAAGTCGCTATTTTTCCAAACAATTCTAAGGATAAAAATATGGTTTTGTAGATTTCAGCATTTTTTTCTTTAAGGAAAAAGAGTGCATTAATACCAAACACTGAATACGAACTTCAGCATAAGGTGATTTTGAATAAGTAGGATTTAAATACCTAAGGAACAGGCCAACAAGCTGAGGCACAAGCAGGCTGCCAGGTGCCAGCAGGATGGATTCCCATCCCTGTGAAGAGCTTGCCCTGCTGTTGAAGCCACACTTTGCTGACTTCTTTTGCCCCAGAGCGACGGCCAAAGGCCCTGCACGGCCCCTCCAGCCCAGGCACACCACCAGCCCTCGCTCTATTAACTACATATGGCAGGGAAATGAGGGAGGAAAAGCACAATATGCCACAGCTCTTTCCCACAGAGCCTCAGCAATATCAGAGGATCATACTGGGTTATTTAAATCGGAGAGACTAAAAATACGGCTCTTTATTGCTCTGGAATTCAAAGACTAAGAGCAGCTACCCGATCCGGGGCACCAAACCTAAGGGCACAGCGCAGTGTGCTCTCTCCCAGCAGCTTGAATTTGCCACGCTTTATTTGTCCCTTAGTAAAAACAAACAAACAAACAAACAAGCACACGCTGCCAATTGCCTTCACGTTACACGCTATCAACCAAAATCTTTATTTGGGGTTTTTCCAAGACCACCGCCAAGGCTCACGTTACAGAGACTTTGCATTAAGTAGGTTGTGTTGTTGTGTTGTTGTTTTTTTTTTCTTTTGAACAGAAAAATCTTGCAACTTTAATGTTAATGAAATAGTTTAAACATGTCTATGAAAAATCAAGAGAAAAAAATGCACTCCCCTCTCAAGGGGAATCCCTTTTAATCTCATGTTAATAAGATACTAAGGCAGCGTTTGCCAGCATCCATCAGAGACGATTAAAAATAAAACCAATTGTACGTGGAGTCCCACCACCCTTCCCAGGTTTTCTCTAGGAAACCTGGAAACCTGGACAGACGTTTACACACGGCTGAGATCACAGAAACTGGAGCAACGTCTTCGGTCAGTGCAGGTCTGATCCAGAGCGAGCTGAAAGACCCCAGGGACTTCCCCAGGGGCCAGACCAGCTGCCATCCAGTTTTTTGACAAAAAAATTTTTTTATTTTTTTTTTTTTTGACATCCCAGCCCCTGCCAGGGAGGAGCTGCTGCCTATTCCCTGCAGTGCTGCCCAACCTAAAGATCTCAAGCCATACAGTTTCAATAACCTCCCTCACAATATTACTCAGCCCAACAGATTTCTCTTTTAGGAAACTGCTTCTGAAATTTAGGCTTCCTTGTCTGCGTTTCCCTCCTTCTGTTTAAAGCCAGGTCTTCCTCTGCATTGCTCTCAGTAACAGCCCCTGGACCGCCGGTAATGCAAATGACATACGTGCAGGCAAAAAGATCCTTCCTCTTAACTTCCATGCGCATTCCAAGGAAAAAAAAACGATTTTGATGTTTTTGCTCTCAGATTTCCCCCCAATTTGTTGAAAAGTTTTCCCGTGTTAGCTTTCCCACAGCTGTATGCAATATTGTAAGTGTGCTCCCAGGACAGCTGGAGCGAAGGCCCGCTCACCTCGCTGATCCCGTGTAGATTTGCTTTCAGGTTTCTTTCAGCCCATTATCAGCAGACAGACAGATTTGGGCACATTTTGGCCACTGCAAGGTCTCACCTACAAGTACCTATTTCTTGTTCACTACGTCCCTGGTTCCTCCTTTGCTCAGCACCACGCAGGGAACGCCGGCAACAGCTGCAGGTAACAAATGCTCAACAAACCGCGGCTGGTCCAGCTCCAGCACTGCACGAGAAGTGGTTTACATGGCCTGCACGGGACACACTGGGAGAATGAACTGTATTTAAGCAGTTTATTGACTGTTTATTTGAATAAGCAACACGCAAGTCTCATATGAACGGCCGCCGTGCCCGTGAGCAGCTCGGCCAGGAGCTGAGGCTGGCCCGGAGCAGCAGGAGGGGTGCGCACTTCTCCGGACATCTCCTTCTCAGCTTCCCAAGCCAGGCCACGAGCTTACCAGCACCACATCCTCCGCAGGACATCTCTGCTCCACGTGCAGCTTTACAAGGCCTCGAGGAGCCACCAGAAGAAAAACAGCCAAACCCACGGAGAGGAGTAAAGCACACGTGCGCGATGCAGCAGGGCCCCTCGGCCAGCACGACGAGAATCGCACGATTCCGTAAAATCCAGCTATCTGCAGCCTGGAAAACTGTGTGATTCTGGCAGGGCTGACTGATGCCATCATACACAACACAAAATTTCTTACCTTGAATCTAATTAATAAATATTAAAAAGGTGAATCTGATCCTTGGGGAACAGCTAGCAAAGCAGCAGCAGGCTTCACAAAGAGGGTCACGTCGGGGAGAAGTTACCGGGGCAAAAAAATGTGCTGGGGTTTCCAATGGAAGGCAGAAAAGTTAAAAGTCGCCCTCCAACTCATGAGAATACAGCTCAGCCCAGCTAGGGAAATCACTCATTTGGATAAAAAATTGAGTATCACCAAAAAAAAAAAAAAAAAAAAAAAGGAAGGGGGGGGAAGCATGTGTATGTATGATGGGGAGGGGAGGGAGAAAGGGGAAAGTAATACTTGTTATTTGAGCAGGGCATGCCTTTTTTTCTTGGCAATCTCTGCCTCCTCTTTTCAACAGACACATCCTTTGGGGCCTAAATTGTGAGTTAGACACATGTACGTAGAGAAACGGGCCTCTGTTTTCTGTATAACGACAGACTACTTATTTTTCAGCACAGACAACCCCTCATATCTGGTATTTAACTTATATGTAAACTAGTCCCAGCAGAGCTACCCCTCTTAATGGCTCACACAACTTTGGAAGATGGATTTTTTTCTTCTGCTCTTGGACTAGACTCATCACTGATGCATTAACTCAAAACGACAGTGAACCTAAGTCCATTCAGTTTTGCGGGTTGGTGTTGAGTGATTAGGCTTCTTGGCAGCCCCGAACTACTTGGGAAGTCAGAAGTGAATCAAAGACTATTACAGAGATACAGAAAAAAACATTAGAGATTCTGACATACTCAATCCTTTCAAAATGTTTGATGCTTTGCTGTTCTCAAGTGACTCGTGTGATTAATAAAGTAGACGGATTTGTCATCTCCTTGGACGGGACTAAAAACGTACTTTGTTACGAGGAAAGACTAATAGGCTTCCCGAGAAACACCGCAGGTGAATACCACCCACAGCCCCGCTGTCCTCCCCCGGCGTGCAAGAGAAAGATGTGCAGTGCTGCAGCATCCTTCCTCGTGTGAGCAGGCCCAGGGGCTGGGAAGAGGAGGGCTGCAGGATGGGTGTTAAAGCTCGGGGCGGAACAAAGTTTGTCCTCCATGCACAGCAGAAAACACTTCACGCTCTACCAGGTCTTAGGTGAGAAATGGTTTAGGTACAACACCATTAGGGTTTTAATTCGTGTGTGTACGTTAAACATCAGAAAAAATAGGATTGGGAGATCACAAATTATTCTTTGAGCCGAGGGAAGCTTGCTTCCCCAGGATCCCTTCCAAGTCACCTAGGGTAAAAGAGATGTGGCCGAGTCCTTGTGCCGTCTCCCACCCCGAACCCACTCCTAATAGATGTAAATCTAATCTCTGTTAAAGACCTTCACTGTCTGCGAAGTCTGTGTTGCTTCCCAAGGCTGCGAAGGGCTTTATTTTCTTTACCCTGGGAAGCTTTTCCTCATATCTAAATTAAATCTCTTCTCCTGTAAATGAAGCCTACTATCCCTTGTCCTAGCAAGCGCCGCCACTGCAAAAAAAGCTGTCCTCCTCATCCCTCTAACAGCTTAGACTCATAATATCTGGGGTTTTTTTTGCTCTTTTAGTTGGTTGGTGAAGCAGCCCCAGCTCATTGAGCCCTTGTGGGTCATGTTTTCCTAGCTCTGTGATGATTCTTGCTGTTCTCACTGGGCTTTCCCCGGCTGCTCCGTGCGTTTCCTAAGATGTGCTTCCCACAACCAGGCACGGAACGGCTCCAGCCGAGGTCTCGCCCACGCTGAGCAGGGGGACAGACGGCTTCTTGTGCCCTGCTGCTTCTGTTGCCGCTGCCGCAGCCAAGCACAACGTTTGCCTTCTCCTCACAGTACGCCACTGTCAGCCCCGCTCCACTTCTGGTCCGCAAAACTCCCCCAGCGGTTCAGAAGAGCTGCAACCCAACCACATCCCTGTTCTGCAACTCATACAGGTGATTGCTCCTTTACAAGCCTAATATATGGTACTTACCCCATGTCAGTGTATTTCTTTGGACTGTTTCTCTCCCCGAGAGCTCCCCTCGGCCCCGTTTTGCCTTTCCACCGCAGTCTCACTACAGCCAGGTGCCTGGAGATGGCCTGCAGGAAAGGCACACGAGACACCAGGAGCTCGCAGAACCCCAGGTCTATTTATCTCCTTGTTATCTTCCAGCTGCTTGCAAATAATTAATGTTGTAGAACAGACCGACGTATCCTTGCTTGGCATTTCTCTTTTCAGCAGGCTTCGTGTTTTCCAGCCCTCCAGCAGTGCACACAGCGAGCAGCTCCTGAGACTGGCTGGGACCGACCGGCTCGGGGCTGTGAAAGAACCCACAGGAGCAATCCAAAAACACCCACGGTGCCCATCTCAAGCTTCCTTTTTCTTTTTCTACCCCGAGATTACAGTCCTGTGTTCATCATGCCTCCTAATTTTTTTCAGGGCACTGTATAGAGCAGTAGCAAAAAGGGCATTAACCATTTTGCCCTTTGGTTTTGCCTACCTAGAGTTGTTCCTCTGCTCCAAATGTAGGTCTGCAATTCTCCTCTCTTTCCCTTTTTCTGCTACTCTCATCAGCAGTTACAGCTTAAGCCCTATCCTGTGCTTTGGCTTTTCTGATTTTGCTACTTTATGTTTATCATAAGCTTTTGCTCTCATCTTTAGTAATCTCATTTCTAGGCTTTAAATGCTTCCCTCTTGTGTTTGAGGCCACTGCCTCTCTCATCTGCCCCTCTCATCATTCCCACGTAGTAAGAGAACATCCTCACATCACCCGTGTAACCTGTGTGAAGAACGAGAGCCTCCCTTACACGCTTTGTTTCTTTAGATTTGCTTCACATAGGATCATACGAACTCGGTGAGCCTACTACATCACAGCATTTTTATGTCCTCCCTATTTCCTAAGGATTTTAAGCCCCGTCATTCAGGACTGTTAATCAAAATACTTTTCAACATCAAGAAATCAAATTCAAAAGCACTTTGTTACTTTATATTCAATAGTTATAAGTTCAGCTAAAATTTGTGCATCACTTGATACATGGAGGGCTCCTTGGCAAACATCTTCAGCACAAAGTTAGCTATCATGGTGCAAGTCCAGTTTTTGATTTTTTTTTGGTCGTTGTTTATATAGCATCTAGGTTGTGACACTTCAAGTATTTCGTGCTATTTACAGGACATTCTGAGTTCTGTTTGTTGTTTTTTTTTTGCAAGACATGTTACTATACAGGTAAGACATCGTTGTTATGCAGCTATTTATCTCCTTTTGCTATATGAGGCTGCTTTTACGTGTCTGAATAGAGATATTTTTCATCCAAATTTGCGTTGGAACTGTTGACATGCTTCATGTTGACTCAAAATATACAGAGGCAGCGCCACAAAGGACCCCACTCTTGCCAAGGTGCTGCACACCGGGTCACGTCTCCGTTTCTCTTGGCACGCAGGTGGCAGTCACAGCTCAGGGACGATCTCGGGCAGCTCTCACCTCCAGCTGCAGCCGGCGTTGTGTAGGAAAGGGTATTTCAACCCAATGTCACAAAATGCTAGATTTACTTATTGGATTAAGGTAATTTTGAAATAATCAGCAGCTCCAAAACCCATTTACTGACAATTTCTTTCTGCCAGCATCCCACTGCCCTCCATAGCTTTCCAACTTGAGCATGGCAGGAGGTGGTGCCAGGGCTCGGGAGGTCTGTGGGTAGAAGGCAGTGATTGAGGAGTTTGGACAAACCCAAGAACAAGAAGCAACGAATGTAAGATGACTGCTTGTGTACCAGGTGGAAAAGAGCCACGCACAGGCAAGGCCTCAAACTGCTGCAAAAAAATACAGTGCTTTGATCTTAAATTTTTGTTAAAACAGGGGCATCTGGAAGAAAACATCCCTGGCTTTTCTTCCCTGCTATGGGCTCTCAGAAAGCAATTAAACCTGTGCTCCTCTGCGTGTACCTAAATGGAGAACACACATCTAACTCACAGCAGTAAACAGCGAGAAAAATGTATTTTTAAAAAATGCTTATAAACATTTTTGAGATCCCTGGATCAGACCTATATAAAAATGGAAAACTTCTGGATACGATCACTGAGAGACAGCAAAGAAATAAAAAATTGTGCGCGTTATAATTCTTTTAGATGGAACATCGAAAAGATTTGCTTTTTTTTCTGAAGCCTGCCAAACTGCAATAGGAACCATATTTTCTGCATGAAATTTAACACCCAAAAGAAACTGTAAAGGACCAGAGGGTCTCCTGTCCCTATCCAGTTATTACTGCTGTAAGCTGCGTGAGCATATGGCAAGAACACACTCTGCTTTGCCTTTCTGGATGTAAATACAGATGAACGTATTCATCTGTAAGCTGAAAAAGAAAAAAAAAAAAAGGCCTACAAACCTTATTAAATGAGTTATCACACACACACACACACACAAAAAGGCAAGCAGCAGAAGTACATTATTGCAGTACATAAGTTCAGGCATATCATTTTTTACACACTTTATATACTCCAGTTTTTATGGGCAGTTTCCTCTGGCTGCACTGCCTCTTTCTTTCAGTCCTCGATGAAAAAAAAAGAGCCCGAGCCCTGCACACAGCAGTCCCTGCGTTACTCCCAGCTCTGATCCCACAGGCATCGATACTGAAGCGATGCCTTACCATCAGCCTGGAATATCTTTCAAGGAATAATACCAAAATATGACAGCTGTTTAAAACATGCTTCTCGTCTCTCTCCTGCTCCCCATCATCTGGTTTTACCTACTACAGAGTTGGACAAGCCAGAGAAAGCGAGTGCAAATGTTACCGACAACGCACACATCGCGCAGCTTTCTCCAGGAGCGCCTCCTCCACACCCAAACCAGTGCAAAAAAAGCAGCTGCTCCAGTTCAGAGCAGGGCAAATCCCCACAGATTACACCAAAGTACTGCTTCATGCGAGACTTACTGATGAGCACAGTAATGGCAGGTCTGATCCCCGGCATGGCACGGGCCACAGCTCCTTACCCCCAGCAATCCTCGTGCACAGCCACTTGCAGCCGTGGGGATGCTGTTTGCAGCTCAGCCCTAACTGAAAGGCTGCCAAGGGACGAGGTGTCTGCCACATCACTGAACACCCCCTTGCAACACACAGCTCCTTAAAAGCAAAAAATCTGCAAAAGAAAAGTGAAGTTGGCTGCCTACCTTTAGGCTCATCTACCTTTATTTCAAGCTGTAGATGCTGGGCAGAGTACAGCTACGCTGCAGACCACACGGAGAAGTTCCTGAGGATGCTGGCCCCAGAAGAGGAGCTCCAGAAGGCTCATGAGATCTAGGAGCAGCGCCGTGCAGAGGAAACCTGCTTGCCTAAAGCATCAGGCACCCACGGTAACTCACGCGTTGTTATGCTGAAACACCCCCGTTATTTTTGCAGAGCTGAGTCTGTGTGTTTCAAACTAATTCTGAACAAACCTCTCTTTTGTTCGTAAGGGTTTGCTTCCCCAGTAATTTCAGTGCACTTGTCTCTAAGGACGGTGTTTCCCAAACATGCTGGTGAATCCTCTGGGAAGGCAGCTGGCACTCCAGGACTTGCAGCCACATCACCTCGCCTACCAGGACTGCAAACCTCAGCACCGACCCTTGGCAGGGACCCTGCAGGCAGATCCCAAGGAAGGTAACTGCATCAGGAACGTGTGCTTACATCGAAAGTGTTGATCTCAGCATCAGCCCTCACCCTCACTTTGTGGGGCCTTGCTAGAAAACTACAAAGCGAGATTAAGTCTGCAGCAAAATCGGGATTACACAAACACAAGACCAGGTACAGAAGAACAAAAGCTGCTCTCATGCTAGAGAAAACCCTGCCTTCCCCTTCCACCCGTATCTCCCCAACTACTTTTATGAAGTTTAATCAAAAAATATATATATATTTTTATAGTGCAGTCCTAAAGTTTGGTTGAACCCAAGCGAAATCCCGAACGGACTGTGCATGTTACCGATACCGTGCTCTCTTCTGGCCTCCTGCCAAGGCGCGAACAGTGCCAACATTTGCAGACTTCCAACAGGAAATTAAATAACTGCCCTGTTGGAAATATAAACCCATTTACGGTGGTCAGCCTTGCATTTTCCAAAACAATGATACAGTTTGTGCGCGAGGAAAATTTGTAGGCGGATTTCGCCCGACAAATATGAAACAAAGCCTTATGAGAAGGTGTTTTACGCAGCTCCACGAATTATGGCTTTGTCAGGTGTACTTCCTGACCTGGGGCTCCGCTAGGAACACTCACACGGGTCCTTACGAGCACGGCTGTACACACACACACTGCCCACGGCTGGGGGTGAACAGCAAAACTGCTTATTTCACCATTTGTACTCTTTTAGATCCTCCTCGAGGAGTGCCATGGGCAGCTTGCAGGGTGCCTGTTGGAAACGTGGGAGCCTTCGCTTTGTTTTTAACCTGTTATGGGACTTTTGGCCAAGTCTCTCCTCCTCACACCACATATTTAAGGCAAACTCCTCTCCCAGCTGAAGGCAATGGCTTGTGCCACTGACATCGCTGCCACTGAGATTTGGAGTAGAAACCTGCCGGAGCAAGGAGCCTGCTCCTCACCGAGTGTGTGCCTGCAGCACAGGCTGTGGTGTAAACCTTGTCTAAGCCCTGCAGGTGCTACCCACAATAAAACAAGGCTACTGTTGAGCATTATTCTTTAGCAAACCTGATTCTTATCTTCCTTCCTCTTTGTCACCCTGCTCCTGGGACTTTTGTCCTCTGCCAGCTCTGTGCTGCAGCTGCCAGCCAAGAAACCTACGCAAAAACAAAAAACTTAAAAGTTAGTAGTGGAGCTCTGAGGAACAAACTCATACTATATTATTTTCCCATCAACATATCTGCCATTTGGAGTCAGAAATGGGACAGACACACAACCAGGAGAGACACAGGAGGCAGGCAGTGCTAGGAAGAAACAGAACAGTTCAGCAGCTGCTGCATCTCCACACCTGATGGGATGAGAAAATTGCCCTTCATGTTTTTCTAAGACTTAGTGACAATTGCAGTGTCATTCCCTAATATTATTTCCTTTCAAAGCAGCACCATGCCCTAGCACAGACCCTGTGCACCTTATCTATTTGTCAAGGAAAACTTCGCCTCGCTCCCTGTAAATAGTCTGAAGCTGCAGGGACAGATTTCCCCCCGCCCCCCGGTAGTGCTGCTTCATGTTTCTGCACAGTAGGGCCTTTCATGCAAGGATCTGGACTTGTATTACACAGGTGGGTAAACATTATTATCCTACTCCACACGGATGGGGAGGGAGACCAATTGTTGCTGAGTAATTCAAGGGGAACCCGAAGCAGAAGAGTGCTCAGGGGGCAGGCAGCGCCCAGGGGTGAGGGCAGCTGCAGGGGGGCAGTGGGATCAGGCACCCAGAGCTAGTTCCTCCCATTAATTGAAGTCATATGGGGACAATTGCTTGAAAAAATCCCGTTTCCTTAAGAAACACTTCTAGGATAGATTGAAGACTTTGAAAAAAAATGCAGATTATCTACATGGGATTGGATATATTTTAAAACCTCAGCTATGGTTTGATGTGTATGAACTTACAGCCGTGAAACAGAAACAAACCTACACGTTGGCATTTTTATTGTTCCTCCTTTCTTCCCCAGGGCTGGGGCCCTTTGATAACATGATCACTCACACCACTACCTGGCCCACGGTGAATTATCAGCATCTTTTAGAGCCACGCTCTCCCAAGCCCTTTGACTTGTGAGCAAGCCAGGAAAGTCAGCGAGGAAAAAGCAGCAGATCTGCAGGAAAGGTAGCAGCAGGGACAGAGCCCTGAGAAGGCTCCCCGAGAGCTCAGCTGCCCCAGGACACCACTAACCACTGGTCAGGTCTCACTTCCAGGCCTCACTCTTGTAAATGAACAACAATTCAAGCTCTCACTCACTTAGGCCCTGATCCAGAAAGGCACTCAAGTGAATATCTCACTTTAAACACAAAAGTAGTTCCATTTAAATCAACTGGATGTCTCGACTGTTTACAGTTACAATATATGTTTAAGTGCTTTGCTGGATTGGGGCCTTAAGCAGAGATTGTTATTTAACACTTTCTTCAATGTATCTCGCCAGTTCCTTGTGCCTCGACAAACTTCATCAATTTTCCATCCACTGCATCTCCTGTTGTTTCTTGAACAAACACAGATGTCCCCGGTCTGTGCGCTTCGGATCCTGCCATCGCAGTCATCTAGGAATCGGCAGATATTCAATGAAAAAGCACGTTGCTATTTTCAAAGCTCTAAGACAAGATGTAATGAAGAGATATTTGCTGTCAATAGAAGAACAAGGGCAAACACGGGCAGCGGTGCGTATGCTGTGGGGCAAAGGGAAAACAAACCAGCCCCGTGGAGGAGGGAACAGCTTGAGGCATTTTTCATCACCGCAGCAATTGCCTCTGTAAGGAGATTAACAGGAGGAGTCCTCGCTCCGTGCCTTAGCAGATAAAGCACCAGGCCTTGCTGTAGGACTTGCCTGCTGAGAAGGACCAGAGACGTCCACACAGCGCCATGTGGAGCAGCTTTTCCAACAGGAGCGGAGCTCTCCCAGCACCAGCCTGCACGGAGAGGCTCCTCCACCAGCTTCTCCTTGCTCTCCGGGTGCAAAGAGTCATCTACAGCACCCCCAGCCCAGGGTGACAAGCCCAGGATGCACAAAAACGTGCCCTGGTCGGATGGCGCAGCACTGGCACCTCTGGCTCCCCCCCAGCCCTTCCACCCCGAGGAAGCTAATCAGCAGGGCAGCAATGGAATTACTTAAGTAATCAAAGGGAATGGCTCCTTTTAACCCGGAGCTGAAGAAACTGCTTCGACAGACCTCAAAATAGTCAGCAGGGGATCACTTTGAAAAAACAAGACTCCCAAGGACCGTGAAAAAAACACAGCGGAGAAGAGATTAGAAAAAAAGGGAAGGAACAGCATGCGGAGGAAGAAATTCCATGTGCTCCGCTAACTGCACCTCTTAATTAAAAGAATACAACCCTGGCCCCGGGACCTGATGTTGCTGCACACCCCTGCTATAACGCACGTTTTAAAAGGGATGCATTCCTGGGCTTCACAACGCTGAAGGACTCGCATTCATCTGGCTACAGCATGTTAAGGAACTGAAGACATTACAAAAAGATAATCTCTGGAAAGCCTGGGCTGTTACTCATATATTGAAACATAAGTAAGATATTATTGGTTTGGAAGCTGTCAAGACACTTCTCTTTGTGTGCTGCAGCAGAAGTCAGGACGAGACATTATCCAGCCCCCACGAAAGGTTTCCATTGGGCACGGGGAAATCAAAAGCCAGAAATCTTTTGGGGTGTTGACATTACTTTTCTGAACTAAATCATTACAAGTGGAGTTCCCATTCACATAAAGCTAATTTTATGTGAGATAGAAAGCTTCTCATACAAACAACGTTTCTGAAAGCAAAATAGGTCAATCATTTTAGCTGACTTGCCAGAATTAAGCGGCAGCCCTATCAGTTGCAATACCTTGAGAGGGTTTGGGCACGTGAGCATCCCCAGTACATTCTCCCCTGAAAAAGCAGACTGTTAAAGATGGATTTCTTAATTTTATTTCTCATAACCCCGGTCTCTAAAAAAAAACTAAAAAAACTGGAAAACTGCACTGTCATTGGAGTGCCTGCACTGTATTAGCCCAGACACGTCTCTGCTCAGAAACAAATTGCCTGCATCTCTTGGTAGATCAGTCACCCTGTGGGTAATACACCGAGCGTCCCCTACATTAAAGAACGAGCATCTGCTTATAAACACAAAACAACTGAAGAGCTGGCACCGCTGTGCTCCTTCGTGGTACGGTCTGCTGCTCTGCTGTTCATCATGTGCACATGGGAACTGAACCGCACCACGTTCCTAACGCCAGATCAGGGCGTTCGTTTCAGGCTATGGCTGTCCCACGCTTCTGGCACGTGTACAAAAACATGCATTTAATTATTATTTTTTTTTTGGTTTAGACAAACGTGAAGTATTTCATGAATCAGCTGTCAGTGACTACCACTTCCCGTTCCTGACCTGGAGGTGTGTTCTTCCTCCCATCTTCTCCTTCACGAGGCAGCCCAGGTGAGGAGGCAAGCCTGGCGACGTGCTTTGATGGCCAAGAGATTGGAGTCTTGCTGAACGAAGGGAACTGGAAACTTTTAGCTCATGGCCTCTTCACCAAAGACAAGCTAGCAGCGTCAGTCACAGCATGCATTTATTCTGCATTTCCATTAGCGTAAGGTAGAACAGGTTTGGTCAAAATATCTTCCTATAACTTCAAATTAAGCAAAGCCTATCCCCAAATTAAAGGGATGCTAACAGAAAACACCCAAGCAGATGTTGGCTGACAGAAGGACACGCTCAAACCCAAACAAAACCCCAGGCCTTTGAATTGCCAACAGAAACAATTGGGCAGAGTCACTCCCCAGCAGTGCCCCAAAGAGCGCTCTGCTCCTGGTAAAAGGACACGGGTGAGAAATGCAGGCGCACTCTGGACCAGACGATGCTTCCAAATACTCTCAAGCAGCTTTGAGTAAGCCTTCTGCCAAAGACAGTGTAAATCACAAAGGCCAGCACATGCCATTTCACTTCCAAATCTCAACAAACAGCGGAGTTCCACAGAGGGCAAGATCATCATTAAAGCGCAGCACAAAAAATAACAAATCCACTGCCTTGGCGAGCAGGCAGTGAATTAACAGTGAATTTCCAAACCTCAAGTGTCTGTTCTCTAAGGGTGACCTTCCTGCAGACTGCATCTTCAGACAAACCCGCGTCTGGTCCTGGAACCTCCCTGGGTGAAAACTGGCCCAGGACAGAAGCTGCTGGTGCAGACCAGAAATGGGCTCCCAGAACCTCACCTGCCTGGTGCACCCATTTCCAGGGCATTTTTACCCAGGTTTATATCCAACACATGCCATGGAAGCACCAAATCCCCAAACATCAAAGATTAATGAACATAAAATATCCAAAATATTTCCTAGTTTGGCTCGAACTAGCAAGTTTTGCAGAACTTGAGCAAGGAGCACATCTTGTGCAACAGGAAAAAGCTACTTTAAGCTGTTTTCCCTTTCACTTCATTGAAGAAACGTTTGATAGATTCAGGCAAAACAGAAAAAAAATGGAAGATTACAAAATCCTTCTTCTGCATATACAAAAATCACTCACATTTCAGAGCTCTGAAGTGATGAGAAGACTAATAAAGACCAAAGAAGCCACATGGGAGATGAAAAAAACAGGAGCTGTTTTCCAATTAAGAGAGCTAATTTAAATATACCACATTAAACGCTTCCTTTCTTATTTATTTATATTCCTCTGAAAGGTGAAAAGTAAGTTCATGCTCAGAGAACTCCTGCTACTCTCCTCCAATTGCACACGCAATTACGACACACAGGCTGCAAGAACAAATATTGTTCCAAGTAGCAACAGCTTTCATCAAACCCTGCAAATGTTTTCCTGACGTACGCATGAATTTAAAATTTGGAAACAAAACCGCACGTTTCAAGTCACACATTCAGCCTGAGAAGTATTTCTAGGAGAAATAAGCGGTATCTAATTGTTAGGATTTGACGGAGTTCCACACTATTTATTGCCAGCCAACGTGAGATGTCTTTTTAATTTCCTGGCATATATTTCTTGAAGAAAAAAAAGGATATTATGGCTAAGGTTGGTAGAGGGCATGAGAACACAGAGGGAACAAGAAGAGTAACCATTTGCATTTGGCCGTTCGTTTTAACCCCATTATGGTATGAAAGCCATGCAAAGGAGGTCGGATAATATTTTGTTTAGTGAAATCAAATACCCCCCAAGCAGACATTTTCCTGTATGCAAAGCGCTCGCCGCCTCCCTTCCCCCAAAGGCCGGGCGAGAGCAGACACTGCTTTCTCACAGGGCGCTTCGGATGACAGCCGTCTTTCATCCCCCGAAAGCTGAGACAGCCCCGCATCGCCGGGCCGACGGCGCTGATCAAAACTGGCCTTTCTCCCATGGCATTTGGGGCAGGAAGCGACGGCAACACTAAATATAGTCTGCCTGAAGACAAAATGCAAGGCGTTCAGGTTTCATGCTCCGCACATCGCTGGGAAAGGGGCAGGGGCAGAACCCCGGAGCTCTGCCAGCTGCCCCTTACCTTCCCTTCGCTGTGGGACATCCAGCTTGGAGGCACCACCACGCATCCCAGCACTGATGCTGATGGAAATACTCTGGATTTGTACCCAGCTCGGTAACGTGGCCCCAAAAATGTGTACTTCCCTGTAGTTGAAGCCCTGCGGGTGTTTTAGGTGAAGTCACTGAGGACAATCGCACTGCCCTGCTCCTCAGGATGGGATTTTCTAGGATGCTCAGCACCAAAACCACTTCCCTAGAAGGGCTCCCGCTGCTCTCTGCTGCAAGAAGCGCGCCTGGAAGCAAGCAGCAGGTTTTCTATGAAATAGCTTGGACATATCATGCCAGATCTTAAAAATGAGGAGAAACGGTGAAGGCAATTTTTCAGCTTAGTTTCAGTGTCTAGGAGGAGACAAGTGCCGTCATTAAGCAGAGCGAGTTCCTGCTAACTGTTTAAAGAAGCATCTCTCGGGCGATAACATCGCCGCGCTCAAGGGGCGGCCTTGCACTGCACAGCATCACTTTCACGTTGGAACCTGCTCTCTTCCTGACTCAGAAGTCCCCAGAAAAGCTCGCAGAGTGATTCCAGAGGCCAAAACTAGGACAGATAAAACTTTTCAAACAGTTAAGAGATAATTCACTTTTTACCTCTTATTTAAATAAAAGTGACACGCTGAGTAGCTTCAGACCCTCGCCTTTCTTAATATCTTCCAGTTCAAAAGGCAGAGCTTGGAATCCAGGAACACTGCAGAAAAAACACAGTTCTAGGGCCCTTAACATTGTTTTTTTTTCTTTTAACAAAAGCATTGTTTAATAGAAAAACCTATTTGTACCCAGGAATGTTCAGGCTATTTTAAAGATTCTGAAGACATTACCCTAGGGAAAGACTGCTGAAAGGCTAGACTTAATAACTATTATTTGGTCTAGGTTAATCCAAAGTTTTCCAAGGTAATACCTAAATTCCCAGTTCTGTACAATTGAAGACAAAAAGAAGATGGATACAACCTTCACAGGATGCTGAAATGCCCATTTCTGGAGCACAAGGACACATGTGAGTGAGCTAAGAAGGAGGTAAAGGCCGGCCGGAGAGCCAGCGCCTGCTGCTGCTGGCTGTGGACATGCCGGGGGTGAAATAATTGAGAATTTCTGAGTCAGCAAATGCACTGATTTCACCCTTCAGATTCAGATTTTATTCTGCAGAAACCAAAAGATGACCATTCGAGAAATACTTGCAAAGAGAACACACATTTAATCGAGCCTGCTCTTTCCAACACAGCCCTATTTCCTATCACCAGCCCAGCCCAGCAGGGATTGTTTTAGATGGGAAACATTATAGCTGACTGAAAGCCACTGCCCACTGCATTTCCTGGAAGATACACTATGGATTCTTTAAAGGACTTGGGGGGGAAAAAAAAAAAAAAAAGTCTGGCTCTGTTGCTCAAATTGACTATTTTAATCATCCTTACTTAATCACTGAGCCCCAGAGGATCATATCCACTTGTAGGATCTTTAAGACAGCAATTAGAGATTGAAAGCTAATATTTCCTTCCTGCACCGGAGTCATCTTTGTTGTAATCACCAACCACCTCTGCTGTCGGTAATTTACAGTCTAAGTACAGCAACAAATAGCAGGATAATATCAGCCCTTAATACCCGATGAAACGCGAGCTAAATTAGCACAATAATCCTTCAAGAACATAAGTGTCTCCTCAAGGAGCCTGACACCAGCTTATACAGGCAAAGAGAGAGGAGGAAAAAAAAAAAAAAAGTGCACGAAAAGTGCATAAAAGCAGCTTTAGTGAGATAACCCAACAAAAGCAAAAGCAAGCCGAGCCTGCGTATCACCACGCAAGTACCCTTTGCAATATTTCAAATGATTTTACAGGTCTTCTGACAGCTCTGTACAAAGACACCTCCCAGCAAATTACACTGAATATATACACACTTAATCCCCTGCTTGCAAAGTAGAGACAGAATTCTTCCCCCCAGGCCTTTTCGGTTATTACAATTAGTCCACGCGAAGTTACCCTCGATAATCTGCGGAGATAATACGTGGCAGGGGGAAAAGCGCAAGAGAACATCCGACAATTACAGGCTTTGGGCAGGAGAGCGCTGTACGGCTGACAAAAACAGTACCTACAGCACAAAACCGTGCCCAATTCTTACAGACTGCAATTTTCCCAAATCAAAGGCAGTGAGAGCACCGCCCTTGCTGCTCTGACCCTTGCTGGGTGCACGTCTACGAGCCTGGGGCAACAGCTTTGGTCCTTCACCGATGCAGCAGGGAGAAAGATGCCAGGTAAGGCGTTTGTACCTTCAGTCCAAATCTTTTTTGGGAAGGGACTGCTCTTAACCCATGGATTTTAAAGTATATGGGACCATTATATCAAAGGTATCCCACAATAATCATAATGCAGGACAACAGCTTGTGCCCAGCCCTTAATTGCTCCAAGCCCAGTGTCTTCAGATTGGCCTCGAATGGGAGCAGAACCCAACAAGCCCCTTGAACGGTGAAAAAGGGACCATGCACGTTCAGGTTCCCCCAAATCCTTGTATTTATACGATCTGTTTCCACCTGCAGCACTCACGGAAAAGATTGTATTACCCAACCACGATTTTTTTTGGCAAGGAAAACCAGCCAGTCTGCTGGTAGTCTTTTTAGTCTTTTTTTTTTTAATTGAGCTAATTCACTAGAACCTAACTTTACCTACTGTCAACACTGAGAAGACCTTTTCCCCATTCCCCCAGTACCAACCTCTGCCATTTTATACTTCCAAAACAGATGAAAGAGCTTCCCCAGCACTATCACAACACTCACACATCCACAGAGTTTGAAAT
Source organism: Aythya marila (assembly GCF_965140915.1). Classification (NCBI taxonomy): domain Eukaryota; kingdom Metazoa; phylum Chordata; class Aves; order Anseriformes; family Anatidae; genus Aythya; species Aythya marila. The sequence goes on along the minus strand of NC_139049.1, from coordinate 30,419,772 downwards.
CAGAAGGACAATTCTCACCGCTGCCCAATCTGGCTCCCATTAAACCCAGTTCAGGGAGAAAGGAACAGCACAGTTATTGTAACGCCCAACCTCACGCACCTCTGTAGCACAACCAAAAAATACACCAGAAGTAAATCCATCTGACTTTGCCATTCCCTGCAGATTTTCAGCCTGACATGGATGAGGTTGATGGCAGAAGTCCTCGTGCCTGGAGCTGTTTGCTTCTCTGCTACCACAAGTGGGAAACCAAAGATCTTAGGAGGAACCCACACGAAATGTTAAAATTTCTGCATGGAAAGTGCTCTCCAGGGCTGTGAGCCTGCTGGTGCTGGTCAGGCTTCATTATACCGCCCGTCGTAAGAGGCAGAAATACTCACCAGGGTTTGAAGACAACTGTATGCGAAACAACAACAAAAAGTCACAAAAGCAGAATGTGAGACCATAAATCACATCCCACAAAGCGATTCTCCAAGGAAGAGCTGCAAATCAGATATCATCTCCCCCTACATAACTGGAGAGAATCAGGAGAATGTCTTCTTTTGATCCCTGATGAATTAGACTTTTGCTAATGACTGAGATTCCTCTATAATGAGAGGATGCCTTTGCAGCTTCTTCCCTTGCCTGGGCCTCTCTACTGAGAATTTACCTACCAGCAGGGGCTAAAAGAAGCAAAAAAAAAATAAAAATCTTCAACAGTTCTTTTTCACGGGGCCTCTGAAGGCCTTCCTAGAGCTCCACGCCGCGCTAAAAATCTGGTTTATGCACATGTCAAACGCTACCTTCCCTAACGGCCCGGGGAACATGTGGTTTTCAACACGCAGCTACATGCTGTACACAGGAAAAATAAAGGGGGGGGATAAAGAATGACAACACCCAGCGTGGGGCAGCAGGGGAACGACCCGTAACTTGGGAGGAATAGGGCCGGGCGCTGCGCCGGGCGCTCGCTCACTCCGCAGCGCCTTCTGTGAGCCCACACCAGGTTTTAATTATTCATCTCTTACTCAACTTCAGATCTACTTATTTAAAAAAATACAATTTTAACGATAAATCTCATGGACAGCGTTAATTAAAAGCTAAAGCTTGCCCTGAGCTGGACTTCTGAAGTCTACAAGAATGTTCGCAGCCCGTTTATTTATCCCAGCATTGTGTCAGTTATTAAATTACAGCAAATTAAAAACACGGCGATAGACCAATAGCTCGAAGAAGTGAGGCTTGCTGCATCTCACTTGCAAAAGGTTGCCGGATTTGGGCTCTGACAGACTGCCAAAAAAGTGAATTTAGAAGTCAGGGGCCCTGAGCTCAAAGATGTCCCACCAGGAGCACGACGCGCCCCGACGCCCGGCAGTCTCCCCAAGCTTATCCAACCTGCTTGATGCTGCACAGGGCAGTGGCACCTTGCTCTCAAACCCCAACTCCGGACCATTCAGAGCTCTACAAGGCACCAGCAACACGGCCAAGTCCAAAGCTGGACTTGAGAATTTGGAGAAGAGCTTCAAAAGTAGAAAGAGAAGCAATTCAGGACGCTAGAAAAATAAGTCAGTGGGCAGAAGCAAAGATTGACCTCATGCTATCTAGCTCTAGCATGGCCTTCTGAAAGTTTTTAACGACATAAATCAATCTTCCTGACAATCAGCTGGGAATTAAATGACCTCTTCGTGCTACCCTGGGTGAAGCATACCGAGAGCAGAGCTTAACATGCAGCTCTCCACACTCAACTTGCTCCGGAGACAAAGGGATGTCTACATCAGGTTACAAATTTTTACTGAATTCACCAGAGAATGTATTTTAAAACAAAAATCAAACCATATGGAACGAATAATTAACATATAAAACAAAATTAAAAACTTAAACGCACAGAGTGCTTGGTACTTATACAGCACATCAAGAATTCAAAGTAAACAAAACAATTACAAAGATACTTCCTTTTATTCGGGGCCAAGTTAATTTTGAAGAAGAGATGTTCAACCATGATAAGTGACCTCTTGCAGGAAAAATTGAGAGAGGCAATAAAAGCTGTAGTAAACACGGCCTAGACTCCTCAGCGCTGAGACATCCAGGAACCCTATAAAGGTGTCACGGGTGAGAGCGATAATCGCAGGATAACGAAGATGGTACTTGAAGAGGAAGGTGGGGCACCAGAAGTTTTGCAGCAAGGACTTTTTTTCTGCAAGTGGGCTGAAAACTTAAAAAGCTTCATCAAATGCAAGAATGCAATGGCAATATCCAACCCCCTCTCAATTTGTCACGAGAGAAAGACAGGCACACACCCACCTGACCTCACGGGGTGTACTGAGGCTGCACTAATCCTTTCTGTTTTTTTTCCAGATGTCTGAATATCTCACAGACTTCAATAATTAGCAGTTCTGTAACGTGTTAATATTTGGGGGGGAAAAAAACAAGTCTCTTGCAAGCTGTTTTAGATTTCCCAATGTCAGCCCCTTTCTCGTACCTCGCTGTGGTCAGAAGAGCGACTGCAAAGCCAGGTTCTTTTGGAGGTGGTATCAGCCCAACAAGAGATGCAGGGCTCTTGTGGAACACCTCACTGCATCACCTCAAGCAGCTCCACCTCTCACAGGGCTTCTGAATCCCCTGGACCGACCCGTGCCTTCACTGTGATGAGATTTTGGGAAGTGAGCACCTCTCCAAGGCAGGAGGGCTCCGAGGAGCTGAAGTTCCTCCTGCGTTTTGAAATTAAGGCCATGCAGGTAACAAAATCCCTCCTCCTCCAGCACGCATCCTCAGCACAAGCAGCCCTGGTGTTCTGTATGGAGCAGCCACGACACAAAAACTTTAGCAGCATGATGTTTAAAGCATGGCTTTAGCATCTCAGGGAGGAACTGTGCCACCTCCTTCAAGGGAAGGCAACGCAGCTGCCTTAAGGGAACCCTCACGCTGTGAATCTGGACGGAGATTTCCCCCCCCCAGAGATAATCTCAAGTTCCAAGGGTAAGAAAAGCATACCCTCGGATATTTCCAGTCTCCGGAGGGGCCGTGCAATGAGGTTATGGAGTTGCCGAGCATTTTTCCTCGCTTATCTCTGATCTCTCCATTTCCCATGGCCCTCCCAGCAGACGCTCGGGGCTCCGCACGGCGCGGCTGGGAACGGGGCAGGAGCACACGGAGCCGACGGCCCTGGGAGGAGAGGAGCAGGAGGTCGCAGGAAGCCACGGCGAAGGATCAGTTTCAGCACATGACCTGACCGCTCTGAAAAAAACACTTTTAATAAAGCGCAGGCTTCCACCGGGGCCTCCGCCGGCTGTTTGCTCAAGAGCTCATCCAGTCGTGGAACTGGCCCGTTGTGCTTTGGGATGGTGGAGTCCGAATGGAAACCTGGTCCCAAGGACTCGTTTCGGAGTGCCAGCACGGCTTTGCACAGCACAAAGCAAAACAGGGCATCGGCAGCACTTATAAAAACCATCCAGCATCTGCACAAGGTTACCAGCACTTTGGCTTCAACTCTCCAGGAGTGTGCCCTGCCTCTTTGCACAGTACCTTGCTGCATTTATTTTTTATTTTTTCACCTTCCCTGACACCAAAGCCAGGTATCTCCTTCCCCTTTGGTGCTCCCAATGTGCCCTGAGCATCCCAGAATAAGACAGAGAGGCTCGTGTGGATTAAGCCACGTTTAGGCCAGCTCGACTGAGCTGCTCCCATCCTGCCCAGCCCAGCCCAGCCCGTGCCATCCTCCAAATCCGCGTCCATCCCACAAACACTCACCGGGGGATTCTCCTCCCAGGCCAGCGGCCGTTTCCTTTCATTAACTGCTTTGCAGCTGTGCCTGGAAGCAGCAGCACAGCGACGTCTCCACTTTGGGAGGGAAAGCAATGCTCCTCCCTGCGGGATGCTGGCATGGCAGCGTGCTGGGAAGGCTGCGGTGTTGCTTTCCCTCACTAACGGGTTCTTTCCTAAAGCTACCTTTTTCTTTTTTTCCCCAAGCTGTCCAACTTTGGCCAAGCACCGTTCTCACTATCACATTGCCTTGGCCTCCAAATACGCAAGTTATTTTATTTATATCGCGTCCACCAGGGAACCTCGAAGACTTCATTAAACAATGCTAATATTTAGAGCCGTATTATTATATAATACATCACCAGTCCCTTTTTTAAGCTGTAGTTATTTCATTTTTTCCACTCAGCCAACTTCAGAGCCTTTCCATGCCTTCAGTCATCCCAGCCCCACTGAAAGCCACGAAGCAAGGCCAAGCCTCTCACACGCCGCACCGCTGCAGGCTCTGCCTGTGAGCAGAAAGAAGCAGCTAACTTCTTCCACAGCACATGCCCGAAGGAAATTTTACACCAAATGTAAAATTGCAGGAATTTTAGAGTGCTCTTCATTAATCCTAAAGCATGTAAAACTGTGGTCACCAAGCCTATAGAAGAATTCTTTGCTTAATACTGGTATTTTGTTATTGCTTGCAAAGAATCACGGACTCATGCTGCCATTTACTCATTTAACTATTGTTCCACTTATAAACGAGCAGATCCATTGTCTTTCATTATCTCCGTGATTAGTATGAAAAAGAAACCCTGATGGAAGAAACCCCACAAAGCCACTTAACCATTCAACTGCTGTCCCAACCCCAGTCAAGCCAAACATTTCTTCAGGCTCTGCTCCACAGCCCCCTCGTTTCACTCAAACCTTCCCCTGCTGCCAGTGCCAGAGAGTATCACAAGAAAGCAGCCCCGCTTTCCTCATCTTTTAGAGCAGAAACAACGCATCTGAGCGATGAAATAACTTATTTTGCTGTCCGTTTGAGCATCCCAATCCTTAGGAGACCCCACGAAAACATAAGCCACGCTGTCACTGGGGTGTGAAACCTTCCAGCCTTGCCCTGGCGCAGTGCCTCCCCTCCTGTGGTCCAGGGATCAACCTCACCAGTGAAGCACCAGCCCATATTTTGGGGTTTCTTTACTTGGGTACCTGCAGCAAGAGGAGAAGACCACAGGAACAGCAGCTCACGGATATTTATTTGCAGCCCCAGTTAGCTGCAGCCCACAGCCTCCTGGATTATTCAACGATTTTTTAAAGACACGGTTTCAAAAACACACATATCGGTCTAAACACAAACCTTGCCACTCAGGGCATGACTTGACATTTTTTCTGGGGTTTGGGGAAGAGAAGGTTTACACTTTTCGTTCGGTATTAGCGAGCTTTCCAGATATTTCTGGCTTGCAAGACAATCGCTACGTGGAAAGCAGCTGCATTTGGTTAGAGGCTTTTTAAGAGGGTTTTCAACTCTGGGGTGCTTTTTCAAGTCTCAGAAGACTACTGCATTTCTGCATGTGTTTCCAAAGAGCGGTATCTAGTGTCACACCTCAGGGAAGCTTTTTTTTCCTCTTTGCCTAGCTTTAGGTATTTGTATTTAAAATCCATACACAAGCTTTCAAATGCTTCCCTGCCCTGATCTCATTTGCAACACTTTAAGTTCCTCTGTGTGCCTAATCAACACAGCAGCTCCAGTAGGCTTTAATTACAGAAACAAACAAATGATGGCCTGCAAGACAATTCGCTGAGGCTTCGAGCAACTTTTGTCGAGAAACGTGAGCCCACAGGCAGGCTGAGTGAAACAGCGAAGCCTTCTCTCGCCCTTTTATAGGCTTATGGCAATGAAATCGTTTTGTTTGTTTGTACACTCCTAAGAGGATGGCAGCTGAAACAGCAGCCTGCTGACCTAAGGATGAAACAATTAACCACCGAGATATTACAGCAACTTATCAAGAGCTGGGGAGCTTTATCCCAACAGAGACAACTTTCAAGGAAATCAACAGCCCTCCCTATAACCTCAAACATCCTCTAGAGATCTGTATGCTTTACTGCACACTCCAAAATGTTTTAATATTCTTCAAATTTCTCCCATTGCGAGCCCTGGCACCGTTACATGATGCGGAGCAGTAACAAAGCTGCAGAGGTAATACCAAAAGTCATCTCAGATGCTGCAAAGAACAAAAATGCACCAAGTTGGAGCTCCTCTTCCTTATATCCACATCAACTTTGTGGTTTTATTCAGAGCGCTGCTGGGCCAGCCTGCCAGCACCCTTGGGAAGAGCACGCATTAAAGACAGCACAAGCACACAAAGAAAATGTGCTTTTTGTTTTGCTGTGCTCTCCGCAAGGAAAGGTCACCGACAAAAAGGAAGCAGGGGATGATAGGGGAAAAGTGAAAAGGCCAAAAAAAAAAGAGCTTTTGGAAAGGCAACGCAGCAAAGCAGCTTTGGTCGCTTGACAACATCTCAGCTAAATAGGTGATTTCATAAGAATCCTCCCCGAAAAAAACGTGACAATAGCTGCTCAGCTTCCTGCCCTAGGAGCAGACACACATCTGACTGGTCCTACCGAGCCGCATCAGCCTGCTCACAGGAGGATGTCCGTGCACATCTGCATATGTTTGCTGGCTCCCAGCATCGAGGCAAGGCTCTCTGGAGTGCCAGCCGGGTCTCTGCAGGTGTTTGGACCAAGCTCAGCACAACGAGGCTCTCATCCCTCCGCACCTCTGGGAGCTGACAGCCAAATCTGCTCTTTAATATTTATTTCCGCTGTGTCAGACAGATCTTGGAGTCCCAGCCCATCAGCACTGGGGCTTGTCTGGGAGAAGTCAGGCTACTACCAGAGATGGACTTGCACTGAGGTCCTTATTTGACATGCTTGGGGAAAAAAAAAAATGTATTTTACTTATTTAGCTGTCTTTTTTTAAAAAAAAGACACATGAAGGTGAAGGGTAGGGATTGAAGGGTTCTGTTTGGCTGATTGGCTTCCTGGTGGAGCAAAATCTATCCACTCAGCCACTCCAAATATCGTATAGTAATTTCCACAACACTTTATACTATTTTTTTTTTTATTACCATTTGAGCTGCTCAGGTTCCCCAATTCTTCTAGAAAACCTACATTTCAAATATGTTTGGGGAAAAAAAATGATTGTAATGTAAGTGATGGATGTCTGCCTATCAAAAACATCACTGGATCTGCCCATGAGTCAATGTTGTCATTTTTTTGCCAAAGACATTGGTTACTATATATGAAATATTTCAGTGTGGAAAGTAGCTGTACTTTAACAACTATATCAGTGGTCATTAATTACCATACGTGCTGACATAAAAGCGAAGTCATACCATGAAAGAAACTTCCAACCAGAATTCACAGTAAATGAAAATGTCCAGTTTTGGACCCAGCATGCTTCGTTGCTTTATGTTTGTGGGGTTTCCTTTTCCTCTGGGCTCCTAGAAGCCGGTAAGATTTCATATTATAACCCTAAAGTTTTGAACTTACACTGAAAAAATACGAGAAGAATTTAAAAAAAAAAAAAAAAAAAAGGATGTGCAGTGTATTTATTTTAGTCACATCCTCTACATGTTCAATATTGTGCTGTCTGCTGGGCTTCTTCTCCCCCTCCTTCTTAAAATGCAGCTATTTGTTAAACGCGTACAGCATTCCCTGGAGAAACTGGGAAGCAGCATTCGGATTTTTTCCCACTGAGATGTCACGGAGAGTTCCCGGCCTGAGCTGGAGCATCAGCCAGCCACTGAGGCTGCACGGGGAGCCTCCTGCCTCCAGCCCAGCCCCGCTGAGGTCTCTGGAAGGCGTTCAGAGGCAGCCAGCACCTACCACACAGCTCCAGGTAAAGGCATCAGCGGGGATGCTCCAAAACACGCAGAGAGCCCCGCAGGGGCGTGCAGGGGTGCTGGATCTGTGCGCTGCAGCTGGCTTTTTACTGGCAGCTCTCCTCCAGCATCCGTACTTTGGCTTAAGGGGTCCAAAACCACAGCTTTTCCACTTCTGAACCCCTAAGTATTTGAACTCAGCAGCTTCATACCTCCTTAGCATTCACTTTTTTATTGTGTAGATACCAGACGCGGCCACAGCACCGAGCAGGACTTTACAGAAGTGATTTATAAAAGACCTCTGAGGAGCCTGTGAGCCTCCACCTCTCACTGAAATTCTCATGCAGCCGTCCAAAATCACCACTCGCTTTTTACTCACTTGGCCTAAGAAATAAATCCTTTTTTTTTTTTTTTTTTTTTTTTTTTTTTTTCCCCTGAAAGCAACCCAGGTCCCTTTATGCAGGCGCTGCGCTGCGGGTTAAACGCGACTCCTCACGTGTGAACGGCTGGAAGCGAGCCCCTGCCGAAACAGACGGGGCTGCAAATAAATATTCCTGGTTAAAGCTAAGCCGAAGAGGCTCTCCTGGAGCTCTGAGCTCGCTGTTTAAAACGAAACGCTTGGAAAAAGAGGCAAATCCCCGCCGCGAGCCGTGCCCCCACTGAGGGGTGCCCCCACCGCGGGTCTCCCCGAGCCGCTGCCTCGGCCCGGCCCTCGGGAGCCTTCCCCAAAGCCGCCGGGCAGGGCTCGGGCACCAACCTCTGAGGGAAAAGAAGGGAAGGGAAGAAAGATCCGGAGCCACCGGGCTCCTCTCGGGGCTCCCCTTACCTTGCGTGGCATCCGGCAGCTCGGCCCGGCTCCCCGCCCGCAGCAGCAGGAGCAGCGGGAGCAGCAAGAGGCTCCCGTCCCCGCCGCCCGGCCGGGGCGGCTGCTGCATTCCTGAGCCGGCGCCGCGCTACTCCCACATCCACCGCGCAGCGCCGGCGTCCCGGGGCCGCCTCTCCTTCTCCTTCTCCTCCTCCTCCTCCTCCTCCTTCTCCTTTTTCCTTCTCCTTCTTCTTCTCCTCCGCTCCGCTCCGCCGCCGAGCCGTCCCGCGGCGCCGCGCCCTCGGGGCTGCGCTCTGCCGGCGGGCGGGGAAGCCTCAGCCCCTCACTTGTCACTTTCCACCAGCTCCGCGCCGAGCCCAGCCCTGCCCAGCCCCGGCCGGGCCCCCCCCGGCCACCCCTCCCCGGTCCCGGCGCAGCCCGGCCGGGCAGCGCCCCCTGCCGGCCCCCCGGCTCCCTCCCGGTTCCTCCCGGTCCCTCCCGACCCATCCCGGCCCGCCCGGCAGCCCCAGGGGGGCGCTCGCCTCGCCGCCATTTTGCCCCCTCTCAGCCCTTGGGCTGCCCTCAGAGGGTTTTGTGTTTTGTGTTTTTTTTTTTTTTTTTTTGTGGCAAGGCGTGGAGGTGGTGAAATCCCCACCTCGAGGTGTGAAGCTGCCATTTAACCCAGTCCCGGGCACCAAAGCCTCGCAGAGGGCTCAGCCACACGGGGCTGGGTGGTGGTGGGATCCACCCGTGCACATCTGAGCCATGGTGGAGGCACGGAGTTGATGCCAGCTGCCTTCTGGCCTTGCTGACAGCACCACTCGGGGTGCAGCTGGTCCGTTTTATGTTAAATTTATCCTGCTCCACTCTATGAATGCACTAGTCTACATTTAAGACCATTTTCCACTCAAACAAAGCAAAGAAACCAAGCACTTAGGGTGCAGGGAAGCTGTTCTTCATACACACCTTGAGAACTTTCCATTTTTCCCTCACAACATTTCAAATTTACTGTGCCTGTCCTTCTGCCAGTCAGGACCTCTGATACCCAGATGGCATCTTAGGAATCCTTTTCAGCCCTCATCTGCCACAGAGAAATCAACGTGTAACATAAAATTCTCTCCTGGAGAGCTTTCATTTAAAAACGTACCTGAAAAAGTCATCTGTCTGCTGAAAGGAGCATTTTAATTCTGCTCTGTTCCACCTTTTCTCCATTCTCTACAAGCCCCAGTTCACCATACTTTGTACCACAGCCGTACCTGCAGTCAGTAGCGGGTAGCGCTCTTTTGCTGGGGTTGAGGGACGCTGCCAATGTTGGTCAAAGCTACTGGGAATGACAACCACTTTCCGTTCAGGAGAACAATCACATTCCTAGGATGCTTACATTAGGTTTAGGATTTCAAAAGTCAGTAACTGCTTAATAAGAAGTTCATTTGCGGAATGGACCGAAAGACAAGATTAAAGGAGTTTCCTCCTTGCTTCCTGCATTCCCCCCAAACCTCCCAGGTTCATTTTCTGCCAAATGAATCTTACGTTTCTTGTCAGATGCTAACAGAGTTTCAAGACCCACACTGTCAGCTTCCCTAGGCAGCTACGTGGTCTTCCTAGTCCTGTACGTGCTTTCTGAAACAAAGAGCCAGGAGCTGAGGTGGTTCAAGAGCTAAGCTGACAGTTATCTCTTCAGAATAAAGATGTTTCTCCCATTTTAAATCCTTGAGCCACCTTTTCGTCTGGTCAGGTCCAGTAATAGTCATCAGGTCAGACAGGCCCATAGCAATAAGAGAGGTCCCAGATCAAGCAGGGAAGTCAGTCCAGAAACCCACGGGATACATGACCAGGCACAGCTGAGGTAACATCACAGACAGGTACACCTACAGCATAGCTCATATAGGGACTAGGGGCTCAGAGCTGGGCTTAAACAGAGTCCGTGGGCAATGGGGGTGTGGGTAGAGGCCTCAGGGCCCTTAAGACCTATGAGTGCTCTCAGGGCCCTGACACTTATAGTTACAGGAATATTAGAGTTAATGCCAGTGAGAAGGTCAGCCTGTACAGCTGGGATAGGATTTCTGCAACACCAGCCCAGACTCACTTGCTCTGGCCCTCTAGGGTGACATTTCAAGTTACTTCTAAGCTGATCTAACAGCAAGCTGCCCACCATAAAAATCTCTTTTGCTTCTCATATGTTCATCATGACAAGTCCATTCAGCCACTGGTCACAAGGAAAACACCCTCTGATGAGACAAAAAAGAGCAAAGTTCCTTCAGATCAGCCAGCTGGGTCACTGCCCCCACAGCTGCAGGGGTGTTAGGTCCAGCAAAGGCGAGTGGGACCCTCGTTCAGGGGTGGGACCGCTGCTTTTGGCAGCAACCTGCTGTTAGACTCATTTAGCTGTTACACAGGATTGTTTCTTACTCTCCTTGTTTGTTGTTTAATGAAGCAAGATGGCTGTGAGGTCCAGACACCTACGAGTTGGGCCCAGGGATAACCCACTGAGTGTGCCTATGAATACAAAAGATGTCTATGGCAGATCAGGAAACTAAATGTAAATTCCTCGAGTCTTTGGTTAGCTTCTAAATGTTAGATACACACAGTGTGAAAGGATAAATCATTTATAATTAAAAAACAAACCACTTATTTTTAGCTGCAAATCTACCAAAGTGCATGCAATTAGCAAATATAAATCACTTCCTGGCTTGAAGACTGTTCAGCGCAGCACATAAACGAAAGCTAAAACATACGTTTTGGGAATACATCGTACATCTGCTCTTAATCTGCAGCATTTTGAAATCAATACAAATATTCCCCCAACTTTTGCTTTAACAAACTGCAGTCTGTCATACCACAGTGGAAGAACTAAAAATATATTAAACAAAGGAACTAGGGTGGACACGATCCTAAACACTACAAAATGAATAACACAGAGTGTTCGTAAGGATCTGATGGCAAAAAGTAGCCAAGTTAACGATAAGCACTGGGCTGGGCGGACAAACTAGAGACAGTTTCTCCTACGTGGTTTGCAGAATGCTTGGGAGATATGATGCTCAGATAAAACTTCAGAAGGTAGCTCTGGGGAGAAGAAGCAATTGTTTGATGCATGTCTACATATTTTAAAACAACAAAAGGCTTGTAGTCAATATCTTTCTGGAATTAGTTCCCGCAGGGAAAATGTATTACATGCAATTTTTTTTTTTTATTCTTTTTTTTTTTTTTTTTTTTAATGAAAAGATATCTAAGAAGCAGACTGTCTGGGAATGATTTGTAAGTACAATAAACCTAACAAGAGGATGATAAGCAAAATATTGTAAGAGAACAGTGTTAGAAGTACAGCAAAGTAGAAGAGAAACATTGCACATTTGTACTTACTGACAATGTGTGTTCTTAAGTATCATGTCACATTAAAAGAGAGCTCTTGTTTTCCTTTCCATCTCTCACTAACACTCCTATTAATCTATTCCAGATCTTTTTCATTTCAGCTACCAAGGCTATAACAACCACCCTTTGCCCATTTGAAATTCAACTAGAATTAGACCGTGGTAAGGCTTCTAGAGTGGAAGCTGAAGATAGGGCTAGGCCCTCAAATGTATTCCTAGAATCTGTGCACCCATGGAAAGTCTGCATTTAAATCTGATTTCACTGTTGATTTTTAAATGCTGACACAATGTAGGAAACAGCAACTGGTGATAGTTTTTGAAGAGTAGAGATTTACATATATCTCGGCTTACACTAACAATTCTTTGGGGTAGGAATTCTGTCTTACACGTGATGACGTTGTCTCAATGTATCCTTCATTTTCTAGCCGTGTTTTCAGGAGCAAATGCAGAACAAATAATGACACATTTCTTTAAACTGAATAGAAGAGTGAATGTAAATTTTATTAATTCTCAAAAAAAAAAAAAAAAAAAAAAGGAAAGGAAAGAAAAACAGAGAAACAAAAGAAAATTAATTACTGTCTAGAGAATAGGCATGTACAAGAAAGACATATCTCTTGCTATGCCACTTTTTCCAGCATTTCAGATGCCTTGTAAAAAGCCTGATACAGACAGTTTAAGAAATATATATATTGGCCAACATGCAAATAAAAAGTATTGTTTTATATGGTCATGTAGCAAAAGCTTGTCCTTTTGTTCATAATTACATATGAAAACAGTTGATAAACCTGGTGATCATGGCAGAACGCTATTAAGCAATTAAGCCTGCTTTCAGTAATTGTGTTTGCGGCAGGGGTAAGAAAAGACACCAAGAGCAAGGAGGTAATGGATTGCTCTTGATGTGTTGTCTCAGTTAAGAGATAAACCCAGCACTGGTCCTTGTCAGGACGTTTCCTGGCATGCCTTGCACTGCCCGAGCCCGGCAGGTCAGCTGCAGAGACCATGGAGTAGCTCCGGGGTGTCTGTAGGAGGTGGGATACGCAGCCCCTCCAGGGCCTCAGGTTATTTTGAGGCTGACAGGTTATGCCAGTGAGTGGGGGTGTTCGTGCCAGTCCGTGCAACAGCTCTGTCCCCTTCTCAGCCTGAAACCTTTGCCGCAAGAGGAAAGCAAAGGCATGGGTAGCTGTAGGGAACAGCGGGAGAGAGCGCTGTCAGGGGTCAGAGGACAGGTTGTAGCCCTAGGGAATGATAGCAGGGAGTATCAGGAGGTTTAGTACGATCTTGTTCAGATAATCTACTTCAGTTCTGTGATCTGGGAGTACTTTGAAAATTGGCAGGAGGCTATGGAAAAGATAAAAGGAAAAGCCTTGAAATAGACCACAATTCTTTCCCTTTCATATGTGTACTACACTGGAATTTTATATATATAGCAGAAGGACTCTGTTCTTTATATCCTTGAATTACATAGCTCCATAACATGTAATGTTACCCTTCTGGAAAAGTGAGGGTGATAGAATGGGACACAAACTCTAACAACTACTTAATAACATATGCAAATATCAGCACGCTTATTATGCATTATTTTTGTTGTTGTTTTTATTTAATTTTCATAACTGTGTGCTGGCACATCAGCATTTCATTAGGTGCTGTATCCCTTGTGCTGGGCACTTTCAAAGCTTTAATTTAACAACCAGACAAGGTACAGAGCAGGACAGGCAACAGGAGAAGCGTGCTACAGCGACGCTTCCAAATACTCACACAGGCTGGTGATTTACATTTCAGATGCTGGGCTTTGTAGTGATCTTTCGGGAGGAAAGAGTTACAATTGTTTTATCTCTGACTTACTCATTATCCCCAGAAATGAGTCTTGAAAAGAAGGTAATGAATTTACAGCTTGGTTCAGGCGTGACGGGGTTGTACTCTGCAAAATATTTCAGGTAATTTCAGGTGAAACTCCTTGTTAACTTCAAAGGGGCCACAATTTCTCTTAGAGAGTTTGTTTGCTTTTTGCAACAGGGATCACTTAACCCAACCCTCGAAAATCTAATTCAGGGAGGAGGTCATTAAAGCAAGAGTTTGGAAAACTGAACTACTGTTACACTCTGCTGCCTCGATCCAGGACTTCACACTGTATTAGACAACTTTGCAGGTAGCTCCAGCCCAACGTGCAGTAAGCAGTCCTGCCAGGAAAGGGCTGTAGCATCTGGTCTTTACCTCCCAGTTCTCAGCATAAATTCATCAGTACGTGGTCCCGCAGTCATCAGCATGAACAAGGGAGATTTCACCGCCTTCCTAAACAGTATCATCTTTGTTGCCAGGCCTGCAAGGCAGTAAAACACTTCAGTCATTAGAGGAAGAAGAATGTCACAAATTTTGCAGGAGAAAAATAGATTCCAGAATCCACGGTTTGACAGGTTAATGAGAAGGCCTGTACATTTGCCTTTACAAGTTATTTACTTGTAAGTCTACGCAGGGATTTTGTTAGGGATTTGGCATCTTAAACAGGTTTTTATTCCAACAGCATTTCAATTCACCTTTAAGACTTTCAATTAAGACAAACTCAACGAGAGATCCATCAGTGGAATTTGCATGGAAGTTAGTGGGGGGTTGCCAAAACCATGATAGCAGGTTTTAGGTATCGGGTTTATAGACTTGTATTGTACTATCTAACATCTCGTATTTTCCACTCGTTTTGCATGTAAAACTTTTATTGATATCAGCGTGAGTTTAGCACGCCACTAAAATGGAGACTATGCCCCTAGGACACAAAATGATGTAAGGTACCCTGTTTAGTTATAACAATTTGGCTGCACTAAATCTTGATGTTGAATGTTTGGTTTAGTTCCCCCATAAACTTTGTCTGCTGGATTTATATATTTTGGCTCCTTTTATTTTGACTCTAGTGGCTAAATTTGCAATGGGCTTAAGTGAATGCAATTCCACTCACACCAGCAGCAAATCTGCAGCACAGTGGGTATTTCTTGTTATATAAATACAGGGCCTCATCTGGCAAGATGCTGGGTGGACTGACTTGTTCGGATTTCCATGAGATCCGAGAGTGCTCTGCACCTCGAGGGAGAAATTCCAGCCCTTGCAGCAGCCACATATCTGTGGTCATTTTCTACAGCCCTTTGTCAGGATCAGAAAACACAGTGTATTTGCTTATCTTTTTTTAATCGCAAAAAAAAAAAAAAAAAAAAAGAAAGCTAAAATATTTATTTTCCTGGCTCTTATAATAGCACAACTCTATCTGTAAAACAAAGTCTGTAAATTACGGGGATGATGCAGCTTTTCTCCTCTCCGAAATTTAGCTTTCACTCATGTGGGTGTGTTTTTTGAAATAAAGCACCATTTCAATAATGGCTTCAGTGGGATTTTTTAATTCTTTTTCTCTACTTAGAGGTTTTTTGCTTTTTTTGTTTTTTAAATCCATTTCAATTCCAGTGAAAATGTCTCTGATCTGATAAAGGAGATGAAGTCACTGCATAGGCTTACCATTTTATTTCCATAAGGTTTGAAAGTTTTGTTCCCTGCAGTGTTTTGGAGCCCAGGAGTATTCATCTGTTTTGTAAAAGGCAAGTTCTATGGAGCAACATTTGGTCACTGTTGTCTGAATTTCATTATTCTGTTCTCCAGACTAGCAGAGGGGAAAAGTGCAAGTTAGCTGGGTCAAGTCTGAAATGTGAGAGCAGTCAACTTTTTCTGAAGTTTATGGGAATGAAAGGAAATTTAATACTGTTCAAAAGAGAGATTTAAAGTTGCATCATGTGAAAACAATTGGAGAAGTTTAATCCTGAGGTCTAGGGTTATTTGGTAACTTACATGACCATTTGTCAGCCTGCAAAAGATGAAGTTGGCTTTGCCTCTGTTAACAGTTGGCCTCTGTTTTGGGGTGGCACTGCGATGCAAAGGAACAAATACAACTTATATTGGTTTTATAGACCACGATTAATTCTCTTCTTCTTTATCCTTTTCAGCCCATGCCATTTCTGCTTGTCTCCTCTGGGTTGCCAGTGCAGATCTCCCACCGATCTCAGCAACACGTGCTGACAAGCTCTTTGTGTAAAAGGGACTGCAGAGCTTGAGAGTTTGTTTGAGTTTTTAAATGCTGAATACAGAGCCATAATTTAACCTTTACCTCCCAAACTGCTTCGGGGCTCATACTTTTCACAGTACATGGAATAAAAGCGATGGGACTCTGGGAAGTAACTGAATACTTAATATTTTGTTATGATTCTAGTGTATTATTTATGTTAGAAGATGTTGAATAAAACATTCATTATATTTCTGTTAGTTTCTGTGGAGTAAATGAAATCTAAAATCCAGAGTTTTATATTTATAAAAAATAAAGATATTTTCCACAAACTCCATCAAATAACCCTTTGCGAAATCTCATATTGTTAACAAAATTCTGAGATGACAGCCCATGCCTTCCCATCCCACCCTCTTTTCCTACCACTGACGCCTCCGTTCTGCTCTTGGCATCCCACAAGTTTGGCCACTACTCGATGTCTCACTTGACTCAGATTTAAACTACTGCTACTCCTTATTAATGGGAAAAAGATGAAAGAGGGTCAAAATAAACAGAACTTGTTCTTGAAGGATATTTTGTATTTTTTAACTGCTGTTTTGAGGGAGTTAAGTCCCGTGACAAGATTAACTTTTAAGATCTTTGAGCTTCGCATTGGTACCAAGTATCACTGACCTATGCAGCTGGCAGGAGAGCTGGAGCCGGGGAGCAAAACCTTATATGTAGCACAAAGAAACATCCTTGTTTCTACTTTGGGGTTAAATATTCCTGGTTGCTTGGCAGTGCCCGAGTGCCCCCTTGCCCATGTTCAGAGCTGGGCGAGTACTGAGCTGCTCCCAGCAGTGAGCACACCAGGTCGTGAAGCCTCCATGCAGCAGGACAAGGCATGGTTTAATCCATCCCACTCAAGCTTGCGGTGCCTGACAAACCTCTTTCCCGTTGACCCTCAGTGGGATTCGTTTATAAGTTGCTTATACCAGTTGTGAACATTTGGCTTTGCGTGTATTTTTTTCCAGTCAGTGCTTCATTACTCCAATTTTCCTTGCGGCAGGTCAGCACAGTCACCGCAGTGCCGTGAGGTGCGGGGCCGAGGCATTCCCATATGCTATTGCTACTACAAACACTGCAGTTGCTATGGAACATGTTCTTTGCTTTAACATACCCGTACACATTACAACATCTCTGAGGAGGACAGACCTACACAGCTCAGGCTATATGGCCAAAACTCTCAGGCACCTCTTTCACTCGCAGCCAGCCCAGAAGGAGTCACAGCAGCCCCATCAGCCAGGGGAGCGATTTCACGGGACATTATAAAACCTGGATGTCTGGTCAGCCTCTTCTGCACGCTCTCCTGCTAGTACAGTAACTACATAAACATCTGAGCTGGAGTTGTGTGAAGGGAATTTTGGTCAATGCTGAAAGCACAGAAAGTGGAAGGGTGGCAGGTGGTGGAGGTAAATACTGCTCTTGAATTCTGTGTTCCTGTACTACAGAAGAGAAAAAGCTGGAAGGGAAAAAAATACGATGCATGAAGAAGATGGAAAGTTGGAAAACAGTGAAGGAGAATGAAGAAGAGAAAAGTTGGATGCAAAGAAGGGAAAAAAAAAATAGGAAAAGAAAGTCCAGAAGTTAAGGTGGAAAAAAGAGCCAGTATGCAAGCACTGAGCTACCAAACCATCGCGCTTAATTTTGCAGGAATTAGTGCATAGTGGGAGGAATCTGCAGCACTTCTCTGCATCTGAAAAGCAATCCCTATAAAATACCCAGCAGTTATATGCTGTTCAGCATCAACCCACTCGGTCTCGGTAATGGCAGAAAAAATTAGTTGCATATTATTTATACATGAGCTGAGGTATATTCTGTACCTTCTTTCTGCCGCACAACAAGTTTAACATACACGCACAGGGGCATTCAGCTACTTAGTGGGCTTTCAAGGCCTGTATATAAAATTGAAAAATGCAGCTCAGCTGCTTTTTATAAGACATTTACAATAATCAGTTCAAAGTAGAACACAGAATAGCTGCTTAAAAATGACTTTGATTCCCTCTGTGACAGAGAGCTTACCAGTACAGCCTGAGCATTTGAAACCACTAATGTCTACTTTAGTTTCTGCTACTTTCTAATTTGCATGGATCTAATCCATCTCTTTTTCTTTTTTTTTTTTTTTTTTTTTTTTAGTGAAAGCAGAAAAATAAAACGTTCTACATCACCAGTACTGACATAACTGTTATCAACAGTCAATGCTTGAAATGGTGCCAGAAGCTCTACTGTCCCACCTGTTACTGTGAGCTGGACACTAATGAGCAGCACTGTACATGTCACAGTTTTGCTTTGTAATAAAGCAGAAAATAAACAGCTTCAATTGGCATTAAACATTCTTCTCAATCAAAATAAGAAGTACGACAATCAGGAAGTTTATCCTGAAAATACAGAAGGCTCAGCTTAAAAATGCCTCCCCGATTTTCTCAGACCAAAGCAGGCACGTGCCTGCAGCATCACAAAGTGAAAGAATAAAGTGCAAATTTTTAAACAAGCTGCAAACAGCACAAGTGACACCCTGCAGTTTTGTGCACCTCATCCTTTATACTCACACCTCAGAGGTCTCCCGTGGTGTTTCCAGCACCCATCGTGACTCCAGCACCGAGTTTCCACCTCCTTGGGCAGCCCCAGCCTCTGCCCTCTCCATCCTCACCCCATGCTCCTGCTGCAGCTGGTGCTGAGCTGCTGGTGCTGCTCACCCACAACCGGCCAAGGGGCAGAACAGGCAGAGGCTGTGGTCACACCACAACTTTTCCCTTAGGGAAATAAGCAGAAAATTGAGTAAACAGCAATGGAAAAAAAAAAAAAAATAGCCTTCCAGCAGCTCCTTCTGCAGCTGACCGAGTGTGGCTGCTCTTTGGTCTGGGCCTAAGGAGTTATGGCATCCCCTTCTGTCGGTGTAAGCACAAAACTCCTGAGTTTGGAGGGCTCCCACTGTGTTAGGGATCATGGAAAGGAGGCTTGATGATGAATAACTGTGACCAGGGACAGGATGAAGCAGATTTCTGTGAGCTCTGCCATGCTGCTAGGAGAGGAAGGAGAGAGCAGAGCTGGGCCAGGGGTCCTGAGCAGCCCCACCACCCCCAGGGGAACAGCAGGAGAAGGGGGGAAGCACAAGAACCTCACAACTTCCTTCTCAACAGGCCATTACAAACCAAGTAGCTCCATGGGCATGAGAGCCAACAGCACTTGATTTCTGAGGGGTCTGCTGTGGGCGAGCAGTCCCATGTGGGTTCCTGGTGCCCGGGAAGGGCTGAGCTGAGCTCCTCGAGCAGCCTTCAGAGCTCTCACCAGGACCTCTCGCTGTGCCACGCTGCGGCAAAGTAGCACTGCCAGCACTTAACGTCTTTGCTAACTCTGTGTCTATCCCAAATTGAAGCAAGGCAATAGGTTTCCAGGTGTAAAAATTGGTACTCCTGAAAAAGCAGATCAGGGCCTAAGAGGACAGTAGCCATTTTAGCACTCTAATGAACTCTGCTTGTTAAAGAGATTGTCAAATTGTTGTTTAGAATAACACTTACATCCTAATTCATTTCTTGAGCCTAAGCTGCATATAAATGATGCTTTCATTTTGCTTTGGTTCCTTGTAAAAGGCTGCGCTTCGTGCTAAAAGATGGAGGCATCTGGAACTAGACAAGGCTGTCATTTAAATATCTATCATTTCTCTGTCATCCAAGAGGTCAGACTCTCACATTGTGAGAGTTCAAATTTCTCACAAATGGAGAAATACCTTCAAATTGTTGCCGAGCCAAATTAAAAAAAAAAAAAAAAAAAAAAAAAAAAAAAAAAAAAGCATTGTTTAAAAATTGTGTTCTTTCATTTTGTGCCATGGGTTGTTAGAGCTGAGCATCTGATTACTGCCATCATAAAATTTCTTCTTTGAGGTTGACGGTAATTACAGAGCATTTTAACGCTTTTATCTTTGGGCTGCACTGGGACAGGGTAGATTCGTAGTCTCAGTCTCCTGTTTCATGCAGTTTTGCATAGTCAGAAGAAGGCACAGGAAACTTTCCCTTTCCCCTCTTTGAGGGGTGATGTGTAGCATTAACAGACATAATGAGACTTCGGCAATACATTCAGTTCAGGGAGGAAACAGCATCAGTGACCTGAGCAGGAAAATGCTTACAGACGTGCTTGTCTGTGATCCCAAACCTCAGGAAAGCCTCCTTCTGTGTAAGGCTCGCCGATGGCCCCAAGGGGAAGGCAGAGCCAGGGCACAAACCCCACGGCCTTCACCCACCCAGGGAAGAGCTGCAGCCATGTTGCAGGCCGGCCCCATGCACCTCGCTAGGCCAAGCGCCGTGTGGGGGTAAAGCTGTAAAGCTGTTTGTCCTTTCAGCAGCAGCTGTTTGGAGAGATTCAGCCTGCATTTGTCAGGTTAATTCTGCCTGGCTGGATCCTGCTCCACCTTGCTCGTGGCTGCGGCCTGCAGCCCGAGCTTTGCTGCCGCCAGGTCTGCTGAGCAGGTCATCCTTAGCAGGAACGGTGGCGAGGAGCGTTTCTGAGGGTCTCCCAGCCCCGCCATGGGAGGTTAATGTCATTGTGAAGGGATGCACATGACGGGTAATTTGGTGCCAGAAACAACACAAGCACTCTGCTTGCAAGCTTCCTAAACTCCTCCGCTTCCCTCCAGCTCCCCCCTGTCTCTGAGGAGCTGTGGAGAAACGCGGAGTCCAATGGTTCAGAGGTTCACGTGCTCACTCTCTGGACACAGGGAGCCCAATTTGCCCAATTATTCCCCTCCAACTGACTGTTCCCTTCACCTTTCTTTCTGCCATGGGTGCAGGGAGGTTTGCAGGGTCTGGAAGAGCGGAGGAATGACCCCACATTGGCGCTGTGCACTGAGGTGCAGAACATCTAAATACTGCTCTGTGCCACCAAAACAGGCGCCTCAAGGGATCAGAGCATGAAAGCTTTGTAACAGTCCTTCCAGAATGGGTTTTATGGAGGAGGCAAGGAATATAAACTGATTTTAAGTTGGTGCAGAGTCATTTGAAGCAGCACCATGGTATTAGACACAGCCCAAATCCTCTGACAGCTATCGCATCCCATCTACTTGTAGGGATGTGGTGCAGATATGGGTGTGCAACCCCGGGTGTGTCAGTGCCTTCGTTGTGAGGGATGGTGACCAGGAGGGGCCGCTGCCATTGGAAATGAGAGGGTGGATATTTAATAACGACTTCAGACGCTGTACAAATCCATCCGAGTGGACTGGCTCTGCTCACCTGCTGTTGCACAAGCCCAGGTCGTGCTGCTGAGTGTCAGATCTGGGCTGTTGCTCCTCGCTAGGAGGCCTCATCCCAATTAAAACCTAATTCATTCCCTGTAATCAAGCTTCATGTGAGCATACCTGATCTTTTAGCCACAGAGGAAAATCTGATTTTACAGAATTAAAATACAGGTTTACAACACATTGCAGCCCAGGTGCTCACTTAAGGACCTCGGAGGTGTGATTTTGGCTGGTGAATGAACTCCTGGACGTCAGCTGCAATCACGCAGAGCCGAGGTGTAGCAAGACCCTGGGTCTATCACAGTGCCCTGAGACTCCTTACCAATACTGCCATCTAGAGAGAAACCATCTGACCGGGTGGAGCACTGTCAGGTCCTCCAGAACAACGGGGCTTCAGAGCTTTTCTGCCTCCAGCACAGCAATTTGGCCTTTGCTGCAGGGGCTCACGCCACCAGTGAGTAAAACCTGGAGCCCTCACCACTGCCGCCTGCCCTGGCCTTGGGCAACTCCAGCCCTGAAATGCCTGGCCTGGGGCTGGGACAAGAAATCGGGGAGGTAGTGCTGGTTGCCACTCCTTGAATGATTTCCACTCCTTGAATCTCTCTGCTTCCTTTTGTCAGGGAGACCTTGTGATATATTTTCATTTTTTGGGCGGTGGGAGCTGCGTGCAGAAATCAGATATTGCATTACGTAAAGTCGGGGTAGAGATTAAAACACGTACGAATAGTGAGACATCTGGATCTAATTGGGCTCCTTGGGGACAGGAGTCTGTAGCGTCAGCCTGAAGAGAAGCAAAGAAAGAGCAGGAGTAATTTTTCATGCAAATATCTGTATGCTCAGAGGGGCTGAGTCTCTGCGAACACCTCCATGGCCACGTCTTTGTCCAACGCGGCCCATTAGGTGCCGGGCGGGCCGACCACGTTTCTCTGGTGCTGCACACAGTCGTTGACTTGGAAGGAGTACGCTGTAATCCAGCCCAAGGGTAAAAGTGAATTTCCTGAGAAAATTATGAATTACCCAACCTAGTAGCTCAGAGAGGAAGTCTCCCTTAGTCAGAGCAATAGGAGTTATCCTTGGCAATCGGCCGCTTTTGCCTCACTTTCTGCGTGTTCCCAGTAAACTCGCTGGCACTTGAGCTGCGTCCCACCCAGCAACACAGCGGGGACAAACCCACACGGGTGTCACCAGGGGTGGTGGCACTGACTCTGCAGTGCCCCGAGCCAGCTCAGCTCCGCTGTGGCTGCTCTGAGCCCTTGGCCCTCACCCACCCAAGTGTCCCCACCAGGCTGGGGCGAGGGCAGCACAAGCAGAGGCTAAAGCTCTGTGATGTAAACGTGAATCCTTCTTTTGTCTCTCAGAGCACTTTATAATCACCGATTTACATTGTTTTCAAGCTTGTTATTAGCTGGCCGAGAGATCAAATGTTTCCACGCCATGTGTGTCCCTCCAGAAGAAGCTGTCAAGCAGATTTAGGCTTGGTCTTCAGGCTCTCAGAAGCAAGGCGACTCCCTGAGTTAATTTGGACGCTTCCTTGCTGACTGCAGCTGCCCTTCCCCGGCTGCCCGGCTGGCGCAGGCAAACCCATTCGTTTGGCAACAAGTCCCAGCAGCGCCCGTGCTAACGATGCCTGACATGTGGTGCCAAAACGGAGCCCTTCGTTAGCACCCCAACACCTCGCTCAAACAATGGGGAACCTCCTCTGCAGATCAGGAAGAGGATAGGGGCCAGCCCTGTGCTGCAGGGCAGCAGAGATGGGGCATTTTCCTCACAGCCCAGCACTAAGTGCTCTCAGGAAACATCTCAGGGAATTAATTACAGGACTGAAATCGCTCCTTGCCCGTCCATGCGTTAGAAAGGAAAGGAGCTCTCACAGAAGTGACTTGCTTGAATAAAAAGAGGGGCAGACAAGTCCCATGCTAATCCTTTTGAGCTGGACCAGGGGAAGGGGCAGAGATCTGCCAGGAGAGGCAAGAAGCAGCCGGTTTTGGTCCTGTGCCACTGATGCTTCTCTGCCATCCCAGACGGAGCTGGCCTGAAGCGACCCACGAGACTCTGCAAGGAGGTAACGTGCAGCTGGTACCACCCAGAGAAAGGCTGGAAGCGAGGATTTACAAGTGGGAGGCTCCAGGTTTCACCGCCACACTCCAGCCCCAGCCAGGCATCCTGTCCGACAGAGATCAAAGTCCCAAGCAGAGCACCCCGCTCACCCCTTGGAGGTGCCAGTGTTGCAGAGTTCCCTTTGATACACCTTTCACCATCTGAGGATGTAAGCAATGAACGTGGGCTGGGCCACGTTTAACTTCCATTCAGACACAACTCAGGTTTGATTTGGTGTTTTTTCATTTTCTTCTGTTAACACAGAAGCTGCAGCATTTGCTGGACTTCTGTGTTTCCTTCCTTGTATTTCATGAAGTGACACCACACGGCTTGAGCTTCCGTGCTGCCTGTGAGCAGCAGGAATCGGAGAGCCCCACAGAGAGCCCAGTGCCTGCACAGGGCACTTCTGGGGACAGCCGGGGGCTGCCCAGTGCTCCCAACACCAAATACATTTCAGGCTGACCTTTGGCAGCAGGTTTTTCAATGATACCCATGACCAAAGCTCCTCTCCTCTATCCCCTACCACACACCAGGTGCTCTGGTCCATCTCCATGCACACAGAAAACAGGGTGGTGGCTTGTTTCCCTTTTTGCCCATACACCACCACTATTTTTCATTGTAAGAGCAATCTTTGCTGCCCATTTGTGGCCAGGTCCCGAGCACAAGCATTGCTTCGTCAGACAGATTGCACGAGGTTTATTCAGGTTCTCTCGGGATTCTTCAACATGGGTTTTTAACATGCCCTGCACCAAAACGGCTCTGCTGGCAGAGCTGTTAGCGTGGATTCAGCAGAAGGTCTGTGTCAGAAGAGACACCTCATCTCCGTACAGAAGATGAGATAAAGAGCTTGTTGTCAGCACATCTGCATCGACCTCAGCAGTTTTGCTGGCAGCGTGGTTAAGGATGTTTCACATTCCTGGGAAACAGAGCTGTTCCCTCAGGGCAGCCCAGGGACCTGGCCCGAATTTGGGCTGTGTGGGCAGCGCTGCCATGGCCAGCCTCATGCCACCGAGCCTGGTGAGGGCAGAGGGCACTGCAGGGCTTGGGTGACGAAGGGGGAAATCCCCTGCTGTCACTCCCAGCACTGCAACTCCTTTTACTGACACAGTTTAAGCCATAACAGCCTCAAGAAAGAGGCGATAAACCAACAGGGTCTTGGAGATTTACCTGAGGGCATCTGCCAGAGCCCCCCTTGCTGGAGAACATCTTCTTTGTGGTTGAGGAGCTCCAAGTCAGCAGCAGGAGCACATCCCATCCCTTCCACCCGTCCCGCTGGAACACAGCTCACTCGAAGGGGATGGCCTCCAGCTAAGGGGCAGGGAGCTGTGATAGCATCCGACAGCAACAACTGCTTCCGAAGTGACCCCTCTGTGCCCTGGGATAAGATTTTGCACATTAATGCCTGCAAATCTGATTATTCCAAGAATCTCACCACGCACGTTCAACCAAACAAGAGCTCATCAAAAGAAGTCTTTTGCTCTTCAAGAGGGAGCCTGTCGTGATGCAAGGAAATAAAAGAGCACTGAGCAGTAATTGTAGCCCACATCACTTTAATATCCTGCAATGTTTGTTATTGCTTATTTCAGTGGGGAGGGTTTGTTACATTTTTTTATACAGATAGCATGGCAAAGAGACCAATTTACATAATTGGCTTTTGAAAGGGGGAAAAAATCCACATGAGTAAAAAATACTCAGCCTTAATACACAGCTGTTGCTTATTTAGAGACATCAAATTTAAATACAATATATTAACAAGGGTAAAATGCGCTTCTTTTCCAGGACGGTTTCCAAGATAGAACCAAAACCCCTGAATTATTGAAGAATTTAGTCTCTTTGTTATTTCTAGAGCCTTTTGTTTAAGCAAAGAAAAAAAAAAAGTGCATATGCTAAACCAAAAGGCTGTGCTAATGAGCACCATACACAGCTTGCCAGCAGCGCGGAGTGACGCAAGAAAGCAGCACAGCAACGTGCGCACAAATTGTTCACAGGGGCTGGTTTTTATTGTCTATCCGTAGCGGTTCAGTACTGTACTTAAATACAGAGATAAAATTAATTTTCCTTTCATAGTGACAGATTGGACAAGACGGGGGTGACAGGCTGCCTTCCCTCACGCGGCGAGCTCTCCAGCGCGGTGCCAGGACCGAGCCTTTATGTTATGACAGTGGGGCCGGTGCGGCCGGTTCTCTCGTGAAGCTGTGAAAGTTTCAGTGCAATAGAAATGAGGGGCGCCAGCATGACCTGCAGAGAGGGGAGAGATGGCTCAGAACCACGGAGCGGAGCAGCACATGCACCCCACACACATTGTGCCCACCCTGCCCCTGGCTCAAGCTGATCAGTTTAGTTGCTGCCTCCCAGAACTTCCCCCCCCCTAAATCTTCTTTGTGAAAAATGGCATCGTAAGTTATGCAGAAAGAGGTCAAGGATTCTTTTCTGTGGAATATAAAATGAGGATTCTTTTCTTCCGGTATCTGCTAGAGAGCATTTTAAATGATCCTGTAAAGAACACGCACCAAACTTAGTATAGAATGAGCCAGTGTCACCTTAATCCGACTGCAGCATCCTCTCACCCACATTTATTTATTTAAACAAGTATTTCCTGAATTCTGTAGAAGAATGAGCTCATCTTATCCCTAGAGATGCAACATTTCACCTAAAAGGTCAGTTCAGGTCTGCAAGTGTCCTTCCACACCTGGAACCAGCCACAGATGTAACATAAACAAACAGAAAAACTAATGTGCAACTGCAAAAGAAGCTGTGAGGGGTTCTGAATAAGTAATGCTTGTTCCACACAGAGCTTTTTTAAAAGCTATTTGCACTGGGATTAAAGATACCAAAACCCTTGCTTCCAAAACACCCAGCGCCTCCACAGTGCTGCCGTGCTTAGGGCCACGATCTGTGTGCACGAGGAAGGCTGGGAGGCAGCGCTGCCGTGACGCAGAGCAGCACCCACCTGGGGGTCCTCGTATATCTTCTGGGCGTCTTTCTCGTAGCTGTCGATGTAGAGCCGCACGGTGGCCCCAGCGCTGCCCGTACCGCTCAGCCTGAAGATAATGCGGGAGCCGTCGGAGAAGATGAGCCGCAAGCCCTGGTAGGAGAGAAGGGAAGAGAAAAGCCTCTCAGCCACGCGCCTCTGGGGTACCCGGGGTGCTTCCCGTGGCACCCAGCGTGGCCACGCCTGACCCACACCACCCCTGAGCTCCATCCTCCTGGGGGAGCTGCAGAAGGCACCTCTGCTGCACACTCCTGAAGGAGCAAAAGTCTCCCTCCTGACCCACTCCGCGCCTCACGCAGCAAGTTCCCTCATCCTCAGCCAGGATCCCACTGCCAGACACAAGGGAGAAGCTTTTCCAGGGGTCAAACAAACTGCTTGGCTTCAAGGGAAACACAGATGCAACAGAAAACACTGAGGTCGTGTTCGGCCCAGGCGAGGCCGTGCCCACCTGGTTTCTGGAGACGCTCCCATCCACGGGATCGTTGTACTCAAAGTTGTCGGCTTTCTCGACCGTGTAGACTTTGTCACCAGACGACAACTGCTTCCCCACAAAGGAGCGGTCGAACATCATGGTCTCCAAATCCTTCATCATTTTATTAGCTGCATCTGCATCCACCTCTTCGTAGTCGTATCTACAACCAGTCACCAGAAAACAGATTAGGAAGGTCTGTAATTAGTTAGCAATGTTTTGTGATGCCCTTGTTTAACAGCACTGTGGTCAGCCCCACGTATGTTTTCTACTCTTAATAGAGAAAAGTAGGGGAAGAAAAGAGAGGAGGATCCATGCAGCAGTTTGAGTCCAACACAAAGCTGTGGGACACACCACAACCTAGCACACTGAGCATTAGGAGAGCTGAAAGCTCCAATTGTGCTGTCTTGTGCTAGGAATATTACAGACAGAGAGCCAGACCCCAGCAATGCTGACTGCAAAGCATTTATTCTAATTCCACCGATAGGATCTCGACAGGTTCCTCATGATCAGCTGTGCCTGAGCATCCTAACTTGTGTCCCCACAGCAAAGCGAAGGTCTGATGGCAGCACATGATAACACAGCGCTGCCAGCTTTGATCTAACGACTGCTGCTAAGAGAGGCAGCAGAGAGCAGCAGCTCCAGCATGTGCTGAAGCACAGATCAGGACCTGAGACTTTGCACTCTGATTGCCAGTGCGATTTGTGTGGTTTTTATTTGCCCAGCCAGCTAGATGGAGCACGCACAGGCTTGCAAACCTGCCTACCGCTGCACGTCGCTTGCTATGCAGACGTAGCTCTGGTGCTAAAAGGCTGCTTTTTTTTTTAATTCTAGACTTTGGCATTTTTTCCACAGGTTTAAATGCCTTAGATGTATGCTGGCTTTGTGGTGTGAAGAAAAAAAAAAGGGAAAAAAGTGAAAAGGCAAGTTCTTTCACTTGGCAATTTGAGACAAAATTTTCACGTAGGTCTTCCAAAGTGAAAGATTTCTGCCGAACGCTCTCCCTCCAGGCAGTGCCTCCCCTTCTGCTCACGTGCAGCTTAGCTCTTCCCCTTCCCTTTTCCTCTCCCACGTCTGCTATAGCTTAAACGGGAGTAGTTTGGAACCGGACAAACTCAACCAGGTAAATAACAGCCCAGGAGCTGGATGCCCATCCCATAATAGAGCCACCAGTGAAGATACTACAAAGCAACTTGTAGCCTAAAGGAACATGTTACTCTAACAGCAAGAAACACTTGCAAGAAAAAGCCTCCGCTAAGAGAAAAAAGCTACCCTACAGACACCAAAATGCACAACCTTTACAGAGTTTGATACCGAACAGATTGCATTCAGAATAACAAACCCTAGGTGAATATCCAGCTTTAATCAGCCCGGGTACGTTGCATACTGGTGTCAGCCGTGCTTCCCCCACCTGGTGAAGAAGTTCCTGCCGTACTTCTGCCAGTGATCCTTCATGATGTCCTCCACGCTCTGCTTGCGGGTGGCCAGGATGGAGAGCCAGGCCAGGACAGCCCAGAGCCCGTCCTTCTCGCGGATGTGGTCGGAGCCTGCAGAGACCCACAGCAGAAACACGTTTCCCACCTCCTGCCAGGAGAGAGCCCGCGCTACGGCCCTGCCTCGCCTCCTCTCCTCCAGCATCCTGGCAGCCGCACGGCCTCACAAATGGAAGGCATTTGGCGAGCTGGATCCCCGCTGCATTGGTAAAGCGGTTCAAGATATCGTCTGCTGTCAGCCATGGCCCAAATAAAACATTCGGCCCCTTTTAACACACGCACACACACTCATTGTTCACAGATCCTTAATTCTGGTCCCAAGGAAGCAACGGGGAATGCACGCTAAAAAGGTCATCAAAAAAAAAAAAAAAAAAACAACAAAAAGAGGCAAACGCAAAGCTCAAGAAGGAGTAACAGCAACCTCCTGGAGCAGCTGTCACGTACCGTCTGCCAAATCAGCACACCCTGACCGGCAGAGATGCTGGCCGAGCACCAAGAAAAATGTCAGCCCTCGCTGAGGAAGCCAAACCCTAACGACTCCGAAATTATGCAGCCGTGGAGGGCGCAGCCGCCCGTCGGGGTGCACCCGGCACCGGGGCCAGCAGGCAGCAGCATGAGGGGGGACGTTGTTCACACGGGGAAATCAGCTCAGACCAGCCCCAAAACCCTAAATCAAGCAGGGGATCACAGAGCAGCTCAGAGCACGTCCAAGCCGGCCCCCCTGCTCCTGGCTGGCACGCTCGGTGCCGAGCCCCGCTGATTCACAACTTCTGAGCTTCACCCTTTGGGCTTTGGAAAACCTCCAAGCGGGCATTACCAAACCCCAAGGAGCCAGGGTATGGCTGTGAGCACACCCGAGCAGCCCTTTTACCCTCCCCAGAATTGCCAGGGTGGGCGATCGCCCGGGGAGAAGGGCTGGGGCCGCGCGGTGCTCGACACAAATCCCACCATTGTGGCCGCGGCGGTAAATTACCCTCCCGGTCCCGCACGGAGGTGACGGAGAGGAATGCTACATAAACAACGAGTCCCATGTGATGGATCAGCTTCGTGCTGGAATAAAATCCCCAAGAAGGCGGGCAGGAATTCTGTCATGTCGCATTACTCTAATTGCTGCCGGACTCCGGTCCCGCCGGGTCGCAGTTTGGTTCAATTTTTACCGGGTCTGCGTGGCTGCTCCTTCACCTCGCTCCCCTTCAGCGCTCACGCTCCGTCAGACTCCAAACAACTCCTCATTAACTTGCTATCAGCCTCCCTCGTCCCTTTTTCCTTCTTTAAAGGGCCTTTGCCAGATGGACAAACGCCCCGTGTGGTGCGGGGAGCCCA
Organism: Aythya marila; assembly: GCF_965140915.1. Taxonomy (NCBI): domain Eukaryota; kingdom Metazoa; phylum Chordata; class Aves; order Anseriformes; family Anatidae; genus Aythya; species Aythya marila. The sequence goes on along the minus strand of NC_139049.1, from coordinate 30,390,334 downwards.
GCACAAGCCCTTTCCCACTCTGTCCCTCACAAAACTGCTCCGATCCCCAGCCCCAGATGTGACGTTGCACAGCCCAAATCCCAAACCTGCCTCCCAGCCCCATTTCTTTGTAAGGCAGAGTCACCTGCTGTGGGAGGTGAGAAGCTATGAGCTCATTGCACATGCAACAGAAACTGGAAATGATTTGAGAGAGCTGCTCGCTGGAGACCCTCTCCTATCAGCAGCTCCCCAAATCACGTGCTGCTTGCTGTCTGTATTTACCAAAACGCCCCTGCACCTCGCGTATCCTCCCGGCTGCCCCGTGGTCCTCAGACAAAGGACAAACAGGATCTCGAGGAGAACCCCAACCAGATAAAGCACGGCCTCTGTGCAGGCACAACGTGCTGAAATCCCTCGTGCAGGGCCAGCCCCGTTTCCCCCATCGGGATGCCACCACCACGTGGTGGATGCTGTGGGATATCTCAGGCTCCCCGCAGCCTCCCGGGAACGCTGCACATTTTGGTTGTGAGCAAAACCCGCTCTCTTCAGCCTCCCTGCACCAGGAACTGCCGAGCGTCACGTGCGCACCCCTAGGAAATTCCTTAAGATGTTCGCTTTGTTTCTCAGTAACCCAATAACTTGCTGCAACTGTTCAAAGGCAAGTGTTAATTTAAACTTTATAAATCATACCTTGTTTTTAGAACAGGAAAATGAGGGCCCTATTAAGCTCGGAGATTTAATAGTGACCTGAAACCTCCCCTAATAAAACTGCATGCTCCAAACCATATTTCTTTCCAGAAATGAAAACATTTAGAAGGTTTTCCTGGCCACCAAGAGTTGAAAAATACATTTAACACTGCACTTAATCCCCATAGACTCAATGACCGGGCTAGTAAAGAGGCCCTTAAACTTCCTGCGTATCGACGTACGCCTTCCTTACTAACTGAAAGAGAACCTAGCTTTTGCCTGACAGAACTCTTAGCATTGTGGACGCTTCCACCAGGGATTCTTGAAAGCTTTTTTGTTTTATTTCAGAAGCATTAACAGCTACCCACAGAAGATAAATCCCAAATTACCCAGCAAAAAGAATTAAGAGGAGGAACAGCGCCTTCGTTACCGAGCTCAGGAACACCCACTTACCAGTACCAAAACTTTCCTCTCCACACAGAGACAGTTTGTTTGCATCCATCAGGTTTCCAAAGAACTTCCAGCCAGTTGGAGTTTCATACAAAGCAATCTTTGTAGCGTGGGCCACCCTTCGAAGGCAAGAAGGCTGCGTCACACCACAGCTGGGCTCTTAGTGCACCCATGTGAAATGCTGCAATAGGAGCCTCGGTTGTTACCAGCATCTCTTTTGGGGTAATGCTGCAGGCAGCTCACGCCTCTGCCTTTTTTTTTGTTTTTTTTTAAGTGGAGAACTGCTCTTTGTGCAGCAGTGCTCAATTTTATCCTGGTGCTACCTTGTGGGAGATGGTTGGGAAGCACAGCTAAGGAATAAATACAAACACACAGCTCTTCTACACCAATTTGCGGTCGTAGATGTCAAAGCATTTAACAAAGAAAATATCACTAACAGATTTAAATTCATAAAAAAAAAGGGGGGGAGGGCATTTATTTGGGCTTATTTGTAGAGAAGAAAGAGGAAAGAGCAGAACCCAACCCTGCCACGTTCCCAAAGAGGATTTAATGCAGCAGCCCAGCAGTGCATCACCCTTCAGGAGAGCCACGCACTCGCTCCCCACCACAGGAGTGTGTCTGACCACAGGAAAGGGACAGTCCCTCCCCCCCGCCACCCCGCGCAGAGGCAGGTGCTACCTATCGAGAGCCCCGCTGGTGGGCATGCTCCGGGCGAAGCCGCGGACTCCGGTCTGCTGGAAGTAAGGGATGCTGAAGATATTGGCAGCGATGACGGCAACGGAGTCGGAGGGGTTCACGAAGAAGCCGTGCTTCCCGAGAATCATGTTGCGGTCCTGGCGAGGACAAGAGAGAAAACAGCTCACGACCCTGCTCTGTGCAAGCAGGCTGCAATCCAAAATCCTTCTACTTCGCAGGCGCAGCCTGTAAACCCCGTGACACGGAGATTTTTGACTGCACTGAACTGAATATGACGTTTGGAAGCAGTTAAACAGCAACACCTCTCCAGTATTTCAACCTTCCTGCTGATTTTTCATAAGCTTTAAAGCTATTTAAAAACAGTTTGGACTTCATTATTTACACAGTAGCCAACTACTGCCGTGGTGGTGAACTGCAGTGAGTGGTTCACGTCTGCTTGCAGTTACAGCAGGGAGAGGACTAAAAAAGGTCTTTGCCTCTCTCCATCCTCCTCTGCTGGTGTCCTGTCATGCCCCACGACCAACTAGAGGGCAAGAAGATGATCAGAGAGCAGCCCATTTACCCCGTCTCCATCAAAGGCAGCTCCAAAGTCGTACTCTCCGGTCTTCATGGTCTGCACCAGGTCGGCAGCGTAGGTCAGGTTGGGGTCAGGGTGGTGGCCACCGAAGTCCTCCAGCGGGGTGCAGTTCACAGCAGAGTTGGCCGGGGCTCCGAGCTCCTCACACAGGATCTTCTTCACGTAAGGGCCCACAACTGTCAGGGCAGAACGTGGGAAGGGAGCGAGTCAGGCACGGGATAAAGGCACCGAGGTATTGACGTGACAGCCCCGTGTAAGAGAACAGAACAGATGCCTGACTGACAGGTCTCCAGCTGTACAACAGCATTTTCTGCTCTCAAACACCAGAAACAAAAAAGTGAGAGAAAGCTTTCCCTGGGCAGCAGGAGGCACCCGCAGACCCACGGCCTCCCGTACCTCCGTGCATCGCGTCTATGCGAATCTTGAGGTGGTTCTTCCCCGAAAGCAGCTCCTTCAGCGCGCTGAAGTCGAAGATGTTCCTCAGCATGTTTGCGTAAGCCTCTACCGAGTCCACAATTTCCACTGGAAAAAGAAGAGAGAAACTAACTGTGACAGCCTGAACTCGACGTAGAAAAGCAAGTTTGCTCCACGTGGCGCTGTGCTGACGGTCCTTGCGTGCAAAGGGCCAGGGCTGGGCATAAAGCCTTTAAACACCCCCTAGAATCATTTCATAAAGACAATGATAATGGTCCTATATTAAGGGCCATTTAATTACAGGCTGCCACTGCTAATCGGATTACAGACCAAACAGAGCGACAGAATCCTGAAGACAAACATTGTTCCCAGCTCTCCGCCGGTCACAGCCTCCATTCAGAGCCCCAGCCCCCCGGACATCCTTTGAGAGGCCTCTGTTCCACTCTGGCTACGTGTAGAGAGGGATTAAGAGGGAAAAAACACACACAAACAGACTTCCACCAACACGAGCACGAACTGTGCACCTCAGAGTCTGAAAAGGTTGCACCTTTGCAACTCATGGGCCACGTAAAAAAAAAAAAAGGTGAAGACAAAGCTATTTACACAAAAATCCTGGTAAACAAAAATGGAAAACGAGAGAAATATGGATTTTTATCACTTTTGATTTAATTTTGTTTACAGTGAGCGAGCATCAGGAGGTGGTGAAAATACTTGCAGTAACTTTTTTGAAAAAAAATTATTTTTCAGATGTATTTTTATTTTCACTGCTAACTGACGAAAATCATGCGTGAAATGTCACGGCTTTCCAGCTCTCAGACAGTTCTTTTATACATGAAACTCTGGAAAAAGCCGGTCAAAAAGATTAAACACTAACACTATACCATTTAATCTGGAAAATGAACTTTAACTGCAGATTTGTCTTTGTTTCCCACGTACGTGTTAATGGGAGCCTTACAGACAATTAGTAGAATTAAAGTATCTAGACAAGGTGAGATGCAAGTAAAAAAATAAAAATAAAAATCCACAGCAACCAGGACAGACAATTTTGCTTGGATTATCCAGCAGCTGAGAAGGAGAGGTCAGAATGGCCACATCTGTCCTTCCAAAACACCACGTGTCCTTTCATGGCAGGTCCACACCAACTTCACCTGCAACTTTCCAAGAGGAAGCACAGTCATTTACCTGTAAATGGCTTAAATTTGTTCTCCAGATCAAACTGCTGTTTCCCAATGGTGCCCAGGTCCACCTGGAGATCCGGGCAGATCGCATACTCTTCGATTTTCTTGCTGATTTGGAAAATTTTGTCTGTGACACCTTCAGGAGCAGGACCTACGAGATATAATGTGCGAGAGGGAAGAAGTTAGAGGCAGATTGGAGGAGAACTGCCCTTCAGAGGTACAGCAGAAGTCCTGGGGCTGGGAATACCTCACTAGGAGAGGAATACTGGGGAGCAAGGGGAGCAGATCAATCACTCTGGACATGGTCCCAGGAAACCTGCTCCAGGTGGCCCTACTTGAGCAGGGCTTTGGACCAGATCACCTCCAGAGATCCCTTCCGACCTCAACCATTCTGTGATTTGGTGTTTGGGGGAACCCAGTGCTCGGGCCACTGAACCTCTGTGATGTCTGACAGTTTAATCAGGTTCCTCGGTACCAATAAAGAACTGGGAAGTAGAAAGCAAGCAAATAAAAGAACTAAACCTTACCTCCATTGGCAGTATTGAATTTAATACCAAAATCTCCGTTGGGCCCACCAGGGTTATGGCTGGCTGTCAGAATGATGCCGCCAATGGCCTTGATTTTCCTGATGATGCAGGACACGGCCGGAGTGGACAAAATGCCGTTCTGCCCTATGACCAAGCGGCCGATCTGAAAATTAAAGGGCAAAACGAACAACTGTGAGTCCCAAATGCTAACAGCAAATGCACCAGACCCTCAAACACTGGCTACAGGCAAAGCAAAGCCTCCTAAGGAGGCACCTTGATGGCTGGGGTGCTGAAGCAAGCAGCGTGTTCCTGGGAGGCCGTGAAGCTCTCTGCTGCATAGTTTGAAGGTCAGCAGCCCACCCCGTTCTGCTGTGCCTTTTTTTTTTCCCCTCACGAACATCACAGCTCAACGGGAAATGGCAGCCTGCGCTGAAGAGCTGAGCTTTCCAGAGCCATCTAAACAAAACGACACAAAAAAAAACCCAACACCCCTTGGCTATGGTCTTGAACTTTGCTTTCAAAAGACACAATGGGGTTGAGAGAAGCCAAAGCAAAAGCAAAATAGATCTTCATCACTGCTCCCGTGGGACCAGATGCAAATTCTCTTCCTCGCAGCGGGTAACACACCTCCCTCCATAAATTCAGTAATATCACCGAGATTAAATCCAGACCGATGTGCTAAGCACTACAAGGTAATCAGGATCCAGTTCATGTAGTAAAACAGAAGATAAATATTCTCCTGGAAGAGCATGCCCCTTACCATAGCCCCCAGATGAGGTGACAGAGGTTTAAGAACATACCAGACTACTCCCCAGCAGCCAAGGAGATTAGACCCTGTATACGACTGAGGCAAGAGGAGGAATTTCATTCAAAAGGCAAGAGAAACCCGAAAACAAAAGCCAGCCTGCCTGGAGTGAAGGTTCCTGTGTGGTGCTAAGCCAGCAGCACCAGCACGGGATAATGGGATGCGGTTCCTGCCCCACAGCACCACAGGCAGAGATCTGGAAAGGCAACAAACCCAAAGCGAATGCAGCGAGGAGACTCGTATCCATACAGGCTGCTCTCTGCTTCGGGGCCCTCCTCGGCTGTCGGAGGTTTTCGGCTGTCATTTCCCTCCAGCCCCGTGCTAACTCCTTTGGGGTAACTGCTCAGCCTAGCGGCGTGCTGAGCTGCTAACACTCAGCATCTTTTTCAGTTTTCTGGAGTTTCTTACGAGCCAAAGCTAAGAAAGAAAACAGAAACACCTTCCCCAGGATGCTCCGGGCAGCCCCATTCACCCGACCTGCCTCCTGCGGCGATGTCGGGTTACGGCCCCGTGATGCAACCCAGAGCTTCCACCTGGAGTCACCAAAAACCCCACCAACACACACACAGACAGCAAAGGACTCCTGCGGGTCCCCTCCAGCAACACAGGCTGATGCTTTCAGTGCTTTCCCACCAAACCCACGTTTTCTAGCTGAGGAAGCCGGTGTGCACAGCTCCACTGCCCTCCTGGACGATGCACGCAGCACAAGAGCAATGCCCTGCACTGGTCACAGCCCCCGAGCACAGAGCAAATAACCCAGGTCCCTTTCTTTGACCAAACCAGCAGCATTTGAAGCAGGCGAGGTGAATCCCCCTGCAGCAGCACAGCAAAAGTGCTCGGTGCCATTCGGAGATCCTGCTGATGCCGCGTTTGCGGAGGTGGCAGCACCTGTCCCTGGCACATGCCGACAGAGACGCTTCTGCACATCCAAAACACGCCAGGCATGCCCTCCTCGTGCCTTCTTACATTTTAACACATCCTTGGACTCATCCCTTCAGCTCTGCAGAGCGAGGTTAGCACAACGTTGATTAACAAAGTCACAGGATTCAGCCAGACTACATAAAAAACAAGCAGTGAAAAAACATCAAACCCAGCAGTGGAACTAGATGTTAGCCAGACACGGGCCACGCCGCCGGAAAGAAACGCAGGAGAGAAGCCTCATCTGGTGAGGATCAGCTTAATCTCATCTTTACCATCAGGAAATCTGTCCTGGTGTCAGAAAGCCCGAGCAGCAGGCCTGGCTCCTACGTTGTGCACATTCCCCAGCTCTCCTGCTCAGCCCGTACGCTGACTTAAGTGGAATACATTAATTTGCAATGCCAAAGGATTCATTTTTCCAGCCTGGAAAACTTGCTGATTAAAAAAAAAAAAAAAAAAAACAAAAAGAAAACTCTCTCCTCTTATCTGCCTGCTCATTACAAATTACCCTGTTGCGATCGAACAAGCTTTTCTGCCAAAAATTCCTATGCCACTTCTCTTAGCATCAAGTTTTGCTCTGCGTTAGGAGATCCAGGACAGACGGCGGCGTCTTCCCTTCTTAAAAAGCAAGAAGAAGCAAAGACACAGCCCCAGAGGCTTGCAGCACCTGAACCACCCCGTGCCACAAACAGCCCGGTCTCCTGCCCTGCTTCCAGCACAGCCAGAGATCTCAAAGGCTCCCCCCATTTCTGCTCTCATCTCATTTCATTTTTTGGAGGCTCCCCAAGTGCTTACTGCCCGGCCACAGCTTGTAGCTGTGGGGAAGCAGCAGAGCCTGCGTTTTGCCTTCTCCGAGCAAGGCTGAAGGAGCTTTTGCCCAGCTGCCACCACAGGGAGAGCCGTGGCTCTGCCACCCACTTCTCCTACTGTTATCAGGGTTTTATTACCTGATGGAGACACTACCAAGTCCACAAGTGCCAACAGCTTGAGGCACGTCAAACCATGAACTAGGAAGGCACAGAAAACGTGGACCTTTTCTGTTCTTTGCTCCGTGTGTTTCCCCATGCTTCTACCCAACTGTACCACTTAAAAGTGAACAAACAGTAATTTCAGCATTTCCAGTTGGATTTTCTGTTAGAAAGCTAACCGTTAGCAATTAGTGACTCCCAGTGACTAATTTATTACGGTTTTCTGCATTTACCAGCTACGCAACCCTAGGAATTTAGTCATTTAACCGTTACCAACCCCGTTGGCTGCAGCCATTTGGACTATCAGCTCCACCGCAGACTTATTCAGGTACCTCCCATCGCCTCCAACCACCATAGAAGCTCCTTGTCGATCTCTTAGATCTATGGAAAAAAATATACTCTGGATAAAGTTCTGCATATAGTTCGTCTTGGATTCAAAATAAAAGGTCTTCTTCCGTAGTCCACTCGTTCCTGGCTTCTGATCGTTGTAAGGAGCCGTGGGCATGGTCAGCAGAGGCAGAGGAGCGTCTTCCATGGCCTTTTTTCATATAAATGCATTTAAGAAGTAAGTTACGATGAAACACAAAGGAAAAAATATGTAATTTAAAAAAAATCGATCAATCTTGACACCAGCAATGGCACACCTACTGGACAGAAGCTGAGTGAAGTTCTCGAGCACCCAAAAATAGCTCCTCGAACATCGAGCTGAACGTGGGTTCTGTAACTGAAGCTGTTTCCTTGCACTTGCCGAGGAGGATCAATGTCACGGCGAACACGCAGCTCCACCACGGGCAGGAAAAGGCGATTTTTGCCTCCCTCACCACCTCCTGCTCCCTGCAGGCACGGCTCCTCGCCGCTCTGGGCTGTCACCCGTCCGTCTGCCCGGGTCTCCGTCAGCGCATGGGCAGCTCGGCGCCCCGCTCGGACACCCCGATGCGCTGCCCCAGCGTTTTTGCCAGCCCAGCAAATCTCTGCAGGCACGGCAGGCCCCGGAGGAAAAGCCTCCAGCAGGCAGGGCAGCACGCGGCCGGAGGTGTTTTGCGGAGTCCGGCGAGCTAAAGGTCACTCTTAAAATGGAAGGCAGCAGATCTGTTACCCACAGGTCGCTTACACACGAGCCCCGCTGCGACAACCTGACTGCCCCGGGGCTCCCTCCCGGGCACGGGGACGTGGTCCACAAAGAAGAGTGGCTCAGCCTTTGCTGAGCTCAGGAAAACCCAGCACGGCTCGAAGCTGCTAAAGGCATGGTTTCAACCGAATACTCCACAAGTTGACAGCATAGGTGCCAAAATTTATTAAAAAAAAAAAGAAAAAATCCACAAGTATCGAATCCTTTAGAGCACGGCATGATAAAGTTATTGGGTTCGGAACAACTCACACACAGAAGAGATCCAAATGCCAACAAGCTTTTATGAGGCATCGTCTCCCTGAGCTTGGGGAAGATAACTTCAGACACCAGGCTGGAATCACGGTCTCCTCCAAACCTCTTTAATAACGCTCAGAGTCCCCTGTCCGAGCTGCTGGCAGAGTTTTATGGATATTAGTGGAAAATCAGAGACCGTGCACTTCATAATGACTCATTCATCCCATTATCAAAAAGGGGGAGGGAGAAAGGAGTTGTGTACACAGCTGGATTGTGACAACTTACGAAGGCTTCCACGAGACCGTTTCCTAAGGTGCTGCCTCTGTCATTGCTCCAAAAATCATCAGATTTCTCCAAGGGGCAAAGAGACGCTGTTATGGCCATCTTTATTTTATACCACCAGCGAGAATGCCTGGGGTAGGCAGGCAGAAACAATCAGTGCACATTTCACACCTCCACGCTAGTCCTGCATCTGCTACTCCCTATCCTGCAGCTGCGATGCCCTAAATTTCCACGCAAAGGCACAGGTTTCCCTCTAGTGGCACGGAGAACAAAATCCAGCTCCCAGAACGAGCCTCCCACTGAGCAGCCGCCCTGGCAGGGAGAGGCCTGCACAAGCTCTGTCCCTTTTTCTTCTTCTCTTGACTGGTTTGGGAGCTGGGACATGTAATTAGGTGTGCACGTTCTGGCCATTTGTGGTCTGGGAGGCACTGCTCGGGTGGGAAGGAGCACAGTGGCTCACGGCTCCCTCCCCAAATCTGGTGCCCTATACCCAGGGCACCCTTCAGACAGCTCCCATAAGCCATTCTTTAAGTCCTCCTCTCCAGGTGAGCGGTGCCCACGCATAAATCACCTTGCAGCCAGGAGCGTGTCCCTGCGAGCTGGCCTACATCCTCCTCACCGTGGCTCAAGCCCTCCCGAGCTGTCAGAGAGCAAATTGAACACAACCCTCTTCCTGACAGCTTCTTTCACTGCAAAAAAAAAAAAATTCAGCATACAGAGCCTGAACATCCTCTGTTTTCTACAGGAAACAACCCCAATTTCCTCAACTTTCCCTCATGGCCACAGTGCTGAGGTGCCTCATTCCTCACCTTTCCCCTCCCTGCCCGCCCCAGGCAGGCTGTTTGCTCACGCAGCTCCCCGTTCACAGCCCTGCACTTCAGACAAGCAAGAGCAGAGCCAAAGCCATGAACTGCTGTCCTTTTATCATTAACCCAAGTCAAACAAGGCTATTTTGAGAGCCCTTAAACTTCAGGAAAACCCTGCAGAGCACGCAGCCCCTCCCTCGGCTCGATATTGCTGGCCCCTGCCCCGTCCCCTCTCCCTGCTGTGGCTCTGCCACCTCTCCTCACCCCACCCCACATTGGGAGATTCAAAATAACTGGGGGAGAACACTACACAGAATCAAAGCCAGGTATTTTGCAGTTGTTTCTCAGCCTTCCTTTCAAGCACAAATCACATTTCCCTGCTCCTGCCCACAGCAAACCCGTGCCCTGCTGCTTGTGCAATCCCGCTGGGGGGGCCGGCAGCCCCGATAACCCCACGGCTGCCAAAACCACACACCTTCTGCCTGATTACAGCCCGCTGCCGGCGTGACGCTTGGCACTGCCAAGATAAATGGAGGCAGAGTAAAATAAACCAACTGCGAGCCCGTCGGTTACGCAATTGCAGGAGCTCTGCTTGTAAGATTCTTTGTTTCCCTAAGGATTAATTAAAATGCAGTTTTTGAGGCTGAAAGGGAGAGAGGCAGAGGGTCTGGCACCACCTCGAGAGGCTGAGCGCACACACAGGCACCCACGTACGTGCTGGTAACTCCAGAACTGAGCCGTGCTGACCGTGCACCCCGGAGAGGCTCAGGGGGCAGAAAGCAGATCCTTGACACAGCTCTGCAGGGCTAGGGGCGATGCTACCATCCACAGGGCTGCTGCAGACCCCACAAAGGGCTCCGGAGCTGGCAGGGGCTCATCCCCCCTTTGCCAGGAGAGGAGCAGACAGCAGCAGGCATGGCCGTGAAGGTTTCTGTCCAAAGGTCAGCTCCGCAGCGCACGGCCGTGACCGCGGGCTGCCCTGGCGTTTGCTGCCCTCCCTGGCACGGGAGAGGGATCTTGGCTGGTTCAGCTCCAGCAGAACCAGCACTGAGCTGGAGATCCTGGCCCTAACCCGCCAGGAGATCGCCCCTGCGCCTGGATCCTAATGTGGGGGCTTCGCCTGGAACAGCGCGGATGGAAGAGGAGAGAGGGAGATGCACATGAACCTTTTCTCACACAGTTACAACGTGCTGGCAAAGCTTCACCTGCAGGCAAGAAGCAGGTAAAGCACATGTGGAGGGAAGGGCTGGGAGTGCTGTAAAAAGCTCACCCAGCCCCTGCACCGGGTAGAAGCAGCTCTGCCCAAACCGTTCTTGCTAGAGGTTTTCCCAGGCAGAGATTTAATGAGCATCCCCAGGCAAGGTGCTCTTTCCATTAGTATTAAGCTTCCAAAAATGCTTTCTAACGTCTAGCCTAAGCCTCTCCTGCTGCAATTTTAATCCTTGCCCGGTCCCCAGCTGACCAGAGAGCAATTTACCTTCTTCTCTGCAGCATCGCAGCAGACTGCAAGTGTTTTTCCTACCTCTGGGCTAAGCTGAGTGTCCCTGTGCTTTCTGGCTGGCCACACGTGCCCAACCTCAGGATCTCTCTTTTGCTGCCTGCTGGAATCTCCCCCAGGCACTCCACATCCTCCCTGGTGAGAATATTTCCAGTTTTATTTCCTTTTATTATTATTTTTTTTTGAGTTCATCATTTGAAGCATTAATAACTACAGATTAGCGTCGAGATGGGAGGGCAAGGAGAAGGAGCCACCATATGATTTCCTGGAGCTGGTCTTGCACCAGCTCAGCCCGGCTGTGAGGCACGCAGGCAGCGTCTGCCGGGCTCAGCTCACCCAACCCAGAGCTTGGTGTGACAAAAAGAAGGCGCCAGGCCCTGCACGGCTGCCTCCCAGCACGGCCAGAGCTGAGGCGTCTGCTTAGAGCCACTGCTCCAGGAGATTACGGTTAAGCCCCTGTTAGAGTGGATTTCAACACTCTGTCTGCTGGATTTGCAAAGATTAACTACAAAGCACCCCAGTTCTTCCCTCCAGATGGGGTTTTGTTACTGTAGAGGATGAAATTCCCAAAAGCCACCAAACCTGGGCAACCTCACCACTGCCTGAATAACCTTCAACTGTAAATTGATATAAAATGATGAATTTGAGAGGCAAAAAGAAACTAAAGTAGTAAAAAAGCAGTCTTCGAGCTGTAGGGAGCTGGTGCATGTATGGTTGTCTTCTAAACCCCACCATAACCTGGAGCCAGGACATACCTGCAGGTAACGCTGACTGCACACTCGGGATCTATCTCCTTACTTCAGATATCACACCTCACTTTCCTCTTCTGCTTCTGAGAAAAACAGCAACGTAACAAAGACCAGAAATTGAGACTTCTTATCGGCCTGTAGGATCTAGCATCACTGCACGTAGGACTGGTTCATAGGGTTCGCTTTTATGGAATAAAATCCTTCACACTCACTTTAATTTGATGTTTTAGTACCAGGAGCTTTTACTAAATGGGAAGATCTGAACCCGAGGACTGACAGCCTGTTCTTTAGGGTAACATTGCTGGCTGCTAAGCGGATGAAGGGCTGTAAAGCAACAGGACTGAGGCTGACCTCACAGTCTTGTGCAGAATCAGGAACAGCACAAAATTAAAATGGAGCAGAGCTACCCAAGTAAGCTACAAGAGAGCCCTGGCAAATAACGAGCTGCTGAGCAATGCAACTGAATTTAAACACTTGGTTTCCCTGGGATATTTGGGTGGGGAAAAGCTTAATAGCAGCCAAGCCAGGAAACCAAACTTTCTGGGGCAGAGAGCAGTGTTTCTAACTGAAGTACCGTTTTGTCCTGCAGCAGTAAAACAAAACCAGGCTAGCATTTACCATGCAAAGCAGCGCCTGGCATTCAAAATACCTTCAAGCAATTTGCTTTAATGCAGATACCTCGCAGCGCTTTGAAATCTCTTTACTTGAGAAGGAACCAGGGGCACATTACACTTGTTGAATAGCAGGTGACAACATTCATTCGTGAGTCAGCCTGATCCTAGGTGTTTAATCTCAGTTCTGCAATTTGTGCCTGCTTTTGACTTAAAGCTATTGCACGGCCCCAGTTCTACCCCAGATGGTTGGAGCTTTTAAGCTTTATTCATTAATTAAGGAGTCAGACTTGCAAACTATGTGTGGGAAAAAAATAAAGGATACTTGGCACAACAGACCAAAACAAAGCAGGTAGGCTCTGCTGGCTGCCAGCTGAGAATGGTGAAACCAACGACTATTTTTGGTTACTTTTATACAGGCAAACTTGTAAATAACACTTGTTAATCACAGAACTACAAATTGAGGTGTTGCTATTCAAATACCAGCATTTAGGTATATATTATCCATTCCAGGTGAAGAAAAAAACTAAAATTCACTTCAGCATCCTCACCTTTTACTCTGTAAAACTAACGATCATGAACCGTACTCCTGTTTCTCCTGCGGCTTTGAGAGGACCACTCAGCCAGATCTTAAAGGCTGAGGATTTTAAAGCAGTGACCCCTTCACCTCTTACTCCCTAGGACCAGAAATACGGCTCTCCAGCACTGTTTTGGCACAGGAGGCGGGCTGGCTGCTGTTAGACAGGTGAACACATCCTGGTATGACATACCTTGGTGATCAAAACAAGCAGAAAGGCTGTGTTAGAGAGGCCTGTAGCCAAAACTTTATTATATCTTTATTATTTCTTTATTATATCTTTACTACTTTTCAGTTTTACCACGTTCTTAGTGGATCTATACAGTGGACCCCCTCGCATGCACTGCAATAATCACTTCCCTCCAGAAGTGATTATTTCAGGTGTCCAGCCTTCCTCTACATTACTCAGTATGTCTCACCACGAGATTACTGAGCCTTCTTCTGAGACCTGGCTCCCAGAATCAGGAGACCCCCACAGGCCCCAGCACTCAGCCCAAACCAGTTTCCAGGAACCCGCTGCCACGTGCTTGCAGCACGCTTTCTTACACATTAACCAAAGTAGCTCGCCCTTCCCTTTGAAGGGTGGGTGACCCCCAGTTACTTCACATCCATTATGAAGAAAGAGGATTTTCATAGCTACCACAGCATAGTTGAGTAAGAGCTTACCAGAGAACTAGCACTTGCGATTACAGAGAAAAAACACGAAGCAAGCATCCCCTAAGCAATCCAAAACACAAAAGCAAGTGCTAGAAATTCATTAAAAACAGGCATTTTGCACTGAATAAAGAAACTCTGCTTTTAGTCACCTCATTTCTTGGGACCTGAAGGTTTTCCACACTCAAGTATAGCATCACCAAACTTTAAGCCTGTGCAATTCAAACTTAGCCAGCAATTGTCACAGTATCACAGGATTGTATCAAGCTTTCAATGGCCCAGCAGTCTGCAGAGCTCTTCACTGTGCCTCCTTCTGGTTCCTTATTCAGATTTACATCTGCTCTTCAGTTATTAAAGAATTTGGGGGACAGTTTTCTCATTTCTTTAATGACCCTTTGAGGTCTTTTTCCCCCTTTTTTACATAGGATATTTAAATCTCTGATTTTGCAGCAATTCTGACCTGCCAGTCCTCCTCAAATTTTGGAGGGTGGCTGGGGAGGGGAGAGTTTATTTTATGGCTCCCTCCAGCACCCCAGAAAACCCACGCCACTGTCTCTACTCTGCTGCAACAAGGGCACAAAGAACCCACAAGCAGATGACTGGCAGTGCTGCCATATCACTTAATTTTTGCTTGAAGAAGTCTAACATTTTGTCTCAGGCCACGGCCGTTTTCTTGCTTTATACATTAATGATTCAGAATGAAAAGCTTTTAGAGTAAAACTTCCCACTTCGTATAGCCGTGCCTTGGCTCTTACCCCACGCATTCACCCACCTGCTTTCTCCTCCTGTTTCCTCTTGCCTTTCCAGAACATTTCTCTTTCTTTTACAGCCGGTTCTGCCCTAACACTTGGAAGCAAGTCAGACAAACCACCGCAGGGCAAATACCCGCTGGTGAGCGGACCCCTGGACGCTGCACGGCCATGAGGACGGGACTCGAGCCCCTCCTGAGGGGTCCCCAGCTCAACCACAGCCCTCAGCCCCTTACCCACTGTGGGGCTGAGGCGAGGTGCAGGAGGGGAGCCCCTCAGGCCCTGGTGGGCCACCACGTCCCACAGCCTGCTCGGTCACTGGGACCTGAGGTGCTGTCAGCACACATTTCAGCCCCAATTCACCTCAGAGCCGATAAATAAAGCAGTGCCAGCCGCTTTTCTGCTGGGGAAGGCCACATCGCCCGTGCGTGCGGGTGCTGTCAGGGGGCGCGGGCTGAGCGCTGGGCACCCAACCCGGGGCACAGGAGGCCCAATTTTGCACAGCTTCCAGACACACTCACCCACTTCCTTATTCCATAAGAAAGCAGCAAGCTCAAATTTGTGCCCCCGGGTGGCTTAGCCACACTTTTACCCCCCTAATCACATACACTGCGACATCCGATTTGAGCAGGACAGCACAGCGAGCTTCCCCCCAGCGCCTGACGCTACCCCCCGGCATCCTCAGCTCCCCTTTTCTGTCAGAGGAAGCCTTCCTCATCCTCCTCCTTCCTCCTCCTCGTCCTCCCTGAGCCCGGCCCCGAGCCGCACGTACCCCGTTGGCGGCGGCGATGCGGACGATGAGGCGGATGGCGTCCCGCATGTAGTAGCGGCCGTCCCCCCCCACCACCAGGGTGGCCTCCTGGCGCTCTGCCGGCGGCAGGGTGGCCAGCACGCTCTGGATGAAGTTCTCGGCGTAGTGGGCATTGCTCTGGAAGACCGAGACCCGCTTGCGAAGCCCGCTGGTGCCGGGCTTTTGGTCCCCGTACGCCTTGGTCTTCACCGTCACGATGCGCACCATGGCCGGCAGCCGCTGGCAGTTCCGGGCCGGCCTCAAGGGGAGCGGGCTGGGCTCGGCAAGGCTCGGATCGGCACGGCCCCGATCCACGCCCCTTAAAGGCACAGCCGGGCCGGGCTGGCCCCATTCGGCCCCCTTCAGCACGGCCCGGCCCCGTTCCGCCCGCCGCTGTGAGGCCGCCCCCCGGGGGTGGTGGTGAGGGAGGCCCGGGCGGCCAGGCCGCCGCCTCATCCTCCTGTCACGGCTCCGCGGTGTCGCCGTTATCGCCGCTTTTTGCCCCAATTTCCTCCCCCCCCGAGGAGGGCAGGCGGTAGCTGACTCCTTGTGTGAGTCCAGAATGGTTTTATGGAGCCTGGAGCAAAGGGGAGAACACCCAGCAGATAGGGCTGAGGTCTCGCTTCTTCTCCCCTCCTGGGCAAGAAGGGTGGAAACTGCCTTGGGGCAGAGAACTTGCCTATGTTCCCCCTCAAAAAGTCAGATCATTAAACTTCTTAAAAGATCAGGACAGCAAAGGGGTTCCATGCCCTGCTGCTGTGTCATGTTTCACTCCACATTAACTGCAGCAAAACCCAAGTCCTGCCTCACGCCCTGAGTTCTCAGCCAAGAGCTTCTCTCAGTTTTAAGCATTCCTGTCCTGAAGTGCAGGAAGAACAGCACATCGATTCCTGCTGCGTCTACCGAGACTAATGTCATAAACAGACGAAGGGCAAATAAGGGAGAGCTCATTTTGTACCTCATAATTTCCCTGTTCCTTCTCAGAGATGCAGCTAGGAACTTGTGATGTATCCACACGTTGCCTGAGGCAGCATTTACAGAGCTCTGTGTTGCTGGCAGGAAGTTACCAAAAATGTGAGGAGTCTCTTAATACAACTTCTACTTCTAGACAGTTCTGGAAATGAAAACGATATCTGCTGTGCTTGCTACGGGGGGACAAAAAAAAAGAAGAAAAAAAAAGAACGATCACCAGTAGACCTCCTTGAGTACCAGTTGCTGGAGTGCATAAATCACAGCCAGCCTCGAGCAGCGCTCTCTTTTTGTAACTGACATTTACTTTCCCAGTGTACGATTACAGCAGAGGAACACCAGAGTGCAGGAGTCGCTGGCAGATAAATATAGCTTTTCTGGACTTCTTGCTGCCCTTGCAGATGAGGTCACATACATTTAATGGCTATTTTAAACTCAAGCACTTTTTAAGCACCCAGTGACCAGGGTCATCATTTTTTACATTAACAGACATTTAAAGGAACTAGAAAAACATAACAGCCCAGATACTTTTAGTAACTCAAAGTTGTTTTTCATTTCTATTGCAGCCTATATTAGTGAACTTTAGCCTCCTTATTTCAGCTACCTTTGAAATAATTAATTGCAGTTAACAGTCAGGAGCACAAAATAAAATTGCCCTCCTCAATGAATGTTATTTCCTTATCACATGTGAAAAGCCAGACTTTATTTTATATAAAAGAATATAAAAACAGTTGGTAATCATTTAGAACAAGAGTAAGGTAAGTATTATTAGGTTACAAAAATAAAATAAAATAATATAAAAAAGGGAAAAATCAAATCCTTTACCAGATGATTAAAGAACCCCACCTCTTTATATTTCTCACATAAAAATCACAGGAGTGTTGAATTAGGAATCCATCAGACCGATTTAACAAAAGTTTTTTCTCAGTGAAGCAGCTCCAGCATGTGGAGCTACCTTACATATTACAGAAAATAAGGGCATACTTCGGGAAACTAGCCCTTATAAAGCACAATTATGTTACAACTGTCAGCTATATTACCGAACAGTACTCACTTTTATTGTCTCTCAACGTTTTCATGCCAATGTATTTCATTAGGCAGTATGTCAATATCTTACTCTGTCCATGTAAAAAGGATTTTACATACTTACAGTTATTCTGTCCCTATGCTATTGCTATTCATGTTTCTTAAAAGCCATTAGCAAAAGTGGGATACCAGAAATAAGTACTTATGTGATTCATTGGCTTTAACAAATGAAGCTCTGAGAAGCAGCCAGCTTTGGAGAAGGACAAGACTAGAAATGGTCCAGGAGAAGGAGCCAAAAAAAAAAAAATCGTGGCTTAGTTTGAACACTGCCAAGAAACAGCTCTCTAACCAGAATGTTTAACGTAAAAGGGAATGTACACAATTGTAAAGCCATTCTTCCTGCTCGTTCAGCGGCATCACATGCTGAGAAACCTGTATACAAGAGAGAAAACATAGGTGAAATGGATGTTTATTGAAGATTTGTGTGTATGATACCTAAAATACTACAGAAGCAAAATTAAGTGCTTCAGAACTTATATCACAAACATTAAATGACAAACATTCAGCATCTCTAAAGAGAGCTTAGTATTTAATTTAATGACAGCAAAAAATCCGCAAGGGATGCTGAGCCTACAATTTGTGCTGAATGAAGCAGAAATTAAAATTAATAAAACAACTTACAGGAGCAGGCTATAGATATCTAAATTGTCAGTAGCAATAATAAAATAGGCCCATACCCTGCCAGTGTCTTGAGACTGATTAAGGTGGATCTGAATGCATCCACACTAGAAAGCTGTGAAATACAAAATTGTTCGGATTCCTCTTCTTTGAAAGGGAGAGGGCATACTTTTAGAATAATTAAAACTATATTTTCTTCATAAATGAATAAAGAAAAATATCACCATATTTTTGCCTCTGACTAGCACATGCTTGTTGTGCTTCTCAAAGCCATCTATATACCTAAATATAAATTGGTTAAGTAAAAAAAATACAGCCTCAGAAAAATAATATTAAAAAAGTATCAGTAAGTGGCACATGTGCCTGTTTCAGTTCAATGCATGTGTGAAAAACTGAACAGCTACATAGAGCAATCTGCACTGGGAAACATGGATACATCAAACACGCATGCAGCTCTGCAATATCAAGAGCTGTATCTGATCTGTACTGGTGATGAAGACAGACTTCTCCACTTGCAAAAGGAAACTGTAAGGATGTCCCATGATTTTTGCTTTTTGCTCAGATTTTGAATTGGCTAAACTAGAAAAATCTTACCGTCATGGATTTTGGTGCCACTTCCACAGCAAAAACGGTAAGTCCCCTGTTACTTAGGCAGTTCTTACTCTGCTCATTGTTGACATGAATTATCACTTTGTTTTCAGACTGCAAGTGAAAAAAGAAAAAAAAACCATGAAGAAGCCCATTAGCCTTAAAGGTTAAGTGGCTGCTCTTTATGTAACAATCACACATTGCTCTTACTTCCTCAACGATGCTATTTTTACAGGATAGGAGGACTTTCAGGATGCTGACGGCTATTCTCTCTGAAGAGTAAAAATTTCAAATGTACCTCAGCATCATCAGAGCCCAGACCCATTCTCAAAAGCCACTTAAGACTGATTGAATTAACTTCAGCACTTTTGAAGGTGCAACTTGGGAACACAGTTAAGTGAGACAACTATTTGCCATACGGTGTTACAGATGCTAAAACTTTACATAATTTCAAAAGATGACTGGACAAGTTCTTACAAAAAATAATAAATAAATACAAAAAATAATAATAAAAAAATGTGGAGGGTTTTTAAGCACAAAGAACACATTTCTGTCTCAAGTAGTCCTTGAGTTGCACATCACTAGTGGCTAGGACTGTGATCTGGAGAAGCGTCGCTAGATTTGCCCAGTTTTTATACTTGCAATATCCCCTGCAGGACATTTTTTGAGGCAGGGCACTGACTTAAAATAATCTTTATGTGATATGGTATAGCCATTCTGCTTTTCAAAAATCCTATCCCTCCAGCAAAACACCACTTCCTCAGGAGCTCATATTATATGTTCTTAAATTCTCACCAACCATGTAGGCATTCAGTGGAGACGAGGCTCCTAACAACTGACGTTAAATGACCAGCGTAAGGAGTAGGAGCACCCTTCCTATTTCACTTTCTTTCATAAATAAATGACCACTTGGACTGCCCCAAATCAAAGACACACCAGACACAGGTATTTGTAAGAGATTCTTGTCAGGATGTGACCCATCACAATCTGCTGCTCGTGGTTTGATCCTAACTCTCCCTTGGGAAAAGCAGCTAACCTTAACAGAGATTTTTAAAAATATCTCGACTTAATTAATAAATTACAGCCACTGAAAGAACAGACACTCTTACTAAAGGTGTGCAAATGCTTCCCAGAAGGATCCAATATATAAAACTGAAAGCTGAGGTGATGGAAAATTCTTTAACCACCAGTTTACCCCAGGCAATATGCAGACTCGTGGCCTAAGGACATGCTACTACACCCTGTATAGTACATTTTCTTAATTTAATTACAGAATAACAAAGACACAATTATTTCCATGGAAATCACCAGCACAATAACTGAGGGCATGATCAGACTGCTTACACTGTGGAAAACTTAGAAGAAGGCAGATGCATGAAACTTCATTTTTATTATTTCTTTCCAGATGTTTACAATACAAAAAGTCTCCAGCCAGCAAATTCTCTGATGAGATTTGCTTCAATGCAGAGCAGAGCTATTTATGAAATGGTGTAAATGGTAACGGTCAGTGATTTTAACCAGACAGCATCCAGTTTCCTCAGCAGAGAGCTTGTCTCCTTCTCTGACATATCCCCAAACATATAAATAACTCCAGTATATCTACCCTAAAGGGCGAAGTGCACATCTAAACCTGTGGTTCCAGAGAGCCTCAGCATTCAGTCCTAATATTAGTCCACCAAACCACACCCTTTTGTGTGTCTGCCCAATTAAAAATACACTTCTTTCTGTGAACTTTTAAGGCTTAAAGCATTGCAAATTTAGCATCTTACTGGCATTTATTTACTCAAATAAAAATGGCATTTATTTACTCAAGGTTCCTGTTCTAATGAAATTAAGAATGAATGGAACATCCACTAGGATCTATGCAAAAAGGTTTAAAATCTCTGCATCTCACCAGCCACTTTTGCCTGGATTTATATTTGTTAGCAGAGATTAATAGTGAAGTAGACCTGTAAGACTAGAAAATTAAAAATTCTTTCACAATATGCCTCTGAAACACAATCAGTGCAAATCACTTTCCCATAAACACTGAAAATATAAATGCTGTAGTCTTTGCTCTTTCTATAATTCTATTCCCTGTTCTTAGTAGTATTTGTGTTCTATTATAAATCCGTCTCCAAAAATCATCAAAATATTGAAAAACTGAAATTTGAAGACAAATATTCTGCACTGCTAATAGAACCTCATTACCATGAACTGTCCTTTCCAAAAACATTGGAACTTTTGAGACTTTTGAACTGAGTCATATCTCAAAAAGAAATTTGTATCAAGCACATAGTTATTTTTAAATTAACTAGATATAGTAACTTGCTATCGGAAAATGTAATTCTCAGAAATGAAGCACAGAGGGAAGAAGAGCAACAATCATGGAAATTAACACAAAGTAACTTACAGAAGTATCATGCCATACCTTATTTTCAATGACAGAAGTGATTCGCGTGCCCGTTCTGTAGGTATAGACAATTATGTTTTCACAGCCATCCATTACTTTGGCATCTCCTTTATTAGCAACAGACTTGCAAATAGCCCTGTTGAGTTGCCAGCTGCCTGCCTCTAGATATATGGCTTTAATTCTGGGTTTGCATTTTTCTGCATAGATGTCAATGACAAAGGGGCATGCCTGCAATGGAGTAAAAAAAGAGTTTTATCATTAATTTACCCTCGTTTTTTCCCTTCAGATTTTCATCCATAGCTCATAAGTATTTGCATATATGCTCTGAAGAGAAATTATCCAAACATAACTGTGTCACTGAATAGTAAAATTTCAAAACCTGAAGCTGTGGTGATATTTTAAATGTATCGTGAGGTAAGGACAGATGAATGTTCTTCATGCCAGTTACAGTACAGTCAATAAACAAGCAGTTTGATGCCTTCCACTCCAACATAACCAACCCTTCCTCAATTACCAAAATATATAGGAATTAAGATGACATATGAACGTCAGTGTCCAAAATACAACTGTCTGCTTTACCTGTCACACTGTTGCTATTTGTGCCATTTCACACAGATTTAAAATATCTGCAATGCTGCATTAAGCACTCTGCTCTTACCATATCTTGGCTAAGAACAGTATGCGTAACAAACAGGAGTTTGAATTTTCCTAGACTAAGTAATAGCAGCTTGGTTTCTTTCAAAAAGCTGTTGGACCTTGGACCTGCTAGGATTTTTCAGTACTGTCTTGAACTTGTTAGGCTCAATGTTCCTGAAATAACAGATACTAAGTCTTCAAAAATCCAGGAATTAAGAGGTTAAATTACAGACAGAAGTTAAGTAGATACACATTTTTAAATGAAAAACTAAAGCATTCAGAAAGCTCTGTATTCCTTTAGAAAGCAAAAACTATAGCCATAAACCACAGTTAATAATAAGGACAATATATCTACAAGATATATCTAACTTGATAAAAACCTCCTCAAAAATCTTCTTTCTTAGAGGATAGCTCCCTCTTATGGGTTAAATGCAGAAAGACAGTTTTGTACTTGCAATGTTGATCATACTTGCAGGAAAAAGAGAAAGTGCTACCTGTTACATAATCATTCACCATGATGTCTGGATTTTCACTGAAGCCAGCTTTTCTTGGAGGGAAAAATGAATTATGAAATTATCTACACATTTAATGTTTTTAATGAATTTTTCATATTTTTTTTCCCTCTTCATTCAAAACATCTTATTTCTTTAGTAAGAACTATTAATGCCAACACTGATAGTGCTTAAAAAAAAAACGCTGATAAGCACACAGAAAAAATAAAGAAATAATACCTGGTTCATTAAGTAAATGGTATGCAACCCAAAGCCCTTTCATTAAAATTTTATGTTAAACATGTTCAGACACAGTTGTGAAAGGCAACAGTGAGCCACGTCTGAAAATTTTTAACTTAATCATGTTAAAAACAAACTTATCCTCTTCAACACAACACACTCCAATACTTTCTAAATCCATTCTAGTCACCTTGTTCTCCATCTGATGTTTCTGTATTAATTTCCAAGTTACTATAAGCAGTAACAAGTTGTTTGCATTACAGTAACATTTCTGTTATATTGTGACAGGATATTCAGGCTGGATATCAGGAAAAGGTTCTACACTGAGAGGGTGGGAGTTGGACTTGATGATCATTGTGGGTCCCTTCCAACTCAGATATTCTATGACCCTACGACTGTTTGCTTATTTTGCTGGCCCAAGCCATAACAGAACTATTTTACATAGAGCAAGTCCTGCATTTTGTAGGTTTGCTGACAGGTCACAGTTCTGCCAGGTCACTGTCTTCTTATTACTGCTCACCAACAAGGTATGTGGATTCTTTCAACAGGTATAACCTGTTGAAGATTCCTTCCTGTACAATCCACAAAATACTGACTTTCTCTAAGACAGAAGGTGAATTCTCTATTTCAACAATACTAGGGTTATCCTAAGAAACAGAATGAATATTTACTGAAAGTCTTAGCATAAACCCTGTATTAGCAGTGCTTGCACTGAATCACTGAACTACTGAAATCAATTTATGATGGAAATAAACAATCCTGCAATTAAACACGTGCAGCAGGTTGTATGTGAAGCAATTACTTTTGCTATACAGCTATCATACCTCTGTCATTTCTAATGCTTTATTGTAGCCCAGCGACAATAAAGTGACCCAAAGGTCACTAGGATCCCCTTCACGGTCATTGGCTTCCATGAGATTCAGATCCAAAAATCCTTGTCTTGTTAGTTCATTCTTCTTCATATCAAAATTCTCTGTTCAAAAAGAAACAGAAGGTAACACTTCAATGTCTGATCTCTCTGCAAACACCCTTTGTCTTTCCAAAGCCAAACTCCCACTTAATGTTAATGAGGTCTCCAAGAGGGAGCCATCTAGCAGCCTCAGGCTGTCCAAACATGATTTGGGAAAGAATGCCCTAGATAAGACGCATGGTTTTTGCAGAGCTTCGCTGCGGGTTTTAGATAACGACAAGAAACAGCTGGCCCCTTGTATTACCTAAGAGAGGGTGAGGTTTTGAAACAGAAATAATTCTTATCGTTTTATTTATTTATTTGCCAGCAGTATCTGTTGTGGCTGAGATTTGCAGAATAGGGTATATCAGGAATGGAAAATGAAAGTCTGGTGGGGCCAGCACCCTTAGCGCTTGAGGTCCTTGATATAGAAATGATTTACTTAGTTCTTAAAAAGCAATAAAATGCCAGTAATCCTAACAGCCCTCTCTTGATAGAATATGGTAGATTGACCACTCTAATGTCAGCAAACACATAATTGAAATGTCCTTGTGTCAAGGATTTTTAAAAATGGTTTTCTCATCTTCATAACAATGCTAAATCTTTACTATATATTATTAAAAAGGGATTACCAATTTAATAAATCTATCTAAGGGTACAGATGCTGTAATAAATGGCTTGAACTTTGGTGTCAAGATTTATGATATTCGTCTGAACCCTTCAACTGATTAATGACCTGGTAATGCATTCACCATATTCTCTTCTTTCCCCTCTTTCACCCTTCACACACCCACACCCCCCTCCTACTCACATTAAGACTAGTTCACAAATGCGTAACACTGACAAAGCAACCAAGTGGGGAATAACATGGAAAGGGGTGAAAGAGAAACTGATTTATAGAAAAGTATTTTTGTATGATCTTTCCATAATTTGGGAAAAACCTCCAATATCTTTGAGTGATTTGGGGAGAAACAGTTGGCAGAACTTGCCAGATCTCAGGCCCAAATTAATCCATGTGTCATAGGCTACAAAGCAGTTGTCTCTAACAGATGCTATGGGCAGGTATGTGATGTGCCACACTGGCATTTCAGACATAGGTTGCAGAAAAAGTGTATTTTACACAGGAACTTCTAGATTTCGTACAATGCCTTAGAAATTTCCAGTTTGTCCAGTTACTTCAGCTAAACTGTCAATGCTTTGAAACCACTGCTTCTACACGCTGTGTTACCAGGGCAGCCTATGGTCACTGCTGGTTATATTTTCCTAGCCCTGTTATGAGGTGAATATGTCAATTCTAAGGCCTTTGCGATGCCACAGAATTCCTTTTTTCTCAAAATTGACATTTGTGGCCCAACGCTGCTCCTGCAAGCTGGCAGGATGTCCAGTAACATCGACGAGATGTATCTGCAGACAGAAAACAAAGTACAGCTGGAAGAAGCTCAGCTATCTGTCAGCTTCCCCGTCTCACTCATGGAAGCCTCAGAAATCTCCCAGCACTCATATAGCACACCATGGACAAACTGACACACCGTATACGAACCTTTGAAAGACAGATTTCCAATGAAAAAACTGCTTATATCTGAAAAAATGTATAGTTGAAATAGGTGTTTTCTAATGTCTAATTTTCTAAGCAACCATAATAAGCTCTAGATGCCTTTGTAAGCATCTTACATGATTAAATGTCCCTCTCAACACCTTGTGAGATATGAAAGCAATATCAGCTTAAACTACAGAAAGGAAATTGAATCAATAAATACCTGTTACAGCCCAATTCTCTATATGATCTGTGATTAGAAAACCTGTGCTTTTTGGCAGCCACAACATCTTTAACTTACAGAACTTTGCAATTAGCAATGGGAAGAATTTTCTTAATAGGTCAGTGGCACACAAACCAGAACAAAGCAGAACAAAGGACAGGAGATTGGAAAAGGAAGAAAAAAAAAAGGGGGGAGAGGGGGGAAGAGAACAGTATCATAAAATGGTAAAAAATTTCTTCCTAATATGTAACCTAAAGCTACCCTTTTTTAGTGTAAAACCATTACTCCTTGTCCTATCACTACACTCCCAGACAGACTCCCTCTCCTGTTCTTAATATAGGCTACAAAATACTCAGCCCTTCCACACTATATACCACTTTACACATAGTAGGGTGCTACAGACAGGTTGCAAGTAGATTTATAGCCCTAATTAGTTGTATCAAGTGCAGCAACAAACTTACCTTTACATACAGCCCACGCTTCCTCATCACATTTCTCACCACTAGTTCTCAGCTCAAAGAAATTGTATTCCTCCAAACTCAGGAGGCCGTTTCCATCCAAATCAATTGTTTCAAATATATCCAATAAAGCTGCTCTGAAAGACGAAAAAGGCAGAACTATTTCCAAATACTTGAATTTTTTCTACTGTTTCATAATATTGTTGATAGCTATTCAGTTTACAACAGTATTTTAGTAACGTACAGCTACTAAAAAGCTAGATGTTATTTACAGTGCATACTTCTGTAGCAGTTACTATGCCTGTTTGAGAAAATGACTCACTGGCACTCTTTGGTAAGAGCTAGTTCACTGTCTTCACCTCTATACACCAGTTTTGCTTCTCCAGTAATCTGTGTTTTCACCTTCTTCAGCCTACAGCCCGTTGTGAATGGGAGTAGCCAGTAAAATCCTGATGCAAGCTCCCCTTTCCATCCAGACATCTGCTCTTAAAAAGAAATCTAAGTTACTTCTCAAATGATACCTTCCTTTATTACAAATAATAGTCAAACAAAAGTGATTAATTACTTGAAAGCACTGGTAATGCTAGATTCTTTCCTAAAAAAAATGTCTACAGTAAGATGCCGTGTGATGTCATTTTGAAGACCCAAAACTAGTGAATCTCCTAGCTGCAATAAAAGTTAGGAGATTTTTGGGACGAGAAAGGAGAGGAGAGCAACTGTTACCATAAATGTCTAATAGCAGTCCTATCATTTTTCAGATCTGTAACTCTTTACAAATCTTAAACTTCAAAACAAAAGCAGTCAGAAACAGGCTGACAAAACCCACTGAGTTCATTTCCTCCCTGATTTATCAGGTTTGTTCAAACTAGCAAATCACTATGTAAAAATTCACAAGCAACTTGGGGTTTAAGAAGCAAGTTGAATACTTTCTGAGTACCAGTTGCTTCTCCTCCCTTCTTCCTGCTATAGTGTCAGAATGTTCTATGCACCATGAAGTTTAAGATCTTATATATTTCAAGCAGAAAGAAAATAAAAGGGAATTGTAACAAATATTACCTTTGGTTTTGCATTTATACGAACACAACTGAGCTTCCACAGTTATACGGATAACCAGTAATTTGGCCACACTTGCCAACACACTACTTCCCCTACATGAACTTCATTAAAATTCCAAACATGTGGCTTTCAATTCACCCCATCCAAAGGTAATAACTAAGACAGTGTTACATAATACCTTGTGTAAATTCTGTCCATTTTGAAAATGAACAAGCACAGAACAACATTTCTGCTCTCTTTTTTAGCCTGATTAAGTACAGTTTTGAATTCCTTGCCAACATATAAGGACTCCCATGCAGCAAAAACAGATACATTGAAGATATAAAAAATAAAATAGGAATATAACAGAAACACCTAACCTCTTTGTTTTGTTGCTCAGTAAAGCTCACAAGCTGTAGATTTTCTTGGGTTTCATTTTCCTTCAGAACATACAAAGCTGTATCCACTGACAACCAATGACAAGATTTTCCTAAAAGAAAAATAACCCCAAAACAAATGCTTTACATTTCAAAAAAAAAAAGAAGTTTTGCTTTGTTTTGTATTGGAATTCCAAAATTAATATTTCTATTGTATTTACAGCATTGATCCCTGTTAATGTAATAATATAAAAAATCTATTATATAGTTCAATGTTTTCTACAATTAGTAGAGCATTACTACTTTTTATACTAAGGTTTCTTGATCCCAGATATTTGCAATTAAGGATTTTAGGAAAAACTTACATCATACTCTCTTCTGAAGTTCTATAAAATATTTTTTTATTTTAAAAATATTGCAAAATTTATAAAAGTTTTGCAATAAGCGTAATATATAACAAAATACTGTGAGAGATAGAAGGAAAGTTGTATTAGCAGGAGGAAAAAAAAAATATTTTTTTAGAGAGGAAATTGCTCTGAAGAGATACAAATACATTTACCTTCTACCTGACGAATGTTTAAAGGCTTGATAGTAATACACACCGTAGACCTATGAGGTATGTGCAACCTGTATTTGTGACTAATGATTTCACCATCTTCTTCTAAGTAGAAGCATCCTCTGGATTGTGCACATTGCCATTCCTGGAAACCAAACAAACACAAGGGTTGCCTTGATCTTTTATCAAAATAAAGACTCCTTTTCTGAAACATATTGATTTGATAATTTAATGAATGCTGCATAAAATTCACCACAAGGTGTAGCACTGATCTTCTGCTCTTTTTTAAAATGAATTTTCTCGCATAGTCCTTTTCATAGTCAGGTTTTGTGTATCAGTAAGTAACATTGCTTTGCTTATGAAAATGCTTAAAAAAAAAAAAATGTACAGATTACCCCAAAGCCCTAATGGTTGAAATTAAATTTGAATTGCCAATAAGAACCAAACTGTATTCACGAAATTGTCTAGTTGTGTGGTTTATCACTGAAACACTGGAATTTTGTTACTTTACTTCCATCAGACCAATCAAGCAAAAAACAAAACAAAACAAAAACCAACAAACAAGCAAGCAAAAAAAAAAAAAAAACTGATTAGCTGAACAATGAGGAGTTATTGCTCAGATGAGTGCCAAACAGAAGTACTCGTAAAAAGAAGTGATTCTTCTTGACTTCTGTTAAAGCCATTGGACAGCCACGTGCAGAAGATAGCAGCGTTTGTGAATAGTACAGTTCCTAGAGAAGCCATCATTTTGCTAAAATGTTAAAACAGCTACAAGCTTCAAATTTATTTTTTTTTTTAAACAGTAAGTCACTATTTTCAAATTCAAATATTATTTAGCAAAAGAAAAATAAAGTCCTTATAGACATGTTGTATGCCTCAAAGAACGGAAGACATCCTTGATTTTACTTCCTTGGCCTTGATTAAGTCCATTATTTCCAGTTACTTTCCTAGCAATGGAAAATTAAGTTTCTGAGCACAGCCTAGCAGAAGAACATGGTGTAATCTCAGCAGAGAGCTCTGTCCAGGTGGCTGTACTTATCTATGCAGTGTTCAGTGTAAGAGCTAAATTAACCCAGATATCAGAAGTGAGCTTGTAAAACGTGGGGGTCTGCAGAAAGTCTGCACGCAACTCCCAGTAAGGAGACTGACTCCTACCTAACTCAATTTAAGGCCAGTCTTCATCAGAGTGCCATGTCTCATTTCACAGCTCTAAAAGTTAGTCCTCACTGCAATGCATTCACAGTTGGTGGTACTTTGCAGGCTATGACCTAAAGGTGTCAGGCAAGAACTGGACTTTGCTAATGCACCTATACCCAGGATGCCAAATAACACAGTTGGTAACAGATGCAGCTCTGATCCTCAATTTTTATTTCTCCACTCAGAACTCTACATTTCTTAAGAATATTTATGTATTCTTATATAATATAGCTATGTATATATATATATACATTTCTTAAGAATATAAATTACTCATTACTTAAATTCATTACTCATAAATTTAAGAACCTTCAGCCCTGGCCCAGAGTTTTGCCACCAAATTCTACAGAAATTCTATCAAAACAGTTAAGTAAGAGTTTGACAATGTGTTAGAAACCAAATATTAAACTGTTATCCTTGCAGAGAGCATCAGGTGGTGCTATATTCTCTAAATTATCCATGTCAAACTAGTAACAGGGATGTAAATGTAGGGAGCTAAATGATGATTGTGTGTTGGACTGGATGATCTTTGAAGTTCTCTTCAACCTGAATTATTCTAACCTATTTTCTTTCAGGGAAAAAAAATAATATATAAGGGATGTACAAAATGGCGTGAGAGGAGAGGAGAGCTATGAACATATTCCATGGGTTTTGAACTGTTTAAGTGTAGATGTTCATCATATTTTGACTTTCACTGTAATCTTCTGCCAGAGAAATGAAATTGGAATCAGTCCAACTTCACAATGGCAATCATGAAATGGTTTGGGTTGGAAGAAACCTTAAAGATCATCTAATTCTAACCCTGCTGCCACGGGCATTGACACCTTCCATTAGTCCAGGTTGCTCAAAGCACCATCCAGCCTAGCCTTAAACACTTCCAGGGATGGGGCATCCACACAATGTTTACTTCTTGTCCCCAAAAGACACATGAACTGCAGAAAAAAAATTACTTTTTCTACATACTTTTATACTGTGGTCTCAAGGTGCACATTTTTAACACTTCTTAGAAGTTTCCTGTTAATGTTTTAAATTTCTACAGCTGTTCTTACTTAACTTGCAGAATAAATATATTTTCTACATATAAGATAAAAAAGAAGAATCTGGGGGCTCTAGGTTCCAATCCGTAGCTCAAATGACTTATTGTGTATAATAAGTTCATTGATTTTGACAGAGCTTGTGTTGGATCCTTAATAGTTAGGGTGAACATATTTAGCAGTTCAATTTAAACTTATTCATGTTTATTGATTGATTTAATTTTTATATGATGCTTGTCAATAGTATTCAATATCCGCAGCTGCTTTTTTTCAAGGCAGTTCTTACTGGCTTGTACAAAGCAAGAGGGATCCAATATTGGGAAACTGTGCAATGGTTTTATATACTACATATCATGTTTGAACAAGGTGAAATTGCAGGTTAAATTGCATGGAGGTCCAGATACCTAAACAGACTGCAAAAAATTCCTTTGAGATTATGTTTTTAAATTTTAATATAGAACAAATGTCACTGTATGGCAATGCCGAAGATATAAAGGACTTCAGAGTTCAATAACAAATACAGAGTTGTTATTTGAAACAAAAATGTAACTCATGAGAACAATCAGTTCAGTTTTCTAGCAGCAGTTATACTATGTGGTCATAACCATTTTTTTCCTTTTATACAGAGGTCTCAAGGTGCACATTTTTAATGTATCCTAGCAGTTTCCAGTTAATGTTTTATATTTCTACAGCTATTATTTTCTGTTGAAAGAAAACTAGTAAAGGTTCAGTCGAGAAAGGGAAAACAAAGGAAAAAGATCAATATTAACACTCTACAAATATTGACTTAGCAAAGTGACTTTGTTGTCTTTCTCCCACAGGAATTATATTGAATGAGTGATTTATTTAAAAGAAAATACTGATAGAACATATTAGTCTAACTAAAAATCTATATTTTCAAGCTACAGCATATATTTACAAATTAATGCCCAGCAAACTGAATATGCTCAGAGATCTGTTATTTATTTCCAATTACCTTTCATATAAAGGTTTATGATACACAATCTTTCAGACTACTTAAGCATTTAAAGTTCTCACCAACCTAATAAATTATTCAATTTTAAATTTCTCAAAAAGTCATTAAACGTTTTATCCAACAGTGGTTTCATTTATAAAAAACACACTTTGTTCTATTAAACCTTCACACCTGAAAAATTATTTTCAATAATTAGGTGTCAGCAAAACCAACAGTATATAAAAATGTTAGTAATAACACGTATCAGGAAACCTCTTGATAGTTTATAGCTGCCCTTGACAAACTGTTAATAAAACATAAGCTAAAAATCAGAGAAAAACAGTTTCTTATTTAAAATGCAGTAACATATGTGCCTAGAGGAAAACAGAATAATCTCAGTAGGACTAGCTTACATGATACCTTTATTGTGTGTGGCTCAATTAGCTTTGTGTTTCTGTTGCTACTGGCATCCATGCTGATAGTGGAAGAAACGGATGCTTTGCAACCTTGAGCTGATAAGGGTCTTGAAGGAGTTCTGCTGTCACCTATAAACAGATATTTAGTTATTATTGCATGATTGTATCCCACCTCTACTGCTATTTGTCATAAAACCTTACACAGACAGAAAAAAAATTGAGTAACAAGAACTTCAATCTGATAAACTGACTTCCCTTACAATAATTTAACACAATCATTCATTAACCAAACGTGTTTACTTCCCTGACTGTGCATCCCAGGTGAATGGGCATACAAATGGAGAACCTTGGAATCCAAATCTGCCTGAAGGACAAGAAATTGTTACCACGGGATTCCATTTACCTTGGAATCAAGGTAAATCTATCCTAAGTGGATAAGTTTAACCTGCTTCAAATGCACAGTTGCCCAAAGCAATTACTTCCAGGCCTTTACTTTCTGGTTCCTTATGTTCGAGCAACTTTGCTAGTACAGTTGTTGATTTAGCTACGTACATTCAGTTCGCACTGCTGTTTTGTCATCTGTGCACTTCCTTAGTATTTCTTAGAACTGAAGTAACTTAAACAGTATAGACTCCATATAAAAAGTAACTGTGGACATTTAGCCACAGTAGAAATGAATGTTAGTTGACAACAGCCTCGCTAATCTGAGAAAAATTAGAGCAAATACTCAACTGCTCATTGACCCAGAACACGATCTCTAAAACAATGAAAGCTCCTGTTACGAAAAATAAATACCTTTTGTTGGTGCTAGTTTGTGATCAGTCTTCCTGGAGATTTTTGGTGATGGTTTCAATACTGGCAGCGTGATCCCATCAGTCGAAGTTTCACCTTCACTTCCAAACTGCTGACGCTTCAATCGACCATCAATTTCCAGTTTCTCTAGTGCAGTCTTGCAGCACTGCTCACTGGTTGCCATATATAAGTCACAGAACTTGGGACAAAGAAAGGTAATCTGGTAAGCAAAACATTCTTTCTCAGTTTTAAGAATTAAGATGTAACATTAGTAACCAAATGTCAGTCATTGCATAGAGATGCTGTCAGAGTAATCGATAAGATGCTGCATCTTGAAAATTAGATGCTCAACATATACATGTTGTACATATTGTCCCCCTGTACAAAGAATTGTGAAATATTACACACACACAACAATCCTCATAAGTTAGCTAAGTTTGCTTTCAATTCTCATCTTTATTCTTCCATTCCTTTAACCTGTATTTTCAGCCATGCTGTTAGGCTTTGCACTTTTAGCCTCTGCATAATGCATGAGGTTCACTTGCAGCAAGGAAAATGGCCAGGGCACTACCCTGCCAGAAAAAACAAGGGAAATAGAAATACATACCAGAAGACATAACCATGTTCCAGAACATAGGGAGATGGTGGGCTGGGGTAAGGTCATCACTGGACCAACACATGTACTGCATTTGATAATACCATTACTTCCCATAACATCAAGAACACATGATATCACTGTTTGCCATACCTTCTTGTAGTCGAGTTTGCCACTGCAGTTAAAATCGGCTAGGTTAGTTATAGCACTCACTTCATCCAAAGTCATTTTTTCACCTTTCTGCAATTAAAAACAAAAAAACCTCAGGTTTGGATTCTAGTGAATGCTGTAGGTGATCTATTGATCAATCAGGTAGGTGATTTGCACTATCTGAACCAAGGGAGAGACACATACATGTGCTTCCCCTTCTGCTGCTCCTTTGCTGTACAGATAGGGCTTCAGCAATATGAGAAAGTATTAAAAACATCCTTCTGCCAGTTTCCATCAAGGAGCAACTGCTGAAATGGACAGACAGGTCATCAACTGAAAGACTATATGGAATGGAAGAAAGATCATAGATGGCCACAGAAAATAAGACCCAAAATTGAAGAGAAAACAGAACTAAACACTTCAGTTATTGATTCTTTTGATCAGGAATAGTTTTACTATCCAATTTCCAAAATCTCTACTAACGGCTACAAATGGATATTAAGTTTCAACTGATACTTACTGTTGTAAGAATTTTATAAAGTTCATTGTGTAAAATATATCCAGTGTTATCTGTGTCTATTTTCCTAAATGCCTCAAGCAATTCAGTTTTTGTGGCTGGTGTTTCTTCTTTTAAAATACTACAAAAATCATCAAAATTCAGTGTAGTTGTTTGTGAAGTCCAGTATTTATTAACTGTCTTCTGAGATGGATTTCTTCCAGCCTGTTGAAGTACTGAACAATAAAACACAATATTAAGTATATACTCCAGCTGTCAGTAGAGAAGTTACCTCAAAACATCCTTTAATCACTTCCCATGTTCAGATTTTTTTTTATTATTTTTTAAGCACCATCAATCCAAGGGAAAACTGGCTCTAAAAGACAGTTTTGTTTATAATCTCAATCCTGCGTTCTACTGATACAGACCGATGGTGACCTTCCCTGGCCTTCAGTTCTGTGGTTAGTACCAGGCAGCTCAGAGCAACCTGAGGGGCAGCTGAGCACATTGGCTGCAGGCAGTGCCTGTTTCTAGGCCTGCATTCTACATAATCCCTCACAACGTATGATCCAGCACAGAGATGACACATCCATGCTGTTGAGAACCACTTTCTTCTACAGAAAAAGGAAGAAACCGGACAGCAATCTTCTAATAACAGAAAAATATCACAAGAACCATTATTTTGCTTAAAGCTTACATCTTTACCCATGCTAACCTTGGGCACATAGCAATTGTAGCACACTGTTCACTTACATTTAACAGAGTACCCTTCAAATTTGCTGTATTTTTATATAACCTGAGAGATCAGCACTTGCTACACACTATGCCTCCCAAGTTTGTAGTTTTGAAAGTTCAGTTCGACTGAGCTTTTTATTTATACTTCTTTACAGACTGATTCTGCTAAATACCCCAAGTAACATTACAACACAGGAAATGAAACTACTACCTGTAAAGCAAAACTCCTACAAGTAAAATTCTGCAGGGCCGATCTCTAAGTGGATGATGCACAGTTTAGATTACTAGCCAAACAGCTGCTTCAAAGGTAGAACCACTCATGATAATTGCCAGAATTTTAGTTGCAACGTAAGTCTATAACAACTGTCAGTAGTTACACATTTTAAAAGAAGCAGATTCTTTTATATCTCTGAAAAGACTGGGAGCCTGAGCTACTACTTGCTCTTTCTGAGTTGACCTTGAAACCAAAATGCCCAGACACCTGGTATGTACAAAGTGCCATATGGATAGAGATGAAAGCAAACCATATATGAAAGAGATGACACTTGTTCACACCACTCCTATTTTAAAATCCAGATTATCCAAAACTATCGTTAGGATGTTATAAAAGCACTTTTATTGCAGCCCAGAAAGCCTGGACAACACTAAGTCATAAGTCATAAGGTGGCTTATGTGGAGGCCTCGTGTACTTTAGGCACGGATGATGCAGCAGTTAGTGAGAAATGTTTCCTCACATATGCAGAAAAAAAAAACATGGTCACTAGAATTATGATCCAACTAAATGATTTGATAACACAGCTTGGTTTTGTCTTCAGTCATTGCTTGTTTTTCCTTACAAAAGATTGCAATGCCACAATACACATACCTCTTACTGGCATCATAATCAACGAGGAGGACTTTAGAAAGCAACCTGCAGTATCAACAATCCCAAGCACATTATGAGCTGTACCTCAAAACCCATAAGATCAAAATAAAAACGATGACTTTTTAAATGACACATTTGGGGTCTTTTCATCTAACTGAAGGTTTATGTCTCATACTTTCTTTGTCAACTCTGTGGGCTAGAAACATTTCTTTTCAATAAAGTAAGCTATGATTTTCACATAACCGCAAAACTCCAGGTAGAAAATAGGACTGAAAGACACTTCATGGGTTCTCTAACACAATCCCATGCCATTACATACAACACAAATAATCCTTTTCATGAAAGGACAAAGATATAATACAGATGGGAAAAAAAAAAATCATTTAATCTATGGAAACACTTTAACTTATGGGCAATTTTAATAAGAGTAAGAATCCTTAGGAAATGCCAATGTCTGAAATAATCCATTTGGTCACAAAAATTTGGCATAGTAAAGGCAGCATTTTCACATATTACTCAAAGTAGCTTAAAACTGTTCTGTGAGACTACCTTTAGGGATGGTAAATGATCATATCCACACCTCTGACAAAACCTCTCCTACGAGTCTGCAAAGCTTTGTGTCACTCAATGCCAGTTACCATTGTGATTTTCTGTGATGATAGGGGTAATTGTCCACTAGAAACTGAACTGAGGTCAACTCACTTCATCATGTGTCAGGGAAAGGCAACTATTGCAGAAATGTCACAGTCCAACAGCAGAACCTGTGCCCACCTCATGTAAGCAACAATGCTGCTATTGAATTTGGCGGTGTTAAACAACTCACTTAGGTCCCCTGTAAGCTGTCAGCTGGTATTGACTTTTGCCCCTTCACAGTGGTGATTTAGAGCTGAGAAGCTCTGTATACTATTCCCAGTTCCATGAGCCATCCAACACCTAGCAACAAAGATTAAGGATTTGAGGAAAATGAAAAGCATTGAGGAATGGTAGTTTCTATAAACTTTGAAAAATCACTGCGTGACACGTTTTACAACAGGTAAGTGATGGACATGTCTTCAAAGATACAGAAACCAAAGCTTGAAATCTGAACCCTAGCTCAAACTACTGTAAATCCCTTAAAGTAAGTACCGAGTTTATGCACTGGGACACTCTCAGTGCTGAATTACTGGCTGCTGTTAGTAAACTACCCATGGCAATCACCACACACAACAGTTATGGGGGGAAAAAAAATCAAATCATTACCTAAACGGAGTTGTTCTTTTGATTTAATATTTTCTAAACTGCTTTTTAAAACAGTTAGATAAGCTGCTCGGCAGTTCTTGTAGAAGATTGCTTCCTCTGCTTGCTGGGACTTCTTTGCTTGAGGACTTTCTGAGTGTGTGACTTTCTGGTCACAGAGGGACGCATTATTCTCAGGACTGCTGGCCATTCTGTAAAGAACACAATCACAGTTAGAATTTGTTACTCTTTTGCCTGTTTGATAAGTCTTCTTTGTCCTCGGTTGCATGGATTAGCACAAATTATCCTAACATCTAGACTCAATGCTTCCCATTTCCTAAATGAGATACTTATCTACATTTGTAGGTAAATGCCATGAGATCTGCAAACAAAAATAGCTTGAGTTATTGAGCTACTCATTATGCACAATTTGTTTGTTATTGACAGTAAAAGGTTGTCTTTTATGGCATTTTATTTTCATTTCAGACATTTGACACCACAGTGATTACAAGTTCGTGTTATTTGAAAGCATAATAGCAAATTTTCAAGTTATCATATCTGATGCAAACCATTTCTATCTGTGTTTAGAAACAAATCAATAGGACTTGTCCTTATAACGTATTTCCACTAGAACTTCCACTCTTCTCATGCTAGCTACATTCTCCTAATGACAGAAACAATGGAAAAAATTGTACAGAAGTGCGCTTGTTGGTTCTGATGAACTCACCGCTATTTTGCATGATTTGTCACAATGGGAAAATGAACAAAAATGCTATATACCATACCTATGATTGTTTTGCTCCCAGCGCCACTCTTGTTGTTGCTTATTGGTCACCAGCAGCTGCAAAAATGGAGTGGTTTGGGGGGAAAAAATGTCAGTTTAAGCATGGCCACAGGTTGCAGCACAGACTAATTTAAAAAGCTTTTTTACCAAATAGCAATAACAAAGTAAGTACCATATCCATTCTTGATAGTATTCAAGAGCTCTGTGGCTGCATGATCACTACTGACTTGGTCATGGGGGACTCCTAATTACACTTGTTGGTGTTAGCAGCAGAATAAAACTCCCCTTTGCCCTCCAGAGAAAACAGCAGGTGAGCGTGTTTATGTTGGACTGTATTCGTCAGCATTCCCTCTATCACCTAAAAGTTGACTTTCCTCTTCTGAACTAGCTGAAAAACTGGATAGTTTTATACAGCTTCAGCAGAGACACCATGTAACGTCATAAACACCATAAAACATTCAGTGTTTAAAAAGTGACACAATTATTAAATTGATTACATGCTTTTTTTCTTGTGCCACCCCATATCAGAAGGGGCTTTTGTTTTCTGTTTTTAGTTATAACTCCTTAAAAAGAATGGCCAATAGTAGAATTGGTCAACATTTTAACCCATCAAGCATGAAGTTAAATGCTTAATCCTACTTTTAAGACTTATTTATTTCTGTTCCTTATGTAAGTCTGAAGTTAAGCACGTACAAAACTGCCTTAGGACTTTTAAGTATAAGAACGCTACCAATATAATTGTACAATAATTTTTGAAAAATCATTATTTTAAATGATTCAAAGCAGTAACCAGCATCGTTTGCTCACTAATGGCCAGTAAACTTTAAGAGCAGCTTTCTGCTTCCACCAAAGGTGATCAGGGTTTTTAGACCACCACAGAGGGACACTAAATCGTGCTGTACTGTTGGTCTAACAGCCTCTCATATTATTTTACCCGATGTTGACTTCAGAAAATATATTCCGGTATAATAAATTGAATATCTCAAGTTCAGCAACAAGACAACAGCATCGCGGGGTCCCCTTCAGGACTCATTGGATCCTTACTTGGGAGGCCTAAATCACTCTCACCTCCTTGAGTTATATAGGTCTTTTACACTTGGGAAAGAAAGATAATAATCACTTATCATGGATGAAGTACCCTATTTATAATACACAGACCGCCTGCCTGACACTTTAATATTACACCGGTATTAAAAGGACCCCACAGGGACGCCGCGATACAGTCTGGTTCCTGCAAACGGGTGTCACTATAATTAAGCACCAGCGGTACACACACACACACACACCACGCAAGTAGGTTAAAGTCAAGGAGGAAAAGAAGAAGAAATGTTAATTTTCCAGCAACTTGTTTATAAAATGTGCGCCCTCGCGTGAACCCCTCGGGCTCCCCGCTACAAGCCAAGGGTCCGTGGCTGCAGCTCTGACGGGCAGAGGCGCCACAAACAGATCATAGCTCCAGGAGAGAGGTTTGGGGCCGGCAGGACACGGCCCAGAGCGGAAAAAAAAATGAACTTTTGGACAAAAACCAGAGCGAGGCGCTGCTCGGCGGCAGAACAGCGCTGCGGGATCGCACCCCTCAGGTCCCAAGACACAAAAACCCGTGGCAGGACCTCGGAGTCCCCTCCTCGGCGAGGCACCTACCGACCTCCTGGGCTGGCTGCCGGCTGAGGGGGCAGCTCCCGGGACTCCCCTCACCACACGAGCTCCATCCCGGTGGCCTCAGAGGGCTCTGCTCAGCCCCAAGCCGCTCAGCCCGCTGAGGGGCCGGGTAGCGCCCGACCTCCCCGAGACCCCCAGAGGGGTGAAGCTCCGCGCTCGTCCCAGGGCCCCGAGCACCTCCCGGCAGCTTGAGGGACCGGGGGCTCCCCGCCCCGACCACCGCCCCCGTCCCGCCCCCCAGGGCCGCCCACCGCCCTCCCGGCTCCGTTTCCAGCCGGCGGCGTTTGGCCGCTGCACGGCGGGGCTCGGGCGGGAGAGCTGCGTGAGGCGGCGGCTGGAGGCGCCCTCATGTCGTAGGTAGCGGGAGCCTTAAGGGGGAGGGGGGGGGGCTCGGTTCTCTCCTCCTCCTGACGGGGCAGCTCGGGCAGGGGAGCTTGGTTCTCCTCGTGTGGGGTTGGAGGGGTGGCAGGAGCCCTGTGGTGGGGTTATGGGGTCGTGCTTGATCCAGCAGCCGGGCTGTGTGCTGCTGGGGGAGCTCCTGCTTGCTGTGGGGAGGGCGCGGGGCTGGCTGGGCTGTCTTTCCGCGGGGCTGTGGCTCTTCACGTTGGCTCTGTCTGGAATAAATCCTGTCCGTTTCGCGATTCTGGCCCTGTTTTGTGGAGTTTTGGCCTTCTGAAGAACAACTAGGGGGGAGAAAAAGTGCAGGGTGTTGCTGATTTCCACCCCGGTAAAGTGAGGCCGTGAGGCGCCAGCACGCCGCCTGCGTGTGGGTTTGGGGTGCTGTCCCGCTTCACAGCTCCTTACAGCTTCAAAGTTAACTTTTGTTAAATCTAGCGCAGTCTTCAGCTTCTGCCACCTTTACTGTGGACTGCTGGAAGTTAAAGTAATCGTAGAATGGTCACACAGAGCAATTGATCAGTACACAAGCTTTGATTTCTGGTGTTTAAGTCTGTTTAACTACCAACGTGGATAATGATTGTGCTTTCCTTCTGCTTTTCCAATTAACAGTACAGTTTTGTTGGCAGGTTCTAAAGATGGAGCAATACGGAAATAGCATAGAGGTGCTTTATTTTTTCCCCCAGTCAAAGCAGAAACTTACGAGGAAGCTGAATGAAATGGCCTCAAAGTGGGCTACAATAATCCCCAGAGTATTTTTAATGAAAGCATATAGTCATAATATATATTTTTTTGTATCCTAATCTGTCTGTGACTGCTATCATTACATTCATTCATAAACAGATTATGATGGAAAGAAAGAGAAGGATATGTGGAGTTAAAAAGAAAATAAGAAATCCATTTCTTTACAGAAAATTAAACTGCATACCTAGACTCACAGTTAACCTCAGATTAGTGGTTTCACCAAAACAATATGTGAGTGAGCAAAAATCTCTGAATATTAGTGAGGAACTGACACCGTGGCCTAGAATGGTAGGTTAGCAATACGCTATAGCAGTAATATGCAGTTCTTACACCTGATAGATCGTTGTACATGATAGATAGTTGTACACCCTGCAAGTAATCCTTGCAGGGTGTACAACTAGCTATAAATGTGTTGTCATACTCTGCGTAGTTCAGAAAATACAATAAGCCTTGTTAGGGAATTTTGAGCCAATTCAAGAGTAGGAAACTCAGATAAATAAGTTGTTGTAAACTGTAATCACATCTGCATGATCTTTCTGCCTCTTCTTCACACTGGCTAAAAAAAAGGTAAACCAAACTAAAGTTGGTGCTCTTCCTCCATGGTGTTTCCTAAAATGGGAATTTTGGGGAATTTTGTTTGCACTTAGATGTGAACATCAAAAGATGTTCATCTTTTGAAAAATCTGAGAACAAAGGCTTTGGCTGACTGGGTCTCCAAAACTCACCCAGACATCTAACGTGTTTCGGTGGTCCTAGCCAAGGAGTGCGTTTAGGCTAAGAGCAGAGATGCTAACTTGTTTTGGCTGAACGGCAAATGCCCAGAGATTTTTGCAATCTCTTGTTATAGAATCAGAAAGACAATTGCTAAAAAGAAGACGACAAGCAAAAAAGGCTGCTGGGTAGGACAGAATCTGACTGGGACGAGCAAGGCTAAGCTGACCTCCTGAAGCCAAACGTGTACCCGTACAGCTTCTTCTAGTGTAAAAGTGCTTGTCTGGAGTGAGGCTGCTTCTTCAGCACCAGGGCTCAGGGTGTTTGCTGGGGTTTTGCAGGCCAGCAGAGGGCAATTCGGGCTGTCTACAGCTCTACTGCCATACACAATATTTGACAGACTTTAAATAACATGGTCTTGACCAATCCACAACTTTTTCTGTACAAAATTTTCTAAATGTTTATAATTTAGTGCATTTTTCATGCAATTTCTCATTTATCTTTATCCTACAGCTATGTTCAGTCCAGATTCTCCTTTACTTTGGCTCTCAGCATCTTTTGAAGTCCGTCATAAAAACTTCCATCATCACAGGCCTTAGTATAACATGCAAATGCATTGGCCCCTAGAGCACCCTTTCGGAGTAGATATATTAATAAATATAATGTTTCCCTGCTGCCACTGGGGTGGAAGATGTAATGGAGTCTGCATTCCTTAAGCAATATGGATTGTTATTTAAAAAGGAAATACATTGTAAAGAATTCCATCAAACCAGTACAGCTTTGACTGCCCTTTGGCAAGAATTTCAGTCACTTTTTTTTTAATTTAAATGTTACATGTTTACTTGGCTTTTTTTTTTTTTTGAGATAGAATACTTCTTTTTTTTTTTTTTTTTTTTTTTTTTTGTGTGTAATGGAGATGATTGTAAACCAGTATTCACTAAAAACCTTTACCTGAGTTACATTTCAAAGATGTGTTTTCCACGTTCCAATTTTTACAACTCTTTTAATGCAGGTTTGGAGCAGTACCGTAAATTAGAAGAGGATGTGTTTGGAATAAGGTCATCTTAATTCCTTACAAGACAAAACATTCTTTTCTGAGATGAAAATTGCGCTAAATTCTTGAAATATGATGTATTTTCCAAATCTTGTTTAATTTGATACAGTATATATGTTTCTTGGGGATTGTTCATATAAAGATTTTAGGTTTTTTTTCTTCATTGTTTTATATAATGCTTTAAACTGTTGTTAAGATTTAAGAATGTACTTTAAAAGTTTCAGTTGTCTCTGGGAAAAATAGTCTTAATTTATGTTGACCTTTCTTTCCTTTGAGCTTTTAGTCTGCATTCAATAAAATTTTGATGACTGCTCTTTAGAAGACAGCTGTACGATATAAAGTATTATAAATATTCAGCTTTCCTCTTCTAGCGTTGCCATTAACAGCTGGGCATCCAGTTCAGCAGAGCAGATTTTGCAGAGAGAGCTTGGCATGTTCCTGAATCAGTATAGTGAAGAAGACTAGAAAATAGTTTCTTATGGTTTGGGGACCTGTAAAGACATAGAGCATCTGTTCCCCAGTTAAGTCATAGTCTGGTAGCACTGAATCATGTTAAGAGCTAAAATGATGGGAAGAACTACTTTTTTCACCTTGGCTGTACCTGTGCTTTAAGTGCCTGATGCGTTATTTCTACTAATGGAAAAATAATTTCAACCCTTGCTCGGAAGGTAGGTAAATAATAATGCTTTTGCATTTTTTCATTGTTTATAGTCCTTTAGAAAGAGACAAACGAACATTTTGTGTTCTGAGCAATTTCACTTAAGTGTCTTAATTTTTATCTCTGGTATAAAATGGAGAATTGGATTTTTCTGCGCAAACACTTTATCCTTCTAAACAAGCCATGTTTTTGTTGCACAGTATTTTAATCAGTTAATGTATTTGTTTTAGATGAGATTAGTTTTCTTGTGCGGTATAAAAAAAAAAAAAGCAAAACATATGAAAAAGAAAAATGTCTTTACAATTACAGATTATAAACCTTACTACTAGAAATCTTTGTGTTTAGATGACCATAAAATTTGTCCGTATTTTTATCTTGCAGAGCTAAGAGATCACTGAAGTTGGATGGTGTTAAAAAATATAATGTAAGTATTTTTGGTTTATGGAATAATTTAGGATACGTGTGTGTGTACATGCACATATATCTGTATATAAACATGGCATTTCATTAGTTATGCTTATGTTACAGATTGGTTGCTGTCCAGAAAAAAATCTTAGGAAGGCACAAAATTACTGATGGAAATATTAGTATAAAATCTGTTGTGTTCTATTTGTCACAGAACTGCCTGGCTTTAAGTAATGTATAACTGAATGAATCATTTGAAAATAATGGGTGAAATATGCATATTTTTATTGCCTTCCCTATTTACTCAAGAGCTGAATGAGTTAAGATCCTTGGTGAAATCATTTATTAGAAATTAGCTCCGTTATCCTGGAAGCAAATGTTCTGCCATGTAATTGTACATGTAACAATATGGAATTATGATAATGCTGTAATCTGCATATTATAAACTGCAAAATTGAAATGAAAACATTAAAGGCATTTTCATGACAAGGATATAATTACCTCCCTCAGCAAATCTGGCATAATGAAACAATAAAGTACTAACACTGCAATAAATTTCACCACAGTTATCACAATAAAAATAAAATTGTACTGTTGCTATTATTTTTTGTAAATGCAGCTATAGTATACTCCCAGTACCAGCATGTCATGACATATGTCAGTTTATTATCTGCTTCTACCAACAGTGGGTGTTGCTGCAGACACCAATGCAGAGAAGCTTATGAGGATAGCAGTATTTAAAAGAAGGAAAATTTTGGAAAAGTGTATAAAGAGGAAATAGCTGGTCAGTAAATGAGC
The DNA here is from genome assembly GCF_965140915.1 of Aythya marila. NCBI lineage: Eukaryota > Metazoa > Chordata > Aves > Anseriformes > Anatidae > Aythya > Aythya marila. Next base: position 30,347,245 of record NC_139049.1, on the reverse strand, counting down.
TCCCAATAAATCTCCACGTCTGTGTCCTTTTGAAGAGCTTTGTTTATATGCAGCACGTACTTGGAAGTCTCGCTGGTAGTTTGCAGAATAGAAATGTGCAATTCTAAAAATTTGCTAGATTTTTTCTTTCTTTAAAGAAAGATGGCAAAATACTGCAATGGCACTAAAAAAAATCATTAGCAATTTAATTAGCAGCTTAGTGTACCATTACCCAACTTGTTCTACTCAGAATGCAGCTGTGACTGTAATTTTGCATCTGTTTCTTGGGTTGTAGTAACGTTTTTGTAGATGAGTGGTCCAGCTGAAATTACACACAATTCTTTTTATGCCTTAAAGCTATTCCTTCCCTGCCTCCCTCCCCGCAAGATAAAAAGGAAGAGTTGCTTGGTGGTTACCTGCGTTCAGGAAACCTTCTTCAGCATAAAGCTTAACAAAAGCCCATCTGAACGATGAAAACTTTTATTGGAATCTCAGTAATAATGTGGGCTTACACTATGATTTTTAGTTCATACAATGCCTCTAACAGGTACGTAATGATGATTTAAAGTGTGCTGTGATTAAATAACAGTATTGAAGGTAGAAAGGAACGTAAGGTAATAAACACACAAGGTTTGTGTGAAGTATCTCTCTTAGTTCTGCCCCTTCCATTGCCATTTCTTCAGATCTTCTCCTGTTATTCTGGAGGACCTCATTCCACCTGCTGGTCAGACTACCCAAAGTATGCTCAAACTAACCAGATCAGAATCGAGTGTTTTTAAACTTTTTAATTTTGGTATGCTACCATTTATTTATATTTATATATATATGTGTGTGTGTGTGTATAACTGGACTAGGACCCTTCAATCTAGAACAGAAGTTCTTATTGTCAAATAAATACTGTCCTTCTAAGTACTACAGTAACTTTTTTTTCCAGGTAGCTGCTCAAAGGAGTCTTGACTTATATCCAGAAATATGGTGGCTGAGGTGACTGCTGGTCAGTGTTAAGCAGGAAAAATGTTCTGAAAGTGTAAGCAGATTGCAGATTGTCCCTGTTTCAAAAGAAAATTTATGTCAATTAAATGCCTAAAGTGGTATCAATACTTTACAGTAATTAATATTTCATTTAAAAAAAAAAATACGCACACATTTCTTCAACCTGGGTGAACGTGGCATAGTATTAGTGCTGACAGACTGATGGTTTCTATCAGGTACTGTTTAAAATACCACTAGTCTGCAAAGAGAGTATGAACAGCTGATGCAAAATGATTTAGGGTATTCAAGACTAAAACAAGACAGATTGATTTCCAGGTGGGATAAGAAAGCTAGGTAAGTGGGCAGCAAATTATATCCTTTGAAATACAGTGTAAGTCATAATCCTGATGACCAATGCTAACACTGTTAGGTTCTAAATTAAGGATAACCGCTCAAGGGAGAGTAAGGGAAGAAAGGCATCAGAACTGCAGCTTTTTGTAAAAGAAATAGAAATAGCATAGCTAGCAACACTGGAGATATAATGCTGTTCCATGTATCAGTATTACATCTTCACTTGAATTAGAATTAAATGTATTGTCACTGTTTTAAAGTGTAATTGCAGAAATTATACTTGGAACCTATATCATTCCGTGAAATAAAATGAGTGTGAACATAGGTGGCGGTACAAGTGGCACAGGAAATGCTTTCAAATGAGAGATGAAAAGATCAGGAAGCTTTAATATGAGTTCGGTGCACAGTCTTCTGGAGCTCATGCTGGAATTTTGGTGAAGCCTAGAACATAGTAGAAGTTGTGATAAAAACACTCATTCATTCAGATAACCATAGAATGCAGGTTTATGTAGGTGTGAAAAATTGAGTATTGTGCTTTAGGACAGTTAAATTAACAGCTGGCTGGAACTGAGAAGAAAACTTCTGAGGGTTACATAGTTGCCTGTTATGCTTATAGCTACAACTCATGTTCCTGGTTTACTATTTATTTCACCTGTAAGCATAGACTTTTTAAATGGAGTTTCCTTGTTATAACACTGTAACAATTTAAATCTATAAACATTAATATTTTCTTTTATTGAATTACTCAGCAGTGTACTACAGTTTTTTCCCTGGGCTTGGATTCTTCCTGGATTGTAGAGCTTTGAGTAAAACCAATGTTTGCACATGTATTATGTGCTTCCCATAAATGGGAATAAAGTTTGGAATTACTTAGAAAAAAAATCTTTTACCTGATAGTAAATTTTCAGAAAGGCTTTGGCTGATTTGGGATGCAGTATGCAACTCTGCTGATAGGAAGGGTAGAGGCTGGAATGTATTTGCTTTGCAAAAGGAAAGTTTGTTGTGGGTTCAGATGTGCGTAGATGCCCCTATATCTTCAGCCAATGTTGATCCAGATTCTCTGTCTCTTATTACATCACAGCCATCTGAAGCAACACCTTTGACCAAAAAGAAGAATATAAACTTGTACTCACCTACAACAGGAACACGCCAGATAAGTCCATTTTCATCTCCCACAAGTCATAACGCACGAGATCTCAGAAATGGCCTATCAAACGGTTAGTTGAACATTTTGTCTTTCTTATTGCAACGTTTTTCTGGTTATTGGCCTGATTTAGTAATTTATGTCTCATGTTTGAGTTCTTTTTTGTCTTAAAGCTTATGTACTTCCCAGTTTGGTGTGGAGGGGCAGGCTTAGCTGTTCATGCCAGGAAAATAAATGCATGCATCCACGCACACATACTGCATTTCTCAGTTCTGAGTCTTCCTCTATGAATATTGAAAGTTACGTAGATGTTATCAGATCAAAGCTAAAAAAGAAACTGAATTAGTCTAACTATTCTTCTTTGCCTTCTTTTATGTAATTTTTGTACCGTTGTTTTTCAGAGTAAGGCAGTGTTTAATTAAGTTGACGTAACGCTGAATGTCACTAGCTCTCAGAAAATATACCTTTACCGTGAAGATATTTCCCATTCAGTTTAGGACATATGTCCACTCACACAGTCAGTTTTTCATGCAAAGTATGACTGCTCAAGAAGTATATTTTCAGTAGACTAACCTGCTTGTATGCTTGTATATGTTGTGGATTTTAATTGTAGAAGAACCACTAACTCAGCTAGTGTGACTTACTGTATTAAAAAAATAATACAAAGAGACTTGCCATCTTTCCCAGATAAAGCCCAAGAGCTTTTTTTTTTTTCCCTGTAGTATAACTCCTATAAAGATGGTTGTCTCAATGTGAAAACTTCAAATGATTTAAAAAAAACAACAATAATAACAACAAAACAATACTAATAATCTTGTCAATTCCTTTATTAGCATATTCCTTGTTAAATTCCGTCACTATCTTAAAATAAAAATAAAAAAATAAAAAATCTTGAATTTGTCTGGCTTTAATTTTCAGCCATCAGTTCTTGTTATGCCTTTTTGTTGGGTTAAAGAGCTTTTTATGCCCCATATATTTTGGAATTTATGTGCAGTAATTGAGGCCTCACTAACATTAATGAATTATGATGAGTAGAAACATTCTGAGCAGGATAGAATAACCACTGTTTGAAATTTATCTAGTTGTCTGCAGATTTTTGTACTAGCTATTGCACCATTATGCTCTCACGAGGATCAGCAAAAGTGAATTTCTTCACACACGCACACAAATAATAGATTTTTATTTTTTTGGAAAGGAATGTTGGAATTCTGTCAAAACTGGCCAAACTAAAAACAAAAATTACTAAAATATCCTGCAAGTGGAAGGTACTATAGTCTGTGATCATTACATCCCTTTTCCTTAATAAAAATAGGAGAGTACCAAAGCATACAAGTGTTTTGGTAGTAGTATAGCTATGCAGAGTTACAGGCTTTTGTGTGGTGTTTTTTCATTAATTTATTTTTTTCTCCTAAGTAGTAGTCATACTAGAAAACTGAACAGAAATAGCTATATACTAATTCTTTATTTTGCTGTGATTATTCCTTATGACCTGTCTTTACATCTTCCTTACCTGTTTGTCAGACAGTTTTAATGTCAGTTGAGTTTTTCTTGAGCATTCACTGCCAATTGGAAGGTTCACAACTTTCCTACCAGGTTGACTGCTGATTTCTGTGCTCCCCAGAGTAGAGGTTCTTCTCTGTCAGCTTTTAAGTTGGGCATTTATCCCCAGAACTAGTACAAAAATGACTTTCAGCCATCGACATTCCAAGAAGCCTTTGGAGGAATAATTAGACTAATTTCTCTCTGCTCTCATGATGAATGATAGCATCTCTCAATTAGTTGTATAAGCTGGGTGTCTTAAGATGGTACCTATATTTTAGAATACCCTTGTCCTCATAAGCTGTGAACTGATACTTCCTGGATTATGTGAAGAGTCTGTGTGTCCTTTTTTCCTTTGTGGCAAATATAACTTTCTGTATCCTGTACAAAGAAACCTGTCAATGAGGAGAGTTTCCAAGAGGTATTCTCCATCTGATCAGAGATCTTTTAGTGCAATCAGTTGATGTGCCCATACTGGCATCTGCCATGTCACAGAAGGGTCAGTTATTTTTCCACACTTAAGTTAATTGTTTTGTCTTGACATCCTACATTCTTACCCAGAATGGAACAGCAAGTAATCAGATTCCAGCAAAGTGACTGCACATTAAACCTAGTAGCTGTTGATCACTGAATTAGGACTGCTTGTATCCTGAGGGAAGAATCAGATTACAATAATCTATGTCCCCTTTCTATGTTATCCTTTTTAACACTCAGCTTTGCAAAAAGTTTTTAATTTTTTTATGATGGTACCAGTGAGATACAAAATTAAAAATACTGTGGATCATTAAATATTTTCTCTTGAATATTCCTGTGTATTTGTATTTTTCTGCTTTAATGACTCTTTCCTTTATTTTAGCTGGGTGTCCTTGTGTGACACAACACATGGTAGTGTTTTAAAACTTTCCTTCAGCAGCTCAGCATTTGCATTACATGCCTTATCTCTTAGGTAAAATCAAAAAAGGGAGCAAAACATCTTGTACTAAAATGCCTATCTACTACGATGTCGATGGGAAAGGTGAACATGTACTGCATTTCCATACTATTATTAAATATGGACATAAGGGAACATTCATTTTGCCTATAAAAAGACAGATCACGTGATCAGAGCTGACATTTAGATGGGTAATTATTCAGTAATGGAGTACGAGCCATCTTTGCCCCCATGTTCATATAGCTACAAGCTGGTGGAACAGACTTCTTATATCCCAGCTTCAAGTTGTCCTTTTAAGTCCACCATTTCTCTTCTTCTGAAAAGGCTCTTTCATTTTAAGTGTTGCAGTGTTTTATCAGATTATGGATATTACCTGTAGGTGAGGTGTTACTGTATAATCTGTATTCTATTTTTCTGTAGGAATGAATTTTTATTACAAAATAATGCCATTAGCTATAAAACAAACAAACAAAACCAACAGACAAACAAAACTTAATTTGTGTTTTATAAAGTATAAAAAGTTCTCTGAATCCATCTTGCTGGAGGCAGAAGGAAATTACTTGTCTTAATTTTTGAATAACAGTGTGGAGGAGTGCCTCAAAGAAGACTAAATCCCTACAGAATGCTCAGACTCTTCAAAAGTAACATTTATTTTATGAGAAGACAGGAACCACCCCAATCAATTTACTTATGTTTAAATCAATCCAAGATTCTGTCATTCCATAGCACTGGCCTAAAAGTGCTATCTCTTTGATAACTGATGACTGATTGAAATGAAATTACTCTAGATTTAAAATGAAATCTTTTGGGGTCTTAACCTTTAGCTACTGTGGTGGAACAGCTTGAACTTCTATAGCAGCTTGTCATTCTGAGGTATTTCTAAATGTTTTACAAGATATTATAATTAAAACTTAATCTATCCCTGTGTGCTGATACTTCTGTGTAATGATTCAGATCTAGGTAGAAGAAATCAAAATGTGTAGTTCTTAATGTGGCCTCTTTCTCTGTCTAATGTCAGAAAGGAGAGAGATTGAAGTAAAATAGGGAAAGTATCTCATTCTGGAGGGTCTGCTCTGGGATGAATGCATTTGGTAAGGCCACAGTAAAGACCTTACATATCTGTTGTAGGGATGGATGTAAACTGTCTGAAAATACCTTGCTGTGAACTTCTTTGGCACTGTTTGGCTACAAGTACAGTGAACTAAAGCTGAGTGTTATGCAGTTCAAAGTTGCTAATTACTAAATGTGCTAATGATTTAATTTTTTAAGGGGAATACTGGTACCAGAAGAAAAAAAAAAAAAGAATGCATCAATTATGCCTCTGCCCCCTCATAGGCATGCGTACACCTCCACCATTCTCTCCTTAATTACTGCCAGATCCAAACGAAATCTGTTGCAAAGGAGGATAAAACTGTGCTCAAAGAAGTGAAATTGTACATTGCAACAGAAAACAAGAGTGATACTGTCATGAGAAAATGAGAGTGTTTCTGGGGGGAATTCTTAAGGTGGGAATTACTAAAAACTCACGTTATATGATGTTTTTGACTTCAGCCACAATCAAAAATAGTCTCTTTGGATGTGACCTCTTTTTAGGTGGAGCATAGATAGATACAACACCTGAGGTGTTGAAAGGTGACCATATAGGCCGTGTGAAGCACGGGACTGTGAATAGTTATGGCCTCGCTGGTTTCAGTAGACTCACCAAGGACTTTTGTGCTGTGAGATGAAGTGTGACAGTATACGCTATTTTTTGAGAATTAGTTAAAAGGGGTGCAGTGCTCTTTCTGCAAGAATATCACCCTCCTGATGTGCTAACTGGAAGGCAAGCAGAACTGACAAGCTAATGTACTGACTTTAAAAGCAATGGTAATGGACACTATGAACAATATTTAGTCTGTTTTGTTCTCCTGTGATTTGTCTGAATTGTATAAGTAGTGATAAGTTGTGTAAACAGATGGAAGTTCAGAAAGCCTGTTGTGATCAGAGATACGTTGCGTATCTTGTGTGTTATACATAATGAGGTTATTGAGCCACTTCAGCCAAATGCCAACAAGCTAAAGGTGTTATTTTGTTCCTGCTCTACTTTTCTTCATCTCATCTGCTTCACTGAGAGCATCCTCCCTGTCCACCTGCTGTGGGAGAGCAGCCTGTGATAGACACACTAGAAGCTGGTCATTTGAGAATGCCCAGCCTACAACGACAGGAGGACAGTTTGTTTCCCTGACATCACTAGTGAGTCAAGATTTTGCTAACAAATCCACGGGAATGGACTTTTATGGTAATAACCTATTCCTGTTCCCTCACAAAGCGTGCAACTGCTCAAGGTATTGGTGTGCTGAAATATAGAAATATGGCTCGACATGCAGAATAATGGCAGCTGGCATATGATTTATCATGCCCCATCGTATGACAAGTTAGAGTATTATATTGTCAGTATGGTATGTCAGAGCCTTTGGAAATAATTTGCACTGTCTCCTTGTAGTTGTTTACAAGACAGAACTAGGGGCCAAGCACTTATTAAAGGGAATGGAGGTTTCATTGCTCAGTCATTGCGGTGTTTTCATGGTAAAGCTCTGTGCTAATATGTTGTATTTAGGCAGCTAATAGGATTTAAAAAAAAATGTAGAATGCAGACACTGTCAAAATTATACAAAATTCCACTTATTAATATGATAATGCCGAGCTTTTCACAAATATAAATGTCATGGGAATTGATGAGAGGTCAAATTATGAAAGAATAAATAATAGTCCAGTTAGGGTGTTTCATTACAAGGGAATCTGCCCTGCTTCATGAATGAGTGTTTTTCTCGATCTAAAAGATCATTTATCAGTCAAGGTTCATATTAACACCTTCTTCACGTGCTTCAAATACTCAGTGTTTTGTTTTTATCATTGTTTCTTTCCTTGTAGACCTCCCAGGAGATGGAAACGAGCAGAACGAGTTGGAAAGCAGATTATCCAGAAGAGGGCAGCGTCAAGCAGAGAAGGATGCGTAAGCGTGTTAAGTGCTTTGTGGATGCAGTGCCGTGATTTTTGATTAGGAGAGACTGATATTTCATATAGAATTAAATTAATAGCGATTATTTTTTAATACTTGCAGTTCCTCAGGATTGGATATGTGAAGGCACTGCCTGGCAGGCTTAGTTACAGGTACAAATTAATGCAGGGTTTGCAATACAGCTGTCCAGCCACTTCTGGCTCTCACTGGTAGCGTGGGGCATATGGCACTCTACCAGTTATACACCCGTAGTACTACATCATGAGGTAGCATAATTAAGGTACCTAAATGAAGATATGCTTTGCCTTTCCAGACTCTTCTGAAAGTATACATTCTTTACCTTATTTTTGGAAGTATTAACTGCCAAAGCTAAAGGGCCGGTAACCACAGGACACTGAAGTTGTACATGGTGTCCCAGATGAAAATTCCGTTGTGGCTCGATACTCTAATTCATATGTATGTTTTTAATACCAAATAATATTTGTGACATTCAGTCAACTAATTATTATGTTTCTTATACTTGAAGTTGTAGCTCTTCCTTTTGATTATTCCAGATGAACTTTTGATGTGTGTGTGTGTCTCCCTCTCTTTTTTTTTTGTGTGTGTGTGTGTGTGTGTGTAATGGACACTTCCCCACCATTAGGTAGAAATTCCCTCATTGTCGAATGGTATCTTCTTAGGGATGGAGCTTGACAGACAGTAGAATTGTCTGGATGGTATGCTAGGTAGTAAAAAATTACATCTTACAGTAACATCAGTGGAAAGCTGTAAACTCTGATGAAAAGTGTTTTTTGGTTTGGTTTGGTTGTGGGTTGTTTTCTGTCTTTTTTTTTTGTCTTTTTTTTTTTTTTTTGTGTTATGGCAAATCCCTTGATCAGTATTTACAGACGCACTTCATAGTGATAGGAACCTTGAACCTGCAGAACAATTTGAGTAATCAGAGTCTCCCTTGACGTGTAAATGTTTGCATTCAATAACTCAGTATGTTTTTTTTTTTTTTTAATACAAGATTTTTGGAAGATTAGTAGTTAGTGACATGTCAGAAAAAAAACACATTTATAAACTAACACCTACACGGTAATATTTATGTGAATTTCACTTTATTTTTGCAGGTGGAGAATACATTGTACAATACACGAACATTGGTGTTTTTTTTCTCTGCATAGCAAAGCCTTCTGTTGTCACGTTGAAATGCAACGATGATACTTTTATTTGCTCATACTGTAGTTGTCTTTCTAAGTACCGAAGTACTGTCTTTGGGATTTCTTATGAGCTTGATTCTCCCTTCTGTGGGAAGAATCAGCAGAGGGATAATTTCTGTTGTCTCTGATTTACAAGTTTGCATGCTTCCAAGAGAAACGAGCCTAAACCTATATTAGAGGACTTTTCTCAATACATATTCAGTGCAAATCCTTAGCCATGCATTAAAGTCTGCCTTTTAGATCTAATCTGCTGCTATTTTATTTTAATTTTTATTATAAGTATCATTCATCTCTGAAAGCTGGCCATCTTTAGACTGGTAGTAAAATATATTTGTGGTGTGAAAGAGGAGATAGCACAACAAAGCTGGAAAAATGACCTTGTGCTATTTTGTCCCCGTGGAGCTCACTATTAACTTTTTGTGTTTCGTATGGTTACAAGCAGTGGTGTACAATCTTGGAGCCCATAGGCCTGGGGAGCTTGAGCTGTTGATAAAATTTCTGTTCTTGGGAATAAATGAGTTAAAATCCTGTTTTACCTGTCCTGTGTGATCATAAGAAAATCCTGATAGCTGAACTTGAGTTTCTGTCCTTAAATTTAGGATACATCCTTTTGGTATTTCCTATGTAAGTCCTTACAAAAGGCAAGCTGTATTTGGTGTTTATATGACACAACCAGGTTGCATAGTCCATCTGTTCACAGTTTATCTCCATCCATCCTGGGTACGATGTTAAGAAATTCTGGGAAACATTGTAAACACTGATTTTTCAGTAAATTGTGATGTGACTAATTGAAATTGTTTTATTTTATTTTTTTATGCAGGTTTGCAGAATTGCAGTCCAAAGTGAAAAGTTCATTGGTTAGATTTTTGAAAACGAGAGCAAGTCTGACAAACCTACAGGTCTGGTTTACACCACTTTATTTATTTTTAATCTACATTTAATATAGGAATTGAAATAAAAATGAAATCTTATATATAACATTTGAGTTTAAAGGAATAGGGAAGCAAACAAAATTCTAGAAACCAGGAAGACTTGACCTGGAAATACAGAAAACACGCTCTCCAAAAAACAGAACTTAGTAGCTTTTTTTTTTTTCCTCTTAGAGAAGTTGATTTTCCAAGAACACCATTTTAAATTTGTATCTCTCTCCTCATTTTGTACAGGAATAAAAGCATATGAAGTAGTTACCAGCTATTATTTATTAGTTGAAGTATGAATTATTACTGCATAGATTTTTATGTCCTTGAAAATTAAATATCCCTTTGTGTTGAAGTGATTGTACTATTTAATTTACCTCTAATGTATCAGCATTTAATAGAGTCTATTTAATACATACTAAAATGCAAACCATTCTTTTGGTTTATTCAAATTTTGTTTCCTGAATAAATTTAGCACAAGGTTGCTTGCTGTGTATCAATATCCTTGAAATAGTTCAGTGTACTCAAAGTATTTTATTAATTTATTTTACTTGCATGTGCAGTCTGACAATGTATTATTTACGAAAAGAAAAAAAAGCTGCTACTAATTTAAAATCTTTTAATTTAAATATTTATTTAGAATCCTATTGAAAAATCCTTTGTATTTCTCCTAAGATTGATACTGTAAGTTTTCAGATCTACCATGAAATGCTGGGGAGAGTATTCAGTAGCGTTAGATGCTTGTAGATTTCCATTTTACTTAAATATTACAGCAAGCTTGTACATGCTCCAAGATTGCTTTTCTGGGGATCAAGTGCTAATCTGTTTAAACAGCTGAAGACTTACGAATGAAGCGCAAATAACAGGAAATTTTTAGGTAATACTTTTAAAGGTACCTGAATGCCGTTTTCAAAAATGACATACGTTCTTACACCCTTAAACTCTTTAATCCCTCTGATTCTGTGAGGTGAAGTCTCATGCATCGTTGAGAGTTTATGAAAAAATCCCCCAAATTCTGTCTTTCAGATGTAATTAGTAAGTTGTTTCCATCTAAGTAGGTAGGTTGAGAATGAAACTTTACAGTGTCTTTTAACTGTGGTTTTTGTTTTGTTTTGTTTTTCCAGGCTTTAGAGGGCAGTAGAGAGCTTGAAAATATTATTGGCGTCTCAGACTTGTCTTGCATCTTGAGTGCTGAAGTGCAGAAAACCCAAGTACTAAGTAAGGAGGATTTTCGATAATATTTATCCCCTTTATAAAAATGTAACTATGACAACTCCAATTTTTTCCTAGATTTATACACCGCTCTGTGTTATGGCGGAGTGTTGTACTCCAGGCCTCTAGCATGTGAATTCTTCTGCTCACAACAAATACACCTTAAATGTCCTTGTGCATCCAACTAGGGACATAAAAGAAAGGCAACCCCAACAGCTCACTCTTCTAACTCAGTCACAGATGGAGAGGAAAAACTTGCAAGAGCAACACCTTTTCTTATGTAAATGATTAGATACTTAGTGGGCAGTTAGCTAGTGATTAGGCTAAACGTTTGCACTTTGATTGCATTGCCTTTCTTCTCTTTTTGCAAGGAAGTTGTTTTGTTTGTTTGCCTGTTAGGAGGATTAGGCTGAATATAGGTTTCCAGGCTTTAAAAATTGCTATTCATGTGTCTGTAAATGATGGACATACCAGATCTTATTTTGTTGGGATAAGAGCACTTTACAAATGGCACATCTGTAATACTTTTCCAAAGAAAAACAGAAAGATAAAGATTTTCTTTTTAAAACTTCCTAAAATGGACACACAGATCCTTACTCCAAGTCAGAAGTTCTTGGGGAAAAAAATAAAGATCTCCCTTACCAGGTCATTCTGTAGAGACAAAAGCAGCTGTAGGCAGCAAAAGGTTCTGTTGGTGTTCAGGCCCTGATCTTTATGCCTCAGAAGTTTGTTCATTTGTTTTCACAGCAGCAGCGTAACAGCATCCATACCCACATGGCATGTTTGTAGTACAGCTGTGTGTCTAAGATCATACATACCAAACAACTACTTCTCCTCAAAAGTTTGCATATATGCCATTGTTCCTTCAGATTTATTTTTTTTACCACCCCCTTATAATCCAGTTCCCAGCTGACCAAGAAATATAAATAATATCTACATAACACGTAGTCACTGTGTCCACTCCATGGACAAGCATTCAAATAAGGTAAGTATGCAAAGTTTCTTATCCTGCAGCGAATGTGATGTTTCACTGGTATGCGTTATTCTGCAACCCTTCCGATTGCTCTGCTTTCTGCAGAGCTCAGTAACACTGAAATTAGCTGGAGGAGAGCAGAACATCCACTGGCCAAGACTGCTACGTATGTTTGCAGCTGGAAACAGGTGGACAGTAAAGTCCCAGGTACTAGAGGATGTTTCTGACCGAAGAGCACTGTGACTCCTTTAATGCATTAGGTGAATGCACCCCAGCAGTGGAATGCGTGCACCACACAATTCCAGCAGTTCCTGTTGTTTAAATTAACATTTCTTTCCTGACTTATTCCAGTGCTCATTCAGTTTTCATTTTGCATTTGTATACACTGTACGAGTTCCCACTGTAATGCATATAACCGGATGCTTTCTTAAACAAAACGAAGTTTTGTGAAAACAGTCTGTGTTTACATTACTACCCTACACCCTGGATAGGGCAGTAAGACCACCATATCCAGGAGAAGGTTGCAAATGAGATGCCAGACCTATTGTTGACACTTTCTGTTATGCCCACTGTTTCTGTTAGCTTCCTGTTGCCTTTAAAATGGGAAATAATCCTCTGAATTGGAACAAAGCACCATGTCAGCACTGGAAGACAAAAATGGGAACAAAATGTAGTCTGAGGCTTGTAAGCATAACTTTTCAAAATTTTGTTTGTATTGAAATATTTGTTGTTAAATTTTTTTGAGCACAACATATAGATAAGTTTGGTTTTTTTCTGTTATCACTTGAAAAATACAAATGCTTTGAAAGTGAAAAAGAAGACGTATTCTTTTCTATGAAATCTCTGGGGAAACATCTATTGATTTTTTTTTTCTTCTTTATTTCTTCACTAGTGGGTCAAGCAGAAGAACTACAGCTGTTGGAAAGAAACCATGGAAAACTTCCTGCCCAAGGTATATAAATTCATATATGTGTGTGTGTGTGTGTGTGTGTGTGTATATATATATATACGTAACAACTCCTATGTAATAGATACTGTGATGATTCCTTTTAGTTGATTTCTTCTTAATTTTTTCCACTTTAAATAAGTTGGATAACCTTTAGCATATGAAAATTGTAATAATCAAATATATTTCTTCTGAGCATGCAAGCCAGCCTGAACTCTTGCTCTGTTCAAATGTAAATTTAATCTTTTCAGCTATTTGATTGTGTTTGGGTATTTTTCCATAAAATTGTGAATCATTAACAGTCCTGCACTTGAGGCATGGTCCAGAAATAAGTGTAGTCCGATCCCAGAGACATTACATACCCTTTATGTATACCAGTTATCCTTGTTCTTCCTCATTCTCTTCCCTTCCCCTGCATTTTCAGTGTATAAGCCAAGTAACATACACTCTGCAGCAGAACCTTTATCACCTTATATGTATTGGGAGGTATTTAGCACACTCCAGGGGACTGTGAAATCCTGACTATTAGGTTTCTTCATAACTGGTGCTGTGAAAATATTTGAAGTTGGTGGCTTTTAATATAGCGTGGCCCACATAGCCACTTTAGTGCCTTGTCTAGCTGGGAAGGTGGCTGGAGGGGATACAAACAAGATTTTTTTTTCTTTTTCACTCTCACTAAAATCAACTCACATTCACTTGCTGTTAGTTTCTTACGTTCCATATTGAAATAGAGCGAAACCAGACTCAAAATCAGCAATGGCAACGTACTGCTTTGTCTGCCAGCAGTCCCAACAAGTGTTATTGCTTAGTGTTTCACAAGGAAACCCTTGGTTTTGTTTCTATCCAGTGTTCCACGGGCCTAAATTCTTTCTGCTGTGCGGAATTGTTTCATTATAGTGAAGAACACTGATCAAACTTTAAGTTTTCCTTATTACCATGAAATGAAAAGGGGTGTCGTTATTTCTTTGAGGAATCTGATTCATTTGTGCAATCTGCTCTTTCTGATTTACCGCTTCTATTCCCCCTGTCCTTCTGTTCAAATGATCACAGCCCCATCAGGCAGCGATAATGGTGAGCACCGTGGGCCACTGCAGATTTAAACAGGCTGCTTCCTTTGTGCGTTGCTTTTTAATGATCACCAGGATACACATTTATAGTCCCATCTTTGCTCTAGAAACTAGCCCATAACACTAAGCATATATCTAGTGATCAGTCTTGTTTGATAAGAAATGGTGTATTTTGTGAAAGTGGGATGGGAAATAGAATGATGAGCTTAAGCTGACCAATTTTGATGAACTTTCGATGTCAATTTTCCTTTGATAAAGAACAGATTCCATTTTTGCAAACTTGAAAATGTAGGAAAGATGAAAGATAAAAGAAAGCATTTAGAAATGTTTTACTTTGCCTTTTAATTTTGGATGTGGTTTTCTGTAATTATTTTTAATTAGTTATGCTCAAAATTTAAAACCTATGACTATTCTGTGGCTTGATACAGATGGAATGTCACATTATCATCACATGGTGAGGCATGAAATTTATTTACTTTACATAAACAATCTCTACATAAAACAACTTAATACAAAACATTCCTTGCTCAATGGGCAGCATTATGCAGGACTCTGTATATCATCTTGTGTGACCAGCATAAAAAATGGCATCATTGTTTGTCCATGACTAGCATTTACAGTAAACAAAATGTTTTTGAATAGAATGTAAGCAAACTGTAAAACAGCTGCCAAGAGATGAAATCTAGTCAGTATGCTGCTCTCCAAAACATGCTTTATGTGTGTTGAAAATAAATGTGTAGGTTGTGATATGCATATTTTAAGGGAAAGTTTAATCGTTTCTGTGTTTGAAAGAGTGAAGACAATATTCTAAAAAAAGAAAACTACTTAAGCTGGTTGTTACGAACTATATTAATAATGTCTGTTTCCCCAAAAGATAAACGCTGACATAAATCATGTCCATGACTGTGCTGCCCAATTAAGAAACAGTAAGAGAGTGTTGTAGAAGATCAAATAGAGCATTAGGGAACATTAGGGAAACTATTTTCAGACTGTATCCTGTAATGAAATTAAAAATACTTGATATTTTGTCTTTTTGTTCATCTCACAAGCCCAAGGCCAAATATGATCATCCTTAGGAACATTTAGAACTAAACTTAATAACTTTCATATTATTTTCAATTAAGTGATTTGAGTTTGTACTCTTGGTAACAGTAATGGTTGCTTTCCAAGAGACCAGGTCAGGGTTAACTAGATGGGTTTTCATCTAACCCCACGTGAAATTAGGAATGAAAGTAAAGTGGAGAAATTAGAGACAAAGTACTACTGAGTTCCCATTCGTCTATCCAGTTCTGCTGTACTTTATAGAGCAGACAGTGAAAATGTTGACCTCTTTGTTCATAAATAAGTAAGTGGTTCCTTTTTTACTTTTTGTTTAGTTTAGCCTTCTTACCTGTGATTTTCTGTGTCCAGAACAACTCTATATATATCACAAAGCATGAGAGCCCATTTCAGAGACACTGCAAAATACAGAAACCTTCTCAAAACAGATAAAAGGGTAAGAACACAGTATTCCACAGTTTAACCCAATTTATGTCAGTTTGAGTCTGGACTTTTTATTGTGTCTTTGTGTATAAGCAACTAAATAGCTTGGGTCTGGACTGCTTTTGGGTTGCTGTGAGTGAAGGTAAATCAATTTTACAATATATTTGTAACTCATTCTTAAATGAAGTAGAATAAATTTGTTGAGCTTTAGAGATACTTGGGTGTTTGTCTCCCACCTATCCTTTCTCCTCCCCTTCCTGTGGAATGTTCTGGGGAAAATGGAAGATATCAGAATTTAGTTGTATGTTTTCGGTAACATATCTGTAGTTTTTTTCTGACTGTAAAAACTAACATAAAAAACAGTGTTTCTCTCTGCCCAACTTTGCATTCACTTGCAGGTCAGAAATTATACCTTTATTGGGAAAAGTAAGCCCAATGAACTGGCTGATCAGAAATTATTAAGTGAACTGAATTAATTCACAAATTAACTTAGTCAGAAACTGAGTTTCTTTCCAGAATTTCCATTCCTTGAAAACAAATGGAGCTAAGAGAGGGGAGATTTAGATGAGATGTTAGGAGGGAATTCTTCACTCAGCGGGTGGTGAGGCACAGGAAGAGGTTGCCCAGAGAGGCTGTGGATGCCCCATCCCTGGAGGTGTTCAAGGCCAGGCTCAATGGGGCCCTGAGCAACCTGATCTAGTGGGATGGTCCCTTTCTTTGGCAGTGGGGTTGGAACTGGATGGTCTTTAAGGTCCCTTCCAATCCAAGCCATTCTGTGACTATGAAATACCGTGATTGTCTGCAATACTCTCTTTTCAAGGAAGCAATGAGATGGATGCAGTGGTTGGACCTAGGTATTAGAAAAGATCTTTTTATTTAACAAACCTACAGTTTTCCTTATTGAGAACCAGTACGTGAGCTGAATGTAAGAACGAACAACGCGCTTTCTTTGTGCCAGTCCCACTTACAGGCATCTGTGAGAGGACTTTCAGTTCTTCTTAATCTGTTTGGGAAAAGCTACTAATACTGACCAAAAAAATAAGATGCAGGCAAATGGCAGAGGTCAAGGAAAGGAACGTGCAGACCCACGGCACACATCCACAATTGGTGGGTGATGCCTTGGAACTGAAAGCAGCTGATGGAAACGGGCAGACCTTCTGAGCATTATATGGTGTGTAATCTGGCAGACAGCTTCAAGAAATCATAACTTCGTGTGATGGGACCTGGCCTTGTTCATCTTTTCTTTGTGGGACAGCTATCTGTGGTTCTGCCAGGAAGGATTTTTCTGCAAGTAGGCATGCAGGAAAGTTAATCCGAGTTTCCTTTTTAAATTATACCCCAGTGGGAATGCTCCTAAGTGGGTGTGCATTAAGCAAAACTGAATTAGGACTAGTTCAGTGCTGAACGTGTGAGTGTGCACGTGCACACAAAGACTTACTGCAACTCACACATTTTGTTTCCTCATAAATTGTTTTGAATTTCCCCGAGCAGAGACCCAGAGAAATCATTCTGCCCTCCTGTATTTACAATCAAAGCTAATGGTAAGATTCCCCCCAGAATGCACTGTAAGGAGGTGAGTGTCGTGTGCTGATTTGTATCTGGTGGCTTAAAGCCTGTTGCCTGGGCTTAATTCGACAGCACATCTCCTCCTCAGTCAGTGCAAGCAGGGCTTGTTTTAGTTTGTACCCGTGCTAGTCCTTTACAGTCTAGAAGACAGAGCAGAAACCACTGCGCCTGGTGCCCAAAATCTGCAGTGCTTGTGGTTTGCCCAGTACAAGTGAGTAATGCTGTCTACTGAAGGAGCCCTACAGCAAGGTAAGGGAGCTGCTGGACAGGTCTCTGTTGGATCCCCGACCACCACAGCTTTCCCCAGCAGGTCCCGGTTCTGTTGGATGTGCCTGCACCTTTCCAGTACGTATTCTAAAATACAGCCTGAGATTTGAGAAGTATCCGGGTCTGAGGTTGCAAGCATGATAAGCTTTTTGGATAGAAGGGGGCAATTTACAAAGCTCTCCGATGATTTAACATCTTCTGCTATGTAGATGAAATATTAAGCTATTAACTTCGGTGGCAGATACAGAAATGCACATGAGACGTATGACTATAGGCCTCAGACGTATATACATACAGAACTGTCAACCTGCATTTTATATCTAGGTGTCAGCCACACTTATTCATGAGTTTCACACTTGTGTTTATGCTCTATTTTCCTGTGTACCTTTTTACAGACTCAATAACTATTAATTTTTAATTCTAGTGGCTCTAGACTTCAGAGTATTAAGTTTAATGAAAAATTAAAGAATTGTAGTTCCTTCAACAGCTACATGTAGTAACTCCTACATGAGAATAAATGCTGCTTTCTCCCATGAATATAATTATTTTAAACAAAAAAGAAAAGAAACATTAGTTTGGACTCACTTAGTAGCAATTATATGTTTAAGAGGTGTAAATAACTTGCTATCCAGACATTACAAATATCCAGGTGCTCTGTATGTGCTGATGACAACAAAATTGAAAAGAAAGACTGTAATAATTCTGACTGGTTTTCTCTGCAGAAGATATTGATTATTTGTGTGTGGTGAGAGATTTGGAAAATTCAATTAAAGGAGTTGTGCAAAGGTTTCATAAATTTTCCTTGTACAGCGTGTACACAGACATTGTTGCGTATTAAATCAATGCAGCACTTCACAATATATTTTCTTTGAAACATAAAAATAAATAACATTTAAACAGTTCTGCTTACTACAGAAACAAATTTTATTTTCTGTGAAGCATTTAGTCATGTGCTATCACTGACTCATACACATTTGCCAGCTGTAACAAATTTTATAGACGTTTTCTCCAGAGACATAGCTCATATACTATGAATTTTTAAATGAGCAAATGGTGAAGAAGGGATGTCAGCAATATAAAAATTGATCAGTTAAAAGATAAAAGCATAAGTAAAGAGATTTGTATGGTAGTCTTAATAGGTTTTATTAAATAAAAATACTATAAAAAGACAGTAATGAATAGACTGAAGGTTTTAACTGTGGTTGAGGTGGAGAAAAATTATTCTGGCACATTTAGTAGAAGATTGGTTTTATATCACCTGACAGGTGAACATTTTTTTTCTCTCTGCTTTTTAGATCCGTAAATGTTTTAGAGCAGTCAAACTTGGGGAAGAATGGTGGTGGAAGTAGGAGGGGAGAAGAACCTCAGGAGGATTCTGCCCTTTTGGCGCTGCTGCGGGCCGGGGACAGGAGACTCGTCAAGGGGCAGCGAGGCTTTTAACAACCCACTCGCACGGGGGGTGAGGTTTCTGGTGACTGTCCAGCTGCTGCCTTGTGGTGAGCAACCCTAAAACATTGAGCTGATGAGAGGAGGGCGAGGGCAGGCTGGTCCCTGCACCCAGCCAGGGCTTGTGCCGCACCCCCAAGAGTCTTTCAGGTCCCCTCCTTTCCTAGCTGCTGCGGTCACAGCAGGTTTTCCTCGTATTTGGTGTCTTTGCTTGTATGTACTCGAGCTCACACATGAGTTCTGCATGTAAAATACCAAGAGAGAGGGGTGGTTGTTTCGTTTGTTTTGTTGAGGTATTTTTGAGCAACTCATTATCCTCATTAACTCACCAAAAAAAATAAAAGCTTAAGCTGCTATGACAAATGTGTTGTTTTGGAGCATCTGGGTGGTAAATAGTATTATTTGGCTCTGAATATTTAAAACTTAATGCCATCTCTATAAATGTTACTATAAATATGACATATCATGGTATATATTTGGAAGCCTATGGTATATATGGGAAAAAGCTTGAGTTAATGAAGTTATGAACTTCATTATATGAGCCTGGGCAGCTTACAATTTTTAAGACCTTCTCAGAGTGAAAGGCAGACCTTGGCGTGGGTGCTTCAGTGTGTCGGGTTCTTTAAGTACCGTGTGGTCTGAATGCTGCAATCAGCGAGTAAAGGGTTGATGAGGACTTCTGAATTAGTTGCATTCAGCACAAAGAAGCCAAAGAATAGCAACTTGTAATTAAATCCGAGTCTTTTTCTGCTGCTTGTCATACAAGGCTGGACGGTTTTCTATTTTAAGCGACAGTTAGTGGTAGTTTTTTTATGATAATTTGTATGAACAAAGGGTGTTTATTAGGCATAATGCCGAAAAGTTGGACCTGAGGCAAAGCCAGGTTGGACGCTTTCTTGTGGGGTAACCTCAGAAGCCCTACTTCAGGGCAGAATTTCCGGCTTACTCCGGGACTGCTCTGGGTAATGTCCCTGGCACCTCCGGGAGGCACAGACGGGGATTCCACATCCCCTCAGCCCGCCAGGGCACAACGGGGATGCTGGAGGGAGTCTCCTCGCCATCACCCCTGTCTCTAGCGGCTTCGATGCGTCTCTGTGTAGGTTTCTGTGCAGTCCCTTTCCTCACAGGAGGAGTCTTTTTAGCTATAGGTGCTGCAAATACTCTTGTTTTCCTCTATGTTTAATACATAGCAAGTAATTCTGAATTCTTTCACCCTTTTTGTGGTGGTGGAATCAAAACGCAGCGTGAAGCATCAGCAGCCACTACGAGCCCTGAGAGCAGGGCTGATCATCTGCTGCAGGAGGCCATTCAGAAGTCTTGGCACTCAGAAGCACCTGCTTCCAGGCCCTTCCCCCTTATGTTCTCATTCCCTGAGTTCCTTTCTACCCTTGCACACTTTTCCTCTGCTTCTTCCAGCCATCTGCTTAGCCTTTCACCCCGGCCCGGCCCTCTGAGCAAGGGGAACGGTCAGCAGGGCTCAGGTACAGTTGCCTCTCTTTGCCATCCTCGCAGAGGGATGGCTGTCCCTCTTGCAATCCTTGATACAGCTCTGCTACTGTGGTCTTTATAGCTTGTTATTTCTTCTTTTGTTATTAATAGAAGAAAAAAAAAAAGACCAGGCTTTAACACTGGTAATACATCCTATTCTGTTTTGCCAACGTTGCTAAAGACGTGGCATATGTGCATACACTTGCAAATAATTAAGACTCTCAGCTTACTGTTGCTTGTCTGGGGCACAGTAACTGTCTGAAGCAAAAGGAGTTCTGCTAACCATTGCAGAAGTTTAACTTGTATTTGTGTGGTGATTTTCCCAAGTTCTGTACAAACACCATTGTCCTGCTCATGGAACACTGCTTTTCTTCCTGCAGAGTATGCTCGGGCTGCCGATAGCGCCACGTTCTTCAGGTTGCTCCTCGACTCCCAGTAGCCTCTCTGTCCGCTGCGTGCCCACCCGCTGCAGGTGCAGGTAGTGTAATTGTAACAACTGAGGTAGTTTTGTTTCAAGAACTGCAATCCAACTGTAACACGTTACCAAAGTAAGAAAACTTGTGTACTGCACGAGTACTGATTATACCTCCTTAGCTGCCACGATAGGTTCCTCAGAATGCACCAAGGAGCGTGCCTGTGGCAGCCCTGCTGTGCTGTTAGCAGCAGGAGAACCTCACTGCCCGAGCTTGGGGCCTCTGCTTTCCTGCAAAGCTGCTGTGTGCACCCCTCGCTGTGTTGGCAGCACACAAGTAAACGGCTCAGCTCCCTGCTGGCAGGCAGGTGCAGCCACCCAGAACAAGTCAGCCGCCGAGGGCCTCCAAGCAGTTCTCTTTTTCCGAGAGAGCGCAGTGGGCTGCAGGGCAGATGGCCTGGCTGAAGCGGCAGCTGCAGCAGCTCGCTTCCAAGCAGCAGCTTTCCCAGGAGCAGCTCATGTTCCTGTTCCATCCCTGCACACGCACCCCAGTGCATGTGCACTAAGTCAGCCCACGGTGCAAATGCAGAATCTGCAAGAAGAGGCAGCCTTGGGAACGCTCTGATCCTGCATCTGCACGGGGCTGTAGCAGGGCTGGGATGGAGCAAACCCACTGACACACAGCTGTAGTCTAACGAGGAAATTAAGGTAATTGCTGTTAGAGAGTAAGACTTTTGATCAGTGAAAGGACACTTCCCTCTTCTGTGTGATTTGGCTGATTAGTCCCACTGGGGTTTGAGCAGGGGCTGCCCAGCAGTAGTGAGGTGAGCAGGTTTCAAGTCCTGTTTCTGTATGTCCAGGAACAGAACATGCAGCTAGTGAGGGGTACAGGGAAAGACAGCACAGAGAACCTGGCACCTTCAAGGGTCAGTTATCACAATTTTGGTGTAATTGAATATGCAAATTTACACTCACATATTTTGCAAAACTAGCTGTAAACTCCTCTCATTCTGCAATCCACTGCATCTCCTTTCTTAGCATTCCCCCAGCAGAAAGCATAAAACAATGCACTAACAGACACCTCGAGACATGTTTTATGGGATTTGAAATTCTTCCTCCTTTGGCTAGCTGTCTGTTCCACTGCTGTAAGCAAAAGCCCAGTTAGAGACTGACCTTGTCTATCATCATATATTACCCGGGCATGGGAAAACTGGCTGCTGTTATGTTTTATAAATTCCAGTGAGCCAAAGAAGTCTCTAAAGAAGAGTAGATGCAGGTTATGTGGTTTCCCTGTATAGTGTGAGAACATCACTCCTTTTGGAAAGTTGAAGTATTTCAAGTACTTGTAATTGAGGAATATGAAAAATCAGATCTATGGGTTTTACAAGCTGTATAAATGAGTCAGTGCAGGGGTAAACTCAGACACGTGCATTTTGCCTCTCAGTGAAAGTTAAATTCTATTGTGTAATCAAAAGTAACCTAGAAGAGAAAAAAAAATTAAACCTGCTTGATGACAAGTTCTTATGCCACAGATTTATCCTACAACCCAGCTACACGCCATCCCCATGGCCCCTCGCTCCCTGCAATGCGCAGGGCACTCCTACACCTTACGGGCTGGGAGCAGAGCAATCAGGGATGGAAAGCAGTGCAGGAAAGCAGAGTTAGCACCCTGTTCAGCAGGTCACTTTCTCCATTGAGGTAATTTCTGAGTACTACAAAATGCAGAGTGGCCTTTTTATGCTAAAATAATAGGTTTAAGTATTACACTGGCTTAGTAGCTTGAGTCAAACTCATCTTCAACATGAAGTTAGCTCAGGAAGCCCTCAGGTCTCTACTATTAGTTCCTGTCTCTATAACTGGATAGGGTTATTTACTCACTGACCATTGTGTTTGCACACTTACTTTTTCAGGTTCTCTGTCCTCTGCCACATGACCAACACTGCAGAGCCCTTTGCTTTCTTATTGGTTAAGTTTATAGCTGTGATAGCTAAACAATTTAAAATAATTATCAAATTTTTTCTATAGCTAAACTCTCAAACAACTTCAAGTGTTACTACAGCTCAGGGGAGACCATCTGTTGTTCTGCATTGCCTCAGGATGTGCGTGTCTATTTTCTATGCAGTGAGGCTACTGCTGGACATTGGACAGACCTCTAATTGTGAACAGATCGTATGAATGATGCTGCTGCTCTCTGATTGCTATTTATTTTAGTCATTCCTTATCTCCCCACAGATATTATGTGAAAAATGCATTCCACATCAACCCAAACTTCTACATCTGCTTGATTGTACTTAAAAGGCGAGAAGAAACGGCTGTAAACCAATCTCCCCTACAAATACCAGTTCGGGATTGCTCATTGCGCTAGGCAGGTGCACATCTAGATAAAATTTCTGGCATCTATTTAAACTTAACAATGTGCACAACAAGATAATCTCAATGTAAATAATACATTTCTTCATGGGTGTTTTATGCAACTGTGTACAGAAGGCTGATTTAGATTTACTGGTGCATGGAATACAAGCTATTTTTTCTGTATGTTCTTACCACAAATATGTAATAGTTATGCTGCCTTGACTTAAAAAAAAAAAAAAAAAAAGTACTATAACCCTCCCTCCAGGAACTGGATGAGAAAAAGCTGTGTTAAAAGATGAATATTAAATCCCACACCTCTCAGGAGCGATGTAGAACTTCACAGACATAAGGTGCTCCAGGAAAGGGGTGCTTCCTGCTGGGGCAGGTGGTGCTTATTTAATCAATTCATCACCCTGCCAATAAGCCAACAAAATATTATCTAAATGAATGTGTCAGGATTTGCAACAAGATTCCTAAAAAGTTAGGAGTGTTTGACAGATGACAACTTTTTCTAATGCTGATTGTGACCAAAAGATAAAGGACAGAACGCAAAGAATTATTCTGATTACTGAACACATCTCAGTTGTTTACCCACAGGCAATTAACTGTCCATGGCTGCCTGTTATGGACACGTCATCTGTGAAGATGTTTCCTCTAACATTAACCCGAGGCATGCTATATAAAGGTATTGAATTCAAACCCACAGTTAAAACACGGGACTCTAATTTAAACATTTCTTGTTTAAACGTTTTCATTTTAGGTCAATGTTTTAGTTTAGTTATTTAATGATATATGGGGAAAGTTGCTACAGAACTGTTTCTTCTCCTTCATCATGCCCAAAAGCACCCCTACAGCATAGTGAATACCACACTGCTCAAAGTGGTGAGTTAGGGGTGGCCTCTCTTGTGTTGAAAAAGTGATTTTAAAAGAAAAAAAGAGCAATGTTCAGTATAAATGCACAAAATTGAATGTCATTTCTTGCTACCCCTGCAAAGTACTGTTACCAAAACAGATCAACTGATTTTTACAACTCAAATTCTGAGAATCAAAGTGCTAAATGTGTTGCAGTATATGCTTAAACATGCATGTACTCAAGCTTCTGGAATTTTTATTAATAAATGGCTTTTTTACACTTGCATACCTGTGCAGTTTGATAGAGAAAAATAAAACTTTCCAAAAAATTTGTTTGAAGAAAGTTGTGTCTGTTACTCTGCTCAGCTTCTACACCATTCTCATCAAGTTTTCTGTGCTGTTTCTCCATTATATACATGGGATTCACTAGCTGATTGCTTCCATGATAATGGAAAAATAAATAGTTAGGATGAACTGGTAATAGTTTATATAACCTGACAATAACCTTTGTAGCTGAAAATTAAATAATTATTGATCTGAAAAGAGCCTGTAAATGAACTGTATGCCATCCTACATCAAGCTGTCCTGCACAGAGCCTAGAACAAAAAGAAAATACTTTATAGCGCATAAGAGTAAGGATGAGGGTGGACAATCAGCTACAGCAGCAAATTACAGGATTGTCACAATATCAGAATAAGGAATGCTGGTATTTAATCATTTTTTGGGAGAGGGAAATGTTTTTACCCTAAGCTTCTGCTACAAATACTCCTTACACATGCCTTAGCTATTTAAGCAGTTACTGTTTCTTTGACCTCTTGGTGTACTGGGCTTCTGCCTTTCAGAAACAGCTGGGTCTGTTAAGAACCATTTCCAGTTCCACACAAGGTGGATCGTATGACTCTCACTTTATCACCCCTGGAGGCCATCTCAAGGACAAAGAAAAGAGATACACGCAAAACTAATGTTTTTATATGGGTGGGAAGGACTCTGCCCTGATCTGGTGATGAGTACAGGAAAACAGGCTAATTAGGACCTGAAGCTCTTCTGCTTCCTTCCATCTTAAGCGACTACAGAGAACCAACTTATATACTGGTAAAAAAAAGTTAGCAAGCAAGCTACTGGCTTTGTTAATTGCTCCAATTCCAGGAAGGGCTCAAACAGTAAATGGTGTGACAATACAGAGACACAGCTCCTGGTGAAGCCTGTAGGAATGGCGGTCAGTATTATCGGAGTGCAGAAACAATCACTGACTGTTAGCTTTTAGCTGAATGTTCCTTTAGGGAGGAAAAACTTCTCAACATTATTATAAAAATAGTCAGACTCCTAAATAAACCACCACAAATTGCTTTTTGATTTACTTTATGCTTTTTTATGTAAGTAATTATTCAATCAATTTGTGTTCTCTGAACTATTGGCAGCGTTGGCTGCAATATGCTGAGGGAAAAATGCAGTTTAACTCAATTTACATCTGCAAATTGCAGTGCAGTAAGAGGTGGCAAGGTTTTTGGTTGGCTGCTTTGTGGTGTGTTTTTTTGTTTTGTTTTGTTTTTGTTTTTGGTTGTTTTCAAACTACATCGTAGTATCTCAGCTTTTACTTCAGCAGAACCAATTTCTTTTGGATGTTACTTTTTTGGTTGTCTCCCAGCTAACCTCAAAAAAAAAATTTTTCTTGAGGTATTTAACAGTGAAACCTAACCGTGCTGAAAATACAAGTTTCACTGTTTGTTTTTGGTGAGTAGCTGTTGAAATGGGCTTTTCAGCTTTGTTAGAAACACTTGTTGAGAGACACGTAACACCGCAGTGTTAAAACCAAATCATAGCTGATTTAAAACAAAAGCACTCCAGCTCCCCCCAGGAGCAGGAGCCTTCCCCTTTCCAAACGATGCAGTCTCTGCTTCTGTACCCAACATTAACTTTGCAGCTTATGCTACTCTTCAGCATTCTGAAAGCATTGGCATTGTGGAAAATAACACGTCATAGTATCTAAAAAACCACCTGTGGGTGAACTACCGCTGCTACAGCGCTGTCCTGATGTGCTCCAGCACGTGGCTGAGTGCCCAGGTCACCTAGCAGTGAACAGTGAATTTTTTTCCCTGCAATGTTACCTGAAGAACCAACTGTTTTGTGGAGATTGTAGCAGCCAGAGGGTTTCCCACATCGATGCACAGCCTCATGCAGCAGCTGGGATAATCTGCGGTGTGGTAGATGGCAGAACGCTGCAGGACAGAGACAGACTACACAAGACAGTTTGTGCCATAAAACAATTCAGCAAGACAACTCCAAGTTGCCACTTAATATTTAGCGCTTAGCCTGTATTTCCTTGAATTGTTTGTGTTTCTTATGCTGGGAAATGTGGAAGCTTAACGCTAACACAACAGCTTGCTGTTTTGCTAGAAAAGCCAGGGATTTTAGCGTTAATTCAAAATTTGGTCCTTTATTGGGTATTTCAGGCTTACAAATGGCAACAAGTATTACAATTCTGAAGAAAACACACCAACTTACATTTCCAAGTAAAAATACTTCTTCAAAGTACTTTGCCTTTAAAACAGCCTTTACACATATTTAAACAAAACGATGAGTGTGTTTTCTGATTTTCATTAGATCACAGGAATTGTATTACATCACAAACAAGTTCACCTGCAAGGCCAGACACTGTTCACTGGAAATACTGTCCTGTCACAGTTTAGTCCTTGATCTTCACAGATTAACTGACTTTCTTCTGACTCCTACTATTCTTTGAGTCCCATAGTATAATAATATTAAAATATGCCAAAAAGAATAAAAAGTGTAAGCAAGAGATACTGGACACCAATACGGGGAATAAATCCGGCAGCCTCTGTGGAGGACGCACTGTAGCACTCATCAGAGACAGGACACCCATCAGGGTTACAGAAAGCAGGAACTGTAAGACACAGAATGATGTATTAGCTAGTATTGATTTAACACCTCAAATGAGTAAGCTGCTACTTTCGTTACTTGTGTGCTCTGTATTCTTCAAACTATATATAGATGACATCACAGAAAAAAATTATGGCGTACCTCTGTACTGACACAGCATGGCTTTGCCTGTATGAGGATTTATTCAGAGTTATGGATGTCAAACTGGTTTATGCAAGCATTACAGTAACACAAAGAGCTGCAAGTAAGAGTTAGAGGAATTAAAGTTACTTACCAGACTCCTGACAATCCTGGGAAATGACTTAAACCACGAAATGTATCTCTTCAGGAAAAGGGAGAACGGTTTCAGCTGCAGGTCCTCTACTGAGGTCTTTTCAAGTATTGAGAAGGAAGCCACGCAGGCCAACAGGAATGCCAGCATGGTCACAGTGTAGGCCAACATCAGGCCGTCTTTCAGAAGAAGAGGCAACATACTGTTAAAGCAGAATTACCCAGAAGTGAGTGAGTGCACGTTGAGTTACATTCTGAAGCATATAAAAGAGTAGCAAAAGAATTAATTTATACTTACTGGGATCGGGGAAGAACATATAAAACAACATTTATGGTGTCTGACTCACCTGAAGGTTGATACAAGTAAGAACCACGTGGCCATAAAAGGGATTTCATTTAGGATTAAGCAGACTGGTCTAAAAGGTAGAAGAAGAAAAACTGATACACAAACACAGAAGTGACAGCACTTTGTTATCTCAGCCTTTCACGTGGATGCTACGTGCACCATTAACAAGGGCTCAGAAAGCCCTGGACAGGCAGCACCTGAAGTGTTGTGTACGCTGCCCAGGCGCCCTGCTTCCCCCTGCTCCCCTCTGAAGGCTGGGGACATCCTGCCCGGCGTGAGGGTCTGCAGCTGGAGATGCAGTGCCAAACCCTCGCAGCACACACCAGCAGCATGCGTGGGGAGCCTGATTAGTGCCTGTTCAACAACAGGACTTCGTGCAGGCTTTGAGGAGCACCTATACTGCAACATCTATGCTACTGCCTGCAGAGATAACAGCAGTTTTCTAACTACTGGTTCAGGCTTCCTTTCAGGCGTGAGCAGGAAGTGTTAAGAGGGCTGCCTCTCCAAATCTGCCTTCAGACACTCCTTCCAGGCGCAGGGGAGACAACCACACACAAGACTATGTGTCTGCTGATTATGGCAGCACACCTTGTCTTTAGAATGGTGCAGGAAAGGCCAGCATGGCTGTATTTATATATTTTCATTTACAAGTTATTCAGAAAAGAAAGCGTGTAGAGTATTTAACATCAGATATATTTGTAAGTGAGAAAGCAGCATGCAACAAGATGAGGAAAAGAAGATCAGAATATATGTACAGAAAAATAATTTACTTACACTGACACTAGAAGAATAGATTTTTCATGTACTTGAAAGGAGAACAGGAAAAATGACAACGCACAACTAACCTTAGAAAAGAAATCAGAGATGTATTAACATATGTGACTGCAATGCAAAGCACTGGTCTAGTTTCTCTGCTGGCACAGTCTTTGCATGAATGTATGAGCTAAATGATGTGATTTTTTTAATTAACTGCTACATTTACTCCAGTGCAATTTGCAAATACACTGAGCTGCTTCTGTAACCACCTATACACACAAAGAAAACCACATTGTTTGAAAGTTTACCCAGAATTACTCATAAAACACTTTGTGTAAAGAGTCCCCAGTCTTGCTTAGCTTTACTGTCAAGAGCATCCCCACTAGCTATGCCCAATATTCACGTCCAGTAGCATTGGCAAACTTTGGTCACAGAGAGAACACTTTTTTTGACATAAATTCTGTTTGTCATCATGAACAGCCAATACCCCAAAGGAAACAAACTTTTTTTTTTCCTGCAAAACAGAAACACACTGGAAGACATGCACCAATTCTTAGAAAGGCTAAATGTTAGTTTTAGGTAATATTGTGATCAATTCTTAAGCACCACTTATGTAAAATGAAAAATAGAGAACTGTGTTATAACTCTTGAGACCTTAGCACTGGCTCCAAACAATTTTGATTTCAAAGCAAAATGATTTTGCTTTTAAGTAACATGGATGTAAATGTTAATTAATTCAAAGATATAAGGAGACTAAGCAAACGTAAACATTTGAGAAAATAGCATCATTTTCTTTTGGAGGCACTAATGAGCTTACAAAGTCCACCACTGAGCCTTTTTATTGAATTTTGCAGCCAACACATTAAGCAAAAAATAGCACTTTGGAAATTAAACAAAAAGAGGGGAAAACAGGAAAAAAAAATCAACTCCATATTAAGTTCTGTTGTGTAAGAAGTCTTCTAAGAACTCTCCAGAGGAAAATAATAAGAATACAACATTAATTTAAAAAAAGGTTAAGGTAAGAAGTCTGGATTTAAAAGGCCAGTCAGACCCTCCTGGATATCTCTGACAGCAAAACAGTTTTAAACCAATCTCTTCAGCAGAAGCAACACGGCATTTAATGCTACACACATCTCTGCACATTGTAGAAACCAAGTAGAATGGTTAGTCACACACCAGCACTCAGGGTGGATGTAAAATAGGGAACAATTAAAAATATACACTTACCAAAGCTAATTTAAATCCTCGTAGAGATGGCTGGACAGTTAGTTTTATACAAGTAGGAAGCAGGCTCAGGAATGTTACAGCAAAACTAAAAAAACATGCAAGAAAAACAGTGTGAATACTTCGTTGATCATACAATCACTTTTGAAATCTCTGTGAAAGTTACAAATTTAATTGTAATTTTCAGAAGTACAAAATCCCTCAAGGAGACTCAATTACAGAAGAACAGCACCGACTGGTCTCTGCCAACATAAGTGCTTTTGAAAAAAGAATAAAGCACTTCCATTAGTATTTCAGATGCTGTAAACCTAAACTTGAATGGTTCGCTTATTTGAAAAAAACATGAACTCCTATTTTTAAGAGCATTAAAAAATGTAATTATTCCTCCAAGAGGAGAGTATGTGAATTTTAATTCAGTCTCAACCAACTACATAGTTTAAGTCACTACATAAACAAGCAGAAAATTTTGTAGCCATAAGTATTCCTAACAGTATTTGGGGAAACCTTTATCACTTGGAAGAAAAATACAGTATAAAGAAAGCATTTGTTGAAGATTTTAAATGCCCCTTCCCATAATTCTTCCACAAAAGTGACTGATGTGAAAACCCCTGCAGACAAAAAGCTACCTAAAGCACTTCAGCTATGTCTTACCTGAGTTTGAGCTGAGTCTGAGGTGATACTACATTCTTTATCTTTATAAGGACACTTAGACTGCACCAAATATTGGCTACTTTATCCTGGGGAAGAAAAACAAACAGATAATTAGTCATTAATTGCATCGTTTAAGCTTATATTAGTGACAGCAAGTTTGGGGGAATAGTTGGGTTCTTCTAGCACTGCAAAAAGACTATCGCCAGTGTGTATCATATTCTGAGATGCAATTTAAATGATTCTCATCTTCAATCAAATATGGAAAGTTCCAGGAGACTCGCTACAAGTCCTGATGAGAAACAGCTCTTTAGTGCAAGAGACTATGCCTTAACTCATGAGACCACGCATTTTGAGAGAGTAAGGCTCTGAAACCACCTGTCCCTAGGAAATCTCTGATTAAACAATGGCAAAATACGAGCCTTTGTTCAAATGTGAAGGCATTCTACATACTGTCACATTTCATTACATACCTGAAAGTATTTAGCTGTGCTTACTGCTTGCTAGCAATGACAGAGTTAACCACTAATAAATCAAGAAGTCTAAAGACATTAGCAGTTGTGCTAGGATCACTTTCAAAATTAAATTTGTAACTACAGCTATCATGCTCATGAAACTCATCCCTAAACAGCTGCTTGAATCACAGCTGTGTAGACATAACAGCAAGAAAGCTACTAGCACCAGCAACTGAGCCATCTTCCTCACATGCTCACTAGCAATACAGAATATGCACTTCAAATCTGCTGAGGATTACAAGTGAACAGAGGGTTTGGCAGCACCAGCAAACACACAAGACGCCTACTTAATAGCTAATATGATTTTACAACCATCAGCATTTGTTACTGCTTCTGTAAATGGGAACCAATTCAAAGAACCTGTTACACGCACCCCAGTATAAGTTTACTGCGCGTTGCTTACGTGGACAATTTCTCATTTTATCTACATTAGCATCCAGCAAGTCACTCCCCTGATCAACTTAGAAAATATTTGGGCTAATATTAGACTAAAACCCTTAAGCTTTGTCAGACTCGATGGTTATTGTTTCTTACAGATTTTAAGCTTCGCACTGGATGAAAAGTGTGGTGACCAAAACTATTGATTTATAAATTTCAGGTAATTCCTAAGGAATAGGGTCATTGGTTTTCAGGGAGGTGGGGAGGCTTTTTGTGCATTTGGTTCTTTAAAAAAAATAATAATAATAATTAAAAAAATTTAAGATTAATCAAAACATGTATTTGCTTAAATCCCTGTGACATCAATAATTGAAAATTTGAAGTTACATTTCAGTGGTTGTACTTGAAGTCGAGAATTTGCCTTTAAAAGTGCGATACTGAGATTCATGCCTGACTAAGCAAAACACCTACAAATCACTGCTACTTTGGAAATGAGCACCCTTTGTTTTATCAGTGAGGTAAGCGAGTAATTGCTTTACTGTACTCAGGCCGCAGTACTCAGCACCTTGCAGTATGCAAATGTCAGCAGCCTGAGGAAAGGTAAAAGCAGAACTGCCTAAGACTTGGAACATACTGAGGAAACTTGCACTGAAAATACAAGCTAGGTTGATAAGGAAGAACTAGTCTGCACCCAAAATGCTTTTTATATAATTAAACATGTCAAAAAAAGCTGGGCACAAGCAGAGATAGAGACCGAATCTATTAACTTTTAAGGTTTTATCTTCTGACACTGTCAATTACTATGGAATCTATGTCAATGGAAAAATGTATGGATTGAGGTATGGGTTTGATGATGGGATAAGTGTTGTCTACTCAGATAATATTCTGGAAGATGCCAGCTGAGCTGGGGTTAAATACTGGATTAAATAACTGGCAAGAAATGACTGCTGAAGAAGCCATCTCAAATTACTGGTTCTGTGGTGTGTCTCCCACATGAAATCCCTAAAGGTCATGATGAAGGTTTCTCAAGGGATCTAAGAATACAGAACATTTACAGCAGGGCGGGGGAGAAGAAAACATGCATGCCTCAAACAAGCCTCGGTCAATGGGAAAGAGCCTTCTGAGTACTTGCATCATTTGTTCCACGTCGGTACAGAACGGGAGCCAGCACACAGCAAAGGAGGCCACCACTGTCCCTGCTATTTTAGTTAACAATACCAACCTGCAATAAAGAGAAAAGCTTCCATCAGAGAAGATAAATCCAGCTACTCTTAACAAATCACAGCGAACCTAAATCTTTTTTTAAAAAAGAGAACTGAAGGTAAGAAGTCTGAACGAAAAGGGCTACCAGTACCACAGAAAAAGTTCATCATTCCCTGATTAGTGAGAACAACACAGAGCTACTGCTGCCCATCTAACCTAACTGCCCGTCACAGCCCACATTTAATTTAGTGGACAGAATGAATAGTGCTGAGAAAAAGACACCGTAATAGATTTTGCTATCTTTGCAGTGGAAACACTTAATGTAGATCTCAACAAGAAATGCTCATTCTACAAGAGAGGAGTGCACTGTGACAAAGCAAGTATCTTGCACTAGAAATTAATTCAGAAACGAGAACATGCAAATAAGGAGAATCACACTCTCAATGCCAGGCTGTGTGGGTGTATTCTTGAACAAGATAAAATGATTTAAAGCCACTTACCCCTTTCCTTTCAGTCCCTTCTTGAAGCATTTTCCAAGTAAATAGCAAAAGAAGGGCAGAGAATGGTAGAGTTCCATTTGCTTATAATTTAAGGCCAAGCAAAACGCCACTGACCCCAAAAGGTCCCAGTCATAAGACAACCAAAGTACACCCCACAAGGCAAAGCCGAGGCTCACTGAGTTGTATATGTTTTTTTAATGTTAAGGACAAGAGACACAGCTTAGTACTGGAATTAGTAACAAACGCCCTGAGGTACAAGTGTAAAGGAGCATGCAAAGTAAGTATTTCCAAGTTTGTTTTAAAAATACATTGATAGTTGTGACTATTTTCTTCGGATAAATAATTTTACTTCTATTTAAAGCTGATTTTTCAGGCTTGAAAGCTTGCATAGACAAAAAATGAGAACAGATACTGCATTTGTGTTAATTATACATGTAACATATAGACAGTCAACCAAGCTTTGATCTAAACTAGTGACAGAACCTAGTAAGGTGCAGAGTAACCCCTTTTTTGTTTGTTTTTCAAACGACAGTATTTAAACTGTGTATTTTTTAGTTCAAAGATTGTGTTGTGGTTTTTTTTTTGAGATTATATTCCACTTGCAATACATCCATGACCAGACCCCGTAGTTGCTAATACTGTACACACAACAAATAATAGCCACTGAAAGCAACATCATTTCCTTCAGACTTTGAAAACAGGTTCCCTAGTTCAGTGAAGTTTGAAAAGACAAAGATACTATTAAAATGCAACAAAAGATTCGCTTTGTCATTTGCTATTGTTGTTACACAAGGAGAGAAACAACAGAACGCTTGTATCCTCAGAAATTTCAAAATATTTTGTTTTCCTTTTGTCAATATAAGTAGCTGTGACAACACATTCAGATTGTTGTTTTCAACCCACTCAAATTTCCCACGCAAGATCACCACATACACTTGAGATCGCATCAATTTCACATCAACGCGTTGTTAAACCGCAAGGCTATGATCTTTAAGAGATGTGCAGCAGCAGCAAAGTAAATCTTTTGACTTCTTGGGAGTTGGTCACAGACAGTAAAGTTATTCACACAGGAGTCACCGGGCTGGCAGAGACTGCACGGTACGTTTGTGCCCTTCAACAGGGTCTGCTGCGCCTGGGCAGTACCTACACAACGTTTGCTGAACCTTGCCTTAATGAATTTGACACGGGAGATTCCACAACTTCCACAGACAACCTATTCCAGCACATCATTGCAATTAAGGTTTAAAATATTTTTCCATGTATTTGAAAACCAAATATTCCCTAGGTTACTTTAGGAACATTTATTGCCTTATCCACCATAACACACACAAAAACCCAACAGATTATCACTCTCCTCTTTGTATCTCTCTTACAAATCAAAAACCTGACCCTCAGCCTTCTACTGTCTCACCAGCTTCTCTCATCTAAGATGAACTACGTTCAGTCCCAGCCCTCTTCTTGTAAATGATGGCTCCAGCCGACCTCTCTCTTTAAAGGGTGAGGCCAAAAATAGAATTTCAGAATTCCTGCACTGTAACTCCAATATCCAATAGCATTATGATTTTTTTTTTCCCCTTCCAAAGCTGCTTTCTAAGACACGTTGACTTCCAAAGTTCACCAAGCACTTTCTTGGAAGAAAAACACAAATTAGGAAGTTATTGGGTAATCAAAACTTGATTTAGTAGATGCTGAGATTTAATATCCCCTTGAAATATTTAAGTGTCCATGTTTATCAGTTCCGAGATCACGTCCCCCTGCTACGTGGCACCGAGCAGCACTGCCTGGAATAGCCAACTAACAGCATTTACTTGCTGATGTGCAGAGTAAATGTAAGAACAGAGATTTTATTAAAAAAAAGACCCACCTGTGAAGGTGTCTACCACCAACATTGTCTACAGTTAGCTCCAATGACACAGCTTGTATTAGATGCCTAATTTTTAACTGGCTAGGCATTAAGTGAAGTGAATCCAATCTCAAGTAATTGCACAGACAAGACAGAACGGCACATTCTACAGAAATGAACATTTTACACTACTCTGCTTGACACACTCCTCTGCCATCTCAAGAAGATCTCAGGTGACTCCTTCTCCAAACACAAATCACAGGAGCACAAGCCATTACTCTTTTCACTATTGTACTACCGTTGACGTTTTCTGCAATAAAGTGACTGACAGAAATATGAGCTGGAGGCGCAGAAAGAATGCTATTCATGTTTGGATTGATTTGTCCCAATAGCAGCTCTTTATCTCCCATATATTCTAGACTTTACGGTTTTCTCTAACACTTCTGCTTCGGGGTAGGCAGAAGCCCCTCAGATGCCTTCATGTACAAAGGTAACCTTCCCCCAGCTAAAGGCAAGTAACAAGGAAGAGTGTTACTTCATAAATGGAAATTTCTTTCATTGCACAGCAAAACAAGGATACTGGAAGTGTCCATGGTCAATCAGAATGAGACCTGGGTAAAGCAGTATACAGAGAGCGCTGGAAACCTGGAAGGATCAAAACAGAGAGGGAAAAATAATTATTTGTAAATTAAACATCAGACATGGGAACTTATACTATTTCTCCAACAGAAAAAAATGCCCCTCCATCATGCATCCTCTCCAATTAATCTTCCGTCAGTAACATTTTAAGGAATAAAAATAGATAAGAAAATACTGAAGATGAGCCTACCCTTCACCAACCAGCTCAAAGATCACCCACACCCATCTTAAACTTCAAAAACACTCAAAAAAATCGGAGGACTTAGTACCCCAGAAGAGTATTTGTTCTACCATAAGGAGTGCATGAGACAGAGCAGCTCCTAGATTCCCCCATGTCACATCACAAATCTTGCTTTTACTACCCAAGTAATAAATTCAGAAAGAAATACAATTCAGGAGTTCATGGCTACTAAACTTCAGTGCATCCTGTTATTGAAGACATTAAAATAATTGCTGTAAAATAAGTTAATGGCTTTTTTTTTTTTGCCTGAGAAGTCTTTCATATAACGTATAGTGATCATCATCAGTTTTACTTCAACTGAAGCCATCACGATGTTCTATACATTAATTAACTCTTATCCTGTTAAATTTCTACTGTTTTAACAGTATGGGTTTTATGGTTTTTGCTTTTTAATTGCACACACATCAGATACTCACCTGCTTTTTAGTAGATGTTTCCTTTAAGGAACAACAATATAAAATAACTGCCGGAATATAAATCAGCAAATCAGCAACAAACACTGAAAAACAAAGACCACCTTTATATTAGAAATCTCCCACACACCTCTTAGTGCAATTTGAGCTGCATATTTATTTATTTATTTTTTTATTTGAATTGAAAATTTTTGCTTACAGTTTTAGCCTCCTAACACTCCACATCTTGGTTGTGCTTTGTGTAAAAACTCAGATAACTACAGTGTTGGATAACTTTTTGCCTCTCTGTTGAACGTGGGCTTTGCAGCTGTATCTTGACATGAAATCTTCATTTTAGTCAATCACCTCAACCAAAGTTCAAAAGGCAGGTGGTCACAGTTTCAGCTGAATACACTTTTCCATTGTCTTATGTTATGTTACCGTAGGTACCATTATTTTAAAAGATAGCTCAGGTTTAGCAGTTACAACAAAGATATTTTTCCCCAGTTAATTTTGGGGAAGACAAAGGAAAAATAAAGGCAAATAAACATTAAAAATATCAGAAAGTCCTTTGTTAGAATAAACTAGGTAGTTTCACTTTAAAGGACAAAAAGAAATAGGTCTACAGAATTTGATCTCGTCAATGTTTCTAACGCTATCATTTCTGATGTCCAAAAGCTGCTGCTTCCATGTGTTCAGCTGTTTTGACTTCTGGCACAGCCTCAGTCAATAACAGAGCGTACACTAGTTCCTCACATGCCAAAACGAGAGAGGCATTCTTAATTCTCAAAAGAAATCAGCTATGAGAAGATCCAAGGTTTTGATTTTTTTTTTCTTTTCAACAGAATGTATAGTTCAAAGGCACAAATAATTAGCAAGTTCTAAGTTATAATCAATTTCCAACATATTTTTGTGGGAATTACCAGTGATGTGGTTAAATAGACTAAAATTATTTGGGTTTGATCATCTGTCCATAGCACATACACGTAAGAGGGTCAGTGAGAAAACAAGAGCCAGCAGGTTCACCTGCCTACAGCTATGTGAGATCCTGCTTGTGCTTAAACCACCGGGTGAATTCTTCTTGAGCATTGCCTTAATAGCTTGTGGAAAGTCTCAGATTATTTCTATAAACAGATTTCAGAAAGCTTGCTCTTATCACAAGATAAATACCCATTGCTTTTTTGGTCATGAACTTTGGAAGAAAATGTTTAAAGAAATCAGTTATCCAGTATAATGATCATTTTGTAAGCTTAAGCCACAATTAAACAAATATGGCCTAGGCATTAGCAAAACAAATACACTGATGCTTTATAAAGGTGTAACACCAACAGCTGACACTGAACATTCTGAATTATTTTAATGCGTTATTTTAATGGTTATTGTTTAAAAAGTGTTTATCATTCCTCTAAATCCATCAGTGGCTTGTCAAGTGAGTTGATTTCAAAATTAATAAAGACCATTTCAAGGATAATTAAGTTCTAGAGATTTTTTTGTTTCATTTCAATCAATTATAAGAGACCAGAGAGGTTTGGGAAGTATAGAAAAAAAGCTACTGATGAACAACAAATCCTGCCAGTGTTATCAGGAAGCATTTGTGGAACTCTATCCTGTTACATGAAGCAAAAGAGAGATTTAAAATGAAAGAAAACAGTAACAAGATAACTTGGCATCTGCCATTGCACAGAGAGCAGAATTTCACTAGTTACATTGTTTGTTGTCCTACTTTAACAGCTAATGAATTAAGTTATTTACATGTTTTTAGCACTTGTTTTATACCCTTTTCTTTTGTAGAGGCAGTTCAAAATAATCAAATGGCTGGAAGAGTGACCACAAGAAAATGAGACTTAGTATAGAAGCAATAAAATACATTTTTACTTTTTGTTAACTCAGGTTCATTTCCAGAAAGTAGCAGCCATTAAAAAAAATGACATCTTTAAAATATTGAATATGTCCCTTTTTCAGGTAAGGTATAAAGCTCACAGTAAGGATCCTTCAGTGAAGGCTAGTCTATGTGTGAAATATTTTTACCATAAATAAAAAAGCTAAATTGAAAGTAAAAAACATATCCATTGGAGTGAAAGGGAAAAGAAAATTTTAAAAAATGGTTGTAGGCTACCAAAAAAGTAGCCTTGTTTTAGAGTTTTTACTGATTTGGCTTGGTTGAAAACTTCTCTGCACATTTAACACTATCAGCTTCACAAGTGACAGCAAGAGAGAAGAAAACAGAGGAGGTTGGTCTGTAACACATGGACCTGGCCAAGCCACCCAACCGATCAGAAATTGGTGAAGACAGAGAAGATGCACGAAATGAAACATACTAGATTAGTAAACCAGACAAATCTGTGTAATCTTCCTAAGAAATATTTTTCCTACCTGTTGTACGCATAAATAACTTATGCAGCTGACTCTCATACCCCTGAGAAGTGTGGAGAGCAATCCAATCAGGATTTATTAACTTTGCACTGTAAAACAAAGTACAGGCACATCAAAATGTGAGACAGTTCTCATTTCCCTTTACACTCCTTTCAGCAATAAAGATGACATGCACAGGAGCATATTCCAAGAATTAAGATGAATGAGGAGAAATATTTCAAAGAGCAATAATGATCAATGAAAGGCTTTCCTCACTTCTAGATCTGCTTATACTATAGAATTCAGCTGCTAATTCACAATTAATAAAAACGTTTGAGAAAACAGAACACAGCATTTATTGGGACAAGATAACTACCTTCAGTCCAGTTCCACTGACTTTTAAAAAAACAATTGTAAATACTTCTCATGCTTAAGTATTAAATATAAACCATTTACAGTTCACATAGATGCCCCACATAACTGTGCCTGTGCACTTTAACCTACATTCTTATTCCATAAGTCTCATTCCAATAGCAGTAAAGCTCTTGTGGAAAAAGTATTCCAATAACAGAATTCTATTTACATGATATCCAGTCATCAAATGTCACTCAGGCTCCCAATACAAGAGAAGTTTCCCATGCTGCGCACTCAATTCCTACGACACTTTTTTTTTTCGCTGATCCAGCAATGACTTACGTGAAAAACTAAAAGCTAAGTCACATATAAATCTGCTAAAATTTAAGGACCTAGCAGAATAATTTAACCCTTCAGTCCCCCTTACAGTAAATATGAAGCAGAAAAATAGTAGTATTAGTTTTAAGCGACAGGGATACTCAAAATTTATTTCCCTAGCTTTAAAGTAGCAAACAATACTTTCAATTTCATCAGATCAGTGATTTTTAGCTCCTAGTTTCTCTCCTCAGGCAGGAAAAAAAAAGTCAATTTGGTGTTTTCTGTTCCTCCCAGTAGTAAATACTTCAAACAATGAACTTACATGTAAGCACACAAAAAGCTGTGGTAGGCAGTAAGAGGTGGATAATCAAGGCCCCAGTACAGGAGGTTGTTATCACTCGTATTGAAGTACCTGAGAAAAAAATACATATACATGCATAAATATATTGAAGAATCTACCTTTCCAGCTTTGTTTTGGCCCAAGGAGAAGGCTGAACAGTAAACCAAATATTTTTACCAATGTACTCAAAATTCAAAAGGAAGTTTGCAACTTCTTTACCTGAATTATTTTACTTTACAAAAAACAAACAAACAAAAAAAACACACAACTCAAGCAACATAACAAAAGCAAAAGGTATTCCGAATATACTCACTTGTATTTGCAGAATAGATGATTAAAAAAAAAAAAAAGTTAGAACTTACCTGAAAGGGGAAAAAATTACTTTATGAGAACCACATTTGATAAAAATCCAGAGATTAATACAAAGCCTGCACAAAACCACTATCTACAATAACTCTAGATATTTATGCGGAAAGCTTCAGAGGTCCTCACCTCCATCTACAAACAAAACCTACATTTTAATGTCTGTCAATTACCCCAGAAGACAGCACTCAATTTGCCAATAAGGAAATAGAAATAAAGTAGTTAAATGGAAATTTCAAAAGAATGGGGATTCATTAGTTATTTTCCTTATAATCATCCTAGACTCCTTTTTTTCTGGATTTGGAAGGTATATTTAATAAGCAACAATGATTCCTGTATAGTTAAAATTTACCTGTCACACTTTTTACACTGTAGTTTACCAAGCTGTGGACTGCTGCTGTTCAAAAGACCTTAAAACAAAAGTTTTCAAAAAATATCAACGGAAGTTATGCTGCTGAAAAGCAACTAAACAGAAGTGAAAAAAGGTGACGTAAAGATATTACACAGACAAACAAAAAGCAATGTAGGGGGCTAAAAAAGAGTTTCTTAGAAGCTCCAAGTTATCAGAGTTATGCCTCCTGAACTGACAACACAAGTCATGAATCTCCACCAGTTACGTCAGCCACAACCCCTTTACCTTTTTCTACCTCAGAAGAAAACTCAGGAGGACGTGAGAGACAAAGGAGAAGGATTTTCCCATTTGTAATTCCATCGTGTCTGTATTTCTACAGAAGGCTGGCAGCAGTTAGAATTAAGTCACCTCCAAAGGAGGAACAGAAGGCTTTATCCAAGGAAAACAAAACTTACAAAAAGAAGGCATCAGATCCGTTACACCACACAGTGAAAAAGACTGACTAGTCTATTCTACCGCCAAGGGGCACACTCTTGGCTTTTCCAGTTTCTCCCTTCAAATGTGGTGAATTTTTGACATTTATTATTGTAAATGATGTTTCTTGAATTCCTTATGAGCTGTCTGAAGTACCTTATGAACTCATGATAAATCACAGTTCTTTGAGCTACATCTCTGCGTCTTATCCTACCATTCAACATTGCTCGTGCCAAGGCAGTTCAGATTTTTCACATGGATTTTAATAGTCTGCAACTTCGTAGAAAGCTTTCCAGTTATGTTGTGGTGTGTTTATTATTTTATTTTACCTTCTATATACTTGTAGCTCCAAGAAAACCAGTAATACTTAGCAAAAAAAGCCTTCACAGTTCTAATTAGCAGTATAAGAAGAAAGGATGTCTTTTGATACATCCTCTACAAGACTAAAAAAATATACTAGAACTACTTAAATTCTGGCCTCTAGTTCAGAGAAAACTTGCATAAAGAAACTAAGTACCAACCATATTGTGGTTTACTCCAGCATTTAAAAAAAAAGTCTTTTTTTCAGGTCAATGAAACCATGCATGGGATGTGCAGCTGTATTACCTACACAGAGCTGTTTAACAACAAAAAGTCTGTGAAAAGATCGGGAGATCCAGAGATCTTCCAGGACTACGTCCTCACAAGAGAGCTGCTCTCTACATTTACCTCGACAAATCCACAGAACATGTGCTTGCTGCCTAGGCAGCTTTTCTAAGCACTAAACAAATAACACTGGAAACAGTTAGAATCTCAGCTTCAGATCTGAACGCTGTCTCTAAGTACCAGAGTATAACATCTTTTGATATTGCAAATCTGTATAACACAGGAGGCGAAAGAGATCTCAGCACTCTACCAAGTAATCCCTCCTATTTCAGCTGAAATGTTTCTTTCCAAACTCCCCAAACCAAGTACGACCTCAGCGGAGATTCAATTCCCAAAGCAGACCCAATCTGAAGAACTCCTGTTATAAATAAAACGAAGAGCTAATACAACAAGACCGAGAAGCCCAACTGGCAGCCCATAGGCTAAGCACAGCCTGCAGTACAGTTTCATCTGACCCCTGGGAATTCCTAGAAATAATGACTGCTATAACTCTTAATTTTAGGTACATACAGTTCTGCGTAGCAGAGGGGATCGAAGCTGCCAACTCTATTATTACGTCAGCTCTCCATTATCCCACCTCTGGCACAACGAGAGGTTTAGACATCCCAGAAAGAGTGAAACAAAATGGTAATACAGACACTATATTGTGACTTCAGATCATCCCGTAGAGTCATCTGCAAAGTTCCACACAGTGCCAAACTTTCAGGATTGGCCCCACATATTTACATAAATAGTTGAATTAATATTTTCTTCTACTCTAAAGTACATCTGTTCCCCAATAGAGAACTGAGGGGGGAAAAAAAAAAAAAAAAAAAAAGACTCCACAAACAGAACATAATTATACCTGCTGAAGAATGAGCCAGAGTTTCAATTTGTTCTGGGTTGCATTGTAGCATATATACGACTAAAATTTTACTGTTCCATGCAAGTTCTAAGGAACATTACAAGTAATATAAAAGTAAAGATATTGGGAATAATTTTTCTACTGTTCTAAGTGATCTGTAGAAATACGTTCACTATCCTTACATCTATATTCCAAGCACCCCCAGTTTAAAATCTATATAAAGAACACAGGTGTGAACAAAGAATTCATGGGTGTAAAAAACAAACTGTGCCTCCAGCACAAGAATTCAAGCCTCTACGCTTACTGGCAGGCCCCTGCCTTTCAGCTTCAGTGAGATGAGCAGAGCTGTGGTTTTGTCAGTGCCGATAACCATGAGAGCTTCTGTGCAGCAGAGAACTGGTTGACACTCAGGAAGACAAACTGATTTCTTTTGAAACTGCGTAACGAGGCTTCTCTCATATACGCTTACTTAAAAATTGCTTCTTGATCTTTCCAGTCAATTCCAAACAAAGTTGGAACTTCACAACAACACAGTTACCTACCAGCCAGAACGTCCCATTGTACAAGCTAATACCTAGCAAATCAAATTCCAAATTTTAGCATGTTTATTTTGTGAAGAAAGAGGTATTTCACTCTAAGTACAGGATGATATTGTATCACCGCAAAAGGATTTTTAGAATAGTTCTGGGAACAGTAAAAGATGTTGCAGAGATCTCAGACAAATGTATATTTAAGTAAGGCATGACACAAAGTTTCATTACATTTACCCCTTTGTAACCTGAACCACAACAGCACTACTTACCACTGTCTGATGGGTAAATTGTAAGTAACTTCTTGCCAGTGTCTCTGGGCTTCATAGTCCCCATACATAGGTGGTTTTCCTGCACCTAAAAAAGAGGTTACGATATTCATTAATGTATTCTGTTTAAACAAGTTGCTTTTCCTCAAGATATTTATTTGCATAATTACATAACACTAATTTTATTCTCCATTCTTCTATTATGTTCGGGAATAAAACAGAGACCTCATCTGCTATGCTGTCTAACAGTTAAAAAGTGTTAGACATTCTTTTGGCTTTCTGGATATTTCTGTGATAAGCATTTATCAAGATACTCCACTGTGAAGAATGGCTTCCTCATCTGACAAAAAAAAAAAAAAAAAAATCATTACCAAGTAGAGATGAAAAATGTGGCACATTCTCTGAAATAAGAAAACATACATAATAGACATCTCACGCTGATTTTGAACAAACTCTGCTCTTTCAGTAAACAATAATTGACAATATTCCCACTTGCACTGCAGCCGTGTCATGTGGTACCTCGCTATTGTAATTAACAACCAGGCTTATTTTTAAATTTGCTTAGAACTAGCACCTGCCACAAGCCCCCAGCTCCTCTCCCTTTCCTCTGCTGCCTGCTCTGTCACTCTAGCAAGAACACGGCATATTCTGCCCCTCTCCCTGTGACTCTTAATAGAGTTAGCACAAGCCATTTCCTAAAGCAGGCTGTCCGGTACACAGAATAGGTTCAAAAGAAGAAAAAAAATCTTGTAATCTACAAAACCTTCTAAATAATAACTGCTCCATTTGAGTTTACAGGAATTCTCTCACTTTTTTTTTTTTTTTTTTTTAACTGAGTGATTGTTATGTAGCAGTTTGCAAAGGGAATTATCTTAAAGGACACTTTTCCACACATGCATACACAAGTCTCTCAGAAAACTAAAGATTTTTTTTTTTCCTTTTCCTCGATGGAAAAAAGCTTTATCAATACAAATACTTCAGATGTCTACTCAAAAACAATTCCTTAACATAAGCCGAACTCCGATAAAGGCAGTTTGTTAAGCATCTTCATCACAGAGTTTATTTACCTCTATTAACCTGTGCTTATTGAGAACAGAAACTGGACTGATAGTGCTTCCAGTAAAATATTGACGCTAAAGAGACAGAGATTTAAGAGTTTCCTTAAAATACAGGGAAGCCATCTATAATTTTTTCCCTGTGATCTATGTTTGTGGGAGACACACAAGCTCCAATATCTACTATT
Source organism: Aythya marila (assembly GCF_965140915.1). Classification (NCBI taxonomy): domain Eukaryota; kingdom Metazoa; phylum Chordata; class Aves; order Anseriformes; family Anatidae; genus Aythya; species Aythya marila. The sequence goes on along the minus strand of NC_139049.1, from coordinate 30,303,212 downwards.
TATTCCTGAGTAGTAGAGAGAGTAGATTACCTCCACTAATTTATTTCTGGCTAGGAGGAAGAACAGATTATCTTCACAGCGTACAACATTTAACTAAAAGTTTCCCAAATAACTGAGGTCACTGGAGAATAGGAGTTTTATCAGGGTCCATTCTATAACTAAAAATCAAGTGGAACAAAGAAACCTGTCATAGCACTGCTGAAATACAAGAAGGCGTTATCCAGGGGTACCATACACACACACAGATTTTATTTCAGCTTTATCCCTTCTCAAAAAAAAAAAAAAAAAAAAAAAGAGAAGAACAAAAGAAATTGACTTCTGAATGATAAAATGAGATCTTAATCCAAAAGTTCCATTTCTAGAAGCCAAATACAGAGATTGACACACTTCAGATAGTTTGAGAAGTGGCATTTCGCTCCCTTCTGCAGCATGCATCAAGTATGTAGACAAAATAATTCAGAATTAATAAAAAATTGATTTTTTAAAGGTGTCACAAATGCTCTAAATTTACAGTGGTCTCAATCAGTTTCAGTATTAACAGGAAACAAATTTTTAAAGGTCTGAATCTGCCTTTCAACACAGGTATTTAGCTTCTACTCATTTAGCAGGAGCTTTGTAACGCGTAATAAAAAACTCAGATCTACGAAGCCTAGTTTTTCTCAATAATGAGGCAAAACCAACTAATTTAAGGTCATCACAATTAGTAACCTTGCAAAGCCAGGTATTCGTGTTCTGTTTTAGAATCATAGAATAGAACCATAGAATTTTTGGTTATCCCCCATCGTGACCTTAATTCTAGAGACAGATCCTAAAACATGCTAGATGGCAAGCAACAACAGAAGGGAAATGATACAGGAATCCAACCCTATACAGTAAATTAGGGCAGAATTAACGTCCTCACATCTGGCCATCCATGCCACACATGGTTTCAGAGTATGCTGAATCAGCATTTCTACCAGAGCCTGCGTCGGAGAGCGATGACTACTTCTGATCCTTTGCTCAATTATACTGCGCTGAACAGCTGTGAAAGCAAAAAGGGACCGTGTCCGTTCAAATGCTGCCCTGACCAATTATTTTCTTGTCCCTGTAATTAAAGATTTATTACATCGGAAGGAAATCAAATCGGGCAGGGAGAAGGTTCTGATGTACTTCTGCATTTGACAACTCTAACATTCAGATTTGTCTTTTTTTTATTCTCCAGACAGCTAGAGCTGAAAGCCTTAATAATTTGTTCAATTGGATCAGACTTTGTTCTCCCTGTTCCAAAAGAAGTTATATGGTTGTTCTGTATGAAACAAGCGTGTGAAAGAAGTGTGCGTGCACATGAAAAAAAAACATTATTTTAGTTCAGGCTTTATTTTAAGACTCTTTCAGAATCTGGACTGGTTTGAAGTTTATCAGCTTAAAAAAAATAGTTCGCAATGTAAATATAAATACGTGCAGCGCAAAAATTTACTCTCTTTTGGCAAAAGAGAGGCTGTTTTTCTGTATGTGGGTGGGTAGAAGAGAGCCTCAGCTATTGGTAGAACGGATCTTTTATGATGGCATTTTCAGGAAGCGAACTAAAAATAACTATTTAAGAAGGTACGCGTGCAATTTATCTTCAAGCAAACTACTTCATGTAAATAAAACCCAGGAGTTACCACTTTAAAAATCCTTAGAACAGTACTGAACTGCTCCAGCTGCACAGGGGATGAAGATCCCAATTGCCTTTAAAAAAAAAAAAAAAAAAAAAAAAAAAAGCTGAATTTGACTGAGCTTATGATTCTTTTAGCTGATGGAGATTGAACGTAACAGTGCATTAGAAAAAAAAAATCCACAGAGAGCAAGCTTTGTGCAAGTCTGTGCTAAGCGTAGCACTACCACTGAGAGGTTTGAAAAAAAATCTGGTAGTTCTTTGCAAGTATTAGGAGATGGGGAGGAGAAATACTCATCTATTAAAAGAATATAGCTCCCGTTCGCGCTGTAAACAATCTGAAGCAAGTCCAGCTACGGGGCACAACATAATCACTCACTCCATGTCACCGTTGTGCCATCTTCATTACCACCAGTACAGTCTTATCTAAAAATAATTTAAGGTTAAATCTGCTACAGAACTTAAAGGATAAGATTAAACAAATATATGACAGGACTGTGGTAACACTGCAGCTACAGCCAGCTGTTCTCTTGCTACTCTTAAAACATTACTGACCCTGCCTCCACCCCTAAGTCGTATTTTTTTTCAGCATTTTGTACCAAATGGCTGTGAAATTTAACATTGAATGCTCAAGAAAAATAAGAACAAGGTACTATACAAACCTTAGGGAAATAGGCCCTAAAGCACAACAACACTTGAAGTAACATACCCCTTCCTACTTGCATGATTTTACATGCAAGTTTACTTTAATTTAACACAAGCTCCACAGTTCACTTTTGTGTGGTTATTTTACAGACCACAAACAAGTATTACCTGAGTAAGAACTCAGTGATACAGTCCAGCGTACGGTAAGGGCCAGTAAAACAGTAACTGTCATTAAGCTCCACTTCTCCATTGCTGGTCTTTGTAAGAAGCCCAAAGGTACCTGAAAAAAAAAAATACCAGAAACATTGCTATGACACTGTCTGGGTTTGTTTCTTAGGCATTTAATGGCAGTAGCAATGATTTCTCCCGGTTCTGAGCTATAAACTGACCAAGCATCTGACAAAGTTTCTAGAAACATACATAGGCTTCATCCTAATGAGCGCCACCAAATTTGTTACGCAAACAGCACGTTTCAACATGAAGTTGTTAAGTATCTTTAGTAGCTCATGAAATAGTATTTTGAAAAAAAGTACTTGAAAAGAAAAATGTTTTCAAAGAAATGTTGAGGAGCATGCAGTTTATAGTAGTGAATGAATGCCCTGGTATTTGGTCAACATTACTTAATTTCTGGACTAACCACAGCGCAGCTGAGTTATGGAAAGCGTAGATGGGATTCCCTTCTGGTTTAAATTTATGCAAAAAGTTATATAAATGTTAGCTACGTGTAACAACACAAAATGTTGCTACATCTGCCACATGCAACCGTGGGACAAAGTAACAGGAAAACGCCGATGTTATCCCATGCCAAAGCCACTAAGAACAGAAAACGCAAAACCTCGACCCAGAACACCAAAACTATTTCGCTCTGGGTTAGAAAAGAAGAAAAAGACGAAGAAACAGCTCCAGGCTCGGCAGCAGAGCGCAGGGGCGCACCGCCCTGCGCTACACCTGTGCCTGAGGGGATCGGGGGGGGAGCTTATTTCCCTCAGGTAACCGCTGGCAGGACCCTGGGGGCACATGGGGCACACCAGGAACACCCCACGGGGCACACCGGGCACACGAGGGGCACACCGGGCACACGAGGGGCACACCACACGGAGCACACCACAGCGACGCCCTCCCCTCAGCGCCCCCCGCCCGCCCTGAGGCAGCGGGCAGCGCCCGCGCCTCTCTACCGCCCCCCCCCCCCCACACCGTGCCCCGCCCCTCCCTGGCGCGCGCCCCCTCACAGGACCCAACGGCCGCACCGCGCGCGCGCGCGCTTCCGCGTTCGACGAGGCCGCCGGGCGCGCGGGGCGGGGAAAAGGAGAGGGGCGCCGCAGCGCGCATGCGCCCAGGCCCGCGCATGCGCAGCTGGGCCGGGAGCCGGGCAGGGGGGCGGGGCTCGCGTCCTGTCAGCGGCGGGGCGCGGGGAGGGCGTGAGGGGGGAGCGCTGCGCGGGGGTCGGTGCTCGCCTCAGGAGAGAGCCCGGCTCGCTGCTTTATTTGTTTGTTTTATCAAGAGGGAAGCGGCTGCTGCAGGATCTGTGCTTCAGCAGCGACTTGGGGAGGTGCTCCTCAGACGTTGAGTGTGGGTGACAACGTCCAGGAGCCGGACTTGAGGCGCCGGGGGCTGCTGCCTGACGGCCTTTATCGGCTGTGTTTCTGTGGTGCCCCTTCAGGTCCTGACAAAGTGCGTAAAATAAAGTGAACGAGCCCACAGCAGCCTCACACAGCCCGTACCGACACCAAAAAGTGCGGTCTCTGTTCTTTAGATTGATGTTTTTCCTCAGTTTCCACGTCTAACTGAGATCAGGATATCCAATTTAGTAGAAAACTTATATATATATATATATATACATATATATACATATATACATATATATACATATTTAAACCAACACCACATACTCAGACTTTCGTGACTCCACAACAACTGGTGCCCGTGCTCTCCTTGGGCTGGAATCCCAGGACGGAAACTTTTAAGGGATTTAGAGTAAATAAATAAATAAATGGATAAATAAATACTATTAGTTCAGTTGGAGGGGACCCACAGAGAGTCCGACTGCCCGACCAGTTCGGGGCTAACCAAAAATTACGGCGCAAACCCAACCTGTTTAAAACCAAGCGCTGCAGAATGGAAGCGTGGTCAAGAAGCACCTGATCACTTGAAATATTAAGGCTTAAAATTAAGAGATTGTAGGAAAACAAAATTCTCCGTAGATTTTTTTTAACATTTACGGGTTATTTTATAATATTCGAACATCGGACAGTGGGATTATTATAAAATCGGGTTGAGTACTGCATGACACCAGAGATCGCTTTTTTCCCTTCAGGTTTTTCCAACGCAACGAAGTGGCAGATTTCCATAACCCCAGCTGTTTGGCAACTGAGAGCAAATTTTTGGAGATGTCGGTGTCTCTGCACCTGCAGTCACCTCAGCATTTGGGGAAATTTCCTTCCAGCGTCACCTCAGCAGGGAGGGATGGAGAGACGGGGAGTTCAGGGGGTTGTGTGGGCAGCAAACCCAAATCCCCCTGAGCTGACCGCCCTCTCCAGATGCTGGGAGCCCCAAACCTGTTAGAAATGCCCCGTTACTGTCCTCAGCTGTCCCCATCCCTGTCCCTGTCCCCGTCCCCGTCCCGCACCCCCATCCTCCCAGTTATCGCAGCCCGCCTGGTCTCGAGGTGCGATCGTTCCCTTCCCGGGAAAAAAAAAAAAAAAAAAAAAAAAGCTTTTTTATCGAACGCCCCCGAAATACTTGCACCGGGTCGCGTCGCCTGGAATCGAGTCCCTGTCACCAGCATTTCTGCGGTGACTTTGAGCGGATCAATGGCTGGGAAAGGCAGCGCGGGCGCATCGAGCAGCGGGGCAGAGCCGGCAAGCGGCTGCCGTTCGGCTCCCGGCAGCAGAGAGAAGCCGATAAGGAGCGGACAAACGCCTTTCCTTAACCCTTTGCAGGCAGCTCAGCCGCCTCTTTGCCTTCCCCCGGCTCCTGGGGTGATGGAAAGCCGAGTAGAGGCGAGGCAAAGCCCCCCCTCGGCACTCCGGATCTGCGGCCGGAGCAAAGCTCCCTCCCGTTCCCCGATCCGAATCGAGTTGCGCGGCGCCCGCTCCCCGAGCCCGAATTCCTGAAGTTTGCTCAGCTCTTCCAACAGACGAAATGTCACGTTTTAAACGGGAGGGGAAGGTTCTGCCTTGCTGACCTATTTTTCATTTCTGATTTAGGGAAAAAAAAAAAAAAAAAAGGCGAGATTAGCATGGATATTGCATTTTCAAGGACCTCGCCACTATTAAATAGACTGTTAAGTGCATTTTATGGCTGAGGAGTCTGTTCCCAGCTCAGTCGGGGAGACGTGCTAAGTTCATCTCTACCTGCTACATTGAACATTCACTGACTTAAAATACTTTCGGTGGGTGTAATACCTATGCTCTGTGTCTTTTAAGTACATAACGCTTTATGTTTTAGGACTGCCACGACGTAAATTCACCGCGAGTCCCCCGGAACGCCGCCCTGCTCCCTCCCGGCTCCGAGGACGCTGCGGCGGCCGGAGCCGCGGGCGCGCATCTTCCGCTCATCTTCCGCGCATCTTCCGCGCCCTCCTGGGGCGGCTCGGGGGGGTCGCACCGGGTCCCTCCGGCCCACGAGCTCCCACGGGAGGTGTGAGCGGGGTCTCGGCCACCCCAGCAAAAAGCCACGGGGGTCGGGGCCGGGGTTGAGCTGTGCGGAGGGCGGCTCCCCCCTTCCTCCCCCGTGCGCCCCAGAGCGCACCGGCGCTCGGGGCATCCGTCAGCGGTCAGCGGCCGCGTCCAGTTTGGCCACACGGGGCTGGGGAAGGAAAAGGAAGAGAAATAAATAAATAAAAAATAATAAAAAAAAAGAAAAAAAAAGAAAGAAAAAGGCTTTCTGCTGCCCCCCGCGCCCCGCCGCCCGCTCTGTGCCCGGGGGATGCCCAGCCCGGCCCCGCACCGCGGGGATGCTCCCAGCTCCCCGGAGGGGGGGTCCCGACCCCCGGGGGAGGTTACGGGGGGGGCTCCCGGTCCCCGCGCCCCCTGCAGGCCCCGTGCCGGCACTGCACCCCCCCGGGGAGCCCTCACCTGCCCGCGGGGCCCCGGCCCCGGCAGCCGCCGCCGCCCCTTCCCCGCGATGCTGCGGCACCGGGGGTGCTGCCGGCCGCTGTCGGGAAGGCGAGGAAGAGGGGACGGAGGTGCCGGGGGACGAAGGGCAGCCGGGGAGGGAGGGGGGGACATAGGGTGCCGGTTCTGCCGTCGCCGGCAGCGCCGAGCAGCTCCCACCGCCGGGCCCGGAGCGCAGATGCCGAGCCCGAGGTATTGCTGCTATGCGCGGAAATATGAGCGAGCGATTTTCTGAGCAACAAAGGCTCGGGAATGGAATGAGCCCCTGTTATCCAGTGTCACTTGGAAGCCCTGGATCAGCAGCTTCTTGAGCCGAGAAGCGAATTCAAGCAGAGGCTCCTTCCTCTTTTCCCAGGGGGATCCGCTAAATATAGCAATAACCCCCGCGCGTGTTGCCCACATCACGTACCATTTGCTGTTTGTGTAAAACCGATTAGCCAGACACAACTGTGAAACTCCCCGCGACTTTTATGGCCGCAGCACGCCGACGGCCCGCGGGGCTCTCCCGGACCAGGGGGGCCCCCCCCGGTGCCCGCTCCGTGCCCGGTCCGGCGGCTCCCTGCCTGCAAACTTCCAGCCCCTTCTTTATCTGGGAGCATATACGCGGAGGTGTAAATATTGACTTAGGAAAAAAATAATATTTACTCCTCACCAGGAAAGCAAGGACTTTTTTTTTTCTTTCTTTCTTTTTTTCTTTTTTTCCCCCTTTTTCCCCAAGCTGCGCTCTCGGCTCCTCTCGCAGCGCCCGCCGCCCGTTCCCCCCGCAGCCGCAGCCGCTTTCTAGGGCCCGAACAAAATCCACCGAGGCTTCCAGCACCGACGAAACCCAAACGTTTCGCCAGGGAGAGAATAAAGCAGCGAGCCCGGGCAGTGCCGAGCGCCGAGGTCTCGCCTTCCCTTCGCCAGCCCGAGCCCCTCCGCAGCCGGGCTTTAAATCCTGCAACGCTGCGCTTATTTTCTCCTCTCGGCGGTCGCTGTATTTTAGCCACGAAAACGCCCAGAAATGTACATTTTTCGCAGCCGCCCTCCAAACTTAGTTGCCGGGATTTAGGTGAGAAAGGCCGTTCCCTGCCGCCGCCACGCCGAGCCGCTTCCCCAGCACTTCTCCCTCCAACGAAAGAGCCGCGCTCGGACCCCGCACGGGCACGGCTTTTCGTTTTTTATTCTCCCCCAAATAAATCCTAGATTTATTTGGCTCTCGGATGGCCCCGGCGTTTTATTTAAAACCAATTCCCCCCCAAACAGCCGCGAAAGCCTCCCCGAAGCGTGCCTGTGCCGGCCGGGAACGGCCAGCATCCCGCCGCACCGCCGCGCGGAGCCGGGTCGGGCACGAAAAAATTCAAGAAATTTTGGGGGAAAACACGGCGAGGCCGGGAGTCAAAGCACGGGGGAGCCGCGGCGATGCCGGCCCCGCAGCGAGCGGTGGGACCCGGACCCGGCTCGGCTCGGCACGGCTCAGAACAGCTCAGCCCGGCTTAGCACGGCACAGCTCGGCTCAACCCGGCTCGGTACAGCACAGCTCGGCTCAGCCCAGCCCGGCTCGGAACGGCTCAGCCCGGCTCGGTTCCGCTCGGCCCCGCAGCCGCCGTCGCCGCGCCTGTCAGACAAAGCCGGGCAGAGCGTTTTAAAAATTTATTTACAAAGTTGTGTACAACACGAAGGGATAACATTTAGAATACATATATTCATTCATATATAAACAGACTTCTATAATAGAATGACAGCGTTTTCCTCCTTTTTTTTCCTTTTCGTCTCCAATTTTTTTTCTCGCTGTTGCTGCTGTTCGTTCGTTTAATATTTAAAATTTCCCCCGCTTATTTCTTTATACATTTTTTTTCCCGTTCTTTTTTTTTTTTTTTTTTCGTTCTCTCGCTTATTTCGGATAAAACCGCTCGGAGCGCCGGAACCTTCAAAAAAAGTGAAAGCCCGCGGCTGCTGGTCGCGACCGTCCTTTCGCCTCTTTAGAAAAATAAAAAGCCCGAAAAGCAGCGGCAGGCGCTGCCGGCAGCGGTCTGTCTGTCTGTCCGGCCGGCCGGCCGTCTGTCCGTCCGTCCATCCATCCGAGGGGCACGGCGGGGCTACCGGGCCGGCCGCTTAGGCTACTGGGCCGGCCACCTTGGGGCTACCGGGCCGGCCACCCTGGCTACCGAGCCGGCCACCCGGGGGCTACCGGGCCGGCCACTTGGGCTACCTGGCCGGCCACCCTGGCTACCGGGCCGGCCACTTGGGCTACTGCGCCGGCCACTTGGCCTGCACGGCGGTGGCCGGGGCAGCGGGCTGCAGGAACTGGCCGGCGATGATGTTGGTAGGCACGCTGAGGATGGGGGCGATGGCCGCGGTGGTCCGGGCGAGTGCCAGCGGCTGGTGGGCCACTAGGGCCGACTGCACGGTGACGGGCGGCCGCAGGAAAGTCTGGGCTCCGGCCGCCGAGCTGGCGGCGGGGCCGCCGATGATGTTCTCGATGCTGAACGACGGGCGGCTGCTGGGCTCCGACTTGACGATGGAGCCGGCGGCTCCCAGGCTGCCGAGCTGCAGCTGCAGGCTGGGGCCGAGCTGCGAGTTGAAGGCTTTGCGGCTCAGCTCGCTGGACGGCAGCAGCGGCACGGCGGGCGGCAGCATGGGCCCGACGGGGGGGATGTAGGGGTACTGCAGCGCGGCGGCGGCGGCCGCAGGGTGCGGGTAGGCGCCGGGGTGCAGCCCGTAGGGGCGGCCGTAGGGCCCGGCCAGGCCGTAGGCGCCGAAACCCTGCATCATGAGCGCCGTCTGGTCCCGCAGGTGCTCCTGCTGGTGCCGCTTGAAGCGCTTCCTCCGGCGGAGGAAGCTGCCGTTGTCGAACATGTCCTCGGACTGCGGGTCCAGCGTCCAGTAGTTGCCCTTGCCCGGGTTGCCGGGCTCCCGGGGGATTTTGACGAAGCAGTCGTTGAGCGAGAGGTTGTGGCGGATGCTGTTCTGCCAGGCGGGGAACTTCTCCCGGTAGTAGGGGAAGCGGTTGCTGATGAACTCGCAGATGCCGCTCAGCGTCAGCTTCTTCTGCGGGCTCTGCAGGATGGCCATGGTGATCAGCGCGATGTACGAGTAGGGCGGCTTCACCAGGCTGCTCTTGGGCTTGCTCTGCCCCGCCGCCGCCGCCGCCGCGCCGCTCGCCCCGTCCTCGCCGCCGCCGCCGCCGCCGCCCCCCTTGCCGCCCTCGGCCGCTCCGCCGGGGCCCGCCGGGGCCGGGCTGCCGCTGCCGCTGCTGCCGCTCTCGGCTCCCACCTCGGCGGGCAGCGCCGGCTCCGCCGCCCCGTCCAGCGGCGGCGCCCCGGGGCTGCGGGCCTCGCCGTCGCTCTCCTTGCCCAGCCCGTCGTCTCCCTCGCCCACCACGTCGATGTCCACGTCCTCCGCCGCCAGCGCGCTCTGCCCGGCCATGGCGCTGCCGCCTCCCGACAGGGTCATCCCCGCGCCTCCGACGGGGCCCCCCGCCCGCTCCCGGCGGCGGCGGCCCCGGGGCGGCCCCGGCGGCGGGCCTCCCCCTCGCCTCCCCTCCGCGGCTCCTCCGAGCGCCGCCGCCCGCCGCTACACCCGAGCGGCCCGGCTGCCGCCCGCCGCGCCGCCCCCGCGGGGCATGGGGGGGCCGCGCCCGCTCCTCCTCTCCCGGCGGCGGCGGCGGCGGCTCGGGGCCGCCCTCGGGGCTCCGGCGGCTGCGGCCCGGTCACCTCCGGCTGCTCCCGCCGCCGGGCATCGGGGCTCAGGCGGCTCCGCTGCTCCCAGCCGCCCTCCGCGCCGGGTGCCCGCCGGGCATGGGGGCCGCCGGGGCTCGCCGGGCGCCCTCCGCTCCACCGCTCCTCTCCCCGCTCCGCACCGCTCGTCCGCGGGGCTGCTTTTGCCCTTCCTCTCCCCCCTTTCTCTCTTCTTCTTCTTGTTTTTTTTTTTTTTTTTTTTTTCCTTTCTCCTTTTTTTTTTTTTTTTTTTTTCGGAGGGCGGAGGGAGGGAGGGAGGGGACCGGGGGGGCGGGAGGCAGCTCAGGGAGGCCGGAGGGAGGCCGCGGAGGGCGTCGCGGGGCCCTCGCCGGGCAGCGTGGCGGCGCGGCGGGCCGGACTGCCTGATCGATTACTTTCCCGTTAAAGATATACTCGGAGGCGGCGCCACGTGACCGCGTGACGTCACGCTCCCCCGCCGTGACGTCACGCCGCAGCCCGCTGAGCTCACACCGCCGCCGCCCGCCCCGTCGGGCCCCGGCAGCCCCCGGCAGCCCCCGGCTCCTCCTCGCCCTCCGCGGCCGCCGATCCCGGCCCGGAGCGCGGGGACCCGGCGAGCCCGAGCTCCGGGAGCCCCCCCCGGGCGTTTTCCTTTCCCTTTTTCCTTCCTTTTTATTTTTTATTTTTTTTCCCATTTTTTTTTTTCCCACCGGCAGCACCAGCTGGGAGCGGAAGATCAGAGCGCGGCTATTGATTGATCCATCCCATTAGGTGCAGGGAGAAATAAAAAAGACGTAAAATAACAAAGGGAAACTATAAATAAAGAGGTTTTTAGCCGGCTCCTTTTTCTTCTTCTTTTTTTTCCCCCACCTTTTTTTCCTTTTTTCCCCCTTTTTTCTGTCTTTTCTTTCTTTTTTTCCCCTTTTCTTTTTTCCTTTTTTCTTTTTTATTTTTCTTTTCTTTTTTTTTTCTTTTTTTTTTTTCTTTTTCCTTTTTTTTTCTTTTTCTTTTTCTTTTTTTTTTTTCCTTTTCTCTTTCTTTTTTTTCTTTTTTTTTCCTTTTCTCTTTCTTTTTGTTTTCCTTTTTTTTTTTTTTTTTCTTTTTCTTTTTTTTTTCCTCTTTTCCCGAGGTGTTAACGACTTAACGGTTGCGGGCGTTAGCATAAGAACACGTAGGAAATGAGGCAGTGCGGGTGAATGCGAGGAGCGCGGTGCCGCGGCCCCAGGTAAGCCCCGGCCCGGGGAGCGGCGCCCGGCACAGCCCCCCCAGCCCCCCCCCGGCCCGGCCTTTTCCCCCCTTGTCTCTCCCGGACGGCTTTGGGGATCCCAATAAATGCAAGGAACTTAGCACAGAGCTTCAGGACAGACCGTTTTCCGATCTTTTTTATTTATTTATTTTCAAGGAAAAATAAAAAAGAACAGCCCCGACAAGCCAAGCACCACCGGCACCCCCCAGGCAGCCCTCTCCCCCCCCAGGAAAGCGCACGGAAGGCTCCGCCGTGCCCCGGCCCCCCCCGGCAGCATAGCCCGGAGGAGTTCGGGGGTCTCAGCGGGGAGGGGAGGGGAGCAGCGGGGCCGGGACCCCCCCAGACCCCCTCGGGGGCTTCCCCAGTGCCCTTTTCAGGCGTTTGGCGGCGCAGCCCCCGGGGCCCTTCGGGGGCAGGGGAGTGCCGCCCCCCCACACCCCTACCCCTGGGCCCCTCTTCATTTGTTGAGCATTTCCTCGGCACGAGAAAAGTCTCAGTAATTAATCGGTGCCGTTAATTACGGCGAAGAGAAACTCTTCTCCTCCCTTAGGGCTGCGTTGTGCCAAGTCCGGCCCGACGGGGCGCTCCCCCTCCACACCCCCCCCCTCCCCGGCGCCCTGCAGGGCTTGGGGCGAGAAGTTTGGGAAAAAAAGTTTTGGGGAAAAGTTTTGGGAAAAGGTTTTTGGGAAAGGTTTTGGGGAAAGGTTTTGGGGAAAAGTTTTGGGGAAAAGTTTCTGGGAGTCCAGCCAGCCAAACCCGCACCCAGAGCAGGGGCGAAACTATCACGCCGGGCATCATCCAGGAGCAAATCCCTCACATAAACCCGGGGAGGGGGCTCGGAGCCCCCCAGCAGGCACATTTCGGAGCTTATCACCGGCAGGGCCAGTGCCCTGCGAAGCAAAGAAATAATTCGGGCTGCGGGAGCGGAGGTGGCGACCCCGATAATGACAACGGCAGAGCTGGAAAGTGGGCGCCCATATAGACAGATAGATTTAGCGACGGGAGAAAAACAAACTGTATGGTCCGGATCGATAGCGAGTCAAATAGAGACACGGCAAGCGCCAGGGCGAGGGAGGATGGAATAAGTTATCGTAGAGAGGGAGAAATTAATTACAGCTCAATTGGGTTCTAATATGGCCAAGCGAGAGCCTGGCTGCGGGGCGAGTTAAAAATAAAGCCGGAGGGTGGGGGGGATCGAGGGGGAACGGCAGCGCCGGGGCAATTTCTGCTTCTGTAATCGTTTTAAAGGAAGGAGAAACCAAAGGTGTCCCCTTTCAGCTCCTTAAGCCTCTTACTTTCACTAAGGACTTCTATAAATCGTTGACCTGACCCGGCTCACACCGGCCCCGCCGGCTGGGGCAAGCGCACCCCGGCACGGGGGTCTCGCCGAAGATGCGCGTTTGGTGACCCTTTTCCATGTCCCCCCCAACCCCTTTTTCTTTAATTTATTTTTTTTTTTCTTTTTTTCTTCAAGGCCTCTATCCGCACGTGTTCGCTTTCCTTTTTTTTTTTTTTTTTTTTTTTAATCGCAATAAATCGCCTGGAAAAGCGGCGGAGCTCGGTGTTAAAACGAAATCGGTCGCGTTTCCAAAGCGCTTTCGGATTTATTTGGATTGGAAATGTACAAACATCCATTCCGGGAAAGGCAACACGTTTAATTAACGATGAGAGAGCAGTTAGGGGCAGAAAGCTAGTAAAATTGTGTGATAAATTTATGGCATTGTTAGCGTGCTTTTAATTATGGCTATTATGTTAATTATTTCACATTAGCATGGAGTTATCAGCGGCATGTCAGATTTAATCAAAACGAGCCTTTCTCTCGAAAATTGTGCTTCGCATTCACCGCCAGCAGAACGGGGGGTCCCGAGCCCAAGCCGCCCTCTCTCCCCCCTCCCGACACTTCTTCATTTCTTTAAAAATAAATAAATGGAGGCTTTTAAAAGGAGGACTTCCCCTGAAAAGAGCGGCTGGACGTGCTGCGGGCTGGTGCAGGCGGCGGATCCCTTTAGGCTACGGCGAGCAGCGCAGGGAGGCAGAGGCGAGAAGCGGCTCGCTTGTTTTTTAGGAATTCACCATTTTCGCCCCCCTCCGGAGAAGGCACTTTATCATTTCGGATCCCTCTGTCAAACAATATGATGTCGCTCGTTTTTATCCGTCCCGTTTTACAAAAGCCCCCGCTCGCCCTGGCGGCCAGGGCAAGGCGCCTGAGTACAAAAGGAGAAAAAGGGACGAGGAGGGAGGATGCCGGAGGGCTGCGGGGGTCGGCGAGGGAACGAGGAGGAGGTGGGAGCGGGGCTGGGTGCGGGTGCGGTGCGGGGCTGTGCGGTGCGGGGCCGCTCGGAGCCCGGCGCTGCGCCCAGGAGCGCGCCCCTGCTCCCGGCCCCGCACCGCAGCCCCCGCAGCTCCCCCCGGGGAGGCGACCCAGCGGCTCCCCAAGCCAAAAAAAAAAAAAATAATAAATACATAAATAAAAAAGGAAAACAGCAACATCACCAAAAGCCGGGGTGGGAGCAGGCGGCGGCGAGGCAGGAGGCGAAGTTTTGGGGGGGCCCCATCCGTGCCCGGGTGCGGAGCTGCCCCGCACAGCCCCGCGGGACCGGGGGGCTGCGGCCGCGGCAGCTGCTCGCTTATTTTTAGAGCATTTCCATTCCTCCGGTTAATTTTAGATCGATTCATTATTTAGCCCCAGTTCGCCTTCAGGGAAACCCAAGCTGGGGGGAGGCCGGAGCCCCGCGGGACTGTGCGGGGCTGCCCCCAGCCGGGGCGCTGCGGGACTCGATGGGTGCGGGCAGCCCTGTCCCCAGGGAGGGGGAGACCCAGCCTCTGGGATGGGGTTTGGATGGTGGGCATGGACGTGGAGAGAGGTGCGTGGGGCTTGTAGGCAAGTAGACAGGGGTGTACAGGTGGGAATGGATGGGTATGGGTGGGAATGGATGGGTGTGGGTGGGTACAGATGGGTATTTTGGGGTATGGATGGGTGTAGGTGGCTATGGATGGGTGTAGGTGGTTATAGGTGGGTACAGATGGGTATTGGTGAGTATGGATGGGCATGGATGTGTACAGATGGGTATGGATGTGCCCCCCATCAGGGCCAGGCACCGTGTCCCTCCTCCCACAACACTGCTCTCACACCAAGCCTCTGCCTGCTCCCACCCCGCAAGTGCTGGCAGGATCTAAGTGTCAGCCAACAGTGGTATATGTGTAAAATCATGAATCTAGCACTCGTTTTCCTTGGGGTGCTTAGTCGCACTGGCTCTTTGCCTCCTCTCTGCCTTCCCATGCCCTGGGAGCTGAATGCCACAGGTCGGTGGGTGCTGGCAGGGGGTCCCGGTGGTGCTGACCCTGCTGAGCTCACAGGGGGCACCCCGCTGGTCTGTGCACCCAGAACTTGGGTGTTGGTCTCAGACAGGGACGTCCCCATGACCTGGCACAAGCAGGTGGCAGTGCTCAGGTGTCCCCACCAGGACGTAGGCTCAGGTTCCCAGGAGACAGCCTCCAGGGATTCACAAAATAAAGCCAAAATCATCAGAAGGAAGAGCGGAGCCAAACACTGCTTAAAGATTTGGATGCTTCACAAGCAAGGACAGAGCAAAGATCATTGAATAAGTCAAAGCACCAAAGCGCTACTGGGCAAACTGGTGTGTGTGAGCAGAGGAACTCTGCTGCCTTTTGTGGAAGATGGCTGCAAAGTTAGCTGTGAATTGGTTGGGGAAAAAAAAAAAAAAAGACAGTTGGCAGATATTCAGCCAAGATTCATTTATTCTTCAGATTTTCATCTTGCAGCCCCACCCTCTAAACAGATCAATAGGTGTCCCCCGCTTGCAGCCCGTGGGTGCCCCATGCATCCACCAGCAGCACTTCTCAGAAGTCTCCTGCTCATGTCCCTCTCGAACAAAACACCTGAAACTCATCCTCCAAGCACCCTGTCACAACACTGTCCCTGCAGGAGGCTCCTGTACCACGAGGCATAATAAATACACAGGAACAAAAAGAGGCAAGTCTCAAAAATGCCTTGAAGCACATTTTATCCAACCTTGCAAAGGAAAGGGCCAGCTGGGAAGGGGGGATCCTGACCAAGCCCCATATACAGGGCCATGACCAGGTGTGACATCCTCACCCACAGGCTGGGCTTGGGGACATGCTCCAGCCATCGTTCCTCCTTCCAGACCCGGGGTTTGCTTCTCCGTGCACGGAGGGAGTGAGGAGGCTCAACGGGCTCGGGAAGGAAGTTATATTTTATCTGAAGACACCTTTATTTGTCAGAGGAAGGGGAGTAAATCAACCTGACATAATCTTTTTCCATTCATCTATGCAGAAACTGCAGCCCAAAGGGATGGTGCGGGCACCAAATATTTGGTGGAAAACATGGGGATGCAACCCAAAAAGAGGGGATGCAACCCAAAGTGAGGGGCTGCAAGAGGCTGCTGGGGAAGCTCAGTCTAAGCCCCCGGTGATTTGGTACTGACTCTGCAGGTAGGGAGAAGGTGCAAGGAAGGCACAGCGGTGTTTTGCTCAGTTGTTCCCCCTGCCAGCAAGATGCAAATTGCACAGAAGGAGCTAAGAGGATTCCCAGGGCTGTGAGGAAATCCCTTTGCTGGCTGCAGCATCGCTGGGAGCCCTCCATGCGCTGGCCCCATCCTCTCCCAGCACGAAGCCAATGCCTACGAAACTCCGAGATACTCCTCTGAGATTTTGCATATCATGAGAGACCCCTGGGATCCCTGAGCTTACTCAGGATTTATTTTTATTAACCAGCACAGCCAGGACTCTCGTGCTTCCCTGGGTGGGAGGAGGAGGCTTCGTTTGTTTGTTTTCTTTCCTGGATAGTTCCGCAAGCCGCTCCTCTGGCACACGCGTAACACCCTCGATTCCCTTTAGTAAGCACAGAAAGACAAGCGGTGAATTAGCGCCGTTGTTAATAAACCCACTCTGCTAATATTTTTCCCCACCACGTTGAGCATCATGGATCGGCGGCGGCTGAACCCCTTCCGCGGGCGGCCAGCACAGGGCCAATGCATCACCGGAGCGCCACGTGTGCCACGCAAATGGTGCCTTGGTGGGACGTAAGTGGTGCGCGGGCCTTTTATGGGCCTTCTGCAGAACGGTGAATTTTACCCAAAATGCAGGTTAAAACCCATGCTAGGTATTTATGCAGTCAGGTCCATAATATCTCTTCCAAACCTTCCCCAAGCTGCTCTTCACCTGCTGAACCAGGTAGCTCCTTATCTAGAGAGCGCTGTATGGCATTTTAGGGGATTATTTTCTTTTATTTTGGCAAAGAAAAGCTGTGCTACAAAATCCCTCTGTGTCCTGATGTGGTGTTGCCAAGAGCCTGTCCCAATGGACAGCCTGTCCCAGCAGTTTTCTCCTCCACCTCCTGAGGAGAGAAAACAGCACAATTCTTCATATAAATAGTGGGTGCCCTCCACAATTGTCTTGGAAAGAGAACTGACAGCTTCAGAAACTGATATTTCTGCTAGTTGTTGGCCAAAAAACTCTTTGAGGAGCCCAAATCTTTCCTTTTCTTTCTTTCTTTTTTTTTTTTTTTTTTAGGGGCCAGAAGGAGCACCATTCAGACCATTTCCAGTCGGACCACTTCCTGCCATCCCCCACAAAGCCCGTCGGTGTGACCATTACAGTACTCACTAAATTCAGTTTAGATCCTTCACCTTATTAGAAGAATCTTTATTAAACGTTTTATTAAAGTATTTTAATGCCTTCCCAGGAACGCCATAAATCCCCGCTGGTTTCAAAGCATCTTTGAGGAGTTGCAGATAGCGCGGGGGGCCTGGCTGAGCATTTCCAGTGCTTGCATGATGAGAGCACATGTGGGCAACACTCCTTAAACCACATCAACATTGTTTTTGTGTTGGTTTTCCTGCCTTTGCCCAGGTGAGAAAGGAATCCTGCAGGATTCACCCTCCTGGGGGCTGTGCCATGTCCCCCTCATCCATCCCTGGCTCTTACTTCTCTGGAATAATGGCTAAATATCCTTCCTCCTGGAAACCCAAGAGGAGTCACCCATTGAGATTCATTCCCACGTATGTGCCTGCAGCTCTGGGGTCTGCCAGGGCCCTCCTGGAAGCCCAGGGATGAACGAGGAGGCCTCCTCAATGCTCTCCCTGCCCCAGAGCCCGTGCTTCCAGAAATACTCACCTTAGCATTTAAACCTTGTAAATTAATGGGACTTAAATATATGCTCCGAGTTAACTGTATTCTAAACCTGAACTAAAGCTTCATTTTCCAAGCTAAGCCTTGTTAAAATTTGTAAGGTAAATTCTCATCTTTGTGTAGATGAAACACGATCGTCCTTCCTCCCCTGTTTTCTCTTGACAGTTTTTACCATTTTATTTCCATTTCCCAGGGAGCCTCAGCCCAGAGCAATGGTCATTCCTGCATTGAAGCTGCAGTGAGGGCAGCTCCTGAGTATCCTAAGCAGCAGTGAGAAGGTTTCTGCAGGGCCCCTTGGTGTCAGTCAACATGTGGCTCGCCAGAGCAGGCACACGGCTGGGACTTTGTCACAGTATCCTGACATTTTGGCTTCTACCATTAACTAATAGCCCACTCCTGCATCCCCTGTGTGCTCAAAAAAGGGAAATTTTCTCAGAAAGCTGGGCCTGATCCTGAAGGGCTTTGCTCATGAGCTTGCTTCCATTGCAGTCATTCTTTGCACGCATCCGCTCGAGTCCAGCAGGATTTTGTGGGCTGTCGTTCTGGGAAGGACATATGTCCAGCATAGCTGTAGCTAACATGTCCTGCATGTTTTACGTGTTTCTTCTGCGTGTGAAATGTAATATACTATATGTTTTGGAGTCATGTATTTAGATATGATCTCATATAAGTTTGGCAGATAAATATGCTCATATCATATAGCACGGGCGTATTTTTCACTCAGGACTGCTGGTATTCAAGGACTTCTTCTGTGCCTGGTGGAGCCAGCAGGACCCTTGGCATTGGCAGAGCTGGAACACAACTAGGTCCAAATCTTCCCTTCGCATTGCAGCCACTCCTTTGGAAGAAACACATAAGACTAGACAAGCCTCTGAAGGAGGAGCAAAGTTTTGTTTTCCACCCAGGACACCTCAGCAACCAGTCTGTGTTTCCTTTGAAAATGGAGAGGTTTAGAAAAACTTCTGAGGAGAAATTAAATAAATAAATGTGAGGTATAGAAGTCAAACACACACCATCCGATGGAGAGCAGGGCTTTAATGGCATAATTAGCAACCAATCCTGCCGAAAGGTCTCTGCGCTCACTGCCCAGTGCTAACATAGTGCCGGTTTACCTGGTGCTGCGTTTGCTCCTGGCTTCTTCTGGTACATCTTACAGACACAACTTTAAAAACAGGGGCAGCTCTTCTGTAATTAGCTGTTCCCTAATCTACTGCATGAAATTATGCCCCAGCCCCACGCCTCTCTGCTAAACGCAAGTCAGGTGAGAGCTTCATATTTAGTTTAATAAACCATAATTTCCGACAAAGGTAACTGTCACCTTTTGTTTCATTCTGCGCGTTTATTTTTCAAGCACCACAGCTGACCTCCGAACTCAATCTGCACTTGCCTATTGATGCATAAATATCTGTAATATCACAGTAAATTAAATTCAGTTTTAAAGGGTTTCTATTTAACAATCTGTCAGAACTTTCACAGCGTTTGATTTCTAGTTTCCTCTGTCCACTGACAGGTTTATCTCAATATGGCTTGATTAATGAAACCTTTTATTTGGAGTAAGCATGCCTATTATTACCATAATCTCTTAATGCTTGCTTAGGCAACATTGTACTCTGACAGCAGGGCTCCAAAAACTCCCAGCCCCTTCAGCAGGCTGCAGGGCTGGGGAAACACAGCCAGGCACTTGCAGGGGCTCTGAGCAAAATCAAGCAGCTTTCCAGTGTAATAGGCTTGGCAGCCCTATTTCCACAGCCGTTGGTGTTAAACGTGCCTTATTACTAAGTATTTTTAGTGAAGATCAGCAAATGCACACTTCATTTGTGATGGGTGTTATACCAGGGAGGATATGAATGTTGTGAAGATGTGTTCTTATGAAGAATTCGTTGAATTTAGGGAAAAGTACTGTAGCTTAACCTAGAAAACAAACAAACAAACAAACAACAACAAAAAACTATATAGATTTGGATATTAGTTACTGACTTCTAGTCCTTGGGTTTCCTGTCTTACAGCCCTGGGTAAATCATTTCACCTGCTGGTGCTTTAATCCCATTTCACCAACAGCCACGTGTGCACAGAGCTGCACCTGTGTGAACGGCAGAGCAAAACTGCTCTGGACAGAGAGGAGTCAGGGCAAAACACCTCCTTTTTCTCCACTGAGCAGGAAAAATAGTGCTTCCTTGCTGCACGGGAGGGTGTGCAGGCCGGGGGCCCAACCTCCCGCACTGCCAGCACGCAGTGTTGTTGCTGCTGCTACCACTGCGGCTGCGGGGTGAAGTGCTGCGGTGCCATTTACAAGACAGAAGCAAGGAAGTGACCAGCAAGCAGCCTCCCTGGATTAGGAACAGATAAGGACTGCGCTTTTCATCCCCAAGAGATCTTTCCATTGAGGCCAGTGAATGGTAACAGTGCCTTTTCTCGGGCTCCCCAAGTGTTAAGCTTCTTCCCAGCTCACATAGGCGCTGGGTGAACGCGCACCTGCAGGGCGCAACAGGAGCTGTGACACTGCCTTCAGCTGGACCAGGGTTCATGGGGAGTTTGATCCCATTTGTGTTCTTATTTACATTTTTTTTTTCTTTATTTCCTTTTTTTTTTTTTTTTTTTTCTTTCCTTCAAACAGCTGCGATTTCTTCGTTCAAGAACTGATGGTCAGGCTCTGTTAGGATCTGCCAAGTCCAGTGCTTCCAAGAATGAAGACCTCATCTCCCAGCCTGACTGCCTAGAAAGAGACTGAATAACCTCAGCGGGCCCTGACTTCTGAGTTATCTACAGCTTTGTGAGGACACCGTTTGCTTCTGGAGCTCCTGAAGTCTCCGTCCCGCTGCAGTCGGGGACAAAGCCACCACCAGTGTCAGCAAAGGGCTTGTTGCCTCCATGCCAGCGCGGGGGCCACATGTGAAATGTCATGTGTGCTGTGTCACTCTGGACTCACATAGTGTTTTGTGTAGAAAAATAAAGAACTACCATGTCAGCATTATGTAACTCTTAAAGATGAGAATAATTATTAAGGTGGTTTGTGTGCTTGCTTCTATGGAATTAAAATATTTCAAGACACTTACTTCATTAAGACATTAATTGGCATCAGGAAATATATTCTCTGTTCTGCATTAATACCCTGAGAGGCTCTGTCATTCATGTATAAATAACTCACATATGAGGATATATTTATCTATCAGTGTGCACATACAAAGAGCACAGACAACAACATACACAGCACTTTGCACATACATACTCAATCACAGAATATATTCACGGATAAAAAGTTGGAGAAACTCATTAGAAGCAAATTGTATATTTTCAGTCAATAAATGCAGTATGGTTCAATGGCATTGCATACAATGTGTGCTTCTGCAATACCAGGAGCAATACTCTCAATAGCCGAATGCTTTTGCCTGTCATAAAAATGTTTATTTGCTAGAAAGTACAGACTGCTGCTCATGAAATCCTCCTTGCAGAATTATTATAATTCTCCAACACGTTTCAGACTTTTTGGGTTGTTTCACACTCTGCTTTTTAACCTTCAACAACAAATATTGTTGTATCATGAAGACAGCAAATCCAAACAATTACATATGTAGTCCAAAGGCATACACAAGAAAATCAATATTTGACATCTTTGCAACTCCCTCTTTGGAGCAGCGCTCAATAGCTCTTATTCATTATACACTTATATCTCTTTCAGATTCGCCTTTGTCACCAGAAACCCATTTTTTTTTCTCCTTTGACTTCCACATAACTTCTTTGCCCTGTACTTTTACAGATGCCTTCTGGCTATAAATACTAATGAAATCTCTTTGCTTAATTCAATTTTGCTGGTACACTTACAGTTATGACCTAACTTTCCCACGAGAGAGACTGATTGAACATTCCAATACCTTATGGATGGGAGCAAACACTGCACAGAACTGGACTGACAATTTCCATAATTATAGAATTCACAGCCTAATGACCTTAAAAAACAATAAAAAGATCTCTTGTTAATTCCATTTCTGTTACTGACATTCAAGATATTTCATTTTTCACAGGACAACAAATTTACTTTTTATTTTCAAAAGAGCAGTCTATCCTTTTACCCTAGATTAAATTTTCTGAATATTGAAGGATTTCATTGAATATTTAGCATTTCTTTGTCTTTTAAAAGTTAGAATATTTATGATCCTTAGAATGCTTCTGACTGATTTATAGCAATCAATTATAAGAGTGCGTTTTCAAATAGCCCTTTTAAAAATGAAGAATAGAATAATTAAAAAGATCAGAAGTCCTCCCTTGCATATAATTATTTCATTATTTCATTACAGTGCAGAAATTGTTTTTGCTGACTGCGAACAATTTTAATTGAGCAAAATCTGTATTAATATACGATAGCAAGCAGTTCTTCCTAAGAAATAAGATCGCTAATTGCCTAAATTTTTATTCAGCACAGTGAGCCTTAAAAGCCACATTGCAATATAAACCTAATCACCAGGTACTGCGGCTACCTATGCCTTAGCGGAGACGTTCCCCAAGCATAACCTTGCCGTGCAGCTAATTTATTCCTTCAACAGGTTTATTGCCACCTGGAACATTTCCCTGGGGCTGGCTGGCCGACGGCAGAGCAGGGCTGGCCATGCCACGTGGGCCTCGAGCTGGCCCATGCCATGGGGTATGACTCGGGGGAGCTGGCAGACACACTTGTCCCCAGATTTTGGTGGGGACACTGCCATGGGTGGCCACGCTCCTTGACAATGTTGGTCTTGTTCCCCACGTACCCATCATCAGGCTCCTCTCCAGCTGCTCTGGGGTTTCTGTCTGCTCAGTGGAGAGAAAGAGGAACACCAACGGGAAGAAATCAGTATTGGGAGCCTGACTTTGGTGTCTCGAATTTGGTGGGCTGGCTTTGACCATCTGGAGATAAGGGAGAAATTTTTCATGGTGAGGGTGGAGAGAAGCCAGAACTGGTTGCTCAGAGAAGCCATGGGTGCCCCAGCACTGGAAGTGCTCAAAGCTGACTTGGATTGGGCTTTGGGTAATCCAAGCTAGTGAAAGATGCCCTGCCCAGGGCAGGAGGGTTGGACCAGGTGGTTTAATGGTCCCTCCAACATAAACCACTCTACGGCCTTTGCAGCAGGCACCAGCCCTCAGCCTGCTCGTACTGCTGCTGACCTTGGCGTCAGGTGCTGTGCTCAGAGGCACCCCCAGGCTGACATTCACCTGAGAAACCCCAGGGAGGAGCTGAAGAGTGCTGTAATATTCCTGAGTGCCAGGCACAAGCAGTTCTTGTGTTCACCTCCCAAGTACATCAACATCCCACCTGAGCTGACGGTGCAGACCAAGAAATAATGGTGAGGTAGCTCAGACGCCTTTAGCTTCATCTGAGATGCTTCCCTGGAAGGAAGAACAGCCTCATTCATAGAGCCTAACACCTCAGCAAGGGCAGATGGCTCACGGCGTCTTTTGCCTGCAGTCTCCAAGCACAGCAAGAGAAGCATTGCAGGTCCATGCAGAAGCCCGCACAGTGCCTGGCAGTGCAGATGTGATGTTTTCAGGAAGCGGTGGCTGCAGGGGAGGCCTGGAGTTTGTCTGACGTGCGGGAGTCTCCTGTCACTGCCCTGCTGCTTCTGGGGTGCCAGGGGATGCAGCAAAGGGGCTGCTGCTGGTTGTGAATGGGGCCCTTTGTCAGCGCCCAGCCTGACCCCTCTGCTCGGAGGCTGGCTGGAGCCCATGCAAGGGAGAGAAGTGGGAAATTGGAGATAAAACTCTGGGCCAATGCAGCAGTCTTAATATAGTGTATGAATGGAAAAGATTTATAATTACCTCGAACCGAGGCTGGAATTTTCCTCTTGAGCTCATTGCTTTCCCGTAAGCCTTAAATGCAGCTTTGGTGGCGAATTAACATCATCGTGTTAAAGCACGAGCAGAAGCCCCAGTACCAGCAATCACACACGTCTGTGTCAGGGCTTGCCTGGCAGCAGGCGTGATGTATCCCTCTGCTGTCCTGTGGTGGCATGGTGGCAGCCCACAGGTACGGAGTTATAATTCCTGTGAGGGGCAGGCTCTGGAGATGACAGACAGAATAGTTGCAATCTATCATGAAAATTTTTCAAGGATGAGTTAATGATTGTGTGCAATTTCCAGACCAGTTTGTGGAAGCTGGATTCTCCCTGGGCTGCATCTCTCCAGGACGAAGGTTTTCCTCGTGCCTCAGTTTCCCCATCTATAAAATGGGGAACAGCTGCTGCACTGCTCACCCAGTGGCTTGGTTTCTCCAAGCAAAAACTTGGGGGCAATGAAGAAGTTCCTGCCTCCAAGACAGCTGGTGGCTGGGCTGGCAGGCTGCTACGGTGTGAACCCCAGGCCTCCCTTAGAGCCCTGTGCCCAGGAGGGCAGCTCGGGCATGGAGAGGGACTGGTGCTGCCTGCACATCATCCTCAGGGAAAAGAAGCCAAGTTTCTTGGTGATAACTTGATGATAAACCAGAAGTTTTATCAAGAACAACAGAAAATTCACCATGGCCTTTTCAATCTGTACACATCAGGCAAGACGACAGTGAGAAGAAGCAGCCAGGCAAATGTGGAGTGAGAATCTATGTTTTTTAAGTGTGGGGAACAACTCAATAAGTGGCCTGAGTTTTTTTCTGGCCATTTTAAAATTAGTTTTTGAATTTCTCTGAAAGCGGTGCTGGTGTTTGAACAAGATTGCCTGTGCATGTGATGTGAGACTGTGTGATGCTCGCAGCTCTCCCTGGCTTTGAGGGCCAAGTGCTGGCCCTTCCCTCAGCTCCATCCCTGCAGCAGGGCCAGACCCTCAGTCTACACTGCAAAACCATTTCTGCACCACCCACAGACACACACTGCACTTCCAAAGGCAAAAGCCTGAATATCTCTCTTAGAAAGGCTCCAAAAAATCCACTTTTCTTTTATAATAATATTTCCACAGGCCAAGCAATTGATGGCTGGAGCAGGGGAAAACATACATCTTTGCTCCCAAGTAATAGGCTGCAGATTTGCAAGACTAAATCCTTTTAAAAAGCCAGAATCACATCCATCCAGTCCGTAAAAGAAAAAGAAGTCTAATTTGATAACGTTATATGTAAAGCGTTTTCTTGACTGAGATATATTTTAGGTGTGCCAGTTATATAACACAGAACAAGCAGGGGAAAGGAGTTGATCACATTCAGATGATACTAAATTATCTTATGACACAGGCTGTATCTTTTTTACAACAGAAAATGGAAACAACTGTGTCCTTGACCTTCAAAAAGGAATTGACTTCCCTAGCTTAACTATTCAAACAAACAACTGTGTACTCTCTTCAATTCCTGTGATAATTTTGATTTACTGTAAATGACTGAATTTAATGAACTAAATTATGCTATTTAAATGCATTTTGTGAATGGTATTGTAGTTTGTTACCAAGCATTATGTCTATGCTAAAGTGTGCTGTAAATGATATGATATGGAACATATGTGCTGTATTCATAATTTAACTGTTGCTATGGAGTGCCTTCTTCAATAGGCTCCTTTGAAAAACGAGTTCTTTATTTACCTGGTGAAATGAAGGTGATTTCTCAGCAAATCTCTAGGTCTCACTGACCTTGACAGAATTACAGTGCTAATATTTTCACATGGATGAACTGTTCTTCAATAATTTTTCCAAAATAGATGGCACAAATAGGTTTTCCATTAATGCCGGGACATATTGCGTGTTTTCTAATCTCACTTTTCTTTTTGTTTGAACAAATGTTTATTACAGCTACTGCAAAATGACTCCCCTCCTCATTAGCGATAACAGGTTTCTGAGCTCAGAGCTGGATCTCAGGGTCTCGGACATGATTTCCACAAATGCCTTCAGCCTGATGCCGCGGAGACAGACGGCGCGTGGCTCCCGTTGGCCATGCAATGTGATGTGAGCTGCTCTCCTTGAGGAAAGTTTGGCTGTGGGGAACAGAGAGAGACTTCTGGCCTTGATGAGCATCCCTAGCAGCCTTGGTGGGGCATCAGCACTGTGCTCAGGTCTGCTCTGAGACTACCTGTGACTTTTTTTGGGATCCAACCTGTCCTTGTGCTGCTGGGCAGGCACTCCTTGCTAGCGAGTCCTCCTTGTCCTGCCTCCCCTTCTGTATCCAGATGGCAAAACCACCCCTCTCTTTTGGGAAGGAACACTGTAAATTATGAACTGTACACAAAAACCCAGGAGGTTGATAATTGTTTATGATTCTAACCCTGTGTTTGAGCCTTACTTTCAGGCATGTCCGTGATCACTGATACATGGTTAATACCCAGTAATCATTAGGCAGGACGCCACTCACAAAAGACCAAATCCCAATCCAGCAAAATCCTGCAAATTAAATAGTAATTGGATGCAGAAAGAATGCATTTCTTTAGCTAGTGTGATTGCTTACTGGAAAATATGTGAAGTTTGGTTAAAAATTTAAACAAAATGTGCAGCTATCCAAATACCGCAGCACAGTGGCAGGTTGCATTTTCCTCTGCATAAGATGAATGTGTCGTTTATGTCCCAAAAGCCAACATGTTCTTTGGCAAGTTGGAAACTGGAAACGAGAAACATTACATATAATAATTCATCATGCTTAAAGGGAAAAGGCTAGCAAAACAGATACTTCTGATACTGTAAGTCACAAATTTGACTCTGTTTTGTTGGTATTGTTACTTTTTGTGCTTAAAGCAGCTTCAGGAGAGATAAATCCAACAACTGTAGTTGATCTCACAACTGTTTGCAAATTTCCTTTAGCCACATATAGAGCCACATAGCTAACAGGTACAAATTAAGGAAGTTATATACAAAAATAATTCTGATGTTTTCAGAAAATGTTGTTGGGAATTTGAGTAAAGCCCCTAGAATTTCAACAGATACTTAAAATTTTTGCTTTGACACCTAATTAGTCTCATTTCAGATTTTGCACATTCTCTTCCTCTTTTGGAAGGGAAAATAGTAATACTTTCTGACAGCAAATACAAATGCAGGAAAATTCTGGCAACAACAGGGAAGGTTTTTTACAATATCTTGGAACATATCAGTCTTCACACAATGGGCACTTAATAGGTCAAATAAGGACACTTTCTAAAGTACTGGTGAAACATTGAGCCATTTATAATACCACCTTTTAACTAATTTGAGCATTGACAGTAAATTATGGTTGGATTTCATAACTGTTCATCAGCTATCAGCTCCCAAGGAGAGCGGCCGAGTTTTCTGAATATCGGCTCCTTTGGAAAAAGTGGCCAGTTTTAACTGCACTTTGTGTGCTACCATTGCAAACAAATGTAGCAAATATTGTAGGTTTTTTCTTTAATAGCCATATTTCCAACAGCATATATCACTGTTGGCATTTTTATATGTACAAAGGCTCCTCCTGGAGGTCAGTTGTGTTGTTAGATGCCCTGCTCCACTGCTTAGCATACTCAGGTGGATCTTTGCAGACCAGCCTGGCTTCCTGCATATTTTAGAAAAAGTACTTGAAAATCAAACTGGCAAAAGTATAAAATTCAACACGTGTGCATGCTTACGAAACTTGTGCTGAAAAGCTTGTTCCTAAATGCTTGCTCACCAGGTGGTGGTGGGTCTGTCAGTCTGGATGTGTCTACAGAGGAAGAAAAACCTGAAGACAGCTTTCTATTTTCACTTTCTCTTGGAGAAATGAAGGGAAGACTTGCTGAAGGAACTCGGCTTGCCCCTGTAAGGTGCATGAACACCTTCCTCCAGAAGGGGATAAGGCTTCCCAAGGCCTGTCTAAAATGGGTACCCCCAGTGTCTCCTGCTGCGGGGAGCCTGAGCACACACCCAGCATGTCCAGGAGGACGAAAAATGCTGGAGGCTGAGCTGAAGCTCAGGTTTTCACCTTTCCAAGTGCTGTGGGATCCAGGCTGAGGCTGTGGCTTAGTGGGAGCAGGCTGGGACCCCTGCCCACCTCCTGTGCAAGCACAGCTCAGCAAGGGGAGTTCACTCTCTAGCACTCTGTCAGCGCTGTTTTTATTTTGGGTTAATCAACTGCAAACCAAAATGATGTGCAGAAAGTGGATGAGGCCTCTTGAGCCAGGAATTACCATGGCATGAGCAGTCTCCCCCGGGTACCTGCTCTGCATTGTGTACCATAATTGTGCGAGAGAGAAGGAGCTATTTTTCAGCAAGTGGCTATTGGATACTTCCTGTGCTGCATATCAACAACCAGATCTTGACCCAGAAATGTCAGTCCCCGCTCAGAGCAGACAAGGAAGCATAATTAGAGATGCTCTGGCAACGTATTTTAGCACTGACGGTGACAATGTTTAAATTTTTAATCAGGCATGTAACATAAAAAGCACATAACATGAAATGTGAAAAGAAAATTGGCAAATACCGACGTGCTGTTTGACACTTTATTCCACTGAAGGAAGTGAACATCAATAAACATTATTTATCATAAATGACAGAGAGGAAGGCGTGTTTCTAATAAAAACCTTCACATTGCAAGGGGTGAATCTCATAAAAGCACCCTTATAGGACTGTAAAAGCCACGCTGGTCCAGATCACAAAGGAAACCCGGAGACCAACCTTGTGCAGCTGTAGTGTGCAGCCAGATGTGCTCCCCAAACAGCTGGCCTTGGGGGCAGAGCAGACCCCCAAGGGTCCAGGACCCTCCTCCTACACCTGCCATGTCCAGATGTGGCACAGCCCAGGTAGCCTCTTGGTGTTTTTGCAAAGCCTTTCAGCATTAATCTCCTTCCAGCTGTCAACATCTCCTGCCTAACCCCATCCCACCACCAGGCTTGTTCCAGGTGGGCTCTGCTGGACAAGGCCCTGTGGTTTCCTGAGCCCAGAGGGGCACGGAACTCGCTGTACATGAGTAGATGAATGCACCCCAACTGGCATGAGGGAAGTGCTGATGTGCCAATCCAAGTATGATGAAGCTAGAAGAGGCCTGATGTAGGGCTATTCTTGTCGCCTTAATTTGTCTCTGTCGTACATGCGAATGGAGTCTCTAATGGAGTGGTTCCAACCTCTGTAACAAAAGCAGTACAAACCTAGAGACAACAGCCCATCGTCTGCCCTGTGGCCAACAGGGTGTGATGGTTTCTGAAGCCCACATGAACACACACACACACACTGCTCATGTCCCAGTGTCTGCAGCTTGAAAATTCTCCCACTTTAAAATCCCCTTCTCACCCAGTCCTCACCCCTAAGCCTTGCCTCCTTGCTCCAGGTTCCTGCGTTTGCCTCCTCACTGCCAGGTTTGACTCCTGTCTCTGTGCCAGAGTTATGTTTTCCTGGTCTCTGCTGTTGGGATGTAGTGGGCAAAGACCTTAGGGCACAGAAGGACCCGCGTTCCTGAGCAGGAGAAGTCCTGCTCAAGTACCACAGCTGTGGGCTGCTTTTTGCTTGCTTGCTGTGAGTTGCTCAGCTGCCTGGCTGAGGGAGAAGACAGAGTCTTTGGAGGATGTAGTTGCCAAACTCTAAGATCTCTAGTGAGGTTATGTTTCTTTTATTTTTATTTTTTATTTTTTAACTTGACCAAATCCAGACAGATTTTGTGGGAAGAGTCGAAGGTTCACTCCCAAAAGCAGTGAAAACCCTGTGGCCAAATTCTAAGTCTAAACCACACTGAAGCAGGGTCTCTTCAATGTGATGGCTATGAGATTTGTTTTAATGTGGGTAAACCAAATTCTTTTTGCTTTATGCTTGTTTTAAGGAAGATGTGAATCCTCTCTTCTTTTTTTTTTTTTTTTTTTTTTTTTTCCTGAACTTCTGCAAGATAAACCAGCTTGAGGCGGACAGTTATCATGGGACATTTCATCTCCAATGGATAGAGGCTGGCAAAGATATGGGCAACTGGAATCAGATTTATACAATGGGAAGTGTCAGGCGAGCTTAACTGTAGGCACTGATCTGCCCCACTTTTCATGGTATTCATAATGGTGCTTTTCATGGGAGCCTGCCTGGTTCACTCCTGGATGGTCACAAGTCTGCATGCTGCTAATAATAACATCATTGACTACAACATCTCCGTATTTACTGAATTTTGTGTTCCAAAATTGTGTCTCTGTTTTGCTCTGCTTTTCCTCTTTTGTTTTCCATTCCCGTCATGCTGTTACACTAATATTTTCTATGTTGGTTCCAAAAGCTGCCATCACTAGCTTCTGCACCACGTGAACATTTGTGTCTCTCCCTCAGACCTGTGAGGAGGCTGCTATTGCATGGCCAGCTCTTGTGGCAGTGTTTCCAGATAGCAGATGGTGACAGCGATGAGCTCCAAGGTGAGTTCCCTCGCTTGGAAGCAGGCACGGTGGCTGGGGCATGTGTTCAGACAGGGGCATGGCTAGAACTGGTCAGAAAGTCTGGGGAATTTGGGCAGAGAAGAGGAATTTCTCTCTCTCCCTCTCTCTCTCTCTTTCTCTGTCCTCCTGAAAAGAAGGCATTCTGCATTTGTTTCAAATTAAGGCAACTGATAAAACACTTTGATGTCCCATTACCCACCAGGAGAAGCTGTTTCTATTACCTAGAGATGTTATTGCACAGTACCCCCAAGCTCAGTCCCATCCCATGGTACCTGGTAGCTATTACGAAGGGTAATATTTGGGTAATGGGAGGAACAGAGATTTTGTGGACTGGTAGTCCTATAGACTCCACAGTCCCTGCTCTAATTTCCCAGCTGAAAGACAGCAGTAATATTTCTCTGCCCTACAGAAGACATGCAGTGAGTAATTATTTCATATTTGTGGGCTACTTTGGGAAGAATGTGTTACGTATTGCTGACACATTAACTTCTGGATTAACTCTAGGATGGAGCTCAGTGCTTCTGTGCTGTGTAGTCCTTGCCACACTTGAAATCCAAGAAATATTCAGAGGTTTTGACAGGGAAAACTCTCAGTGATACAAAGAAATCCAGCAAGATCGGTGTGTTTGGCCAGCTGGTTAAAAGAGGTGATTCTCCTGCTATAATTAGCATTGGAGGGGCCTCAACTTGAATATTGCATGCCATTCTGTGTTCCCCATTAAAAAGGGATGTTAAGGTCCTTGAAAGCATCCAGAGGAGGGCAACAGAGCTGGTAAAAGGGCAGGCAGGCATGTCCTGTGAGGAGGGGCTGAGGACATGTGTGTTGTCCAACCTGGAGAAGAGCTTTTGGTTAGCCCTAAGGTAGTCAAGCAGTTGAGGCAGATGAAGGTCTCTTATGACTGAGCTATTCTATTCTATTCTATTCTATTCTATTCTATTCTATTCTATTCTATTCTATTCTATTCTATTCTATTCTATTCTATTCTATTCATGGAAATCACGCAGAACTATCAGCATACAGCCTGTCTCCTTGTTGCAAAGTGAGTGTGTTTCCAGCCCAGATAAAATCCCTACTTAGCTTGTCAGATGATTTTGTGAGTGTGTTGGAGAGGGCAGGAGCACACCAGGGTAACTGAGTCAACGTGCAGACAGGCTGTACTCAGATATCCAACATGTAAAGAGTGGTCAGGATTAGCGTGGACAGGGCATGGGGAGTGGTGAGGAGAGGAGATACACAGAACAACAAGTTAATGCAACACAGGACAAATCTGAGCCATATAGTTATACAGCTCAAAACCTCCTCTCCCCCTAGTCACATGTGTATATATTTTTCTCAACAGGGATGAACTTACAAACAGACTTCATCAAATCCCAGCTTACTATTTTAGAAATGAGGGGTACATCTTGGACTGATCATTCAATCCTCTGAATGTGTGGTGACAAAATTTCTTACTAAATAAAGCATCCCTCTCTCTGAATGTATGTCTGTACATATATGTGTGTATGTACACATGCCTGTGTGCACTCAAAATTCTGTTAAATGGATGTGTGCTATGCAGAGCATGAAGAAACAAACACACAACTTTTCGTATCATGCAAAGAAGCCTTAGGCAACCCATAGGGAACAGTTTGGTAAAAACATTATCCACTGCAGCACGCATCCACTCTGGCTGTGCTGCTTCATATTTTGTCTGGTTCCTGTTCCTTTTCCTGTTCCTACTTGGAAGCAGTTAGGTATCGAGCCACCGAATTTAAATTTTTGATCTTTTTATAGCTTACAATGAAAATCTTGACCTGGCTTCCTTTGAGACATTCAAAATTAAGTTTTTATTTTATTTTTTCCTTTTCTTGTTTTTATATCATTTTTGATAATTTCCTCTTGGCTTGTGCTATTTTAAGATGTTTAACTAAGTAGCTCCAGAAGAACCATTTGCAAATAGTGTTGATCTGTGTTTTGAAAGTTTAACATACACTATCCAACGCACATTTACATACACCACCGAAATCCGGCATTTGGGAAATTAAAACAACAAAACTTGATTGCATATCATGATTTCATATTTTGCAGATGTTAATATTTAATCATATGCAGAGCCATTTAGCTTAAGTGCATTAATGTAACTCATTTAAAAGAGGCCAGTAATTGTCCTATTAACTCCCAGCCTGGATGTTATCCATGCTGCCCTGCTGGTAAGG
Source organism: Aythya marila (assembly GCF_965140915.1). NCBI lineage: Eukaryota > Metazoa > Chordata > Aves > Anseriformes > Anatidae > Aythya > Aythya marila. The sequence goes on along the minus strand of NC_139049.1, from coordinate 30,271,282 downwards.
CCAGAGGGAGAGTCTCCTACTGGCACCCACAGAGATTGCTCTGATCTGTTGAAAATCCTGTTAAAATCTAATTACTTAGGAGAATAGGCCAGGGAATATCTAATGAGCTTCAGGAAACCCACTGAAAGAAATTCTCTTTTAATACAGACTGAAACATCTTCTGTGTTTCAATTACAGTGATACCACACGAACATAATTACACTTGTATAGAACGGGACTCTTCTTTGTTATTTTAATTATATATCACCAGATTTTTCTTAGTCATGGAAAAAAATAATTTGATTCCCCATAAAGGTTAAATGTTGGTGAAAAGCTTAGTGTTAAAATAAATGTAATCTTTGTTTATGATAATTTCTTCTTTGTTTTGTGAGAAAATGTTAGTAAAACCAGGTCACCAAGGGAAGCTGACCAAGCAAACACATGCTGGGGAAGCCTGCAGGCTCTACCTATGGGAAAGCTTTCAGAGAAGGGCATTCACTACTTTGCCTGCACAAAATTGGGCCATATTTTTGTTATGGTAATTTAATCTTTTGACATTTAGTCAACAGTAAAAGCTCATAGCAGCAGCAAAACAGACTCCTTCCAACAGGACAGTGCTTGTGGTTTCTTCCATGACTGGGCTCTCAATTTGGTTCATTTGAACATTTCCTGAATTTCAAAATTCATTTGAAAACTAATGTGACCAGCACTGTCACTGACGGCTCTCTGCAGTGCTACAAAGGGCACTAGGAAGTTGGTGAGGCTCTGATGCCTTGCCCCATCAGGAAAGGCAGAGCATGGGACTACCACTTGTGGATTTAGCCTGTTTGTTTGTTGTGGCTGCCGAAAACCCCAGAGCCAGAGCAGCTGATCCAAACGGCCGGGAGCATTCCTATGGACGTGATCACCGGGCTGTCTGGGTGGAAGCAGCTCAGTCCCGCAGAATGCGACAGGACAAGGCCAGGAAGAGATGGTGTAGGCCCAGACGTTGTAGGCTGCCATGTCTGCCCACCGGAAGAAATGATCCAGGCAGTGGAGATTGCATCCCAAGGAATGTTCCTCCCAGATATTTTCACCTCTGCACACTGTCAGACTGGTCCCATGGCAGGGACAGTAAAGATGCCAGTGACATTGAGCATCCCTGTCCCTGTACCTGTCCCTGTCCCTGTCTCCACACCCAGCCCAGGCCCCAGGGTCCCCTCACACTGCTGTGAGAGACAGCTGATGGGTAGCTCTGTACTTTAGCTTAGTTTTTCATCCCTGAACGCATTTTACAAACATGCCTTTCTCACTCTTAAAATAATCTAATACTAGAACAGCTACAGAAATTTGTGCTGACAGAAAACATTAACAAATTCCATTCTGGATGACTCCAGTAGAAGTCTTACAAACGAGATGTATCAGTATTTTCTTAAGAAGTTGGAGGATGAAGATGAAGGGTCAGAGAATAATTTGTAGGGCCAAAAGGCAAACTCTCCAAAAGATTTTTCTTAGAAGTTTAAGTAATGAATCTTAGTCTTACTCTTCATAAATACATTTACTGGATTTATTCCTCCTGCTATCAAATTTAGCTGAATAGGATTGCATCTATTTGGTATCACTGGAAGTGAAGTATCCAGTACTTCATTTGACTGTATCCAGGAAAAAACAAATGTGCTCCCTGAAGCTGAACTCCTACTCATCTGCCTAGAATTTGTAGGCCAAGAGCCTTAGAAGTCCCTTATAAAATCTATCTGTAACATTCTTCAGTACGTCTTTCTGTGTTCTGCATATACAATTAGGATGCTCATTTTGCAGAGAGGGGGAAACAAGCTCACGGAAAATACCATGATTTGGCAGAACTGTAAAATCTCTATCAGGAAATGATCCAAACTTTAATTTTGCCCATTAAAAAACACCAAACCAGATCTAGATTCTGAACAAAACATTCTGAAACTTTGAGTCCCAATTTGGTGTGGGACTACTGAGTTCTCAAAAATCTGCCTCTGAGGTAGGAAAACCCTTGGAGGTGATACTGGCAAAACTTGAGTTATCGTGAGAACCAGAGGGAGCTCCTAGGCACTGCACTGAGTAATTATTGTTAAAACTTCTGCAGTCTCCTTCCTGAATCTCATCCCCAAAATGTTTTACATAAAAATGGGGATATTTCACCTACAGAATGATTAAAGGGATTTTGAGACTACAGAGACTTACGGGAAGATGAAACTCAGTGACATGAGGGAAAAAAAGAAGGGTCAAGAGTAGAGAGCAGGGAAGAAAATGGCTACCACGAAAGATAGCTAAAACCACTTGAAATGTGCCCACCCCCACCCAGCATCCTGGCTCCAGCTCTGTGTTAAATTGCCTCTTTGGAAAAAGAGCCAGTCAGAGTACATTCTTCCTCAAGCCTGAACGTGTGCATTATAAAAATGTAGAGTAGCATGTAAATCATTCATGGAGACAGGGAAATAAATAACCCTTTATGCCCGTATAAATACTGATCAGATGTTCATAAGGGGAATTTACATGGAGTTTTATTCAGTACTGTCAGCCATTCCTCAGTCTTCCATCATTCCTGCTGTGAAGACAATTCAAAATATGGCGGTGGAGAGAGCAGCCTCTCCACCAATTGATCCTCAGCACATCATGTAGAAAGCTCTGAACTTGCCCTCAGTACTGCTGTTATTTTTATTATGGCTCTTAGCCGAGTGAGATCATTCTTCCTGGTTTGCCTCCCAAGAAATAATGGGAAGCAGTATGTTTAGTCAGTGGATTGATTCAGTGATCTATTAGTCTAATCCTGACTCTGCCAATCATCTGCTAGGTGACTACAGGCAAATCACGTCACTTCTTTGTGCCTCTCTTTCCTCTCTGACCTTCTGTCTGTCTTGTTTATTTGGACTGTAAGTTATTGAGGGCAAGGGCTACCTCTTGCTGTTTGTATGTATGTACCATGCCTAGCACACTGGGACCTTGGTGATGGCTTAAGCTCTGAGTGGTACTGCATGTAAATAACAACATCCAGCCCCTCCTCTAGGAAGTCACAGAAAGAGAAGGAGTTGGGAGACAGTTGTACAATCCAGTGGCTAGAAAGAAATGAGGAAGAGCCTCTAACATTTACTCTGTGGTAAGCAAGCACAGAATGGAATGATATTCCCTGCCCCACAGATCATGGTGTAACGCTGCTTTGGCCATGGCTAGCTGTCCTGAGCTCTCTGAGCATGGATTCACCACTTCTGGGCATTTACCATGCGATGGGAGCCTCAGGGACTGGGCCAGATGTGGTCATGGGCTCCTGCCGTGTGCCAAATGGAAACTAAGGTGACCTTCTTGGTCCAAATTAGGCTAAACTATGCGATGTTATATTGCATCTAGTGTGGACAAGGAGTACAGCAGAGCAGCTCCTGCAGGCCACTTGGAAAGCTGTGGTAACCCAGCCCTGGGTTGTACAGGTGAGCCCTCAGTTTATGTCTATTCTTTCTAGAAGGATTAGGTTGAAATTCTTTTACTTCAGAGGAGCTCCCATGTGATGGCAAGATCCATGCCCCTCAGAAGGACTGTATCAGGAGTGGTTTTCATGTGTGGCAGTAGTGCTTCTTCTGAAGAATCCTTTTAGCTGTTATTCTGGTTTTGAAGCCCCTCTTTTAGGTGCAGGTAAGCTTTGGTTGTACTTGGTATTCCCTCAGTAAAATCTGTGTACCAGCACTTCTCGCTTTGTCTGCTGTAGACGAGGATATCTCAGGATGCTGTGGACAACTTGCTCATTATTCATTTAATTATTTATTTATTTTTGATAGCCGTATGCTTTTTCAGAGACACATTAACAGATAACAGATTCTGGAAATGTTCTGTTCTGGTGGAAATCAGGCATGGAGGTTAGGCAGTGAGTTCCAAAATGAAGCCTAGGATTTTATTTGGTACTGGCTGACTGCCCTCTAGTCCTTGTAAAAGGCCATCAAAAAGATCAAAAAAAAGAGGATGATCCTGCATTATGCTGCATAGATTTGAATATGAAATTCAGCATGTTGTTTTTTGTCCTTAACACCAACTTTTGGAGACTCATTTTAATCTTAAATATAATAGTTAAAATCAGTTTTCTGGGGGGTGATTATCCGAAGTTACTTACTAGTGATGCTGAAAAGTAAACTTGACCCATCAGATGCAGATAAATAGCAACGTATGTTCTTTTGTTAAAAATGAAGTAAGAAAATTGAAGTGATAGATCTTGTATGATACTTTCTTAATGGGATGATTCATTAAAAATAGAGTTAGGGGATGTTCAGAGGTAAGGGAAGAAGCTCCAGGCTTATGGACTCATTTCTCAGTGGGACGGTCAGAGCTGTTTTGTAACAGAGAGAGAACAGCAAGCTGTGTTTACCCTAATGTAGAAGTTTAAATATAAACTGGTGATTTAGGCAGATGTTGTGCATCAGTGTTAATGGCCATTTCAAGGGGACACAAAACCAAACCAAACCAAACCAAACCAAAAACAAACAAACAAACAAAAACAAAAACCAAAAACAAACAAACAAACAAAAAAAAAACCAACAACACTTAAGATGGATTCAGTTTCAGTATTCAGAAGTATCTCCTCAGAAATGCTTCCTAGGGATGTGAACAGCAACAACTTTTGCAGTTATTTATAAAGAACACAATAACCACAGTTATGCATTCTCCCATAGCTCTTTATACGAGATCACCTTGCATCTATGAGGAGCACTGCCCTATTGTATGTGATGGTGAGTTTCTGGAATCATAGGGTATAAGTATATTAAAGAGCAGTATATTTTGGGTAATGTTGTAATCCTGATGAATGGGAATTTATTTATGCAGGGAATTCCTACTAGTTTTAATGTGAGTAACATTCACAAATCCATGTGCTTCCGGAAGGTGAAACTAAGCGCTACAGTTTTAATTATCACTTACGACATCTTTTTATTCATCAAGCACTCTCCTTGGCACTTGGTAAGGGAGCCTTGGTACAACCGCTGGCTCGCTCCTGAGGCCAGCTGGTGAGGGCTTGCAAGGCAGCGAGTGCCTCTCCTAGGGACAGATAAACTTGCTGCATACTTTCTGACAGCCACCACCAAACTGTGCGTGCCCTCCATGAGCCTTTTTCAAAACCAGTATATGGAATATAAAAAAAAAAAAAACTGCAAAATTAGAACGCGTGTTGAGCTAAAGCTTTGGTGAGCTAACCTGCCAGTGCAAAGTATTTTGTGGCGCAGTGCCGCAGCATCTGGAGCCATGCACAAGGTGGTACCAGCGCTGATGTCCATTGCCCAGACTGGACAGGCAGACTGGAACAACTCAGGCTATAAACATAGCTGCTTCTGTTTCCTTTAGTGTAAAATAATATGTGAAAACATCCTCAGCTTGCACACACCAGGAATATTCCATTCACTAACTTCAGCTTATTAATTCAGTTGAATTTTATGGTGCTACATGAGTTTACTCTGGTGACAATCTGCCCCATCACTTTTTTCAATTGCTGAAGAATGACAGTTCAAAACTAACACACGCATACTATATGTACTGTAAAGCAGACATACAGAAAAACAGTTTGGAAACAAATGATTTGAAAGTTAAAGCAAATCTAAGTGCCTGAAATCCAAACTCTGATTAAATTTTAAAAGGTTTGATAAATAGCTTTTAAATTAATAGTGTGTATATGTCTCTGTGTGTATTTTATTTCTTGTTATGTTTTCTTGTAATGTGCTTTGCCAAATATCTGAAATAATTATTACCTTTTTCTGAAATCTGTGTATTTTCCATTTTAGTTTGGGTTTTTCGGAAAAGTAAATCAGACAGAAGCATAAACATAAAATACAGTGGTTAAATATAAAAATTTAAGTACCTTGAATCAAAAATAATAAGATCATTGCTATGAAATTAGAAGAGACTCATCAAAGTAAAAGTAACTGTGACTAAGGACTATGAAAATATAAAGGGATTAACATATGTGGTAATAGGGCAATTAAATCCTTAGCTTTTTCACTGTGATGATTTTATAGCATCTTCTTACTGTTGCCAGTTTGGAAGCTGCCAGCAAATATTTTCTTAATTGCAAAAGGAGACAATATGTGTCCCACTGTTTCATTCATAACATTTGATTAAGTTAAAGAGGCTGCACTTCTGTTTGAGAGAACAAAGAGTTTGAGATGGAAATAGCAAAGACACATTGTGCGTTTGAAAAAAGATCCCTGAAACAAATGATTAACCAGAAATTTTACAGGAAGAAAAAAAAAAAAAAAAAAAGTCTACTTGTCTTGACAGAATAGCCTGATCCTGTAATAAACCCTCCCAAAGTCAACAGTTCATAAAGTCTTTTGTTCTAGTAAAAGGGTCTTTAATTTTTAACACAAACTCACACTTTGGTATGCATGAGCTTAAGTAAAATTAGAAGACATGTATATAATAGGATTTAATGGATTATCATCTGCATTTTCCAAAGATGTCAGCTTCTCTCGGCTCTGATGGAGTAGCACTTAATGTAAATTTAATTTGAAGTGATGTATGGAGGGCTTGAGGTGGTACTCTGTGATTCCCTAACTGCCTGGAGAGGCTCTGTGGGTAGCATCTGGATTTGGCTGCTCCACATGCCCAGCAGCATCTACTAACTAGGATTAATGAGGTGGCCTGTTCACCAGTGATCCAAAGGAGGTATGCTACATTTACTCCCAACAATATGAATAGGAGGGCCAGTTTCCTTTGGGGGCACACTGTTTGATGAAACTTAATGATGGTCTCGATATTAGGTGTAATAAATATACTGTATAGAAAGCACTTCTGCTTTGTCAGATTTAAATGTTATTTAATCATAAAATGGTGTTTGGCTTAGCAGGGCTGAGTTAAAGAGCATAATGGCCTTAGACGATGTCTTCAAAGCTAATATTTTGCCTAAGTTGGGAAATAAAGTACCAACTTAAAAGATCTAGTATTTACCTTTGAGTCAATTTTTTTTTTCACTTTGGGGAAGAGGGGATAAAATCTCTGCCTGTTTGTAAAGTTATGAGACTGTCTTGAAAAATATCTTTGCATTTACCTCAATCTGTTTACGTAGAAATCAACAGCTATTAACTTAGGCAAAACTTCTCCATGTGGTCTCAGCCTCATTTAGGCGTCAGAATTGTATTTTGCCTTTGTGTCTAACTGAGCATTGAATGAAATCTCAGCTAATTTCAAATTCCCTTTGTCATCATGGTTTTCAGCCAAAAGTCTATAATAAATGGTCAGAAGATGAGCTGAGACTGAATGAATAGTGAGTGGTATTCATCAGCCAAACATAGAGTCCAGATCCAATTATATGTATTCATTAAGTGATAATGATATCATGGTCTTTAACTAGGAAGAAAAGAGTGTAATTGAATAATAACAGTTGTACAATCCCAGCGGAACACACTTTCCATCCCAGCACAGCGACCCTCGGGGATGATGCAGAATTGATGGAATTCTATTACTCTTTGATAGATTTATTATGAAGGGCTGAGTGGACTTGCTACTCCACTTTGTCACTCACACTAATCAGTATCGTAAGGCCCCGAGCGTGCAGGCTTTTGTATCCCTTTGACAAAGACAAGGTTAGGGGAGGATGACAGACACCCAGACCTTTACAAACCCATACCGCAAGATGAAATGGGCCAGCTGAGCTCTGAGCTGGGACAGAATTTTAATTTGTTTATCAATGGCTCACATGTGCAACACCATAAGGATATTTGTCAGAGGAGTAACACTGAAGCTAAACTCTTTTGTTTGGCAAGTGGAGCTTGGAAAAATATTTATTGAACTGTAAAAAACAGGGTAAATGAAAGGAAGGTGAAAAGTCTAAATGGAGTGGAAAATAACTTGCATTACTGTGCATAAAGTATAAGGAGGAGGGTTATCTTTGTCTATTTTTGTTTGTTTCGGTAGAAAGAAATTTACTCACAAACTCGAGTCTGATCTCTTGTTGATTTAGATTCTAGGGGGGGACTCAGACAAAACAGAAGTGGGGAAAATGATTTTCATGTGTTGTTTTTTATTGTTGTTTATTTATAAGAAGCTTCCAGTTCAGACAGATGGATTGCCCTTGTGCTTTTTCACCATTGAAAAAACAGCAAAGTAAATAAAATACCCTGGCCTTACAAGCTGAACTTGTAAATACAGTCGGATTTATAAAAGCAATCTTGTATGTGTTCAAGTGTAGCTGTTTCTACTATTCATCGTTCCCATTCAAATGCAGGCAATGGGCTCTGTCAGCATGGTCACTAGCTATCAGAGCCTGCTGGATTCAGGGAAACAGACAATTTGTTGTGCTTCTGATCCGAACGGAGCTGCAACCAGCGCTGGCATAAACAAGGCATTGCTTAGGAGGCTGCTGCCAGGGTTTGTTTTTTTGTCAGTGTTGTTGAATGATAGATATTTCCATCCCTTTCTTCCCTCTGAATTGCTTTTCTTTTTCTCTCTCTCTCTCTCTTTTTTTTTTTTTTTTTTTTTTTTTAGCCTAGCATTCTGCATTCTAAGAGGGACTTGACAATTCAGAGCCTGGGTTCAGTGTCCCTGTCCATAAAAACAAATAACTCGAGCAGAGCTGCTGTCCTGTGTGGATTCTCCATGCCAGCTCCTCGGTCTCTGGTTGGGATTTCAGTGTCAGAGGCAGCACGGTCAGCTGTGACTGCAGCAGCAGTTGGCTCAGCTGGCTGCAGGGTGAACGCTTCTGTAAGGCAGAAGCAGGGTTACCAGTGACCAGAACAGAAAGCATTTAGGAGAACATCAGTTTCCCACATTCTGTGCTGCGGGGTCTCTCCAGGGCTTGTCTTCCACAGAAGCTTTTTCTTTTTCCTCCCCTGCAGCTGAAGGCAGAGCTGTGTGGATGTGTCTGTGAGGCTTGGTGGCCCTGCTGGGTACACCTGAATGGCAAACTGGGGGTGCAGCTGGAGCGGGGAAGACATGCCTGTGCTGGTGATTACCCTGCCAAAAAAAGGGGGGGGGAAGGGAGGATGACCTGGGCTTTACCACATGCAGCAACCAGAGCCCGGTCGCTGGCTGCCTGGTGTTTGGGTCTGGAGCCTGCTACCACACCAGCACCACTGATGTGTGATTTTTGTTTTTTTCCCTCTTGTTCCCCCCACACAAGTAATTCTGAGGGCTGGCATCGGACTCTTGCTCTCTTCCAGGACCAGCCACGTCCATAAACTCTGTGCTTGCCGGGGTTCGGTTACGTTTATTTGGTTAAAGTGCCAGAGACTGCCTGAAAATGTCAGGACTGAACATGGCTGTGTGCAGCACCAACACGAGCTGCCCTGCCAACAGCCCCCCGCACGTCTTCCTTTGTGTGGTACAGCTGTGTGTTTCCCTTTGGGCCCGATGGAGACCGCTCACCCATGCGGGCATTTTTCCCCCATTTCTTTGCATCTTGCACAGTCACCATGAGCAGATGGTAGCATTCTGCATCTGTTTCACAAGGGGGTGCCCGGAAAATCGGGTTCTGTAAATGGAGCGCAGGAAGGGCAGTCCTTTTCAGTGCCATGCGTTGTGGTGACAGCACGGGATTTCACATGCCTCTGTCTCTTTCTGGTCTCTCCCAGGGGTGGCTGTGAATGGCTGCTCCTTGTCCTGCTCTGCTTTGCTCCTCGGCACTGGTGCACGGGGATCCACAGGTGAAATCGGGTGGAAGGGGTGTGCGGCACCAGCGCTCCCACAAAGGCCGGCTTCCTGCAGAGCAGGTGTCATCTGCAGCGTTTTGCTGCCTGCCTGTGTCAACCCCTCCGTGTCTGGCCACGGACTGACCGACGTGCAGGCGGGCACGGTGCCTCCCAGACAGATGGGCACCAGCACAGGCAGGCCAAGGACCGCATGTGAGCGCGAAATATGTTGGAGGCGGGCAGGATGAGCAGCCAGGAGCATTGCAGTGTCTTTCACTCCTAACACCTTCACAAAAGTGGCAAGATCAGGCACAGATTAGAGGCGAGTTAACTCTTAGAAGCTGAAAAGGGGTGGCATGGATGAGGGAGAGCATAGGGACAGGCAGCAGGGCTACTTGGAAGAAGAGTTTTAATGATGCCACCGCTCCTGCTACAGCTAATGCAGAGGAGTGTGTATAGAAGAGGCCAGAATAAATGTTTGTGGTTAGTTTTGGTGATTTGCTGAGCAAAGTTATTGCAACAAGAAGAGATGTTCACATACCTAAGCAGACATTGATAGAGGACAACAAAGTAATTGCAGCAGGAAACCCAGTGTTAAAGCTGTTGTGAGTTCACTGCTGTCAACACAAATCCACTCTCTGCAACATTTCTCTTGTGATTCCAAATACTGAAATATCCTGCAATTTAAAAAAAGTATTTATTAAATAAAAAGGGTCTAGAATAAGAAAGCACAACTTACAGCCAACAGAAAAGGCCAACAGTGCCATAAAAATGTTTTTAATAAAATCTGCAGTACATCAACTTGAAAAAAATGATGTTCAGAGAAGGAAGTCTTGCTAACTCTTTTCTTTTCAGGTTTTACTTTCAAATGGAAGATCATTTTCCATGAAAAAACATTGTATATATGCTTGTCATATTTTGATCCACTGTGTTGGCAGAGAACTCATAATTACATGAAAGTCATTATGTGAGTAGGATCTTTGTATTGCAAAGTAGGAATCGTAAACCAGGATGCTAACTCATGCCCTGTGCTACCAGCAGTCAATGGATTGAGTCCTTGGGCACTGATACCAGTGGAGCTCCACTGACCTCAGAGGAGCTACCCCCAAATTCTCCACTGGAACTGAGAACAGAATTAGGCTCCCTGTTCTTAGGTTTAAATCAAGGCAGCATTTACCCCTGGATATATATGTCATTAACAAGGATAGCAGTGGGGGTCATTCAGTGGGATAATTTTTCATGGGAGATATCAAACTAATGATTTTATGTTGACCAGATGTTTTGTTACAGATGATACCAAGTCCCTCGTGCAGTATGCGTAGGGACATGGTTTGGTGGTCAGTGGCTGGACATGATCTTGGAGGTCTCTTCCAGGAGCAGTATTTTTATGGCTCTGTGTACCAGTGTGTTCCTCTGAGCTCTCCAGACTGATGTAACTGCAGAGCCCAGCACTGCTGGCATGGCTGATCTGGAGTCCTGTGCTGCAGCGAGGGAAGTGGACACTTGCAGTTCTGCCAGTAAAATGCTGAGGAACCTGTTCCTGTGTGTGTCCTGGGATTTACTTCCCACAAGACAGTACAGTGTACACTAGCTGACTTATCTGTGAACCATGGAAACATTTTGAAAAGGTAAAGCAGACAGTACACTGAAGAATCATTTGTCACAAGTAATTGCAGGCAGTCAGAAAGAGCAGGGAGAGTATATGAATCATGACGTAAAAACAGTGAAGGGCAGGCATTTAGTCTGGTCCGTGGCTATAAGTGCAGTGACACAGGTTAGTCCTGGCATGATATACAAATGTTATGTGCAGAGGGACAAGTACAATGAATAAAGAATTCCCGTTTTCTCATTATCTCATGCAGCAGAGAGGTTTTTTACTTCACACATAACTCATAACTTTTAGTAGGCAGGAGATGGCTACATTGAATTAGTGGGAACATTTTGTTTCCTGAATTTAAATATTCTCGCTGTGACAATTTATTTCCAGTGTAAAATCCTGGTAGAATGCACAGAGGCAGGGAAATTAGCCCGAGCAGCCATTGCAGCTGGCCAGAACTGGAACAACTGCATACAGCAGGTCCACCAGCACCAAAGCACCAGATGCAGACAGGGTCTGGCAGCTAGGCTTGATAATGCTGACATACGATCAGACATCAGTGCACAGCACAGGTTAGGTTTTGCAACTTCCTGGTCTATAAGCAGGTAAAGAGCTCAAAACACACATCATCAGAAAAAAAATTGCAAAAGAAATAGGCAAAAAACAAGACAATTTTGTTTTTATAACTTTTGCTTCACACATCGGTGTTTCAGTTCTGAAATATCAAAACCAATAAATCCCATATAACACAGATAAGGAGAGAGGTAGATTTGGATCTCGAGTGAAATCTATCATTCAGAAAGGAACAGCTGAGAAGTCATGTACAATGCTATTGCTTATGAATTTGTTATAAAGGCAGACGATAGTAGGAACTTCTGTTCTTGTGTCTGCCTCAAGAATTTATTATTTATGGGCAAACACATGCATGATACATAATAACTTTTAGTTGTTCTGTAATTCTCTTCACTCATACATCTCAAAATGATCTGTAAATGTAGGTAGAATTACTAGCTTCATTTTAGAGGAAGAGGAATTGAGACCACGCTGCCAGCCAGCAGTTGTCCACAAGGCATGGCTGGATGGAGGAGCCCAGGTAGCACCTCGATGTAGCAGGGCTGGGCCATGGGTCTTCCAGGATGGGATACGTTGATTTCTCTTGCTCCAGTCTTGCACCAAGGTAACAGCATGGGTTGAGACTTCTTATTCACGGTCACATTTGGATTTAGTCAAGGCAGTTGGAAAGGTTATCACCAGTATTTCTCCCCCACTAACAGCTGACAGTCAATTTTCAGCCTAAAATACTTGCATAATCATCTGAATAGCAAAAATTCACTGGGCTGTGAATGGATTAGCTTGAACAGACACAGCTTGGGGGCAGGAACCTGGTGGTGAGAGTAGTAAGGACAAATGCCATTAGTAACTCTTTAAACTGCTCCAGCCTAATTCAGCAGAGCTCACAAGGGTTGCACTCTGAGTTACTGGCACCTAAAGTGCAAGGAACTCTGTGAAGTGTGGAAGCCACATCGCCCAGTGGTCAACATGCTACTTCACCCTGGCAGGCAAGAAGGCTCAGTGTAAGCAAGTTATACAAAAATGCAGATTACTTGCTCCATACAGCAGAAATTCCTTGCAGCTAGTGTTCTCAGTACATGAAACACTGAAGGCAGCACAAAACAACTGATTATTATGTTTGATGAAGTACTGAAGACACTGACAGCTCTGCCTGTTTTTTTGTCCAAGTATTTTCTTGTGTCACTCCATAGACTTAGCCACAGATCAGTCTATAGATTGCATGTCTGTCTGTAAAGAAGTGACAAAGTAGTTAACAAATAAACGCAACCTGGCCTAACCTTCTCTTCCTCTCCAGCCTATCAAATAATAAGCTATATTGGTTAGTGGCACTAGGAAATGAATGGCTCGGCCTGATACCACTGGTCATAGAGAAGTCCATCAGCTTCCCCTTTTCTGCTGACAGCCAGTTGTGCCAGGGATTCACATAGATGAGTAACATAAGCTGAAAGTTCACGTTTTCAAGTGAAAATAGGAGTGGAAAAAGTTCCCAGAAAGTTAAAATGCCATGTTTTGACATTTTCTGTGCAAAAAGTGGAAATTTCGAACATTAAAATTACTTTTTAAATATTCAAATTTTGTATTATATTTAAATATTGTGAAGAGATAAAAAGGTCAAATTCTAAAAGGCCATATTAGAATTATTATTTCAATTTTGCTCTCAAACTATTTCCCACATTGTACAAATTTTCCTCCATTGAAAATTTCAGGTTTCATTTCTGATCAGAAGAAAGACAAATGTTCAGACTTCAAAATCCAGTGCTCAGCTCTACCAAGCTACCTGAGTCACGAGAAGACAAATTTATCCAGTGGAAGCAATCAGGAATTTTTAGGAACCTAACCATGCCATGAACCAGCCTTTTGGGAATTCACAAAAATTGATGCATGAGAGCTTTTGGCTGATGGATAAGATAAAAAGTAAATACTGAGCTTTTTCAGAACAGACAGGCAAAAAAAAAAAAAAAACAACAAACTCTTGCATTTTTCTATATACCTCCATATAATGAGGCCAGATTAGGAGTGAAGTATCTTTGTAGACTTTGTGCATGTTTGTTTTTTAAAGCTAGTACAGATAAAACTGAATGTCTGCTTTAATAAACCAGGGTTCCATTTCAACTCTTCAGATTATAGACATAAGTTGTTACAGTTTTCACCTCCTTTCCATGTCTGGAATCAGTTGTCACCTCCTCAGTCCTGTCTTCTGAAATTTGTATTTTTTTCTGGCTGTGTTTGTTGTTGTATTGGGTTATTGTCTAGCTATTTTTGTACTGGCTTCCTGTGGTGGGGTAAATCAGTGCCTGCAATAGAAAAGCAAAATTCTGAACTTCAGTGCTACTAAAATCTCACCCTTCTTGCTCTGGGTCTGCAGTCTCTATAACACTTTGTAACCCATTTGATTTTTTTCTTCACGTCCATCTCATGTTTCTCTTTTGTTAAGCAGTTGGGGTAGCCACCTTTGAAGTGAAGGATCAAGCTCAAAATCTTACTGTTTTGCAAGTGAAAAGAGAGATTTGGAATGGAGTGTCTTTTTCAGCCTTAACAGTAACATCACTGCCAGCAACTCTATAACAAGGACTGTTATACTCCCACTCCTACTTAGTGGCAGAAATTGGTCTGTTTTATGTTCCTGCTCAGACATTTCCATTCATCTCTGCCTTGCTTTTAATGGCCCACTCTGTACCACTCTCGTTAGTTAGTGTTTACATTCATGGTCCATTTGGGTGGAACGATTTCTCACCTGAGGATTGCACAGCCATCGCTCCGTTTAGGTTTTGTGCACTGATTTTATTTTATGCTGAATCTGGCTATGGGTGGCCTCGTGTTTTACAGTATCAGTATGTCTGAGTTGAGTGCCGTTGTGACAAACACCAGCTTGGCTAGCATGCAATAAATGGTATAGCATCCCATATCACAGCCCTGTTATTATACCCTGCTTGTGAAAGGGTCCCTGTTGCTGATCTGGTGCTATACACAGAACATAGAGCAGTGCACTTTTCCCTCCAGGACTTCTCTTGAAGGGGCTCTGTAGGTAATCTAGACAGTGTATGCTACAGAAATAGATGAAGGTTACCCTAGGTATCAGAGGTTTCAGAATCTCCCATCTCTGCAGGTCTCTAGGAGAGGTTCGGGAAGACAGCTGGAAGAAAAAAAGGCAGAAAAAAAGACTTTCTAAGCTTATTATATATATATATATATATATATATATATATATATATATATTTATTTATTTATTTATTTATTTATTTATTTATTTTGAGGCTGCCAAGCACTTCTTCCTTTTGAACTGCTGAGTTTTTCAGCCTCAGTCTCAGCTAAATAAATGAGTTGACACTTTTATTGCTGACAAATAGCCTATCAGAGGAGATGACTTTGGAAGACTGTCAGAAGACAGTGTATTACCCACTAACCAAAGGGTGACTGAATCAGGCATCCCCAACCTGCAAGAACCTCAGTGAATGTAACAGTTGAGCAACTGAAACCATTTTGTTTAAGTCAAAACCTCTGTAAACAGCTGTTAATTTGAAGTGACTTGTTTTTTTTTTTCTTTTTTTTTTTTTCCTGGTTTTGTTGTTGTTGTTGTTGTTGTTTTTTCTTCTTTCTGTAATTGGGATGTTTCTTTTGTTGCAGTTGGTTTAAATTATGCATCTCAGCTGCTGATTTGATTTAAATTTAATATGAGTTATTATAAGATAATTAGATACCAAAGGGTTATTAAGAATGCTTTTAAAATTTAACAGTGATACTTACTACACGTCTATATACATACTTTTAATAATCAATTGGTCTTTAATCACAAAATTTTCTTGTGAAACTTAAATCTTACTCAGATAAAATTTAAACTGAACCAAACAGATACTCAAATACCTGTTGCTGTAAACCAGCAATTTGTCTTGCCTACCCCATCCTACATGAGTAGTGGCACACAGCTTTTGCAGTACTACAGCAGCCTGGTGGGGTTTTATGGACAGGTTTGGACTCTTGAGCCTGTTTGGCCTAGGTGTGTATAACAACTACGTGTGCTGGTGACTACGAGTAGAAGCCAACCTCATGTAGTGCCTGTCTGTATCTCAGCAAGCACGACATTTTCAAGGCAATGCAGAGGATGTCGGTGCTTGGTTGGTCCTGATTTTGGTCTGTTTCACCCTACAAATTTTTTACGCAACAGCTTTTTTTTTTTTTTTTTTTAACGTGCTGTTTATATTTTTTATTCCTGGCAGTGGAATATCACAGCTAGGTGGAAACTTCTCCTATGCTTTTTCTGCAGTGCAGGACTGTATGCCCTTCCTAGTGCTGCCAAATTCCCAGTCTTAATGGGATTTCAGTACAGTACTGGGGAAGTTGGCCACCATTTAATTAGCTGGTCAGAAGTGAAAAGAGAGAAAGCCTGGAGTGCTGAATTTAGTTTCTGTTTCCTTCTTTGCTTCTAGACTAGCCATGAGCATGTTGTGTGCCACCTTTTCCTACCAGAAGCAGCCTCTGGCCAGCTGACCCTCGTGTGCATGGGCACAAGGCAGCTTGTTCATCCTCATTGCTTGTTCATCCTCCAGCTGAACTCAAGCTTTGCCTGCAGACCTTCTGTGCGAGCTGGGCACCTTTATTTGTCTGCCATTGACTCCTGGCACAACTGGGGAAAACATGTATTTTGCATTTCAGTTGCCCACTTGGTGAATTTTGTGAGCAGACAGTGTGTTACTGCATATATATTCAACTCTTTCTATGCTTAGGTCTCTGCTCAGCCATGTCCTCTAAGTGGCTTTATAGTGCTGATAAATAATAGTAAAAAGGCACTAAGGGCCAGACCCATTTCTGGCTTTTTTCCTATGTTGTCAGTCTGGAGGCAGCTGTGCTATTACCTTTTTCATGGCTTTGTTCTTTTCTAGTAAAATTATAAGGTGAAACTGCAGTAGATTTATTGATGTTTAATTTCTGGAAGTGATCTAGCATCTACTAAAGTAAAAGGCAAATCCTGTGAAGGGGAGCAAACCAAGCTCAGAGTTGTCATTTATCTACTTCTCTGATATTAGGTATTATTATTTTTGATTAAGGGTCTGGATACCAAATGTAAGCTTGTAAACTGTCTGTAGCCCCAAATGTGAAGTCCATGAACAAATTTCTACTACCTTCAGTTAAGAACTTGGAGAACAGGCCCCAGTTATTACCGAGGTGTTGCCATGTTTGTGAGAGGCAGCAAGGTACAGTGCAGAGTTTCTCAGCCATCAAAAGGGTCACAAAAGACGATCAAGGAGGTCTGAAAATGGAAAATGTTATTACAGTTTGAGGCAAAAACTCTTCCTAGCCTTCTATTCTCTCATCCTTCATGCTTAAGTATTCCCTGTCAGCTTCGTAAAACACATGCGTGAGTACATTACATTGACTTACTGTTGTTACCCTTGGTACAGGGGTAGTATCTTACTCTTATCTCTGTGGTAATGTTTTTATGTAGCATAAACCTCACCAAGGCAGATAGGTGAGAATGATCAATCATGTGTGGTTGTCCCTCTGCTACTACCTTAGCCTTGCAGCCAGCGACAGTACCTGTGTTAGTATCTTGGGGGGTAGGCTCAAAGCTTTATATATTTTTATGTATTGAATATATTCTGAAGAATATTTTTATATTATGTAGAATTTATTCATAAGAAGAATTTATTCATTATGAAGAAGTTATATTTTGAAGAATCACTGGGTCTGAATTTGTATGAACTTGAATAAGCTATCTCAGGATCTGAGGGCTCCTACAAACGTGACTGATCTAGGTTATGATAGCTGCTTCCTCTGCAGGTTATCAGCCTCAGCTATGACAGCACAACCGCTTGGGTAATGAATCATTAACCCGGCTCAGTCAGAAGTGATCCTGTACTAAAGGTCTGTAAGCTAAGCCAAATCATTTGACAGATCTGGACTAACTAGTGGCTACCTGAAGAGTTACATTGGCTGCTCTAAGGAGGAGAACATCTCCAGTGCTGTGCAGTGGGGAAATGGGGGGCTGCTATTCTCTAACCTAGTCCAGCTACTTCATCCTGGTGTCATGGTAAGTTGCCCTATAGCTGGCATCCTCATTCTTTCCTTCTGTACCAAGCAAAGAAAACAAGCTGGTCTCAGGATGTAGCAGGGACTGGCTGGTTTGTATTTATGCTGCTTGCACATCACTGCCTGAAGGCTATATTTATTCCAAACCAAATGCCAGGCTGTTCTTGAAGTGAAGGGGTAGTTCATGTCCTGTAAGATGCACTGTCAGGCACTGCGAAGAAGGAGTATTAGAGGCAACAAACACTTTGTTGTCTCTAAAACTGGGAGGATCATTGGACTGCAGCAGGGAAAAACTGGAAGGTTTTAGCCTGTTTTACAAATGAGTTTACACATGACAAATGGTGACATTTACAAACCATTGCAGAGGGCCCTAAAATAAAGAGAATGGAGGTTTAAAATATGAAGACCAGTCTGGAAGGAGATCAGGAAGAAAGATATTAATAACAAACCCCTCCCTGAAATGCGGAGAAGTAATAAAAGAACTCCAATAATATTCCTATTAGTAGTTTGTTTTTTTTTTTTTTTCCTGTGACCCTTCTCAGAACACTTCATTTAGTTCTGCTGCTTTACTAAACATCGTTGTCACTCGGCTGGATTGTGCATGACTGCAGGAAAAAGGGCAAAGCTCTCTAAAACAAAGCCTCACAACTCAAGGTGAAATCCCTCTGCTTTCAGAGGGGTGCCTTTGGGGCACACCCAGCAGGACCCAGTGGTTTTATATCGAAAGCCAGTGCATGTTTAGCACTTTTCCTCCATGGCCCTCCAAGACCATAAATATGGAGACTAATCACTACTTAGGCAGCAGGCTCCAAAGCAAGGAACAGAGGATGGTTCTGTTTTGAAAAGATTATTATGGTGATCAATGATTTCACCCTGTGCATTTGGCATAAGTGTGTGGCCTTGAATAAATGCATCAGCTGGCTGTGCAGTACATAAGAAGGAAGTCTTACGAGAAATGAACTGGATTCTCTGCCTCCTTCTGCACCTTTAAGAGGAGAATTTTCTAACTTATCATTATGAAGACCACCAGTTTTATAAACATACCTGTATGTGTGTGTATATATATACACACAGGTATATTTATATATAAGTACACGTACATATACACATAAAACCCTGATGGTAGCTGGCAGCACAATACTTTAATGACAAAGCAAAGGAGGACTGGTTATAAGGAATGCACAAGAAGATGAAACTCTGTCTTACCTTCATAAGCAGAATTTGTGGATGTTACTTTTTTTTTTTTTTTTTTCAATATAAGCTTTTGATTTGAGCAATGCCAAAATCATTGTAAACATTATTAAACATTAAACTTCTTAGGAGAGAATCACAAAAATTGCATTGAATTCTAGACATTGTTAATAGTTATTTAGTGTAATAATTTATTTAACGATTTATTTATTTACTAAAGCAAAAGCATTTCAGTCATGGCTGAAAATCTCTGTGATTCTGACTGGAGAAGGGATGTTACTGACTCAGGGGTAGTAGTCTTCCTTTCTGCAACTACACTGTCCTAATATCCCATGGTACTACAAACAAATGCTGTACAGGTAGCATGCGTTAGCTTGAAATGTAAAGTCAAGGTCTTGAAAACCTGGGGGAATTAAATATCTTTTGATTTTGTTTTAGATAGCCCAAGCATCTTGGTTATAGCTGGATTATTCCATTCACTCTTCCTGCATTCTGTTTGAGGTCTCTGAAATACATTTTTCACTTTCCCTCCTGAATAGCTGACACTATTGTGGTATCACAGTATGCTGCTAAATAGCTGATTCCTGCTACTCCATATGTGGCTGTATTTCTGAGGAATCCCAGATAAATCTTCAAACAGAAAATGTGCATAATGTCAAATTATCATTATTATTACCTCTGGAGATTCCATTAACACTATTGTAAACCATCAATAATATGTCTGGGATTCTTTAAGGTATAAAATAAGTCATTTTTCAAAGGGAAGTCACTCTTTGGCTTATGAACTGGCTTTCAAGAGAGAACCGTACGCCACAGTCTTTTGCTGTTTCCGAGTAAATCCTTTTTCCTTTGAGATTTGAGTGTGGCTTAAATGGCAATTCTCTGTAGTTTCCTAAACCTGTAACAACGTCTTCTCCCATTTTAACAACTCTAATAAATCATAACCTGGTGTGACTGGGGAGCCTTATAGCTATGGGGTTTGTGAGCACCCCAAAACTTTCTTCACTGCTGGTTAGCACAGATGGGAGCAGAAGCAATCCAGAGCATGTCAAGAATCTCTGCCTCTCGTGCATGGATAAGCTTAATAAGGCAAACTCGTTGTTGAGGGAAAGCACTGAACTGCTTCCAGAAACAATTAGGAAATACAGCAAACAAATAAGCCTTAGTGATTTGAATGGCTGAGGTGATCCACCTAATTGATATGGTAATAAGCACGTTTTCCTTAGTTACAGACTTGCTATTGTCTCACTGATCTGGAGCAAAAGCTTTCAGAAAGTCACTGCCATTCACTCATCTTAGGAAGTGTTCGAGTGCATGTGCATAAGTACATTAGGACTGTCGGAAGAGGTGGGCCAGCTTTATTAAAATAGAGTGCTAAAGAGTTTGGATGCCCAATTGGAACAGTCCTAAAGGAGACTGTTTTTTTGTTTGTTTGTTTGTTTTTTGTTTGTTTTTTAATTTTAATTTTAATTTTATTTTTTTTTCTTCCATGAAGTGCCAAGTTCTTATTTTCTGAAATGTAGGAACTGTGAAGGTGCATGATGAAATCTTTGCCAGGTGATTTGGCTGTTAGCTAGTGCTCATGTAGAACTTTTTAGCTTTCTCTAAAAGTTTTCTGAGCTCTTTATGGGTTGCTGCTGTATGTGGTGTGATCAGTGCCTCAGGCAGGAAAGAGATATTTGGAGTCATATTTGCATTGTGATAATACTACAGAGAAGCTACCTTGGCTGCATGTTTTGTTATTAGATCCTACCTGCAGTTTTATATGAGATAATCTGATGAATTTATGCAGCTCGTTCTTCTTAACAATGATTTGTGTTAATATATATATACAGCAAGGAAAAGGCAAGTGGGAGTTGCATTGTCGGGCCAACAGACTGCACTGCTGCCAATTCTGCGGGTATTGCTTGAGTAACCAGAGACCTAAAATGATATTACACAGCCTTAATTCAAGATTAATCTACTTTAAGGAAACAAGCCACTTCATTTTTTTATTACAGCCAAAATAACAGCCAACCCTACATTAAAAGGATATTAAGGGCCATGCAGTCAGAAGGTCCTGCAGAAAAAAATGGCAGGCAATTATGTTACTAAATGCTGTGCTGCAATATAAAAGGGAGTTAAATTAGAGTTATGTGAAGTAAACTTAATTCTGATGTTCCTGAATGGGAGTGTTGGTGTTTGTTGTTTTAATGTTGGTTTTATTTGTGTGATTTCCTCGGCTGTTAAATAGACAAACATGGTCTGACTGGGAAAATCTGGTATGAAACATCACATAGCTCCTGTTTTAGATTGCCTGAAGAGCTAGTATCTTTAGATTCACTACAGTGACTTGGCTGCTGAATTGATGGATTGATTAATAACAGAAAGTGTCATCTTGATGTGTGAACCAGCACAATACTGGAATGAGACATACTTTACCACTGGATTTCACAGATGCTTGCTGAGAGTGGAGGAATTTTGACATGCAAGAAGCCTGGTTTTCCCTCATGCCTCAAGATATGGTTGGTCTTTTCACCTGACTCTCTCATTTCAATCTCTTCCACTTCTCTACTTTCTGTTTTCTTTTTGGATGAGTCTTGTCTCTCCCACACATTTCTTGCTTCTTATACATTATCCCTTCCTTATTTTCTCCGCTTTCTCCCAGCTTCTTGTCCTTACATGGCAAATGTTCTCTAATTTAGTCTTGGTTTATCTCTTAATCTCAGCTAACAAAGTTCTTCATCTGGTATTAGTCACCCCTACTTTCCCACCTGCTCGTTTCTGCCAGTCCTGTGTTCCTTGCTCCACTTCTCCTTCTTCCAGCTGTTAGGCCGAGACTTTCACCACCTCTCCATGTCCTGGTCTACACCAGATGATGGTGCCCCTTTCTGCAGGGTGATTCCTGGGTGTATCACTTCCTTTGGCTGCCTGAGTGCTAGGATAAAAATAGCTGATGGCAGCAGAAGGAGAGAGAGAATCTTCTTTGCGCTGACTTCATCAGGCTGGATTTCAAGTCATATCTACAGGATCTGTGAAATGCTTCCGTTTAGAGGATATCTTTTTATTTCTGTGTTTCAGTCTTGGCCTAATGTCAAACCTGTAATGGTTCTGAAGTCTAAACATACTTTAGGAGAGGATGAAAACATGACGGTGTAAACTGCCACTGGGGAGAAGACGTGGGTGGGATGTCTCCTCTGGCAGACAGCTGTAATCTGGGCGCTAACCAGGAGGGGGGAGTGTTCTATGTGCTCTATGCGAGAATGGTGCAGGTACAGCTGCTCGGCCAGCTGCTGCTTTTCAGTGAGAAACTGGGGAAAAAGCAGGCAGAAGAGCTGACAGATAAAGGGGAGTCAAGAAGATCCCCAGATCCCCAATCTGTTGACTTTTTTTTTTTTTTTTTTTTTTCAGCTTTGGGTTTCAAACTTGGGACTGGTGGGCAAAGAATAATTAAGTAATTCCGTAGCTTTGCAAAAGTGTCTGTAAAAAGGACACTGTCTGAGACATATATTAATCAACGGGGTCAGAAATACTAGGATTGCCCAAGGCTTGAGGGCTTCTGTCACCATTGCAATGTCTGACAGAGTGCTGAGCACATTTGGAGAGCCACATTGTAGTCATGGATTGAGTTGGTGAGGAACCTGTCTCGTGTTGGTCTCCCTTTCCCCGACCCAGAGGACCCAGAACTGCACCCTTCGTGGCGTGCTCTGTCAGCCTTGTCACATTCATGTGCATCATGGATCAACTCACAGAGCAGGGTCTGCCCCCCGGGGGCTGCATTTACCACCTGGGAGAGGGGCAGCAGACTTCAGGGCCAGCCTGATGCTGGGTGTGCTGGGGAGGCAGGCTGCCCCGTAGAGCTTAGATCCTGCCCTCGAGTGATGATAAAATATGCACAAGACTGCTTCTGTGAAGCATGGTGTGTCCAAGAGTGCAATCATTGTGGGAAATGTGACTGAACCATTTGGAAGAGGAGCCAGAATGCCAAGTACCCTGCTGGTCCTAGTGCTTCCTTAACAATCAAATGCGTTAAGGACAAACATAATCCAATTACAAAGCAGAGAACCCATGGTAACAATTCAGTAGCACATGGGATGAAAAAATAATGTAGCTAAAAAGTCATAAAAATGAATACTATTTGATTAGATCCAAACCAGTGGTATCAACTGATTTTGCTCATTTAACCTGTCTCCTGCTCTCAGTACAGCCGTCATTTAGCTGCAGGGTGGATGTGTTCATACCGAACTATTAATCTGTTTCAAAATGCCATAACATTTCCATGAAGAACTTCCTAATTTTTTTTTCAGAAATTAAATGTCTGTTTAAAGTTCATTCCCTCCTGCTGCAACTAATTGAAATGAGATTTGGTTTATCTTTATGACATGAAAATGAGATTGAGTTTCATAATAATAACAATAATGATAACTCTATAGATTTTAGGACTAGTAGTTAATAATTATAGTAATATGTGGAGATTAGAGAAGAGTAATGCAGCATAAACAGACCATTGTTATTTGTTGAGATGTGGGATTGGCTAGCAAGCAGTTAATACCAATTTTCTTATTTTTTATCTATTTTCTATTCTCATTGAATTTTAGCCAAGAGTACTAATTAATTTTGCTCCAGTATATGATAGTTTAAGGAAGCTTTTTTGAACTATTGAACAATTTAATGAATAAAGAAATGGATTTTATGAAGGGAAAATTCTTAAAAAGCAAAAAGCTAGGGAATATAAACATTCATCAGCCATCTATCCTCTCCACCTCCCCTGGGGGTGTACGATCAGGAGTTGGCCCTGGGGGTGGCCGTAGCAGTTTCAGCTGCAGTCTGAAGGTGAACCTGAAGGTCCTTTGTGCTGAGCACTGAAAACACAGGGAATGCTGCTGAGGGATGGAAGGGGCCAGTGCTTTGCCCACTGGGTTGCACACCAGAACAAAAGTCCTGGCGGTACTTCCCAGTTCTGTTTGAGGATGAGATTTGGGTCCAAACTGTTTTAGCTCACCTAGTACCCAAGCCTGTACAAAGCACTGGTGGAACGAGCTCTGCTGAGAAGTGCTGTGAAACTGGCTGTTGTGCCAAGGCCCTAGGTTAGAAAAGAGGAGAATTTTTGGAAATGCTGATTGTGTATGTCTGTAAATACGTATATGCATGTAAGTTACATACATGTATTTTAATAATTACTAGGAAATGTGTTTGTCATCTTTAGAACAGCCCTAGGGGTTGTGTAATGGCTAAAAGTTTGGGTATTTTGAAGGTTCTGGTGCTTATTGAGAGGATAAGGATCTGAGGCATCAAAGAGGTAACGCACCCTGCAAAATGGAAGGGTATATTCCAGAGGAGATCTGCATGTCTATTTTCTCTCCTGGCAGTTTTCATTTTCTGTTTTACCTTCTTAGGTTGCTTTAATCCACTGAAGCTGACCCATACAGAAATTCACATTTAGAAAAATATCGTATTTTTTGGTGCCTCTGATTGTATTGCCTTTAACCATGCTGATCTTTACCTTCTAATATAAATGACTAGTGTTTGCAGTGGGGTTTGGGGGAAGTAAGGCAGTGTTTAATATAAGTCAACAAGAATGTACTCCTTAGTGCTTTGAATTTCAATGCCTTCTTTCTTATGGTAGGAGTCAAAGAGAAGAAATATATGGCATGCACTCAACAGGGAGCCGGATCCTGGGCTGGGTTTGCAATACAACAGTGCGCTGCCACGTGCTGACCGGTGAGATCAGCAGGAGAGGTGAGGAGCCAGCAAACAGCCCCTGGAGGAGAGGACAATGATTTATATTAGCCTGTAGAAGAGATGACAGGAGATTTGGGCAGCAGATTTGAGATTCCTGACACTTTCCCTATGAAATTCAGGTTTCTCAACTGAAACAGGAGAAAAAAAAAAATCATCTTATGGATCTCCATCCATGGTGGGTACAGATCGGAACAGTGGCTGTAGTAGCTTGGACTGAGGACCTTTTTACCTTGGGGACATACACCAGCCTCTCTGAGTGCCTCGGGAGAAAGCAGAGGATGAGGATTTGATCGGCCTGGGAAGCTGGTGTGGGGAGGAAGGGAGTTGTTATTGGAAGTAGTATCTCCAAGGGGGACTCAGCAGAGACCTTTGGGGAGGGGATGGAAGGAATTAGTTGACACAAAGGACAATTGGCTGTAATGGCTCTTTCAGATCGTTATGTTTTATTGTGTAAATGTATGTTTATAGGCTTTTTTAAAATGCAGATTAAACACCTAGCACTGTATTTAGATACTGGGAAGAAAGCATGTCATTGACTCAACAACTCCCTGCCCCTGCTTTTAAGCTGATATGTTCCCTTATGCTAAAATGTGTTTGGGTGATTGGGTGGTTAAATATGTGTATTGCATAACCAAAGTAGTCGCTGCTGCTGCTGGCAAAGCTAAGGCATGGGAAGAGAGACACTCTTAAGCAGCATCTCTGAAGTGTCTTGGAGGATACAGACCTAAAGATTGCCCTTATTGCAGTGCACATGGCTAGAAGATGGAAACAAATGCACTTAGTTTGAGTTGGAAGCCAACATACAGCTTAATTCTGTAGCAGATTCAGTGAGGGAAAACATCAGCCTCTGTTTTGTTGTTGTTGTTGTTGTTGTTGTTGTTGTTGTTACACCTGATGATGAGCTTATAGTAGGACAGGTTGGCTTGAATCATCTCTCATGATGGTGCAAATTAGAGGAAACTCCACTGAAGTGGTGGGAAGGACAGACACTTCACACTGGTGTCAGTGGGGGGGAAAGCAGGCCTCCTCTTCGCCAAATACTGCCCTTAAGAGCATGAATTAGGTAAAACCCGAAGAGTTAACACAGACCTTTAAGTGAGGAAAGACTTCTTCTTCAGCATGTGCTTAGTTTCTTAATCACAAAGATGGTTTGAGCTCTCCTGCTGTGTTGCACTGAAGAATGTTAAAATATTCCTCAGAAGACCCACGGTTTAAAATGTGTTTTGAAACCTCTGAATGGTCAGGATGGCTTCTGTGGGAGCAGGCGAGGAGCACCCTGTCCCTTCAGAGCAGCCGTGCCAGCCCTCTCTCTTGAACCCACGTCTCTCACATGAGATGAGAGCACAATCAATAGGCCACAAGGGCAGCCCCAGAATAAATTTTCAAAGACATGTTCTTAGCTGTCTTCACAAAAGGAGATATAATGACAGTGCTGACATGGAATGGCACTGAAGGACTTCTGTAATAGCACTGGTCAATTTTTTTTTTCTGTGTTTAAAAGAAAATTAGGTTTTCTGCTATGAATATTTTTCATGACAGGTGCCCGCTTTCCTCTAAGCATGACAGTGTCTTGTTAAAAACAACACTTCAAAACTGATGTATTTAATTTGAAAATGAACGTTTTTCAATTTTTATTTATTTATTTTTTATTACCTGACAAGAAGTAGGAATTTCCCCAGGAATACACTGATGTATATAGAAAAAAATACATAATTTTCTAAGGAACTAAACTACCATTTTTCACTCTAACTTGTATTTACACCTGTAGACAACTACTTAGATCATGAGCATCACAGATATTTTAAAATTGTACCACATTTTAGTGAATCTGTATGTAAAAATATAGTATTAATAATATACTTTCAATATTTTTATTTATGTATATTTTAATAAATATTTTTATATTTTTATTTATATTTTTTCCCAAATGAGCACATATGGGAATTCTTAAGACATTATTAGGGAAAATTATAGAATCAAACCCTAAAATTTAAAATGCTTCAAAAAATAAAATTCAAAATACTAATTAAAATTCTGTCAAGAAACATGGCAAATTAGCTCACTCTGAGCTCGGGTCTCGTGGGGGTGCCCTGGTGCTCACTGTAACTCGTTAACTCTTAGGGTGTCAGCGACTGTAGCACGCTCACGTCCTGTGTGACAGAGGTAAGAGCAGAATCCAGAGGGAGAGCAGTTATGTCCCCACTGATGTAAGCATGTATTTGTTTTTTTAGCAGCTGCTGCTGGTATATCTGGGAATGGGTGACATCTCCACTCATTGCACAGGAGCTTGGTACAATTGGGTGAGGACTGGGGGATGCAATGATGTGTGGTGTCATTTTGGGCTTTGTGTTTCTTGGCCTGCACCATCCTGAGCTGCTCTTGCTGTGGTTTTGTAGTTAACTGTTCCCAGTATCTTCTGAAAAGAAAAACATTGTAAGAGACAGACCTAACCAAAAGAATCATAGCTGTGTGCACTTCCTAGGTGGTGCGGGCATGTGTTGGTTTGTCTACAGCACGTTTGGTATTGACAGAAATACTTGTTGAAACGCACTGGACTGAAACTGCATGGTAAATCTTTCAAATAATGTTGAAACACAGAAAATGTTAATCTTCATTATCCAAGGAGCCTGACTTGTTCTTGTGGCATGGTTTCTTCTATCATGTTTTTAATAGATTTAGACATGTTAAAGCTGTAGGAGCTTACATAAAGAAAGAAATCTCTTTAATGGCATTGTGAATGCTTACCCAGTAAACCAGTACATATTTAATAAGTCTTTGAGCAACGTTCCCTGGAAATATATAGAATTTCCTAAAGGACAAAATCTCATGGCACTATTAACTTTTTATTGTTGAGGTCTCCATACTTACTGAGATAAACAATTTGTTTCTTTTAGCACAAAAACATTTTGAATGCTTTTAAAGGATGATGCTTCAGATATTCCACCAGATTTTCATTTTTTCCTGGTACATCTCAAAGAAAAGGAGGCCTTTGTTTTTCCTGCTGAACTGAGTGCAAGTAGAAGGATTCTTTGATTTCTTACACTTACCTCAGAAGGCATTGTGGCATCAGTTAAACGTACAAGGTAGCCCTTGGGGATGAATGCAACACTTATTCCTACCCAGTAAACCATGTCCTGGCTGGTAGCAGCTACTGCTAAATGACTGACACGGAGAAGCTTTTGATGTGTCAGCCGAAGGTAGCCTTGGTAGGCTTATTGTTTTGCTATCTGTGCAACCCTCTCCTCCACAGTATGGGGTAATGTCCAGAGGAGTCGCAGCGTCCACACCAAACCCCTTGCTATGGCAGCAGCCACTTCAAACATAGTTTCATGAATAGGAGCTCATTTGACCCTTGACCACAACCAGCCTCTAAATTGGCAGACAGAGAATCAGAGTAATTTGTATCATTTCAATTAGTTACTAGCTGCATAACAGGGAGGTCATGACTTTTTTGGGATGATTATTGCCCATGGCAACCAAACTTCAATGTACCATCAGTTTCCAAATACTTTCACTTAATAAATGTAAGTTCATAAACAAGGCCCAATTGTTGGGGACACAACAAAGCTAATTATCTGCGCTGCTACCAAGTGAGCGGAAGATGACATAACTTTGTCGGCGAAATCCTTTTTATTAGCAACAAAAAAAAAGTCACTGATAAATGGCTTTAATAATGTTGGCTGAATGAGCGTTATTGATCTTTGACTATGTAAAATGGCGAGGAAAGGCAAGTTTATATAAGAGCACTGTTGTTGTACTATTGAGAGCAGGCCGGTTTTGTTTCACAGTTTGTTCTATGCACCAAAATTCTGAAATTCTAAAATCAATGTTGCCATTGTTGGGCCAAAACAGCACACCCTTACCACAGACAATGCAAAGAATTTCAAAATATAGATAGCTCCCTGATACATACAGATCGGATTGTAAGAAACATTGGGTTGTTTTTCCTTCCCGAAGAAAGGGCAGCTTGTTCCAGGGCGTAGACAATGGTGTGTCTACATGCCTGTGAAACTTCATGAACCCAGTGCAATAATTCAAGCCTTTGATTTGAAAAATGTTTTGTATGTCTTCCTCCACATCTGCAAATACCTCCACTTTCCCTTGATGCCAGCCAAGAGTTGTTAGCAGGCGAATGTTTTCCACTTGAGGAAGAAAAAAAAAAGTTAGGCACGTACATAAGTTTTGCTATTTGGCTTTTGTTTTTTGAATTAAAATAAAGGTTTCCTTCTTTCATGTCACAATCTATTAGCCACTGGGATACCTGGTATCACAGTTCTTTCCCCTTCACCCCTGCATTTGTAGCAGATTTGACGGTGTGTGGAAACCAACACAGGCACTGCGCTGTGACTGCGTCACCTGCAATCAGCCGGAGATGCTGCTAAGATTAATCATGACAGTAGGCAATATTTCCAACATTATTAGAAGAGAAACCTAATATTTTGGGACATCAGGGATCTCTGAGCTGTTGTCCATCAAACTGAGAACCTTCATTTTCTACTCCTTGGATGGGTAACCTTAAGTTTTAACCATTTCACAGACAGAAGGTTCACACACAAACACGCAGCGTGCTGTGCCAGATGCATGAAGTTAATCCTGGGTGCTTTTTGTAGTTGCTCCCAGATAGGTGTACAAATGGGGACATTGCAGTCAGATCAAATCTCTGCCTCCTCTTTAGGTTTTAGCGTGCCACTGTTCATTGCCTTAACTCCTCATCCTTTTGATAATTTGTTTATAAATAATTTGCAGGACATAAAGCCCAACACTGGTGTTTAGCTAACATCTGTCTGTTCTGCAGCATAGGCTGCAAAGGGGAACTCATTTACCTCACTGATGATCTCTCAAGTACAATTTTAATGAATCATATTTAAGATACAATTAAATTTTGAAGCCTTAGACTGTAGAGTATAACACTGATATTTAATGAGAGTCTACTTAAGCTGTTTAGACGGCACCATTTTTGGAGGATAGAGTTAATGCAGCTTTTGTCTGAAGCTGGAGTAGTGCAATATCCACGTTAATGGGCTGGGAATTTTCATTGCAGTCCTACTTTTTTCTTGCAGCTGTTGGTTGTAGGTCAGTGACATAAATTTTATTTAAGGCTTCATCCTGCAAAACTTTATTATGGATGGTAGTGATTATTGTCAGTGGTACTGGGCACTGCAGTAAGTGCAACCTTTCATGCTAAGGACTTGCAGGGTCAAGCTGTGCTCGATTTGCAGGAGTAAGCAGTGCCTCAGGTTAAAAGATATGGGGGATCTGGCTCTTAAGGAAAATCTCTAAAATTATGTACGTCATTGAGAACATTCAGTCCCTCATGAATGCAGTGGGAGTTGAAGGCACTCAGCACCTTCTGGGATAGGGCCCAAAATAACTGTTTTCAAATGGGACTGTAATCTCAGATTTTATTTGTAAAGCAACTGGAGTTCTGACTTAGAGCGGAAGGCTGACATTGTTATGAAAAAAATCAGGGATTTTGTCCTCACTCAGCAGAGGGCCTAAACAATTGCCCTTTGATTTATAAAGAAAGCTCAGTGCCCAAGTAACTGCAGATCTGAGATGAATTTGCCTGTTTACTTTCAAGATGTACTTGAGAAACCAGTGAGAAAAGGTCATTTTTAAATGACCACTGCACCTTCGACAGAACTGCTCTGCAGGTGGTTTGGGACGTCCCCATACACTGCAGTAAGTTGCTTGAGCTCACACACAGAGAGGAACGTGTTTCTGGAATAAACCAGAACTTCACTAAGGTGCTGTGAAGATACAGAACCACCGTTTTCCTACTATTCCTATTTGAAACATCATCCCTGGGAGAGGCCAAGCATTCTCATTATCCACAGACTCAGTAAGTCAAGTGCAAAGATACTCGCTTACATGCCATTTTTTTCATAGTTTAATTCTTTTGGATTTTAGTGACAGCCAGCCTCTCTATCACCCCTGAAAGGACTCAGAAGAGCTTTCAGGTTTGGTCCAGTATGGAGCTCAGCAGCCCTGCAAGTACTGCACGTATGTATCTCGCTGTTAGAGTCAAAGAAACAATGCACCTCATCCCGGATAGAGCCCATAATAGTCTCCTAGCATTCACATTTAGTGATATTATACAAAGTCATTAACAAACTCCATAAAGAAAAATGACTGTTGAGACATCAAATAAAATCCGATTGCTTGTGTTCCCTAATAACTTCCAAGTAAACCAACAATGCCATCCCGTACCCTTTCTTCTTCCCCCCCACCCCCTTCCCCCTTCTCTCCATGATGCATTTCTGAATATTTCCAGAACCTTTTTACACTCCTTTGGCAGCTGATCCTATCCCACCTTATCCATCATCATTGCTGCCTTGAGAGCTGATTCATTTATCTCGTTGCTTTAAGGCTGTCACCTCGAGCTTTGGATACATAGACCCAATTTCTTGGATTTGGTCTTTCATGTGGCCTCTTCCCTGCTGGCATCCACTCAATCATCCCCTCTGCCATCTGATCTTCTTCTAAGCTCCCCATATGTCATACACTTCTCAACCACCTGGTGGTTATACACAGTATCTACTTTTAGATCTTTCTTTCCCCCCGCATTCCTTGTTTACTATCATGTATTGCAGGATTTATCTTTCCGTGTCTTTGTGTCTTTGCAAGACTGCTTTTTCTTAATTAGTGAGCACAGGAACTCAGGCCAGTGATGGTTTTGTGTCCTTTCTTCTTTATGTTCCAGAATATTTCTTTCCCTCTGGAATACAGTCTTTGATGCCTATGAAATTCAGTTTTATTCTACACCATCTTTTCCTTCTTATTTCTGTTGTGCTGTCTTGGCCCTTAAAAAGTTACTTACATTTAAAAGTGATGTCTTAACTCCCTTTCCTGCCATCTCCACCAGATCTCCCCTGCTAGCATACACTGGGATGATATCTTTTAATCATCTTAGTTTTTCTCATGCCATGAACTCTGACTTTGTTAGATGAGACACCACCGCTCAAAGTTCCTTTCTTTTTGTCTGCTCTCCTTTCCACCAGCCCCACCACAATTAATATTCTTTGCTGCAGTTAGCATCTTCTGCATATTCCAGCACCTTTTGCTCTCTGAGCATAATTCTTATATAACTCTTGATATGATAAGTCATACTGGCCAGAGTTAACCTTATTACTAGAGATGTACTGAGCAATCTTGCAGTCATGAGATACCAGGGATATTTCAGTAATGGGAAATCTGCTTCCCATACAAGATTGATTTTACTTATGACCTTTAGCTAGAATGATACCTGTAAATTCTTATCTGCATTAATTTCTTGTTTTCTCTTGTCACATGCTGTCACTGTATGTGTATCTTGCAGATTTGAAAAACTGCCCATGTAACACACTCTCTGTAAGGACTCAGAGTTATTGTAATACATTCAGCTTTTTTGGTTTGAAGAGTCTGGATTCCTACACTGCACCTAGGACATAGTGGCTAAGAAAGATACAAATCCTAATATTGACTTTTTTGGTGCTTATAGACTGAGAATTATTTCAGTTCATCTGCTTAATATTTCCTTAATTTGAGGTGTTAATGATACATGGCCATAGTACTCAGTTTACTAAAATCAGGGACTGAAGAAATAGGATTAATTTTTAAAATAAAAGTTAGGTTTTAATTTCTAACATCATCTTTTCTTGTGACACTTTTTGTGGCAGCCCAGTCACAGATTATTTGGAATTCTGTTTTCCTCCTTCTAACACAGTTTGTGGTCATTGCATAAGTATGAGTTAATTGAGCATTGATAAGTATGAGTTAATCAAACTGTAAAAATGAGTCATGAATGAAGGTTGAATGTTCCCCTTAAAGATGGATTACAGCTCACACAGTACGGTATGCTTATTAGAGAAATCAGTGTGGAGGTCCTGTGGCCATTGTTATGCAGGAGGACAGTCCCCTTTGACCTTAAATCTATGTGTATGTATAGATGAGAGGACCCTTACTGTGTCTTACAGAATTTTTTCACCATTAATTAATTTTGGAGACCTTACATGAAAATCAACTTCCTAGTGCTTCTTTCTGTTTGCTGTGGACAATATGTATGTCATACTTCATTAAACAGATAACTTGTTTAAACTTCTACCTTTATATACTGTGTACAGTTGAGCATCTTACTGTCTATAAATAAGAGATGAAATGCATTACAGATCATTTAGTAAAACAGACATCCCATTTCCTTGTTGCTGAAATGATTTCAAGGGAACCTTCCCATTAGGTAAGATGAAAGCTGCCATTGACAAAGAAATCTTTCCCTTCCATCCATTAAACATTTTGTGCTGGTCACAGGAACTGTTAAGTGTTTTCTTACTTCTCTTGTAATTTTCAAGTTGCTCTTGAATATTTTGAATTTAGTTCTGGAATTAATGATGGATAGGTCAAAGGAACCATACGACTGAAATATCCTGGCTTGCTCTCCAGTGGCTTAACAACAGCATTTTTGGAAGGAAAGAATGGCTTCTCAGTTTAGTGGCATCATACAGAAGTTGCACTGCCAACTGCATTGCTCAAATCATGTTGTACTTCTGTGTACTTCCTAACAGGAATTAAAGAGAACATTTTCACAGATAAGGCAACTCTATCAAGACTGTGTTCAGTTTTCCTCACAACATCTGTAGGAAAGTTACAGAAACATCCCTATGAATTGAGAAAGAGGACTGAAATCTTTTTTATACCAAAATGAGTAAGTGCTACATTGCTTAGAAGAAGGTCAGAGCTGTGAAGCTTGATGTGACTTCATGTGACTACATTTTTATGTTGATTCTGGTTTTCTTTTCCAATTCAAAGCTGGTCAGGGACCATTCTTTATAATGCATCTGATGGTTTTCTCTTGTGCCACGGAGATGAGCACTTACCACAAAGCCTTACGTAATAGGCATGCTGTACTACAAATGTTTTCTCATTGCATAAGATTGGTTTTAAAAAAAAAAAGAAAAGATAGGAATATAGATTCTTCCTCAATATTATATCAATACTAGGTAATATTTTTCTCTTTGACCTCTTGGCCAGTTCTAGTTGCTGTGTTTTGAAAAGTTGTAGCAGAAATATCAAAGATGCCAAAAAGAGCAATAAATATTGTTGGAAGCTAGAAAAGCTTTTATGTTGCAGGAGTCAAAATGTGATTTCTGTGCTTAGTTCAACAAGAAGGTTGATGTTATTTGTTGTGTGAAATGTATACAGTATAAAAAAAATGGTTGGTTTAACTTCTGTCTCAGTACCCAAACAAGGGAACCATTGCATGGTTCTAATACCACTAAAAGCTAAAAGGATTTTGAAAATACAATATATTAGTTCTGAAGTTCCCTGCCACTAGATAGTGAGGCAGAAAAGGAGAAAAATAAAATATTAGACCATGGTATGAATAATATCTGTGGATACATTAGGTAAGAAAGAAATATATAAGCCCTCTTACTTCAGAATAAAATCACCTGGTATTAAGAATTTCCCCAATAGGTATCTTATTGCATAACTGTCCATTATAGGATTTTATATCTAGTACTAGATGGACCATTGGTCTGATTTAATATTGAAACTCCTCTCTTTCTACCATCATTTTCTCTTAGGGATACTTCCTATCCAACTCTGCAATGTCATTTGAGTTAATTCATTAATTTTCATTGGCTTCTTCACTGTTGTAAGCTGGGTGCACTGACAAATCAATTAAGGTACCTTACAACAGTCGAACCTCGTTGTGGATCCCTCCTGAAGACTGCTTGTTAGTTGATCCATCTGTAGCCAGGTACCTGGTCACTTGGGTTGAGGAGTCAAAGCTGGCCCTGGAGGAGACTTGGTGGCACTGGTCACCCTTGGCAGCTGCAGACCTTTAATGCCCTCCCCACCTGATCCAGTCTGGCTTTGCTCATTCCTCCAGTCCTCTGGAGGAATGCTTATTCCTCAGTCTGCTTATTCCTCCAGTCCTCTGTAAAGAATTCTGCTCCCAGTTTTCTGTTTATCCTTTAATAAGGTCAATAGGAGAGTTTTCATTACCTCTTTCATTCTCTTATTGGCTTCATTTCTTTCTCCTAATTTTTCCAGCTACATGAAATCCATTTTTCTACCAACTGGTTTTAACAGATCACAGATTGAATTTCAAACACATTTGGTCTCGGGAAATCTATTTTGGCCCAGTATGACACCAAAATACAAGGACACCAAAATACAAAAGGACTTTACCCTCATATATTTTGTTGTTGTATTTAGTCTTTGAAATTGTGCATTATGTACACCTGATGTACTGACTCAATATGGGGTAATAGGTAATACAGCAAAGCAGCAGTGAAAATAAACTACTGTCCTCTGCTCAAGTAACAGAATTCAAATCACATTTTTTCCTAAGTTTGTCAAATGCAGCTTTATAATTTCATGTTGACAAAACTATGAGAAGAGAAAGTGAAGCTGAGGGAAGGGAGAGAGAGACTAAGGGATGGAACTGGGAGAATGGGGTTAATTATGGCCAGAAGGGAGTGTGAGAATGTCATTGCCTAAAATCTCTTCTTTGCGTGCCAGAGGATGGATGAGTGCCGTGAGTGATGGTAACTCTAACACCTTGCTATTTCCTCTAACTTTTCTACATGCCTAACTTTTGCCCTGTGCTGTGTGGTCCTGTGTGAGCAATGACAGGTCTTTACTCTATGGCTTTCATCATCAGGATTGGCTTTAACCCTTGGCTGAGGCAGCCAGCCTTAGGTATAACTTGTTTCTTACTGTGTTTCGCCTGGGTCTTGTCTTCTTTCTTCTTCGGAGTTTTGGGAAGGGCGAGAGTGGCCATGGCTACCAGTGCCAGCTTATTATCAACTCCAGGTCTTCCTCTGCCTCGTGAATTTTCCCTCAGGTCCGTGAGTGCCCTGACATACAGGCAGATCCAGGACTTGGGAGCAGTGGGAAGCATCTTCTTAGGCTGCTCAGAAGCTGGTGAAGGACTCTGGCTTTTTAGTGTTTCTAAGACTTGTTCTCCTGCTGTTAGTGGAGACGAGTCCTATGCATCGTTTTACCAGACAGCCTGCATGTGATGTCATGAGAACATGGTGATTTGCAGCATTGACCCCCAAAGCATAAATCTTACTGGTGTCACAGCACAACCATGAGTAAGGAGCTGAAGGGTAAGGCTCAGGTCATGTAGCCAGGTCATGTAGCCACAGGCTATGAGGAAAGGTCTCACCCCTGGATACTATTTGCTTACCCAGCTATAGTGAAGCTATAGAAAACACAGGTGCAGCGGGTTGCATACTCAGGCAAAACTCCCAAGACAAAATGTGATAATTGTGCCTTAAAAGGTTATCTCTGTTTAGCTGGCAGAGACAGGGTCCCAGAAGAACCATCAGAGGGTAATTTGGAAAAACATTGAAGATTGCAGCACTCTTGGGGCTCCTGTGGTGTTCTTAGCCTGGAGTGAAGCTTTTGCTTGCAGCTCAGTCTCCCCCTGACCAGCCCCATTCATTGTAGCACAAAGTCCATCTTGACTTGAAGAGATCTGAGTGTTGAGAGGTCTGAGGACAGGAGCAGCACCCACCCCCCACCCTGTACCCTAACGCAACAGGGTGGTGAAAACAAGGCCTTAGCTTTTCTTCAACTACTTTAAGTAATAAAGGAAACTGAAACATTGTGAGGAGTGAAGCAGATCTAAGAAAAATATAAGTACAGACACGTCCAGTTTCAATGTCAGACCTACAGGCAGCCTGCGTCCTACTAGTATTCCTCAGTTTTAAGATGGTAATTTTGAGCCTTCTGTGCAGCTCATCTTCCTCTTCTCTTTCTTTTCCTGCTGTTGGAATCCTGAGCCTGAGCACCTGCAGCTCCTCAGTGCTAAGTTAGCTTTCATGTTCTGGGATTCTCGGAGAACCTGACTGCATGTTTTCGATACCATTTTATTACCCTTTTAGCTAGCCAGCATTTGAGTGGGAGTAAAAAAAAAGAAAAAAAAAAAAACAACAAAAAACAAAACCCAAAAAAACAATAAGCAAAGAATTACTCTGAGCAATCTTTTTTTTTTTTTTTTTTTTAACTCTCTGAATATTTTAGGCTTTCTTCACAATGATTTGGCTTAATCACTCTCGCCAGCTTCATTTGGAGCCTACAAGATGATGGTCAGTTCCAATTTAACATCTCTGGAAGACTCTTTGTTTTGTACAGTGATTCTAGGAATTCCTCCTTACTATCACACAACCAGTTAGAGCCTTCATTTACTGAAATGTAGAGGAGCTTGTACAGTTTTTTCTGCCAAAGAATATGTAATTCACAAAGGTGCAGAAATGTAGCTGCTCGGGTGCTGCAGGCTCCGTCACCCCAGTGCTGCGATTAATAGTTTGCTGCTCTTGCAGCAAAATTGTGGCTCTGGGCTTTGTTCTATTTTTACACTCATCCTATATGCATCTGTTCTCACTTTATTCTGCATCCTGTTGCTGTCCTCCTGCTCATCTGTCTCTGCCACCTTTAGACATCTTCCACTATCAGGTTGACACCACTGTAAATTCAGTGCCATCAAAGGAATTGCTTCTGAGTTCTGTCAGTAAGTAAAGACTTGAGGCTTTTGTATTTTCTCTCTCACACCCACTTTTCTTTTCTTGCTGTGTACAATTGGACCTTCTGTTAAGTATGGGGTGTACCCTGCTCATCAAAATGCTTTGCCATCAAATGCCAGTGAAAAATCATTAATGTCCTTGACTCTCTTTCTGGGCATTCCTTTACCAAGAACTAGTGCAGTAAGGGATGGAGAGGATGTTCTGAGGAGGGACATGTTTGTGCTCTGCCCCTCAAGCTGATGTGCATGCTGACAGCATACTACATAGCTGGACCACCCAAAAAGAAGAAGGTATTTTGCCTGGGGAAGTGCAGTGATAGTCCAAAATAATACAGTGAGATGTGGGCACTGTCAGCGTGTGCTGTGTTCCTGGGTTTCCGGCGGTGTGATGTTGGAAACAGCACAGAAGTTTGGAGGGCTTCAACTTATTTTCAGACAGACATGGGCTGTTAGGAGTGTAGGTCTTGTGGAAGTCCAGAGAGTGTTGGTTCACTTCCTAAGTTACAGATACTTCAGATATTTCAAGCTTAGATTTGTATCATCTGAGTATTTACATGTATTCTGGATTCACAACTACCACTTGATCGTGCATGTAACTCCGTTAATGGATGAGAGCCAATGTAGATGATTGCATAAGAATTACCTAAGACAAGTAAGATTTCAGTTGTTTTAAGGACCAGGCTCAGAGGTCCCAAGCCCGAGGTCTCTGGTTGTAGAGTGAGTGCTCTCTTTTAAGCGCTGATTTCCACACTAGAGTAAGTGCTAGTTGGTCCCAGCCCTAGCACTCAGACTACTGAAGAGACTGGTATTGCTCCCGTGAAATTCAGTGGGACAGGCTTCAGTCCGTTCCGTCATTCTTGTTCCAGCATGTACCGGCCTTGTACAAAACTTTGGTAAAATAAGAAAAATGTTCTACTTACATATGCTTGATAAATCAGTGTCTCTTAAAGGGGTATTTCCTTGTTCCTGGTACGAGTTCATGATGTAGTCTCACCAAATTAAAAAAAAAAAAGAAAGAAAAGAAGCAGAAAATAAAATGTGAAAACTCAGGCTGAAGAAGGTCCAATCAGTCTTCCCAGGATGCACTACAATTTCCTTAACTCTTGCCATAACCACAAAAAACACTATCTAAAATTCTGACATTTTCTCTCTAACAGAAAACAAAGGAGAGCAATATGCACAAGAAGGCAGTAGGAAGCCTGAAGCTATTAGCATGTCATTGTCAAAGGCAGAAAGAAAAAACACAAAAGTTAAAGGATTCTGGAATATAGCAGAAATCTCCAGACATGAGTCAGACACTAAAAATGCCCAAACTCATTTAAAAAGCTCTTTGTCACAGTCCAAAAAAACAACATTTTTAGTGTTTTTCCTTTTACTTTACATCCCGCTATTGCAAGTACATGGCTAATTATGATCTGAATGATATCTATTATTCCTGTGTCCTTCTAGATCAAGCCGGATGTGTTCCAAATATGGCCACAAACATATTACAGTGTGCTGTAAAATCAAAAGAATAAGATAATTCTGTTTTAAGGGTTAATGGTATTCACTCCCACTCAGTTTGACTCACTGGACAAAAGCTCTAGTGTGCCTATTCTAGGCAGCTGTGCTGAACAGTAAAGATTTGGAGTCCTTTGTAGGCTGGAGAAAAATAAAGTCTTTGTAAACTTTTTATTTAGTATATTCTACCAAACACCCATGTGTAACAGTTAAAACATTTGGAGTTGCAACAGGCTAAGGAAAGTTTGCACAGATAAACAGAGTTATTCTAAATTTTGTGCCTACTAAGGTCTGAATCACAAAGTCTCATTGCATTTCATTTAAAATGCATGTGCAAGAAATCATTTTTCTTACCAGGGCCATTGTATTCCTTGGGCTTTGTTTAATCATATTAAAAATGTTAATACAAAATAGCAAAATTATGTATGGTTTGAATCACTACATGTTTACAGTAAGCTGTGAGTGATCATGCTGTAGAAGAGCATTGTTTTTGTGCCGGTATAATTCTCTTTATTTCATTGATGTTGTTCTTGGTTTATAGTGCCACAAGAAAGTAGATGTATCTAGGCATATTCTTTCATTATCTAGATATATCCTCTGAAACAGAATTAGTTTTTGCAATAGTCTCTCAACATGTGCATGCATCAGATATATGCTGCACAGGAAGGCACCATAATATTTAAATACAGTATTTAGTTCTCGCAGAACTGCGAGAACCCTGGCCTGATGGGTTCCTCCTCAGGGCTAATCCCATGCAGGCTGGGGCTTTGTAAGGCCCCTGGTGTGATGCGGGGTTTGTTGCCTCTGCTGTAAACCAAAGCATCTACAGCCAGGCACCACAGCCATGCCATAAGGGCAATAAAAATGAACCCATCTGTTTTATCACCCAGACAACAAACGTGAAAGAAGGGGGGGACAGAGAGAGGTGGGGGAACTGCCAAGAGGCATTTCAACCCTCTGAGGCCTTCGGCGGTGCTGCAGGCTGCCTGTGCTCCCAGCACGTGCTCTGAGGAAGCCGAAATGCCTCTGAGGCTGTGTCAGGTGTTCGGTCGGTCTCTTAATTTCTCTGTCTAGTTACCCAGTATTTCACAGCCCATTTTATGAGGTGTAATATTGCTGCTATTGCAGAATGTTTCCTTTTCCAGCAGCTGTCTGCTGCACTGGGTACAAATTGGTGGCTTTTCTGTCCGGGACAGGCTGCATTTCGCTGGGATCCTGTGTTTATTTTCCACTTTTTAAAGTGTTTTGTAGAGTAAAGATGTCACAGAAGTGGTTTCCCCAAGAAAGCAAGAAAGAAATGTGAGGAAATGTCTCATGTTTTGGGCTGATGACCAAATCCTGAAGTTCTTACGTTCCTTTCCGTCAATGAAATTCCAGTTAACTTGAACAGGAGTTTGTTTTGTTAGGACACCCAAAAATTTATTCAGAATTTGTGGTTCAAGCCATAGCTGAAGTAGGTGCTTAAGCATATGCATATCTCCCACTGAATTCAGGGACTCAGGAACAATGTAGATATTTTGCTTTAACGTAAACACCTGCTTAATATAAAGTGTGTCACTGAATACCACAGCCTGTTGTTTTTTGTGTCAGTGCCTAGTGTTTGTCACATGCATCAGAAATGTGTTGATACAGAACTTAAATCTGAGGTTTGGAAGTGAAGCTGTGCTTTAAACTAGATGCCAGAATATTTGCCAAGTTTTGAAAGAAAAAACATAGTTTTTGTAGGTATTGCATAATCCCCATCTTACTAAAGATTTTCCTACTTCCACTGGATGCATGGATCGTGTCTTCCAGGTGTTTCAGTCAATATGTAATGTCACTCTACACTGTGCTTATTAAGAGCACAAAAGATGAAGGCACTTACTTAAGAAGATTTTAAAAGTACATGTAATGTTATTCTAGCTAAAATTATCTCAGATGAAGGGTTGTGCTTCCTTTCCAAGCTGATTTTGATGTACAGATTTGCCAAACTATTTGAAAGGTGCAGACACTTTAGCATTCATGACACTATTATTCACGACCATAAATCTAGGTCAGATATGTGCTGTCTGAATTGATAGTGGGTATTCTGCCTGAGAAAAATGTGTTCCCCTTTAACTTTTAGCAGTGACATTGCTTATGTTACATCACTTTTCATGTTACTATGCATCATATTGGTCAAAGATGTCATTATTTATAGCACAGAGATTGTGTCACTATAATTAAGGTTGTGTTAGGGTTTATATTACCTTATAAAAGCTCTATTTTCAGGAGCTTGTAACTCCATTACTAAATTCATTTTGGCTGTGAAGCTTTCAGCTGGGAAATATCAGAAATGAAACACACTTTGGAGGCTAAGGGCGTGATGGCAGCTTGGCTTCCCGTTCACTCTCTGCTAGCTGACTTCCAGTCACTTGCCGTGTTTGGGGTGTTTTTGTGTTAATCTAACACTGAGAGGTAAACAGGTCCTTGCTTCTTCACATTTTATGTACAGGCTCTGGCCATGGGGCAGTGCATGAGCAGCGAGGCCCAACCTAAGAGCATGTCATAGTACCACAGACTGCGAGTGTTTTGTGTGAGGTCTTCTGCTGCAGCCTTGATCCAGGGGAGGCTCCTCTGGGTGCTGCCCCACTTCAAAGGAAAACAGGGGGTGCAAGGGAGAGAGTTGCCTTTTGGTAGTATGAAACATTGTGGCCAGGCCAATTCCAGATGCGTGTCCAGTGGGTAAAGCTCTTCTACGATAACGGATTTCTTTGCTTTTTGTAGTTTGAGTATCTTATTATAGGCAGCTATAAAATTTTTCTTCTAAGGAACAGCACATAAACACTAAAACTAAGTCTGTGGACAGTCTCAGCTGGTGTTAGTCAATACAACTTCCCTGAACTACACAGAACAGCTCAAATATATACCAGGCAGAATGGTGGACCCACTAGTTGTTTTGTTTTGTTTGTTTTTGGTTTTGTCCATGTCTATGCGTGTAGATGTAAAGATGTAGACAGAAAATGTAACTACAGTTTAGTTAGAGCAGTCCTCAAGCTTGGAATGATTCATCACAAAATGGACCTACTTAAAAGTCATAAAAGTGTTGACTACAAAGCTCAGATATTTTCTTTATAGACTAAGTGTAGAGCCAACGTTTGAGTAATCCCTTTTATTGGACTAACTGTACACTATTGACAAACCAGCTTTCTGGGTATAGGAATCCATTCTTTAGAGTCAACCCTTTCCTGACCTGCAAGGGAGTTTTGTATATCCCTAAAGCACGACTGTCAATATTGCTGCATTAGTCCAATAAAAGGGATTACTTGAAACTTGACTCTAAATTTTGTCTCACTAGTAAAGGCAAGTAATTAAAAATATTGAGTTGTGTAACAAGACACACTGTGTATCGTGATGCACTAATAACCATGTCCTTCCAAAATGATTTGCTGTATTGTTTCCAATGTACACAGTGGATAAAAAGCAAGTAGGAAACTTAAAAAAAAAAAAAAAAAGGCAACAAAAAGCCACCCTCGACAAACAGCAGCCAATTTCTGATTTCCATGTGATGGAAATATGAATATGCAAATTCAGCCAAGCTGAATATGCAAATAAGCAGAAAGAGATTTGAACATATTTTCTCCTTCTTGGAATGGATCAACTACTCCAGAAAAATGAAGGTACTAAAGCAAGTGGCCCCTAAACGTTACAGGCTGGATTAGGTCTGGGTTGTAAACAAGGCAGAAGAACTACTCAGCATAGAAACTGGTACTGTGTTACAAGCCCTCCAGTGTGGAGCCTCTTTTGTTCCTGTGTATGTAGTATCCCAGACCACTGCATCAGGAGCAAAAAGACCTTTACAGTACCCTCTTTCTGATGGACACTTGTAAAACTGGGAAAAAAAAAATGCTCTCCTTTTTAACAGAGAATTTCCATCACAGACAATTTACTTTGCAGTACATACACCGGGCCCACAGCTGCACGGTGCGACTGGGAAGGCTCCGTGTAACTCAGCCACTGCGTTAACCCAGGGGATGCATGTTGCCTTGGCATTGCCCACGGCCTTCCCCAGCTGAGGATGCAAATTTCCCACGGCACAGGGCACAGGAATCCCATCCTGGCTCTTTGTTGAAAACTGCGTGTTGGAACAGCCCAACACCCGACCCTGGAACCTAAACACTGCCAAATCTGGGGAAAGCTGGATTTGATTAGAGCTCTACTACTTAGGCCATTTTCTTCCAAACCAACAAGAAAAAGCCAGCCTCGTTTCTGCCACCTTTGCTCACAGCAGAGGAGTGCTTCTTCTTAAAACGGAGCCCCTGCCAACTTCTGGCACCCAGTTCATAACAGTTGGCAGCAGTGCAGGAGAGTGAGCAGCAGCGGGGAGCTGCAGCGTAAGGGCTCCTCTGCAGTGGATTTGTGATTAAAGTAGAATAAAATGTTTAGATTCACCATCTTGTTTCATTACATGTGACTTAATCTGTTTTCTTTTCCCCTCCCACTTTCTCCTAGAAAGACAGGAAAGCACAGAATTTTTTTTACTAGCTTTATTTACTTGGGTACTTCAGGATCCTAAGTTTTGACAAATTCTTCTCTGCAGTAGCTTTTGGCTTCCTTCTTCTTTGAGCTCTGTGGACCTTTGAACTGCTGCCATTACAGCTGCCTCTGAGCCTGTCATGTGGCTGTTGAATTGAGCTTTTGAGTATGCCTCTGCAATGCTCTCATTCCTAACTGTTGTACTTTTAACAGTATCATTGTTTTGAATGAAATAGCACTTCTGTGCCAAAAATGGAGGTTATTTCTCTGCAGTACATTCTGGGCAGGCAGGCATTCAGTCTGTCTGCTCTTCAAGCCAATCCAAAGCCCTGCAACCACATTAGCACAGTATTGCGCCTGACTAAATAAACTGGATTTGCATTTGAGCAGAAGTTGTC
This sequence comes from Aythya marila, assembly GCF_965140915.1. Classification (NCBI taxonomy): domain Eukaryota; kingdom Metazoa; phylum Chordata; class Aves; order Anseriformes; family Anatidae; genus Aythya; species Aythya marila. The sequence goes on along the minus strand of NC_139049.1, from coordinate 30,227,689 downwards.
TTGAAGCACTTGACTGATTCACAGCACAGTCAGAGGCAGCTCATCTCTTCCAAGAATGTACAGGATGGATATGTTTTAACTGGTGAGATACAATTTAATGGTGATATATTATTATTATTACATAGTACTTCTATCCCATTGGTGACTCAGACAGAATAAGCATTTCACTGTGGTAGGCACTGCACATTCACATCCATCAGGGAACCACAATATTAACAGATCTTCATCTTGCAGACGCACATATTTATTTATTTTTTTAACATAAAAACAATCAACTGATTGTGTGTCTTAACCGGATGCATAACTGTTTTGTAGACGGGAAAGTTTAGAGCTCACCAAGCTTGGTCTTTGTTTCCACCATACGTGTCTATAGGCAGTAAACTAGACTCTGAATTAATGAAATGGTAGCATTACTTAGAGCCAAAAAGCACTCATAAAAGATCATTTGGTTGAAAAAGCCTATTTACAAATTCTCTTATTGCTTAGGCAGGGCCTCTGATCATTATACCAAGAGCAAATATCTGAGGGAAAAAAAGCAAAAATGTGTCTTGAGTGCAGTGAGTTAAATACACAGAGACAGTGCTGCAGCCGGCTATCAGTAGGACAAATTTCAGAGACAGAGCTAGGGGAAACAATGACTAGCTGATGTTTTCTACAAATGCCACTTCAGAGATGAATACGATGCTCTACTAGATTTTGCTTCTTTATTCTCTGGCTTGAGTAGGAGCATTAAATTAAAACCAAAGTAACAGAACACTTAGCACTCAAGCTGGAGAACACATGATGAGTTTTAAAATAATCTTGAGGAAAAGACAACAGAGAATAGAAGAGGCTTTGTATCATGTTAGACATAGTTTTCAAGCAAAACTAAACATCAAAATATTAGAACTCAAGCACAAAAACTCATTGTCAGTAAAACTAATTAGTGTTCTGCTGCTTAATGCAAAAGCCTACATGATGTCTTGACCTTTTTTACACATTGTGTCTAAGGTTGTGCAATAAAACAGAGGGAAGCACAGAATGCCTCCAGTTAGCCTCAGAGGTTTTCTTCGTTAAGGAGTTCAATTGATTGTAACAATACAGGCTATGTATAGAGCCCTTTCTTAAAGCTCTACTATTTCTTAGAGCTTGAGCCAGTGAATTAAAGCAGTCATGCTGGCAAATAGTTTTCACTACAATGATTGCCATGCCATTTGCATGTAATCTTGAATTTTTAACAGTTACACGCAAAGATAAAAAGAGAAGTAATTGCTTACAAGACATACAAATGCTTCCTTCCAAGAGTTTTTATGCAAATGGTAACTAGACAGCCCTCTTTGAAACTGATAGCCAAATCACATTGGCCAGAACTTACAGAAGTACTGTGCTCAGTCATGCTTTGCTACAGGCTAATGTAGTATCTTCTCAGATAGCAAAGAACTAAAAAGAAACTGCCAGGATTTGGGAAACACAGTTTACTGCATTCAGCTCTTCAAAAACAAGGCTTTAAGTCAGCCAAAAACGAGTCTTAAAGCAAAACACAGACCTGAGCCTCTTGCTGGTTGCACAAAGTCCTTAACTTCCCTTCAGAGTTGGTATTGGATATGTAGATCCCCAAACTCTGGGTATTTACTTTAAAAGTACCTAAACATATTTAAATAATCTTAGGTGGGTTTCCATTAATATTTGGTGCTGACGTGAATGGCTGTCTTGTTGAAGTCATTGTTAAAATTCCCAACCAGGCACAAATCAACCATTCCTCCACTACTAGTTACAAAAAAAATAAAATGCTACTCTTAGTGTATGAAGCACAAAATAAGTTTTTGTGAATCAACTAAAGTTAATGCCTACAGGTGATTTTGAAAGAATGAATGGAAAGAGGAAGGCAAAGAAAATATGGAAATGACTTATAAGTTTGAAGAGAGATTGGAAACCTTTTATAGAACCAAGAATGTGTTTCTTGTTCTAATACAAAATTTGTTCCAAGGTTTTACTGGTATAAGAAATCAGAAATGTTCTACAGATACCAACTTTTCAAACTGGAGCTAGCCAATTGCACATTTATTTGAGTAAGACACCTTAGAAAATCTGTCAGAAGGACTGTGAGTCAGTCTGGGAACAGCATATGAACTACTCTTTGCTTGGACTACTGAAACACTCCAGCAAACAATTCTGTTTGCTGAAGGTGCATCTCAATGCCTGGTAGAAAGATGAGGTAGAAAGAAAATTGTGTAAACTATAGGACGATGAAAAATCACAGTCTGGTCACAATGTACAGGAACTTTTGCATTTTTTCATTCAAGCTTAGCTGTAGTTGTGAATGAAGGGCATGGTTCTGTAGCAACTGTGGTGTTTCATTATATGAACTCCTAGGGTCCAATTTTTAAGACACAGACACTTCTCTCTGGGGTCCGAGACCTTCAGCAAGGTTGCCATCACACTGCCAAGGGCCACAGGATGAAACATGAGAGGTGAGGCCACATTTCCCATCAGAAAAGGCTTGCAGAGCTGTTGAAGTAGTGGGGCTGCTGTGTGAGTTACAAAAAACACAGAGCCCCTGCCTGCCTACATCCATGCACTCCCATACACATCCCAAATTTCTGAGAGTCTCTGCCAGAGTTTGGAGCACAAAATGCAATTGCATTAAGATATTAAGGGTACACATAGGAAAATCCAAGATGCCGACACAGACAGAACACAAAGTGGGAGAGGGGGAAGTGGTTTTGTGTGCCTGCCAAGTGAAAATATGGCTGTTCAATTACTGGAGTTGGACTTGCTAATTCCAGCCTGAGATAAAACGCTCATTCTCCTCACTCATTTGCTATTGCTGTTACTAAATCTTTTCATTTAGGGTTTCCTTGTATGTCAAGATCTGGTCATATAAGGGGAGGATTCAGAGGTCAAGCTGAAGCATCTAGGTTTGAAAACAGGTCTGGAGCTGTTGTTTTATTGACTGACAAACACAACCACTGCCTTTTCTTTGCTCAGAATTAACCTCCCAGGTCAGAGAGTCTGAAACTGACCTCTGCCGAAGATAATATTTTCAGTTTTGTGATGCACTCGGTTGAAATCAAACATTTGCTAATTGCAAAGGTACTACAAGCCATGCCAAAATCCCTTTTTGTTGTCTGGAGAGTTATAACAATCCTTTTCTGGCAGTTAGTTTTAAGATCATTAAATGATCCTCATTTGCAATATATTTGCAGAAGATTACAGCCCATCTAAATTGACCCTGAAGGAAGACTTATTTCATTAATGGGCTGTCCTGTGCTAATGCATAAAGCTAGAAAAATATATCTATTAAATTCTTAATGTGTAAATGATGTTTCTGGCTTTCTTCTTAATTACAAAGCAAAATGAGCCTGAAGTGCACTCTGTCTAGGAAAAAATGATCAATTTAATCCATCTTCCAAGAGAAAACTTTTTTCATGAGTTCCAAAATTCCAGCTATTCTCGGCTAAGACTGGAACCTTATTGCTTTGTTCAGAAACACAATAAAATATGCCAACACAATTTATTTTTTCCCTAGATTCCAATGAACAGAGCTTTCTCACATCAGTTTAGTTTACTTTCTATCTGTTGAGTTTTTGTGGAAAAAGCTAATGCAAAACCTGGATGTGCAGTGCTTTAGAAATGAATAATGCCATGAGATTATGGGTTGATAGGGTATATGCAGAATATTAACACAGCCCATAGAAAGAGATTTACAGTACATACAGATTTCCAGTCTACTCTCTGTACAGAACCACCTAACTATGCTCTATCATCACAATATAATTCCTAGACAAAAAAAAAAAAAAAAAAAAGCAACTTATTAAGCTGAAGGTAAGGCTATAAATACGTATCAATAATTCAGATGGGGAAAGAAAGGTAATAGAAGAGAGAGAGTAGTTTGGAAAACCAAGTGAATGTCAGGAAATTAATTCTAAGTTAGCATTAGGCTTAAAGGCAGCAAACAGTGGAAGCGTGGCAGCGAGGGAAGGTGCTGCAGGCAGCCTCCTGTCCCTGCCAGCACCCCTCAGCCTGCGTGGGAGATATGCTCTCAATGACAAGTATCCTAGCTAGCTGACATGTTTAATCTAAGATATGTCTGCTTTGGCCACAGCCCTTGATGGCTGAGGACCTTTTAAATCCTGTGTACTTTGGCATTTCAGTTTCAGCTGATGACATTTTAAACCGTGTCCAGTTTACACAGCGGAGTAACTGCATCGTAAGGAAAGATTGCAGATGTCTGCAGGTGCAACAGCTCAGAGCGTGGTGGGTAGTAAAGAGTTTAAATGACAGTCAAATTTTTCAGTGCCTGTCCTGAAAGAAGTTGATTACACTTGTTTTTTTTTTTGTTTTTTTTTTTTGTTTGTTTTTTTTTTTTTAATATTCCTATAGTTGACCATTGTGCAATAAAGGAAAGACTGATCCTGTGTAAGGAGCTGTAGGGAAGTGCTTCTCCCCTTTAGGCCTGAGCCTCCCTTCTTCTGCCTCAGAGCTTTCCCCTTTGCAGTAAAGTATTTTCTCATGTTTCTTCCCTCCAAGCTCCTTGCATCTGTCACTTACTTCTTGTGGCCACCACCATGGGCTTGAAGCAGCAGCAATGATGGCAGCAGTCATAACACCAGGTAACACCAGCATCATCTTCTTTTGTACCACTTTTACCATGGTTCTGGCAAAGGAGAGCAACTGCACCTTGTGGACCCTGGGCTGACGACAACCTGTGTGCTTTGTGCACCCAAATGTCCCAAGAGGACCTGTTCATCTATTTTCTACTAGGAAGAGTGGATGAGCATGGCTCAGTAATCCATTGAAATGGATTGATGTGTTGGAGGAGAGCTGCTGCGGGGTTGGTGGATGGGTGCTGCCCCATCACAGCTTCAGGTTGGCTTGTGGGCAATGCGCAGTGCAGCTGCATCCTTGAGAACATTACAGATCTATGGGTCATAGACCTGCCAGTGTAAAGGAGGTTTTAATCCTTTCCTTATAAGCAGATATCTGAGGAATTTCTTCCTTCAGTTGAGTATTTATATGAAATTCAGCACCTTCACAATGTAATTATAAAACAAAACCACAGCTCCATCATTTTACAGAGTGAAGTCTGCTCCTGCTTTGAATTCAAGCCTCCTGAAGTCTCAGTTTTATTTCCAATTTATTCTCACTTATTATTGCTACCATTCCACTTAATGAATTTGATATTTAATACTTTATTCACACATTTTATTTTTGCACCAATTACAGGGCAGACAGATACATTGTTCTTACCATTTTCTATAATCTTCAGGGCATTTTTTTTCTCTTGCATTTTTTATTTCTTTAAAAATAACAATCATCTTGGTATTTAAAGAGAATAATAGCAGGAACAACATTCTTTTAATACTTAGGGTTATATTTAAATGAACCTTTTCACTATTATGTACTAGGGAAACAAAAATGGTGAGAGAACATCTTCAGAGTTTATGCCCTTGATAGGTCAAGCGAAGTGTGTCTGAAACTAAAGAAGTCCTGCTATAATCATGCCAGCGGAAATGAAAATTATACCACTCATACTAACAAGTATATTTCCAAAGGGGTTGGAGGTATTAGAAGACTCTAAACAGATGCCTCTGAACTTAAAATACACTTAATTCCAAAGGCTTGTCTTGTAATTAATTTAGCCAGCATAGAACCTATGAAGAGAATGCAGGGCATAGCACAGCATTACTCAGCATCCACAAACTTCAAGGAGCATAAAGATAAGTAATTTAATTAAAAAATAAACAAACATTCACACTCATTTTTCACATTCATTTCCATCAGGACTGTAGTGGCAAACGTCAAGGAGAACATTCTCCAATTTGTAGCTTAATCTCCTGTAAGAAAAATATCCATCTGCTATAAAAGGAAAGCGCACACATAAGCCACATCAAAAGGATATCACTCATACTTCAGTTTCAGTTTTTATTCACATTAACTTGGACTTGCGGTATGTAAGTCTGTAAACAGCGTATCGAACAAGTGAAGCTTACTCCTGACTGTTTTAGTAACACATATTTGAAGCGACAGTTTTAACATGCCTCGTGTTAACGCAGCTTGTATTTCATTAAGAACTACCAAATCTCAGCTGTTCCGTGAGAATTGACAGCTGTATTTTTCTAGCATTAACTAATGTGCAGAGGGGAGAGCAGCACGGGGGCACTAACGCGCAGTGAAGGCTGAACTTTGTCAGCTTCTGAGGCCACTTGGTCTGCAGTTTTGTTGCTTTAAAGAGAGCGATTGGTACAGCAAGCCCACCACTGTGCACGGTGTAAGGGAACACAGGCTGCTGCCTCTTCTTCCTCCAAGTGTTTTTGCTGCTGGATGTTGGAGGCAAAATCCCCTCTCCCCCAGTTTGACCTGCTCCTAGATGGCATTTGGGACAAGCGAGCCCAGTCCTACAGAGCTGCTTGTGTGCTTGTGGTGTGTGTCTTTAAAGCTCTGTGACAGAAATGGCAGTTGCAGATAGAGAGGGTTACAGATTGAGCCCATCATTTTTCATGGTAATTAAACATTCTCAAGGGCAGTAGATCCAGGGGCTTCATCAAAGAGTGACTTAAGATGTATAAAAAATCTGAGAAAAGGAATTGTTGATAAGGAGAGAGAGTGCACAGTTTTAAAGCAAACGTGAGTAAAACTAGGTATCTAAGGCAGTGGAGAGACCCTGCAGTGGGATTTGTGAGCTGCCTTTCCCACCTCTCTCTTTGCAGACATCGGCATAGCAGCTCCTGGCCTGCTATACCTTATGGCCTGGCATCGTAACACAGCCCAGCACATGTTTCTGCTCATTTGGTTTACAAGTTAAAGCTATTGAAAAGTTGTTTCTGAAGCAGCTGAACGGTGCCAGCAATAGGGTAGGTTATGTGGGAAGTGGGAACACAGTCAGAAGTGTGTGACAGGTGAGGATGGAGACCAGCATTGTCACTTGCTTTTATCCCGCTTTACGGTTTTCAAAGAACATCACTTGGGCACCGGATTTCCATGGAGGATCAGTGCGTGTTGCCTGCCTTGGTCTCTTACAGCTGGCAAATTCTTCCCTAGTAAATATTTTTAAAATCGAATCATTCCCCATTTATGATTTGAAGAATCCCCATTTCAGAGGTGGCTTTCAAACTCCTCACTGGCATTGATGCCTCTGCGGATATCCTCAGTGGTGGAGCAGTGACCAAGGCTTCCAGGTGCTCCTGCTGTAACCCTGCCCTGGTTACTGAGGCTAGTTACTCAGTTTGATCTGACATCCACTGGACTTCACTATGCAAATTTCCTGTCTAATTGTTATTTAATAAAACAAGAATGAATCGCGGAAGCTGCTAGCAAGCATGCTAGTCTTGTTGCTTGTGAGAAGCAGCGGGAGGGTGGGTAACCATACGGCAGTTTAGGAGGAAGTAAATCCAAGCGCAACCAAACAGGTAGGGATGGGAAGGTCTGAATCTCTGCTGCAGGAAATACCGACTGGGAGCTGTTCTGCATCCTGACCCAGTAAATACTGGACAGAACAGGTTTATCTTTTTGCTCTTTCTGTAAAGTGATAACACTGAATCATTAGCAACATCTGTGCTTAATTGTTGGGTTTAATGTTGTTAGCCTACTAAAGTGAACAAGAGAAAATTCTGCTTCTGATTAAAGCCATTGCATTAGGCTCATGTTCAGGTAGACATTATTGCATGAAACATCCTATAACTTTGCCTGTGTTTTCTTCACAGCTTTATTGCTTTTTCAGTGAAATTTTAGATTTTAAAGTATATGTTTTTCTACAAAGTAGGAAAAGAGGTAACTACAGGAGACCTTGAGATATTATCATCATCCCAGTGTAGTTTGCTGTCGTTTCTTCTCCCACAATTTGAGGTAGACCTGTACAAGTTACACCAAGACAAAACTACTGGGCCTTCTCTTCACTTATATTGTAACATCAAGAAAGCCATCAATGCAAAGCCACAGTGAAAGACTGTTTTGCAGTGAAGACATAACTTTAGACAGCCACGTAATTTCCTTTTCATGTTGGTCCCTGACAAGAGACGATATGTTATACTTCCAGGAATAGATAACAGGGGGAAGAAGAGAAAGTATGATAGCTTTATTTTAAAGTCTGTACAGTCCTGCTTTGTTTTTAAAATAGCTTTTTGGAGCTAGGTTGGTTCTTGATAATTTATCCTATTCTTTCCAGATTTGCTACCGGTTAAGTAACTAGTTCAGGGTGTTTCAAGACATCTGCTCTGGCTTCCTAGAGGATTATGATTAATAAATGCTAGCATGCAAAAGCAGTTGAACATTTGTGCTTTGCCTTCCTTATAATTTCATACTTATGATATGCTATGCCAAATTCTCTGTGGGTTACAGACCCTCTGTAACTCCAGTGATGTTTCGCATTGTTGTTAAAAAAAAAATAATAAAAAAAAAAATCACACCAATGAAAGGACACTGTCTACTTTGTTCAGTCTTCTTTGGAATAGCATTTGCAGATCACTTTTTTGAAATTGGCTCTTAACATTTGTTTAGGGAAAAATTTACTTATTTATGAGTTAGACTAAGGTGTAAGTATGCAATTTGCTTTTGAACAAGCACATGATAGGAGAAAATGGGTATCTGGTTTTGAACATTAACCAGAAAATTCGTCCTGTGGAGCACATGGGGAATTATACCCCATGTGTATTATACTGGTACCATATAGCACATTTGCCTAGTTAATTGATTCATTAGGTTTTGTTTCTGACATACTGCTTGTTACTTAATTTTTATTAAAATTTTAAATTTAAACTTTTGACCAACAATAGCCCAGATATTTACAGGAATATTACCTCCCATTTTGACTACCTCTTCCCCAAGCCCTGACCATTCATTTTTATTTATAAAATAATTAATTCCTTTTAGTTTTGTGTCTTCTTCTGAAAAGCTATGGATTTGTTCTGAGGGACAAACACTTGGGGGAAATCTTGGAAATTCTGTAGAGATGCTGAGATGCCTTTATGATGTTTGGTGATTGATAAATAATGGTAGGGAAATTCCTTTGTAGGGACCCTGGGTGAGGGAGTTTCCTTGCTCTCCATTTTGTAGATGAAATTGTTCCCCCAGTGTTACACTAGGTAACCCAGCATCCCATCTTCTCTCCAGATTAAGGCTTGAGTCTGTTGAGATGTTTAAGAAGTCCCTATCTGATGGCACTTTTGCCATCTTTGCAGGTATTTGAGTGCAGGAAGCAGCCTAAAAATGATGCATGAACCAGCAGTACATCAGATCGTTTAGGTTCTACCTTACTGTAGCCAGAAATAGGAAATAAAACTTGCAATCTGACTGTTTTCATTGTATTATTATAACAGAACAACTGTGAAATATGTAAGTGTTTCATGCCTTTAGTAATATTATGAGGAGTATTACCACTATCTAGATCTCTAGTAAATCCTGCAGAGCTCCAAATCATTGAGTTTTTAAAGGAATCTCTTGTAATCACACCGAAATTCAATATAATATTTGTGAAATTAGATTGGTATATGTGCGTGTATATGTGTGCATGTAAATCTTTAATATTTTATCCTTAATATGGATATAATAGTATATAAGAGAGAATTTTCTCTTCAGTGCAAGACAATTTCATAGAGATGAGAATAGGATTTTTACTGTATTGGTATTCACGTGATAAATCATTTTATATTGCTGTGCTCTTGAAATTAGCAGATGAAATAGCATTCTGCATTGAAAGGTATAATACTGGGAAATTAAATTTATTGATAAACATGGTCTTGGTTATTATTTTATTTTTCTTAAACAGGTATTTTGCAGGAAAATATACGTCTTGTGTTTACTTCTGTTTGTTAACGCTTTGATAAATCAGACATTTTTAGTATTCTATCAATGGCAAAAGTCTAATTGCCTTATTGTATTCTGATTTATTTCTTTCCTTACTTTCTTTGCATCTGCAGCCCAACAAATGAGTCTCCAAAGAGATATATGTTATGATACAGTGTCAGTGAAATTAATCCTGATCAATTTTAAAGTTCACATTTTTATTTGATGACTTTCCTGGGAATCACTACAACCGAGATTGACTCGGTCTCTTTTTTGTTGGTTAAATATTGTTGTTTGAGAGCACTCCATACAGCGGGAGAAATCTTCTTATACTTCTAACCCTTCTGCATCCGTGTCAGAAAAAAAGCAACGGGAAGCAACCATGTTTGGCTAATTAACAGGCACCAAATCCTGCTCTGTGCTGACTCCAGTGGGTGAGGGTGTGCCCCAGGGTGCCTTCCCCTGTAAGGGCCTGTCATATAGCCTGGGGGCCCTATACGTTGTGCTGGGGAAGGATAAATGCTATGACTTTTTCAGATGTGTTCTGAAAGCCAGGCTCTTGTGTCCTTTAGGATGTCCATCCTGTGGTTCTTGTGAGCAGGGGCTGTCTCTAGGGCTAGTTGGTGTTTGGGGTTATTAAGGGGAGACAGAGATGGGATCATGACTCGCCATTTTTTCCGCTCAGCCAGCTGTGATTTTCTAGGAAAATAGTTTGGCTCTTGAAGAGTAACTGCCTCCATATCAGCCTGAAAGAAGCCCCTGGCTTCATGTTAAGTGGTGCTTCTGTACTGCCCAGCTGGCCGAGAGGGTCGGGCATGCACTTCTGCCCCACTTTGTTTGCTCATTTCCCTGCTTAGGCAGCAGAGGTCGGCTTTCCAGGTACTGGGGGAAGCGATGCTTTTGACCCAGAGGAAAACAAAAGGCTTACTGTTTTGGTTCTGTGATTCCTGCCTTTCCTAAATCAAAGAAGATGGGAATGTACAAGAGTTATTGCTATCAAAAGGAAATAATTATATTGTCTGAAGTGCCCAACAAATCACATCTTAAGCAGTTTTCCCCACTCTACCCCTACCTTGCGAAAGTTTAAATAGCATAACCAGTTTCTGTGTGGAAAACGGATTTTTTTTTTTTATCGTTAATGTCAAACAAACATTTATTTCAGGTGCAAAGCCTCGGGATATGTTAGTGAAAACAGTGGCACTGCTGTTCTATTGCTTACTGCCCACTAAGTGGGTGGGAAAAGGGTACGGTGACCCTTTTACCCTTCCCACCAGTCTCCCTAACAGCTTTGGCCTTCAGGTCAGCTCAATTTCCCCTCCGCTGAGTGGCCATTACTGCGCGGGGCTGTGATAAATGCTTTTTGTAAGGGGCTGCGTTGCCGGCAGTGAGCGGTGGGGAAGGAGGCGGCCAGGCCCCGGCGGCCGGAGCGGCGAGCCGGAGCGCTGAGCATCCCAGCACCAGTTACCTAGCAACCCATCGGAGGTCACCAAAAATGAATAGACCCACAAACAAAAATGAAAAGGAGATAAAAAAGAGTAAAAGTCTGCGGGGCTCAAAGGTTAATATTCCTCTATCTAATAACTTAGTTTCAGAAAATTGCGTTTTAACCTTTTCCGAGCGTTCGGGGGAGAGATTTCTTTGAAATCAAATTAGATCGCATTTGTATGAAACGGAGGGACAGAAATTAAACTCAGAATTTATTATTTTTCCATCTTCCTACCCAGTATTTTTGCAATTCCTTGTACTTTCTGTTGACTACCACTACTTCTCTCCCCTTCCGGCTCAGCTGTAGCTGGCAGCCTGGGACAGAACTACTGATGGCTCCAGGGGATGGCCAGTGTGAAGTACTGTGACATTATTTGGGGTTTTCGCAGAGTTTTCTCTTAGGGAAACAGAAAATCTTCCCCAGCATGGCATAATTAAGCCTCGTGCCCCTCTCTAGTCCCCATCCATCTCATACTTCTTGGAAGGAAGTGAGGGGCGCGTTGAAATTCACAAAGCAAAAGCTTGGTGGGAACGAGAGCACAAGCTGGGCCGCGTGGTTTCTGGCTCGGGTTTCTCACCGCTTCCTCTGAAGTTCCCACTGTTGTCACATACCAACGTCCACAAGAGACTTGCAGCCTCCTACAGGGAAAGGCCTCCTACCAGCAGCCGGCCTCCACCCCAGGTAGACATTCTCCAACATCTGCCTCATGGCTGGAAGCGGCTGAACATGGAGGAGCCTGTGGCAGAGCACATTGTGCCCTCAGGAGTGCCTCCCTTAGGAATTAGCTTTGCTTACTCACATTTCATTAAAAACAAACAAACAAACAAACAAAAATCCCAGTCTTTCAGATAAACTAACTCGTAGTGGGGAGCTGAAGTCCATTCCTGGTAACTGCATTTCTGATACAAACATGCTGAGCTTTCCCCTTGCCTTCTAACTCCTCTGGGAACCATTACACATTCCCCTTTGATTACATAAGCCTCATTTAAACCTCAGGATCCAAAATACCCTTCCAGTTACTTCGGTGCAAATCTGGAATAACAGCCGTTATTCCTGCGGGGTTATTTTCCCCTTGCAGCAGCAGGATCCAGCCCACGAATTCCTTGGCTGCCAGGGAAAGCCGTGTGAAACGATTGTTCTATTTGTGTCGTGGCTGTTATATTTAACTTCACAACAGAATGCCTTTAAACTTTACTGCCATCTTTAAACCAATGAACTGTATGGCTAACTAATTTTCTTGTGCACTGTAATACAGGATCGATAATACTGTTTCCTCACATAATATATATGCTCGCTTTCACTCACTCTGTTCATATATATCGTATAATTACAAATACTGAAATTTATGAAGCATGTAAAACCGTGTTTTAAATACAGGAGATCACTACGGTTGGGATGGTTGCTATTATTTAACATATTCCAATCAACATCTTCCACCAGAGACGCATCATCTGTGAGCCCAGAGCATTGCCGTAGAGCGGCTGGAGTGGTTCCTCACAGGGCATTCCTGCCAGGAGGGGAGCAAAGCTTCAGCCACCCTTTAAAAGTAGCTTTTCCAATCCTTGCACCCCTGGAACAGGAATCAGAAGGCGTAGCAAGGTTTTCCATCAGTTAGGAGTGAAATTAGTTTGGTGTATCAGACGCCATCATTTTAAATGACGCTATGCTAATATCTTATTATTAGCTTCAGAAGGGGCAATCAGATCCTTTATTTGAGCTGTTTCCCTATTTCTTTCTCTGCAATGATACAGACAGTAATGAAAGGGCTAGAGCTAATTAAAAGACAATAACTTCTTGAAGGGGAGGTGATGATGATGAGGCAATAAACTGTGAGAACAAAGCTTGAGGGGTTTTAATGACTCATCAACCCCTTGATGGGAATTTAGCCTTACCATCACTATCCATTTATAATGCTCAGCGATATACCTTCCTTAAGAAGAGGAAAAACATGCTGCTAGTGATGGCTGTCCATGCTTGCATCTGGTGCTGGGGGACCCTTGTGTGTCCCGTGTCCCTCGCTACTTCCAAGTGGCAGTGCTCGGAGTGCTCAATATATTCAAAGGTAATTTATGGTGCATTGAACTCTTGCTGTGTCAGAGCCTCGAGACATGCAAGTGACAGTGTTATAACAGTTGTGTCTGGATTTTTTATGATTGGCAACAAGATGAGGAGTCAGACCACTGGCAAAGGTATAATTCTGGCCAAGAAGGAGGTTGTGCACTAAGCACATGCAGAATGCCAGCCTGCAGTCTTGGGGGACTTTTGCTGCAGGATGTGAGTATGGAGCTGAGAGGTTAATTAGGGTAAAAGCGTTCAAATGGGGGGTTTCTTGGGAGAAAGGTCTCGCCTTCCTACCTTGTGTAGTACTGAACCTGGCCGGATTCCTGGCTAGCAGGACTGCAGGAGGTCCCAGGTTCTCAAACATGCAGCAGCTTCCCTGTTGGCTTTGTGGCTTTGTGGGTGCGGGGACTTGGTGTCCTGCTCGCTAGGAGTGAAGGGTCTGAAGCAGAGCTCTGATGTGTATGCCAGTTCAGGGTGACATGAAAGCAGCAGGGAGAGTAGACCAGTGGTGGAGGTCTCGGTATTCCTTTTTCTTAGGTGAGATGATCCCCAAAGTCTGAACAAAGTATCCCAATGAACACTTAAAGATCTCTTTCCTTCTGCCAGCTTTATTTGATCCTTCCCTCTCTCCTGAATCCCCTGCTGCCTAGAAGACATGTTTGTGCGAGGGAAGACATATTTCTTGGGTCTTGCTCTCTGTAAACTGAAAACACAACAACATGTATATTAAAAAAGAAGGAAAGGAATCTACCCATACCCACTGAACACCCATCTTTCCTCAGAGCAATGACCAGAGGACAAATAGTACATACTTCATGTGCCTTTGGAGGCACCCAGATACTAATGAATAGAATAGAATAGGTTATGTTAGTTTCTGTAGCAAAACCACCTAACTGTAATTAAGAAGTGCTTTTTCTCACTTTAGGCTTCATCTCTCCCACCTCTGCCATTCTTCCTTGTTGTTTTTGCCCTTCTCTTATTCTTTACTTTTTCCTTTCTCTCTGTTATCCCAGTACTGAGTTATGAACTTTCACCAATTTCTGGCTTTCTCATCTCTTCTGGCTTTTATTTTTATTTATTTATTTATTTTCCTTTTTTGCCCAACCACGGCCAGTCCTTCTCTTCTCCCTTTACCACAATTTCAACAGCTTCCTCTTCTCCTTTCATCTTTCACCTTGAATGTTGAGTTTCTCTGTAATTTGCTGTAATTTCTCTGTAATATTTCTCTGTATTTTTTATAAATGAGACATATCTATACTGTGTATTTTGATAGGGAGTAAGAGACTTAGGTTGATCCAGAATTGTGTTGTAGCTTGCACCATATATTATGGCTCTTCAATGCCTCAGAGTCCTCTGATATTGACCCAGGCTCTGTTAGCCTCCCCGGGTCAATTTTATTTACTGTTCTTTCCACTGGCTTTCTCAGGCAGGGCTGAGGGCAGCCTGGTCCTGAGTTTTCTTTGCTCCCTTGGCTCCCTTGTGTGATGCTGAGGCCTGGAGAAGCAGGAGACAGGGTCAGAATGCTGTGAACCATCCTTACAATAAACAGATGTCCTAATGGTATTTTAGGGATATTTTGGATTACTTCTTTTACACATGTTTTCTCAGGGGGATCCTTTCATACCCATCATGTCAGATATGTGGAGAAAAAGGTAGGAGTATTCTGGTAAGCCAAAATAGAGTTACTGTATTCTGATCTGAAAATGAGAGTCCCAAATATAAAGTGTACCTCACTATAGGAGACATCCAGAAATGCTCCCAGTCCTAACATGTGCACAGAAGTGAGAGCTTTACCTTCAGTCTTGCTTTCTAACACCAATGAACACAAAGGATCCAAACTGCCCAAAGATTTGTAGAGATGGAACGGTCCTGGATGGGTTGGGAAACTCAGCTGTCT
Organism: Aythya marila; assembly: GCF_965140915.1. Classification (NCBI taxonomy): domain Eukaryota; kingdom Metazoa; phylum Chordata; class Aves; order Anseriformes; family Anatidae; genus Aythya; species Aythya marila. The sequence continues at coordinate 30,212,486 of NC_139049.1, read as the reverse complement.
GTCCGTACCTGCACAAATTATTACAACAGGCAAATGAATTTGCTACCTGTGTCTGAATTTGGATTGTTTAAGCTCTTTTTAAGAAGTCCAGTCTACAGAATGGATTCTTAATTTTGGTGTGTTTTACTGCTAGTCAACCTCCTGAAGTGGTTGTGTTTATTAAATTGATGCAATCCCCCATGCAAGTCTTGCTTGCACATACAAAGAGGGCATGAAAGTAAATTAGTGTTAATCCTTGATTATTTCATTTAAGCACATTTTCCTAAGCTACAGCAGCAAAGAACACACAAAATGATTTCAAGTGAGTTATTCTGTCTCTCATTATCATTCATAATTTGCCCTTGCTATAATTCACATCCCTTCACAAAATAGCAACATATTAGTTAGAGCTTTTAATTAAAACCCCAACACCTGCAGGTGAGAAAACACAGATGGATTCGCTCCTCCATGGAAACACTCAGCTACATGTGAACTGGCCACAGAGCCGAAGAGAGAATAGGTGTTAAAATAACACGCTGCCCCTCACAGTGACTCCATTCATTCCCACAGAAGCGAGCATACCTTGAGTGTGTACACAGCTTGCTCCCTGCCTTAACCCTTTGCCTCTCGCTGTCAGCTGGACCATGCTGCCTCCATCAGAGCTTCTCAAACCGGCATTGAAAAGGCACAGCTGGGGTTTAGATGTGCGCTTTTTGCAGCTCCCAACTTTACCTTTCACTGCTGGATCTCTGACTGCCTTTTCCCGTTTCTCCCCCTGTCCTTTTGGTGCCATGAGTGAAACTGAAATTCAAAACTTGCTAATCCCCTCACTGTGAAGTGACACTGAGCAGCGTGCAGCAAACCTGCTCACCGCAGCATGGGCATACACCTGTACCCGCACTAAATGGTCTCTAGTTGTGTTTCTGTGCCTGTCATGGGGCACAAGGACAGAGCAGCAGTGCTGCCACTGCACAGGGCAGGCTCCCCAGCAGGCTGGTGCCAGCGAGCTCCCCACCAGAGGTGCTGGGCAGCTGTGAGGTGCTTGGCACAAGGACACACAGGGGTGGAGGTTGTGGGCAAGTGAGGAGGGGCTGGGGCAGTGCACGGGTCCAGGGGCAGCTCTGTAATGCTGGGGCAGGAGCCAGAAGCAATGGGACCTTGGCCTCAGGAAGGAGGTATGGTGCTGAACTGCTGCTTTCAGGAACTGTTTTTTTTCGTGGCGACTATCAGTTGCAATTAAGAACCAAAATTAACGGCTGTATTAGTGAGAGGTTTGGGGGAGCAGATGAAAACAAAGTTTTATGTTAGGAAAATGAAGCCAGTGAAATGTTAATTGTCCATATTGGACAACACAACATTCTGGCTTGTTCAAATTTAAAGTAATTTATTTTTCTGTTTAAAATGTTTTAATGGTTATATCAAAGGATGATGAATGTAAGGGAAAGTGCGTTTTTATGTACTCCATAAGGAAACAGTGTTAGCAGATCATTATTTCAGTTGCAAAAGCAGGCACCTGTAGGTGAAGAAAAATATATAAGTAGCAGAGGTTACTTGAATTCACTAGGAGGTTTTCCTGTGTAGTCAAACAAGATTTAGATCAAAACTGGCACGTCTCACTTGTCATGTTATATGCCCCACACAGGATAGTGTATTCTAAATGTTACCATATTGATCTCAGAAATGCAGAACAAATCAGCCAGACTACATGAAAATTTTAATTATCTCTTAAGCTGAGAGCGATTCCCAAAAATTCACCAATACTTTCATATCACCAGTCTGACCTGCAGAATAATCTCTGTAGGATAGGATAGGATAGGATGGAATGGAATGGAATGGAATGGAGTGGAATAGTTGAGTTGGAAGGGACCTACAGAGATCATCTACCAGTCCAACTGCCTGACCACGTTAGGGCTAAAGGCCAGTTAAAGCACATTGATGAGGGCATTAGGAGATACTACGCTCCATGCCTCTCTGGGTACTTCACTCTGCTACATAAAACACTTAGCAAGAGCGGGTTTTGTTGCACTGTCAGTACCAAAAACTGTCTCGTCCATGCACCCCCAGGCTCATGTCATGGAATTCCAGCCCTAGCCTCTTCCCAAAACACCTGAAGCGAGAGGCCCAGTCCAGGCATTTTCAGGAGATGGTGTTCAAGCCAGAGGAGCAGCAGTGCACAGCCTGCAGCTGATCCAGCCGTTCTCAGCCCATCACAAAGAATTTGTGTGGCACGGGGCTGTGTCATGCTGGTGATGGCGAGTGCTACCCCCCTACTGGCCCCAGCCTGCCCCTCCTGGCAGGACTGCTGCTGTGCCAGGCCTCATGCGGCTCCTGATACCTCACCATGTCCTGACTGCAATGGCAAAGAAGTGTGGAGGTCCGCCCCAAAACTGCCTTAGCACTGTTATGTTGTTTGGATGAGCGCTCCTTGCTTGTTTATCCGTGATAAATAATTACCTGGATTAATTTTGTGGTTTAAAACAGTTAGGTCCCATAAGGTTCAGAACAAGTCTACATATATACAACCAACAGAAAATGCTTCTGTCGATCTCTTTATTAAAAATAGTTATTTTTATTTGTCTGTGATAATGTTTCATACTTCACAGTTTTTTCTCTGATTATTCCGTCGCATCTCTGTGTTTACTGACAACACATAATTGTTGCTCTTGAATTACTCAGGAATGAAAGCCTCTGAGTTTAAATGTGAAAATCCATCTCACATTTAGTCTGTAACTGTCCATTCTAATCTGATCTCTCCATGTGTAACTCACTAGGCAAATGAAGGATTCAAAACATTTACAGTAATTTTATAGGTCAGCTTTAAAATTGCTGTATAACAAAAGGCCAATTAAAAGTAGATTTGCAGTACATTCAGAAAACAACTTCTCCATTTCTGTATACTGTCATAGCACATTTATAAGTTATGTTTGGAGTGTAACACATATCTTTACAGTAATTTTTAATGTAAAAATTATAAAAAAAAATGCAACATTTGCCATTCCTGCATGTTACAAAGGATGAAGGCATGGTGTTAGGCATGCTCTAAGGCTTAAGAGAAAGAAGAGATGGGAAGTTAGAAGATTATGCCTATGGATCAAAGGACCAGTGACTGTATCTGGACAAAGGTACAGGGCCGACCTGGAGCTGAAAACCTGAGTTCTGCATTCATTGTCTCAGTGCTGTGAAAGCCCAGCCAATAAGGGATAATATTTTAGGTGTGGAAGTTCTGTATCTAATTTATCTCCACACATAAATGTGAGCACTGAAACTTTTTATTTAAGGTGACCAGGCAGAGGAGCTGAAAAGTTCAGACATATAGCAAAAATTGAAAATAGAATGTATTGTGTTTATAATATATTCTATTAAATAGAGACTATTTTTCTATTAGAGGTTGAACATGATATTATTGGGTATCATGCAAATACTGTGCCAAAATAACAGACTGCCAAAATAACAGACTGTAGCTCAGGTTTCTTCAGAAATTTTCTTTACCTCTGCATCCTGTATTAGACTAGGGAGTACCTCTGCAGCCTGGAGGTGGGTAGTAAGACTGGGCATACTTGAGGTAGCTGCTTCTATCTGGTGTGAGAGAAAACACAGTAAAGCATTGTCCAGGGCTTTAGCACATTCTGGTGACAAGAACGGATTCCTGGAGTCCTCATGGTTTGTACTCCTGTTTGCATGCTGTACGGGAGGCCGTGCTATGTCATCTTCAACACTGTTATTGTTGCTAGGTGGAGAAAGATTTAGCTGTAACTGCAGCTTCTTTTTGTTTTGTAGTTGTTCCTTAAGGTGCAGCTGGGCCTCTGACAACTCAACTCCTCTCTTTAATTTAGACCACTGAGCTATGTCTCTGTTCCTGAAGGCCTTCTCAGTTCGAGGTCTGGCAGCTACCACTTACCACATCCTAACTCTTGATTTGGATGAGACTAAGATGTACACCATTCCCTTCTTTTCTCCCTTGCTCCTGTCTCTGGATTTCAGTGGCAGGGGAGCCCTGGAGCAGAGCCCAGTGTGCAGCTGATCTTTAACTGAGCCCTTACCTGCCTGGTCTGCAGACTACGCTCCTGGGGTGGGCTTGTGTATGAGCATCTCTCCAGACACTCTGCAGGTGCCCTATACCAGCACAGCTCCCTCAAAGCTATCTTTGGTGATATCAGTTAATACTTTGTGTTTCTTGTCCCCTCCAAAATTTGCGTTCTTTTGCTTATACCCAAATATTCCCATTGTGTGTAAATGGCTGTACATAGAGATAGAAGCACGAAGTTCCCAGTGTGTAAAAATGAAGTTACCAAAGTTGGTGCTCCTGTCTCTACCCTGTTTTGAACTTGCTTTTTCTTTTGTCTTAGATTCAACCACAATGAGGTGGTGAGATATGATGCTTGGTGTCTAAAAATGTTAATGAGACAGGTGGAGGTCTTTCAAGCATGTGCATGCAGCAGGGTGAAATGAGGTGTGAATCCGCCCAGAAATTTGGTCTGTTGTAGCTAGGAACTGACAAATTCAGTACATAGTTACAAAAAAAGGAAATTATAATAAAATATTTTCCAAGAATTAAATTCCATCTTATATTCACTTACCTAATTACTAAAAATTCTGTAGGAAGGGTTTCCAGGAAAGGATGGAAGTGTTTTATCTGTGTAAGGCGCTCTGAAGATGCGGTGTTAGGAGTGAACTCTGTGGCCTGTTCAGTCTATTTAGCAAGCTCTGAGATGTGTAAGTACATTATCTGCAAGGCTGGTAAAGAGCGCTTAGGGAGGATTTGTGGGTCTGTGGGAAGGACAAAGAAAAATGTTTTCTAATAAATTATTCACAATCTCACAATCCCTTTCGGGCAGATTGTTGCTCTGTTTGCCCCAATGCTTCATGTCTTTTCTCTCTGCATTCACATGCACATAGTTTCTCACCTCCAGAGAGCAGCAGAGATCTCAAGCAGGCTGCTGCAGCTAATGGTGGCAATTAATAACTTGTCATAATCCTGAGGATGAAAGGGAGGGCTCACCATCAGCAGTCAGGTCATGGCGCTTCTGTAAAGCAAATGAGGTGCAGGTGTTGTCCAGATTTAAGAGCTTTGCTAGACTGTCAGTACACTGCAGTGCCAAGCCATAGACAGAGCATCGCCCTACAGGTACCTAACTTACTGTACTAGTTTTCATGCTCCAGGTGCACACACATTATATAGCCCCCCTCTCCCCCCCACTGTTCATTAGTGCTGAAGAGGAATCCTCAGAACATTTCAATAAATCATAACACAGCACAGTTAATTCCAAACATGTAATTGCAGTTTGCCTATATATTTGCATATACGAGGCAGACCAATGAAGCTTTATTTTGCATTTGTAAACAGAAATGTGTTGGGAAGTGAATGTGTTATCTTTTTGTTTTAATTGAACACTGTAGATAAATAGCATCTTGGCTACCTAGTAGTGTTTTAGGTCCATGGGCTCTATTCAAGCTTGAGAAAATGAAACCTCATTATGCCTTCCGTTAAACAACAACCTACAGAATCACTTATTTCTAGACAGCTCAGTTGGCTTTTCCTTTTTCCATTCCTGTGGGTCAGTTCTGCTTGAAATGAACCAAGTTTACAAATCTCTACTGGTTTGTACACTCCTATTATGCATACTAGCTTATGCATTTGTAACTGTCACACGAGTCAGGGTGATACAGCATTCTCATCTGACCCTATTCATTTAAATGGGTGCGTCTTGTTGACATTGATTCATGTTATAAGTTATATCAATGCATTATAATCCTTTTGTGTCACCCCACTGGTTATTTCTACTAAAATGTTGTGAATAAATGCCGGCAATAATGGTCAGTGGGATTTGAAGTGGTTTTAAGGGATGTGGAGTCCATCTGAAGTCCTGGGTCAGTGCATTATGCTTGCTTTTTCTCTGAAAGACAATTAACATGCAAAGTATCCTATTCTTAGGCATTTGCATGGCAAAGCATCTACTGGCTTATTAATAATTTGGGGCTGTGCATTCCAAATGTATATTGCACTCAACTAACGGGATAAGTAAACATGATTATGCATGCATGTAGGTCTTTATCAAGGTGTGGTTGATAATGTTTTAAAGCAGAACTATTTCTCATGAAAATAGCTCCTCTTAATAGCCTCTGTCTCTTTATTGTGCTTCTTAGTGAAACATAAATCACTAATATGTTTTCAGCTGCAAACTACTCTCTTTTTCCATTGTATTCACAGATTTAGTGGCATTTCAAATAGATAAACACAAGCAACATCTATCAACACTACAAAAAGGGGGCCTTAATCAAAGCTCCAGGTCCCAGGTCTCAGCATCTCCATTTACCTTGAGATAAATCCATTGGTGTGACCACCACTGCACAGGGTGACAAATCACCCTAGTCAGCTGAGCAGTGCAAGGGCTTATTGGCCTTTCTTTAAGTGGTCTTACCCTTCAATGAAAAGGATGGTGCTTGTCAAGCAGGGCCAGATTAAAGTTAGACAAAAAGAAATGATCTGTTATTAGAAAACTCCGATTGAGAATCACAAAACAGAAAAGAAATATGAATAAGAATTTACAGTGAGGATGCTCCCCCCACCTTTCTCTTCCTCCCCCAAGCAGAAATTAACTTTAATTACTTTCCTAGCTTTGCACATTATGAATGTCAAGACAACAAGGCATTAACATTAAATAAATATGTGGCTGCAGGAATGTGCCTGTTGGAGTGCAAGAGAACCAGAGCCCATGGTGGAGCTGGGCTTGCTGAGCTGCTCCAGCCCAGCTGGAGCTTGTGGGCCCTGCAGGAGCGCATCCTTCACATGCAGCAGGCTCACGGGCTGCTCTCAGAGACAACTGCTGGGTGCCTGGCATGGAAAACCTCTGAAGAGATCCACACCCTCACCTGGTGGAGGGCATGGGTGTCTGGAAATGAAGAATTAGGGTTCAAAGGGAGGAGAGCAACAGATGTATGAGCAGAGTCTTAGCTGGGTTTGGCAAGGGCCTGTTTGTGCCAAGGGTGGGTTGGAAATTCTCTCGATGCTTCTGGGACAAAATTCTGACCTTATTTACAGTGACACAGCTACAAAAGCATCAAATATCCTATCAGTTTTGGCCCTTACTGTTTTAGCCTGCATAATTCCTAAAGAGAAACTTCAAAAAAAAAAAGAAAAAAAGTATATACAATAAAGAAGTATATACGGGTAAGCTAAAGCCCCTCAAATGTCACGAAGTTATCTCAATTAATAATGGGCAAATTCTTCCCTCAAAGAGCACCCAAAACCTCTGCAGAAGAGTGCATTTAGCCTTTCATTTAGCCTTTTGTTTTCTGGTGACCCACATCAATGTAAGTTCGTGTTTTAAAGTCACCGAAAGAGCTTTTAATAACAAAATGACCAGACAGACAGCAACTTAAAAAAAAAAAAAAAAATCAGACCAAGGATATGTGGAAAACTGAGCAAATATTTGCCCATCCAGTCAATCTGTTTGCTAAAGAAATTCACAGTGAGAGTCTAGAGAGGCAGTAAGTGGGAAAAGATGGACATGGTTCACGTTTAAGTTTATTCACAGGGCCCATCTATATGATGTGTTTTTTTTTTTGTTTGTTTGTTTTTTGTTGGTTTTTGTTTTTGCTAACATTGAGATTCATGCATTTAAAATGCACTTGATTTCTTATGACTTGATAGACCAGTATAGAAAGATTAATTTTCTGCAATCATTTGATTTGATAAATGTCTACACAGCCCAGCATAACTTTATTTTCTATTTACCCAGATCCTGAAATTAGTTGCTAAGGATACTCAAGGGAAACACTTCAGTAATTATAAATATGTCCTAACAACAGACATTTAAATTTGTAATAATGTAAAATGGTTATATTTCACATCCAAACATAAACTTACACTGGTAGGCACACACAAAGGAAATGTGTACAGCTTTTTTATACATAGTCTTGTGCATAAATTGACATGACATTGCGGGCAAAAATTTCAATAGCAGATGTGTTTCATTATTTTACTTTTTGAAGGTAAGACAGTGAGATAGGGAGGAACGAAGGGACTTGCACAAGATCATAGCAGAAGTGAGTAGCAGGGGTAGAGAGAGATCAAGGTTTCCCAGCTCCATAAGTGGCGAGAGCAACTGCGCCACTCCAATTTATGAAGTGATGCAAAATTGATGTTTGTATTGGTACCTTAAGAGCTGTATTCAAAGCCCAGTGAAGCCATGGGGAATGATAGACTTGGTTCATGATTACTTTATGGCAGAATTGCTTGTCTTCACATTCATCAGCAAGGCAAGTGTGTACCACAGGAGCAAAGAGCGGGTCACTGCCCCCAAAGGCACTCGCAGAGGACGCAGCTCCAAAAGGTGGAAGAAGTGGGGGTTTGCTCCCCCACTTTAGTTAAGGATACACAAAAATTATCTGGTAAAATGTCTAATACATAGGCAAAGCCTTAAACTGCCACTGTGATTGCACAGTAATTTAATATAAATTGATTGAGTACATTTTTACTGATGCTTAAAGACTAGTCGTAGCATGGGAAACGATGTTTTGTTATCAGCTGTTACTAAATATACAGTATTTGCTGGAATAAATCCAGGTGAAAGCTTTAAGGCACTGTATTTAAATGGAGTGCAGCTGCTGTTTCTGCACTTCGGGTTGAATACAATTACCAATCACCTGAAACTCATTGCAAAAATGGGCATAACTTCTTCCTGCACTGACTAAAATGTTCTGTGCAGCAGTGCTGTTATTGATAGGTCTCAATCACCCTGATGTTGGATTGTGTATATCATCACAGTTCTCCTTTCTGAACAACAACTAGCTGTTATGGACAGCTTGTAGAATAATGTGTGCTTGCTCCCAGGTGAGTGTCTAATGAAGTCTTTGGGGTTCGTCTCCAAGGTATGAGAAGAAATCTCCAACAGCTCAGGAGCTGTAAGACTGAACCTCTATCATCAAATTATAGAGTCATAGAACAGCTTGGGTTGGAAGGGACCTTAAAGACCATCTAGTTCCAACCCCTGGCCATGGGCAGCAAATCACAGCTCTCATCTCCAACATTGGGCTGTGACCAGGAGAGCGGAGAGCCTGCATACTCCTGGCCCTGCAGCACCCAAGGGTGCCCACACCTCTCCTTCCCCAGGTGGGTGCCAGCTGTGCCACCTGGCTGACTTGTGCTGCTCCCTGAAGGAGCAAGGTCTGGCAGCACAGCTGCTCTTGCAGTGCTGAGCTCATTCACATGGGGCAGGCTGAGATTTGGATCCACCTAAGCACTGGGAAGAGGAACTCTCTTTGAAAATGTGTGCCTCTGGGTGTTCTGGGGTGAATCAGCAAGTGCTTCAGTGAAGTGGTTTGGGAACAGCTGGCAAAACTGAGGGAAAGCATGAGAAGGGCTTAAATCGTTAACTACAAAAAGTGAGACTAGCAAGACACAGACCACATAGATATACTTGGCTTTCTTGTGACTGTCAGCCTGTCCTTTCTTCAAGCTGTGGTGCTCACCCAAGAGGGATAAGTCCAGCTCGTGCAGTAGCTGGTTGCACTGCCAGGGGGTGTCCACTGTAAGCACTCGTGCCCCTGCCAAGCTGGCAGCCATTTCAGAAGTGAATAGGTTGTGTTGTCCCTCACTGGGCTCTGGGAGAAGAGCAGAGCTGTGCCTGCCTGTAAAAGAAAAACCAGTTGCCTTCACCAGTGTAAACAGAGGAGAATCCTCACCTTCTGTATTCGTGTGAAAATAAATCTTGTTGCCTTGTGGCGTGATGAGAACCAACATCTCATTTGAATCAGAGATACTGAAATAAAGATCTCTCCAATTTCTATCTCCCAGTTTGTAAGAAAATTCTTGATCTGCACATAAGTAACCCCCAGACTAGCATAACCTGCCAGATCATTATGTTATTTTCTATTATGCAAATGGGATGAATATTATTTAAATGTAACTATAAGTATTTATGCTGATAGGAAAACCACTGTTGTTGTTATTATTTTTATTATTATGCTTTAGAAGAGATGCCAGACAATTGCAATATTCAATAGGTCACTAGAGGTAAAGAGGAGAATTTTTTTGGAGTTGTCATTTGACTGCATACAAACTCCCAGTGAAACTATAAGGATTTGCTCCAATCTGAAAAGTCACTATTTCTCTTTTAAATAAGAGAACGTATTCTTTTTTAAATCTTTAAAGATAATCTGTTCTGCAATGCCTGCGAAGCATTGCTGTTTCATACCAGTTTGCCAAGCGATGAGTCCAGCTCTCCATTTCTCTGCTGAACTCCTTCCACCTCAGCTCACACCCTCCCTTTTCAGCCCAGGCACCCTGAGCCCTGCCACACGGGCTGCTTGTGTTTGCCTATCCAGCAAGATATCCCTGGTAGCAAAAGTGGAGTTTGGAGGTGCTGATGAAAAACAAATAATAATTGTGAATGTTGCATCCTGAAGTGCTCTTCCTGAACTGAGCGTGAAGAGGGTGAGATTTCTGCAGACAGAATCTCAACACACAAAACATAGACACTTGAAAAATGCCTCTGCCATGAAACAGCCCAATGTTTCTGAACCACTGAAACAAGTATTGCCTCAAAAACAGAGCCTTGAAAACTCAGAATGCTGACGGAAGGGAGTAAGTCAGGATTTTGTAACTTTATAGGTACAATAAATGCTCATTCTTCATATAAATCCCAAAGAAGGCCGGTTTCTCTAAATGTTGACTCTTCAGTTTCACCCAGTTGCTTTAAGATGGAATGAAGAATTTTTAGCACTTACAGTAACAAAATTTAGACAATTTAGTTTAAGTGATTATAAGAAAAACTTAGTAGTGTAGCAATTTATTCAAATCCATAGTTTTATACAGGTACATGCCTTTCAGTTGTATAGTTTTGCACTGTTCAAGTAAGACAAAAGTAAGCAAAAGCACACTGACCAACCCCTGAGGGCTTGGAAATTCCCTCTGGTGGGTAAATTACTCCTGCAGTGAGAAGTGCCTGTTGTTTCAGTTCTTCTGAGTTGGTGGTATTTTTGCAAAAGGAGAATCAGAGAGGTCAACGAATGCTTGAGTCCTGAATTTCTTACTCTTATGATTTCTTTACTACAGTATCACCCAAGACATGTTAACAACTGCTGTATGTTCTGCCTAGCTGAGTCACTGCTTTTCAGTACAGCTCTTTGCAATGCAAGCAACAGAAACTTCAGAGAATCAATATCTTTTAGCCCAGCTATCAAAAGTGTTGAAGATATTTAGGTCATTAAATAGCAGTGGACATAAGTAAAAGCCTGTATCTCACATCATTAGCAGTAAAGGTGCTCTTTAGTTTTATTTGCTAAATCACACGACATATATAAACTGCACGGGAGATTAGAGAGATGTGGAAAATTGTGATTCAGCAAAAATCCAGGTAGGAGACAAAGAATGGCCTAATTTCAGTTATCTCACTGCTCACTGCAAACTTATTTCATTGAAGTTTACTTTCATATGCCAAATGAACATCCATCTTGGATACAGATTGCATTCCATCTTTACTCTAGAACCACACCATCAGCGGTCTTCCACAGACAAAAGGTGTGGTACAGCAGCGTTTTGAAGTATTCTTACTAAACTTTAAAGCAAGATGCACATAAGCTTTTGGTGAACCTGCTTCTGCAGTTATTGTATGTGTTCATCTTTTCGCTCACAATACAGTGGTAGGTGGGAGATTGATTTTACTTATTCCTTTTAGGATTATTCGCGTGCCTACACCTGAGACACAAGCATCTGAATACTTCAGCTACTCTCTGTGTTGGCGCCCCATTAAATCCAGAGCCCTTCTGTACATCACTTTTCCAAACCTTGCTAATGCTTCTGCAATTCTAATTGTGAAAGCAACGACACAGTGCAATGTTTTTGCCACAGTTTTATATTTACGCTTACGAGGTAAACGCTTCAGCCCTTATGGTTATCGCCAGTGGCAGAATTGCATTAGTGTCAGGGAGAAACAGGCAGTGCTGACCAGAAAAATGTAAATACATCCAGCTGAAGCACAGCTCTGCACTCTAGTAGCTGTGTGTTTGGTGCATTAACACAACACAGTTTTATCTCTGTGACAACAGTTAATTCCCCACTGCCCTAGGATTTTTTTTTTGTACCAACCAACTCAGAATTTATGAGTTCTAATAATCCTGTTCTGAGGCTAAACAAATAAATACAGCTGCCAGATGTCGAAGAACATGACAGAACTTATAGCACAGTACTAGCAGTTGGTGTCTGCCATGCTGGAATAAGAGAGATGATAGTGATAACACAGAAATGCATACAGCAAAAGTTACATGGTGGCTCCTGACGGTGGAAACATCCTTACTTAGAGATTCCACGTTGTGTGAAAACACTGGAAACATTGGATGTTGCAATGAGTGTTGGTAGTCAGCAAAGAAAGCCATCATGAGTTATAATGACAGCACATGGAAAAAGCAAATAGCATGAGATTGGGTATGGAAGTTTCAGACCTGAGTCTGCGGGGCTCCGTTCTGCCCTGCCGTGGTGTCACCGAGGCACCGCCTGGCTGCTCCTGTCCTCACAACGTGGCATCACTGCCACATGCAGGGCAACAGCCCAGCTGCTGACGGAGGCAGCTAGGAGCCCTGGCTGTGATCAGTACCTTTTGTCACTGCTCACCACTTGTGAGACCAGAGATCCCCAAAGACAGTGGTTATTGGTGCAGGTGATGATCCATCCTTTCATCAGCAAACCCAACAGCAAGATAGGCAGCTGATTTTTAAGTGTCAGAGTTTGGAATTGGGCTTAGTAAAAGCGTTCTTATAAAGGGAAGAAAGATTTCTAAACATTTGGTCTTAATTTGACTTTGAAAATAGGTACATAACCAAAAAAAAAGTGGTGAGACTGTAGAAATGTGGCAAGTTATAACCTATATATATATATAAAAATTCTTGATTCTTTACAGATACCCACGTGTATATACTATATTATTTATATTGTATGTTAATCTTTCATTCAGAGACAGTAAAGTACAGCACAATATCACTGAGTGCTTCTTATCTGAGAATCTCAAGTAGTAGCGAACCAGCTCCCTTTGTGCTCTCACGTTACTGCCTGCAGAGTTAATTAAAACTGGCTGATAAAACTCTTAACACCACTTCTACCCGAGTTGTCCCTAATATCATCACAGTTATTAGAACACCTCGTCATTGGCACGTTCCTCTCAACCGAGCCATTGTTTCCTCTGAATTTCACTGTGCAGACAGCAATGTGCTCCTTGCATTTAGGCCTGTAAAACAAGAGTGCCAGCAGTGCTTGGTTTTGACACAGATAGCACTTCAGTGACAGTCTGCTGAGTATTAATCTCATGTTTTTATGGTCACTTGACGTCTTCCCCTTTTCCATCAGTCTTTATTTTGTCACCAAATGCACACAAGTGTCAACGTCCTCCTCCCATACAGTGGGGTCTGACTTGGCACCCGATGGAGCAGACGAGGGCCAGCAGTTGCCCATCACGCTGACACCCGAATGTGCTACTGAGAAACTTCTCACTCAAAACACCTCTTGTAACTGAGAGGGAGAAGGAAAACAGCCAGGCCAGAAGTTGTTATACAGTCTAAAAATACTTGCCTTTGCCAAAAAAATAGAGAATTCTTCAAATTTGGATTCCTTGGCTGGTCTCATTCTGCATGGTGTGCCTCTGCATGCCAGCTCCGTTCTCAGAGTGACCTCCAGGAGAGAGCAGGATGTGCATTAGGAAAGGGAGGAGATGTGATAGTCTGGAAACTCGGAGTACAAGATCCAATCTCTCTCCATGGATGGCAAGAGCATGTCAGACATAATGGAATATTAAGAGAAGGAACCTATCGCAGGCTCAGGGGACTTCAGTAAGATAGCATTAAAAACTTTGCTGCTATTAAATCTGGAGAAGCTGTAGATAATTTTGCTTTAGAGGAGCGTGGCTGCTGGTGTGGTTAAAAATGCTATCGAAAAATCCACTCAGGAGGAATCCCTCAATAAAACAGAAACAATTGGGGCTACATTGGAAGTTCCTGCTAAGGAAAACATCATTTGGCAGAGAAGATTGGAGAGGCTGGAGAGTGACAGGAGCAGTGGAGTTTTAGGACTGCAAACTGGTGCTGAGGGAAATGGTGGAAAGACTATTGAGACTTTATTAACTGCTACATTGGGGATCAGAAATAACACTCCCCACAGACAGAGAAAAAGCCTTTCACAGACCAGTGAAACATTCTGCATTAGCTGATATGCTGGAGAGAGGGAGTAAACCGTTCTTTTTCTCTGAAATACCTCAGATTGGAGTAGCAAAGCAGGAAACCAGCAAGAAAAGGAGATTTCTTGCCAGCAAGCGTTTTCATACAGGAGATTTTCTCCTCAAGGAAAATTATGACATATGCAAGTGGCAGAGAAACAGAGAATTGGGTCACACATTGAATTCTTAAAAGCCTATGAGTGCTTTTTTTTTTTTTTTTTTTTTTTTTTAAGCCATGGCTGTACCTGTAAGTGGTCTGGGGACTGTCCCTGTAAGCATTATAGTGCTACAGGTATCAGTTAGGTACCCAGAAATTCATAAAGGTTGGCCCTCTGGTTAGGTTGTCCTTACTTCTTTTGAGATTGAAGTATCCTGAATCTTTTGAGAGCTGTAGGTACCTCCTAGAGGTCTCCTTCCACATTTCATCTACTGAAGATTCCCATTTCCTATGCACTGGAAGAGCTGCATACCTAGCTACTGCTTGACTACACAGGAACTGGTAGAAGCTTTAAATTTTTAGGTTCATTCAATCTTTACATGCTGTAATATTCTGACTATGGGCAGGGGAAAAACCCTTCTGCTATACCAAAAATAAAGACTAAAGCACAAGAAAAGGTTTATGTACATAGCTCAAAAAATGAAATGGAAAAAAGAAGGCAGAAAGTAAATGACAACAACTAAAATGTCATTTCCTCTTTGAAGAAAAGAATGGACTTGTACCAGAGTCTAAGAGCATAAAGCATGTGTTGTATACATTATACACTGCTTGGACTTGGTCCTCTTTCACAGGAAAACAGGAGTTTTCCTGTGCAACTGTCATTGCTGAAATTTGTATGATTCAGTTCCTGCTGGAGTGATAGTTAGAGAGGTGAGCAGAGGTTCAAATAATTACATAGCTTGAATATTATCAGCAAAAGAAATACTTTGCCAAGTTCCCAATATAAATTATTAGTGTCCTGTTACTATTTACAAGAGCATAGTGTAACACATGCAAAGCTACATTGCTTTCAAGAGTACTTTTGCTATTACATGCACAACAGCAGGTGAAAATCAGGTTTTCTCCCTCAGCTGCATTGTGTGCTTGGCATCATCTCTTAGGTTTGCTGTGTTGCCTGGTGTATTTCAGGAGGAAGAACCAGGGATTTGCTCTTTCAAAGGTATTTTCTTTGAATTTGAATGAGAATGGTCTTCCATTACTTAACACTGAAGGCAGAGGTAAGGAGGTATGGATTTTTATCAAAAACTTCCTGCAAAGTAAATATGCCCCTTTTCCATTCCAGCTGTGAGATCCATAATATCAAGTACAAGCAGGGGACCCCGTAACAGATATCAAAAGACAGCATTTGAAGACTTTAATTTCTTGAAAAAAACCTACTTTGGTACAGAAACATTAACAAAAAAGGGCAATCTTAACAAAAAGTGCTTTAATGAATTGCATATAGACCATAAGTGACTACAGGAAAACTGATGGTGTGAACAAGGTACATAAAAACCCTGTGTGCATACACTGTTTATAAATCAAGCTCTCACCCACCACACTTGGAATAGACATCCAAAGGAACATACCAAATTACATAAAAGGTCAGTGAATGTAAAATACTGTACAGACTGTTATGGGATCATTTTAAATCTTTTTCATCACTTAAAAACTTGCAGGGAGGGGTAAATTATATTAAATGAATTGAAGAAGCTAATGAGAATTTCTGGATTCTAATGCCAAAATCAGGAGACACTTTTTTTGTTCTGAATATCTGTTGCTTGCTGGAATTTCTTTCCACTTATTGAAGACATTTATTTGGGAGAATTCATTTTCTGCTTAATTTCTTTTATGCACTACTGGCTTTTAAAAAAGAAAAAAAAAAAAAGAAGAAACAAAATTTGAAAGTATTTATAACATTATCAAAATAGTTTGAATTCCTCATTCAATTGTTGCAGAATTCATTTGAGATGGCATTAGCACCATTTTACAGAGAGGGAAGCAAGGTTATGGTCACAGGTTCCGTGTTAAACCTACGTCCTGCTCACTCCAGGTAACAGTTGAGGCAGGCAATTTTCAAAGTAATCAAAAAGTGCATGAAGATATCTGGTTCGGGCTTAATATTTTCATTTTTAAGTCTTTGAAGCCGCATCTCTAACTCTGTGTTTAGACAGAAAAAAGCATGGGTTGATTTCCAGCGCCACTGTGTACTTGGTGTGCAATTCTTCCCATGGGGGGTAAAGGAGGCTTCCTCCCTCTTTTTCCTCCCTCTTTTGCTCTATTTTTTTTCTTTTCTTTTTCTTTGGCTCCTGACTTGTCACCACTACAAAGTAAAAAATCTCATTCTGAGCACATGGACCCCTGGTAAAATTCTGGAGGACTGGGAGGTATGTTTTATGTGAGGATTCAGACAGATAAAACTTAGCTTTAAATTAACGTAGAGCATCTTGAAGGTCATCTTGGTTTAATCAGAAATTTACTCTGTGTTAGCTAATTCAAGCCTGTTGGGCAGCGAACCCACACCAATTCTGTTTCTGAAGCCTCAGGTGAATCTTTTGCTTGAGTGTTTTACCTATGTATATTCTAGGAGTGAAAATAAAAAATTGCTCATTCATGCCAATACATCCTATTTTTTGTGAACTAACTAGAGGCCACTTTTTCTTTGTTGGGAACATCTAGATGTAACATTTCTTGGCTATTCTGTCAGTTTATGATCACTGGAATAAAAAATGCTGTAAGAATTGTATAATCAGAAATGTACAGTTGCAGTCTGATGTATTGGCCCTAATGTTGTGACAAGATGAAAGATGTTAATTACACAGTAAAAAATTGTATTTTAAAAGGTAACCCCTTCTGCTCGAAGCCTGGGTAATCCAAGCCAGACTCATTCAGCATTCTCACTGTGTGAGGTTGCATACAGCAAAATCAAGACGTTAATGTGAACTTTGTGACTTACATCCATCTTTTCACTGCATTTCTCCATTTTAGCAATCTGCTAAATGTCTGCTATTTATCTTGCGTTTTATTATTTTCAAAATTAACTTAAAATGAGCTCAAAATGAAACTTGAGTGTGGCTGTGGGGCCACATGGCATGACTAATACAGCTGGGGTGCACCCAGATTAACTCCCCGAATTCCTCCCCAAACGCTTCCGTCTTCCCCCTCCCCTGCCAGTATCGGCTCACCCATGCAGATTGCTGCACCAAGTTACCCCAGGCACTCCTGCAGCAGCAGGGAGTGTTCAGGACAAGATTGACTTGCTAAGCAGTCACTCTTGGACATGACCAAGAACAGTTTTCTTTGGACCTTCCCCAAGAAATTGAATTACTTGTTCAAACAATTTTATTGACATGTGTATTTCTTTTGTAGGTGTGTTTCCTTATGGCACCTTGTGGGTGTGTTTATATATGTATGCATATACGGAGGTGTATTTGTCTGTATGTGTGTCACATATTTTGCACTTACTGCTACCAGCTTTTAGTATTTTTTCTCTGGGAACATGCTGTGATAGCTTCAGTATTTCAAAGAGCATGCAATCCAAAATCTGTCAGTAGGAAATATTTCTTTAAGGAAGAAAATGTGTTTTTTTGTTAACTTTCTCAATCTCTCATCCATTCAACTCTGTGCTGAATATATGTGCTGTTGCAGGGCTTGGGGTGGGACTCCAATGACTTCTGTTTATTTCACCATTTTGTAAACACTGCTTAACAGGAGTGATGTTGAAGCTGTAAACTTGAATCTGTATGTGAGGTTCCACTCTGAAACTGGAGTTTTAAAAGTTTCAGTTCACACTCCTGATTTATACCCATCCCTAATGAGTCACTGGTCACCTTGCAGGGAAACAACACGTATTGTCTTGACATATTAGTTTTAAGTGATTTTGCATGCCTACAGGAAGACATTTAGGGAGAAGAATCCAGGCAATTTCTATAGCATCAAAGACTTGTTGGGGTTTCCAGGTGACTGAATTCAGATTTATTGTTGTTGAACTTGGTTCCTAGTGATCTATTTAATCCTGCATTAGCATCTGTATAGAATGCTTAACTCTTACAGTGTGCTTTCCAAACATACACTAATTTGGTCTCACACCATCTCTCAAACAGGAAGCCTGATAATGAGGTGTAGGATCTTTCTTTTTTCTTTTTAACTGTACTGTTATTAATGCCTGAACTGTTCTGAGGTTATCAAACAAAAGGGGACAAAGCACATCAGTTTACTGGGAGTGAGAAATGCATTGAGGCTCTGTATCTTCTGGAATCCAGCTGTTATTGTTGCCTGCATCGACAGTCCCAGTTTCCTCAAAAGCCATTTATGTGCCATGGTCACTAATAAACTGCAGCTTACTTCTCTGGTTCTTCTTGCCAGCTCTGCTGTTACTTTTCCTTGAACCAAATTTTTATACATTGCATAAAACCCTTGCTAATCTTCATCCTCCACAGTTTACCAAATACTTTCTACTGTGAACTTACACCTGTGCTTTGCTGAAGTTCAGGTACATGGAATATATACGTATTTTATGTCTGAGACAGTGATAACCAGTGGTTATAGTGGTAACTATCTTTTTGGTCTGCCCTAATCTTTTTAGTAATCTCAAGGTGTAGTTTTTCCACCTTGTCTTTAGTTTCCTTCCTGTTTAAAACTTTGAATACCATTAAGATCTTACTCTGAATCCAGTAGCAGCATGGATCTCTGTTTTCTGACCCTGTACAAGAGCAGTAAGTACTATACAGTGATCTGTGCCATACTAACTAATCACCCCTCTGGCATTCTGAGCAAATGCAGGTTAATGGAGAATCTTTTAATATTTCTATTAATTAAGTATATTATCTTAATAACTCTATTGTCAATTTTTCATTGCTAGGTAATGACTAGAGCTGGTTTAGCTATTAATAACTACTAACGTGTTTAAAAGAAAGTAGCATTTTTTGTTTGTGAATTGCCTGCTTATGAAGTCCTATTTCTACAAACATATTTGCTATGTGAGATTCATTTAGGGATGTTCTGTGCAGACATGACTGAGCAGAGGCATATTTGTCAGAGGGTGTCACTTTATGGTTTGGACAGGAGCGTTCACGCAGGTTATAGAAAAACAGCTGTTGTAGTTCTTTGAGTGTAAGCGTTTGTATTTGAGGTAGAATTTTCATTCTAGGCATTTCATTAAATATGACACGTGTATATGTGGAAATGAGTACACAGTTGGTGTGTTAGTATTTTAGGTAGTCACTATGACCTATGTGTTTGCTTAAATCCATATCATGAAGTGAAGAGGAGGATCTCTGGGCAGGCTTTAGATAAAAGCACAACAGAGGAAAGGCAAAAGACAGAGTAATTCAATCAGAGACGGTAATTCTTATTCTAATAAAGTTTCCTGTTTGGAATTGAAAGAAAGAACTCCTGGTACAATTGTACATGTGTTACGGTGCCACCCACCATAATGAGGTGGAACACAGAAATGCAGCCAATTCAATAGGACTTTCAGTTTGATGAGCCCATAGAAAGATCTGAACATAAGGATTGTTTCACAGAACCTGAGCAGCAATGAAGCTGAAAATATTGATTCATAAATTTCCTAGGAAGAAGAGAAAAACTATGTAATCATTCCTGAAAAGTTGATGAACATTTCCATCCCAGAATACAATAGTCTAATGGGTATGTTTGTACCAAAAGGCAAAGAGACTCGGACGGCTTTTAATGTAACACCATAGGAATAGGCAGGGAAGAATGCCATTAAGGAAAAATTAATATGAGAATTTTAAATTAGGAATTCTAGGAAAAAATGTTGTGCCTGGTTTATCTCTGAAACACCCAGCGCAGTTCTCAGCCTGTCCAGGCAAGTGAGAACTTGCCCAGGAGTGTGCTGAAAGTGGAGTTCATTCCTAGGGTAGAAGGAAGGGTAAGTTAAAAATGTCTTTTTTCATCATTGCATCTCTCGGTCAGAAAGGATGAGGTAGACAAGGCAAACCAAAACAAACGAGGCTGGCTGAAGTTTGAGGCGGTTGTGATGCAAATTGAGAACACGGACTTGGTACTGCTGCAGTACTGGGGTGCCCTGACTGGAGATCAGAGCAACGTGGTACAAAGACCCAGCACCCTGGGCACCTGGATGTGCCCAGCTCCTGTCGCCTTTCCAGGGCAGTGAGTGTGTAAAACCAGCACATCCCTGCCAAGTCAAACTTGTGCAAGCCCCTGCCCTGAGCAAGTGTGGTGAAGCTGGTGTCCCCGATGCTTTAGCTTCATGGGATGTCAGTCATTTTCCTCTTGCACAAAACCACTTTTCCCGGCTCCCCAAGGGGCCTGCTGGAGCTGCTGCTACTGGAAATCACAAACAAATGCTAGGAAATGTGGTAGGGCAGTGGGTGAAGTGTAAAGGCAATAAAATAGGTAAGAATCACAGCACTTTCACATTTAAAATTGATTCAAATATAGAAGTGGGTATGATTTATAAACTTGAAGAAGGTTAGACTTAATCTCTAGCTAGACATTTTCATTGCCTGAATAAACTTTGATCTCATACTAGTTACAGAGGTAGGAATTTGGCATTAATAGATATACTTTAGTCAGTTTTCTTAACTTAACCACCCACGGTGGCATAGGGCCTTTCACAATGAATGGAGGATGTGTGGATGGAAGGCATCCGCCTAACAGAAATGACTTAGATGCTTAGGACAACTTATGAGCTAAGGGACAAGTTGTGCTGGCAATTAAGGTAGGCACAGATGGGAATAAACGAGTATTTGTATTTGCTTTACATAGCTTTATAGACATGCCAGCAGGGGTTGTTGTATTTTTATAAAAATATTGTGCATCTACGTTTTGGATGAGTTTTCCCACAAAACTATATCGGAGAATCTTTTCTTATCTGCAACTACCTTGGAGAGCCAAGTAATGTAAGTGACTTTAAAAAAGCCAATTAAATGTATGATTGAATGTCAGCCTTTCTGATTGCAGCCTTCATTATGAAACTGAAAATGTGAGATATTTTTTCTACCTAATATTGAACACAGTTAATTAAAAAGGTAAAGATTACATTTTGCTTCAGTTAATTTGAAATAAAGAACCTCCATTTAAACAATAAATTTCAGATTTTAGTTATAGCAATTAATAGACCAAACTGTGTACCTAAGGTTTTATTATATTGATTCTAAAATAATTAGATTAGCAAACACATTGCAAATATATTATCTAAAACAAATAACGTTATCAGAGTGCTTTTGTTATATAGCACAGCAATAAAGCAATCTCATAAAATTAAGAGTCATACAGCATATATTACATTCTTGCACCGAATGACAAAAGCCAGCATGATGGTCATGCGGACAGTTTTATGCTTGTGGACTGTTTTGGCCTGGAGTTTGTAAAAGTTAAGCAATACCCATTTTGTTTCATAGGTAATTGAACTCACGCCTGGGTACCCTGTCTCTGTGCTGCCCCAGTAACCTTTTTTCTGCTGTGTGTCCCAGCCCCTGTGCCGCCCCACGCTCGCATTGTGCCGCGCAGAGCCCCTGGTAAGGAACATTTTGACAGTAGCCCCCACCCAGTGGTTTTAAAAGCCTTAAGGCTGTTCGAGAAGCCTTTTAAAAAGCATGACATTCAATCAAAGTTCAGTGAGGAAAGTTTTAATGAATAAACTTGGTAAATTAGAGAGCACTGCAGCAGAGTGATTAACTCTCATTTGTGCATTAGTGTTAAAATTAATTAAAATGTTTAAGCCGTAGGAGGCAGGTTACCTCCTCAAGACCTGGCTTTGCCCTCAGAGTCAGCCTGGATCCAGCAGCGATTCATCTTGCCCAAGATGAGAGGAGGGGTAAAAGAAAAGAACAGCCAGGACAAATGTGTTTTCAATGGCGCTTAGCTGCAGGAAGGCCACTGAGACCTCAGTGCGGCGTTACTGGAGTGTGACATAATAATACAGTAGGTACGTTGGTGGGTAGAGCCTCTGGAAAGCCAGCGACCCTCCTTTCAGACGGATTTCATTTTGACTTGACATGACAGAGCTAATTTCATTACCAGGAGGCACGCTGGATTGTGCTGCAGCGTAGAACAGGCTGCTGGAAATTAGCTCTGTTTTTCTGGTTTGCTTCCACTGCTGCTAGTGAACATCACTTTCTTTACCCAGTGCCACGAAGTACATGATATAGCAGAATAATTTTATACTCATGGCTGTTGCCACCTTTATTAACAGTCTTTCGCTGCATCGATTAATTACATGAGAAGTTAATTAAAGTATCTGATATACTAGGGAATAAACGTGTATTTTAGTACTTGGATAGCAATACATATGAGCAACCAATTTTGTGAGAAGTCATAATATTAAATTTCTGTAAACTTATTTTCTTTTAAAAATCATTTTAGCTTAGTTTCTTTCAAGAACCAGGAGCCTGTATTTCTTCCTATCCAGACCCATTATGATGTGGCTGTTTAACAAATCTGTGCTGGTTTGGAATTATAAATGACAGCCTATTTTATAAAGGGAAAAGTCTTCTTTGACAGCAGAACAATATCATACGAGTAACAAATGGAAAAATGTGTCATACAGCTGAACAGTTGTTTTCAGATGTTCACCAAGGGCCAGTTATTAATTTTACATTGGTCAGAATTAAGGATTTTGGAGAAATTCATCTGAAACTGAAAGTATGAAAAATTTCTGCTCAATGAAAATTACCATTATTCGCTGTAGATCTATATTCATAACTTTAAAACCTGGCAGTCCTTCCTATTTTTTTTTTCTCTATAGATTTCTTGTCAACAAGGGTGTCAGAGGTCAGTGTCAGAATGCCCCTCTGGCACCCATTAACTATAACCAGGAAACTTGTTCACTATTGATCTACAATGTCTAAATATCTATTATGTTGGATATAAAAGGTGGTTTCACATCTTTCTAAAACAGATAATTCATAAAGGCCAAAGGGTCAGGCCTGGTGATATATTATTGCTTCACTGTACCGGTGACGATGGGCACAGGAGGGACGAGGCTGGGCCTAGCGTCACCGAGTTCAGGTGGGCGAGCGCTGCGTGCCTCCTGCCCATGCCACCCCAAAATGCTTCTGCCTCCGAGCACTGCCTGCCTCTGCCAGTGCTTGGGCTTTGGCTCTCTGTGCTGGAAAGGAAGACAGATCTGAAATTTGAAAAGGAGTCAGCTCTGCCCTCAGCTATTAGTTGGGCCACCCTTCAGCTCGCTGTCTGCAGAGCGCTTTGTGCCATGATGGTCACACAGCCGGGGCTCTGTGTGCGGTGCAATCCGATTATTGCAGGAATTGTGCACAAAAGGGCAGAGCCCCCATGGGTGTAAGTTGTCACAGCTCCGTTGACTTCAGTGGAGCGATGACACTTGATGTACACGGAGGATCTGCCCCAGAATACCTGTCAGACTGCGGCCACAGTTCCAAAATCATGTGTTTTCTGAACAGACACTTGTGTAATATCATATGAGTGATTTTGTTTGCTCATATCAACCCATCAAATTTATTGAGGCTCTTTTAATCTCCTCATAACTTAACTGTTGAGATTCCTCTGCTCTGCTTAATACTGAAATGCAGGGCAGAAGCAGCTGAGGATTTCTTTGTTCTGATATTCCTACAGCAGGGCACAGGAATGCTGTAAGGATGGAGGACTCGACCCAGGGCTGAGTTCTCCCCCAGTCCTGCAAATACAGCCTTTGAGACTATGTGACATTCCCTGGGAGGCACCTATTACTTCTGCAGGATGAGACCCATAACAGGCAAACCCTCTCTGGAAGGCAGCTGGCACTGTACTCTTTAATGGAGCTTATGGCCTTCTAGTAAGCCCCCAGAATGGTTCATATTCTTCCAGGCTGCATTTTTGAAGAAAGTAAATTGAGATGAATCATGCTAAGATGAGATAGTTAAAATGTCAGGCTCCATAAGTTTCAATGCATCCTTATAGCTCTCAACACTAAAATGCAACTGAACATTGGAATAAGGGAAACAAAAGAGAATCAGATAACTAGTTCTTATAGAGGCGAAAAAAAAAGTCATTTCTGTCTGCGCTGCTACACCATGGAAATCCACATAGTACAGTTTTAGAGCTGTACCTTAAAAAAAACAATTGCAGTTTCTTTTTATCACTGGTCTTGGTTACACATCGCTGCCTACTCTATGACACACTAGAATTGCAGAGTTTCTGAGGCAAACAATACACCACCAGCTTTATTTCTGTTTACAAATGTTACCTGGGGGAAATGTGCCTGTACCTGTTGGATAAATTACAAATCATCAGCACTAAATATGACCCACAACAGTAACATAGAGGGGAAAAGGGAGTGCTGTCTATAGGTATTCGGCAGTAGAAAGGAGGAAACTGCCTGCTCAGTGTACTCCTGTTTTAATCAATAATGAAATTATACTGCTGTAATGTTTAAACAAGAGCTGCCTGCTTGGCATTTCCTTGAGCATTTTCTTGAAAACAGATACTGCTTCATTTATGCTTATCATAATCTTTACGACTAGTTGAATTAAAAGCTCCTATATATATATATATATTTTTTTTTTTCCTTTAAGTGACTTGCTGTAATTTTTGAACCCAAGAAACAGAAGAAATGTGGGATGGAGGCACATTGGTATCCAGGTCATTCTCTTGGACTCGTGTGGCAAAGGCACTGGGCAGAGAGGATTGTTGTGGCTGGTGTCACACGAACCGTTTCTTACCCCAAGGCTTGAAGTGATCCACAGCTGAGCTGACCAAAGGAAACCCTTGATAAGAACCAGGAACAAGGTTTACATTCCTATTTCTATATTGGCAGCAAGCCACCACCTTAATCCCTCTGCCGCCATGTCCCTTTTCCAAAGGTTGGACATTTTTTTCCTGCTGTCGCTGCTCAAGTTTTGATGGTTACATGGGCCTTGTACCGTGTATCCAAACAAATCGATCTTGGGTACCCGATCACAGCGTGGCTGACCTTGACCTGGCCATGAGATCATTAAAACCTGTTGCAGGGCTCGCACCCTGGCCCCTTGCAACTCAATCATGGACTGAAGCTGGGCACGCCACGGCTTCGGACACCAAACAGGGTGCGGGGAAACAACTGCTCTGAAACTGGATCCTCCTGCTCCGCTCTGACTGCAACACAGATGGGCCTGAATGAAGGCTATCACTCCTAGTTTATAGCCATTAGCAGTCATGATCTCCCTAATATGCAACAGAAATAATAGTATTATTAATAATAATATCAAACTGACACATTATTAGCCTCTACAGATGGCTCTATTCCTCCTAATAATTTTTATTTTTATTTAATGTTTGGAGATGCTGTAAAAAGTGACTAGTGCTTCAAAATGTGACCTCTGTGGGGTTTAAAACCTACTGAATCAGATGAGATATTAAAGCATTCAAAGTAATGTATGACTTAAAGCTATGTTTTTAAAACTTTAATAGGAAATGTCTGATGCTTTAGATTACTATTTCTTGAAGTATAGTAGGCTGAAGAATTTGCTTCAGAGGGTCTCTTTATATCCAAGAAGAGCTACGTTGAGAATACACAGTATGTTCTTCCTTCACCATGCCTCTAAATAGATGTAAAGGAATTAGTGGGTATTAATAATACATCATGTTTCTACTTGGTTTTATACTATTGTACATATGTTCTTATAACACGATCAACACCACCGTATTTAAATATCTCCAAGCAGTTCATTAAAGAAGGTGATTAACATCTGTCATGTGTTTTTTCCCTCCTCCTCTCCCCAAGGAGGGAGGATGTTCAGGGGCATACCTTATTTTGGTAGGGATTTATCGTTTGTATGGGAGGCTTTTTTATTTTGCTGAGGTTTTGTTTCATTGCACGAAACTACCTATTGGGATAAATGTTTGCAAAGGCAACTCCAAAAAAAATATGATATGGTGATATAAGGGAAGGGCACTGAGATTTACCGTGAGTGAATTTGCTCAGAGGCACAGGCCAGGCCAAGGTGGGAATGAGGCCAGGTCCTCGCCGGCCACAGGCTTCGCAGGGAGTGCGAGCGATGCTCCTGGATGTGGCTTGTGTGTGGGAACTTCACAGGTTCACTTGCTCTTGCTGGTTCTTGAGTCCCTGTTGCCTTACTAAGGCTCTGCATAGTTAAATGTGTAACTAAAACATGTGGGGATAAACTGGTCCTTTGGGGAGCACTTAGTAAAGGTCCTCAGTGAATGGTTTGGTGGTGTTCCTCATCGTGTATTTCCCTGCAAGAAGGATTCAGATAAATCACTTTGCCTTCTTGCAGGGCTTTCTCACACTCTTTCAGTGAGCCAGTGGCATCTCAGGACCAGCAGCAACCAGCACCACTTGCTCGGTAGGATCTGGTTGCTCTCTACCTAGAGATGGAGAAGAGAAACCAGTCCCTGCTGCAGCCATACCCCGGGAGCTGTGCGGGTGTCACGTTATTGCCAGCTAGGTGAGGCTGTGCTGAGTTTTTTGTATCTTCTCTGAGGGATTTCATAAAGATCTGATACAGGCTGATACTTGCATGGGCATGTTCACTCTCAGGTGGGTTACTGTGTGGGCAAGAACAGAAATCAGATTAATTACAGCATTTTCCCTCATAGTATCTCCAAGGTTGGAATGGCCGCGGTTTCCATTATAGCTGTTTGGTAGGATCAACCTTAGTAAATCAACTCTTCCTAATTTTTTACTTTGTTTCACCCACTCATGGTAACTCTCTGGGAAAAGCACAGAGATTTGTCCAGATTTGTACACCATCTCTTTGAGCTTTCATACTAACCGTAAGACCACTGCTAGTTCATGCTAATAACTAATGTGCCTGGCTCACATTAATTGTGTTCTGCCTGCCTATCCAAAGAGAATTTGATGACTTTCCATTGACAGTGGGGTTGGGTACCAGATGGTTTCCCCAGACAAGCCACTTCTCCCCATTTGTGTCAAACTGCACTACAGGCTTGTCAGGGAAGGGAATTGTGTGGCCAGTTCTGCTTTGCATCGTGGGGAGCTGGGGAGAATCATCTCCCTTCCTCAGCCTCCCCTGGACTGTGCAGGAGGTTTTCTTCCCCTACCTCCAGAATATTTGTAAGGGAGAGCACAGATCAGAATAGGAAAATAAA
Organism: Aythya marila; assembly: GCF_965140915.1. Classification (NCBI taxonomy): domain Eukaryota; kingdom Metazoa; phylum Chordata; class Aves; order Anseriformes; family Anatidae; genus Aythya; species Aythya marila. The sequence continues at coordinate 30,185,276 of NC_139049.1, read as the reverse complement.
GGGCAGGGAGAAGGGCTGTGTGTGCATACCCATGCACATGAACACACACGCACACAAGCACACACAGCCTTACAAAGATCCCAGTGGGGAACCCACACTAAAGGTTAATGCAGCCCCAGGCTGTAATTAGCCTTTTGCACAGAGTCTCCTTGTTGTGGAATCTCTATTTATGAGGGTTTTCAGGGGCAAGGCACCACCGGTCCCCTCCCCCTGCCCCAGTAAGGCCTGCTGCCAGGAAGCTGGCAGGGTGCTGGGGGCTTGGGTGCGATGCTGGGGAGCAGGCATCCCCTCCGATGCCACTGGGGCTCGGCCAGGTGCCTTAGAGATTTCAGGGATTCTCAAAGACTGAGAGAAGAAAAACACATTGCCCCGCTTCATGCTTTTTTTTTTCATGGTGTAAGGGCTAACCTGCCACCCTGATTTAGAAATTCATCATCACGTCAGTTGGTGACAGCAAATTTGGCTGTTAATCATATGTGTGTCACCACAGAGAATTTTCATTGTCCTGTTTCAGTTCAAACAAGTGAGGTTCCTCTTAACTGAAACGCAAGACATTACAGGAATTGGAGAGCACGGCAAATATTAACACTCTTATAAACTCAATTTCCTGCTGCTTTATCCAAGTTCATCTTACAAAATGTGCCACCTTGCTGTTTGGCCGGAGCTGGTTGTTGAGGATGTATTGCAGTGATCAACTCCTCGGTGGCTGGTGGAGGGTCCAGCCACCAAGGGTCACCCCTTCAGTAACTAGTGCATAAAATTACGGCCAGGTATTATGTTATGACCTGGCTTTGCAAATCTTGCATCTGTTGAAGTCAGTAGCACTACTGAATTTTACCAGATGAATGTCATTTGTTCTTAAAATTCAAACAAAATATCTTCTATACTGACTGTGACCCATTCAGGACTCACAGCAATGAATGCACTGTTAAATTTCTGTGCCAGCATGAAGAAGCTGGTATTTAGGGGGAAAAAATCATGTACTGCAACAATGCAAAAACTAGAAGTGAATCAAACTTTATTTGATTTGATTTAATAATCTCGTGCAGATGCTCTGAGCTGGAGGTGTTTCCTCAGTGCACGGAGGGAAATGGGGGAGAGCGCTGCACCGCGGCATGGCCCAGGTCCTGCTCTATTAGTGCTGAGTGGAATGACATTGGACTGATAAACTGTGATAACGTTTTCAAAAGGCAAATCCCACAATATATTGAAACCTCCGGGGACCGTGTGTAGGTGTTGTCAGCTCCACTGCAGGCATAAATGTGAACTCCCACCACTGGGATATGTAACAATTTGTAATGCAACAATTAACAGAAATATTGACATAAGTATGTACTCAGCAGGGAGCTGGTATCTCATAGACTCTCTAGAGTGACTGTAATACAACATATACAGTACCGCATCAATTCTTAATGGGGGCTAGGCTCCTATATAAATTACAATGAAAGCATGCATGTATGCATATGTGTAGAAGGCTGCTTGTACAATGTAACATAAAAAATTAAACTTCCCTTTCAGATCAGCTTCTTTTG